>NW_027411977.1:130097774-132497774 GCF_047663935.1 Musca autumnalis | reverse complement strand
CCCTGTCATCGGAAATGCTGTTTTGTTTTTTTATTCTTTGCAGATTTTTTTGCATTTTCTTTCATTTTATTTTCTCCGCCGGCAAATAAACAACAACAACGCATACATTTGAATTAAAAACTTTGATGAAGAAAAATAAATTGAACAAAAAATTAATAGTAAACATATACATATGTATGTATTTATTTAATTTTTTATGAACTTTAATTTAATTCCTATAATGGGGTTTCTACACGGTATGTTTTTTACATACAGTTTGTCAAGTAATTGTTTTCGAACCAAGAAAACTAACAGTTTTCTGTATTAATTTATGAAAAATGACTTATAGCTGTGATAAAAATGTCGGTTTTTTTGCACAAAATAGTTGGTCGACTTATTTAAGATAAGATAAGATGAATAAATAAAAACTTAACCCACGTAGTCCAACAAAAAGTAACGAAAACCAATAACTACATGTAATGCAAGTTGTCAAATAAATGTTTTCGAAATGTAGTGAAGTTCCGAAATATCACATATTTTTGTAAATTCTTGAAAATCATGACATTTTATGAATGTTATTCTTAAAAAGGGTTAACTACTAACAAGTATCAACAATATTAGGCATAGAATATCACTACAAGGAGGGTTACCATATGGACCAAGGGAGTATCAGGTCATATTACATGTAAACAGGGTCCTATAGGTCATAAACCGGGAATATCTGAAAACTAACACGTTTTATGAGTTTTTTAGTTCACGAGGATGGACTGCCATCAAATACAATACATATTACCTACAGCATAATTAGATCAGAAGGGTTACCAGATAGACTAGAAAGGTACCAGGTTATATAAACAGTGAACGAAGCCACCTGGGCCCCGAAACAGGGCACCGAAGTTTGTTTTTTTTTACTTAAAATTAATTAAGAGATAATTAGTTGGTCGACTTACTTAAGACCAAATTGAATGGATAATTAAAAAATTAACCTACTTAGTTTAACAATAATAACCAAAAGAATAATTAACACGTAATGCAAGGTGCCAAGAAAATGTTTTCAAAATGTAATTAAGGTTCCAAAATACCCCCATGTTTTCGGTAAATGTTAAAAAATCATGACATTTTATGAATTTTATTCTTAACAAGGATTAGTTGGCAGCAAGTATCAACAATATTAGGCATGGAATATCCCCACTAGGAGGGTTACTATATGGACCAAGGGGGTACCAGATCATATTGCATGTATGCAATGTCCTACATGTCTCAAGTCGAAAATATCTAAAAACTAAGACGTTTTATGAGTATTTTGGTTTACCAAAATGGACTGCCATCAATTACAATGAATATTATCTACAACAGTAGTGCGATTCTCTAACATATTTTTTGAGTTACCGACAAAAATCGGTAACATTAAAACGCAAAATTATGAATGAAAAGTTCAAATAAAAGTTGACAACACTCTTGCTATCGGTAGAACTTTATGACTGCTTTATATTCTCCGCAAACTTACCGAAAAACATCGGTAATTACCGAAATTATAAGCATTTTCATTTTACCGACAATTATCGGTAACTCAAAGAGTGAGTTAGAGAATCGCACTACTGAACTCGATCAGGAGGGTGCCAGATCGACTAAAAAATACCAGGTCTTAATAACAGTAAACAGGACCTCCTAGGCCCACAATTAGATCTTAAAAGTGGTATATTTAACTGAAATTGATTTGAGGGATAAGAACATTCACTAAAACAAACCAAAATATAACCAAGAAGTACAAAAATCGTTTAGAAATACATATGGAAGATATTGCTAGACTATACTGAGCTTGCTATAGACATCCGATTTTATCTCTTAACAGCCCGATTGGGGAATTCTAGTAAGTTTTTTGGCTTTTATGACATACCATGGTAACATTGTGGCAATATTTCCCCGTCACCTAGAAAATTATGCCACAGTATTACTTAAGAGTAATGTCTCCAGTAGGTCATAGTAAGCATTTGCGAAAATTGTAGAAATCAGTATCCCACAATTTTTTAAGGAATATTAATCTCCAAATGTGCTATTTTCGACTGTTTCATGAAATATTCTTATCTCTTAACTAATTCAGAGTTAAATAAACCACCTGTCGGTCCTGGTTGTGGGCCTAGGTGGCCACGTTTATTGTTAATAAGACCTGGTACTTTTTTAGTCGATCTGGCAATCCTCCTGATCGAGTTCTGCTGTAGATAATATTCATTGTAAGTGATGGCAGTCCATCTTGGTAAACCAAAATACTCATAAATCGTCTTAGTTTTTAGATATTCTCGGCTTGAGACATACATATAGGACATTGTTTACATGCAATATGATCTGGTACCTCCTTGGTCCATATGGCAACCCTCTTAGTGGGGATATTCCATGCCTAATATTGCTGATACTTTTTAGCAACTAATCGTTGTTAAGAATAAAATTCATAAAATGTTAAGGAAATTTTCTCGGCTGTGAGGTTGAAAGTTGGTGTGGTACATGGCACAATTACCCAGGTAAAATTTTGAATATGTTATGTCAAAACTTTCTTTATGTTGTTGGGGAAATTACAACAAACATAATTTTTTTATAAAGGGATTTGACTTTTCATATTCGATCAGCTGGTGTGATACCTGGTAGTTCTGCCATAGTGTGGTAGTAAATTGGTCTGTTCCATTACTGCAGGAATCTACTAATTTTTACTATTTTTTCCGATAACATAAAGGGAAAAATGTTATCGTGGTAAAAAATAGTAGCTTCTTGCAGGTTCTGGAACAGAGCAAATATGTGTGAGTGTATTGGTATTTTTCGAGCTGTCACTTTCATGTGAAAACGGGGGGTAAACCCCGAAAAATGGTAAATATGGTAGCAATTTTTGAGAGAGAAGAAAAATTACGTTCTCTGTACCACAGGCTACCAGACAAGTTGCTTCGGCTAAGAAATGGTTGAACTGATTTTTCGACATTTGTTTGATGATTATTTGGCATTACAGATCTGACTATGATGATACTATCATCGGAAAAATCATGAAGAAAATTTGAGAAAGGCCATGCGAAAAATTTTATTCATAATTAATGTGTGTTTTAAGTTGAGATATGAGATTCAATGAATGGAAGTCGATCTAAGAACCCCAAGTTTTATGCATCACTACAAAGCAACTGCCGTTTCGGAAGTCAGCCATTGTGTGAAACTGGAAAATTTCTTAATCAAATTAATTGAAAGGTGTGCTTTGCTCTCGGATAATGAAGTTTATAATGGATAATAGAGGCAATCGAAACAAGAGCAACATTTCTATTCTATCCGGGATAATGGAGGTTCCCGGATAATCGATTCACGGATAATCGTGGTTCCACTGTATATAACAAATTTCAGCAAGTTCGGTAAAACAATGTGGCTAACCTTCAAAATAGCGAAATTCGGGAGTTACCGTTCTTTGGGGCTATATTAAAACGTGATCTATACCTACAAATTTCTGGCGGAAAGTTTTTAAACTCAAAGAAGACTAAATACGAAATTTCCAATATTTCGTTAAAATCTTCAAAATACCGAATAGGAATCCGCGGACCTATACTGATAATTCTCTCCTGGAATATTTGATAACCCCATGGAAGACTAAACAAATTTCAGTCTTTCGGTGGGACATTGACGTCTCAACCTTCAGAATTACGATAATCGGGAGGTACCGTTCTATGGGGGCCATATCGACGAGTTTCGGTGAGAAAGCCTTTTACCTCCAACAAAGACTATAGAGATACGTAAAATCGATTTCGGTTTATCGATTATTAGCTGCAAAATTTCTAAAAGTCGTAGTCGACTATTGACTGTGCGAAAACCGGATAATCGACATTCGAAAGACGGAGTCAACTATTATTCGTATTCGACCATTAGTGGTAGTCTATTATTATTCGTAGTCGACTATTAGTCGTAGTTGACTATTGGGTATGCTAAAACCGCGTAATGGACGGTACTTTTGTATACATACATACATGATGGATCGTATCAACGAAAATGGTGGATTATATTCGATTATAATCGGTTTTCGGCGGTTAACGAATAATCGAAAGTCGACTTTTAATACACTCTCAAATAATCGACTAATACTATGTTTACATTTACGAAATCCACTCGATTTCATTGCTCAAACGTCAAATGAAATCCAATCGATTTCAGATGAGTTTTCATTTGACGTATACCCAAAGGAATTGACAGATGAAATCGAGTGGATTTCGTAAATGTAAACATAGTATAACCGAAAACCAAGTTTTAAGTTTTTCACGAAAACCGTATAATCGAAAAACCGATTATTGCATTCCACTGCGTATCCCTAAAAGACTAAATAACATTTCAGCCATTTCTGTGGCCACAACCTTCAAAATGCCAAAATCGGGTGGTACCGTTCTATGGGGCCTATATGAAGGCGTAGACCTATACTGACAAATTACATATGGAACGTTTAATACCCCAAACGAAGATCCTCGCCACATCCCTCGGCGAACAATGGCAAACATTATTCACTAATAAATTAGTTATTTAAAGATATTAAAACAACAACAATGGGATTAAGCCAGACTATTTGGAAAAATCAAAATTATAACTTGTATCTCTTTCATTAATTAACTCTTAGCAATCGCATTTTTAATGTAAGAAACTCAAGTGGATACTTTTGACTGTGGCTCACTGTGTGTATGTTAGTGTAGATGTTTTGAAAATGCTTTTTATTTATTTCCTAATTAAGTTTATAATCAAAATTAATTTAAAAATTACATTCATTGTATTTTGGGGTCTATGTTGAGAGACGTGAAGATACAACAGCTTATTATGAGGCCAAATTTTCAGAAAAATATTAGGGGTGTCTTTTTACTTGCTAAATGTTGCTGAAACATTTTTTTCAGCAACTTTTCCTTTATACAACTGTCAAAATCTGTAAAAAGACACAGCTATTATTGTAATTGCAAACTATTATTGTTCAGAAAAATATGCAGTGCTACTGGGGGGTAAAACATAACAAAAGATAATGTATCAAAATAAATACCTTTTATTTTTTTAATATTTATTTCAATTACAACAATTTGAGTTGTAACAATGTGTATTTTTTATTCTAATTGTTGTTATTTTTATATTTTATTAGATTAGCTCGCCAAATAAATCCATATTTTTATGGGTGGGGATAGTGTAGTAATAATTGATTAGTAGCTTCTGTTGTTACTGTCTCACCTTTAGTTTCTCACACTACAACTTGTTCTCCCATCCTCTTACTCTCTCTTCATGTTTGATGATAGCTTGTATGGGAGGGAGCGCTCCAACAAGCAACCGACTCTGTCTGTGGGGTCGTTTGGCTGCTCGTGTGTGTTGTTTTACATTCGTTAATTCATTCATTCATTGACATGAAGCAACAACAAAAAAAAACTGTTACTTTGCGGTGGGCCTCAAATTCAATTGTTCCCGAAGCGCGTCATAATGTCATTGATTTCATTTTTTAAGCATTGTATTTTTTGTCGTTGAAAAATCTTGGTTTTCATTGATTGAATACATAATTTATACGATGAATTTTGATGTGTAGGGGTCTTATGATTCTTGTGATTCCAGTTTCTTGCTTAGATTGCCACACCAAAAATATTTTTTGTAGAATATCAATATTATATACAGCGCACGTTATATTACATAGCAACAACAAATAGCGAACATTTCTACCCAAGGAAACTAATTTAAAAAGGTTGAATATGTGTTTGTGTACGTGTGTGTACTACTGATGTGTGTTAGTAATTTCCTGTGGTTGTATTGCATTTGAATGTTCGTTCGCAAAGGAAATGAAATTTATCCTTTTCCATGTAATTTATGCACATTGTTGTATGTTTAGGGTTGCCAACATCTATTGACATTTAAAAGTGGCACAAGGACATTTTGTGCGAAGTGCCTGATTTCATTGCATTGGATTTTATTATTCAATTCTACTGGCGACACTTTAAGGCCATCGGGGGTGAGGTCGAATTGAATTTATAAATTAAAAAGGTTAAGGTTCGCACAGTTTAAAAATGTCTTCATGAAAAAAGTACGACGCAAATAAAGAAATCAAAACTATGAATTTTATAGCAATATTAACAAGAAAATAATAGCGGAAATCCGAAATTTTGAGAAATACCTATGTATAATGCTACCGCATGCTGAAGAGGATACGCCTCTAAAATGATTCTTACAGCAGGATAACGACCCAAAGCATACGGCTACAAGAAAAAAGGGTTTCCAGGACAATTATGTTAAGTTGTTAGAATGGCCTGTACAATTCCTTGATTGGAACCCGATAGAAAATGTGTGGAATGTAGATAAAAGATCGATCAGGGGAAAGTGCCCATCAAATTATGATGACCTTTGGTAACTTATACAGGTTGCGTGGGACGCGATACCGGTACAGGAGTGCGAAAACAAAGGATCGTCTAAAAAGTACTAATGAAGCTGATTAATTGCAGTAATTTCTTTCAATTTTGGTCCTTATTAAAATATTTCATGAAGTGTCCTTATTTTTTCTCACACCAAACTAAACCAATTCGCATAAAATATAAAAGAAAACTAAAATATGATTACGAACAATCAAACATAACCCTTTTATTTTAAGAAAATAATACATTTTATTAACTAGAGTCATTTTCACCTTTTTAGTCAGTTTTTAATGTAATCTTGGTTATGGATTGAGGTGTCTTTATTATTTTTCACACAACTGTATGTCTGGGACTGGTTGCAAACAAATATATGTATGTTTGGATCCAAACAAATATGTTTGGGTACCAACATATTTTTTATGTTACCACCTATTTTTTATGGGTCAAAGAGCGTAACAACAGGCCTCTCTCTTATTTTATAATAAAGAGCTGTGTGTATGGTACAAAAGAAAAAGTAGAAGCAGTGTGACCCTTTTAGCAGCTAAAAGTAGCATTATTTTTTTGTATTTAGCCGCAAAATTTCCATTTAGCTTTTTTTTAGCATTTTTCATTCATATCCACAAAATCTCAAATAGTTTAGTACTTTTTTATTAAAAAAAATATGATCTTTGTTTGACTACACATTTAGAGTGAGGCTTGTGGGCCTTTTGCCTCTCAACCCCCTTTCACACCTACAAACTGACAATTGCCGGAAGGAATATTGCCTAATATAAATATGGACTTATATTAATACTAGCAAGTACCCGCTGCTTCGTTAAGTCCCAATTTACATTGGGCGAGTTTACTTGCGGCAATTGTCATTTTGTAGGAGAGATAGGTGAGGCATATGGTAACCCTTTGCCTCTCAGCACCCTCTCTCACCTACAAACTGACAATTGCCGCAAGTAAACTCGCCTAATGTAAATTGGGACTAACGAAATTAAAAAATAAAATATGACATCACAGCAAATATGTAAATCTCCATAAAAAGGTTAACCCGACAAAACTCTGTAATGCAAACATCGTTTAACCCATTTAAAGCCACTGGTCGTTTAAACGCCACAAAAAATGGTTGCAAAAATTTATGTGAGAAACCCGTCAAAATTTCTCTCTAATGAACAGTTTTACCTTGGTAATTGTGCCATGGATTGAACTAAGGGGTACTTTACACGGTATGTTTTTTACATATGAGTTGTCACGGTATGAGAGAAGTGACGTCTCATATGTAAAAAACATACCGTGTAAAGTACCCCTAAGAGTATTTTCTCAATCAAAAGGGATTGTCATATGAGAATACACCAATATTACCCTTCAAAGTTTTTGGCATTTTTAAAAGAAGGCCCAATTGCAGGAAAACTATACGTTTCAAACAAAAAATTATTTTTTTTTAAATGCTTAAAAAGTCTCAAGAATATCATTTTCGTATAAAATTTTAAGTTTTCTCGCAAAAAAATCTTGGTGCTAAGTTGATTAAGCAAATAAAATAAATCAAGTAAAAAACGTTATCTTTGGTCGGGTTATACCCTCCACCATGAAAAATTCTGAACTGGTGGAATTAGTTTATTTCCTGTTTGTTACGAAAGTACCAGTGCCACGGTTTTAGGTGGAGAAGTTTTTTGACCACTGTCAGCTAAAAACTTGAAACTACTTGAAATCGGGCGGTACCCTTATATAGGTGCTATAACAAAAAATGGACCGATATAGTCAAATTTGACCTGCCAACAAACAAAAGACGCGTCTTTCGAAAATTACAGTGGTCTATCACAATTTTTGTGAATGCTAGGAAGAATTTTACCCTGATGAAGAATATGGCTGACTTCTGATAAGTGACGTTTTGGAGTGCAATACTTCGCATTAATTCTGTATCACTGTGATATGGAATAGGATGCTTAAGATATTTACAAAGCAACTGACGTTTCGGAAGTCAGCATACGTTACAAACGGAAAACAAATTTAATAAACCTTCCATGCTATGGTGGAGGGTATATTTTTATTAAAAATGTAGTTTTTAAATTTGGCATTTTAATATTTATTTTAGCATTTTTTATCATTATTTTAATGCAGATTTAGCTGTAACACCTTTTTAAGATCTGGCCACACTGCGTAGAAGCGATGAAGGGAGGGTGAAAAAGTTTGTTTTTACTTTGTTGGTGCGTTCTTTGTTGTTGCGATTTATTCATCCACAATCAGTCATTTTTTCTGTAACTCACAGTTAACCACCTTACAAGCGAAGAAATTGTTTTTTTTTTCTTTTCACGAGAAAGACAGAATTTTTTCTTCACCTTCCTCAAAGCAGTCGTTGAGTAAAGACGGTAGAGTAAGTCAAGCAAGTAAGTCAAGCCAGCAAGCTAAGCTTTTGCTGCTTTCTTACTATTGGTACTTTAGAGGGCCTTGGGAGCATAATCTTCCTAGCTCGATGCTTGCACTTCCTTGTTTTCTTAACTAATTTCAATATTAATCCCACTCCTGACAGATACAGCTGCCTTCCCAACGACAGTCGACAATCGCTGATGCGTTTTTTTTTTTTTTGGGATCAGTCTTGTCGATGGTTGCGATCATCTGAGACAATTCGTAACGTAGTAATATCAAAATGGGCTGACTTCCGTATCGTCAGTTGCTTTACAAATGACTGAAAATCTGCGAAGTATTATGTTTCTTAACGCCGTTGTACTTAACAACTGTGAAGATACGTGTTTCAAAACGTCAAACATACATATTTCTTATAGATTTAGTTGCATTTTCGAGGAACAATGCATGAGTTTGCAACTGAAATATTTTGATGAAGTTTGAACAACACAAAGCAAATGACGATGCGGAAGTCAGACATGCTTTTTTCTGCGCAAAGCCGAACTTCGCATTATCCTTGCTCGCCTTCGCACACGTATAAGGTTTCGAAGATGATGCACTGATTGAAGATATCTTGGCAATATATCATAGGCGAATGGACCGGCTGTGACAGTGTCAACATCTCGATTGGACGACTGAGGATTGGCTGCCGATCAAGCAGCTTACGCTGTCACAGACCCATCATAGTTTCCTTTGATCGCGTTTGCCCATAAGTCGGGTGGTTTCTCTTTGTTCATCAGCTAACGTACGTCCATCACCCTGTTGCGGGGTTTTGGAGTTGAGGCATAGTTCCTTTGGAACTTCCTCACAAACTTGAGTTCCGATCTTTCAGCTGAAATTCCCTTAAGCTGATAGTGATCAGATCAGATAATGATTCAGATCTTTATTTGCATAAATATTGCAGTTTGTAATTGCTTTGCTTTCTTTTCCATTGTTTCTTTGGCTTTAGAACTTTTGGAGATCTGTGGTATTAGTGAATCATCCGTCTTATTATGTTTTTTTTTACCACTGTCTACCACCAGTACGGATTTGTCCGCCGCTAAAACGTCCTTTTCAATGGATTAGGTGCAGTATCATGAATGGAGTTGGAGACATGGATCACTCTCGTGTCCATGGCTTAGTTTTTTTTTGTAAGTGATAAATTATGCCAAATGTGGTCCGGGATGATCTCTCCCTGGTGGTCTGGCGGAAGTTTTTCTCAATAAAATTGTGCAGTACCCTGCTCTGTTGAGATTAACGTTTATGTCGGCTAGTCCCGGGAGGTCGTCCCCGCCCTTAGTTATGACCCGTTTATTTGTGATATCAGAGTTTGAGCTGCTTGCGACTAGAGTTAGGCAAGTCTTGTTCCAAATAGTTCCGACTTAAATCAGTCGAAGATTTATTTTCGGCGATTTTTAGCAAAAGGCTGCGTTCAAATATATTTGGTACCCCACTACAAATTTTGAAAAATACCGGCAGGCAGGCACTTGGTCGATTTATACCCCGCTGTTGGGGTATAATAGAACATTGTGGGAATTTTTGCTATTTCATAGAATTACGAGAAATAAAAAATGTGTGAAAACATTACATTATAATTTTAAATTGTAAAATTACGCTGAATATTCCGTCGCTGCTTTATCACAACTCTTTCGTACACATTGAACAAAAATCGTATCTCATATAACATCGCTGCTCTTTTTTAAATTGCGGTACTCTTGATTTGTTGTGTTTCTGCTATTCTCATTATAAAAAAGGAAATAGCGGTGAATAGAGATGGACAGTGGGTAAATACCCAATGGGTAAATACCCGGTAAATTGGGTAAATACCGGGTAAATACCCATTTGTGGGTATTTATTTGGGTATTTACTATATTGAATCGCTAATAAAACATCTTAGACCCTATTTCTGGGTTTAGGCTATGAAATCAATTCAATATGGATAGTTTTACAATACTTTAAACAAGTGGGTAAATACTTGGGTAAATACCCGAGTATTTACCCAAGTGTTGGGTAAAAACTCATTAACTGCCGAACCACTTGACGTAGGCTAACAAAATTTGGCTCAAATCTTACTTATGTCAAGAGATATATAGCATTGAAAATGGGGTCTCTGGGTCCATGTTTTGATATAGCCCCCATATAACCGTACCTCCCGATTTAAGGTATTTTTTGTCTATTTGCCTCATTGTACAATCATAGTGGCTGAAATTTGGCATAGTGAGTTCTCAATATGTAGAAAATACCCTTGCAAAAACTTGTCAACATAGGTCCAGGTTTTCTAATAGCCCCCATATAAGTGTACTCCGATTTCGAGTATTTACCCAAATTTAGGGTAAAAACTCTTTAACTGCCGAACCACTTGACGTAGGCTGACAAAATTTGGCTCAAAACTTTCTTATATCAATAGTAATAAGGGTATTGAAAATGGGGTCTCTAGGTCCATGTTTTAATATAGCCCCCATATAGCCGTACCTCCCGATTTAAGGTATTTTTCATCTATTAGCCACATTTTACAACCAAATTGGCTGTAATTTGGCACAGTGAGTCCTCAAGGAGTAGAAAATATCCTTGCAAAAATTTGTCAATATAGGTGCACGTTTTCTAATAGCCCCCATATAAGGGTACCCCGATTTCGAGTATTTACCCAAATTTAGGGTAAAAACTCATTAACTGCCGAACCACTTGACGTAGGCTGACAAAATTTGGCTCAAATCTTACTTATGTCAAAAGAACTTCTGGTACTGAACATGGGGTCTCTGGGTCCATGTTTTGATATAGCCCCCATATAGCTGTAACTCCCGATTTAAGGTATTTTCATCTATTAGCCACATTTTACAACCAAATTGGCTGTAATTTGGCACAGTGAGTCCTCAATGAGCATTAAATATCCTTGCTAATATTTGTCAACGTAGGTCCACGCTTTCTTATAGACCCCACATACGGGTACCCCGATTTCAAGTATTTACCCAAATATTGGGTAAAAACTCTTTATCTGCCGAACCATTGGCGTAGGCTCATAAAATTTGGCTAGAAACTTTCTTATATCAATAGTATTAAAAGTATTGAAAATGGAGTCCCTGGGTCCACTTTTTGATATAGCCGTACCTCCCGATTCCAGAAACCCATATTGGTGCCACAAGAAAACGTGGACCTACGTCGACAATTTTTTGCAAGGATATTTTATACATATTGGGAACCCACTGTACCAAATTACAGTCAGTATGATTGTAAAATGTGGCTAATAGTTAAAAATACCTTAAATCGGGAGGTACGGCTATATGGGGCCTATATCAAAACATGGACCCAGGGACTCCATTTTCAATACTAAATATTCTCTTGATATAAGTAAGATTTGAGCCAAATTTCGTCAGCGTACGTCAAGTGGTTCGGCAGTTAAAGAGTTTTTACCCAAAATTTGGGTAAATACTCGAAATCGGGGTACCCTTATATGGGGGCTATCAGAAAACGTGGACCTATGTTGACAAATTTTTGCAAGGATATTTTCTGCTCCTTGAGGACTCACTGTGCCAAATTACAGCCAATTTGGCTGTAAAATGTGGCTAATATATGAAAAATACCTTAAATCGGGAGGTACGGCTATGTGGGGGCTATATCAAAACATGGACCCAGAGACCCCATGTTCACTACCAGAAGTTCTGTTGACATAAGAAAGATGTAAGCCAAATTTTGTCAGCCTACGTCAAGTGGTTCGGCAGTTAATGAGTTTTTACCCAACACTTGGGTAAATACTCGGGTATTTACCCAAGTATTTACCCACTAGTCTAATGTATTGTAAAACTATCCATTTCAAACGAATTTACAACCTAAACCCAGGTATAGGGTGTAAAATGTTGTATTTGCCATTCAATATAGTAAATACCCAAATAAATAACCACAAATGGGTATTTACCCGGTATTTACCCACCGTGTGGGTATTTACCGGGTAAATACCCGGTAAAAACCATCTCTAGCGGTGAACGAGTTTTAGAAATGTGTGTGTGCGTGTAGCTAGACACCAAAACAAAAACAAGAAATTAAAAGAAAATAATTCATGTTTTTATGGGGGGAAATTGTCGCGTTTTTCCTCATTTCCCCAACATTGTGTGTGACCGTTAAGCCGCCACAAGCACGTTTTTCTTGCCAAAGTAGCACTTGTGTGTGTGTTTGGGTTTTTACCTTTGCCGTGCAGACATCGATGGCGCATTGTCAGTCCTGTCTGCTTTGTTGTTGTGTTTTTAATTTCCTTTTTTGTTCTTTGTATTTTTGTTCTGCCTTTTCGTTTTGCAAACGCATTGCCTTTCCTTGCTAATTCATGTTTTGTTTTATCATCTTCTTAGATTCGTTTTTGCTGCTGTTGTTGCGGTGTAGTTGCCACTACACAGCGACATCATAAATGGTTGGTTGTACGATGTCTGTTCGGTTGTCTCATCTGTCTGGTCTTGCTGGTACGAAGTATGTATGTATGTCTGGCTTGCCGGCCGTTTGTATTGAATTTTTGTATGCGTTACAAAATGAGCAGAAGAAACACCATAAACATCAACACCAATTTTTGCGGGGGAATGACATGTTTGTTGCCCCCCGACTGTCAAAGAGACTACTGCCGTGGACCACCACCAGTCATTTAGTCAGCCAAACAAATAAAAAGAACAAATATTTTTTATAACATTATTTGTTGTAGTCGTCAGTGGAATTTTCGCAAATTAAGGTAGAGTTACCACCAATTAATTTCCCGACATAGGGATTATAAATACCCATACATCAGTGCGGAAGGTCTGCATGATTTTGATGAGCTAACACAGTGCACAGTGATTCAGAATTTATTTTACTGGCTAAAATCCAACTTAATCGTCTTTAAAATATTTTGAAATTCTGTATAATTGTCAGATGGTCTGCCATTGTATGGTATATTCCTTTACTTCTTAAAATGGTAAAACCGACAAAAGTAGCAAAAGTTGTAAGCTGCTTCCATTTGAGTTGTGTGGTGTCGGAAGTAAAGGAACGGGTTTCGAGTAAAGAGTGATAAATCTTGAAGTTTCTTAAAACCTAAAGGAACAGAGCTATTGTCGTGTTCCAGAACCTGCTAGATCGTATGTACCATATAGTTCTTTTTTCAATTTCGAAACCGTGTTCTAAAGTTTTTTAGACCAGGAGGGTTGGCGTTTTTTGTTTGGGATGACGACTTCTATTTTGTTTTTCAAAATAGTTAGGCTTAATCCCATAGTCGTTGTTTTAATATTTTATTAAAACAACTTTAATTTATTAGTGGGAAAAAATTGGCGATGTTTAGGTAGTGCCAAAGAAATTCTCGATCAGAGTGTTTCTTTGCGCACGTATCTATTTGTGCTAGCAATTGACACTTGGGTATAAAAAGTTTCTTGTTGAAAAACAAGAAATAAGGGAACTGATGAAGATCTGTGGCGAGATCTGAAACTATAGTATTCCCTGCCTTACCCCTTGGTAAACATCGCCAATTTTTTCCCACTAATAAATTAAAGTTGTTTTAATAAAATATTAAAACAACGACTATGGGATTAAGCCTAACTATTTTGAAAAACAAAATTGTTTTTTAGACCAAATAAAAAAATTTCTTTACGTTTGCTTAGCCCGTATTAGGTCTCGTTGCATTTCCGAACGCTGGCAACATTTATTTGCATAGGAGACCTCTCGAATGTTGTTCCAGTAGGACTGCTATTAGCTATCTTCGTTCAAAATTCGAGAATGAATTGCCATAGTTAATCATATCTATCAAATTTTTCTTAAGTAGTTCGAATGCTCGCTCGTCCTACTTTTTTTTCATGTAAAATTTTTAATAAAATTGTCTTTATTTTTACACTTTTCTAAAGCAATGCAAAAAGGACGGTATTATGCTTAAATATCCTTAAATGCCACAAGTATATAGTGCTTCTAGGTGTACGAATTTGGCAACCCTTACAGGTGCCATCTATACCTAAATGACAGCATAAATTAAAAAAAATTTTAAATCTTTATTCGTTAATTCGCCAATTTTCAAAAAAGGGAAAACCAAAAATTTAATGTTACTTTGTTTCGGACGATGCTGTAGCTATATAGGCAGGTAAGAGTAGGTCAATGCTCACGGTATCTTCTCTCAAACCAATGCGGATTTTGGTTTGAGTGAAGATACCTGAGTATATCGGTTGTAAAGGTTTCTGAGATCAGTTTTGCAATTTCTTATTTTAAAGGTGCATATATCGAGTAATTTGAAGCATTAACTTGGACAAATTATTCATTAAGTTTTCGAGTGTTACCAAATGTTCAATCGGTATAGAAATTGTTGGTTGGATATTTCAAAATGGCACGGTCGATATTTCAAAACGATACAAGGGAGATTTTGAATGACGTGTTACTTTTCTTGATTGGCATGCTTGACAACGTCTTGATTCATTGAGGGACATACAAATCGTTGAGATAACAATTTTCGGGTAGACCGGGTTCCCGGATATGGAAGACCATGAATTGAATCGAATATTGATCAACGGATTTCTTTAGGTATGTATGGTCGAAACCTCCCGGTTGAGGTGTCGCAATAAATTTAGCTTTTGCTACCAGGCATATGAAGAACTTTAATTTCAAGACTTGGTTTGATTATAACAGTTGACGTAGTTCCTCATATCAGCAACGATATTGTCTCGACCGGATATGTGACGAATGTCTGTAGTAAATTGTCCAATCAAATCTTGATGTCGTCACTGTCTCGGACTGGATTTATCAGGATTTTTATTGAAGGCGCAACACAATGGCTTGTGGTCAGTAAACGGTAAAAATTTGCACCCGTCTAACATGTACCGAAAATGGCCGATTGTTTGAAGGCGGCAAGCAATTCCCGATCGTAAGCACTGTATTTAGCTTGAGAGGGGCTTAACTTTTTAGAGAAAAACGCCAAGGGTTTCCACGGGTTGTCCACCAATTGCAAACATTTGGAGCATCCACCTTAAGTGCCAGTGTGGCATTAGGAATGGAATGAGAAAGTAATGCCATACATCTGGACGGCTTATCATTTTTTGGAGCACCATTTGGGAACATTTGAATTTCAGCAGCATTCGGTAAGAATCGGTGGAAAAAAATTGGCATAGCTAAAAACTGCCGAAGGTCCTACATTTCGGTTTTGGAAATTGTAGAATTTTTCGACTTTATAATCCATTGGCATCATGGTATAAGTAAAGAGGTAGGTTTAAATGAAAATAATCTATAGAACCCTTGTTTTTCCTGAATTCCTAAAACGTCAAAATTAGTAAACACAAAAGCAACCAGTGGGTTTGTTTACAATACCATTTTTGAGCATTTTATAAAAAAAAGCGAACAATGAATGAAGTGTCAAGGTTTTTCCACATAATCGAGTTGTGGATATGATAAAATGTTTGTTTCAATGCAAAGCTGACAAATTTCTTCCATACAAATGTTCTAAAATCAATTTTAAAAATCATTGAATTCGATTGTTTTTAAAATTGTTTGGCATATTATTCAAATAGCACACACACATACACAGATTGTGTATATTGTTTTAACGTTTTAGGAACAGTTGAAAGAAAAAAATTGAACTGACAGAAAGCTTTAGCTAACCTTTCTTATTAAACCATGATTGGCATAATAACTTGGGAATTTAATTTTCATCCGAGAAAATTTACCTCAGATTGCCCGAACTTGCATTTCGATTGGTTTAAAACGATACCGTAATCCTTAAACAGTTGGAAAACAATTCTCAGGTGTTCTAAATGCTCCTCCTGACTTTTACATGCAATTAGAATATCATCCAAATAGCAGAACACAAAATCTAATCCGCGAAGAACATTATCCATTAGGCCAAACAAATTTGAGGATCATTCCTTAATCCAAAAGGCATTTTCAAATATTCATACAACCCGAGCGGCGTTACTACAGCTGTCTTCTTAATATCATCAGTCTGAATGTCGATTTGATGATAGGCGCGAACTAAATTCACCATTGTCCAAAAAGGGATGTTGTATCCATCCGGAATAGTTTTTTTGTTAAGACCTCTATAGTCTCCACAGCATCTCCACGTTCCATATTTTTTGGGAAGTTAAGAAGTCTGAACCGATTATTGGTTTGGTTACATCCGCTATAACAAACCATTTGAAACTGCGCCGGAGTTAATGGAAACGGATCTATTTGAAAAAACCATCGATATGGAAGGAGATAATCGATCCATGATATTTTCTGCCTGTGCCGCTATTTCATCTAATTTCATCGAGCATCTGCTCCAAAAATAATGACTTGGTTTCTAAATCCAACATTGAGAAAACAGTACATCCGTTAAGTTTTTGCTTGCAGTCTGTCCAAAAAGGGATGTTGTATCCATCCGGAATAGTTTTTTTGTTAAGACCTCTATAGTCTCCACAGCATCTCCACTTTCCATATTTTTTGGGAAGTTAAGAAGTCCGAACCGATCATTGGTTTGGTTACATCCGCTATAACAAACCATTTGAAACTGCGCCGGAGTTAATGGAAACGGATACGGAAGGAGGTAATCGATCCATGATATTGTCTGCCTGTGCCGCTATTTCATCCAATTTCATCGAGCATCTGCTCCAAAAATAATGACTTGGCTTCTGATTACCAATTGTATGACCTACTGAGAGTCTGTGTAGTTTTTTCTCGTCTGATTCCGTAAACGCAGAAATTAGCTTATTTTGCAATGCTTCGTATTTGCATCAGTGAAAATGAGAGGCCGTAATGATATCCGATACAAACTCTGGTGTTTCCGGGTCCAGATTGCATAATATGAGATCGAATTTTGTTTTACCCCGACTAATTCTATCTCCTCCATTTGAATGAACCACAATTTAGGATTTTGGATTTAATAGCAGCTGTTGTTCAAATTTATTGAGCCAAAATTTTAGCTGACTAACGATTTGTTGTTGTTGTAACACTGTTTTATTATTATGTTTGTATGTTCGTTCTCCTGTTCAATCTGGCTCTGGGTCTATCTCCAGTTCCAGGAAGTTGGCTACTTCGATGGGATGTAACCACAGATCCACTGGAGTCAGATGAGTAGGGTTGGCGGGGCAGTTGAATAGGTGCTTAGTATCGTGCGGGCCCATGCCGCATATTGGGCAGATGTTTTGCACGGTGCGATCGATTCCCGCCCAATAGGAATTTAGGCGACTGCAATATCCCGAGCGTAATTGAGCCAAAACTACTCTGGTTTGTCGTGGCAGCTGACGCTCTTCAGCTGCGATAGATGGAGGATGTGCTCCGATGACTGCATTTACACAATAATTGCTTATGGTCTTAGCAACTGTATCCGTGTGAATGCTCTTCAAACCTGCCTGATATGCCTGTTGATCAAGAGGTTCTCTCCTATATTGTTGAACCGTCGTCTCTAGAGCATGAATATCCTTCTTTATATGCCTGGGTGTATCGGTGGCCAGCAGATGGTGATTGGGATGGCTTTCACGGTAACACACGAGCAAGTACTGCAACGAATAGAAGAATATTTGCCTCCTCATGTAGATGGTCCACTGTAGATTTGAGGAGGCACCCTGTTGTTGTTCTCAGGGCGGCGTTCTGACAAATTTGAATCTTATCCCACTGCGTGTCACATAAATTCGGGGACCAGACTGGCGCCGCATAGCTTACCACTGACCGACCTATCGCTTTATACGTGGTCAACAAGGTTTCTTTATCTGCACCCCAAGTGCTGCCGCCTAGGGACTTGAGGACCTTGTTTGTACATTTCAGTTTATCGCAGATAGCTGTGGCATGCGCGGACGACGTGAAAGTGGTGTCGAATGTGACCCCTAGAATTTTGGGGAATTTTGTGGTCAGAATTCTGCTACCATCGACCCTGATATTCAACTCTCTTCTATACTGCGCCGTCCATGTGGTGAACAGAGTGGCCGTCGATTTGGTCGCGGATATCTGCATAATCCTCGCTTGGAAAAAGGTGGTAAGATCGGTTAAATAGGAGTTCAGTCTCTCACAGATGTCATCAGGATAGGTACCTGACGCCAGGATCGTACAATTATCCGCATACGTTACGATCTCAATGCCGTCTGGAGGGGGCGGAATACAGGAAAGGTAGAGGTTAAACAGTTCCGGAGATATCATTCCTCCTTGGGGAACTCCCTGTTTTACTCTACGGGGCTTGGATTTCTTGCTCCTGAACTCCACATACGACTGGCGACCACTGATATAGTTGATTATCCAACGTTTCAGACTTGGCCGGAGGGTTGTCTGCTCGATGTCCTCGAACAGCGTGGAGTGCTTGACAGTATCAAAGTCAAGCGCCACCATCACTGTTCTATCACACGGCCGCTCCTGGTTGAGTCCTCGACAAATATGTGTGGAGATGGCGTGCAGCGCTGTTGTCGTGCTGTTTACGGAATCCATGCTGATGATCGGCAACTTGATAGCTATTTCTAATGCTGGGGAGGACTAAGGCCTCAAGGGTCTTCGCTACAGGTGACAAAAGCGAAATCAGCCTGTACGATTCACCTTTGCTGGCATCCTTGCCTGGCTTCAGTAGCGGGACCACCCTGCCCATTTTCCAGACTTCGGGAACAATAAGGGTGGCTAGCGACAGTTTTAGAACTTTAGTGAGATACTCCACTCCCGGCTCATCCAGCTGTTTCAACATTACCATGGAAATTCCGTCAGGGCCCAACGCTTTGGATGATTTAGCGTTCTTGATGGCATTCGCAACATCATCCATTGTAAACAGTGATGGTTCATCCTCGGCAGGATGAGATCTAATGCGACGTAACACTCTTCTCTTCGCCCTGTCACTCTCGGCGTGGTCGACAAACTGTCGATTGAAGTAACTTGCACACCTCTTCGGGTCAGTCAACGTAATGTCGCCAAACGTGACTGAGGTCCTGTCATCCCTCCTTCCGGGGTTCGAGAGTGACTTAACCGTTGTCCACAATTTACTTATACCGGCTCCAATGTTGCAACTCTTCAGATGATTTAACCACTTGTTCCGCTTATGTTCGCCGACCAGCCTATTAACTTCCAGTGTCAGTTCCCTGACTCTGGGGTCGTCGGGGTTGGTTCGACGAAGCTCATCACGCTCATTTGCTAATTCCGTCGCCTCTGCTGGGAAATTTGGTCTTACTTCGGGTATTCGACCAGCAGGTATATGGCGAGCGGCTGCAGCATTGATGATGTCTCGGAACGTCCTTTCCGCTACCCGAACATCAGAAGGATTGGGCAATTCTCTGAAGCGGTGATTGGTGAACTCTCTGAAACTCGCCAATCAGCTTTCCCATGATTGACGAATGTGCGGCGTTCAGAGGTGATGAAATCGGGTGGTCTGCTGATGGAGACAATTATGGGGAGATGATCTGATCCAATTGAAATGACGGGTTGCCAGTAGAGTTGGGTAATCTAGTTCCTAGTTCCAAAACGTATGAGCAACATCATGAAATACAACGTGTGATAGTAAGTATACACAGTTTGTTCAAAGAAAAAATGTGGGCCATTGGAACTGCGAAGTGAACTAGATAGTTCCATATAGTTCCTTTGGCACAACTCTAGTTGCCAGGTGACGTCATTTGTCAGACCAGGTGACACGATGGTTATGTCTGGCGAACTGTGACACGCTCCTCTAATTCTGGTAGGGGCGTCCTCATTGACCGAGCAAAACGTAGAGCTATCAATCTGCTCAGCCAGCGCTATACCTCTCTGGTCGTTTCCGAGGGCCGAATGCCACATCTCATGATGCGCATTAAAGTCCCCCAGGACCAGACTATTATGACCTTCCAAAAGCGGACTAATGTCAGGTTTATAATCTGCTATTTCTCGGCGGGATGTATACGTTCAGCAACTCTATCTTGGCAGCTCCACACCTGACTGCTACCCCCTAATCCCCCACCTCCACATCTGGTGCGATCCTTCCTTATTACGTTGTAACCATCACAACGTACTGAGCTGTGGTCGTTCAGCATGGTTTCCTGCACCCCGCGACCTTGATCTTCTTCCGTTTCACAAAGTCCACTATTTCATCGATCTTACCTCGGAGACCATTGCAATTAAATTGCAAAAAGGATGCATTTCCTGTGATTGGAACAACAACGGCTGGTGTTAAATGCTGCGCGTGCGGCTGCTGTTGGGGGGACCGCGGGGGAGTTTCGTAATTCGACGACGAAGGTGTTTCGTAATCTGACGACGACGAATCACTAGGGGCTGTGTTCGCGCAGCATGCAACAACATAGTCCCTATCGTAGTCCCTCGCGTGGGCAAGCTCAGAGCAACCCCGTAAATGCACCCACTCCTGGCATCTATTGCATCTCACCGAAGATTGGATATGGGTGAAGATGCGGATGTGACAAACCGAGCACAAATATATTGGTCCTGGGTTTTCCTCCGTCCCGGCACGGACCAATAAAATCCGAAGCAGACATTCCGGGATATGTCGCTCCCAGCAGCAGAAAAACGAAACAAATACAAACACATGTACACTGAGGTGGCAGTCGCTGGCCGGAACGCTGGTTTTGTGTGGCCCCGGGTCAATCCGGTACAGAGAACCAGCTGCCGTGGGATTGGAATGTATGTACATTCCATGTATGTACTAAAGATTTTGTTCATTGTTGTTGACACCATCATCAACGCCTGTATTTACGCTTGCCGAATTTTCCCCGCGAGACATAGACTAGAATAGCTATTTATTCTATGGCCACTAGAAGTTGAAAAATAATCTAAAAGCATATCGTCTGCTCCGTCGGAAAAGGTCGTAAGTCCCTCTCAATAAATTTTTCAGGAGGAAGAAAAAACATTCCAGCGCTTTCTGTATTAAAGATTTTATTATAGTGGTAAAGGCAGTATTCTTCGTTTATTTATTCCGCTTCAATACCTGTACTTTGTTTGATAAAGTTCCGTCGCGTTTGGGAGATAATTGGATGTCTTTGGACTTACGACCTTTTCCTTGTACAGTTATGTATTTTTGTAGGGACTTACGACCTTTTCCTACAATTTACGGACGTTTTTAAAATAAAATATTTATACTTTACAAAACAATGTGGAAAGGGTATTATAAGTTTGTTTTGTCCAATATTCGTGTAACATCGCGAAGTATTCGTTGTAGGCGGGGGTCTTGCCATTTTTTTCATATCTTGACGAGATAAAGCGATTTAGCTATGTGTGTCCGTCCATCCATTAACAATTGTAATAAAACTCCAGGCCTCAATTTTGGACCGATCGTCACGAAATTTTGTGGAGAGGTCGGGTTCCGACCTGAAGTGACCCCATTAGATGTTGGTTATGATCGAAAGGTGTGAAATGGACCAAACACACAATTTTTACACGACTTTGTAGCTGTCCTGTAGATTGCAGTAATATTCCGATCGGAGCAAAATTTTAAAAATGATTTGAGTTTAAGACAAAGAATAAGCTTGCAATTTAACATGGTGATGAGATAATTATTAGCGGGTTTAATGGACCAAAACTTTTGGGTGAAATCTTATATATAAAAGACAATGTGTGTATGTTTGTATGTTCCGCATAGACTCAAAAACGGCTGAACAGATTTTTTTTTTTGAAAATTTCAGAGAATATACAAGGAACAACCGGAGTAAAAATAGGCTTTATATATTTTTTTTTTTTTTTGAATTTGGAAGGGGGCTGGGCTAGCCATATTTTTTAAAAAACACTTTTTTGCAAAATGTATGAAAGTATCGGTCAGAAAATTAATTTGTTGAATCTCCGACCCTAAGTACATATTCCATGTAATTTTCAGATTATGCACAGGGATGTCCCTTGGTGGAAGTAGGCTATATATTTTGTTGAATTTCGGAGGAGCGGGTTACACCTGTGCCCTATTTGCTAAATGCGCTATATACATATATAAAACTTATGAACGATTCCGTTTCCCCAATCCTGGCTACATATTTTAGCAATAAGACCCGACCACCCCCACTTTCTTAAATATGCTACAAATCAATGGAAATACCAGATGTTATGCATAACGAAGCTTTGGTCTTACTGTAAAGCAAGTGTTTAGATTATAAGACAACATATCGATAGCTATAGTTTCATCAGGTATATAAGATACATTTTCAGAAGGTGGACACAGTCGGCATGCCTCAAGTCATCAGTTATTTGGCGGTATGTTAAAATTGCATATCGACACCAACATTTCTGAAGATTTTTATACCCTCCACCATAACATGGAGGGTATAATATAATTAAATTTGTCATTCTGTTTGTAACATATCGATATATTCAGCGGAGACCCTATAAATTATATATATTCTTGATCAGAGTAAAATTCTAAGTCGGTATAACCATGACCGTCGGTCCGTCTTTTGAAATAAAGATACAGCTCGCAATTTTAAAGATAGATCTTCGTGATTTGGTATAGAAATTTCTATTACTTCTAGGTTCTAGTTTGGTATTGACGCCTTCATATTGCCCTCATAGAACGGTACCTCCCGATTTCCGGTATTTTGAAGGTGTGGCCTCAATATTCCTCAGAAATGGCTGAAATTTGGTATTTATTCTTCGTTTGGGTTTTTTTTTGTTTTTGTCTGCAAACCATTTAGAATCTTTAGCATGTAATGTCTTCCTGGGCTTAGGAAGTTTATCATCAGAGCTTTCAGAATCACCGTGAAAACCATTGGAAACTAGACCCATGACACCATCGTCTAATTCCATTCCAAATTCATACTGCTCTTTGTTAGCAAAAACCATTGTCTTCTTAGTTTAATAACATTTCAATCAATTATTATTTTAAAATAATTTAATAATATAAACATTGCACTTACCCGTCCGTTAGAAGGTATTACTTTATTGAATTCAGAATACAATCTTATCTCGTTATGTGAATAAATGTCCCTAGAGAAACCACAAATTACCAGTTAATAAAGTTAAGTAAGATATACGACAGTAAAACAGTAAAAATCTTGTTTTTTTAGAATTTTTTCAAAATATGAGGTATTTGAACAGATACAGCATCCCAATTTGTATCAATGAAAATGCCAGAAGTCCATCTTTCATAACACTGGTCAACAGGACTTTTGTTTCAACCGAAGTTGCAGTTGTTTCTAGATGAAATCGGCGAGATTTTTTCAAATCCGGTCCCGGTTTTTCTCCATCAGCTCTTGTTTTTGAGATATAGCTCAAAATCGGTTTTTACGAGTTTAACCCAGACTTTCGTTATTTTCGGATACAAACATATATTTTGTTGTGGGTTTTTCGACATTAATATATTAAGGAGATGTTGTACGCTCGAAACAAACCGTTTTTGAAATAGTTATGGTGAGTATATATCAAAAAATATAGAAAATATACGACGGACCTTGAAAAAATTGCTTATTTTGAGTACTTTAAGCTGTAATTACGTCATCGGGGGAAGGCATAGGATCTTCATATGGTACTCCGGATATGCTTAGGGTGTCTACTATATAATCCAGTATTCAAATGTATAATATAAAGTTCATAGCCCCCATGATTCGGCTATAACCTAAAAATCGCTATGAAGACTGCTAAAGGGAAATAATTTACCAGTGATATCATTACCACATAAGCCATTTACTTTTCAATGGCAGTCTTCATGATGATTTTTAGGTTATAGCCGAAGCATGGGCGCTATGAACTTTATATTATATATTTGAATACTGGACTATATAGTAGACACTCTAAGCATATCCGCATTGCCATATGAAGATCCTATGACTTCCCCCGATGACGTAATTACAGCTTAAAGTACTCAAAATAAGCAATTTTTTCAAGGTCCGTCGTATATTTTCTATATTTTTTGATATATACTCACCATAACTATTTCAAAAACGGTTTGTATCGAGCATACAACATCTCCTTAATATATTAATGTCGAAAAACCCACAAAAAATATTTGTTTGTATCCGAAAATAACGAAAGTCTGGGTTAAACTCGTAAAAACCGAGTTTGAGCTATATCTCAAAAACAAGAGCTGATGGAGAAAAATCGGGACCGGATTTGAAAATAGCTCGCCGATTTCATCTAGAAACAACTGCAACTTCGTCTGAAACATTCAACTTTTTCAATTTTGTTGAGCAGTGTAATCAGTTCGCTTATAGGGGAAAATAGATTTAAAATGTAAATTTTCGTTGCAATATAGAAATTATAGCATTTTTGTTCAAAAGTTTGGTCCAAAGGCTCCGCCAAATGTGTAGGCTAGTTCTTTACATTGTACCCCAACCATGGATGACGTTAAACATTATATCTGAACTACATTAGCTGTAGTATTCTTTTAATGTATACATTTTCCTGTGGACTTACGACCTTTTCGTACTCAAATTTGTACGTTTTGTGGACTTACGACCTTTTCCGACAAGGGCAAAACATATAGAAAAACGCGACATACTACCATTTTCTTTGTATCATACGACGTGTTTTGACGTGTACTATCATCCTGTAACAAAAACGCGATTTCCAAAAAAAAGTGGACTTACGACCTTTTCCGACGGAGCAGACGATATTTCTATTTTTGAACATTTGAGGTGGAACTTTGTTTTTAATTTCAAGACATTTCATATTATACCCTCCACCATGGTAGAATAAGAAAAGGTAGCAGCAATACACAGCTGACTGAACTGGGTTGTAACGTTAGTGTCAAATTTCATTTTATACATTTATGACATTTTATACATTTATTTCTATTTTGATGTACATTGGGGACATATATTTTTTGAGAAAAAAATATATCATTCGGAAAAAAACATTTCCCAGAAAGACTTCTTCATATCAATGATATGTAACCTCCTCCAAGTTCGAACGATAAGCCGCGCAGTAAATCGCCGCTTGTAGAGGCGATACAACGTTTGTTAATATGTGAGGTATTTTGTTAAAATTTAAAAAAATAAAGCCCTAATAAACATGTGCTTCTTTGATTTCTAAAACAAAACATTGAAACAGCTTCTCCTTTTTCTATGAATTTCCAGCGACCCCAAACTTTTCTGCAAGAATTCTACTTTCTGCGAGAATTTATGCATTTAGTGGAATGATGTGGAAACATAAAAATTTAAAATGTAACGAATTTTCATTCATGTTTTCCAAAATATTCAACAAAATGTGAAAAATTATTAGTTTTTTAAATTCCAATAATTTATAGACATTTCCTGGTTTTGTTTACAAATACAACTGGCAGTAACGTTACAAACAAAAACAAATTCCTTTGTGGTTGTTGTTCGAGTTGTATTTGTTGTAGTATTAACTTTACCTTATATTTGTTCTACCATGACCCTCCACCATAATATAGAGGGTATAATTAAATTTGTCATTCCGTTTGTAACACATCGAAATACCTATTCGTCGGAGACTCTATGAAGTATACCCAGCAAAATAAATTGGAAGTAGTGCAATGTGGACTAGTTCTGTCACGGCATGTTTTGATGCAGTTCAAACGGAGTCGTGAAAAAGGCACTCCAGTCCTCACATTTTAACCGCATTCGGATGCAATCCAAAGAATCACATCCACTTGTTACATTTAACAACATCCGGATGCAGTTCAGCGGAGTCGTGAAAAAGTCACTCCAATTCCCCATAATTTAACAGTCCAAACGGAGTCGTGAAAAAGGCACATTTACATTTTATTAGCAGTTGTTAGAGATCCCTACATGTACATAAATCAGTTTGTACATCTCTACAGGCAGCGGCATACATTTTCCAAAAAGAGATAAGATTTCTAAACATTTGTTAATACAAACTAAATAATATTTAATTTGTGAACATTTTTCCGGTAACTCACGAGAATAAAATTTCCCAATGTAATGCTGTTGGAGTACATGTTAAAATCTTAACTGGTGATGTCTTCCCCATTTAGACAGTTCAGCTTGGATTAAATGGAGAGAGGAGGAAACACGCATGTTTGCGATTGAATTCAATGGAGAATTTTCATAATTTGTGTTAATGTAATAAAGTTCTTAATATTTTTTACACAAATAATAAATGCATTTTATTTGTTCTGGGATATTTTGTTATGGCGTGCTTTGGACTGCCTCCTCTTCTACCCCAAAGTGTTAGTTAAAATTCAATGCCAAAAGGTCAGATAAAATGCAGTGCCAGAGGGTCAGTTAAAATGCAGTGCCAAAGTGTCAGTTAAAATGCAGTGCAATGGAGTGCCTCTTTCAGTAGTCACGCTCTTGTAAAAATCATGAGTGAAAATTCATAATTTGATGCACTTCCAGATCACTTGTACATATCATTTAACTGCCTCTTTGGAGGCAAACTTTTTGCTGGATGTATATTCTTGATCAGGGTAAAATTGTAAGTCGATATAACCATTTCCGTCTGTCCGTCTGTTGAAATCAAGATACAGCTCCCAATTTTTAAGATAGAGCTTTGTAATTTGGTATAGAAGTTTCTATTACTACTAGGATATTTGGTATTGCAATTGGGCTATATCGGTTTACGTTTTGATATAGCCCCCATATAATCGTGTGGTACGATTTTCGGTATTTTGATGGTTTTAGCCTCACTATCACACCGAAATGGCTGAAATTTGGTACATAGCCTTCGTCGGGGGTATAAAACTTTCCCCCAGAATTTTGTCGGTATAGGGCCACGTCTTCTTATAGCCCCCATAGAATGGTAACTTTCGATTTTCGGTATTTTGAAGGTTGTTGCCTCAATATTCCTCCGAAATGCCTGAAATTTGTTATTCATTTGGGGTATAAAACTCTCCACCTGAAATTTGTAGGTATAGGTGCACGCACGCCTTCATATTGCCCCCATGGAACGGTACCTCCCGATTTTCGGTATTTTGAAGATTGTCGCCTTAATATTCCCCCGAAATTTGGTATTTGGTCTTCGTTGATGTTATAAAACTTTCCTGAAATTTATAGGTATAGGTGCACGCCTTCATATAGCCCCCATAGAACAGTACCTCCCGATTTTCGGTATTCTTATCTTTTTGCCCGTTTTTCTTATTTCCGACCGATTTCTGCATTTATTGGGTTGCTGTCATTAAGAGGTAAATCAACAGATATGCACAAAAACCCAACGTTATTGAAAGAATTTCTTGTAATAATTCCTAATTAAAAATCTAAATTTTTAAAAATTCATCGTTTGCAATAATTTAGTTGACTAACTGTATTACATTAGCGGCCTTTGTTCTGACATGTTGTCAACAACTTTTACACAATCATTCAGAAAAATTAACACAAGCTACATTTTCATTTAATTTTCTAAGCTTTTGCAAAATCCAGGTCAACAGTAGTGGGTTTATCTCCATTCATATTTCATCCATGATTATTTGTACAAATCTTGGCATTGGCAACACTGGAAACTCTTTACTCTCATTTTGTTGCACTCATATCATCACTCTCTTTTCATTTTGTGGCACCATTTTTTGAGTTGCCTTTTGGAAGCAAAAGAAGACGAGAAATTTCATTGAGGCACATACACACACCACCAAACATACATCCATCGTCGTTGCTGCTACAAACAGACACACACACGCAGTGGCATAAACCCGACAACTGCTCTGCTGTCGTCAAGATTTGTATTCCACTCGTGTGTGTGTCTGCTGCTGGCATCGGCTGTGGCCTGCCTGAGTTTCGTTTCGCCGACGTCGTTTCCTATAGATCACCACACACAATAATTTCTGCACTTCAGTATAAAAATTAAATACAACGGATGACGAGTTAGTGTGCGGTTAGTTGCGGCTTAGTACTGTAGAAAGAAGAGTGTGTTTTACGAGAAGCAGACAAGCACTAAATAAGCAGCCAGCAGTTGTGGCAACAAATAAATATATGGTGTGTGTGTGTGGAGAGCTCTCCTTGCAATTTTTTTGCATTAGTTCAAACATTTTTTGTTTTTCAATTTTTATCCAACTGAATTTTTTTGCTGTGGCTGGGGCTGTGTTTACAAGTTGTTTGTAGTGTTGTTTTAATTGTAACACCCCCCAGGAACCTTGTGTGTGCTGTGTTTTTTTGTTATGGCTTATAATTCGTTCATTGTTTGTGTATTTTTATTTAAATTATTTGGATAATTATATCAAAAAAAGGAAGAAAATACAAATTGTAAAATATGAAAAATTAATAAGTCGAAAAGAAAGAATGAAAATAAAGAGAAGAATACGATAAACCACTGAAATGAACAAACAAAAACAACTGCTTACTTGCAAGTCAACTACAACTACTTGTGATTTCTTTATGGTAATTGACTTCTTAAAAATTTTCTATTTTTTTCTTTCTTTTGAATTCCAAATGAGGAGGTTTCTCTTTCTTTCTTAAGAAATAATAAAACTAAAAAAATATAAGACCAAAGCAAAGATATGACAATTATGTATGGAAAAATGAAATAAAAAAACAACAACAACCATCATACAATTGTTTTTAAACGGTACATTTTTTTGGCGTTTTAAATTTTTATTGTTGTTATTGTTTCTTTTTGCCTCTGTAAATGGCAATGTGTAATGAAGAAGAAGGAAGGGTGGAGTATAAAACAATGAGAGAAAATAATTAAAGCTATTTTAATGGCGATAAACGAAATTTCGAAATTCTTTTTACACATTTTCTAATTTTTAAATGTGTTTCTTTTTACGAAAGAGGAAAAATACACATACAGGCTTTAATAAATATTTAATAATGTGTATGTATGTGCGTGTTTGTACATAAAATAAAGCTAATTAAAATAATATTATTGGCTGTGGCCATACAAATCATAACCCAGCTATTTATTTCGAAATATCCAACGCAGGCACTAAATAACCAAAAAATATTTATAGGCCTCTCTATGAAAAGAAAGGCAAAAGAAAAACAATAATTAGCTATAGAAAAAAAATAAAAATGCATTAGAATTCAAAATGCTCGCAACCCATTGCTAATCAATGGCAAATCAGAAATAAAGAGAGAATACGTGTGGTTTGTTTTTACGCTACCGTAAGGAAGGGAGCACCAATGATCTAGATTCAATTTTGCTTAACCAGTATTGCAAAAATGTTCAGATACGAAGGATCTTTACTTTGGATCTTTAAAAAGTTTGCCGGCAGACGGACAGCGAAGGAAAGTGATATGTTTTAACAACTGCAAGACCCAGATACCAAAGCATAAGGTATTTATGAGCAAGTAATGCGAATGTTACCATATTATGATAAAAATCATTTTTATGAAATTGGACCAATTGATAAGTACAGATTACAAAATTTTAAATAAAACATCATTTTATTGCTATAAATCATGGTGCAGTAATACCAACTGATGTCTTCATTTGCTGTGAAAACATATTCTTAATCAAAACTAAATAACAAATACTTCGCTTCTACTTACTATAAGGAATATCTGTGTACCTACAATATCTTTAAGCTTCGCGAAGAATATTTTACCGTTTTCTTCTACCTTTGAAGATCTTTCGCGATCTTTCTTTAATTAACAGTTTAATTGTTACACATGTTTATTAATAAAATAAAAAAATAGCTGAATTTCACTAGAAATTTCGAATTAACAAAAAGGAGAACAACTCATTATTTGCACTGTCAACTAATGAATTGCAAAATTCGCGACTTTTCGGTCTTTCACTGTATTTTTCGAAAAGTTGGTTCTAATATTTCGTTTGCCCACCTTGGGCATCAATAACAGCTTGTAAACGTCTCTGAATTTAATAAATAAGTTTCGGAATGTCGTATGCCATTGGTATTTTTTTTTTTGCTAACAACCAAGTCCTACATAAATAAGAACTCTGTTCCAGAACTAAAAAGTTTTTACAATTTTTACCACTTTTACACATTTTGCGTTCGCGTACACAAAATTTATATGAAAATCGTTTACGAGTTTTACAACTTTTACCACTTTATTAAGTACGGGAACAGGCCAAAGATTTATGCCAAAGACAAATACATGGTACAATTATTACAGGTAAAAGCAAGTGTTGTTGTACAACAATCGATACAACAACCACATAGAAATTTATTGTTGTACGTAATACTAGTGTCAACAAAAATGTAAACAAAATATGAAATATCAATATGTTTTTGAAGTTTCATAATTATAAATTAAAAAAATAATAAAAACTAATTACATAAATTAACATCAATAATATTTCTGCGTGGTACCTTCCGCAAAAATGTTGACTGTGGTAAGTATTAATGCATCAACATATCCAGAATAAAAATAATTCATGGTTTATTTCAGATTGGACCATTGAAAAACTATTTTTAAATCAACCTAATCCAAAGATATTATATGCGGAGAAAACGTCAATTCCATGGCACAGGATAAAATGTATCAAGATTAACACCGCTAGAAAAAATCAAGAAAGCCGGTGGTGAAGGCAGTACGGTATGATCATTAAGAGAAAACTGCATACCTGCAATAATAGGAAATGTAGCCGATCTAATTGTCAGGATAAGCGAAAAGCTACATCTTTTTGGCTCCCTTATAAGACATAAACTAATGAAACAACTCAATTCGAAATATAAAATATATTTTGTTCTATGCATGTACATATGCTTTAAATAAAATCAGTTTGTTTGGACATTATCCCCAAATATTGTTGGCTGAAGTAGCTAGATGCAAAATGGCTTCACTATTTTTTTTTCCTAAATGTGTAAGGATAAAAAGTGGTAACGAAATGAGAGTTTCAACGGCCCTTATAGTAAGTTTAGATTTACGAAATCTAAACGTGGGTTCATGTTCTGTTTAACCCATTGACGTTTTGTGTAGCTAAAAACAACAATCACATATGTAGGACTACTTTCGTGATGCCAACCACAGCAACACCTGAGACGAAACTGCTGTTCTGATACCTCTTCCTGAGCAAGGGGGCATTCTAGGGATATTTTGAACAAATCTGATTCGCCATAGTTAGCCAATAAACACGACTGAGGTTCCATAGAAGGATAACCATACTCTGCAATTATCTTATTCCGTGCATCCAATAGAATAAGATTTCATTCAAAATGTTTTTCATCAGATCCTTGCCTGCAATGAGATATTTTTAAGTGCAAAAATACCCACTTGACGCTTAATAAATATAGCACTGACCTGTATCCGCCAATGCCTGACACACCATTTTAAACGGCCTCTTACACCATCCTTTCAGATTGCTACACTATACGTACGTAATAGCCGTGAAGTCTATAACTTCAAAGATATGTTTTATGTTTGTTTATCGGAAAGTAAAAAATATAAATATTAAATGACAATTAACGAAAAGAACAACATGTATTAAACTTCATATTGTTTTTGACACTAGTATTACGGGTGAATCTAATCAGCTGGGACTTGCTTTTACCTGTATTATTGTACCATGAGACAAATAGGATATTTTAATGATATCATTCATCAGTGAATGGCTTTTGAATTTAACATAGACCGTGTTTAGACCAATGTCGTGCTTTGGTATTGTTAAAGTTACGAAGTTTTTCGGCAATTCACACACACACGACCCGAAAGCACACAAATGTTTTGATTTGTTTTTGTTTTGCAGCATGCGTGCATACAACGTTACTAACACACTGTCAAAAGTTGCAAATATTGAGAATTTTGTGTGCCCTCTTCTTGGTCGGCTATGGTTTAGACATTCAAACTGGAAAGAAAATTTTTCTTCTCAATTTCTTTTAAAATTTCCTTGTTGTTTAGACACGGAAATCATGTTTGTGTCAATTTTATAATTTTTCTTATTCTTCTTCACACTCATTTTCTCATTGCGCCGTTCAAAAACAAAGCCAAGGCAAAATTGTAATGAAAAGTAAAAATGGACGTGTACCTATGATAAACAATTAATTATTAAAGGAACCCTTGAATTGCATTTTAATTTTGATATTTCCACTTATTTCGAATTGTTTTTGCTTAAAAAAATAGTTTTTCCTCCAAATGGGTTTTTTTCAATTGTCTCCGCTGTTGTTAGTTTCTCGACAGAGAAAATAAAATGAAAGAAAATGCAAAAACAAATCTGCAGCCAACTTCAGGTTGTATACGAAGAAAAACGAAACAAAACAGAATTTGCCAGTACAGAGGTGTGTGTACCCCCTCTTATTCGTCTCTACTCCCTCGCCCAAAAACTCAATTTTCTTTCCCATCAACTTTCCCTGTGTAAACACGGACATAATCTAATTTCACGACACGGTTAAATAACATTATGTTCTATTATACGTTTTGTACGAATTTTACCGAATTTAACGGTCCAATTGACATGGAATTCTTCTACAATAGATCCTTGAATTCATAAATTTCGTTTTTGACATAAAAACTGAAATTTTCCTACTTGATTGTGATTTTAAGTTACCAGCAAACCTGCATTGTTTCTGTTAAGGGTAATGTTTCTATAGTATATAAATAAAACATAAAAAAACATATAGAATTAAAACATAAAACCATAAACATTTTTTTGTTGCATGCATTTTGTCTATACCATTTTCACATATAATTCGAAGAATTTCAGTTGTAATTTGATTATTTCATTTGAATTTCGAAACATTTCATTTGTAAATTGAGAATTCCAATTGAATTTCGATTTATTTCATTTGTAATTTGAGTATTCTAATTGAAATTCGAATTTTTTTATTTGTAATTTGAATATTTCCATTTAAAATTTGAGTTTTTCCGTTTGTAATTAAAATTTTTTTTATTTGTAATTTCAACTGAAAATATTCAAATTACAAATAGAAAAATTCGAATTACAAATGAAAAAAAATTGAAAACTCAATTGTTAACATTTGTCCTTAGATTGGGTTAAGCTCTGTTGTTACGATATCATAACAACATTCTGTTAAGTAGTTAACCATTTCAGGCGTTTTTAACTGCGCCATGTTCATATTCAATGAACTGGAAACTGCTATGGAATACAATCCTGAGTCCAACTTTTTGCTTTCCTACAATTTGTATAAGCCGAATTGCGCTTTAATGGGGTTTTTATCATTAACATACCCCTGTTGTTGGTAAAATGCTTATATACTTTGTTTCATAAACATTTGTACATTATGCATCTTTTCCAGTCTTTACAGCTCTATGACTTTGTTACAAATTAAATAATTCGTATTTCAATTGGAATTCTTAAGTATTCGAATTACATATGAAAATCGTGTAGTCTTATGGGTACTTTACACGATATGTTATTTTACATACAGTGGTGGCCAATACATTTGCAACAAAATTGCACGTTGTAGAAAAATGTCTCTAAAATCACATGCAAAAGTTTCCAATATTTTGAAAAATATCATTTTTTATATGATCAAAATTATTTCGGTTTGTTTTTGAAAAGTCTAAAAGCGAGTAAAATTTTTAAACAGATATCAGTCATACGTATGTACTTCTCCGATGGGGTTGCGGTTCATCATAGAGGAGAAGCATGAACATGGAAGATTCGAAAACTGCGGAAATAATGGAAATTTCTTAACATTCCAGTTTTCGATTTAATAAAATTCGTAGTCTAGAGTGCAGTTATATCTTTTATTAGCAAAGTGCAAAAGTCTAGGTCTCGAAATACATTTGAGAGTAGGGATTGCATCCTTACCAGGGTGAGTAATATTGACCTATTGACGTTATAACGGGCAGTATTATTGGAAATTCGGGAGTCTATAAACTTGAAAAGTTTTGGAAAGTTCATCAGATGATAATGTACCCCACACATTTAGTATACATGGCTTCCCAATAAAAGAAAATGTTTGAACACAGATATATATATACGCTTGCTGTAAGCCAAAATGGGACAGGGTGAAAAATTGTTTATAAAGTTAAATAAACTCTAAACTATTTGTATCAGATTAACATGTAATATACATTTTAAATGTCTATCATGTCAACATTAAAAAATACAAAAACATTTAGATATAATTAAATATAATAAATAAGTATAGGGTACAACAAAGACATAAATACAACTAAGACTAGACAAAATTCATGCAACAAAAAAATGTTTACGAAACTTTGTATAGAAACATTACCCTTAACAGGTTGCAGTTAATTCAAAATCGCAACCAAAGAGGAGCATTTCATGTAATGGTATCAGAAACGAAATTTATGAATTCAAGTATCTATTCAAGAATAATTCTATGTCAATTGGATCGGTAAATTCGGTTAAATACGTAAAAATGTATAAAAGAAAAAAATGTTATATCACCATATCGTGATATAACATTATGTTAAATTCAAAAGCCATTCACTGAAGAATGATAGCAAACAAAATGTCTTATCTTGTTGTATTTATGTCTTTGCACAATTGTGGGGAACACCCAAATTACAATTTAGTGTGCATTTCGCGGTGTAATAACAAAAATGGCGAAATATATATCTGTAAAATACCCATTATTTCTTCTATGTCTTTGTTTATGCTTAGGGTCGTTGTTTTGGTAGTACTTACATACATACATATATTGAAATTTGTTTGAGTTTTCAGGGTCAACAGGCCCAAATTTCTTGATGTTGTTCGTTAAATTATTTTTTAAAACATCTAAATAAACCTCCACTGTTGTTGTTTCCTCCAAAATCTGGATATTACCAACGTCACTGTTGGTATACAGGCCCATACCATAACTGACAGTTTTCCAAACTTTACGGTAAGTATTAAATTTTTGTTTTCCATGGCTGTAAGGGGTTTTCGCAATACTTTTGAGGCCCATCGTGATAGTACAACATAATTTCAGACTCATCAGAAAAATATAACGTCATCCCGATAATAAATATGTCGTGAAAAGTTGTCTGTAATAAGTCTGAATTGTTTCTATAAATTGTGCTGGGAGGGCAATGGTTTTTACCTAGTCACTCGTGATGAAGGCTTGGTATTATGTATGTAGCACTTTTATGACTTTTCCTTGTGACACTCTTGCTCCAAAATCTTTTTTAATTAGAAAAACAATTTTCTGGTGCTGCTATGGGGTCTCACGTAGATTTCTTTAATCATTCTCCTGGTATTTCGTGTGGTTACAATTTTGGGCCTGCCAAGATCTTTAGTTTGATGCGGTGCGGTATATTATGTTGTATACAGTTCCCAGCTTATGAGAGGTGATTTTAGCGGTTTCTCTGGCGGATTTACCAATATTATAACTGGATTAGACCAAATGTAGCATATTTTCACTTTTTCTGAATATACCGTCTATGTCACACAAACACAACAATTGATTTATAATAAAAAAATTATGGATCTACATGTCCACATACCATAAAAATCCTTAATTTCAAAAATCGCGGGAAAATCCCAGAATTTTATTCCACATTCATTCATTTTGCAAATATTTAGTTGACACCACAAAAACCAGGTACTTATCCTTTTTGCCCGTTATTTTTGTTATTTCCGATTGTTTTCTGCATTTATTGCCTTGATGTTGTTGTTGTAGTTGACTAACTGTATACACTGCACCCCGGTTATGTACCTCTCTGCTTAACTGCCTTTCCCGTTTAATAGCCTCACAACATAAATCCCCAAAGTTTTTTCATATAAATGAGTTCAAACTGTCCCGGTTAACTACTTTTCTATAAGTACCCAATTCGGATATTTGACCGTCAAATATTTTCCCCAAAAGGAACATTTAATAATATTTTTATCGGTTTAGTACCCGCACTGGCGTATTTCTGAGATAATCAATTTCAATGACATCCTGATGAAGATGTCCATTGTTATGTTATGGTGTTGGGCTCACAGATGACTAAAGGCCTGGGTACATAAACTGCCTCGCCTACTTGTCTTGCTTGCTTCTGATAAAAGAATTTTCGTAACTACTTTTCCCGCATTATTGCCTCTATTTTTTGAAATTTAATGAGAGGTAGTTAACCAGGGTGCAGTGTATCTGTCGGCAAAGCCTACGGATACTTCATAACTTAATTAACCTTTCATGACCTAAGGAGTTTGTATTGACCAAACAGTATGCAAAGATCGTTTCGCTGGTGGTTATCCAGCTCATCTGGCATATCAGATGTGATTGGCTAGACATTTATAAACCTGTACTATAACTATAAGATTATAATCTTGTTTGGTTCAATAAATAAATTCGGTCTTCATTCCTTCATTAGTCATTTTTTTGCTATGTAGGGAATATCGGCTGTTGTCAATATAGTGTAAAATATGCTTAAAATTTTCAGTCAAAACTATCCTATTTTGGGAGCTTGGACCTTTGGACATTCTTCAGGCTTAAGCTCTTTTTTTTAAGTTTATGAATGTATGTGTGAGTTTCTGAAGGCTGATGAAAATTAAAATGTTTTGATTTTTAAAATGAACCCCATCAGTATTGTGAATCATATTTATTTTCAAATTCTCAATATACATTTTGAAAAAAATAAAAAATATGGCATTTTTGAAAATGGTGTCCACTGTAGCTGGAAAGCGGATGATCCGATCTTCATCTGTTTTGTGGGATTACTATACACATACGCATGAAAGGCAGGTAATGCCGCACAACAAAGAAATAATTAGAGCAGACCGATAGTACTACTTGCCACCATAGATGTAAAAAACGCTTTTAATAGCCTAAGATAGATAGATGTGATACATACCATGCAGACAAAATATGAAGCCCCTGCATACCTTCTGAAGATAATCAAAAATTATCTAAGTGAAAGGGTACTTACGTATAACACAAAAGAAGTTAAAAATTGAAAACAGTTTACGTCAGGTGCCGCAGAGGGCTCCATCATGGGTCCTGACCTTTGGAATATAAATTACGATGTTATTCTGAAAATAGATATGCCTGATAACACGTTTTTAGTAGAGTATGTAGATGACATCGCCGCAGTAATACAGGCAAGAAACACATAGGATGTTCAACGCAAAATAAAGCAAGTAATGATCCGAACCAAAACATGGTTGTAGTCACAGAAAACAGAATTAGATATGCACAAAACTGAGCTGGTACTACTGACTAGAAAGCATACATATACCTTTTGAAGACGATATGAGGATAAACGGCATTGTTATCCGCACACAGAAATCTGTCACTTACTGTGATATACAACTTGACATTAAACTGTCGTGGCACGAGTGAAAAGTACCGCCATAGCAAGGCAACTATACGGATGTGAAGCCTGGTCTTCGAGCCTCTCTACGAAACGAAGAGCACAAACATTTTTTGAAATTTTGCCTGTTTGGGAGAAAACTTTTTTTTATGATTTTTATTAATTTTCTCGTTTAGAGTTAAGCTTGATGATCGAAAATTCTTTGCAAGTGAAAAGGGAAAATTTGTTAGCAGTGCAAAGAACGGCAGCAATGCGTGTTTCATCTGCATATCGCACAGTTTCCGTTGTGAGTTACTGCTGAGAGCGAAGAAAATAGACGTAGACAACGCTAATAGTGCAAACTGGAGCGCGAAATAAAGCGGAGCTTGGACGCAAGGAAGATTGACAAGAAGGATCTTAGGCCATGCGAAAGCGGTGCTGAGGTGGATGCAGCTCCCAGAGGAGAGGAGGTGGGCTTTTAGTCGGTACGAAGAACGAGTCCGACACATCACGTTGAGGGACGGCCCAACGTGAAGGCATAATGCATTTTTCCAGATCCGCTGCGAAAAATACACATAAAAAACTTGTCCTTAAGCAAGAGACTTTAAAAAAATGTTTTTTAAGTGATATATGGGCAAATCCCAGAAACAGTCTACCAGCCAAAATTTTTTTTATTTTATCCAAATTAATTTATTTTCTCATAGAAGATTAGACTGGATATCTATTTTTAGAAATATGTTAAAACTTTTTTTTCTATCATTATTAACACAAAAATTATTACAAAATTCTACCCTACCTCAGGTTTTTTAATTTTATACAAAAATTGTAAATTTTTTACATGTTCATATTATTACTTTAGTGTTAGCATAAGTGGTAAACTCGAAAGCCATATTGTTATTCACTCAATTCTCTTAGATTTTGACAGAAAATATAATCGTTTACTATTTTGGAAAAAGTGAAATTAGGTATGAAAAGACAGATCCAAGTGGTGTAGCGTTCGTCACGAAAAATTATGTTTTTTTTTTTATACTGTGGGCAGAAATTTCTTTTTTTTAAATTCATCTATAAATTTAAATTAAATTGATATCCTGCTTTTAAGGAAATAGAAAAAATCTACAATAATAAAAAATAAAAAAATTACAGTGCATTAATTTCTGTAGCGTTTGTCACGATTTGAGTTCTCCCAAAAAATAAAAAAAAATGCCTTTTAATTCTGTTTTCACTTTCTCTTGTATTCTATTTTTGTTTTATACTGTTTTCGTCACGATTTGAGTTCAGTTAATTGTTAAGAAACTTAAAAAATGAAATGATATGTATTTCAAAGTTATACTTATTTTCTGATGGATGTGCAAGTCAATTTAAAAACAAGTTCATTTTAAGTAGTATACCCTTTTTCAAAGAAGAATTTGAGTGGAATTTTTTCCAACTGCTCACGGAAAGGGTACAGTAGACGGAATCGGATCTATCGTAAAGAAAAAAATTTGGCAAATGGTAAAAGCTCAGAATATTGTTCTTAATAATGCCCATGATTTTTTTAAATTGGCAAAAATTAATATAAATGGTATTTTCATTTTATATGTAAGCAGTAGTTATATACAAAAATCAGCTGGAATTCTTTCGGAGAGATGGGCTAACGTTAAGGGCATTCCCGGATTAAAAGCAAACATTATTTTTCGTCATATAACGAAAATGCGCTCGAAATCGCACTAACGTCAGATTCATTAAAACAAAAAATTTATTTGTAAACATATACGCATTGATAAACTTATTTATGAACATAAAATATGACTTAAATAACGTTATTTACAAGAAATATACATTGTTTCGTTAAAATAAATACGCTGGTTTTTATTTACTATATACTGGAAAAAATGTAGCGTGCATCACGTAGCGTGCGTCACATTAGGTTCGCTGATTTAAAAAAAATACAAAATTGTTTGCCTAAAAATGAATTGTTTTAGAATTCTCTAATGCCATGTTCATACCAGCATTTGAATAACGTCGTTTGTTCTCGTAATTACGTACACGAATTAACCGGTTCATACGACATGGTACACAATTCATAGCGACATGATTCATATTTTCATAGTTTTTGTTTACTGATTTTAAAGAAAGTTTCAGCCAAAAGAGTAAAGTTAATTGATATGAACTGAAAAAATATTTGTCCTTCTTTCAGATATCTATTTATTATTAAATTATATTAGTTTCATTCATATTTTCTATTTTTCTCACAATTTTGGTGTTTTCAGTATATTTTCAAATTTTTCATTTTTAAAAATTAACGAGAGAGATACCTGCCAAAATAACTTTTTGGTATACAGACTTTCCGGCAGGCATTTGATTTTTGTTTCTAAATTTGTAAGCAAATTTGGAACGACGGACAAGAAATGCAAGTGCAATGGAAGAGAAGACACAATTTGCTATGATTTGAATATATACTAGTTGTTAAACCGTTTACTTTTCATTCATATTTTGCAGTTTTTCTAAAAATGTTTGGGGTTTTAATAAATTTTTAAATTTTGTATTTTTTCTGTCATAATTAATTTATTTCGATAAATTCTCTCATTTGTTAGAGATGGGACATATTTTATCGTCGTTCTGAGAGTAATTTAAATTGAACAATGCACACAAATCGTTGTTCGTTCTCAATATTTTGTATGGGAAATGAAGTAATTACATCGTAATTTGGTGTCGAACAACGAATAGAGAGCGAAACACCGTCAGTCTGAACAAGGCTTTATACTCATCTTTCTTTTAAACTTTTCATTTTGTGTGCTTTATTATGCAAAATTTGCTACAAAATATGAAAACATACCACAACGTCGGAAGCTACTTCCACTTTTTGTAGCGTGCGTCACAATAACTTATAATCAATTTTTTCCGCTAATTATACTTGTTAAAAATTTTTTTGTAGCATTCGAAAGTGCTCTCAAATTCTATTATATACCATGTATAGATTCAATGCATCTATCTGGAAAGTTCAAACAAATTTAATATTTATGCCCGAAAACGCGTACAAATGTAGCGTTCGTCACGCAGGATTGCCCATATGGCGAAAGCTGTTCATTTTTTAAATCGAAATTTTGACTTTGACATTTCACAATTTTTTTAAGGACAATATTTATGGGTTATTAATAGCCCCACAAAAATATATGCTGATCGGTTGTTTATTCGTTTTCGAGCTACTGTGGTGCGGTGCCCACTGCTTTATTAAAAACAGTGTTTCGTAGGCGGCAAAAAATCCGAAAGAAAGTTACGGTGTGACTCTATCAGCTGAAAAAATCTTTTACAAAAGTTTAGTAGATTTCTTGTAAAAAATATGAAAATTAGCTTTTTTCGTGCTCAGTAAGGGGTAGTTTACACTATATGTAAATGTCATATGACATGAAATGTTCCATCATTATATAGTCGCTAATATGTGCAATATTGGGGATTTTCCTTACGCGATTTACTTTGCGCGTCCACACCAGCAATAATGTAATAAAATTACGTCTCCACATTGCCTGCGTGGGTAGATATGAAATGTTTTTATTTCGTGTCATATGACATTGATAGATAGTGTAAACTACCACTAACGCAAACAAATTCGGAGAGTTGCAGAAAACTACGCCCAATAATTTTTTGGCTTTGAATTTTGAATGTTATAGCATTCATGTCATGTTGCATTAGCATGCATGCTATAGCATTTATAACGTCCACGATTTTGTTTGAGCAGATTTTACTGTTTAGTTGTTTTTACAGTGTAACTATTTTTTTTATATTATTATAAGAAGAAATAATTTCACATAGCAGTGCAGGCGCTGGATTCCTGTTCTATGAAAATTTGAAATGAAAAATATTTCCTTTATATTTTTTTTCATTTGACAGTTTTCTCCTTTATAAAAGTTTTCGTTTCACATTTTCATAGAAACAAAATTGAGCCCCAGGTGTAGAATTTGGATATGCCCTACTGTATATAAAACTGTTTGTGTATGTATGTGTGTAACTTAGATGAAAAATTTAACATTTTGTTTTTACCCCGCCATAGTTGTTTATTAATTTGACCTTTGCAAATTATATTGACGCTGACATTGATTCAAATTAAATTATAACAACAACAACTAGAGCAAGAATAAAGTAGTACTAAATTAAAAATAATTTGTTTTCTCTTTTTTATATTTGCAGAATTAATAAATAAACACATCAACGGCAACGGATATAAAAGAGAACAACATAAGACAAACAAATGAAATAAATGCAATAAATGCCCAGAGAGAAAAAAAACAGAAAGAAATAATAAAGCCAAGCAATCAACCAACAAACAACTAAATAATAAATTACAACAAAAGCAAAACTACAAAATTAAAAAGTGCAATTTTCTTCCTCACACTTTTTATGACAAGACAAAGAAAACAACGTTTAAAGAAAGCATATTGAAAGAAGAAAACATAACAATTTTGTATAATAGAAACAGGAGAATAAGACGAAGAAAAGCATAAAATAAAGTATTTTCTCAATGCATTAAAAGTTAAGTATTTATTTAAAGAATCCAACAACTACAACAAGGAAATTAAGTAAAACAACAACAACAATTTATGTGCCATAATTAAAACAAGTTTAGATAAAAATATGATATAAATATTCCTAAAAAACATAAAAGCTTTAAAAAATTATTTATAAAAAAAGTATATTTATTTTATTATAAAAAAATTACATGCAAAAAACATACAACTTTAAGATAAGCAACAAAATAACCAACCATTTAAGTAAGACAAAGGTGACAAAATCAAAACACCAAAAAAAACAACAACAAAACCAAACCAATAAAAACAAGAGAACGGAAGTTATCTCGCTACCTACCACCCACTATTCTAAGAACATCAAAAAAGAAAGTAACAAAACCCACAAATTTGACAGAGTGTAAACATTGTATTCATAACAGTATTATTAACACATAACCCCCAACATCACTTTGCCAACGCCGTCATTTGAAGTCTTGGCATTACCGCCGCCATCGTCATTGCAGCATCATAATTTAGTTCAGTACTCGATGAGTGTGTGTGTTTGCATACCCATCACCGCAAATCACACTGACAACTGTAAACATCAACAAGAACAACAACTGCTATTTACCTAACAGCTGTTGAGCTGTTGTTAAACAACAACTACAGCAAAACCAAAAAAAAGAACCCGCAACCAAGGAGAGATTGTCTCGGCAAAAAGCGAGAGTGTTTTAACACCATCACTAACCATTATTGTTGTTGACATCATCATCATCGCCATCATCCTCCTTCATCAACCAAACCAAGGGCTGGCTACTGACTACACCCAGCCGCACAAACAAACTCTGCAACAAGAACAACAACAGCAAAAAGAATTCAAAAAGGAATAACTTTACAACCTCAAATAGCAACACATTACATTGTTACAGCAGAGTTGGGGACCCCCCACATTTACACTGAGAGTGAGAACAGAAAAAAACAAAAATAAAGCAGCAACACACAAATTGTGATTGTGCGTATGTATGTTCAACTAACTGTCTGGTAGGTTGCCATTGCTCGTCATCATCGCACATTACAACGAACTCTGTGGTGACTCCTTCGGTTGCCGTTTAAGCATACAGCAAAAACACAGCAACAGCAACAACACCAACAATTGATATTTAACATATGCAACCAACACACAAACGATTTGTGTAGTGATTTCGTTGTGGCCCCCATTTTTTGTGTCTCGTGTGTGTGCGCGTATGTCTTCATGTTTTCCTGTGTTCTGTGACGTAGTCAATCTTCATTGTCGTCTTTTCAGCTTCGGCTAGTGAAAAGAAGATAGATACCAAGGAGAAAAGTGTCTTCCTGTTGTATTTATTCGAGTGAGGAGAGTGTTTTGTAAAGTCAGTAGTGATTTGAGATTCCTTAACATACTTGTGGATTTGTGTTATTGTCTGTCCCCTGCCCAACAAGTCTACAAATTCGTTAGCTGATGAAGCACTAAAAAAGCAACACGTTTGTATTCTCGTCCTCCCCTGCTGTATTTGTGTGTACGTTTCTGTGGACATTTATAAAACGAGACATCAACACTCAGCAAGCAAACAAGAGGAAAATCTGCCAGCAGCAAAAAACACATTGAGCACTCACTAACCCACATACAAAAAAAGAACGTAACGAGCTAAACAGAGAACAACAGAAACAGACTGACTGACAGTCAAGCCAGCCAGCAGACACCACACAAGTCTGCTGCCGAGTTGCTACAACTGGAGGATTTCAGCATTTGCCGTGAAATTGTGCAAAGAAGGAAGTCAAAATAAACAGAGGGAGAAACAACCTCAATAACAACAAATACACTGGAATATCAAAACAAAGCTACACGCGGTTACAACGTCATTGGTTGATGGTGTTTTCCCAAACATTTGTGGGCCACCAGCAAAAAAAGAAAGAAGTACACAAAAAGCAAAACAGAACACACAAGTTGGACAGATAGGCTAAGGCAAAGCGGCAAAATAAAAGCGACCTTGGGTGTACCACATAAACACGCACACACAAATAGGCGCCGCCGCTGCTAACAACATCACCAACACCACCACCTGTAAGCCAACAAACATTTTTTGTGGGCCAACAAAAAACAACAACAATTTTCTCCATTTCTGTTACTTGTGTGTCTTGTTTCCTTGTATTTCCCTGTCAAAATGTCCTGCATCTCCAGTAATTTTAGTTCATTTTTCTTAAATTCCCTAAATGATCCATCGGAATTTTCAAAATATTTAAGTAATGGCGAATTGAGATTTTCCTCGTTTGAGGATTTTCAAGTTTATAACAACAGTTCGCCTCAACAATATCAACAACAGCAACAACCCCCACAACATTATCACATGAATGGCGGTCCAGATGGGGCAACGGATGACAACAATTCCAATTTGGAAAATACTCAGCCTCATGGTGGCGCCACACAAACGGGCCAAAATTATGCTGGAGCTGTCACCAACTATCAGCAGCAACAGCATCCGCAGCAGGTCCATGCAGGTCAAATGCATGCTCCACATGGCGCCTCTAATGCATCTGGACATCCTCTAATGCATCTACAACAACATCAACAAAGATGGGCACCACATCCTACAACAAATACTGCCCATCACCATGGCGGGGCAACTGCAGCCCCGGCTGGACAACAGCAGCACTTTGATGGTTCCTTTGAATTTATGAAATATTTACGCCACTCCAACGACTATAATGAGAACAGTCCCCATGATCCAAATCAACGGCTGACGTCGTCATCGTCCCATCATCACCCACATCATCCCCATAATGGCAATGCTTCCAGTGGTCCCACAGCCATTGGCACCAAACCAGAACCTTCCCTAAATGCCAACAATGCCAGTCTCATTGATTTGGATAATACACCGCATAAAGTTTCTCGGTCCGCACGCAAAACTCCCGCCAACAGCAGCAGCAACTCGAATAGCAGCAATAGCAATCATCATCCACCCACACCCATGGATGTTTACGATCATGACTCGAAGCACATGCTCTACGATATGCATCACATGAACTCTGTCCACAGTTCCAATTCCAATGAATCTTCCATGGAATTATCTTCGCTAACGTATCCTAATTCCCATTTGAATGCTTCCAATTCGAATACCTCATCGGAGGGTGGTGGAGGTGGCAATAACCAAGGTCACAGTGACTTTTCCATGTTAGGTGTGGGTGGCGGAGGTGGTGGTGGCGGCACCACCACAGCCTCCTCCACATCATCATCGTCGACAGCCAATGCCGATGCTGCTGCCGCCTCACCGGCTCCTCCCAAAATCCTGGCCACATTTACCATTGTTGAGAATTTCGAAGCCCATCCCTCGCACAAAGTGGAAGAGGGTATATTCCAACACATGAACAAGTTGCCAGCCAAGAAGAAAGAGAATCTCAAACAATTGGGTGTACGTTTTACCGGTCAAATGACACTCAACGATAAATCGATAATTGTGGAGAACTTTATTAAATTCTGTAAGGTAAGTGCAGCAGGTTTTTTTTTTATTTTGTTGTTTATTAATAACATTCAACATTCAGCACAGCTACTGGAAATGTGTGGCATTTCCATGCATGTACAGCATGTTGGTGGTTTTTTATAATAACACTTAGCAATGCAACAGTGGTCGATAAATATAACCTTCAGACATTGACCACAGTATTTTAACACAATAACTATAAAAGAAAGTGAATGTGGTCGGTCCATGTTTTGGGTACAGGCCCAATACAACATAGATCCCTAATTTTTATTGTATGTTGTTGATTTTCGTTTTGTTTTAAAGCGAATGTCCTTTATTTTCAAGAGACCAGTAGTGCGATTCTCTAACACATTTTTTGAGTTACCGACAAAAATCGGTAAAAATAAAACGCAAAATTATCAATGAAAAGTTCAAATAAAAGTTGGCAACACTCTTGCTATCGGTAGAACTTTACGACTGCTTTTTATTCGTCGCTAACTTACCGAAAAACATCGGTAATTACCGAAATTATAAGCATTTTAATTTTACCGACAATTGTCGGTAACTCAAAAAATGAGTTAGAGAATCGCACTACAGGGGCTCAATTCCGTTTCTATGAAAATGTGAAATGAAAAAAATTATAAAGGAAATAAATGTCAAATGAAAAAAAAAAATATAAAGAAAATATTTTTAATTTCAAAATTTCATAGAACAAGAATCCACTACCAGAGTCGACCTACAAAAAAAAAAAATAAATAAATATTAACAAAAATACGGATTCTGGGATTGGCTCCGTGTAAAATTAAAATTTCGCACATTTTATGCCATGTAACATAAAAAATAGCTTGAAGGGTTATCAAATTAGTGATTCTGTCATGGAATCCATTCTGCCATCCAATTATGAATCGAAGCGTTGCAAAAAAAAACATTACATTTACGAACACATACCATTGCACGAATGTTTCTGTGGCAGCCCAGCCAGCCTTTTTTTAAATTTTCAATCAAATTCGAGTCTTCTTCGATCCGACTGCGACACACGACTCTTATAAACAAATCACATACATATGTATGTATGTATGAGTCTTCCTCTACATTAGTCATTTCTGGCCATTTTCTGATGGTTTATAAAGTCTTTTTCGAGTCGTATTTTAATCGTTTATTGGTGATTTGTTGATTAATTTGTAACTCTTCCTTAGCGAGTCAGGAATCACTTTTTTATTCTTCAATTATCAGTCTTTTTTCAGACGAATTTTTAGATGAAAAAAAATAAAGGAATTTTCTTTTTCATTCCTCGCATGGCACAATTACCCAGGTAGTGGCATCGTAAAATGTTGAATATGTTATGTCAAAACTTTCTTTATGTTGTTGGGGAAATTACAACAAAAATTATTTTTTTATAAAGGGATTTGACTTTTCATATTCGATCAGCTGGTGTGATCCAACTACCTGGTAGTTCTGCCATGATTCCTCGCTTTGCAAAACTTGTCAATACTCTTAATATTAGGTGTGTCTTTTTACGTGATAATTAGTAATAATTATTACTAATGTTGCAGATTTTGACAGTTGTATAAAGCAAAAGTTGCTGAAAAAATGTTTCAGCAACATTTAGTAAGTAAAAAGACACACTTGACATTTATATCAAAATTGTGCAGTGTTTAATCACCTTACTTAGCTGGACCATTACAGAACATTTGTTCCATAGACCGAACTAAGAAAACCTCTCCAATTCTCTCTGTTTATTGCTTCGCTTTCTGGAATACCGCGCCTTGTCATTTCTTCATCAACTTGTTTGCCTTTGGCCTGCCAATTCTGCGTGCACCGCCATGTGGCTCGTATTTATTCGCTTTTTTAGCGGGTTCATCATCACTCATTCTTATTATATGGCCTAGCTAACGCAATCGCTGCTTCTCGATAGGTTTAACTATATTGATGTTGTTGTATAGCAGATACAGCTCGTGGTCGATACGACGTCGATATTCATCGTCAACGCAGATTGGTCCGTAGATCTTTCGAAGAATTTTTCTCTCAAACACGCCAAGCACTACCTTATCTGCTTGCGCAAGTACCCAGACTTCGGAACCATACATCAGCACTGGTAGTATCAGTGTTTTGTAAAGCGCTATTTTTGTTTGAGGAGTTGCGGCTTTGATTTTCAAGTGCTTACTTAAGCCAAAGTAGCATCTGTTGGCCAATACAATTCTTCTTTTTATTTCACAACTGATGTCGTTTGTTGTGTTTACGGCGGTGACGAGGTATACGAAGTCTTGTACTACCTCAATCAACTTGGTCTTCTCGCCGTTTACCGCCAGACCCACTTTGGCAGATTCACCTATCTGTTTAAAATACGATCAGAAGATACACAATTATAATCACTTTTCAAACACTTGCAGGATCTTTTTCTGATTAAGCATTTTTCAATCTGCAGATGATCAAGATATGACAATAAATAACAAAAATAATGGTCACAATTTAAACGCCTCAATGATTTTTTTTGGATTGCTTTATATTTTGTTAACGAATTTTAAATTGAAGTCTTTTTAGTCTCTTTCTGATCATACAAGCGACTTAATCAGTTTTTGATCACCAAAAGGACTCTTAAAAGACTCCTCAATGTGATAAACAAAAACAATCTTCCAAATGCTAGCTGGGAGTATATATGTTTGTAAGTTCGTTATTCTGCTTAATCTGGCTTTGGGTTTATCTCCAATTCTAGGGGTTGTAACCACAAAGCTACTGGAGTTAGTTGAGTAGGGTTGGCAGGGCAGTTGAAAAGGTGTAGTGTGTCTTGCGGGCCTGTGCCGCTGCTGGGAAGATTTTTTGCACGATGTCATCGATTCTTGCCCTATATGAATTTAGACAGCTGCAATCGATGGGGGATATTCTCGGAGGAACGCATCTACGACAGCACCTGTGATCTAGAGTTCTGGGTGGAGAGGGGGATTCGCCAAATGGTGATTAGGATAACTCTCACGGTAACACCCGAGCAAGTGCTGCAGCGAAAGCATGCCATTGTGTTGATGCACTGGAAAAATCGTTGACTCCTCATGTAGGTGGTCCACTGAAGACATGAGGAGGCACCCTGTTTCAGTTCTCAGGGCGCCATTCTAACAGGCTATAAAATTGAGGACCTTGTTCCTACATCTCCGCTTATAGCAGATAGCTACGGCATGCGCGGACGACTTCAACATGCTGTTAGTAGCCTAAAATCTGCTACCACCTGCCATGACATTGAACTCAGTGCTCGCCTCGCGATCCATGTGATGAACAGTGTGGCCGTAGATTTAGTGGCGAATATTTTCAAATTCCTCGAGTGGAAAAATAAATGGGCAGGTACCCGACACCAAGATCGTACAATCATCCACATACGTTTTGGCATTGAGTCGTCTGAAAGGGGGGTCGAATACAAGAGTGGTAGAGGTTAAATAGTTCCGGATATATCACCCCACCTTGGGGAACTCCCTGCTTCACTATAGGTGGCTTGCACTTTTTGCTCCTGAATTCCACTGTCATCCACACATATACCCAGCAAAATAAATTGGAAGTAGTGCAATGTGGACTAGTTCTTTCACGGCATGTTTTCATGCAGTTCAAACTGAGTAGTGAAAGAGGCATTCTATTCCTTACATTTTAACCGCATTCGGATGCGATCCAATGAATGGCATCTTTTCCTCACATTTTAACAGCATCTGGATGCAGTTCAATCTGTGTCGTGAAAAAGGCACTCCAATTCTTTACATTTTAACAACATTTGGATGCGATTATCCATATCTCACATTTTAATTGCATCCGGAATCCGGATGCAGTTCAAAGGAGTCGTGAAAAAGGTACTCCGTTCGATACATTTTACAAGCAGTTGCTTAGTGATCCCTAAAGTGTGTTTCAATTTCTAAAGTTTTTATATAAAATAAAAAATACAACCAAAAGTTGGGAACATTTTTACGCTAACTCACGAGAAGAAAATTTCCTAATGAAGTGCTGTTGGAGTACTTGTCGAAATCTCAACAGGTGATGTAAAGACAATATAAGAACCCCTTTAGCAGATGAAGCAAAAACATTTCAGGTTGGATTAAATGGAGAGCGGAAGAAACAAACTCAGTTGCGATTGAATTTAATGAAGAAATTTCATAAACTGTGTTAATGTAATAAAGTTCTTATTATTCTTGTTTTACAAAAACAATAAATTCTTTTTATTTATTTTGGGATAGTTTGCAATGGCTTGCATTTTTATTGCATCTTTGAACTGCATAAAAACACATTCCGAAGAGTGTCTTTAAATTAATCCAAAGCACTGCACCAAAACACGTGCTTTGGATGCAAATTGGACTGCATTCTATTCTACGCTAAAGGGTTAGTTAAAATGCGATTCCAAAGGGATAGTTAAAATGCAGTGCCGAATGGTTAGTTAAAATGCAGTTCTAATGGAGTGCATCCTTCAGTGAAAATCATTAGTGAAAATGCATAATTTGATGCACTTCCAGATCACTTATACATATGATTTAACTGCATCTTTGGAGACAAACATTTTGCTGGGTAATTGATTATCCAACGTTTCAAACTTGGCGGGAGGGTAGTCTGCTCAACGCCCTATCACACGGCTTGCTCTGTTTGAGTCCTCGACTAATATGTGTGTAGATGGCGTGCAGCATTGTTGTTGTTGTTGTAACAGTGTTTTTGTTATGTTTATTTGTTCGTTCCTCTGTTCAATCTGGCTCTGGGTCTATCTCCAGTTCAAGAAAAGTGGCTGCTTCGATGGGATGTAGCCATAGATCCACTGGAGTTAGATGGGTAGGTTTGGCGGCGCAGTTAAAAAGGTGTTGTGTGTCGTGCGGGCCCATGCCGCATACTGGGCAGATGTCTTGCACGGCGCGATCGATTTCCGCCCAATAAGAATTTAGGCGACTGCAATATCCCGAGTGTAGTTGAGCCAAACTACTCTAGTTTGTCGTGGCAGCTGACGCTCCTCAGCTGCGATAGATGGAGGATGTACTCCGAGTACTTTATTCACACTATAATTGCTTAAGGCCTTGGCAACTGCGTCCGTGTGAATGCTATTCAATCCTGCTTGATATGCTTGTTGATCTAGGGGTTCTCTCCTGTATCGTTGGACCTCTCCCACTAGAGCATGGATATCCTTCCTGATCTCCCTGAATGGGCCGGGCCTACCCACAAGATGGTGATTGGGATGGCTCACACGATAACATCCAAGCAGGTACTGCAACGAAAGCATCTCATTGTGTTGCTTTACAGGAAGAATTTTTGCCTCCTCATGTAGATGGTCCACTGAAGATTTGAGGAGGCACCCTGTCGCTGTTCTCAGGGCTGCATTCTGGCAAGTTTGAATCTTTTTCCAGTTCGAATCACACAATCTCGGGGACCAGACTGGAGCCGCATAGCTTACCACAGACCGACCTATCGCGTTATATGTGGTCAACAAGGTTTCTTTATCTGCACCCCAGTGCTGCCGGCTAGGGACTTGAGGACCTTGTTCCTACTTTTCAACTTGTCGCAGATAGCTGTGGCGTGTGCGCACGACGTGAATGTAGTGTCGAATGTGACCCCTAAAATTTTAGGGCAGTTTGTGGTCGGAATTCTGCTACCGTCGACCACGACATTCAACTCACGTCCAAACTGCGCTGTCCATGTGGTGAACAGAGTGTGTGTGTGTGTGTGTGCAGCATTGTTGTCGCGCTGTGCTGCTTAAAGAAACCATGCTGATGATCCGCTACTGGGTAGCTATTTCTGAAGCTGGGGAGGAGTAGTGCCTCTAGAATCTTTGCTACTGCCGACAGGAGGGAAATCAGCCTGGCTCGGCTGGCATCCTTGCCTGACTTCTGCTGCAGGACCACCCTGCAAACTTTCCAGGCTTCTGGTACAATAGGGATGCTAAGGACAAATTAAGGACACTTGTCAACTCCGGGTTCATGCAGGAATGTTTTATATTCCAAATAAAGACTACGGAGTTTTACACATTTCTTTACGATAGTGCGGTTAAAACCCGTTCTATGGGAGCTATACCAAATCGTGAACATATTCTGAAAAATTTCTGGGGAAAAAATTGTATTCCCAAAGAAGACTAAATACCAATTTTCATCAACTTCGATGCGATAATGAGGATAAAACTATTAAAATACCGAATATAGGGAGGTATCGGTCTATGAGGGCTATATCAAAACGTGGATCTCTATTTTTATACCCTCAGCCTTTAGGCTAGAAAGGGTATATACACGTTGATAAGACCAAAAATGTGCCTCATCTAAATAACGAAATGCGCCTCATCGATTTAGCCATGTCCGTCTGTCTGGCTGGATGGTATGCACGATAACTCTAGAACGGATCTACCGATTCGAACAAAAATGTGGGTATCGTAATATTTTGTCCAAACATAGTTTAAGTTCCACTCCTTCTGGTACCTCCCCCACAAAAGTTAAACATTTTTCTGTTAAATGGTGTGAACGATAGCTCTTAAAGGGAGTAATTGATTTGGTCCAAACTTTGCACATCGTATTATTCCTTCCAGATATATCGGACTCGAATATGGACTATATCTGTCCACTCCTTCGGCTACCTCCCACACAAAATTCGGAAAAAGTGAAGTTTAAGAGCTCGTTTTGATTCTTTTTTCAGTAGGTTGTTCTATGGCCTAATTTTCAATGGTACAAATTTGTTCCAAAGCCCTGCCGGCACATACTAAAATGGCTATTGGACAATATAATCGTAAAACTTTTTCAAAAATGTCTTCCAAACTTAGTTTAACGTAATTTAATATTTCGAGTCTTTTATGAAGAAGTTTGGTTACTAAAAATGTTTGGTATATGTCAATGATTTGGTATAGCCCCACATTACGGTACAAACAGATTTTAAAGCAAACTCATGATACAAAACCAATAAATTTTATAAACGACATAATTATTGTTTTTTTTTTTGTCAGTCAGTGGCTGAGGGTATATCTCCGTCAGCACAGCTGACTAAGAAAGTACTGTTCTGGGAGGTTTTTCAGCCCCAAGGAAGACTAACATTCCAGCCATTTTAAGTAAATCTTAAAGGATCAAAATACCCAAAATCGGCAGTTATCGTTCTTGGCGGCTATATCAAAATGTGAACCTCTACTGACAAATTTCTAGGGTGGGTGGATAAATTTTGCAACCCCAAGGAAGACTAAGTACAAAATTCCTGCCATTTCGGTTTAAAAGTGGAGGAAACTGGTTGGTCTCGTTCTATGTGACCTATATCAAAACTTGGACCGATATAGCCCATTTTCATAACCAAATATATATTGCGAAATGTATCTTAATTTCAACAGACGAATGAACAAACATGTTTGTATCGACCTAAAATTGTATGTTAATCAGGAATATATGGTCTCCGTCGAATATTTCAATCTGTTAATTATACCACCCTCCAAATTATGGTGGAGGGTATAAAAATTCAATTCACCTCAACTGTTCTAAAAGCAGAATTTACATCGAGGTGTTTTTTTTTCAGCTTTGTTTTCGACATCTTCTGGCGACATGCCCTTGTTAAAATAATGGTTTAGTAAGGACATCAGTATTGAGTTTTTTGCTGGGTTATATAAAGGTTCTACGCGAATTTTCGACATCATTATCCGGAAACTACTGCATTGAGGTCTTTCTTATGATAACTTTCGTTGTTGCCCTGCGAATTTTGATAACATGACAATCCTTAAAATAGTATTTTTCAGAAGAATAATGACAGCTCATTATGGAAACCCTTATGTCATTTTTGCAAGAAGAATTTATCGCATTCCCCATGGAATGGAATACTGTTTACGTTTTTCTTTTTTAGAAACAATAGCCGGTAATTGCATTAGTTCAAGGATATACACAAGTATTTATAGCCCTTAGGGAGATGGTGGTGATGACCTTTTCCTTCTTATGGGTTGGAGAATATTAAAAAATAAACTTTTTTAAACACACATACATACATACATACATAGGAATATATTGTCCAAGTATTGATTTTCTATGATATCATTGTAAAGAAGAAGAGAAAAACAATAACTACATTGGCAATTCTTCTTAGTTGTTTGATTCCAGTAGAATTTCCATAGTTTAAAAATCCTTCCATGTATTCGGTCATATATTTGTATTTATGGCTTCTCTATTTGTCTCTGGTTAACAAAATATAAATTCTTAATTAAATTTCCAATGTTGAATAAAACACCACTCATTTACACATACACATACATATACAAACGGACACGGAGACGGGTACATTTTTGTGTCTAGGCAGCCCGCTCCCCTCTTCATCATGCCTAGTGAAACGTGGAATAAAAACTGAACCATAATAGAGACACATTCATTAAATGTGGGATATTTGTTACCCAAAGGACATGCAAAACTGGATGTGTAGTCAGTCATTTTCTGTACTGTACTTTAGTTACAATACGCACACACATGGTAACACAAGATAACACACACACTCACACATATGATAAATTTAGCTCACATTAAATTCTGCCATATAGACAAAGAGCCAATGCTGAAAACATTTTAGAATAGAATGAGATATGATGAAGCCTAAAATTTGTCCATTTCATATGTGGGGGGTTTTGTTTGCTTTTCCTCGATGAGGAGGAGATGAGTTGGGGAGTTATGAAACCTTCAAGGATACATATGCATAGATGTGTACGTTCAAATATACATGTATGTATGTGATTGGTGTTCCTGTGCTTATTATTATCAACATCAGAGGAACAGAGAATGGAAATAAATTTGATATTTCTGTGGTACTACAAAATAAATTTAATTTACATATGTATGTATGTATTGTTTTATCTGTACAATATGCACGCATAAACACCCAGAGATTCATGAATTTGTATGTTTTGCATATATTAATATGCTGCCCTCACTGTGCCTGCCCCTTGCCCGAACGACAGAACCAACCAACCAGCCAGCCGTTCAACCATCCAACGAACCATTATGCATTTCAATCCTCACATATTTGAATTTGTTGTTGCTTTATACACATATATTTATAATCTAATGCTATATGAACACACACATATGTACATATACTGCTTCACATAATTCAACATATATGTACATGTATATGTATGTATGTGTGTACATAATTTTAAAATTTATAATCAGAATATACAAATACTGTACCCGCTGTCGCTACATGAGACAACAAATGTATAGCTCCACACAAACTGTAAAATATTTCTTGCAACACTCCCCAAACTTCTGTCTACACAATCATGGGTACATTTCTCAATTTCCCAAATGTGAGAAATTCCGTGTGGAACAGCCTAAAAAAGGGGGTTTCTACAAAAATCACCACCTAAGAATCCCGTGTTCTGGCTACGCATCACCTTACTTGGCTCAGACCACCTTCCTATCATTGTCTTCGTAAACAGATCACCCGACATCATTATCTATGAATGTCGTACTTTTCTCAACCATGGAAAAGCTGATTGACAAGTGTTCAGTATCCACTTCAGCAAGCTGTCCAATTCCTCAGATCGTCGGGTACTTAAAAGACAATTTTCCGAATCATGATCATGCTGCAGCCGCTCGCTGCATAACTGCCGGTCGAATACCCAAAGTAAGACCAAATTTCCCAGCAAAGGCAATGGGACTAGTAAATGAAGCATGAAGACCCATGAGTAAGGGAACATATTCTTTAAGTCAACAGGCTAGTAGGTGAACATAAGCGAAAAAAAACTAAGGTAATGCCACATTGCTACATGATTAGGTAAATTGTGGGCAACGGTTTAAAGAGCACCGGAGTTTTATACGGCGAAGAGTGTAATAAGAAGACACCTCCCAGCCGAGGAGGTACCAGAAGCATTAAAAGTTGGCACGGTGGTCCCGCTACTGAAACCTAGCAAGGATTTCTCTCCTGTCGCCAGTAGCAAAGCTTCTAGAGGCACTACCCTCCCCACGATGAGAGACTGTTTTCCAGTTGACCAACATAAACATGGATCCCGGAAAATGCATAGTACAACAGCAGCTTATCCACACATTCAAGGGCTGCACCAGAACAGGACGTGCGACCGAACAGTCATGGTGGCACTTGACCTATCGAAGGCCTTATATACCACCAACCATGCCAAGCTCTTCGACAGTATAGAGAAGACTAATCTCCAGCCGTGTTTGATTGTGCAATTCAGAGGTGTTCAGGGTGTTCCCCTCTCTGAAATTCTACACCCTCCAGACGGCATAGAGATCGTAATGTATGCGGATGATTGCACAATCGCGGCGTTGGGTTCTATCGTCAATGACATATTTCTTAGGTTAAATGTCTATATTGCTGACCTAGTGCAGTTCTTCCATCTGAGGAATATGCAAATATCTGCCGCTAAATCCACAGCCACTTGTACAGCTGAAATAAGGCTCTGACTGAACATATTAGTCGATGGTTTACTGATTCCGAACACTAACTATCCCAAAATATTGGGTATAACGTTCGACATGTTCGGTCAACAGTGCATGGCACAGCTGTTTGGGATAATATCAGGGGTTGTTTTTGACTTGTCCATGCGAGGTACTACGATACATGCTGTGTGGCCCCAGTGAGTCGCCGTCGTTAGATTACGCGACTCCCCGCAGTCCACTCAACAGCAGCCGCGAACGCTGAACTTAACACCAGCCGTTTTTGTTCCAAACCCTGAAAATGCATCCTTTATGCAATTTAATTGCAATGAACTCCGAGGTAAGATCGAGGAAATAGTGGACTTCATGGTTGCGGCGCTCAACAACAACTGCAGCTTACAGCGTTGTAATGGCTGGAATTGCTTTCCTATTTGTTCAATACAGACCTATCTCGCTTAAGACTGACTCTAATGACCCGAACATGGAATGTATGGAGGTAGCAGTCAGGTGTGGAACTGTCGAGGTAGAGTTGCTGAACGTGTAAATCCCGTCGATAAATTGCTGTACTTCAGGTTATACGCCCAACACTAGCCCGTTTTTGGAAGGTCATAATCGTCTGGTTTTTGGGGACTTTATGCTCATCACGAGTTGTGGCATTCGGTCCTCGGAAACGACCAGAGTGCTACAGCGCTGGCTGAACAGATAGATAGTTCTACGTGTTGCATTATCAATGAAGACGCCCCTACTAAAATTAGCGGAGAGTGTCACAGTTCGCCAGACATAACCACGAATCTCTTCCTGCCGAGGATGAACCACCGCAGTTTACAATGTCATCAGGAATGCTAAGTCAGCCAAAGCGTAAGGCCCTGATGGAATCTTCATGGATGTGCCGGGAGTTCCGGAAGTCTGGAACATGGGCAGGGTGGTCCCGCTACTGAAGCCGGGCAAGGATACCAGCAAAGGTGAATTGTACAGACCGAATTTGCTTTAGTCTCTGTAGCAAAGGCTCTTAAGGCTTTAGTCCTCCCCAGCGTTAGAAATAATTATCCGATTGCCGATCATCAGCATTGGTTCCTTTAACAACACAGCACGACAACAGCGCTGCACGCCATCTCCACACATATCAGCCGAGGACTCAACCAGAGCAAGCCGTGTGATAGAACAGTGATAGTGGCGCTTGACTTATAAAAAGCCTTTGAAACTGTCCGGCACACCACGCTGTTTGAGGACATCGAGCTCAGCTTTTCACAAATTACATAAGGGAAGATACCTGATGCCAAGATCGTACAATCATCCGCATATGTTACGATCTTAATACGTAGAGGTTAAACAGTTCCGGAGTACCTTCGGACAGCTTGGCATGGTTGACGGTATCGAAAGCTTTCGATAGGTCAAGATACACCATATTTGTTCCGTCGCACGACCTGCTCTGTTTTAGTCCATGCTGATGTTGAGCAACTGAGAGTGGGGAGGAGTAGAGTCTCAAGAATCTTAGGCACCGGTACGTAGACTATATTTTAGTAGGAACTTCATTCTTTGCTATGAATTAAAGGATTGGCTCATATACATATGTACATTTGTATTACGGTTGAGTTTTGACACATGTTCACGAAATGCCAGAATTTGTGCGAAACTTATAATTATTCAAGTGTATATATATGTGCGCCAAAATCAGACATATACCTTTGTATGTGTCCAAAAGTAATGACCAAACTTGAAATATATGTAAATATACATATACACACCTAAGTTTGAATGTACGTTCATACATATGTATATACGTGCTGAGGTATATTATGTGGTTGATTTCTGTGATAATTTGTGAAAATAGGTAGAAAAAGTGGGTGGGGGGTTAAAGGCAGAAGATTTTTACATGGGGGGTGGTTTATGTGTAAGAGTATATGCCATGGAATTTTATCAAAGATAGACATTTAAATCATTAAATGGGGTTAACATTTTGCATATATGACGGGGAAGGTAGAGGTAGAGTGTGTCTGCCTAATACAAGGTGTGTATAAAGCGTCACTTAGTTTGGAGAATTCACCAAATACCGGGGGAGATGTTGTGTGTTACGCCATCCAGCAATTAGTAAAACCCCTTTTCATTATTATCATATACACAACACATACATATTTGCCAGTTGGCTTTTACAGTCGTCGGTGGCCAAAAACCAAAATTATTTGAAATTCGCTGCTGCTGCCGCTGGAAAGGCAGAACGTGAAAATATCTATGTATGTTTTGGTGGTTTGGTTTGTGGTGGTGTTACGCGACAAACATCAGTTTGTCGGTTTGTATCCTTTGCATAATACTCAACACCGCCAAAACTGCCAAAGGATATTTCCCATGTAGTTGTCATGTACAAATGAATTTAAACATATACATATGAGCACAAGTATGTGTATGTATTCTATGTTTAAATTTAGATAATTAAGGTTTCTTGTTAAGAATTAATTTTTCAAATCGAATTGTGACTGGTGGCACGGCAACAGCATTCAAATTATGCAAAAATCCAACAATGGCAATGTGGGTGGGTGGCTTACAATTTTTGAAATACATTTCTCACCTAACAGAAGAGGAAGAGAATATTGTCCCTACGTACATTCGTTGTCAACATTTATAATATTTTGTAAGTTTGTATAATTTTCAACACTCACACATACTTACCAGCTGTATTAATGGGAAAGGAGGTACAGTTAGTCAACTTAATTATTGCAAAACCAAAATTATTACAAAATTTTAAATAAAACATCATTTTATTGGTATAAATAAAAATCATTATTAATATTTTTGTTAACAATATAATTCTTACACATGTTTATTAATATAATAAAATAAAAAGTAGCTAATTTTCACTAAAAATGTTCTTAAAATGGACAAAAATGAGTACAACTCATTATTTGTACTGTCAACTAAAGAATTGCAAAATTCACAACTTTTCAGTCTTTCACGGTATTTTTCGAAAAGTTGGTTCTAATATATCGTATGCCCACATTTGACATCAAAAACAGCTTGTAAACGTATCTGATTTTAATAAATAAGTTTCGGAATGTCATATTCCAATGGTATTTTTTAGCCGTTCTTCTTTATTGCATTTTATTTAGTCCCCCAGGTTAATGGGCGACCTATTCCGGACTTTTTCCTTCAGGTGTACCAATGAATTTTCGAAGGGGTTAATATCTAGACACTGGAACGGGATGTAAATGACTTTGGTACAGTCCTATAACAACCAAGTCCTATATAAATTAGATTTATGCTTAGGGTCGTTGTCTTGGTGATACTTATATTGCAATTTGTTTGAATTTTCAGGGCCAACAGGCCCAAATTTCTTGTCGCTTTTGGTTAAATCTGTTCTTAAAACATCTAAATAAACCTCCTATGTCATTGTTTCTTCCAAAATCAGGATTTTACCAACGTCACTGCTTGGTATACAACCCTATACCATAGCTGACAGTTTTCCGAACTTTACGGTATGTATTAAATTTTTGTTTTCCATGGCATTCAAGGGGTTTCCCAAAACTTTTTGAGGTCCATTGTGATAGTACAACATAATTTTAGTCTCATTAGAAAATATAAATCCATCCCAATACTAAAGATGGCGTTAAAAGTTGTCTATAACAAGTCTGAATAGTTTCTATATTTTGTGATGGGAGGACAATGATTTTTACCTAGTCACTCGTGATGAGTGCTTGTTATTATGTAGCACTTTTCTGACTTCTCCATGTAATACACTTACTCCAAACTCATTTTTAATTAGAAAAAGCTATTTTCTGGTGCTGCTTTGGGCTATTTCGTTAATTTCTTTAATCATTCTACAGTCAATTCGTTTGGTTACTATTTTGGACCTGTCATGTAACGCCCTTAGTTCGAGCCTGGCTTCTTTCTCGGTGCGGTATATGATGTTGCATACATTTCTCAGTTTACGAGAGGTGATTTTAGGGATTTCTCTTACGGAATTACCATTATTATAATTGGAATAGACCAAATGTAGCACATTTTCCGAAGCCGTTTACCGGACTTTCTCTTTTTCTGAATATACCGTCTATGTTACACACACAAAAATTAATTTATGATAAAAAAATTATGGATCTACCATAAAAGTCTTAAAAATCCTTAAATGTAAAAAATCGCGGGGGAAACCCCACGATTTTATTGCACATAAATTCATTTTGCAATTATTTAGTTGACACCACAAAATCCAGGTACCTATCCTTTTTGCCCGTTGTTTTTGTTATTTTCAACCGATTTCTGGATTTATTGGCTTGATGCTGTCATTAACAGGTAAATCAACAGATATTTACAAAAAGCCGAACTTCTAAATTTTTAAAAATTCATCGTTTGCAATAATATAGTTGACTAACTGTATGCAAATGTGAGGGGCAAAACAACCAATACTCATATGGAATTTCCCTAAACTACATAGTTATTGTATACACACGCATTAGCCCAACAAGAAGAAGAAGAAGAAGTAGCTCCCAACACCACCACCACTACTATTTATACAAATAAAACTTTACATACACGTACATTTCAAATGTAAATGGCAAAGTAAATAAGCACAAGGATAATGATGCAAAAGTTGAAATTTTAAGTAATAAATTTAGAAGGCGCATACCTACCTACCTAGCTAACAACCTAACATAAGTATCATCAGCTACCTAGAACCACCACGTCCCTCCTCGGGTTTTGTTGAAATAGTTGAAAATATGGTGGTTGGTAACACACATCCGTACTTTCTTTCGTTAACTCATTCGTTTCTTTTCGTTTTCGTATAAGTAGTTTATTCCACTTTCGCATTTTCACAGTCTAGAATTTTTGTTCTTCTACGTTTTTTTTTCTTTTGTAGCCCAACCACCACCCAATCAGGAAAAGGTAATAAAAAGTTTAACATTTTTAGTACTCACAACTAAAACTATAAATTCACAAATGTTTTCTGTTTTTTGTTGTTTTTTTTTTTTTTTTTGTAAAAATAGCAAAAATAAAGAAATAATGCAGACATGTAAAAAAAGTTCGGGCCTGAGCTCTTTTTTGCGTTCTGCAGCTTAAGGAAAATTAATGACTTTGATACATAATACTTTCAGAGGTGTTATTCGATATGGGAATTTCTGAGTTAAATCGGACACTTTTTCAAAATGTTGCTCATCAGCTAACATTTTAGTATATGTATTTTTATAATTTTTTGACTAAAGGTTATAGAGATATAGCGCCCTGTAAAAGTCGAATTCTGTGAAAACTATATCCAATAAATACTTATAACTTAACATAACATAAAGCCAGTGGCCGTTTAAACGCCACCAAAAATGGTTGCAAAATTTGACGTAGTATTGTCTGTTATTATCATTCCACGCTTATAAAGCTTCATTTGGCCAATGTATTTCCATGTAATTGGCCTAAAACGCAACCAATTCAAAAAATCGACTTCTGTAAAATTTAAATGTGCGATAAAAATATTAATCATAATGTTACATTCATCTAAATTCAGGGATTTCTTAGGAATGTAGTAATAGTATTTTCTCAATCACCAAACCAAGGGATTGGCACGTAAGAATACGCCTATATTACCCTTCAAAGATTTCGGCACTTTTAAAAGAAGGGAAAACTATACGCTTTAGAGAAAAAATGCTTCGAAAGTCTCAAAAATATCATTTTCATATAAAATATTAAGTTTTCTCGCAAAAAAATCTCGGCGCTAAGTGGGTTAATATCCCAGAAAAATGTTCGATGCCAAAGATGCTATTCAGTCATGGGTGCAGGTGATTTGGCATGTCATCTTTTTAGCATCTTCATCGATGAATATGAACGTGGACCCCCCCAAAAGATGCTATTCATTTTTGGATCCAAAGCATGTCATTTTGACCAACGCTGTGACATGTCATTTTCACCAATGTTTTTACATGTCATTTCCACCAATGTTTTGACATGTCATCTACACCAATGCTTTGGCATGTCATTTTCACCCACCCTTAGGCATGCAATTTTCACGTGTTGTTCGGAAAATGGAAAGTGCTGTTTTTTATTCATTCAAAGGAATTTATGAAATAACTCTAAATTATCATCAAAAAGTTTACATCCATAATTGCAGTTTGTTGTTGTTGTAACAGTAGTTTATATGTTTGTATGTTCATTAATCTGACTCTGGGTCTATCAGTTGTAAGAATGTGGCTATTTCGATGGTTTGTAACCACAAAGCTACATACTAAGTTTGTTAGTAGGTTTGGTAGGGCAGTTGAAAAGGTGCAGTGTGTTGTGCGGGCCTGTCCCGCATGCTGGGCAGATGTTTTGCACGGTGTCATCAATCCTTGCTCTATAGGAATTTAGACGGCTGCACCATCCCGAGCGTATTGAGCCAAAACTACTCTGCGTTGTCCTGACAGCTGACGCTCCTCAACTGCGATAGATGGTGGATGTTCTCCTTGACGGCAAGATAGTACAATCATCCGCATCCCAGCAAAATTTTATGGAAGTGGTTCCATGAGATGCCATGATTTCACTGGATCTTTTGCATTGGTTCAAATGAAGTCGTGAAAGATCCGATCTTTTCATCAGCATTTGAACCTATTCAAAGGAAGTCGTGATAGATCCGATCTTTTCATAAGCATTTGAACCCATTCCATCGATTCAGTAGAGATGAATTTTGTGTTTTTATTTATACACATGTATATATTTTTTCTTTTACTTATCTAAGATTTATTAAAGCTATGTAAGATTTATTACGCTAGGAAGTCCCAATCATTGAGAAAAAAATAGAGTCGGACTGCAATCTTTGGTATTATAAAATTTTCCTTGTCTGCTCTAGAGAGCCCTGCTCAACAAGTCGATTTGTAGATCCCCACATTTCCAAAATGTTCGTAAAATAAAATTCACGAAATAGTAATTTGCAATTAGAGTCCATGTCGAAATCTGTACTGGTGATGGGAACTGAAAAACCTTTTGTAAGATGAATCAATCAATCAGTTGCGGAGGAATTAAACTTTGTTGCGAGTAGCGGCGGTGCTTAAACTGCAACAGCTGGGCGCCCGAATGTCAAGTATCTCAATAAAGTTCTCAACCTGTCGCTAGCCACACACATCGTTCCCGAAGTCTGGAAAATATACCAGCTACTGAAGGCTAGCAAGTATGCCAGCAAAGGTAAATCGTGCAGACCAATTTCGTTTTAGTCGCCAGTAACAAAGACCCTAGCATCAGAAATAACTGTCTAGTTGTCGATCAAAAACATGAGATCCGCAAGCAGCACAACAACTGCGCTACACGCCATCTCTACTCATATTAGTCGAGGACTCAATCAAAGTAAGCCGTGCGATAGAACAGTGATAGTAACCCTTTGAGATTGTCAAGCACTCCACGCTGTTTGAGTTCATCGAGCAGACTACGCTCCGGCCATGTTTGAAACGTTGGATAACAAATTATATGTTTGGACGCCTGTAGTGCGTAGAATTTGGGATCAAGATGTCCGAGACCCGAGTTGTCCGAGACTTGGAGTTGTCCGAGGTGATATTGCAGGAACTGTCTAACCTATAACGTATGCGGATGATTCTACGATCTTGGTGTCAGGTGCCTTCTCTTTGTTCACCACCTGGGCGGCAGAGTTGAGAACAATAGAGTTGAATGTCATGGTCGCTGGGAGCAGAACCAGGATCAACAAGCCTATCAAGCAGGTTTAAGAAGTATTCACATGAATGCAGTCGCAAATTCAATAAACAACTATCTATCGTCTGCATGCGGTCCTCGGAGAATGTCGACCATTTATCTCAGCTGAGGAGCATCAGCTGTCAGGACAAAGCAGAGTATTTTGGCTCAATACGCTCGGGATGGTACTGCCGTTTAAAATTCTATAGAGCAAGTTTTAATGACACAAAAGATCTGCTCAGCATCAAATCTACTAACAAACTTCAATATGTAGCCACATTCATTAAGCAGAAAAATGAACATATAAACTACTGTTACAACAACAAACTGCAATTATAATTAAGTTGTTGTTATTTCATAAATTGCTTTGAATAAATAAAAAAAGCCATGAAAATCATATTTCAATACAGCATTTTCCGAACAAGACGTGAAAAATTCATACCAAAGGGATGGTGAAAATGACATGCCAAAGATTAGCGAAAATTATATTCTAGGGAATTAATTAAGATGACATGCCAAAGAATTGGTATAGATGCCATGCCAAAGAATTGTTGAAGATGCCATTCCATCGAGTTAGTAAAGATGACATGCTTAGGATCGGAAAATGAATTGCATCTTTTGGGGGTCACGCTCTTGTAAAAAGAATGAGTGAAGATGCTGAAAAAATGACATTCCATTTCACTTGCACCCATTCTTGAATAGCATCTTTAGCATCGAACATTTAGCATCGGTTGGAATTCAGGAGAGGTGTAGGTCAGACAGTTCCGGCAATATCACCCAACCTTGGACAACTCCCTGTTTCACTCTACGGGTCTTGGACTTCTTGATCCTAAATTCTAAGTACGACTGGCGTCCACACATATAATTTATTATCCAACGTTTCAAACTTGGCCGGTGAGTAGTCTGATCGATGACCTCAAACAGCGTGGAGTGTTTGACAGTATCAAAGGCTTTTTTATAAGTCAAGCGCCACTATCACTGTTCTATCACACGGCTTGCTCTGATTGAGTTCTCGACTAATATGTGTGGAGATGGCCTGCAGCGCAGTTGTTGTGCTGCTTACGGATCTCATGCTATTGATCGGCAACTGGACAGTTATTTCTGATGCTGGGAGGACTAAAGCCCCAAGGGTCTTTGCTACGGGCGACAAACGCGAAATCGGCCTGTACAATTCACCTTTGCTGGCATCCTTGCCAGACTTCAGTAGCTGGTCTGTTTTCCAGACTTCGGGAACGATATGGGTGGCTAGCGACAGGTTGAGAACTTTAGTGAAATACTTGACTTCCGGCAATCCAGCTGTTGCAGTTTAAGCACCGCCGCTGCTCGCAACAGAGTTTACTTCCTCCGCAACTGATTTTGATTCATCTTACAAAAGGTTTTTTAATTCCCATCACCAGTACAGATTTCGACATGGACTCCAACTGCAAATTACTACTATTTCGTTAATTTTATTTTACAACATTTTGGAAATGTGTACTCTTTTGTTTTGCAGGGATCTACAAATCGACTTGCTTTTAAGGTTCTGTATAGCAGGGTTCTCTAGAGCAGGCAAGGAAACTTTTATAATACCAAAGAGTTCAGTCCGACTAAAAAAGCTCAATGATTGGGACTTCCTAGCATAATAAATCTTATATAACTTTAAACGTATTTAGATAAATAAAAGAAAATATACATGTGTATAAATAAAAACACAAAATTCATCTCTATTGGATCGATGGAATGGGTTTAAAATGCTGATGAAAAGATCGGATCTTCCTTGGAATGGGTTCAAAAGCTGATGAAAAGATCGGATCTTTCACGACTTCATTTGAGCCAGTGCAAAAGATCCAGTGAAATCATGGCATCTCATAGAACCACTTCATAAAATTTTGCTGGGATTGGTCCAAATAGAAAAAATCTTTTTTTATTTCATGCTTTTATCAGGTGTGCTTGGATGCAATTTTCGCGATTTAATATTTGAAATCAATTGTTATCAATGATTGTACTCAATTGATCTTCTATACAGAGAAGACGCCATCAATGGGTATTCTATGCAAAGGAAATCCCTACAATGGGTCCCTCTATACACAGAAGACTCTATCAATTGGTCTTCTATACAGAGAAGATTCCTGCAATGAATCTGTTACACAGTAATGGCCCCACCAGAGAAGATTTCCTCAATGAAACTTTGGATCGTAGAGGGGGAAAGCCCCTCAAGTGATCATCTACACAGAAAATACAGTGTATATTCCTTCAATGGGTCTCAAATACAGTGTTGAGAAAAAACTGAGTTAAGTTCGGCCGGGCCGACCATAAATTATATTGACCTATACAGACAATTCTCTGCAGGACTGTTTACTACCCCCAAGGGAGACTAGACACCACCGTTGGATAATGTGACTAAAACATCGACTTAGAATTTTATGCTGACCGAGGGTCTACGACAAATATTTCGAGGCATTACAAACGGAATGACCAAGTTAATTATATCCTTCGGCTTATGGTGAATCGTTTGGCCTCTATATATTTTAAAACACTACAAAAGAAATATATTTCCATCCTAAATTCTTACCATAACAAGGGAGATACACTGATATATTCCATTGATTCGACGACCTTCTTACTCATCTCAAAGAAAAAAAAAAAATAACAAATCCAAAAAATAATATTCGTAAAATATACACGAACATTTCATGCTATTGCGCTACCATACTTCTTGTACCAACAAATAAATTCCTTTTAAATTTGACTTTTGAAGTGTAAACAAAAACCCTTAAAGAGTCTCACATTACATCCATATACATATGAGTTTCACATGTGTGAGTTTCTTTTTTATAAACGAAAGAGTCTAGGATTATGTGTGAGTTTGTATTTGTCAGTTAATGTCCTTATTCCTTTTGTTTTGTTTGTTACTGCAGCAGCCGCAGCAGCTGGCAGCTACTGGTGTATGCTGAGGCAAAACAACGGCAGTAACCTAAAATAATGAAGCAGCAATACAAAAAAAACATATCCTCTATTTGTATGAATTTCCCCGAACACGTGTTCTCTGTAGTAGCTCAAACCAAACACCATTCACAGTTGAGATAACGAAAAGGACGCAGAAGATAGGTCGGCACAAAAATCTATAAAAACACAGAATAGACAAACAAAAAAAAACATAAATAACATCCTGTTTTTACTCCATCCGGGAGTTTTTTTCATTCTTCTTTCGACTGTTTAGAAATTGACAGCAAAAACAAAAATGTTTATTATCCTGTCGTTCTTTTTATTCTATTTTCAAATACTCTTTTTTTTAGGATGCTCCATGTAAATTCTCTGAAAGAGCGAATACTCTTTCCGTTTTAAATTTCTCTTTGGATTTTTCAAAGTTGCTTTTTTGCTAATCTTCGTCAGAAGATTTTACAAAACAAAATAGGAGTGGTGTATTAAGAGTTGCCAAATGGTATGCATAAAGGGGAATCGTTTTGTGTTTCAACTGGCAAAAAAGTGTAATCCGCTTGCTATGATTTCTTTCGAAATATATACATATTAAAAATATACAAAATATAGGCGACCATGACAAAAACAGACGCTTTCTGAAAAAACACCCTTTATTCAGAAAAGGTCTACATATACACCCTTTTTTCAGAAATGGTCTTTATAAGCACCCATTTTTCAGAAATGGTCTTTATAAGCACCCATTTTTCAGAGATGATCTATATAAGCACCCTTTTTCAGAGATGATCTATATAAGAACCCTTTTTCAGAAAGGGTCTATAGAAGCACCCTTTTTCAGAAAGGGTCTATAGAAGCACCCTTTATTTCAGAAGGCGTCTATAGAAGCACCATTTCTTTCAAAAAGGGTCTTTACATGCACCTTTTTTCAAAAAAGGTCTATATAAGCACCCTTTTTCAGAAAGGGGCTATATAAGCACAATTTCTTTCAGAAAGGGTCTTTATAAACACCTTTTTTAAGAAAGGGTCTAAAGAGAAAGCCTTTCTTTCAGAAAAGGTCTATAGAAGAAGTCTTTCTTTCAGAAAGGGTCTATAGAAGAAGCCTTTCTTTCAGAAAGGTTCCATAGAAGAAGCCATTCTTTCAGAAAGTGTCTAAATAAGAACACTTTCTTTCAGAAAGGTTCTTTAGAAGAAGCCTTTCTTTCAGAAAGGGTCTAAAGAAGAAACCTTTCTTTCAGAAAGGGCCTATAGAAGAAGCCTTTCTTTCAGTAAGGGTCCATAGAAGAAGTCTTTCTTTCAGAAAGAGTCTATAGAAGAATCCTTTCTTTCAGAAAGGGTCCATAGTGGAAGCCTTTCTTTCAGAAGGGGTCTATAGAAGTCTTTCTTTCAGAAAGGGCCTATAGTAGAAGCCTTTCTTTTAGAAAGGGTCTATAGAAGAAGCCTTTCTCTCAGAAAGGATCTATAGAAGAAGCCTTTCTTTCAGAAAGGGCCTATAGAAGAAGCCTTTCTTTCAGAAAGGGTCTATAGAAGCACCCTTTCTTTCAGAACTGGGTCCATAGAAGCACCCTTTCATTCAGAAATGGTCTATAGAAGCACCCCTTCTTTCAGAATTGGGTCCATAGAAGCACCCTTTCTTTAAGAAATAGTCCATAGAAGACTTTCTTTCAGAAAGGGTCTAAAGAAGAAAGCTTTCTTTCACAAAGGAGGGTCTAAAGAAGAAACCTTTCTTTCAGAAAGGGTCTAAAGAAGAAGTCTTTCTTTCAGTAAGGGTCTATAGAAGAAGTCTTACTTTCAGTAAGGGTCCATAGAAGAAATCTTTCTTTCAGAAAGGGTCCATAGGAGAAGCCTTTCTTTCAGAAAGCATCTATAGAAGAAGCCTTTATTTCGGAAATGGTCTATAGAAGAAGCCTTTCTTTCAGAAAGGGTCTATAGAAGCACCCTTTCTTTCAGATTTGGGTCTATAGAAGCACCCTTTCTATCAGAATTGGGACTATAGAAGCACCCTTTCTTTCGGAATTGGGTCTATAGAAGCACCCTTTCTTTCGGAATTGGGTCTATAGAAGCACCCTTTCTTTCAGAACTGGATCCATAGAAGCACCCTTTCTTTCAGAAATGGACTATAGAAGCACCCCTTCTTTCGGAATTGGGTCCGAAAGGGTCTATAGAAGGACCCTTTCTTTTAAAAAGGGTCTATAGAAGGACACTTTCTTTTAAAACGGGTTGCACTTGAAGGTCTGCGATTGAACAGAAAGAACATCAAAGTTCGGACTCGGCGATAAAAAGTAGGTCCCATATCATTGAATCAATATGAATGGTCATACCCTCCATGATATGGGAGAAGTATCCCTGGACCCTTCGGAGATGTTGTGGAAACATATCCATACCTATGTTTTACTTTGTAATATCCACCTTGTACTTTCCAAATAGTTGAAAAGCAGTGTACTTTTCCTGATAGTGAAAATACTCTCATCTCATTGCCGTTCTCTTCTTTTTTAGAAAAATTACCATTTGGTCGTGATAAATCTTAAACGTTAAAATTTTTCCTGTTTATCTGTTTTTTTTTTTTTTTAACTTTAAAATATTTTCCACCCCTTTTAAGGGAGCATCATAAATTTATGCACACATGTTTGCTACATGTATGCATATGTGTAAGTACATATGCATAGCTATGAATACGTACATAATTAATAATGATTAATGCCTGCATTTCTATTTTTACATTTTGCTCTACCTACCCCTATGGTTTTTAAAAATAGAAACAAAAAATATAACATAAATTTCAATTATGGTGATAATATATCATTTCCTGCTAGTTCTGCTGCTGATGCTGGTAGTCGAAAGATTTCTCATGAGTAAAGGGAATAGAACAGAATTTTAAAGTGTTTCAGAAAACAAATTTAGAATCTGAAAAAAAAAAACATTTTAGATTAGGTTGAAAAGGAATAGATGAAATGTTTAAACGTGTTGTTATATGTATATCTGTTAAGATATATACTTTTTGGCAGTACAGCACAATCCGATCCTCGCTACCACGTCGGTGGTGTAACCCCCTAGTATCAATCTAGATTCTATAATTTCTACTACAATAATTTCCACAACATCTAAATAACCCGTAAAATGCAAACGCTATCCCAATAAAAAAACGCCACAATGCTTCTAATTGAAGACACTGGCACGACGTGTGTTGTTTTTGCTGTAAAGCAGACCAACCAAATTTTGGTGTGTGCATTCGTCAAAATTCGACGACACATACAAGTGGAAGAGGTTTGAATTGTTTTCGCAGACACTTTCGTCGGAGTTGTATGAGGTTGCCAAGGAAAAACTTCTCATTGAACTTTTTTCTTGGCTTACCTTTATACTTCGAGCTGACGATTGATGTTTGGGTATAAAAAGTTTCTTGTTGAAGAAGTTATTGAAAAATAACTTCGGTGGAGATTATCCAGAAACAAGAAACAAGGGAACTGATGAGATCCAGTGGCGTGGATCGAAACTATAGTATTCCCTGCCTTACCCCTTGGCGAACAATGCCAAATCTTTTCCACTAATAAAATAGTTGTTTTTAAATATTAAAACAACAACAATGGGATTAAGCCAGACTATTTTGAAAAAAAAAAACAAAATTGAAAACCCGTAAAATCTTTCACATTTGCTAATTGTACTCAGGGATTCATATTCAATACGCACACATTCTCATTGGCATTCAAATATGTATGTTTACATATGTACGTATGTAGTTGTAAAGAAGTGACAACAATAATGCATACTTGCAAAAAAGAACGTAGTCATTACACTATTCTAAACTTGCCACTTGACTTGGATTTAGAAAATAAAATACTCGTACACAATTAAACGTCATTCAAACGCAAATGCGGAGGCCACAAACATTTGCTTGCTTTATAAACTTTAGAAAAAAAATACTTTCATTTATTTAGCACACTTGTGTTATGCATTGCAAACTTTCACATACATACATTAGGGTGATGACTTTTTACAGCCTGTGTCACAATTTGACGAGTTTTTATTTAAGATTATCTGAAATCTTACATATAAGGTGACTAGACCACTAACAGATCGACTCTATTGAATATTGTTCTATTTACACTGGTGTGCGAAATAATAGAGCCACAATAGTCACGATGTATTTCAACGTTTCTAAAATACTTCCGCGCAGCGTGTTATGGCGGATTTTGTATTTTTATAATAAAACAGTATCCCATAAATAAAATTCAATCAACATTTGTCCAATTTGATGTTCGATCTTTTATTGGGCAAGGCAGTGATATGATTAGGCCTGTAAGGAGGTGTGAAAAATAATAGAGCCAACCTAAGTTAACAAGAATATTTCTTAAGAAAATTGTAATTTGACCTTCCTTCCTAGCATTATTTTCCAGAATAAATCCCACACCGCTTATTACAATTTAGACCCCGGAAGGGGCTGAAACCCCATGCTGTCCTTGAAATAATGATAATACCATTAAAACACCTAGACTATACCGTAAATATAGTAACGATATTTGCATTTGTAAATGGAATCAGATAATCTACTAGCAAAAATAAGAAAACACCAAAACCTGTTCGAAAAATTTTGGCATTTTGAAGATTTCAGAGCTAAAAATGGTGGGTCTTGTAAGGAATATCACAATTTTGCCCTCCTTTGCTCCAAAAATGAAGTAAAAGTTGGTTGATATCAACTCTAATAGAACATACGTGTTGTTTAAACAAAAAATTGAAAACAACAAATCTGTGATTAAGCTGGTCTTACTTTTAAAATAAGAAGTAAACACACATCACAACAAAACTGCCAAAGTGAATCTAAAGTCTAAAAATAATTATTGAAGAAAAATCACAAGATTTTGAAATAAAGATAGGATATATTTATGCATGTTCCCATAGGAACATTTGGTTTGGCCTATGTCTGAACATTTCCTTGAGAGATGGTAAAAATTTTTGTTTAATTTAAACAGAGGAACAATAACAAATTGGAACGATTTTCATACAACTGTGTTAACTCCACTCATCCTCAATGTTTTATAAGGTCTGAAGTGTTGAGCAATTTAGGTTCTAGGCGCAGATGAGTCTCCTTCGAGTACATGAATAAACATATCCTGTCTTTACATCAAAGTCTCGTGATTTTTTTCCAATAATTACTTTTAGACTATGGACCATTATTACATGTGTTCTTTTACTATCAGATGGATTTGAAAACGCAAAATAAACCTATCTTGAGGCATTAAAAATATAATTTTTACATTGAAAGTTAATTCCAAGAAGCTCCTTCTTGAAATTCAATCATCACTTTTAACTTTAATTTAACCGGATCGCTATAAATCTGTTCGGTATGTAAATCCAAACTATAACAAAAGAATACTTATAATAATGGGGGTATGTTTAAATAACACGTACACTGGTGTGCGAAATAATATAGCCACATAAGTTACAACGCATTAAACGTTTCTAAATCAATTTTGAAAAGTGTGTTAGGGCACAATTTGCATTTTTATAGTGGAACAGTATTCCATAAATAAAATTTAATCAACATTTGTCGAATTTGCTTATCCTTCCTAGCACTATATTCCTAAATAAAACTTCATCAAAAATTAAAATTTTAACTCCCCTTCCAGAGTTAACGAGGCTGAAAACCCATATGGGTTAAGAATGTTTCAGAAGTGATTTAGAAACGTTTAATGCGTTGTAACTTATTAGCTCTATTATTTCACTCACCAGTGTATGTTCTATTTGAGTTGATATCAGGCTGAAAGTAACATGGGCTACAAAAAGTTTTGAAATTCCGCTCAGATTCGGAGATATAGCATCATAATCGGAGGTACCTCCAACAAACGTAAACTTTGTATGCAAATATCTATAGAGCGGTTACAGATACAGTCTCCAAATTTGGAATGTGTGCCGGAATTTGGCCTATAACTAAATGTGCCAAAATATTTCGAAATAGGCTCTGATTTGAATATAGCTACCATATATATTTTCGTCTGATTTCATATATTTGATGTACCAAACACGTTTTATATCCCCGATTTCAATGAAATTTGGAATGTGTGACGGAATTTTGCCTACAAGTAAATGTGCTGCGGGGTAGCGAGGCGCACCGGGTTCAGCTAGTTTGTTATAAATTGCAAGTAAACTTTGTATATTTTGGCGAAATAATGTTTTGAGGACCAATAGCAAGAGTTTTGCACAAAAAACGTCTAGTTATACCCTTTACCACAATGTGGAAAAGGGTATTATAAGTTTGTTTTGGTAAAAATTCATGTAACACCGCGAAATATTTGTCGGAGACCCCCCCAATGTGGTATACCAATCTTCATATCTCGACGAGATAAAGCGATTTTGAGATGTGTGTCCGTCCGTCAGGCCGCAATTATGGACCGATCGTCACGATCAGATCCCTATTCTTATTGGTGATGATCGTGAAATATTTAGCGGGTGAAATGGACCAAAAACATAATATTTATCCAATTTTCTAGCGGCTCTGTAGGTCTCAATAATAGTCCGATTAACGCGTAATTTTAAATAAGGTAAGAGTATATCACAAAGGAGAAGCTTGCAATTTGAGATGGCGATCGGATAATATTTAGAGGGTTAAATGGACCAAAACTTTTGTGTGAAAATTGTGCAAACTTTTAATATACAGCTTATATCTTAATTCCTGGAAGTGACATTCCGGACAAGAGAGATATACTTGAAAGTGGAACGCTTGACCTTTCAATTGGTGCCAATTATGTTGGTGTGCATGATCAGATAACAGAGTTACAGCCTAATATATTCCGTTATTTGTTTGTAGTGTAATAATAAACTCGCTAGAAGTCGCAATTATACATCAATAGTCATAAAAATTTTGCACCGGGTAAGAGTATAGGTCGAAAAAGATGCCTACAATTTTGAATGATGATCTGATATTCTTTAGCGGGTGAAATGGACCATTACTCTTGTATGAAAAATATAAAAATTTTATTTTTGGTCGATATTTTAATTCCTTTAGGACATATATATTTCGCAAAGTAGCCTACATATGAGAAAAAACTACTGACCTTTCCTCTGATGTAAATTGCAATAAAGTGTTTGCTAGATAACGGGCCTACTGCCTAATATATAATGGGTTCTGTGTAGAGAACCACATTTTTATCCCATGCTACATATTGTCTCTCCAAAAGTTTATGTAACACCACGAAATATTCGTCCTAGACCCCTTATTTGGTATGCCAAAATTCATATCTCGACGAGATAAAGCGATTTAGAGATGGGTGTCCGTCCATTAAAATTGTAAACAAGCTTAAGGCCGCAATTATGGACCGATTGTAACGAATTTTTTAAGGAGGTTGGGTTCGGGCCAGAATAGAAATGATTAGTTTTGCTGATGATCGTGAAATGTTCAGGGAATGAAATGGACCAAAAACAAAATTTTAACCAATTTTGTAGCGGCTCTGTAGGTCAAAATAATAACCCGCAAAATTTTAAACAAAGTTTGAGTATATGATAAAGAAGAAGCGTAGAAACCAACGTGAAGATCAGATTATACTTATCGAGTTAAATGGACTGAAACTTTTGTGTGAAATTGGTAAAAATTCCAATAACGTAGCGGTTAAACAGCGGAAGTAGCAGTACTACATAAGTTGGTTTCATTACATTTTAGTTTGTGTGAACTAAATTTTCCTTTCCTGCTACAAAAATGTCTTTGTCATGCTAGATAACTTTTTGGTTTTGGTCATAAGTATTATACATTACATCTCTGATATTTGATAATTAAATTTTCACAATCATTGAAAAGAAGTTCCGTGGAGAGCGATTGTCCAGGGATAGTGGTATAGGGTATCCCATGGTCGGCTCCGTCCGACTATAGACTTTTCTTACTTGTTTTTACATAATTTGTTGCCATAAACGAACAATTAATATGCATTTTTTACAATACATTTGTTGTCTAACTGTATATATGTATAATGGAACACAAGTTTTAGAACCCCATACAGCGGCGGCCAACTAATTAGGGACTCTTAATTCATTTTAATATTTTACTCGATTTCACCTTTAATATTTGAAGATTTTTATGAAGTAAACTATCAGACCCGGGTCCGCGTTGCTGACAGCCTTTCATGCTTTTTATACTTTATATGTAATTCAAAAATATGTATTTTCTACCTCATTTTTTCGGGTCAATAGTCGTTTGGGAAATGATTTCCTTTTTTGCATAAATTTCCGGTCTTATCTCGGTTTACTTTTCAAAAGAAAAGAAACGATGACAGCAACCACCCATTTTGTCCTTTATCACACTCCAGTTTCCGTATTATGTCATTCAAATGAAAAAACAAAGTAATGATGGCATTTTATTATTGTCAACCTAGTAGTTGTTGTTGTGGTAGAAAACATCAGAATCAGTGGCGTACACCGAAATAAATTTCCAATTCACAGTTAAAATACATAGAAAGGTTAAAATTTTGGAGATAGATTTTCCCACAATGTTGTTACGTTCTTAGTTTAATACCTAACCAACAATAACTGTTGATTTTTGAAACATTGACTTCACCTCGTATGTATTTTTCTACTAATTAGTATTCAGCGCTAAGTAATGGAGAATTTAAATGAATTTATAAAGTTCTTTTTTATTGTGGATGTTCTAGATTCACTTTGGCAGTTTTGTTGTGTAACGACCAAAAGTCGCGGATGGATGCTCGTTTTTGGCCACATACAAATATGTATTTATTTTCTTTTGAATTTAATAGGTTTGTTAAATGAAATGTAATTTTATTTTATGATACGTATTTAAAAAACAAACAGGTGTTTATTTTGATTGATAAAAATTTATGAAATACAATAAGTACTTTAACCCCCATTATTACAAGTCTTCTTTTGTTATATTTTGGATTTACCGAACAGATTTAGATCGTTCCGCTTAACTTAAAGTTAAAAGTGATGATTGAATTTCAAGGAGGAGCTTCTTAGCATTCACTTTCAACGTAAAAATTATATTTTTAATGCCTCCAAATTTGGTTTATTTTACGTTTTCAAATCCGTCAGCTAGTAAAAGAACACATATGATAATGGCCCTAAGTTTATTAAATGTTAAACTAGTTTTAATTTCAAATTAACGGACAAACTGATCACCTAGTGACAAAGGAGAGTAACTAACATGCGGTACCCTGGCGGTCAATAGTCAAACGAATCCACATCATACGATCAGCTGGGCTACCTGTATTGGTGTGATGGCCAGCCGCCACCAGCGGGTATAAAAGGAAGTGCTGTGAAGACAATCGGGGCAGTCGTCTGTTGGCGGTTGTTGAGTCAAGTGGTGTGAAAACAAAACCTTGGCTTTTGTGGGAGTAGAGTAGATGGTAGTTTCTGCGTAGTCAAGTGGTGTTTCAAAACAAAACCTTGACTCTGTGGAAAAATAGAGTAGATGTAGTTTCTACGTGGTCGAGTGGTGTGAAAACGAACCTCGACACGCAGAAAAATTAGTGTTTGTCTCGTCGAGTGGGGTTGTAAAACGAACCTCGACGCACCGTAGAAATAGTGTCTGTCCCGTCGAGTGGGGTGCAAACGAACCTCGACGCACCGTAGAAATAGTGTCTGTCTCGTCGAGTGGGGTTGTAAAACGAACCTCGACGCACCGTAGAAATAGTGTCTGTCTGTTCGAGTGGGGTTGTAAAACGAACCTCGACGTTTCGACAACACCTCAGCGCGTACTCGACCGCCGCACGTACAAAACGCCGTGCCTCCAGCATTTGTCGGGCCACGGCTGTGCCAAAACATATGCAATTGCACCTTCGCCATTCAACGAGTCGCTGCCATCCGTTCCGACGACAGATTCATCGAGCCGCTAAAGCCTGTGCCTACCTCCTTGTCCCCAATTTGCTGTGTCCCGCTGCCGCCGTGTACAAGCCTCCTCAAACCTGACTCGTCCAGCATATCATCTCGTGCAAAATTTCTTCGTATAAACTTGCCCGACCATCTATGTACCAGAATATTTAGTGTTAAATAGGTGTAGTGTTAGTGTGATAAAAATTAGTTAATAAAGTGTGTTTATAACGTATTATGAAAAAAAGGAAATCAACTGATGTCTCTAATGTCTCTAAATCAAAAATAAATTTTTGTGACGACCCTGGCCCCGCTGAACCTACCCCAGCTTCAAAGTAGAAAATACGTCGTCACAGTTGTGATGTGTGTTTACTTTTTATACCCTCAGCCTTTAGGCTAAGGAGGGTATATACACTTTGATACGATGAAAATGTGCCTCACCGAAATAATGGTTTTAGACCCCAAGTATGTTTGGACGAAATGTGTTTCAGACAATTTGGAGTCGATCTAGCCATGTCCGTCCGTCTGTCTGTCCTGCTGGCTGGAGCGCACGATAACTCTCGAACGGATGAACCGATTCGGTTCAAATTTTGGCTTTCGTAATATTTTGCCTAAACTTAGTTTAAGTTCGAAGATGAGCTACATCGGTCCACTCCTTCCGGTACCTCCCCCACAAAAGTTCGAAAATGTTCGGAAAGTTTGTGCGCACGGTAACTCTTGAAGGGAGTGACCGATTTGGTCCATACTTTGTATAGCGTAAACCTTCTACCAGAGTAATATGAGGTTCCAATATGGTCACAATAGGTCCACACCTTCGGGTACCTCCCACACAAAATTTCGGAAAAGTTCAGTTTAGGGCCATCTCTCGAATCGCTTTGATTTTTGTTTTAGCAACTTGTATTCACTGCCCTCCGTACGACGGTATAAGTTTCATCAGGGGCAAGTCCATACTTCCTGAGAAAATAGCATGAAAGTTAGAAAAAAACCCTATGACACCGTGTGAGGTGGTTGGAGCGCAAGATAACTCTCGAACGGATCTGCCGATTCGGTCCAAAATAAGGCCTTAGTTAAATTTTGTCAAAACATAGTTTAAGTTTGAAGGTAAGCCATATCGGTCCACTCCTTCAGGTACCTCCCCCACAAAAGTTCAAAAATGTTCAGAAAAATTTTTCGTACGGTAACTCTTGAAGGGAGTGTCCGAATTGGTATATACTTTACACATCCTAATATATCTACCAGATATACAATATCAGGTTCAAATATGGACTATATTTGTCCACTCGATCTGCTACCTCCCACACAAAATTTCGGATAAGTTCACTTTAAGACCTAATGTCGAATCACTTTGATTTTTGTTGAAGCAACTTGCATTCGCTGAATCAATTACGATGGTAAAAGTTTTTTAGGGGCAAGTCCATACTTCTTGAGCAAACAACCCGAAGAGTGTAAAAACCCGCTATGGCACCATATGTTGTGGCTGGAGATCCACTTCCATAACGGTCAAAGTCGATCAATTCCTTTTAGTATCTCTTCCGCAAAACTTTTGATCTTTAATCCTAATCAACATTTTCATCGGTTCAAACGCCCAAAATTTTTAAAACCCTCTAAATATATACGTATTATTGGAAAAAATTGTTTCAATATACACATGCTGAGGGTATATCTCTGTCGGCAAAGCCGACTGATACTTTTTTACTTGTTATTTTTAAAGTAAGCCCAGCTTAATCACAGGTTTGTTGTTTTCAAATTTTAAAAACAACAAGTTTTTAAAGTGGGTGTCTTTAAAATTGATTTACTTTAGGGAAGGGCAGAGAATACTAGTTTCGTCCAACGCCACTTGGACTCATCAGTTCTCTTAGTTCTTTGCATTGAAGCAAAGAACTCTTCCCCAATTTTATGACGACTCGAGCTCAAGAATAAAACTGACGACGAATTCGTTTAAATGCGAATTTAACAGAAACATTCAAAAACTCTCGTAGCCGCATATGCAAACCAAAGTATGGATGCTTATTAAATAAATTAAATAACGGTAACACCCAAGCAGGTACTGCATCGATCTACTTGTGTTGATGTACCGGCAAAGTCTTCGTCTACTCATGAAAATGGTCCACTGGTGGTGTCATGAGGAGGCATCCTTTTGTAGTCCTGGCAAGTTTGAATACTCTTGCATTGCGTAGTGCTAATATTTGCATGCCACACTGGCGCCACTCACTTTACCACAGACCGGCCTTTTGTTTTATAGGAGGTCAAGAAGGTTTTTGGTTCTCAAAACCTTGTTCCTCCTTCTGATCTCGACGCAAAAAAGTGTGGCTTGCGCGGACGAGTAAAACATGCTATCAAAAGCTACACGCAATATCTTGGGGTAGTTAGTGGTCGGAATCAGGACACAATCGTCAATATGTTCAGAGGGAGACTCATTTCAGACGTCCAGGTGGTTAACAGTATAGCTCAGATGGAGGAACTGCAGTAAGAGTCAGCTATGTACATAGATATTTTACATATCACTTATGTCATCGAAGATAGGACACGACGCCAAAAACGTACAATCAAACAGCATACATTACGTTCTCTAGAGCATATAAAATTTAAGAAAAGTAGAGGTTGAACATTTATGGAGATATAATTTATGGATGTTTCACCCTACGGATCTTCCACTTCTTATTTCTGATTTCCAAAACCGACTGTTGCCCATACATTTAGTTGGTTATCCAACGTTTCAAAAACGGCAGGAGGGAACTCTTTTCGATGTCCTCGAAGAGCTTCGCATGGTTAACGGTATCGAAGGCCCCCGATAGGTCAAAGATTACCATCTATGTGTCGTTTAATGATTTTGTGGTACTATGCAGTTTCCGGAATTCATGCTAATTTTGGGCAACAGGATCTTTGCTTATGGCGACAGGAGGAAATCGGCCTGTACGATTTGCCTATGCTAGCATACTTGCCTTCCAACTTTTCAGGCTTCTTGTACAATTAAGGCTTTGGACGATTTGCGTACGTTGCAAAGTGGTTCAGAATAGTTTTTATTGGTCAAAACTCTGTAACTTTTTAATAGATAGAGATATTTTCATAATTCTTTTTTTGTTCGACGCAGAATCAGCTTTCAAATTCGGTGTAGTAGTTGCAGAGGAATTCGAGGCTTTTTGTGTTTTCGAGTTGTTCATATGTTACAACTATTAAAGAAGATCAAATGCCAATAAACAAACTATAAAAAATATAAAAAGATACTCCTTGGGTTGTCATAAAACTCATATAAAATCTCATATTTAAATAAAAATTTTCATTTGTGTAAAAAAAGCTGTAATTAATATGGGAAATGGCATGGAAAACACACATTTTTGCCTATGTAATTTCAATAAATGTAAATAGGTGTTAAACGGACGGAACGCGCCCAGTACAAAAGTTCGTATGGACTGAAAGAGGACAGTCATCATTCTGTGAAAACGAAACTCTGTTTCATGCTGTTCCCTAAAAGATCTAGTCCACTAATGTTGAAATTTTCCTAAAATTTAGTAACTAACGAAAAATAAAGTTGTAAAAATTGTTTAAACGCTAATGGTGCTTAAAGACAACAATCCTACCTACCTAACAAGAAAACAGTGAACACAATACTGTTATAGTTGCCGAGATATAGCTATTTCTTTCTCCAGAAATTTGCAAAAATGACGTATTTTCGTCTTTAGGAGCACGCCACGTCCAAACCTTCCAATATTTTGACCTAATATTTTTGTTTCCTATCGAGATTACTATCGAATCTCATATAGAAATTGGCCAGAAAAATTGACTTCTGAGCCATTGTGCGGCGTAATCTTTCTTCTCTGTAGAGAAATTTTGTCTAATTTCGTGTTTTCAACCACCAACAGGTATGTAGTGAGCGGTTGCAGTTGATTCTGGAACAGTGTTCGCTATAACTGTTGTTTTTCGCTTATGACTAGGTATTGACTCAAATCTATTTCATTTCGTTATTCTTCCTTGAATTGGCTTTCTTCGTTCTAAATGGATGTGTGAGAAAAATTAATATCGTTTTGTTTTTATATTTGATTTTATGTTCAATGATACAAATTTGTGAATAGACGTAGGTACGTATGTGTGAAATTTAACATGCTTTCCCAGTATTATTTAACACATTTTTCTAATCTTCTCTTTTCCACTTATCTGGGTGGACGGTCTATCTATCCTCCACAGCTTCCTTTGTATGTATTATTTGCTTTTCTGGGTTTTGTGTTAGCAATAAAAATAGGTTGTGTCCTTGAATTTTGATAAACAAGGAAATTATGTTTGATTCAGTATGGCTAGGTTTCTCTAAATAGTCATGGACGCCAAAAAATTACTTTCTTTTGATTATATAAAAAAACTTAATTCCATTCGATTGAAAATGGCTAGATAAATTCTATACACAATTTATGGTGTCCTCAATAAATTGTCACAAATGTGTTTCACATCGAATATCACGTACCTCGTACGTATGTACATTATTTGTACAATTATTCATGAACCATAACTCAATAATTTCCCCACATGAATCTGAATTTGAAACTGGTTTCAGTTAGTTTATTTTTACATGATTTGAAGAGAAATCTGGTTGGATGCTGCTGCTGCTAGCTACATCATGTTCATGATGTCTGTGAGCCAGACTTTACTACGATATGTCATTTAGTTAAGAGTAGAGCATAAATTATTTGTAATCTAGTTTGTTTTTTAATGATTAATTTGTTTTGTATTTTCTCTGCATTATTATTCCTCCTTTATATACATTCATATATCCATAGATATGTACACACTTTTATTACGCTTAAGTAGCTAAACAATGATACCAATTTGTATAATGTTTTGCGTTTTCTTTTTTTTCTCATTCCAGGAATATGATATACAAGATCATCGACCGTTTCTATCACTCAATCAAAGTGGCCTAAATAAACCTGATCAAATTAAATTTGCCCGTTATCTTGGACAAGGTTTACCAACATTTACATTATTTTGCATTTATAGTAATTTTAAAAATTTATTTTGCACAAAACGTACCGAAAAGTAAGTAACCTTAATGTTGTTTCTTTCTATTTTATTGTGATTTTTTCTTTTCGTTTTTCTGATTTAGAGATTTAGTTGTAAATTGTGGCCAAGGTTGCAAAAGCATTCAAAGTTGTATATGAAGGCAAATAGTTGGCATTAGTTTGTTAAATAATGTCCGGAATATACTTATATAGGAAAAAAAAAACGTCAAGCTTTGCACTTACTTAGGTAGCCCAATACAATATATATTTGTCTCATAAGCCAAAGTAAGAATAGACTTCAAAATTCTTCCCTTACGACTTTCTAATTTTCGATCTCGTTGGTCATATGTTTACTCAATTAGGTCTTCCCAGTTTGCATATACCGAAATGCTCATTTTAACAATACTTTATAGGATAGAACTTCTTATTATCATGCCATGCCATGGTGTTATATAGCTTGTCATGCTGGTGGTTCATATGATGTCGATGACCACGGCCTTGGCGATTTTTTTTTTGGCATGGTATTGATTACACTACATCAGCGTTCTGGACAGCTGCTGCCAGCTCTGTGATTAAGAGATCTCCTGTTGTCTAGAGAAAACCTCAAGAGGTATTCTGTCCAATTATAGTTAGGTTTTATATAACATCTTCTGATGCCTACAAAAGATCTCAATATATCTTCTGTTGCCTATAGAAAACCTCAAGAGGTATTCTGTCTAATATAAAAGTCCTCAAAATGTATGATGTTCCCTATAGAAGACCTCAAGAGATCTTCTGTTGCCTATTGAAAAACTTATCAGGTCTTCTGTCTCTTTTAGAAGAACACAACATATATTCTATCGCCTAGAGAAGACCGCAGTAGGTCTTTTGTTGCCTATAGAAGACCTCAAGGAATCTTTTCTTGCCTATAGGAGATCTCAAAGGGTATATTGCCTATAGAAGACATCTGGAGACCTTCTGTCACCTATAGAAGACTTCAAGAGGTCTTTGTCTAATGTAGAAGACCTCAAGATAACTTCGTAGCCTATGGAAGAGCTCAAGACGTTTTCTCTTGCCTATAGAAAACCTCAATATATCTTCTGTTGCCTATAGAAGAACTCAACAAGTCTTTTGTTGCCTGTAGAAGATCTCAAGACATATTCTGTTGCCTATAAAAGACCTCAAGACATCTTTTGCTGCTTGTAGAAGAGCTCTTGATATCTTCTTCTGATGTCTATTGAAGACCTGAATAGGTCCTCCGACGCCCTTAGACGACTGATGTCTTCTGCCTCCTATACAAGACCACAACTGATGATTATTTCCTATAAAATACCTCAAGAGATCTCCTATCTACTAAGGAAGAACTCAAAACATCTTCTGTCTCAAAAGTTCTCTTCTATCCCCTGCATAGGAAGTTGAGAGATCGTTTGTTGCCTATAGAAGATATCAAGAGGTCCATTGTTGCTTATAGAAGACGTTAAGTGATATTCTATTGCCTATAGAAGACCTTAATAGGCCTTCCGACGCCTTTAGGCGACGGCCAGAAGTCTTCTGCCTTCTATATAAGACCACAACTGGTGTTTTGTTACCTATAGAAGACCTCAAGAGGCCTTATTTTGCATATAAAAGAAATCAAGAGAGTCCCCCATGTTCGTTTTTCTGTGTTGAGAGCCCAACACTTTCCGGCTTTTGGAAGGTCATAACTAGACATCGGATTTTGCATATTTGCATATTTTTTGATGATTCTGATTGGACCAAAATTCGTTTCAAAGAAATCTAAATTCAATGGCAGGGTCATATTTCGTATTTATTTTGCATATTTGCATATTTTGCATATGCACAAAATATGCAAAAAATATGCAAAATATGCAAAAAATATGCAAAATATGCAAAAAATATGCAAAATATGCAAAATATGCAAAAAATATGCAGAATATGCAAAAAATATGCAAAATATGCAAACAGATTTTGGCCGAAAATCGTCATAAAAGTCGTAAAATTGTCATTTAAAGTTAGAAAAACCATCAAAAAATACATAACAGTGTTCTAAACTAAGACTGTTGGCCGTATAAAGTCGATTTTTTCAGCAGATTATTAGGTTTTGGAGACCATTTACGACAGTGTGGTGTAGGGTATAAAAATATGGTATCGTAATACCATTTTTTTATTATTAAGCTATGTAAAAATATAACATTTTATAAAATATCAAACGTTTTATGTAAAATTCAATATTTTCGTTTTTGGTTTTAACTCAAAGGACCAAATGGATCTCGGATTTTTAGCCGGGAGCCGCCTAAACCTTTTAGTATTGTTAGATTTTAAGATTGCCAAAGTTTGAGCACAATTCGAATATGTTAAAACGTGGTACAGGGGCCTCGAGTTATGAAAATCTATATTTTTTTTTTGCTATTTTAATTAATAAAAAATGACCTTTGCCTAATAGGCAAAATTTTTCAAATAAAAATAAAAATCAGCTTGAGCCAGGTTGGGTTCGAACCCACGTCCTTGAAAAACACATGGAAAAAAGTGTTGTCACGGCGTGTTAGTGTTCAGAACCAAACTCATAACTTTTAAAGGCTACGCTAAGCGTTTGTCATGAAAGCCATACAAAGATTTGAACAAAAAATTCGACTTTGTAAAAAAACAACTTGCATTTGAAAGAGGAAATAAGTTAGAGGATAGCGAAGCCGCCCCACAGTCGATGTGTCTGAGGAGCCTTCCTAAACCTAAGGCGAAACATGCATGTCACACAGTGGTGATTGTGTGGGTTCGTATCGTCGGCTTTCCTTTTTCAAAAAAAGCATCTTGGTCAGTAAGCTCGTCTCTAACGAGAAATTAATTAAGAAAACGAATACATTTTACTTCATTTGAAAATTTTGCCTATTAGGGCGAAGATCTATTTTAATATTAATTTTAATTCATTTCTCGTTGGAGTTGAGCTTAATGACCGATGATGTTTGCAAGTGAAAAAGGAAAGCCAAAGATTGGAACCCCCACAACCACCATTATGTGACATGTTTCGCCTTTTGTAGAGACTCATCAGGCATATCGGCAGTGGAATGGCATCGCTATCCATCAAACATTTCCTTTTTCAAATGTAAGTTTGTTTTTACAAAGATGGACATTTGTACATTCATTGTATGGCTTCAATGACAAACGCTTACGTTTTGTTCATACATATTTAAATTTACATAAGGGACAGATGACAACTTGGTTATGAATTCGACTCCTTGCTATGTCGCTCACAATTTTCAAGTTATTTACCATCCTTTACTCCTCCTGGTAATTGATGGTCTGTGGTCAAGTTGCATTATCTTTGCAGTTAAAGTTTAATCTAGGAATTTCGGCAGTTGATTTTTGTAAGTTTGGACCGATTATTTCTGGAGAAATTTCTTTGTTTTGTTAAGATTTTTGTCGTCTTTTGGATCTTTACGGTGTTTTGTACTATCAGATCAAACAATGCCAGACCAATAAGTTCAGGACTAAGGTACCACATATGATTTATCACTTTGTTATTTCCTTTATCTGATATTGGTTTGTGAATGCCTTTCGTATTAAGTAAATCTTCAATGCGGTTTAGGTCTTGTTTTGGACCTAAAAATATTTCTGAATATCGTTTTCACTATTTTTTGTATTAAACTCAATCTATTGTCTCTATTTCTTTTTAACCTATTGATAATGTTTACCCAATATATCCTATATTATATCTACATATATAAACATTATTTTGTAAAATCAATAACCCAAACTCTCACTTATAACACTCAGTTGTTGCCGTGTGGGATACCAAATAAATAAATAAAATAGAAAAAACATTCTGGGGGCGTCCAGTCTCGAACGATTTAAACGCAAGGTGCTTCTACGGCCTCTTGTTCTTGGGAAGTGGGCTGGGCAGTAGTTTTAAAACACTCTCGCCTACTTCGACCTTGGATTTGTCAATCGCAGACTATTCTTATAGAAATTGCTTGAATATGTTTGGTTGATGTCCGGATGTGCTTCCAAACTTGCAGTCAAAAATCCCTCTCAACAATTTTCTAACAAGTTTGTACGGTGGTACAGAAGCTCTCGACCTAATATCTGCTCGAGCTGGTGAGACCCCATTTTTCTAGGCATTTGTACACTTCTAGTTCTTGTTTCTCCCATGAGCTACTATCAGTTTCAGGAACACCTAGGAGTTGTTATTTACCCCCATGTGATACCAGGACAGCAACCCGTTTTTTCTTCCCTGTTTTGAGAATATCTGGTAATAGTTTCCCATGTCAGTGCACACAAATAGCCTCGTTCCTTAAAGCTGTTGCGTTTATTTTTCACGGTTTATTCTCCGCTGTCCACAGATAAAGCTTCTAGAAATCTTATATTTCTAGGGATCCTCTCCGATAGCTTCTACTGTAGCCATAATGATTCATTCATATTCATCTTACAGGGGTCCAGCACCAATGACAATTGCATAGTTACGATTTTCTTGAAGCCACGCTTGATTGTTTTCGGGACAGATGGTTTTTCAGATTCTACGATACGTTTAGCATCAAAACAAGATCTAGACCTCATTGAAAATGTATTGAAATATGAAAACATTGACACACAAATTTCAGAAAAAGGAAATAACAACAAAATTAATAATCTGTGTTATCTTAGACCTGGTATTGTTTGATCCAACGGTGCAAAACGCCGTAAAGAGCCAGAAGGCGACAAAAATCTTAACAAAGCAAAGATCAAAATTTCTTCAGAAATATTCGATCCAAACTTCCAAAAGAGCAACCGCCGAAAATCCTAGAAAAGGGTCTGGCATAATTCTTGTTGTTCAAGAGATTAAACATTAACTCCGAATTTCCAGGAGGCGCAAAGGATGGTAAACAACTTGAAAGTTGCGAACTACATAGCAGAGCGTTCTTCAAGTAGTCAGCTGTACCCAGATAGCTCCAAAACCACATGATGTCTGACTCTCGAATAAATTTAATTTAGACCAAAATGTAAAAGATATTTGTTTTCATCCCAAAAATTGATAAAAATGAAGAAAATGTTTTTTTTTTTTTAATAGTCTCCATTTTTGCACAAAGGCGTACCTCGTCACGTTTTTCGGGACATTGGCTTTATTATCTTGAATTCTGTAATACCTATTTAGTATTAGATTTATTATATATACTAATATTTTGTTGTTCAGCAAGAAATGTTAAGAACAGAATGGCCTTTAATTTAATGCTTAATATGGACAAAAAGCTTTAATCATTCCAGAGAAATAGGTCGCCGAAATCGCTAAATAGCCAAAAATCGAGATTTTCATAATGTCGAGGCCCCAGTGGCACATGTTAACATATTCCAATTGTGCTCAAACTTTGACAGTCTGGCCAAACTAAAAACTTTATGCGGTTGCCGCCTTAAAAAATCCGACATCGATTTGTTCCCTTTGAACAATAACCAGCCCAACGCAACAAATTATAACAAAGAAAATATTAAATTTTACATAGAACGTTTGATATTTTATCAAATTTTATATTTTTGCATAGTTTAATAATAAAAAATTTTATTACAATACCATACTTTTATACCCAACACCACACTGTCGTAAGAGGTCTCAATAACACAATAATCTGCTAAAAAATCAACGTTAAACGGCCAACTATCTTAATTTAGAACATTTTGAAGATTTTTGACGATTTTTCTAACATTAATTGACAATTTTACGACTTTTATGACGATTTTCGGCCAAAAACTGTTTGCATATTTTGCATATTTTTTGCATATTCTGCATATTTTTTGCATATTTTTTCCATATTTTGCATATTTTTTGCATATTTTTTCCATATTTTGCATATTTTTTGCATATTTTGCATATTTTTTGCATATTTTTTTGCATATTTTGCATATTTTTTGGCATATTTTTTGCATGTTTTTGATGTGACCCCAAATATCGAAAAATTGACCCTTAAAACGCCTAGATCCAAAATTTGAGTCCAATCGGATGAGAAATAAAAAACATGCAAAAATCCGATGTCTAGTCATAACCGTCTGGTCATGAGGGACTTTAATGCTCATTATGAATTAGCAAAGAGTTCCATAGTTAGTCAGAGTTAGTCATAATCATCCTATCACCTGGTCTGACTAATCACGTCATCTGGAAACCCGATGTTATTCGTGGGTCAGAACATCTCCCAATATTCTGCTCCATCAGAAGACTGACCGATTTCATCACATCTGAACGCCGCACTTTCATCAATCACGTGAAAGCAGAAAGGACATTCCGAGACATCATCACTGCTGCAGCTGCACGATACGCCATATTCCAAGACCTGGAGATAGGGACAGTGCCGTATTAGGCAGGAAAACAAGCATACAATCCCCTATAATTTTTTAAACAAATTATCTCTCAAACACACCAAGTAGTACTGCCTTATTGCAAGTACCCATACCTCTGATCTCTACATTAACACCGGCTGTATTAGTGTCTTGTGGAGTAACACGCCATATACTGTCTTATCTGCCTGCGCAAGTACCCATACCTCTGATCCGTACATTAACATGAGTAGTATTAGCGTCTTGATTGTGACATTTGGACATAGGTGGTTGTGTTTTTAAACTGATTGCTTAGCCTAAAGTAGCATCCGTTGGTCGTGTTTTTAAACTGTTGGCTTAGGCCGCCATCAGACCATCTGCTTTTTCACATGTATGTTGTCACTTTGGGTATACTAATATACAGAACAGCTGATGTCATACATGTGACAAAGCAGATGGTCTGATGGCGGCCTTAGCCTTAAGAAGCATCCGTTGGTCAATATTATTCTCCTCTAATAAAAAATTACGTTTAAATCACAATAAAAGCTCTAAAACACATTAGTATCGTTAATTATTTTTTAAGTATTAACCTTTGCACGCTCTTCTTTCATTTCAGTTACACAAAGGATGGCTATAATTTGCCTTACATTTTAGAGAAAACAAAGAGCTTCCTAGCAAACACGGCAGCGGGTAAGTGTTGAAAAATCCTAATGACATTTTGTTATACAATTGTAAAGGGAAACAATTTAACCGGGCGCCATTCATATCATTTTAATAGCTCTAGAACGATTGTCTTGATTTGCAACAATTTAAAAGAAAATATGTTAATGTTAACAATGTTCAGGATACCAAAAACATGATTTTAGGTATGAAATAAAGTCAATCTCTTGAAAGATATTTATTATTTATACAAATCAAAGTAGAACAACAAAAAATAAAATTTTTAGCTAGCTTCTTTCGTTACTTCTTTATGTATTTTAATTTGTCCCTAAATTGGCAAACAAATTTGTTTTTAGTTTTATTTATTTTCCATTTTCTTTTTGTTTTGTATTTTCTTCAAACACATTTTTGTTCTAATCAAATTGGCATAAATTATGTTTTAGGTACTGACAATCGAACTGTTCCTAGCACTAGCAACAACAATAGTAACAGTAACACCGCCACCAACACATCCTCAACGTCCAATTCCGCAGTAGCAGCAGTAGCCGTGGCAAATTCCAGTAATACAACAAATCCCCCCACTTCCACAACAATTATAAATAACAACAATTGCACCGTCACCACCACCACAACCACATCAATTCCCTCAAACACAAATACCAGTAACACCACCTCTGCCTCAAGTGACGCCAGCGTTACAACAAATACAACGGAAAATGGTTCAACATCTCAGTCAAATGATGCAACCAATGGTGGGGCAGCTTCTGCAGTAGCCAACGGTGGCGACAACAATGAAAAGGTCAAAGGCAACACAAATGGGCATGCAAGCGAAGTAACACAAACCCCAACTAAACAATCATCTATGAATGTGCCATCCACACCAAGGACACCCCATATGCTGCACATTCAGCAGCAACAGCAGCCACCAGCCCCCACAACTCCGTTAACAGCCCTTCCTCAACAGCACCATCATCAGCAGCAACAACAACATTTGGTTAATCACCAGCATCAAATCTCAAGCTTATCTAGGCCTCAAACTCCTAATACCCCGAATTCTCAACACCACAGCCTTCCTCAACATCCTCCACAACAGCAGCAAGCAATGGTCCACTTACATCCGCAACATGCTCAACGCCCAACAATCGCAATGAGTCCTATGGTTGTGGTTAGTTCCGCCAATGTTGTGCCTTCAGCAGTCATTGGTTCACCTTTGCCTCCTGCTGCTGCTGCTAATCATCATCTACAACACCCTCACCATCATCCACAGCAGCATCCCCATCCGCAGGCAGTAATTCTTCATCATCAACAGCAGCAACAACAGCATCATATGCAACAACAACCGCCGAATCACATGGTCCATCATACGTCACAAATTGCCAGTCATCAGCAGCAGCAGCCGTTACAACATAACGTTGTTGTCCACACAACCAGTAATGGTGGTGGTGCTGTTGTCGTTGGTGGTGGCTTCATCTATCAGCAACAGCAGCATCCACAGCAACAAATGCAAAAGCAGCAGATTCATCTACAACAACCACAACAACACCATCTGCAACATATAGCTGCCCAAAATCCTCCCCATTAGATGAGCATACAAAATTAGAACTCCGCAAATTTCCCCACTACTATCAAACACACACAAACAACAACAAAAACAACATTTACCACAAATGCATGTTAATACATACCTACATACATATATTTTAGTTTAATATACATACTTAAAATTCAAAATTTTCAAAATATACAAAACACAACGTTTTTTGTTTTACAAAATTTGCATCTTTTTTCGATTGTTGTTATTTTGTTTGTTGCTGGGGAGAGAACTATTTTCCCGTTCTAATTTATAATAATTGTTATTATTTTTTTGTTTCTGTTGCTCATTAAGGCAAAAGTTTTATAATGATACATTATTATATAAATTTAGTATTGTATTATGGCTATAATTTAGTATTATTTTCATTCACCTCACCACTCACTCGCAGTCCCTTAACATGATTTTCCCATTTCTTATATTTAGTTGTTGTAATTTTTTAGATAGATTTTTTCTCGAATTGCATTTTCAAAATATGGTAAAACTTTTCATTTGTCTGAAACTAAGGACGACAACGTTAATAACTTTAACAGATACTAGTTTTTCAGAGTCCAATTAAAGAGATATATACATTTTGACTATTTGAGTATTAATATTATACAAATCTACGTCAAAATAAGAAATATATTTATTTAATAATACTCAGAAGCTTTTCCTCGCAATAGACTAGACTGACATGAACTCATTTAGCCTAAAAAAATTGTCAAGACATTTACCCTCGTAAAAGGGGTAAGAAATCGTAAGCGCATATCAATGTTAATGTTGCATTCATATCGGCAAACTTATTTACATACATGCACCCATAGAACATTCAGAAATCAAACATCAAATGTCATCTTAATACAACATTGGCGATTTTCAAATTCAGAAGAGATGACTTTTAATTTACATATATTTTATATAAGGTATATGTATGTACCTACAATGCGATAAGACTAAACGTTTGCCTCCACATACACCACTAATGCATATGTATGTACATATTTACATGTGTATATTACATAAATGTTATCACGGATCCAATATAATGTTCTCGATTATATCGATGTTGTTGTTGCCTGGTTATATGTGCGTAAATGCATATTTTAATTTACAACACATTTCTCTGAGGTATAGAGAAAAGTTAATATGTACATTTATATTATTTGGCGGTTTGTATTTCGCAAATATCATGATTGGTGCAGCCTGTATCTGCTAGAGTACATATTTTTCTTTATGACAAATACCTATCAGTATGCATAAACTCATCTGCGTACGAAAGGGTAAACATTTCCATTTTAGAACGAAGCTATTAGAACACAGCTAAGAGCCAGGAACTGCAAAAACATCCTAGAGATTGAACATATTGCTAAGACTAGCTTCTAGCTTGAGTGGCACAATGATGTTGTCACATTTTGCATGATTAATTATTGTTGAGCAGAGAAGGTGAGCAAGTCTGGCGTATATTATACATATGTATGTATTTTCAACATACATATCTATCTTTTATCTACCCAAAATCAATAGATTTGTGACAAAAGTAAAATTATAGAAGATTTGGGGGTTCCAGTTGGAGTGAGTATATACACATTTGGAAAGGAGAAATTTGTATATTAGTCCCCCAGGAAGGTCTCTAAGATTGCGCAAATTTATAAAGATATGGACTGCAAAAGAGCATAACGACCGACCATCTCTAAGAACGCGAAAATGTTCTATTGCACTCTGCAAATGGCCATTGTAATTGACAAAGAGGGAGGGAATGTGAAGAAAATTGGAACACTTTTGTGATGAATCCTATCAACCACGTGCATTTTTATTAAATCAGGCGGCCCCGAAGATCTCAAACAATACATAGCAAACATTTGAAAGGAGTTCTTAGACTTAATATGGCGATAATTTCGAAGATATAAACAAGGCAATTGAGGCAAAGGAAGAAAAGGAAAATGTGTTGTGTTCGTTTGTGCTGATACCTCGGAATTCTACGTTTATACGGAATCTTCTAGTAAAGTCCTCCCGAAAGCCCACTTTTAAAGAGCAATGGAACAGGAAATGTTCAAGCACCTACCAGCGAGTTCACATGGAGACTGCACAACTATAAGGCTTCCCTCCTCTGTGCATCGAGTCAACAAAAATGCCGAAAATACTCGGCGATTTTGTGAGGACCATATTATAACTAGTTATTGGACTTTTTTAAAATTTCCTTTGCTATCCGATAGAATTACTAGAAGGCTTCCTCATCTGTGCGTCGAGTCAATGGTACCTTAAAAAACCCCTTTTCAGGATGAAAAAAATAATCAAAAAGGCAAGAAAATTCGGCGATTTTGTATGAACCATATAATAACGAATTATTGGACTTTTTTAAAGTTCCTTTTGCTATCCGATAGAATAAGGTCTCACGTATTAAACTGGGGTTTGAAGCAAATATGTATATTAGCGTTAGGTTTCTATAAAGCAACAGGGTTTGTTTTGGAATCTTTTTAAGTGCATATTTCTAATGAGTCCTTTTTCCATAGGCCCCATCTAAAAAGTCTCGCGGTGTCCCTCTATTCTAGTATTATACACATTTGGGGAGCTCCTCTCAAACTATTAACTTCTCACTATATTAGCTGCGACCACCGGGATATAAACCCCCCTATAACGGTATCACGCCATTTTATGTTTTTTTAGAATTTTACCTGCAATCGGGCGATTTAGCAAAAATTTGAAATATATATTTGATATAGCATCCACATATAACGGTGCAGTTCATTTGAAGCATTTTGAGGGCTTCTGATCACATTTTGTAACCAAATTTTGCGATTTTAGTGAGTAAGGAACATCCCTGCAAAATTGTTTTCAATATAGGTTCATGTTTTGATATAGCCACCATATGACGATATCGACCGCTTTGAGGTTATTAATTTATAAATGTATTGGTATTAATGATCTGTGTCATTTTATTTTTTTCGATAAACAGCACTATTTTCTTATGTAAGTCGTCGAATTTGAATATATCATTTGAAAGTTTTTGTTTAACAAAATTATACCCTCTACCTTAGGGCACGTCCACTACTATCAATTTGGTTTGTTTTATTCGACCTTTATAGTAATGCCACTTTTTTATCGTGTCGAAATCTTTTTCCCGAGCAAATACTCGATCGAATCACATAATTAAGTCCCTGGTCTTCTCTGTTTAAGGTCTGTTCTCAGAAATATAAATATAAAAAAATTCCAGGAATATTAAACAGGAAAAAATAAAATTGGGGAGCTTTATAATTTGCAAAGAAAAAAGATTAAAATTAATATGTTTTACGGATGTTAGGATTAAAACCGTTGTGTTTGGAAAAATCACTCTATATTCTGTTTATTTTCTTAATGGCACAGACAGTATCGGCGCATTCGACTAAGAAATTTGAATTTGTAATCTAATCTAGTATTGAGGAAAAATTTTAAAAATATGTATGTATGTTTAGGCCTAGACCTCTGACAAAAAATCAGATATAGATTATAACGTTCCCATACTTCTGGAATAGATGGCTTAGCCCAAGTTTAAGGAGTGTTCTCTAATCGATGACAATAAATTCCGTTAAAATGGAATGTTTTATTAATTCCAAAGAGAATGATTAAGAAAATTAAAAAAGGAAAAATATTAAAATTAATATGTTTTGTGGATGATGGAAATGAAACCGTCGTGTTTGGAAAAAATCACTCCATATTTAGTCAATTTTTTTCCTAATGGAACGGCAGTATCCGTACATGCGACTGAAGCTTTTGAACTTGTAATCTAATTATAATTAAGGGAAAATGTAATAGATGTGTCTAGACCTAGATCACTGACCAATATTTCCTATAAGATATTTGTTCGACCATAGAAATCGCCGATGTATGTATTCTTGTGGCATTCTGTCTGCTTTTATCTGATTGATTGGAAGATAGTTCCCTAATCCCAGTGTTGTTATTGTTTTTGTATTTTTATCTACATATTTTTTATAATAAATTAAAAAATGGCATAACAAATTGACATTGGCATAACAGGCAAATAATACTCTAATACGTTGATGATCTGGAAAATTGATAATCATGGCAGTCTTGGTACCGATCATTATGAAAAAATAGGAAGTATGTTCATATTTTCTAAGCTTACCTTGTTCCCTACAACCAAATATATAGATATTTACAGGCAAACTTATCTATAAAGATGCTACTGCGGATCAACATATTATAGGTTATAGGAAAAACTATTTTGTTTTACATAAAAAAAATAAACAATCTATAAAGAAACAATGCTATACATCATCCCATACATCAACTCCGTCATTTTATTATACACCAAACAGTTTGCATTTTCTAGATGACCCAATAATAAAAACAATGCTATGCGATAGTTTACATTAATATATGTGTTACTAAATTAAAGTGTTTTTATTATAATTATTATTTATAAATATATATTTTCAATTAAATATTTGATTATTTTTATACCCTATACCACAATGTGGAAAAGGGTATAATAAGTTTGTTTTCCCAAAAATTCATGTAACGCCGCGAAATATTCGTCGTAGACCCCTCATGTGGTATACCAAACTTCATATCTCGACGAGATAAAGCGATTTAGCGATGTGTGTCCGTCCGTCCGTCCGTCCGTCTGTCCGTCCATTAAAAATTGTAATCAAGCTAGAGGCCGCAATTATGGACCGATTGTCACGAAATTTAGTATGGAGGTCGGGTTTGGACCAGAATAGAACTGATTAGTTTTTGGCGATGATCGTGAAATGTTAAAGGGATGAAATGGACCAAAAACAAAATTTTTGCTCGATTTTGTAGCCGCTCTGTAGGTCGCAATAATAGTCCGATCGGCGCGAAATTTTAAACGTAGTTTTGGTTTGAGATGAAGAAGTAGCGTGCAAGTCAACGGTATGATCGGATAATATTTAGCGGGTTAAATTGATCAAAACTTTTGTGTGAAAATTGGTAAAATTTCTAATGCACATCTTATAACAGCTAGCCCGGAAAGCTAGTGCACAGGGATAGTGGTATAGGGTATCACATGGTCGGCCCCGTCCGACTATAGTCTGTTCTTACTTGTTTATTAATAGATTATTTAAATTTAAGAACACTCTTTATTACTGATTTAATTTTATGTTTTTAAAATTGATATTTTATGTTTCTTGTTTATTTATAAATTTGTGTATGTGTTTGTAACAATGATTTTATTTGTACAATTTACACGCAACACTAAATTTTATTATACATTATAAAGCAACATTTAATTTTCTCTCCTAAACATAAAAAGAACAATGACACAATATTAAAAATTAAATATAAAATGCAATGTTATTCCTTATAAAATGAGATTATTTTAAAAATAATTCTTTATCATCTACACCTACAACAAGCAACCCAAAAATACACACACTTACAACTAAATACACCATGATGAGATTATACAATAATTATCCCATTTGAAATAATGCCTCACATTAATGATAAAAATTAATATTATTACTATTTTTTTGTAATTTATATAATTTATTGTTTTTAAAATTGATTGCTTCTTTATGGCGGCAGCAGGCAACTAAATTAACAAATACAAATGCTAAATACAAAACGCTATGACTATCATATTATCATTTTTATATATATTTATTATGATATGTATTACAGATGCTATTTGTAATTATTTTTTATATATAGAAATTCAAAATTGTTTTATATATTTACCCCTATATATTCATACCTACAAATATTAACAATTATTATGAAAGCTATTTTCAAAATGATTATTAAAATGAAACATTATGTCTGAACGAAAATCTTTCAAAATTCACTTTGTTTTTATTTCATTCGAATTGGTTGGAAATTGGCGGTAAGATATGTGCATTAGGGTTATGACTTTTTTACAGCCTTGTATCCCTGTATGATATTTTGATGAGTTTTTATCTAAGATAACAGAAAATCTTAATTATAAAGTGATTGATAAAAAAAAGCTTCCGCACAAAAAGCTTTTAAAGTTTATATTTTTCACGGTACACGGCATAACCAAAATGACATAACCGTTTGTTTCTCACTAATTTTATTATTGTATTATTACATATATATCATTTTATATTATCAGCCCTATTCTGAACGCATGGGAGTTGGGAATTTTTTCCCATTCCCACATTTTCGTATTCTGAATAAAATTTTGTGGGAGTTTTTTTCCCATTTCCCATCTCCCCTCATTCTGAATGAAGTTCGAATTGGGAATTTGTTCCCATGGGAAAAAAGTTTACATTCTCTATCTTGAATTGTGGGAGAATTTTGTGTCTTTTTGTGGGAAAAATCTCCCCAGCAAACAGTGTGGGTGTTTGAAACAAATTTCAAGAAATTTCATATTTTTATATAATTTCATATTTTAAGACATCTACACGACAAAATTATTGCAAATATTTATAATCGCCATGTGTTTGCTTAATAAAAGCATACAAAATGTACTGTAAAATATGTCATTAGACGACTTCGGATTTTGCATATTCTTATATGATACAAAAACCTGCAAGAATCTAACATGTTTTACACCGATAAAAAATTTTCCTTTATGTTATCGAACAAAACAAAAACAAGTAGGAAAGGCGTTAAGTTCGGTCGGGACGAACTTTTTATACCCTCCACCACAAATTTCAGTCATTTCGGTGGATTAATGTGGCCACAACCTTCAAAATACCGAAAATCGGAAGGGGGGTTATATGATGGCGTGGACCTATACCTACGAATTTCTGGGGGAAAGTTTTATAACCCAAACGAAGGCTAAATACCAAATTTCAGCCATCTCGGTGTGATAATGAGGCCAAAACCTTGAAAATACCGGCAGATATCGTCCTATGGGGGCTATATCAAAACGTGGACCTATATAAACATTTTATGGTAGAAATGTTTCTTAGCCTCTGGAAATGCAAAATTCAAAGTTGCAACCGATTCTGTTGTCAAATGAGACTAAAACATTCAAAATATATTAAAATGACGCGTATTTTATATGGGGCGTTATATGGTAGGAATGGGGCGACTTTGGTAGGAATGTTTTTTGGCCTCTGGAGACACAAAATACCAAATAACAACCAATTCGGTGGTAAAATGGGACAAATGTCTTAAAAATTCCTTAAAATGACGACGCGTCACGCGTCATTTTGTATGGGGGCTATACGAAAGCGTAGACCTACATAGCCCGCTTTCAATACCAAAAGTCCTACGTACATATAATAGATTTTCCCAAAATTTCATCCACCTACGTCAATCCGTTCGGACGCTAGAGTGATTTCCACAGACGGACGGACATGGCTACATCGATGTAAAATTGCACGCTGATCAAGAATATATATAGTTTGTGGGGTCTACAATGATTGTTTCGAGTAGTTACAAACGTAGTGACAAACTTAATATACCCCCATCCTATGGTGGAGGGTATAAAAAGTAGTAAAAACTAGTAGATTTTTGCAGTTCTGGAACAGACCATATGTATTGAAATACGAGAAAAAGAGTCATGGTCTATTCTATTAACGCAGCACAGCAAGTAAAAACAAATCAATTTCAAAAGAATTTTTGGCAATAATTATTAAAATATATTGGAAAATAACCATAATATATGTATACAATAGGCCGGGGCGATTTGAAAACCTTAATGAGCCCTTCGCGTTTCTGATTCCTGGGATTGAACTGAGCAAAAAAGTCCTCTGGACCATATATCTACCGTGAAAATCGAGCCTCCCGATTTTAACTTTAAGTTTTTTATTGACGTTTTTTGGATATTTTGGCATATAACAGCCAAACCATTCAGATTTTCGATCCAAAGCAAAAGCAAAAATTGTAGCCAAGACTCTTTAATACATCGGAAAAGCATTGGAACGCTCCTTCAGGCAGTTTTGGCCTTAAGAATGTGCAAACCTTTCAGAAAATGTCGATAAATGACATTGTGCTACAAAATTTTACCAGAAAATTATTCAAGCGTTATGATGCAAAATTCCATCGTGTTGGGATCCATGGAGAACGAAAATGCCTTTACTTCGTTTGGGTCACTTCGTTTTATTTTTTTATAACAGTAAAAGTAATGAAAATCTGAGTTTCTTATATTTTCAAATTTAAACGGGCATATCTTATTTTTTCCACAACGGATTTCTTTTGATCCTTCTTACTTTTAAAGGGATGAATAATATCTTTTGAATAAGCTATTATTGTTGTAAATCGGTTAACAAATGGCTTAGTTATAGTGGTTTATATCTGAAAACCCCACAAAAAAACTATAAAGGAATTTCTCATAATTTTCAAAAATATAATCAGCCCTATTCTGAACATTCCCATGGGAACTGTTTCCCATGGGAGCGAAATTTCCCATTCCCACGTTTTCCATATTCTCAACGACGTGGGAACATCAAATCATGGGAATTGAATTTTCGAAATTCGAAATTAGTTACACCAAATTATGATAGCATACTTTTAGGGGGCTGTAATTTTGTTTTGTAATACAAAATGCCTATTTGCATTGAATTCGCGGTTATTGAATTAGATTAGCAAAAGCACAACTTACTTAATTCAACAACCGTGCATTGATTTATGGATTTTTTAAGTGAATAGAGTCAACGATGTGTGATGTTGTTCTAATAAGCACATTTTCTTCAGATTGTGCGAATTGGTGTAAGCATTTTTTAATTAGTAGGCAAACATAATTTTTATGTAAAAAGTAATAGGAACTTTTTAAGTTTGTAACGAATTTAAAAATTGTATGTTGATACCGAGTAATTTTAGTTAGGGGTTTAACGAGTATATCGCTAGTTTTACTTATTCCTAATGATCGCTAGAACTCGTATTTTGCATATTTTTAAAAAAATTCAAAAAGATAAATTCGGATATTTTTCTCGATTATTACATATTTTTGCTTGTTATTACATATCGCCACCATAAATATCTGAAGACGTATCTCAAAAAAAAAAAAAATAAATAAATAAATAATAATAATAATAAAATACGTTTGTGATTGAATCTAAAACTAAAACACATGCCCTTGCAAAATTTCAAGCTTCTACGTTCAAAAATAACGATCCTATTCAAGAAAAGGCATTTCGGAAAATGGAATAGCATTGCAATAATTTGGCATATATGTATGTACGCCTGTGATCTTTGTCGTGTCGTTGAGGAGACTAACACGTTTTCAATAGAACGTTGGTCGTCTGATTTAAAAAACCCGAAAGTTATATTACGAAAATGAATAAAAGTTGTAAAGATTGTATATTATGGTTATTTTCCAATATATTTTAATAATTATTGCCAAAAATTCTTTTGAAATTGATTTGTTTTTACTTGTTGTTCTGCGTTAATAGAATCAACCATGACTCTTTTTCTCGTATTTCAATACATATGGTCTGTTCCAGAACTGCAAAAATCTACTAATTTTTACTACTTTTTTGTTTTGTTTTTTTATCGGTGTAAAACATGTTAGATTCTTGCAGGTTTTTGTATCATATAAGAATATGCAAAATCCGAAGTCTACTAATGACATATTTTACAGTACATTTTGTATGCTTTTATTAAGCAAACACATGGCGATTATAAATATTTGCAATAATTTTGTCGTGTAGATGTCTTAAAATATGAAATTTCATAAAAATATGAAATTTCTTGAATTTTTTTTTTCAAACTCCCACACTGTTTGCTGGGGAGATTTTTCCCACAAAAAGACACAAAATTCTCCCACAATTCAAGATAGAGAATGTATACTTTTTTCCCATGGGAACAAATTCCCAATTCGAACTTCATTCAGAATGAGGGGAGATGGGAAATGGGAAAAAAACTCCCACAAAATTTTGTTCAGAATACGAAAATGTGGGAATGGGAAAAAATTCCCAACTCCCATGCGTTCAGAATAGGGCTGAATGTTTTTTTGTTTTGTTCAATATTTATTTTGAAAATTGTGAGAAATTCAGTTATAGTTTTTTTGTGGGGGTTTTCGATAAATGACATATCGATATTTTCCGAAAGGTTTGCACGTTCTTAAGGCCAAAACTGCCTGAAGGAGCGTTCCAATGTTTTTGCGATGTATTAGAGAGTTTTCAACTACTGTCTTGGCTACAATTTTTGCTTTTGCTTTGGATCGAAAATCTCAATGGTTTGGCTCTTATATGCCAAAATATCCAAAAAACGTCAATAAAAAACTTAAAGTTAAAATCGGGAGGCTCGATTTTCACGGTAGATATATCGTCCAGAGGACTTTTTTGCTCAGTTCAATCCCAGGAATCAGAAACTCGAAGGGCTCATTAAGGTTTTTTTCCTTCCACACTAATCGCCCCACCCTAGTATACAATCTTTACAACTTTTATTCATTTTCGTAATATAACCTTCTGGTTTTTTAAATCAGACGACTAACGTTCTATTGAAAACGTGTTAGTCTCCTCAACGACACGGCAACGATCGTACAAACGTACATACATACATATATGCCAAATTATTGCAATGCTATTCCATTTTCCGAAATGCCTTTTCTTGAATAGGATCGTTATTTTTGAACGTAGAAGCTTGAAATTTAGCAAGGGCATGTGTTTTAGTTTTAGATTCAATCAAAAACGTATTTTATTTATTTATTTATTTTTTTTTTTTTTTTTGAGATACGTCTTCTGAAATATGTAATAATCGAGAAAAATATCCGAATTTATCTTTTTGAATTTTTTTAAAAATATGCAAAATACGAGTTCTAGCGATCATTAGGAATAAATAAAACTAGCTATATACGCGTTAAACCCCTAACTAAAATTATTCCGAATAAACATACAATTTTTAAATTCGTTGCAAACTTAAAAAGTTCCTATTTAGTTTACACAAAACTTATGTTTGCCTACTAATTAAAAAAATGCTTACACCAATTCGCAAATTCTGAAGAAAATGTGCTTATTAGAACAACACCACACATCGTTGACTCCATTCACTTAAAAAATCCATAAATTAATGCACGGTTGTTGAATTAAGTGAGTTGTGCTTTGCTAATCTAATTCAAAAACCGCGAATTCAATGCAAATAGGCATTTTGTATTACAAAACAAAATTACAGTCCCCAAAAGTAATAATTTGGTGTAACTGATTTCGAATTTCGAAATTGCAGCTATCATCTTTTGCCGTTCCCACGTCGTTGAGAATATGGAAAACGTGGGAATGGGAAATTTCGCTCCCATGGGAAACAGTTCCCATGGGAATGTTCAGAATAGGGCTGTATATATTACCTTATTTCATGTACCGTTAAAATTAAAAGTGGTTTGTGCGGCACCTTTTCCAACATCTAAAAAGAAAAGCTATTTTAGTTATTAATAGACAAAAGGCCATTCTTTCGTGCATCAGGAAATACTTTTTTTGGGAAAATGTTTTTTCATTTCATAGTATTTTTTTTTTCAAAAAAAAAAAAAAATCAATGTTGTTTGTGCGGAACTTTATAATAAAATGGAATAAATGTTATTTTAGGCATTTATAGGCAAAAGTTCATTCATTCTCACTAGATGAGATCAATGCTAAAAAGTCATAACCCTATAGTGTATATAAGTTTGTTTTTAATTTGATAAGAAATAATAAAGTTCGTAGATTTTGTTACAAGGAAAAGGAGTTTATTTTATTTGCCCTAGCATAGTATGGTATCGCAATGGGATTATTAACTTTTTACTAGATCCCAGTGTATTCATAATTAGTGTTTATAAATATCACGGACCTCGTTCCACAAGTCCTCATCAGTTCCTTAGTATTTTTTTCGGTGGTGTTAACTGAACCCTCTCCCCCGGACTATACCAGCCTACACCCAGGCTTTCATCCACTCAGCGATGATGTTGGGCCTGCTGAGTTCACCTCCGCCTCCAAATTACGCCAGACTCGATTTAGGTCTTCCTTCCGTCATTGATACATATGTATGTACATACCACGTAAAATGTCGGTATGAACCTGCATGGATGCAAAAATAATTTTTTTATTTGTTACTTTCAACATAAAACACAAATAAACACAATTAATTATCATTACAAATACAAAACGATTCGTTTTTGCGTATTTTTTTTTAAATGTCCATACTTACATTTTTTTGTTCAACTCACTTTGATTTTTTAATTTTTTACATTTATAATAGCTACTTTTCTCACGAACGTGAGTTTTGCTCACCCCATTGTTGTTTATAGTAAGGGAAGAGTGAGAACATAACAGCGCTCGCGGCGATATGATGTTTATAATAAGGGAGGAGGCTAGTGTGAGAAAACTCAAGGTGAGATGATGTTTCTAATTGGGCTGATAATTTATTTAACAGGGAAAATAACATGCTACCAACGAAATTTATGCATATACACAAAATTTAATGAAAATCGCTTCGTTAGTTTTCGAGACATAATATATTTAAAAAGTGGCCGTGGTCGGGACTTCGGGCCAGAACTAAGAAGAATTGATAGGGACACAGCCACTTTGTCTCGAAAATTAGTTTGCGAGAAACAGGATTCTCCGAAATTCATCAACAAATACATATATGTATATCCTATTTTCGTCACATTCCTCAACATTTTCTGAAAATTTCATGAAATTAGGTTCAGTAGTTTTGGGAGTCTTACGTGTTGATAAAGTGGGCGTGGTATTAATTTTCAAGGGCGTTTTGGCTCCAAATAAGTTCCTTTGGTCGTCGGAGGCACAACCACAATTGTCTTCAAAATTAATGGGTCGATTCCGTATTGCGACACGAGTCGTGTCGCGTTGTCAGATGCAATTTTTACATTACGTATGGCAAAAGTCGCCCGACGCCGTCAAATTCTGTCGCCAACAAATTAGCTGCCGCCGTGCATATTTACAAGTGAATAAAAACGAAAATTTTAAACATAAGTAACATTTTCATTTATTTTAACAGAAAGCTGGAATACCGAAATTTGGGGTTGTATATTTTTTACCAAGCAAAAAAGTATGCCAAGTCGGGTTTACGGACATAATAATGATTGGGAAGACATCCTGACATAATTAGGAAATATGTAATAGTCATTATTTTGAAAGTCAGTATAATGGATCCAGAAATCTCAAACAAGTTTAACTACCACCATTTCAAAGGCCAGATAATGACATATTAATCTTATTTGTGGAAATTGTTAATGTAATATAACAATACTAAACTAATAAATACCTCGGGCCAGAATACTGATATCAAACCCTATAAAATTGTTGGGTCCATTTAAAGAAAAAATCGAAAAAGATGCTCCAACGAAGGATCTAGATTTACTAAAATTTGGGGAGCCAGAACCCTTAGAGTGGAACATGCCGAGACTTGATTTTGGGTTAACTAAATCTCCAATGAATGTCCAAAGTGGATAAACAACTCATTGAGGAACACTACTTTGGTAATTCTCCAAGGAATCATCGATTTGGTAATTTTTGCTATTCTTTTATTGGCACCCCCAAGTAGTAGATAATTCTCATTTTAGTCCGCATTTGTAATAAATCGCAAAAAACCTTTGTATTGTATATTTGTATTTTGGCGGAATATGGTTTTGGGGATCAATAGCAAGAGATTTGCCCAAACCGTATAGTTTTTATATAATTTGTTGCCATAAACGAACAATTAATATGAAATTTTTTTCGTCACATGACATTTCTGAAAATTTCATGAAATTAGATTCAGTTGTTTTGTGAGTATTATATATATTGATAAAGTGGGCGTGGTCTTCATTTTCAAGCGTGTTTTTGTTCCAAATAAGTTCCTTGGGTCGTCCGAGGCACAACCGAAATTTTCTTCCAATATTAATGCTCAAACCGATATGGTCATAAATTTCGCAAATATAGCGTTTAAAAAATAGGACGTGGAGAAGTTGCCCCACCTCCTCCGAAATTCATAAAACTATACATACCACGGGAAAACCTTGACCAATTGCGGCAAATTTCATAAAAAAACAGTTCACTAGTTTTGGAGATATAACATATTTACAATAAGTAAGAACGGCGGAAGGTATCGTTCTATGGGGACTATATGAAGACATGGAGCTATACCGACAAATTTCGGGTGGAAAGCTTTATTACACCAACGAGCTATTTCGGTGGGATATTGAGGCTAAATCCTTCAAAATACCGAAAATAGGGAGGTACCGTTCTACAGGAGCTATATGAAGACGTTGTCCTATACCGACAAATTTCAGATGGAAAGTTGTACACTCCCAACGAAGCCTAATACCAAATTCCTAACATTTCAGTGGTATATTGAGGTCACAACTTTCAAAATACCGAAAATCGGGAAGTACCGTTTTATGGGGGCTATACAGAAACGTAGACCGATATAGCCCAAACATCCTAAGAGTAATAGAATCGTCTTACCATATTATAAATCACTATCCTAAAAATTGCGAGATGTATCTTAATTTCAACAGACGGACATGGCTATTTCGATTTAGAATTTTATACTGAACACGAATATTTATACCTTATACGAATATTTCGATGTGTTACAAATATAATGATAAATTTTTATTATACCCTCCATATTATGGTGGAGGGAATAAAAGTGGGCGTGACCGGATCTTTAAGCCCCAAAGAACTGCCTAGATTCTAAGATACAACCACCAATTTTTCGCAAATTAATTCTTAAGCCGATACGTCCATAATATTTTCAAATATAGCGTTAAAAAAATTGGGCATAGGGGAGGTTCCTCACTCCCTCCGTCATCAAAATATACATATTTTCTTTTTTCACCATAAGACAAAATTGAACATCGTCTGCAAATTTCATGAAAATCCGTTCAGTAGTTTTGTAGATATAATATATTTTAAAAGTGGACGTGGTTGGGTCTTTAGGCCATAAGTACGTAAGGTCGGAGACACAACTACCGTTGCCTCGCAAATTAAGGGGTCGATCATCGATAGCAATTATCGTTGAGTGGTGAAACCAAAGCCACAGCGGATGAAGCGTGGAGATCCATTTCGGACAGTTTAAACAGCCATGGACCTCCAACACGAACACCTGAAGAGTGGCAGAGAGTCTGGATTCACTTTAAAGCAAAGTTGAAAAAAGAAAATGGTTCAAAATAAAGGAAACTTCAACGCCATTGGTGGTGTTCCATCACAAGAAGTGAATTTATCGCCTTTGGAGCAGATAGCAGCAAATCTTTTCGAAATGAATTTTGTGACAAATCCAGTAGGTTCAGTTTATGGTATTGTGGAATCATGGGATAAAGATGAAATAGAAATAATGCCAACAGTTGAAGCGGAACAAGCCGTTGTTTCTTCTCCCCAACAAGAAATGGACTGAAATAATTTACTGATTATACAGATCTTTCCACATGAACATCAACTTACAGTGCAGATGGCAATTCCAATGGATTCGACTTGTCCCTCAAATTTCTTCTAATAGATGCAATGTCCTGTACATTTTCTTCATCATCAAAAAATAATTCCACCGAACTTATCATTTTTTTAGACAGCAAATAAAACTTGACGATCCGAAGATTCAATGGCCAGGTTATATTCCAATCTTGGTTTGTTTTCCAAATTTGCTCGAAAACTCAGCCAAAATATTAAAATATTGTCCAAAATACACAAAAGAGTTATCCAAAGCGCAAATTATTTTTAAAATAGTTTTTTTTGGCGAATAGAGGTCACAAGTTTGAAAAAACACTGATCCATAACATGTTTATCGACCACCCAGTTGAGTTGACATTAATGGTACACCATTTCAACTCAGTCGCGCAGACAACTGACAACGCAACTCAAGTTTAGTGGCAATGCAAGATCGACCCATAATATGTCACAGGGGAGGACCCCCGCCACCTTCTAAATTCAACAGAATAGGTACACTTGCTAACATTCTGGAGTTTCAACTTTTTTTGCAGTGGATTTTCGAACATTTGGAAATTTTTGGGTAGAGCTACAGGTAGTTCTTTAAAATCTTCTGCGCGGAACTTTGGACTACTGACCAGCCCATGAGTAAGAAATCAAAGAAAAAATATATGGGAGCTATATGCAAATCTGGACCGATTTCGATGTATTTTCGCACATTTATTTCTAGAGCGAATTTAGTCACACATTCCAAATTTCATCGAAATCAATATAAATAGTGTGTTTGGTGCAGCAAATATGTGAAATAGGACGAAAATATATATGAGAGCTACATCCAAATCTGGACCGATTTCGGTATTAACAAGTGAGCAAAGAAGAACATTGGTGGCGTCATTTTTATTGGGATAGTTGATACAATTTTTTTCATAATAGTCTGGCTTAATCCCATTGTTGTTGTTTTATTATTTTAAAACAACTAATTTATTAGTGGAAAAAGTTTGGCATTGTTCGCCAAGGGGTAAGGCAGGGAAGACTAGTTTTGATCCACGCCACTGCATCTCATCAGTTCCCTTGTTTCTTGTTTGTGGATATTCTCCACCGAAGTTATTCTTTAATAACTTCTTCAACAAAAAACTTTTTGTATCCAAACATCAATCGTCAGCTCGAAGTATAAAGGTGGACAAAGAAAAAACTTCAATGAGAAGTTTTTCGTTTTTTTTGCAACCTCACACAACTTCGACGAAAGTGTTTGCGAAACAAACCAAACCTTTTCCACTGTTATGTGTCGCTGATTTTCAACGAAGGCATCATAACAAAATGATTTGGAAGCTAACCAACCATACAAAACATGCCAGTGTTTCTCAAATAGAACATTGGTGGCGTCGTTTTTTTGGGATACCTGATACATTTTTTTTTTTTCAAAATAGTCTGGCTTAATCCCATTGTTGTTGTTTTATTATTTTAAAACAACTAATTTATTAGTGGAAAGGTTATATACTAAAGTTTTCACCTATCTGGCTTTTATACCAAATGACTTAAGGCGAACTGAACCAAAATAATTAATATTTAATTTTATATTTGATGTGATTTGGCGTGATTAAAAAAATGGAATGTATAGCCGACTATTGCGATATCTCCGTTAGTTGGCCATCTATGCCAACCTGCTTTGCATCATTGTAAAGATGGAATTTTCTACTTTCATAGTCAGGCTTGGCTTTTGGAAGACCCCCAACCAAAACTGTGATATTCGTGGTTATAATTAAAATCGCTTAAATGAAAAATTGGGTTTCATTAACGATTATTGCGATATTTTCGTTGTTTGACCACCTACGACTACACCAACCTACTTTACATCATTGTAAATATGGAATTTTCTAATTTCATAGTCAGGCTTTGCTTTTGGAAAGTCCCCAAACAAATCTGTGATATTCGTCATTATAATTAAATTATAATTACATCGTTAGAAAGGTGATATTTTCTACTTTGTAAGTAAGTTTTTTTGCCCATTCCGACCCCTAAATATTATCCGACAATCACCAATATCAATAGGCTTCTTCCCCCTCCGGGACCCTCATTAACCCTCAAAATTTGGAGACGATACGATCAAAATTGCGAACTGTAGCGCGATTACAAGGTTTAGATGGACAGACGGACGGACGCACATAGCCAGATCGACTCAGCTCGTCGAGACATTCATTTTGGTATATGTGTATATGTATGGGTCTACGACCATTATTTTGATGCATTACAAAGTTTTTGGCCAAAACCAACTTATAGTGCACGGTGCTCTTGAATCAAATTTAAATAGAAGGTGCTTACACCTGGGAAGTTTTTGCGGATTCTGAAACTACAATGTTTATAGATGAGAAAAATCAAAAAACAAAAAAAATCGCCGGAGCGCTTTTTAAATAAATCGCGATTCAAATTGAAATTTTTAGGGGTTGTTTAGGTTTTCACAATTTTGCTTAAAAACCACAAGTGCTATCAGAATGAGACTGCAAAAAATGTTGTAGCTATGAAAATTCTTTACAAGATTGACATCTACGGTATCTTCGTAGGTTTTTCCATTTTTGAGATATTGAAGTTCAAATTGGGACAATGCACTGACTGTATCGCCCCCTTATAAAACAATGTCATGAAGGCTGCGCCTTAAATAACTTTTAATGAAAACCGCTTACACAGGGGAAGTTTTTGTGAATTCTGAAACAGCAATGTTCATAGATGAGAAAAATCCAAAAACAAGAAAAAATCGCTGTAGGGATATTTAAATAAATCGCGGTCAAAATTCAAATTTTTAGGTGTTCACGATTTTACTTGGAAACCGCAAGTCCAATCGAAATGGAGCTAAAGAAGATGTTGTAGCCGTGAAAATTCTCTAAAGGATTGACGTTTATGATTTGTTCTCAGGCTGTACAATTTTTGAGATAAAGAAGCTCAGTTTACATTTTTAGGTTTTTTTGTTAGGGTTTCGCGATTTTGCTTGAATACGGCAAGTCCTATCGGCATGGGACCTGAGAAAATCTTATAGCTGTGAAAATTCTCTACAAGACTGGCTTGGGAGACTGGGAAAAATTACATATTTTTCCTAGGTTGTACTATTTTTTTAGATATATAAGTTTAAGTTGGGAAATTGCAGTCATGACATTGTTTTATAAGGAGACGATACAGAATTGAATTGAATTTGAATTGTCCCAATTTCACCTTCTATATCTCCATAGTTGTAAAACCTACGAAAATATCATTAAGGCCAATCTTGTAGAGATTTTTGATAGCTACAACATTTTCTTTGTTCCCATTTTGATAGGGCTTGCGGTTTCTAAGCAAAATCGCAAAGACCTAAACAACCCCTAAAAATGTCAACTTGAATCGCGATTTATTTAAAAAGCGCTCCGACGATTTTTTTTTTTGTTTTTTTTATTTTTCTCATCTATGAACATTGTAGTTTCAGAATCCGCAAAAACTTCCCAGGTGTAAGCACCTTCCATTTAAATTTGATTCAAGAGCACCGTGAGTGTTGTAGGGTATAATTAGCACTTTTATTTCTAGACTGAAGTCAGTCACATTACAAAATTCATCGAAATCGGACACATATAGCGTGTTTTGTGCAGCAAATACGTAAAATCAAGCGAAAATATATGTGGGAGCTATATCCAAATCTAGGCCGAATTCGATATAATTTGGCACGTCTATTTCTTGACCGAATTTAGTCACACATTCCAAATTTTATCAAAATCGGACGTATAGAGCGTGTTTGGTGGAGCAAATACGTGAAATCGGGCGAAAGTATATATGGGAGCTATATTCAAATCTGAACCGAAAAAAACTATGGGTCTATCTCGTTTCCTTATGCATGTTACATACAAATGCAAAGACATCCCAGCTAACATTTTTTCCGAATTCGGACAGAATTTCTGAAAAAATATCCGATTCTGATGCCGAATTCGTACCGAATTCGGTACGAAAGTTGTATGGACGTGGTTACCGAATTCGGAAAGAAATTTCTAAGGAAATTCTTAAAAAATATTAGAGTTTCGCGACGAATTCGGTCCGTATTCGGAAGTAAATTCTTGGAAAATTCGGAGAAAAATTTAGATTTTCTGACGGAATTCGGTCCGATTTCGGAAGAAAATTCTGGAAAATTCGATGAAAAATTTAGATTTTCTTAAGAAAATCCGTCCGAATTCGGAAAGAAATTCTGGAAAAATTCGGAGAAAAGTTCAGATTTTCTGAAAAAAATCGGAAACAATTCTGACGCTGATGCCTTTGATATTAACACAACACGTGTCGTACTGTACAGAACAAACCCCACTCAGAGACAATTTTCTTTTAATGTGATATTTATAGAAGATTCTAATTTCAAACTTTCTAATGATTGTGCCTGTTGCTATCATTTTATGATTAAAAGTAGAACAATGTGCAGAAGCATGTTGAAGCTATCGGAACGAATTCGGAATGACGATTCTTAAGATTCTTTAGAAAATGTGCAGAGATTCTTAAAATAAACTTATAGAAAATCGGTCAAAATTCTAGGAAAATATTAGAGAAATCGGCCACATTTCTAAAAAATATTCATAAAATCTCAGAAAAAATCTGATATCAGAGCCCTCGGAAAAAATTGTTAGCTGGGATAATACCCCTTACCACAGTGTGGTGTAGGGTATAATAAAAAATTAAAAATATTACTATTTTTACGGATAAACGAAAATGACATTTTTGGACATCCTATGTGGAATTTGTACTAGAAAAAAGTTTGCCAAATTATATTGAAATCGTTTCAGATTTGAATATAGCTCCCATATATACATATGTTCACCCGATTTGATGTATTTGGTGCACCAAACACGCAAATTCTGTCGAATTTTGATGACATTTGGAAAATGTGTTCAAATTCGGACTACAAATAATTTTGCCAAATTATATTGAAATCGGTTCAGATTTGGATATAGTTTCCATATATATTTTCGCCGCCAAACTCTAAAACTCTATCCAATTTTGATGAAAATTGAAAATGTCATCGGACTAGGAACAAGTTGGCCAAATTATATTAAAATCGGTTCAAATTTGGATATAGATCCCATATATATTTTTCGCCGGATTTCATGTATTTGACGCACCAAACTCAACATTGTACAGACATTTTGATGAAATGTGGAAATGTGACCCAAACAAGAAAAAAGTATCAGTCGGCTTTGCCAACAGAGATATACCCTCAGCCTGTGTATATTGAAACAAATTTTTCAAAAAAAAAAAACGTATGTATTTAGGAGATTTTAAAAATTTTGGGCATTTGAACCGACAAAAATGAATGGATCTCCAGCCACTACATACATATGGCGCCATAGGGGTTTTTACACCCTTCGGGCGGTTTGCTCAAGAAGTATGGACTTGCCCCCGAAAAAACTTTTACTATCGTAATTGAGGCAATTTGCTTCAACAAACATCAAAGTGATTCCATATCAGGTCTTGAAGTGAACTTATCCGAAATTTTGTCTGGGAGGTACCGGATGGAGTGGAGAAATATAGTCCATATTTGAACCTGATCTATATCTGGTAGATATATTAGTATGTGTAAAGTATGGACCAATTCGGCCACTCCCTTCAAGAGTTACCGTACGAACAATTTTTCCGAACATTTTTGCACTTTTGTGGGTGAGGTACCTGAAGGAGTGGACCGATGTGGCTTATCTTCGAACTTAAACTATGTTTGGACAAAATATTACTAAGGCCAAATTTTGGATCGAATCGGCAGATCCGTTTGAGAGTTATCTTGCACTCCAACCACCTCACACGGTGTCATAGGGGTTTTTTGCAACTTTCAGGCTATTTTCTCAGGAAGTATGGACTTGCCCCTGATGAAACATGTACCGTCGTATGGGGGGCAGTGAATACAAGTTGCTAAAACAAAAATCAAAGCGATTCGAGAGATGGCCCTAAACTGAACTTTTCCGAAATTTTGTGTGGGAGGTACCCGAAGGAGTGGACCGATTGAATCCATATTGAAACCTTATCTAAGTCTGGTACACATTTCACGATGGGGAATGTATGGACCAAATCAGTTACTCCCTTCAATAGTTATCGTGCGCACAAATTTTGCGAACATTCTCTAAGTTTTGTGGGGGAGGTACCGGAAGGAGTGGACCGATATAGTCCATCTTCGAACTAAAACTAAGTTTGGGCAAAATATTACGAAAGCCAAAATTTGAAACACATTTCGTCCAAACATATTTGGTATCTAAAACCATTATTTCGATGAGGCACATTTTGCCCGTATGAAACTGTATATACCCTTGTTAGCATAAATGCTGAGGGTATAAAAATGTCGCCAAATGTTATTGAATGACGGGAAAGATGTAGGAAGTGGGTGTCTTAGTTGAACTTTCTGAATCTAGGATGACCCGCCCCATAACCAATTACGGCCCCTGCAGAAAATTAACAGGGCTGCAGGGTCTTTGGAAAAATAAGGGAGAGAGAGAGAGAGCGATGCCATCTCATGTACACATAACAGCCTATTTATTTTGATTGCCAGTCTTGAACACATGAACATCCAAAATTACGTCAGGAAAATCATTTTTTCTATCGGAATCAATGACAAAACAACTGAAAACGATAGAGAACCAATTATTCCACCATTCCGATTACAGAAATGGCATAAAAAGATTTTAATATAATGGTACTGTAAACGGAATATTTTTGTATGTCATCTTAAAGACAACTTTTCAGTCTACAAACTTGTTTTTTGAATTGTTAGAAAAAAATTCAACTCGTTTCCAAGTTATCAATGTTTATAATTTTTATTTCAGCTTACAGCAAATAGGAAAATCAGCAAAAATATAACCTGCACTTGTGCCAAAAATTTTGAAGTTGGTCTATGTTTGGACAAAATATTACGTGAACCAAATCGATTGGTCCGTTCTAGAGTTATCGTGCGCTCCAACCTGCCGGACAGACTTGGCTAAATCGACCCCAGATTGTCTGAAACGGATTTCGTCCAAACATACTTTGGGTCTAAAACCATTATTTTGAAGAGACACATTTTCTTTGCATGATCTTTGCAGGCTGAGAATATATGTATAAAGAAAGTAAAAGGTTCATTGATTTTTTTGATCAATGCTTTATTAAGGTTTTAGCTCAAAGGAAAAAATCGGTGTCGGATTTCTTAGCAATATATAGGGCCCATGAAAGCTTTGAAGCCCAGTGGCACGTGTTAACTTATTCCGATTGTGCTCAAACTTTTGTAATCTTAAAATCAAACTAAACTAAAAAATTTAAGGGGGTGCCACCTAAAAAAATCCGACATCGATTTTTTTAAACCATTGCACAGTGTCCAATTTTCCGAAAAACCTGGCCAAAAATCGAAATAGAATTTGTATCAGTTTACACTAAATAGGATCAAATATTGTTTATAGGATCCCACTGCGTGTAGTTATGAAAAAATATATACGTTTCTCGTTTAATAGCTCAAAGTGAACCTTTTTGGAATTTTTTTGTCTTAATATTTAAGTTCTTTATAAAACTATAAAAATATCCAAAATTAACAATGGTTTTTAAATATTTTTTATTTTGTAATTGTAATGAAAGGTATGTTGAAACGGATTTAAGATGTTTAATGTCGCCAATGAAGTGTGCATTTTAATAATAATTGATGTCCGTACTTGTTGATTTTTTTAAGGTCAATTTTCACAATAAATGATGAAAATTGTTGTGAGTAAGATCGAGTTGGGCTAAGTACCTTATCATTTTATAAAAAGGGAAGAGTTTTTTTTAACAATTTCCATCGAAACATCCTGCACATATTTGCACTTTTCTTTTTTATGTGATATTTTCGTTGATTCAGAATGTCAGAATATTGTATAGGATGACTTCCTGGCGTTTAGGTAAAATTTAGAGTTTTGATGTATTCTAGGACCTATTGTAAAATTTTATGATGAACAAGTTTCTAGAATATTTTGATATGCTAAGATCACATTTTATAGATGATTTTAAAGATTTGTAGAATGGTTAAATAATATAAAAATGAAAACAGCTACCCGAAAAACATAAGAACCCACGCTTAGTTCAAAATCCATTCATTTTTAGAGTTTTGGCCAGGTATTTCCTAAAATTGGATACTGTGCATTGCCTTATTTTGTTCGCAGGTTAAGTGGGTTTTCGTGAATGTTACATGACTTGACACTTTTTTCCGTTTTGGAAAAAAACAAAATTTTAAATTTGTTCACAAAAATATAAATTTCAAAGTGCTTTGTGCGTGACCTTGGTTGGTTTACGTGGTGGCTACACTTTATAGCCTCAATTAGTATGTAAGGAATACCGTTTTGAAAACCACACCACTCGTTCAAGGATTGTTATTTCGTAGTATTAAATTGATAGTTAAATCCAGCCCTATGAGTTGAGAAATCGTAGAAGGTCTCCCGGACCTACTTCGGCTATCTCGGCGATATTATGAAGGAACGGCTGTCCTATAGATTTAAGTCGTCGTTGCATTAGTGCAGGGCAGGAACAGAGGAGGTGCTCAACAGTTTCCTCCTCTTCTTCATCTCCGCAGCTGCGGCAGTGGTCGTTGTGTGGTATATTTAAGCGCATTGCGTGGTTACCGATAGCCCAGTGACCGGTTAACACTGCAATAAGTCTTGCCATGTTCCGTCGATTTTGGCTGATTAGGAACTTTGTGCGTTTGGCGTTGTATTGAGGCCATGTAGATTTTGATATTCGGCATGTTTCCGTTTTGTCCCATCTACTCTCAGCCAATGATAGATAGTATTTGAAGATATCCCCTTTAACTACTCCCATTGGTGTTGCGACTGACGCCTTTGGGAGTTCGTTAGAGGCGGATCCTGCTCTGGCTAGTTCGTCCGCTTTTTCGTTCCCATCCAGCCCCTTATGGCCTGGGATCCAGGTGAGAGTTACTCTTGACAGACGCCCTAGTTTAGCAAGTTCTTCTTTACAATCTTTCACTAGCTTCGATGTGGCAGAGTTTGATTTTATTGCAAGGAGTGCCGCTTGACTGTCGACAACAATTCCTATCGAGTTTGGTGTGTGGAGTTGTAAGAGAATAAAACAAGCTTCCTTTATGGCCAGTATCTCCGCCTGAAAAACACTGCAGTCGTCAGGTAGCTTTATGGATGTAGATATATTTGCATCATATGAGAAGACACCAGAACCGACTCCACATTTCATCTTGGAACCATCTGTGTATACATTGATGTCATGACCTGTCATTGGTGATCCATTATTCCATTCTTTCCTGCTTGGAAATTTGACTTCAAAAGGCTGATCAAAAGTTATTGTAGGAGCGCAGTAATCAGCAGTAGTTGCTATTTCTTTTGGTAGTTTGTGAAGCACGCACGCATGTCCGTAGGCTCTATCGCTTCATATTCCTAGAGCCCGCAGCCTTGCCGCATTACATGTTGCAGTTGCTTTGATGTGTATGTCTATTGGCAGAATGTGCATCATAACATTGAGGGATTCAGCCGGACAAGTCCGAATTGCCCCCGTCACCCCGATGCATGCTGATCTTTGTATGCTATATAGTTTTTTCTGCGTAGTTTTCTTTTCCACTGCTGGCCACCATACTAGTGCTCCATATGTGAGAATTGGTCTTATTATACTGGTGTACATCCATAACACCATTTTAGGTTTAAGGCCCCAACGGCTCCCAAACATTTTGCGACACGTGTAGTATGCAACGGTTGCTTTGTGAGCACGATGTTCCATGTTACGTTTCCATGATAGCTTTGAATCTAGGATGACGCCTAGGTACTTGGCGTGATCTGATAGGGGTATTTCTTGACCTCTTAGTCGTGGTAGATTAGGTATTGAATATTTGGTCTTTGTGGTGAATAGTACCATCTCAGTTTTCCCTGGATTCACACCCAGTCCACAGATTGTGGCCCAAGTATCTAGTGATTTCAGGGCCCCGTTCATGATGTCACTTATCACGGATGGGAACAAACCAGAGACGAGTATTACCACATCGTCCGCATAAGCAACCACCTTAATCCCCATATGGTCAAGTTTGATAAGGATTTCGTTAATGACAAGGAGCCAAAGTAGTGGGGATATAACTCCTCCCTGTGGAGTTCCTCTGTTTACGTGCTTTGACAGCGTACTGTTTCCTAGTGAGGCGGTAATAACTCTACTTTGCAGCATGGTGGTTATCCAGCTACTGATGAATGATTCCACGCCAAAGTTATCTAGAGCTTGTTTTATTGCTGTTGTACTGACATTATTGAAGGCACCTTCTATATCAAGAAAAGCAGCCAAGGTGTATTGTTTATGTTCTAAGGATTTTTCGATAGTCCTAACGACTTCGTGTAGGGCTGTATCTGTCGAGCGTCCCTTTATGTAGGCGTGTTGACTGGAAGATATGTTGTTTGAGTTATCCATCTTTTCTCGAATATGCACGTCGATGAGTCTTTCGAGCGTCTTAAGTAGAAATGATGAAAGGCTTATGGGTCTGAAGTCTTTAGCATTTTCATGACTACGTTTTCCTGCTTTGGGTATGAAGACAACTTTGACCTGTCTCCAACTCGCAGCAACGTAGTTAAGGGATATACATCTACTATAAATGTACACTAGCCAAGGGTTTATTATGGTCTCCGTACTTTGCAGCATTTTTGGTATGATACCATCTGGCCCCGGAGATTTGTAGGGAGAGAAGCTGTTAATAGCCCATGTAACTTTACTCGGACTTATTATCTTATTGACTTCAGTATCGTTTATGTCTGTATTAGTATTGGATTGCACTTCGCTGGTTCTATCAGAGCAGCCAGGGAATGCGTCGTAAGCAGAATTTCAAGAGATTCGGCTGAGTTATCAGACCATGTGCCGTTGTTTCTCTTTATATATGTGGGATTCGAGTGTCCTTTTGCCATAACTTTGCTTAGTCTGGCTGTATCTTTGGTGCTGTCTAGTGCTCCGCAAAATTCAATCCATGATTGCTTTTTCGCTCTGGCTATGGCCTTTTTGTACTCCTTTAGCTTATCCTTGTATGGCTGCCAGGATCCGCTTTGGTAGCTGTCGTTGAAAGCTTTCCGTGACTGTTTACGCAGTTTAGAGAGCTCGGATGTCCACCATGGTGGATAGTGCTTTTTCGAGCGCGTCTTAGGACATGATACTTTAAAAGCTGTATCTAGAGATTTCTCCAAAATAGATACAGCTTTATCTATACCCGCCGTAGTATCGCTTTTGTGTGGCATGCTGGGTAATTTGTCCCGCAAAACCCTATTGAACTTCTCCCAGTTCGTTCTTTTCGGGTTGCGAAAGCATTTAATTGATGTTGCTTTTTCTGATATATTGAAAAGTATCCAATTGTGATCTGAGAACGATTTTTTATCGGATACTATCCAGTTAGCTATTTCTAGATGACGTTTATCGGATACCAGTGTGAGGTCAATGACCTCCTGCCACCCACTAAAGTTATCCGAGCTTGGAAATACAAAAGTTGGGTTAGTACCTCTATTACATATGGTAAGATTGTTAGTATTAATGAAGTCTAGAACTGACTCACCTCTGTCGTTCGTTTCTGTGCTGCCCCATAGGGAATGCCTTGCGTTTGCATCGCAGCCAATGATGATGGTGTTGAGTGGATGTATGGCCTCCATGGCGCTCCAGACCTCGATTGGTGGGGCTTCTCTTGAGTGGGCCATGTAGCATGAGGCAATAAAGAACTGCTTGCCATTGTCCAGTTCCACTTTTGCAACGGTGAAGTCCGCTGTACTATACTCTGGACATAAAAATGCGTTTATTTTATTTTTAACAATTAGACATGATCTAGGCTTACCGTTATCCTTCATGTATAATGTTTTATATCCTCTGCTATTAAGACCCTTTACTTCGTTTTCGTAAACGTAGGGTTCTTGGATGATGCCTATATCAAGATCCTCCTCTACTAGAAGGATCCGCAGGTTATCTGAAGCGACTCTAGAGTGCTTCAGATTGATCTGCACGACCTTGAGCATCATCTTATTGTGGGGATGATGTTGATGGCCCCTCTAGCTGCATATTATCTAGCAGCTTTCCGGCATCGTCGATGTCATCTGCATCGTCTTCTCCGTTCGGGCCATGCGATCTTAGTATCTTTACTTTGGCTTCCCTCACGCCAAAGAACAGTTTGTTGCCGAGTCTCTCTAGTGCCTCCACTCCGGCCTCTGTTATAGAGAGAACCAAACTCATGCTGTTATTATTCGGGGGTTCAGTGGCGATTACGGACCAGTCGTCCATTAGAACATCCTTGTTCATCCTCGCCAGACCTTGTAGTAGTTTCGGGCCGTCACAATCTATCTTGGGCAGCCAAACCCTGGCACGAGGTCTTATTGGGATTTCTTAGGCTGGGATCAACCGCAGGCTGATGTCTTCCCATGCACCGCTGATCTTAGCCATGCATTTTTCCAAGAATCCCTTTGAGAACTCGTCCATGCATTTGATTACCCTGTAGCCACGATGAACCTCGCTTGAGTCGAAATGAGGCACGGGAGAATCTTCGTTTGTGAAAACATGTTCCATAACTTGTTCTGACAATTTAGTTTCTACCATGCCCCATTCCGCAGTGGTTATAGGGGACAGCTTTCCCTTCTTGTCGTTAGCCACGGCAACCATCAGGTCGTCCTTAACGACTTCATTGAAGGGACGTTTTGTTGTTGAAGAGGCAGTAGTGTTGTGTTTTTTCCTCTTGGCGGGCTTATTGTCCTCAGTCCGGGAGCGCTCACGTTTGGAGGAAGTTGGGCGATCGTCGTTTCTAGAGGTTTTGGCTTCCTCGTATTCCTCGACGATTTTAGTGTATTTTATTTTGTCCAGCTCATCCCGTTCGTGGACCGTACCATTTGCAGCATTCTTGGCGATCTTGCCGAGAATGAATTTTGCCTTCTGGTATAGGGCCTTTCGAACGTCGGCTGGACTTTTCTTTTTCTTATTGGTTTGTGTAGTTTTACCATCCTCAGAGACGGTCAGAGTTGCTGTTTTTGTGGTTGTCTGATGAAGTGTGTCACAACACTTAGTTGGCTAGCTACCAGCTCCTGGCTGGATGCTAAAAGGTCATCCTCGGAAGAGATGCCAGACTGCAACCGAGGAGTTTTGTTTTTATTTTCTAATGTATTTTTCTCCATATGTTGTTCCCACGAGTGTGCCGTAAGGGGATGGACCATCGTACGCAGTGACGGCTTGCGCAGACTAGGCTACTTATAAGTACAACTCGACCCGTGCCCTGGCGCCGAGGGGGGATTGCTAGCGACCAGACTTCTTTAGACACTTGTCGGCGATTCAGATCCTCAGCACAACTCCCACTACCTTGATCTTAAAAGTGTATATATATGTCACTCGTCCCAAAGGTGATCTGTGGAGCAAAATCAGTTCACCTTCTGGGCTCGTGACAATTCCCTCCTCCTTTTGCAACCGGGCTTGGGACCGTCTTTGGCGGAGTTAACGGTACTTTTTACTCGCTTTATGAAAAAATGTCAAAATATAAGCATTTTTTAATGGTTCACCAGGATAGAACCACCCTAAGAATTTACACAAATCCTTTGTTAGATGTGGTAAACTTTAACAAAAAACTATTTATAATTATAAATAAATGCCGTGAGTGTTAATTGCTATCAAATATTGTGCAAAAATTTGTATTAGGGTCTTGAAATTTGATGAAAATCGATGCTTAAAGCTCCAAAAAATATTTTTATGAAGAAATCGGTAGAAACAATTTATAAAGACAAAATTTTATACTGAAATATGTTTAAAATTTGCTATACTACAATAAAATTACAAAAATGTCACATTTTATAGGTTTATGAGTCCGAAACAGAGGAAATATGGTAAAGATAACTCAACATTCTACCTTTCCAATCCAAAATTTGATATTTTATCTCAGGAAAGTGAATACAAATCGATGGGTTCCACCCAGTTTCGTTGGCTGTGGACATCTACAGGTCCAAAAAATAAAGAAAATTCCACCGCCGAACGCCCCATGTCAACATCAAGGGCTTTGATTTAGAAGATATCGCATGACATGAAAGCACAGAAACATAGGCGCTCTTTTTGTGTAATAACGGATCAGAAATATTTTTTCGGTACTTATACTATAAGGGAAAAGATGTGTGAACATCATAACCATCAAAATTAAACCCTTTCCTTTCGAAAAATTAACGTCTTCCTTCCCGTATCGCTAAGCTATTTCTTCACATCAAATGTCTTAGAACCTTTTGAAATTCCAAGGATTTGATGTTGACATGGAGCGTTCGGCGGGGAAATTTTCTTTATTTTTTGCACCTGTAGATGTCCACAGCCAACGAAACTGGGTGGAACCCATCGATTTGTATTCACTTTCCTGAGATAAAATATCAAATTTTGGATTGGAAAGGTAGAATGTTGAGTTATCTTTACCATATTTCCTCTGTTTCAGACTCATAAACCTATAAAATGTGACTTGTTTGTAATTTTATTGTAGTATAGAAAATTTTGAACATAATCTATATATATAAAAGAGCAGTGAGGTGAGGTATTCACTGACTGACTGATTCATCACCGCCCAGACGAAACCGCTGAAGCTAGAAAGTTGAAATTTTGGGTGTAGGTTGCTGTTGGGTTGTAGGGGTGAGATAAGGCTGGGTTTTTGGAAATTCGACCCAGAAGTGTACGAAAACTACTAAAAGGTACTAAATATGGTACCCTTTGTATTAGGGAAACGGTAAGAGCTAGAATTCTGAAATTTGGAATGAGGGTAACTGATGGAGATCTAGAAAGATGTACCAAAGGGTTTTTGGAAAATCGACCTCTAAGTGTACGAAAAGTACTAAAATTGACAAAATTTAGTACCAATTGTATATTTTGAACGGATATAGCTAGAATCCTGGAATTTGGTATGGAAATCAAGGTTGGGAAGTGGTGTTGATGTAATTAAATGTTTTTGGAAAATCGTACTAATGTGTACGAAAAGTACTAAATGATACTAAATTTAGTACAAATTATATTTGGGTGAACGGATAGAACTGGAATCCTGAAATTTGAAATGACGGTCAATTGTGGAGAGTAACGAAGAAAACTTTTTGGAAATTCGAACTATAAGTGCACGAATGTAGTAAATGGTACTAAATTTAGTACAATTTGGATTTGGGTGAATGGATAGAGCTGGAATACAGATATTTGGAATGAGGGTCACTGATAAAGAGTAACAATGAAAGGTTTTTGGAAATTCCAACTATAAGGGTACGAAAAGTACTAAACGGTACTAAATTTAGTACAATTTTGATTTGGGTGAACGGATTGAGCTGGAATACAGACATCTGGAATGGGGGTTACCGATGAAGAGTAACAATGAAATGTTTTTGTGAATTCGAACTATAAGGGTAAAAGTACTAAATGGTACCAAATTTAGTACAATTTGGATTTGGGTGAACGGATAGAGCTGGAATCCTGAAATTTGGAATGAGGATCACTAATGAAGAGTAAAAATGAAAGGTTTTTGGAATTAGAACTATAAGTGTACGAAAAGTAATAAATGGTACTAAATTTAGTACAATTTGGATTTGGGTGAACGGATAGAGCTGGAATCCTGAAATTTGTAATGAGGGTCACTGATGGAGAGTAACAAAGAAAGGTTTTTAGAAATTCGAACTATAAGTGCACGAAAAGTACTAAATGGTACTAAATTTAGTACAATTTGGGTTTGCGTGAACGGATAGAGTGGGAATACAAACATTTGGAATAAGGGTCACTGATGAAGAGTAACAATGAAAGGTTTTTGGAAATTCGAACTATAAGGATACGAAAAGTACTAAATTTAGTACAACTTTGATTTGGGTGAACGGTTTGAACTGTGTCACTGATGAAGAGTAACAACAATGAAGGTTTTTGTAAACTCGAACTATAAGGGTACGAAAAGTACTAAATGGTAGTAAATTTTTTACAATTTGGATTTGGATGAACGGATAGAGCTGGAATCCTGAAATTTGAAATTAGGGTCAGTGGTGGAGAGTAACAAAGAAATGTTTTTGTAAATTCGAACTATAAGTGCACGAAAAGTTCTAAATGGTACTAAATTTAGTAGAATTTGGATTTGGGTGAACGGATTGAGCTTGAATCCTGAAATTTGTAATGAGTGTCACTGATGGAGAGTAACAAAGAAAGCTTTTTAGAAATTCGAGCTATAAGTGCACAAAAAGTACTAAATGATACTAAATTTAGTACAATTTGGATTTGGGTGAACGGATAGATCTGGAATCCTGAAATTTGGAATGAGAATCACTGCTGAAGAGTAAAAATGAAAGGTTTTTGGAATTCGAACTAAACTTATACGAAAAGTACTAAATAGTACTAAATATAGTACAATTTAAATATGGGTTAACGAATAGGGCCGGAATCCTGAAATTTGGAATGGGGGTCACTGATTAAGAGTAAGAAAGATGTACCAAAGGTCGAAAAGTCCTAAATGGTAGTGAGTTTAGTATGATTTGGATTTGGATTTGAAGAGCTGGAATCCTGAAATTTGGAATTAAGATTACTGTTAGAATATAGAATTGAGATATGGAGGAAGCTTTAGAAAATGGTACTAATGTGAACGAAGCAGTACTAACTGGTACGGAATTCGCTGTATTTGCGTGAACAGATTACTGTTGGAGTGAGGATTGAGGTAGTTTTGGAAATTCATACTTAAGGAAAAGTGCTAAATGGAACTACATTGGCTATAAATTGGGGTTAGATGAACGGATAGACCTGAGATATGAAAGTACATTTTGGAAAATCGTGTACGAAAAGTGCTAAATGGTACAAAATTTGGTACCTTTTGGTATTTGCTATATGGTAGAGAATTTTGTACAATTTGTGACTTTGTAAAGGGTAGACCTGGAATTTTGAAATTCGTTACTAGATTAGCAATTGGCGTTTAGAGTGGAGGTAGGGAGGAGGTTTTGAAAATTCGTACTTATTTATACAAAAAGTAGTAAATAGTACTATAATGGGTTTCAGGAGAACAGATAAAGCTGGAAAAGCGAATTGGGGTTAGGATATATGTTGAATATAAGGAAGTAATCTTTTAAAATACACTAAGTCGAGAGGTACCGTTATATGGGGATAAACGAAAACGTGGATTTTTATGGCCATTTTGAATGCCGAAAATTTAACGGTTCTGGGCGAAACCGCTAAAGCTAGAACCTTGCATTGTAAATGTGCGTGATTGTTGTTGTGAAGGCGTGAGATAAAGTTTAGTGTTTGGAAATTCGTACTGGAAGGGAATGCTGTGTTAGTGAAGGGTTAAACCCAGGAGTCAAATATGAAATTTGCAATATGATACGTAGTTTTGGAAATTCGAAATAAAAAATATGGTAGTTGTGTAGGGATGCGATACTTCAGATTTTTTTTGTAAATTCTGACTACAATCGAAAAAAATATTGGTAATAAAAATAGGTTTTAGTACAACAGAATCTCCAGTATTTACCATTCCCGCATTAAATATTGTTTATATATATTTTGTTCCCTTTCCGCATACGAAGTAGCGGGCATTTGCTAGTCTAATATATAAAAGACAATGTGTGTATGTTAGTATGTTTGTTTGTTTGTATGTTTGTATGTTCCGAATAGACTCAAAAACGGCTGAATAGATTTTCTTGAAAATTTCAGATAATGTACTGGGAACACCGGTGGTGAAAATAGGCTATATATTTTTTTGAATGGTCGTCGCGGAAGTGAAATATCGCGGTCATCCCAAATTATTCAAAAATGTATTATTTCAGATAATATACCTAATTTTAGTAAGCGTGAACTAAAACACTGGCTTCCATATGTGGGATAACGCGGTCAACGCCATATTTTGGAATACAGTAAAATCCCGATAACTTGAGATGTCACTATATAGAAATTCCGAAAAATCGATTGGGAAATCTTATGAAATTTTGTATGTGGTGTTTTTAGGTCTGAGAATAGGCCGTAATCTATTTTTTTATCCCTCTAAGTGTAGTGACCGGTGGTCCTCCCCACAATTTTTTTAAGAAAACAGCGAAATTCAAGATACGTTTTAATATATTGTTTACAAATTGTTTGCAATGCTATGGTAATTACAGTCTTGACCCTGAATGGTCGTCGCGGAAGTGAAATATCGCGGTCATCCCAAAATTTTCAAAAATGTATTATTTCATTTAATTAGAACTGCCGGGGGCCGGTGGTCCTCCCCCACAATGTTTTTAAGAAAATCTGAAATCTTTGATATTTTTGAACGTATTGTTTACAGATTGTTTTCCCTGAATGATCGCGGTCATCACAAAGCTTTCAAAAATGTATTATTTCAATTAATATACATAATTTTAGTAAGCGTAACACAAAAATGATATAAACACTAGCTTGAACAAGCGGGATAGCGCGGTCGTGAGCTATTTTAATACGGCTAAGTGTAGTGACCAGGGCTTCTCCTTCAAAATTTTTTTTAAAAAATCTGAAGTCCATGATATTTTTGAACGTATTGTTTACAGATTGTTTGCAATACTACTGTAATTACTGTCTTGACCCTGAATGGTCTTCGCGGAAGTGAAATATCGCGAAAAGTGAAATATCGCGGCCATCACAAAATTTGCAAACATATATTATTTCAGATAATATACATAATTTTGTAAGCGTGCCTACAAAATGCTATAAACGCTGAACACTAAACAATAAGTGGGATAGCGCGATCAACTCCACATTTTGGAATACAGTAAAATCTCGATAACTTGAGATGTCACTAGATCGAAATTCCAAAAAGATCGATTGGAAATCAGACAAAGTTATTGATATACAATATAATATCATCATTAGAATCAGAATACCGCGATCGTGTTCGATTTTTTCGAAAATATTATAATTACGGATAAAATCTCAAAATGTGTTAAGTGAAACTTCATGAGCATTGATTTCAATCCTTGGAATAGCTAGATAAAGATACATTTTTTAAATACAGCAAAATCTCGATAATAACAACTGCAATTTATAGAAGTAATTTTTTATTAATTATATAAATGTTGCCATACATATTCCGAAGGAACATACATTTCGCTGAGGGGTATTTTACCACTATAGAGCGCGAAGAAAAAAGTCGTTACGTTCGATCGGGCTGAATGAGGTTAAATCCACCAAAAATAGCGAAAATAAGGCGCCACCGTTCTATGGGAGCTATATCAAAACGAGGACTTATACTGAAAATTCTCTGCAAGACTGTTTACGACCCCTAACAGTGGCTATATCTCTGAACTATGGAAAATCGGGAGGTACTGTTTTATGGGAGCTATATTAAAACGTGAACCTATAACTGCTACATACCGAGCGCAAATAAAAAAGCGTGTCTTTCTGCTCTCCTCTTTAAAATATATTAAAACCAGATTTCAGCCATTTCGGTGTGATAATGATGTTAAATCCTCAAAAATAGCTAAAATCAGCCGGTACCGTTCTATGGGAGCTATATCAAAACGTGGACCTATAATGACAATTCTCTGCAGAAGTCTCCCCTGTCCCGCCTGGGATGTTTGTGGAACAATTATTATAACAATTACGACCCCAACCGAGACCAAAAATCCAATATATAGCAATGTTAATTGACGTGCACCGACCATTATATGTGGGTCACAAAGTGCTTTAAACTGTCGATTTATGGTGAAGGGTATAATAAAAGAGGAATTTATGTCAAGACATTGATTTATATTATGAAGGTTCTAGAGGGATGCCTAATTATGGCTGTATCAATACTGGATAGATAACTAAAGTTTACACGGAGAACCCAAACAACGGGCCAGCAACGCGGACCGGGTCAGCTAGTTTATATATATAAAAATGGTGTAAAAAATGTATAGTAATTCATAAAATGAGAACGGCTAGGCCGATTTCTGTAAAATTTTTTGTCAGTTATTCGTATTTTCGAGGAGAAGTTCTTTACGGAAGAAAATTTTGGAAAATCTCTCTGGAAAAGTCGGAAAATTGGAAAAATCGAAAATTGAGTTTTTGTATGAAATTTTATTCCTTAATAGCGAGACGAAGTTCGCAGGGTCCGCTAGTTCAGTATAAAATTTTGTCTTTATAAATTGGTTCTACCGATTTCTTAATAAAAATATTTTTTGGAGCTTTAAGCATCGATTTTCATCAAATTTCAAGACCCTAATACAAATTTTTGCACAATATTTCGAGCCCTTCCCGCGAAAAAGATGTAAGCGACATATTTTCGATTTTCGTTTTTTTACGGAAATCTATGAGGAATATTCCAACACACCATCTCCCAAATTTTTAGAACTCAGCCATCTACCGTTACGAAATTAGAGCAAAAACAATTTTGATGTAAGCGCCATTTTTGCTTTTTGTGTACATTTGTTTGTGACAGCGAATTGTCGCTTACATCAAATTGCACATTTACATACCATGTCGTTATTCAACTATATTACAAGAAATACGTTTTAATCTTATAATTCTTCGAATAAATACTTGCTATAAAATTAGTGTGCTTTGTTTTTAAATTGTAGATAAGAATTATTCTAAAAATGATTTGTTTCAAATATTTTTTTTTATGTAACCGCCACTTCTCAAAATAAAAGCCTGATTGCGTGACAGCGAAAAAGATGTAAGCGACACAAACTACCGTTATATTGAAGATATTCCACAATTTTTTTATTTTCTCAGTAAATAGGATTTAATAACAGAACTATACCAAATTTGAATAAACAGTTTTGGTTATATCAAAAGTTATTCAATAAAAACCGTCTCCTGTAAAATTAGCTTTTTGTCGCTTACACCTTTTTCGCGGGAAGGGCTCAATTTGATAGCAATTAACACTCACGGCATTTATTTATAATTATAAATAGTTTTTTGTTAAAGTTTACCACATCTAACAAAGGATTTGTGTAAATTCTTAGGGTGGTTCTATCCTGGTGAACCATTAAAAAATGATTATATTTTGACATTTTTTCATAAAGCGAGTAAAAAGAACCGTTATGACGCATATGTGAAACATGTTAGGTATTGAAAATATCGGCTACTATATACTCTACATCCAGGTTAGGCAATGTGCGCTTGGTGAGAGCAAGTGAGCGAAAACTTCAATGTAAAATGCATTGAAATGTATGCTCACTTGCTCTCAGCAAGCGCACATTGCCTGACCTGGATCTACATGTCCACAAAATTATAATTTACAATTCCTCTCCTTTCGTCTGATATAACGGTATTTGTAGACAAATATTGGTTGATTCTATTCAGATGAACCGGAGTGTATACATGTACATATGTATGTATGTATTTATTCACAAAACTTTATTAAGTAAAATTACTTAATAGTCTGTATTTTTATTTAATATGCAAATAATTTATTCAAACATAAATTAAATATTATAATTCAACATTAAAACATTTATTAGATATGTATTTTATTCAGCTAAACCATTATACGATTTTTCCACATTCACTTTCGTTTTAGATCTGAAAAATATACTAAATCAACAATCAAATGATAGTATGGATTTTCTTGTGGGTCCAATAGCGACATCATCGGCCACGGGAACCTCATCGACAACAGCAATGCCAGCAGCAGCAGCAGGTGGATCGGTAACACCCCTGACCATGAATCTGAACAACACCGCTGGCCAAAACAACGTCAATAACCAAACAAATACTACCAGTCTTGCACCACCATCATCCATAATGTCAACCCAGTCACAACATGCCACAGCTTCCACACTCATGGACTACAATACAAGTAACAACCAAACAATGTTGCCGCCAACTGCGATTAGTGGACCACAGCCAAGCACTTCCAGACCCTTGGAAAATCTTATGATTTTCGATAATTTCGATGTTCATGAATCGCATCGCATTGAGGATGGCATTTGTACCCAATTGTCCAGGTTACCACCCAAAAAACAGGAATTACTAAAACAGTTCGGTATTCAAACAAATCAGACCGTAACGTATTATGAAAAGTATATTCTCATCGAAAATTTCAACAGATTTTGCAATGTGAGCAAATTGAAAAAAACCACACCTATCTACAAACAGTGAATGCAAAAATTTTCCACTTTTGTTTTTCTAAATTTTGAGTCGAACAAAAGAATTTGATTTAATACGAATGCATTTTTTCTTCTTCTTCTTTCGTTTTGTTTCTTTTCTTATTTCCTTTGGAATTTCTTTAGGAATATAAGGTGGCCGATCATAGACCCTTTTTGGATTTATCGGAGAGCGGCTTACCAAAATCCGAGCAACTTAAATTCGTACGGTATTTGGGACAGGGACTACCCAATTTGACATTAAACAAAATCTACTTGATTTTCAAGGATATTTTAGGTTTAAGCAGAATAGAAAAGTAAGTATGAAAAATTGTTTGTGGCATTTTTGGAAATTAAAAAAATTATTTGTGTTTTTTTTTCTTTCAGAATGGCTATAGAGGGCTATAATTTAGATGTAATTTTGAAAAAGAAAAAGAGAAATTTATATAATAGAATGACAGCAGCAGCAGGTATGTACAAATAAATTTGTAAACAGACATACAATGTACATATGTATGTATTTATGATCATTAGTGTGACCCCAAATAAGAAAAAAATGTTTTTTCATTTCGCCATAAATTTTCATATACATATAAGGTTTTTGGGCATGGTAGAACAAATACAAGGTAAAGTTAATACTACAACAAATACAACTCGAACAACAACCACAAAGGAATTTGTTTTTGTTTGTAACGTTACTGCCAGTTGTATTTGTAAACAAAACAAGGAAATGTCTATAAAATATTGGAATTTAAAAAACTAATAATTTTTCACATTTGGTTCAATATTTTGGAAAACATGAATGAAAATTCGTTACATTTTCAATTTTTATGTTTCCACATCATTCCACTAAATGCATAAATTCTCGCAGAAAGTAGAATTCTTGCAGAAAAGTTTGGCGTCGCTGGAAATTCATAGAAAAAGGAGAAGCTGTTTCAATGTTTTGTTTTAGAAATCAAAGAAGCACATGTTTATTAGGGCTTCATTTTTTTAAATTTTAACAAAATACCTCACATATTAACAAACGTTGTATCGCCTCTACAAGCGGGGATTTACTGCGCGGCTTATCGTTCGAACTTGGAGGAGGTTACATATCATTGATATGAAGAAGTCTTTCTGGGGAATGTTTTTTTTCCGAATGATATATTTTTTTCTCAAAAAATATATGTCCCTAATGTACATCGAAATAGAAATAAATGTATAAAATGTCATACGAAATTTGACACTAACGTTTCAACCCAGTTCAGTCAGCTGTGTATTGCTGCTACCTTTTCTTATTCTACCATGGTTTTTGGGTCAAATGGAAAACATTTAGGGGAAGTTAGGATAAAAGATTTTTTGGGACACCCTAATGTACATGTTTTTGTAACGTGGTTAATGTTAGTGGCACACCTAAATCTTGTTAGAAAATTCCACAAAAGCGGAAGTTACAAAGCAACGGTCCTGACTGGTTTTAACATGGCAAAGCCCAAGACTTATCTTGGCCCCTCTTGCATCTCAAGTGGACACTGACCTGGCAGTGGTATCACCTGGAATGCTGCCTTTAACACCCGTTAAAGGCAGTGAGCTAACATGTACCGCATGTTCACCCATAAGAACGATAAAAAAAACTTGGGTTGGGCTAGTAACCCAACACGTCAAAATATAGTTTATTATGAAAAATAAAACACATATAAAAAAGTATCAGAGACAGAGATATAACCTCAGTCTATGTGAATTGAAACCTTCATCTACGGACAGACCGAATTTATGTAAGGTCTTTCTTGAATTTGTTGGCCCTTTTTGGACATTTGAAATTGCCGACAAAAATGTGGATTAGGATTTAAGATCAAAAGTGTTGCGAAGAGGTACATAAAGGAATGGACCGACATAGTCCATTATGGAAGTGGATCTTATTTTCAGTGGATCTTATCTAGTCATTTCAGTGGGTTATCGTATAACTTTTGGACCAGTATGCCAGGAAGCATGGACTTGTCAACGGAAAACATAATATGGCGGTAAACAGGACCACAACGAACAGTATCGGTATACATTTCCAAAGGATCCAAACAGACCCTAAACTGCACTTAGGCACAAATGTTAAACTTTTGTGGTGGAGGTGCCCTAAGGAGAGGACCGATATGGGCCATTCAAAGTTTGGACCAAATTGGTTGCCCCGTTCAAAAGATATCGCACATACAATTTTAGTGACGTTTTTTTAAATATAAGGGGAAGTACCGGAAGTTGTGGACCGATACTGCCCATCTTCGAACTGAAACTAAGTTTGGACAAAATATGACGAAGGCCAAATTTTGGACCAAATAGGTTTACACCTTTGGGGTTGTTTTCTCAAGAAGTATGGACTTGCCCCTGAAAAAAAATTTTACCGTCGTAACTGAGGCAGCGAATGTAAGTTGCTTCAACTAAAATCAAAGTGATTCGAGAGCACGTCTTAAAGTGAACTTATCCGAAATTTTGTGTGGGAGGTGCCTGAAGGAGTGGACCGATATGGCTTATCTTGGACAAAATAATACGAAGGCCAATTTTTGGACCGAATCGGTAGATGCGTTCGAGAGTTATGTTGCGCTTCAATTACTGCACACGGTGTCATAGGGATTTTTTGCACCTTTCAGGCTATTTTCTCAGGAAGTATTAACTTGTCCCCGATGAAACTTTACCGTCGTATGATGGGCAGTTAATGCAAGCTATCACAACAAAAATCAAAGCGATTCGAGAGAAAGTCCTAAACTGCACAGCGTTTGTGGTGCACTTCAAACGCTGCTCAGGTCTTAGTCGCCTCCAGGATTACTGCGATAGGAGTTATGTTGTTGCGTGCATCTCCCAGTGTGCCTCCAACTTCGTTGTCGTAATACAGGAAACCCGCCCCGGTCTCCCCAATAACAACAAGCACAGCTCCTAACTCTCCTAGTTGTTTTTCAGCGCCCCAGAAATGCATCATTTCTACAATTCAATTGCAACGGTCTCTGCAACAAAATCAGAGAGCATTCCGTCCTAGGCAATCACCATGGGATACAGCTCCGGCCGAGCAAGTTGATAGCTCCACATTTTACACGATGAATGAGGATAGGATGGAATTACCACAGATCGCCAGATGTCACGTTTGCGGCATCCGGTTTTATAAATGACGTACCCTGGCAGCCCGCCATTTCCTTCGGCTCAGGCCACCTATCATGGTCTCCCTTAACAATCACCACCTTGGGTAGCTGAGAGAATTTTCCTTTACATCATCATTGCTGCAGCCGCTCGTTACATTGCTGCTGGTCGAATAACCGAAATCAGAATCAGGGCAATCATGAATATTTCCCTCGGAAAGGGTCTATAGAAGTACTAGAATCACTTAATTATTCCGCAAGGGAACAAAAGAAATACGAATCCTGAAGACCCAAGAGTCAGTCTTGAAGTCATCATGGTAATAGACGAACGTAAGCGGAAAAGTGGCTAGATCACCTGAAGCAATGAAACATTGGTACAGGATTAAGTAAATTGTAGGCAACGGATAAATCACTCTCGAATGCGGGAAGTAATGACAGATACGAAGTGGTGCGCGTGTTATATAGGGCAAAGGGAAGTGTGCTGCTCCATATCAAAACCTTTTCAGCCGAGGAGGCACCATCACAATGTTGCAGACACCATCCGAAACGCGAAATCAACTAAAGCGTTGGACCCACGCAGAATATCAATGGTAATGCTTAAGCAACTGGATGAACCCGGAGTTAAGTATTTGTACCAGAAGCCTGGAAGGTTGGAAGGGTGGTCCCGCTACTGAAACCTAGCAAGAATGCCAGTTGGTGTGAATAGTACAGGCCTATTCCAATCCTGTCGCCAGTAGCAAAGATTCTAGGCGTACAACTCTTTGCCCAACATCAACTACTACAGCATTACACGCCATATCTACACATATCAGTAGCGGACTGAACCAGAATAGGCCGTGCGACCGAACGAACAGTCATAGTGGCACTTGACCTATCGAAGGCCTTCGATATAGTCAACCATGCCAAGCTGATCGAGGATGTAGGGAGGACAACTCTCCAGCCGTGTTTGAAATGTTAGGTAATCAACTATATGTGCGAACGCCAGTTGTTTGTGGAATTCAGAAACAAGAAGTCCAAAACCCGTAGAGTGGGGGTGTTCCCCAAGGCGGGGTCATATCTCCGAAACTGTTGATCCTCTACCCTTCAGATGGCATAGAGATCGTAATGTATGCGAATGATTGTACGATCTTGGCGTCTGGTCATATCGTCGATAACATATGTGATAAGTTAAATGTCTACGTAGCTTAGTAACTTAGTGCAGATCTTCCATCTTAAGAATATGAAAATATCAGCCGCTAAATCCACTGCCACTCTGTTTACTACCTGGACGCCTGAAATGAGGCTCCCAATGAACATATTGGTCGATGGTGTCCTGATTTCGACTACTATCTACCCCAATATATTTTTGAGTTGGGCAAACTAGTTAGTTTTCCCAAAAGAAACGAGTTTCTTAATATAGTTCCAAATAGCTCCGAGACAGATATAGTTCAATGAATCTTTCATCGGTCTCTTCGTTCCAAATAGTCCGAAATAGTTCAACGAAGCTTCTCGTTCTTTTTGTTTCTTTTTTTTCGTGACCGAAATATATTGCAGCGAATAAACAGTAACGAAGAAAAATCGACGTAGGTGTTAAATAAAAGGAACGAAAGGAACTATATGAACTAGAGGAACTATATAAACGCAAGAGCTGGATTTAGTTCCAATAGTTCCTTGTCCGGAATAGTTCCTTGGAATTAGATCCTTCCGGAATAGGGATACGCAAGTCGATTTTCGAGTAATCGATTCCTCGATTCTTTGATTTGAAGAATCTAAAAATCGGAATCGAGTTTTGACTTCATAGCGAATCGAAAGGTCAATTTTCTATTATGATTCTTCGATTCTTGTAGTGGGAATCGAAAGATCAATTCTGTTTTGACTTTTTGATGTACCACGAAAATGAAATATGCAGAATACATTGGTAAGAGCAAGACAACAATATTGTATTATTTGTTATACTGATGAACAAAGTTAATCTAACGGTACGACAGTGTTAAACGCGAAGCATTGTACAATAAAACGTTCACATTTTCAACTAAGGAGTCATCGTTTTTTGAGTTCTAAGTAAGAATCAAAAGATCGAAAGATCGATTCTTGAGTTCTAAGTAAGAATCAAAAGATCGAAAGATCGATTTTTGCTTGGTAATACGTATCCATATTCCGGAACTACACAACTCTAATAAACTCCGGTTCATCTGAATAAAAGCAACCAATATTTGTCTACAAATACCTTTATATCTGGCGATAGGATAGGACTTGTAAATTATATTTTTGTGAACATGTAGAGTATATAGTAGCCACTATTTTCAATACCTAACATGTTTCACATATGGGTTATAGCTGTACTTTTTACTAGTTTTATGAAAAAATGCCAAAATATTAGCATGTTTTAATTCTTCACCAGGATAGAACCATCCTAAGAATTTACACAAATCCTTTGCCAGATGTGGTAAACTTTTACAAGAAACTTCTTATAATTATAAATAGAGGCCGTGAGTGTTGATTGCCAACAAATATTGTGCAAAATGTGTATTAGAGTCTTGGAATTTGATGAAAATCGATGCTTAGATCTCCAACAAATATTTTTATGAAGAAATCGATAGAAACAATTTATAAAGTCAAAATTTTGTTCAAAATTTTTAAGACTACAATAAAATTACAAAAAAGTCACATTTGATAGGTTTATAAATCCGAAACAGGGTAAATATGGTAATGATAACTCAAATTTCTACCATTCCAATCCAAAAATTGATATTTTATCTCAAGAAAGTGAATGCAAATCGGTGGGTTCCACCCAGTTTCGTTGGCCGTGGACATCTACAGGTCCAAAAAATAAAAAAATCCCACCGCCGAACACTTCATGTCACCATCAACTCCTTGGAATTTCAAAAGGTTCCAAGAAATTTGATGTGAAGAAACAACTTAGTGATAGGGGAAGGCAGACGTTAATTTGATGTTCACACATTTTTTGCTCATGGTATAAGTACCAAAAAATATTTCTGATCCGTTATTACACAAAAAACAGCGTCTATGTTTATGTGCTTTTCATGTCATGCGATATCTTCTAAATCAAAGACCTTGATGTTGACAGGAAGCATTCGACGGGGGAATTTTTTAGTTTTTTGGACCTGTAGATGTTCACGGCCAACAAAACTGGGTGGAACGCATCGATTTGCATTCACTTTCCTGAGATAAAATTACAATTTTTGGATTGGAAAGGTAGAATTGGAGTTATCTTTTCCATATTTCCTCTGTTTCGGGTTTATAAACTTATCAAGTGTGGCTTCTTTATAATTTTATTGAAATCTTGAAAATTTTGAACATAATTCAGTATAAAATTTTGACTTTATAAACTGTTTCTATCGATTTCTTCATAAGAATATTTATTGGAGCTCTAAGCATCGATTTTCATTAAATTCCAAGACACTAATACATATTTTTTGCACAATATTTGTTGGCAATCAACACTCACGGCCTTTATTTATAATTATAAAAAGTTTTTTGTAAAAGTTTACCACATCTGACAAAGGATTTGTGTAAATTCTTTGGATGGTTCTATTCTGGTGAACCATTAAAACATGCTAATATTTTGGAATTTTTTTCATAAAGCGTGTAAAAAGCACAGTTATAACCCATATGTGAAACATGCTAGGTATTGAAAATATTGGCTACTAATACTCTACATGTCCAAGAAAAAGTATAATTTACAATTCCTCTCCTATCGTCAGATATAACGGTATTTGTAGGCAAATATTGGTTGGTTCTATTCAGATGAACCGGAGTTTATACTGGTGTAATTTACGACCGCATATATACATAGGTAGTCAGACAAGTCGTAGCTATTTGCGACAAGATCAGGGGCCTAATTACGACATTCGATTCGATCGAGTATTTGCTCGTGAATGAAAAAATCGAACTATAAAAACCTCGTGTTCTTCAAAAAACATTAAGAAGGCAGATGGTAAAAAATGTGTTTATTTTAAAGCAAAAATTAAAAAACAAATTTATTACTGAAAAAATGTAAATATTTGTTGAAATCGTTGAATAATACTTTGGGTAATAATTTCGGAATGAAGTTGTGCTACAAAATTTACAAAATGATTTATTTTTGTAAAACTTTTTGACATTGTGTTAACAAATTGCTAATGGATCTACCTTAGTAAATGTACGGTTGGTGGCGCGAATAGGTTTTCGTAGTTTGATTTTGTCATTCTCGAGCAAATACTCGATCGAATCGAATGTCGTAATTAGGCCCCAGATGTGGGAACAAGTCGCTGGCGGACAGCACTTGGGGTAGTCTGCTCGATGTCCTCCATGTTCAGCGTGGAGTGATTGACAGTATCAATTTCGTTTGACACCATCACTGTTCTATCACACGGCTTGCTCTGGTTGAGTCCTCGACTAAAATATGTGGAGATAGCTTGCCCCTGACGCTGGGGCGGACTAAAGCCACACGAGTATTTGCTACAAGCGACAAAAGCGAAATCGGTCTGTACGATTCACATTTGCTGGCATTCTTGCCTGGCTTCAGTAGCGAGACCACCCTGCCCATTTTCCAGACTTTTGGAACGATATTGGTGGCTAGCGACAGGTTGAGCATTTTAGTGAGATACTCGACTCCAGGCACATCCTGCTGTTTTAGAAGATACCACCAGGTTCAAACGCTTTGAATGATTTAGCGTTCCTGATGATAATCGCAACATCATCCTTTGTAAATTGTGGTGGTTCATCCTCGGCAGGCAAATATGAAATGCGACGCAGTCACTTCCGAGGTGCTCGACAAATTGTCTATTGAAATAACTCTCGTATCAGCATATCGGCGAGGTCCTATCTTCCTTCTTTCCAGGGTTCCAGACTGACTTAAACACAATTCACTTACTCCGGCTTGCTACTCTCCAGATGATTTAACCACATGTTCCCCTTATGCTGACCGACCGACCTTTTAACTTTCAGTTAGCTTCATGACTCTGGGGTCACTGGGCTTAGCACGTCGTAGCTCATCACTGACTTCGGGTATTTGACTAGCAGGTATATGGCGAGCTGCTGCAGCAATGATTGCGTCTCGGAACGTCCTTTCGGCTACCCGAAGATCAGAAGGGATGAAGCGGTGATTTATGAACTCTCTAAACTAGGCAAATTAGCTTTCCCGTGATTGATGAAAGTGCGGCGTTCAGAGATGATGAAATCCGGCGGTCTGCTGATGGAGACAATTATGCGGAGACGGTCTGATCCAAGAAAAATGACGGGTTGGCAGGTGACGTCATTTGTCAGACCAGGTGACACGATGGTTATGGCTGGCGAACTATGACACTCTCCGCTATTTTTGGTACGGGTGTCCTCATTGACCGTGTTTACGAGTAAAGAGCGTCAAAGACTTAAACATGTCAAACCAAGGACAATGGCCAGTCGGACATTTCCTCTGAGACTCTGCACTAATATCTGTACAGTCTAAATCACTTATAGCGACGGTTTAGAAAGCGACAAAATTTATTCACGATAGACGATTGTCGAATATCGCTTATTCGTTTGTGTGGGCTCTGAAGTGCGAACAAACATTCGAGATTTTTTTAATTTCGTCGTTCTAACTGATATGCCCTTATAAATGAAGTCATTATAAGCGATTTGCAACGCGACACTCAACAGGGCCTTTAAGGTCTCGGCACATACGGTCCTCGTTACAACAACCACATGAAAACTTCAAGAACAAACTTGGCATTACTTACAAATTTTTCATGTGGTTGTTGTTTTTGACGTGTGACGCTACTCATAACGGACCGATTGTTCCGAGGCATTCAGCTATGCTTCCCCGAAGTTTGGAATATACATACATACATACATACATACATATGTATCTAAAGCAACAAAATGTCTTGCCCTCTTGTCATGAAATTTTATCAAATGTCAATATCTTTTTTATTTCAGTTCATAAAGAATGTAACCCTGAGGCTAATATACCCACATTACCAGCAGCAACAACATCAACAACAGCTACAGTAAAACCCCCTACAGCTTCAGTGGTGGCAGCCAATACCAATATGCCTGCACCGGCATTAATGCCCGTCTATCAGCCGGAGTCGTATAAATCTTAACGTTGGTGTTCATTTTTAAATAATTATTTTAAATATTTAATTTTGTTTAAATATCTAATTGTTATTTAAATGAATTCCCCCTCCTCCTTCCTCCCCCAGTTTGAAGCAAACTTTCCGGAACTGGACCAGTAACTGTTGTGTCTTGAAAACGATGAAGCAAGAGAAACTAGCAAACAAAAAAAAAACTTAAATATGTATGTATGTAGACAGATACAAAAACAATGAAAAAATTAGAATATCAGAGTATTACGAAACGGACTTCAAAATCAACTAAAATTTTGAAAACAAAAACTCCAAACTAATCAAACAAAGTGCTAAATTAAAAAAAATCAACTCCAACAAAATTTTATTAGACCAACAAAATCAAAATTATTAAAAATTAAATTATTATACAAAACAACAACAAAAAGAAAACACTATTCAAAAGGAAAAATTTAGCTGATTAAGAAATATGAAAATCAAATGTATGTATGTACTCGTATGAAGCCTTTATTTGCATAGATATAAAGAGGCAGTTGGAATCGTTCTGTGTTGTGCCAAAACTGTATTGGAAGTCACACTTTACTTCTGTTGTATTAGGAAATTTTTAATTCAGGCACAATTATTTTAGAACCAAAGTTATTTAATTAGCCTTAACCATTGTCTGAAAATTACCCCTTGACTTTCTTTAAACTCCACTTTCGCATAGTGTCCCGTTTTTTAGCCCACGCGGCTTGGAACTATGTATATGTATGTATGTCTAAAGTGATCCCAAATCAATCCCATAGACTTCAAGGTTTTACTTGGTCCACCAACTTTTTCACTTTCCTGTTTTTTCAGATTATATGAAGACCTAAAGGAATTCCCTTAGATTAGGTGAAGACCAGAAATATTGTGTGTCAGTTCTATTACTGTCATCACATGGTCGTTCCCACTGTCATTCACATCTTCAGATTTCGAAAGGCGATAAATCGCCGAATGAAAATGTAAGATGGAATAATAGCTTCTTGAAAGATAGAATTTAAGCAGCTTAATATCTTTCCTATTTCCAAATTCAGGCGAGAATCAACATCTTCTTCTGGAATATATGACCTAAATGTCCTCTCCTAAAATAGATGAGGACCAAAATACCATATTCTCTTCTAGATTATATGAAGACCTAGAAGATTGGCACCAAATCTCTAGAGAGACATTTGAAGAAATCACCTATTAAGAATTTTGGGCAGTTGGGCGCTACTTGCGGCCCTTTTAGAGAAGCCGCAAAACTCAGAGCCAGGTTCTCAATCATTAGATTGGGCGCTTAATCACAAATAAATGCTTTTTCCCGTACTTTTTAATAGTAAAACTTGTAAAAGAGAAAAAGAGAAAAAAATTGTTCTCACACAAAAGCTTTTCAAAAAGTTCAGGAACGCAAAAATGGAAATAACGTCAAAAAAGCTGGAGCAAATGTCAAAATCGACGTACCAGCCAATCAGACGCCGGCAACCATGCTAATATTTTTTAATCGCTTAAAATTGTCGAGTAAAAAGTTTTTAAAGAGGGCGTCATTCAGCGCCATTTTTGTTTAAAGGGAAGTGAACATTTTACAACTTTTTTTTGTACGGGAACGGGTTTTCGGGTAAAATGTGTAAAAGTCGTAAAAATTTTAAAAACTTTTTAGTTCTGGAACAAAGCTAAAGTTACAGAAAAGTAATCATCACTTTAAAGTCCGTGAGAGCAATAGGTACGATGAGGATCTAAAGTTCTTCGTTTAGATTATATGAAGACCTAAAGAAATTCCTTTAGATTAGGTGAAGACCAGAAATATTGGGTGCCAGTTCTATAGGGAATCATGAAAACTAAGCAGCGAATGAGAATTTTGAGCAATTCGGCCTCAGGTCGATCTACGACCCTGCAGGGAGACACGTGATAATCAAAGTTGATGTCTTAGTCATCCGATAGAGGTACTCTTCTTTTAGAATAAAGATCGGAAGGTCTTTTTCTAGTATAGATGAAGACCGATAGATGAAGATCGGAAGGTCTTCTTCTAGTATAGATGAAGACCGATAGGTCTTCTTTTAGTATAGACGAAGGTCGATAGGTCTTCTTCTAGTATAGATGAAGGTCGATAGTTCTTCTTCTAGTATAGATGAAGACCGATAGGTTTTCTTCTAGTACAGATGAAGAATGCCTGCGCAACCACATCAGTATGAACAAGTAAGAACGGCGTTAAGTTCAGCCGGGCCGAACATTCCATTTTACTTCAATACAAGTCGTGTGGGAGGGTATAACAACCTCCCACACGACTTGTATTGAAGTAAAATGGAACAACTAGTTTTCTTTCGTTCATTAAGAAGATTAAATTCCAAATTTCAGCAATTTCGATAAAACAATGTGGCTAACCTTCAAAATACCGAAATTCGGGAGGTACCGTTCTATGGGGTTATATCGCAACGTCGATCTATACCGACAAATTCCTGGCGGACAGAAGACTTAATAGCAAATTTCCGATATTTCGGTAAGATAATGTGCCTAAAACTTTCAAAATATCGAAAATCAAGAGATACGCTTCTATGGGGGATATAGGAAAACGTGGACATATACTGATAATTGTCTTGTGTAATATTTTATAACCTCATGGAAGACTAAATAAAAAAATTGTCATTTCGGTGGGATATTGAAGTCTATATCGACGAATTTCAATCGGAAAGGTTTTTACCTTCAACTAGTCTACGTTGAATACCAAATTTCATCCATTTCGGTGGGTTGTTGGGACCACAAACTTCAAAATACCGAAAATCGTGAGATGCCGTTCTATGGGGGCTACTGAAGTCGTGGACCTGTACCGAAAAATTTCATATGGAACGTTTAATACCCCAAATGAAGACTAAATACCAAAGTTCAGCCATTTCGATGGAAGCCACAACCATCACAATGCCGGAAATAGGGAGGTACCGTTCTATGGGGGCTACTGAAGTCGTGGACCTGTACCGAAAAATTTCTGGGGGAAGGTTGTATACCCCCAACAAACACTAAATACCAAATATCAGCCGTTTCGGGGGATTATTGTGACCTCAACCTTCAAAATACCGAAAATCGAGAGGTACCGTTCTAAGGGGAATATATGAAGGCGTGGACTTAAACCGACAGTTGATAACCCCAACAAACACTAAATACAAAATTTCAGCCGTTTCGTGGGTTATTGTGGCTACAACCTTCAAAATACCGAAAATCGGGAGTTACCGTTATATGGGGGCTATATTAAGGCGTGGACCTGAACCGACAAAATTCTGGGTGAAAGTTTTATCTACAACGAAGATTAAATACCAAATTTGAGCCATTTTGATTGAATATTCAGGACAAACCCTTCAAAATACCGAAAATCGGGAGGTACCGTTCTATGAGGATTATATGAAGGCGTGGACCTATACCGACAAATTTCTGGGGAAAAGTTGTATACCTTCAACGAAGACTAAGTACCAAATTTCAGCCATTTCGATGGGTTGTTGGGGCCATAAACTTCAAAATATCGAAAATCGCGAAGTGCCGTTCTATGGGGGCGATATTAAGGCGTGGACCTGTACCGCTAAATTTCTGGAAGAAAGTTTTATACCAAATTTTAGCCGTGGGCCTGTACCGAGACATTTCTGGGGGAAAAGTTGGATACCTCTAAGAAAGACTAAATACTAAAAGAAAGACTAAATATTTCAGCCGTTTCGGTGGGTTATTGTGGCCGCAACCTTCAAAATATCGAAAATCGGGAGGTACCGTTCTATGGGGGCTATATTAAGGTATGGACCTGTACCGACAAAATTCTAGGGAAAGGTTTTATACCTACAACGAAGACTAAATACCAAATTTGAGCCATTTCGGTTGAATATTCAGGCCAAAACCTTCAAAATACCGAAATTCGGGAGGTACTGTTCTATGGGGGCTATATAAAGGCGTGGACCTATACCGACAAATTTCTGGGGAAAAGTTTTATACTATTAACGAAGACTAAGTACCAAATTTGAGCCATTTACAAAATACCGAAAATCGGGAGGTACCATTCTATGGGAGCTATATCAAAACGTGGACCGATATTGCCCAAACAGCCTAGGAGTAATAGGAACTTCGATACCAAATTACAAAGCTCTATCTTAAAAATTGCGAGACGGGCAGACTGAAATGGTTATATGGACTTAGAATTTTACCCTGATCATGGAGACCTCTCCTGATGGGCCTAGGTTGGGAAAACCACTAGATCGTGGCAGGAATGCTCACGGCGGTAACTCCCAAGCAGGTATTAAATCCACAACATTTTGTGATGTTGATGTACCGGTAAAATGTTCGTCTCTTCATGTAGATGATCCACTGGTGTCATGAGGAGACACCCTGTTGCAGTCCTGAGGGCGGCATTCTGACAGGTTTGAATATTCATCTACAATATTTGCATACAATACTGGTGCTGCATAGCTTACCACAGACCGGTCTATTACTTGTTAAGAGGTCAACAAGGTTTCTTTGTCAACACCACAAGTGCTGCCGGCCAGCGGCTTGAGAACCTTGTTCCTACTTCTCATCTTGTCGCAAATAGCTGTGGCTTGCACGGACGACTTAAACATGCTGTGGAACGTTACATCCAATATCTCGGGGTAATTAGTAATCAGAATCTGGACACCATGGACTAATATGTTAAGGAGGAACCTCATTTCAGACGTCCGGGTGATGACCATATTCCTCAGACGGAAGAACTGCACTAAGTCAGCCATATAGACATTTAAACTATCTCATATGTCATCGACGATGGGACCCGACGCGCATACATTACGATATCTATGCTATCTGGAGGCTGTAGAATTTCAGAAAGGTAGAGGTTAAACAGTTCCGGAGATATCAGCTCGCCTTTGGGAACCGCCTGTTTCACTCCCCGCGTTTTGGACTTATTTTTAAATTCTATAAACGGCTGGCGTCCACACATATAGTTGATTGTCCAACGTTTCAAACCCTGCTGGACGAAAGCTTTCTCTATATTCTCGAACAGCTTGGCATGTTTGACAGTATTGAAAGCTTTCGATAGGTCAAGAGCCACCATAACTGTTCGGTTGCACGACCTGCTCTGGTTCAATCCTCGTTTGATACTCGTATGTGTGAAGGTGCTGTAGATTTTCTGGAATCCATGCTGATGTTGGGAAACTGCTTCTCATATTGGGAAGGTGTAGTGCCTCAATAATCTTTGCTACTGGCGTCAAGGCAGAGATCGGCCTGTACGATTTACCTCTACTGGCATGCTTGCCTGTCTTCTGTAACGGGACCAGCCTGCCAACTTTCCGACTTCTGGTATAATATGAGTGTCTAAAGATAGATTGAGGACACTTGCTAAATACTCAACACCGGGTTAAATCAGTTGCCTATGCATTACCACTAAGATTCTGTGAGGGCCCAACGCTTTGGATGATATCGCGTTTCGAATGACGTCTGTAACATAGCCCATCGAAAATTGTGGTGGTACCTCCTCTGCTGAGAGTGTTCTTCTTATACGGCGTAGCACACACCTCTTCGGGTGCTCTACAAACTGCCGGTTAAAATAACACGCACACCTCTTCGGATCAGTTACTGTCACGCCGTTGAAAGTAACAGCGATTTCCTAATCCTTCTTTTCCGGATTCGAGTTTGATTTAACTGTTGCCCACAATTTACTTAATACTGTACCAATGTTGCATAGCTTTATGTGACCTAGCCACTTTTTCGGCTTACGTTCGCCTAGTACTCCTGGGTCTTCAGGATTCGTACGACGAAGCTCATCGCGCTCATGCTCTTCTGCTGGGAAATTTAATCTGATTTCGGTTATTCGACCAGGATGTATGTAGCAAACGGCTATAGCAATAATGATGTACCAGAAAATTATCTAAGCTACCCAAAGATCTGAATGAATGGATGGATGAATGGACAGCTCTCTAAAGCGGTGATTGGCAAATTCTCTGAACCCTTGCCGCAAAACTTTGGTATTTTGTGTTTCCAGAGGCTAAAAAACCAAAAATTGGTTTATGAATGTTTATGTTTGGGTATAGTCCCCACATAACGGTACAACCCGATTTTAGATATTTAGGTTCACGTTTTGAAGTAGCAGCCATAGAACGGTACCTCCAGATTTTCGGTATTTTTAAGGTTTTAGCCTTAGGCTGAAATTTGGTATTTAATCTTCGCTTTGGGCTACAAAACTTTTTTCCAGAAATTTGTCGTAGCTGGTCAACGTTTTTATATAGCATCTATATACGGTACCCCACGATTTTAGGAATTTTTAAGATTTAAACCGCAGTATACCACCGAAGTAGCTGATATTTGGTATTTAGTCTTCGCTTGGGCTACAAAACTCTTCTCCAGAAATTAGATTGTCAACTCGTCTGAAACCTCGTTCTGGCGCCGCATAGCTTACCACAGACCGACCTATCGCTTTATACGTGGTCAACAAGGTTTCTTTATCTGCACCCCAAGTGCTGCCGGCTAGGGACTTGTGGCATGAGCGGACGACGTGAAAGTGGTGTCGAATGTGACCCCTAAAATTTTGGGGCAGTTTGTGGTCGGAATTCTGCTACCATCGACCCTGATAATCAACTCTCTTCTATACTGCGCCGTACATGTGGTGAACAGAGTGGCCGTCGATTTAGTGGCGGATATCTGCATATTCCTCGCGTGGAAAAATGTGGTAAATAGGAGTTCAGTCTCTCCAGATGTCATCAGGGTAGGTACCTGACGCCAGGATCGTACAATCATCCCCATACGTTACGATCTCAATGCCGTCTGGAGGGGGCGGAATACAGGAAAGGTAGAGGTTAAACAGTTCCGGAGATATCACCCCTCCTTGGGGAACTCCCTGTTTCACTCTACGGGGCTTGGATTTCTTGTTCCTGAACTCCACATACTGTCTGTCTTTCGTGGGTCTTCTCTATTATTTAGGGCAGTGTGAAGATTTGGTCAATAGTTGATTTACCAGGTCACACAATACGCTCGATGGGTAGGAGACTTATGCCTCTATAAGTGCACAAATCGTCTTGTCTCCTTTCTTGTGTACGGGACATAGTAAGCTGAGGTTCCAATCAGTGGGTATGCTTTCTTCCTACCAAACAAACTAAAACGAAACAAACGCCTTGATGTTAGATACATACAAAAGGTGATTGTTGTGCGAAGGGAAATTTGTTTCCGTCATTCGTATATTCGAAGGGAGATTTACTTGCGACATTTTTTTCCGAACTCGGAACGTAATCTGAACGAATTTATCTACGAAAAATCGTATAGAAATCGGAACGAAATCTGAACAATTTTGCTTACAAAATTGTTCAGATGTGTCGGACATCCGACATTTGGTTTGCTGGGTTGTTGTTTTATATGTATGAGATAGTAAATACGTAATTCAACTTGTAATATATTTGAACAAAAAATCCATTACATATTTCTGTAACCTCCACCATAATATTGAGGGTATATCGACACCTCCAAATAATAGTATGCTAAGTCTAAAAAGTGAGTTTTGCAGGAGAAGCTCTCAAAGTTTGGAAATTTTTTTGAACTTCAGTACTATGCTAAGTCAATATTTGTTTATAACTTCTGTTCGGATTGACCGATCATTACCAAAATTAGACAGAATTTAAGTTAAAGGACGTTCGACACCTCCAAATAATAGTTTGCTAATTCTGAAAAGCGAGTTTTGCAGAACAAGCTCTAAAAGTTTGAAAATTTCTTTGACCTTCAGTACTATGCTATGTAAATATTTGTTTATAACTTCTGTTCGGATTGTCCGATCATTACCAAAATTTGACAGAATTTAAGTTAAAGGACGTTAAATATAAAAATGTAAAGAACTTGAAAACATGCTAAGTCGACTTAGCATACTATTGTTTGGAGGCGTCGATATTATGTTTGTTTTTCTGTTGCGACCCTATAAAGTAAATATGTATGTATATTCCCGATCAGGGTAAAATTCTGAGTCGATCTACGCATGTCCGTCCGTTTGTGGTAATCATTCTATAGTACGCTAAAATTTTGCACAGATTAGTCTTTTGTTTGCAGGAAAGTCTATTTCGAATATAGGCTATATCGGCCCATGTTGCGGAATACCCCCATATAACGGTACCGCCCGATTTCAGTTTTTTTTTAGTGTTTAGATACATTTTCTGATCGAATTAGCTATAATCTGGCATTAAGGGTTCCCACTGCTCAATTAAAGCAAATTCGATCAAAATATATAGCGAAAAAAGACTTCAAAATACCTGAAATCGGATGGTACTGTTATATAGGGGGCGGTACTGTTATGAAGATCCAATACGAACCGTTGGCCGATATAGCCAATCTTCGAACTTGATCTACCTGTCTCTGTGGAAACTTTTGGTGTTCTATCTCAATTTTCCTGGATGCTAAAGTTCTTATCACAGACGGACGGACATGCATAGATCGACTCAGAATTTCACCCTGTAGTGCGATTCTCTAACTCATTTTTTGAGTTACTGACAAAAATCGGTAACGTTAAAACGCAAAATTATGAACGACATTTTCAAATAAAAGTTTACAGCACTCCTTTACGACTACTCGTCGCTGACTTACCGAAAAACATCGTTAGTTATCGAAATTTTAAGCATTTTAATCTTACCGATTTTTGTCGATAACTCAAAACATGGGTTAGAGAATCGCACTACTGGTATACAAATTATTATCGCAAATTATTTTTTCAAAACTTAAAAAGCTTAATACAGTATAATTTTTTTAACATAAACTGAAGAATTTGCGGTTTGGCGGTTTTTGGCGATTTCTGACACTTGATTTGGCGATTTAGCTAGAAAAAATCTGACAACCCGGCTCCTAGAACAATCTTAATATCATGGCCGGAGCAGCGGTCATATGCTCTCTCTAGTCGCATCTAGGAAATATCCTTGGTCTGTTCAAGGGCACAGATGAGCCTGATGTTAAAAAAGTTGCTTTATACCCTAGACAGACGGCAGAGTTAATTTGCATTAAAAATTCCTTAATTTGAATTAACTTTTTACCCTGACAGACGATAGTTTCTGCATTTATGAAACAGCTGTTTGTGTTATTTGCTTGTACCCAGCAGACCATTTCATAAAGTTTTGCAAAAGTTCGCCAAAATATGCGAAACAAATATACTTTCTACCATTGACCTTTTCACCACGATAATGCAAAAATAAATTAAATTTATTCGCGATATTTTTGAGTCCTTTTAATACTAAAAAAATGTCGCAAAACTCTAAAGGAACATTTGAAGAAGATATTATTTTCGATAGAATTGGTATGGTGGGTAATGAAATGCTTTTGAAAATAAAAATTTTAAAAATAGATTTGATAGAGGGCGCGAAAAACGATTAGCTGCTATTCTATTCGAGAAAGACCACTACTTATTTGAAAGAAACGCGAAAATTTCTGATTTGTTTTCCCTTTTTATTTTCTTAAACATGGAAATTTGACAAAAGACAATTGATTTTCAATGCAAATTGTGTCTCAGAGCATGAATATGTTCTCTATCCTACATAAATATGGGCTCTCTTTTACAGCATTGCCATATTGAAATACCTAAATTCAGTTTAAATTTCCTTTGATTTTGTGCATTAAGAATGTGGATAATTAAGACAGTTAATGCAAATTAACGCTGCGTCTGTCTAGGGTATTATGCCGATTGTGGCAATTCTCTACTTTTTTAAGTTTGGTTGACCTTTTTTATTCTCTGCTCCAATAGTTTTTGGCAAACTTGTTATTGGAACAGCCTTAAAAAAGTGAAGGTGTTAAGCAACTATGCCAGTCGATGTGTAACTATTCGAAATCATTGTATGTACGATGTTGTAATCAAAAGATCATTTAGTTCCAATTAAAATAAAATAATAGAAAACATTAAACATTAAAAGCAAAAAAAAAAAACTCAAATATGTATTCATACATAAAGAAGATAAAACAAAACTAAATAATAGTTATAAAAAACCTATACAACCAAATGATTAACATAATATTCCTATATACACACAATACTCATAAAAGAATAAATACCTATATAATATTAATACACCTTATCTATTTAGATATACAAAACATTTGAATTAAATAAAAAAGTAATTATGTATACATACATTATATCATATAATTAATTCAATGAATCGAAAAACAAAAATATAGCCGCAACCAAGGAACGATATAACTTCCACAAGTCAAAAAGAAACATTGTATTCAGGATGAATGGCCCTCTAATGGAAAAGGAAATACTGTTAGCCTAAGAAACACACACAAGCAACTATATACATAAATAAGTATATGGAAACATACATATAAAGTAATAATTATACCTATACATACATTTATGAAAGAAATACACTTCTATCCGATATAAAAACGTCATATTGCTACTAAGACACTATACCATTAAATTAGTAAAGATTTATATGAAAATAAGGTAACAATATTCTTTATCCATACCTACAAACATACATTCAATATACAAAAACCCATAAAATATACAACCTACAGACACAGGATTATAAAAATGAACAAGAATAAAATGTAATATTAACAAATATAAAAAAATTCGAATTTTATTTGAAACTAAGAGATAACGAAGACGATAACTAAACGATAACGGTGAGTAACCACATTGTTCCAAAAACATTGTCGTGGAATAAGGGTTACATTTTCAAGATACAGCACGGTCTGTTCTGGTTTTGTCCTCGACTGACACGCACCACGGTCAATTTCCTTATATAAAATACCACGGAAGTAAGGAAGATATGCACAAGGGAATGCAGGGCACATTCCCAAACAAAAAACCAAAAAACCAGCTAGGAAAGAAACAAAGTCGGGCGTGACCGACTATATGATACCCTACACCACTGTGATTAAGTAAAATATATATGGGTGAAAATGCCAGATATGGGTATTTCTGGAGGGAAGAATGCTGGATTTACTGCTGTGTTTTGGATAAGAAAATATTCCGTGGATTTCGAAATACTTTCCTCTCGTATGGCAGGAATAGGAAGAAAAGAAATAAAAGACAAGCGTATACGTGACTTGTAAAGAACAGTAATGGTTCTTTATTTGGTTTATTCAAATTTGGATATTTGAACAAAGCGCTTACCGAATGAACAACAATAATGGTTGACGATTTGGTAACAAGTGAGTTTATTTACAGGAAAAGTTATTAAGGCAAATGCAGTAAGAAATCGCAAAGAAAGAAAATGAGAGGATACATGACACAGGTTTGAGTAGAATTAGAGATGCTCAATGCAAACATATAAGAATGAAGGAAAATGTAAATTAGGGTTGCCGGTTGGGAAAATCCGGTGTGAACAATGGGAGCTATATCCAAATGAGCCGATTTCAATATAAATTGGCACATTTATTTCTAGACCAAATTTGGCCACACTAGACCGGTTTTAACTCAAAGGGGAAAATTCGTTTAGTTGTGTTAGATTTTAAGATTGCCAAAGTTTGAGCACAATTGGAATATGTTAACACGTGTCACTGGGACCTCAAAAAGTAATCTAGCTTTTAATCTTTCAAATGCATTTTTTTACAAGATTGCTATTTGTACAGTTTAAGGACTGTCCGAGAATCCATTGTACATTGGTACCAATGATACTCCTTGCGGTCTTGTTTACATCGACGTTCTATTTTTCGTCGGTAAGTCCATGCTTCCTAATATAATGGTCCCAAAGCTCTAAATCTTACGGTGACCAATTAAAATGACGGATTGACACGAAATCTATTAAAATTAATGTTTTCCAAAATAAGGTCCACTACCAAAATCGACTATATCGTTCCATTCTTTCTGGTATCTTCTACACAAAAGTGCAAAACTTTTGCACATTTATCGAAGTCAAATTTATGAGCACAACATTCGCAACGCCTACAATCGTGAAGTTATATAACACAATTGTTTCGATATTCTTTTCTCTTTTTTACTTGTTTCCAGAAAACAATCGTAATGAATTTTCATAAGTTTGCCTTCGCCGTGCCGACAGAAGTGATTAATCTTTGGGCATAGTCCTTGGAAAGTTTTTAATGTTATCGAGTCCATAAATATATATTCGTACAGTTAAGATAGGAATAAGTCGGAACAACAACCATTAGGGTATCTGATGCAGTTTTTCAATTTAACCTATTTTGTCAGGCTTTTCTGTCGAGCTTTTTGGAGAGATATTTTTTCGACCATGTTTTTGCAAAGCTTAAATACGGGGTATTTAGTCACAAAACAGTACTGTGAATAGGATTCCGAGTCTATGAGTCATAGTTTGTATATACAGTGGCGGCCAGCTAATTAGGGACAATAAATTCAGTTTAATATGTAGATTACTCGATTTCATTTAAAAATGTGAAGATTCTGAAGAAATAAATTTTGCATTATTGGTTCTTTTTCAAAAGCATCTGTTTTAGTTTTACGTGTCAGATTCAATCAAAAAACCTGTAAGGAAAGGATCAAGGTTAGGTTAGGTTTAAGGATCCGCAGCCACAATTCATTATAGCTGCTTCACTCGGAGACCTTTTGGCCCATTGTTTTCATCCTTGAAATATGTAGAAGATGGGATACAGAAAGATTAGTAGTATAAAAGTATTTTTGTTAGTATATGTATGTAATATTCGACCTCACGATAGAGTGAGATAGTCATATTTGCAACTGTGTCGCATAATTTTCCCACAACCATTTACAAGCTCTGGTAAAGTTGACAAGAATCACAGCATCCGTCTCATGCCTCTAAGAATAGTGCAGCGACATAGCAGATGTTCGATCGTCTCTAACTCCTCCTCATCCTCACAGAGCCTGCAAAGATCGACATTGGTTCCATCCCACTTGCAAGTTCTGGATCTAACGCGACAGCGGTCGGTGATCACTCCTATCGCGATTCTGATATCAGGCTTACTAAGTGAGTGTAAGGATGAAGTTCTACGTCTTGATACTGTTGGCCAGATTAGTTTCGCAATCCGACATTTGTTTTGGTCTGACCAAACCCCACCGAGCTTTATCGGAGAACAACTTTGTAAGTCCACCAATAAAATGACAACGGCGGTTTCACTAGACTTTCTGCACGAATGCTTTCAGACTGTGAGCCTGTACGTGCACATTCGTCAGGGATTTCATTTCCTTCAATTGAATTTTTTGTGTTCTCAAGTTGATGTCTACATCTGCTGACAATCTCAGACTTTATAGTGTAATGCTTTGTTTACATTTACGAAATCCACTCGATTTCAACTGTCAATTCCTTTGCGTATACGTCAAATGAAAACTCATCTGAAGTCAATAGGATTTCATTTGACGTTTAAGCAATGGATTTGACAGTTGAAATCGAGTGGATTTCGTAAATATAAACGTAGCATAAGACCTAAGGGTTGGCCATTTCTCTAAGCATTCATCTCTGGTAGATAAATATCCGCCGTGTTGAAATTAGGGATTGGTGCGATATAGTCACTAACTTAAGGTCCGACTCGACACTTACTGCCTGTTTATGTATGTCGACCGAAAGGTTTTTTCCGCTTCGGAAGTGGAAAAAAATGATTTTCTGTTCATGTAAACGCCTTCGAAACGAAAATCTATGCGACCGACAAGCCATACGAAATAACACGTAAACGTACACTTTTCCATTAAATTTGGGTTTATGTATTTCGAAAGGACTGTCTCTTATAGAAAGAGAATGTCAAAATCACTCACTTGCTTTGTAGCTGCCGAGTAGAACGTAAACTCGCAAAAAAACACCGAAAATCTTAAAACAAATTTTTGCAACACATTCTTGTAACAAAGTAAAAATTTTGTAGACACGTTTTAATGGCGGTTTCATTCATTATTTTGAAGAAATCAATAAAATAAAATAATTCAAAATACCGACACATTTTATTTTTCAAACAAAACAAATCACACATCCCCCCATACCAGTAGTGGGATTCTGTAACTCATTTTTGCTGTTATCGATAATTGTCGGTAAAATTAAAATGCTTATAATTTCGATAATTAACGAAATTTTTCGGTAAGTTAACGATGAATAAAAAGTAGTCGGTAGCCTCTACCGATACAAACAGCGATGCCAATTTTTCTTTATGTTTTTAGTCATAATTTTGCGATTTAATTTTACCGATTTTTGTCGGTAACAGCAAAAATGTGTTACAGAATCCCACTACAGATGCGGATATTATTCGAATGTCCGGCACAACATTCGGAAACGATATCACATTCGAAGGATTGGCAAATGTTTTTCGGGTGTACACAAGCACGTTGTTCTTTTATTCGTCAAAAGTTTAAAAACGATATCATTTTCGAACATTTGGCGAATGTTTTTTCTTTACAAGAAAAATTGTTTCGAGAAACATTTTGTTATTCGGAAATTTGTTTGTTTTAAAAAATAATTTTATGTAGATCGTATAAAATTCCCATTTGCTTTTTTCCAATAGTTTCGATATAAATGCTACATATCATACAAACAAGAAGTGTTGATAAACACAACATATACCTGGGTTGCAAAATACAAAACAACAATGTTTATAAACATCGTATCGCAAACATTACAAAGAAGAAAAAGGTACAAATTAACTTCACTACTTATTTTTTATTGAAAAAAATAATTTTATTTTTTTTTTTATTCGGAGCGACCTCCGTGTTTATTTATTAATAGACATCGGATTTTAGCATGTTTTTTATTTCTTATCCGATTGGACTCAAATTTTGGATCTAGGCGTTTTGAGGGTCAATTTTTCGATGTTTGGGGTCATATCAAAAATATGCAAAAAATATGCAAAAAATATATGCAAAAAATATGCAAAATATATGCAAAAAATATGCAAAATATGCAAAAAATATGCTAAATATGCAAGTGTTTTTTTGACAAAAATCGTCAATTAAATTTAGAAAATCATCAAAAAAGCATTCTAAATTAAGTTTTTTGACGTTTAACATAGTTTTTTTGCAGATTGTTATGTTATTGAGACTCTCCAGATATTCCGCCACAGCAATACATCTAGACTAACAAGTCTTAAATCAGTTTTCACAAGGTGAGAAAATGTCAAATAACGCAGCATTCTATTACAACATAATTTGCTTCCTATACAAATGTAGGTAATGGAAAAATTTCAAAAACTCAATCAGAAATGTCAAAATCAACATGTCCAAATATGGGGATTGTTTCTAATCGGCCAAAATTGTCTAGCAAAAAAAACAAAGGAGCTAGAGTTAGTCATCGCTATTTTTCTTTAGATAGAAGCGCAATTTTTTCTAGTTTTTGGAAAAAGGGTTCGTTTTTTAGCGCAAAATGGGAAAAAGTACTAAAGTACCATTTACGATTCCAGGTTCTGGAATATAACTATAATTAGAAGTATACGTTTTGCATATCCACATATTAGATTTGAATATATTTTATAGTTTTTAGTCCTATATTTGTGGTCAAAAAGCTTCTTTGGAAAAATGCTCTAACTGCCTCTTTAATATTGAAGACAAGGTTTTAGTTTAATGCACTAAAAATACATAATTTTATATGTATATTGTAAGCATACAACCGCTTAATGCAGAATTGGGAAATGTTCACTCCTCGACGAAAAGTAATGCATTATTTTTAGATTCACTTTTGGCAGTTTTGTTGAGATGTGTATTATTTTATTGTTGTTAAATAATTTGAGCTTAATCTCGGGTTTTGTTGTTTTCAAATTTTTAAAAACAACAAGTTTTATTTAAATTGTGATGTAGTTAAAATGATTAGTGCAAAATGGCATCACTCAGAAAAACCACACAATAGCGTGGTAGTGGTAAAATAAGTCAAACCCTTGCAATTATCTTTAACATGGCAAAACCACTCACATATTTCTGCTACAAAAGCATTTTGAATGCTAAGAAAATATAGTTCTTTCATTCCTGCTACAGGAAAACAATTTTGATAACACAGTCGAAAAGAAAATATTCAATTAATTAACTTATACCTGACCGTGTACTCGATAATTTGAACTAATTATTACAAATGCTTCGAATTTGGACAGTTGTTTAATGGAGGAGTTGCTGTAAAAATTGTTTCAGCAACATTTAGAAAAAATTATCGAGTACAAGGATATAACATCTTTTAGAACACATAAGTCTTGCTGTCTAGGATATAAATAAATATATTAAGAAAAATATCCGCCGCAATATTGTCATTAAAGTTGCCAAAGGCAAAGATTTCAAGGAATCTTAATTTTCAAAAAAAAAAAAAAATAAATTTCACACTTGCCCCGTGTTTTGCTTACATCCAGATGTATACTTTAAAAACGTCATATTTTTAGCTCTACTTTCACAATCTGATTGGCGTTTTTTGTAATTTGGGAAAATTGAGTCTTGTTGCATGGTAAATTGGTAAAAAGTAAGGAAAGGAACAAATACGGGCAATGCCAATAAAAATGTCCGGATTGTCGTATAGAAAAATCTCACTATTTTTAACACTTAGAGCACGTAGAGTAGTATATAACTACCACGAGTTATTTAGTCATAGAAAATAATTTATTTTCTTTACTATTCGTTAATCCGGACAATTTGATACACCGCCGAAACCTGTGGTATAGGGATTATCGAGATTATACTGTATATATGGGTCCATTATCCAAATCTGAATCGATTCTTACCAAAATAAACAGGGATTGCCCTAGGACCAAAAAATCTCCAATTTTTATGCGAATTGGTCTATAAATGTGACCTGTACTTTGTTTTCAAAAAGACCTGGCCAGATGGATAAGTGCGAATCTATGCAGATCATAAAAAGGAACTGTGGGTCTATTTCGTTTCCTTTTGCATGTTGCAAACTCATTCACTAAGACATAATACCCTTAGGGTATTAAAATATAGTTATCAGTGCAATCATGAATAAAAATTCCGTGCATAATTTGTTTCCTTTCCTAAATTTCACAATTTTTTTTCCATATTTATGCCCAAAAAAGGGAATATTTTTGTCGATTCGCTAGAATATGCCATCATGAAGCGAATCTAGTAGCTTTCAACTTTTAACAAATATTGATTTTAAAAGAGTTTCACTTTCTAAAATTATTTTCCGTGCGGAAAATTCGGAGGGAAATATTCATGATTGCCCTGTATATTTTTTTATATGTTATATGTTTTTAGTAAAATATGAAAGATTTTATGTAATATTCAATATTGTCTTAGTCTTAATATCTAGCTCATTTGTTATTCTGTCAGACAATTTGGCCGAGCAGAAACTATCAACATATTTGGATACGTTCATTTTGATATTTCTGATTGAGTTTTTGAACAAATTTGTATTAGAAAGCAACTTATGTTGTAATAAGAAGGCTGGGTTATAGGAAATTTTCTAAGTCTTTTAGTCCAGATTTATTGCTGTGGCGGAATAATAATTAATAACATAATAATCTGCTAAGAAATCGACGTTTAACGACAATAAACTTAATTTAGAACACTTTTTGATGACTTTCCAAATTTAATTTGACGATTTTCGTCAAAAAAATTAGTTGCATATTTTGCATATTTTTTGCATATTTTGCATATTTTTTTGCATATTTTGCATATTTTTTGCATATTTTGTGCATATGCAAAATATGCAAATATGCAAAAAAAATAAAAAATATGAGCCTGTCATTGCATTCAGTTTTCTTCAAAACGAATTTTGGTCCAATCAGAATTTTCGTATCTTTATTAATAAAAAATATGCAAATATGCAAAATCCGATGTCTATTTATTAAGCAGCAAAGTAGAACTGACTTAAAATTTACTACAATTTTATGAATTCTTAAAACTATGCACTTGTCAGTCACATCACCTGATCTTCTTCCCGGAATTTGTTGCATTATGGGAACGGAAGTTCCACCAGCTAAAATGTTGCAGACATATCGTCAGCAACTTTATTAATTTCCAATTATGTTTTACATCGTTTGTTGTTATTTGTTATAGTTTTGCAACCATGAATGTGTTCGGTGTTAACTTACATAACAAAAACATCAAGAGACGTCAGATAAAGTTAAACACGTCATAACACTGAAACTCCGCCAAAAATGCTTTTTCGGCACTATCGTAAAAACTATCATCTTTCATTCGCTAATAATATTATTAACGATATTCGAATTCGAAGGTTTTCCTGCCACAAACTGAGCGACGAATGAATAGTTTTCAATTCGTTCTCGTGTGTCGTTTTCGAACAAAATATCCGCAAAACTATCGAAAAACATTCGAAAACGAATCTTTTGCGATAGCAATGGTATGGGGGGATATTCCAATGCTTGTATGTATATGTGGATTTTGTTTTTATTTCTCATTTGGCTCTCACTTATGGAACATAGTTGTACAAATGTACATTCAAATTATTTCGCATAGGATACGTAACGGCAGTCGCACGATATTTTGCGAAATACATGAACGCCTTTTTAGACGGAAGTGAGTGACTGCTTTACTTTTGTACAAGTTTTCGTGCGACATACATGAACAGGCTGTAAGTCACCTGAAAGATGCTGACGGACGCCAGGCTTGAATCTCATTGACAGTCTTTCTGATAGAACTCATCCCTAAATGCGAGTTGATAATTCTGCTCTCCAGCATTCTATCAATCCATTCAATAAAGAGAGAGGAGACATCCATATAAGATAGCGCATCGTGTATTGACTCGAGTTTGACATTGTTAAACGCCCCCTCGTGTACAAGGAATGTGCGACAACAGACAGGCCATATACAGTATAGTCTCGATAATCCGGACACTCGTTAATTCGGAAAACGCGGTAATCCGGACACTAGAATTTTTTACATTGTAGACTCGGTAATCCGGACATATCATATTTTTCGTACCTCGATAATCCGGACATCTATATTTTTCCCTATCTTGAGCATTAGACCCCGTTTATATATAACCGGATTTGACAAACCGACTGGGTTTTAAATGTCAATTCCATTGCTTATATTTCAAACAAATCCCCATAAAGAAGGTTAACCCTTCAAAAAGCTCTAATATAAACAGCATATTAGTGTTTTATTTATTCCATTGACGTTTTCGTTCTTAGCAATAGCAATAGGTGTATAAATAAGAAAAATTAAGTTTTTCAAATTTTTCGGTCAACATATCGTCTCTCTGGCTAGTCACTATTAAATCTGTCGAATCTGTCGTCAACCATCGATAGCTGATTATGATAAACAACCGTATTTTAAACATAGTGAGCCTACCCAGCAAACACAATGTCGGACGTCCGACGCGTCTGCTCAAAGTCGGAAGTTTTTTTCCGACGCGTCTGACCGACTTCGGTGCGAACTCTGTCCGACTAGTCTGACGAACTTTTCCCGTCCTCTCTCTCCCTCCCTGAAGGGAATTTTTCTATTTTCTCTTGTGCTGCTTTGGCAAAATTAAGTGTAAGTAAGCGGAGAGAAAAGAAAGTGTAATTGTTGATGCTGTTCGAACGAAAAATTGAGTGCTCGGGTTTTAATTTCTGTATCGGAGAACAACTTTGGTTTATTTTTGTTATGCGTGTTGATGCATAATAGTGTTTAAATGTTATTCATAGTGATCGGTTGCATACATATTTCTTTATTTTTATTAAGATAATGAAAGTAAAGATTTTCTTCGTCAAACTTCAACACTATTCCGTGGAAAGTCATATGTTTTATATTTGTATATGACCAAATTTACGTTTCTGAACACTTTTATGTTTATCAAAATTTTTTTGCATGTGAAGACATGTATATTTTCATATATTAATAACAATTGTTTTACATATTTCACAGATCGTGTTGACGAATTTGTTGTTCTCCACAGTTTGTTTTTCCACCAAGTTTAACACAGCATAAGATGATATTAAAACATGTAATATGTTTATAGTAGATAAACTTTTATAGGATTTGGAATATTTCGTGAATTAACTGTGTATTTTCAACATTGTTAATAATAGAAACAAATTCTGTAGTGGGATTCTGTAACTCATTTTTGCTGTTATCGATAATTGTCGGTAAAATTAAAATGGTTATAATTTCGATAATTAACGAAATTTTTCGGTAAGTTAACGATGAATGAAAAGTAGTCGCTAGCCTCTACCGACACAAACAGTGATGCCAACTTTTCTTTATGTTTTTAGTCATAATTTTGCGATTTAATTTTACCGATTTTTGTCGGTAACAGCAAAAATGAGTTACAGAATCCCACTACTGGTCGAATATTGGTAAATAAATCAGAAGTTCATACGATAGTTCATCTGACTTCGGACCAAATTCGGTCCGAAAGTCGACAAACACTTTCGAATTTCATAAAATTTTACTTCCGAATTTGGACCGATATCTGTCCGATAGTCGGTAAATAAATCAGAAATTTATACGACAGTTCATCAGAGTTCGGACCGAATTCGGTCCGAAAGTCGGCTAAAACATCCGATTTTCATCGGAATTTCGGTCAGAGAACACGTCAACCACGCCATATGACTTTCGGACAGAGTTCGGACCGAATTCGGACGTTTCATTTTGGTTTGCTGGGTAGTTACCTTAACAATCGATGTTGGGTGTTCCTTTCCTCTAAAGGAAAGAGTAAAAAAGTATCAGTCGGCTTTGCCGACAGAGATATACCCTCAGCCTATGTGAATTGAAACTTTCATCTACGGTCAGATCGAATGTATTTAGGGTCTTTTAATTATTTTGTGGCCTTTCTGGACATTTGAAATTGCCGGCGAATATATGAATTCGGATTAAAGTTCAAAAGTGTTGCAGAGGAGGTACTTAAAGGAATGGACCGACATAGTCCATTATGTAAGTGAATCTTATTTTGGGAGTCATATATTTTCGATAGATATCGCGCCCACTAGTCATTTCAGTGGGTCATCGTATAACTTATGCCAGGAAGCATGGACTTTTCCACGGAAAACATAATACCGTTGTAAGCAGGACAACAACGAACAGCACATTTCCCAAGGATCTTCGAACAGACCTTAAACTGCACTTAGACACAAATGTTGAACTTTTGTGGAGGACGTACCCTAAGGTACCTCCATTTTAGAAGTTAAACTAAATTTGGACGAAATATTAGGAGATCCAAAGTTTGGAACAAATTTGTTCCAGAGATATCGTGCATACCATTTAAGTGACATTTTTTAAATATTCTGGGGAGTACCGGAAGTTGTGGACCGGTGTTGCCTATCATCGAACTGACAAAATATGACGATGGCCAAATTTTGGACCAAATGGGTTAGTTCGAGAGTTATAGTGCTCTCCAGCCACTACACACGGTGCCATATGGGTTTTTTACACCTTTCGGGCTGTTTTCTCGAGAAGTATGGTCTTGCCCCTGAAAAAACTTTTACCGTCGTAATTGATTCAGCGAATGCAAGTTGCTTCAAAACAAGTAAAAAAGTATCCCAACATACGTATGTATTTAGGGGGTTTTAAAAATTTTGGGCGTTTGAACCGACAAAAATGTTGATTAGGATTAAAGATCAAAAGTTTTGCGGAGGAGATACTAGGGGGTCGATTATGGATAGCAACTCAACTGTAGTTGCGTTGCCAGAGGAGAAAATTATACAATTAAAATAAGTAAAAAGACGGAAATTTTTGTCAAATTCAATCAATATCAGTGTTTTGAACCTTCAGCTATTAATTTAATTGTAAAAAATATAAATTTTAATGCGGAAATAGACAATTTTATTACTAAATTTGCTGTGGGCAACGCAACTGGAGTTGGGTTGCTATCCATAATCGACCCCTAGGCTCGACATTGACCGTTATGGAAGTGCATCTCCAGCCACAACATATGGTGCCATAGGGAGTTTTTACACTCTTCAGGCTGTTTGCTCAAGAAGTATGGACTTGCCCCTAAAAAAACTTTTACCATCGTAATTGAGGTAGCGAATGCAAATTTTGTGTGGGAGGTACCGGATGGAGTGGACAAATATAGTCCATACTTGAACCTGATCTATATCTGGTAGAGATATTAGGATGTGTAAGGTATAGATCAATTCGGCCACTCCCTTCAAGAGTTACCGAACAATTTTTCCGAACAATTTTGAACTTTTGTGTGGGAGGTACCTGAAGGAGTGGACCAATATAGCTTATCTTCAAACTTAAACTATGTTTGGACAAAATATTACTAAGGCCAAATTTTGGACCAAATCGGCAGATCCGTTCTAGAGTTATCTTGCGCTCCAACCACCTCAATCGGTGTCATAGGGTTTTTTTTGCAACTTTCAGGCTATTTTCTTTCAGGAAGTATGGACTTGCCCCTGATGCAACTTGTACCGTCGTATGGAGGGCAGTGAATACAAGTTGCTAAAACAAAAATCAAAGCGATTCGAGAGATGGCCCTAAACTGAACTTTTCTGAAATTTTGTGTGGGAGGTACCCTTATCTAAGTCTGGTACATATTTCAAGATGGGCAAAGTATGGACCAAATCGGTTACTCCCTTCAAGAGTTATCGTGCGCACAAATTTTACGAACATTTTCGAACTATTGTGGGGGAGGTGCCGGAAAGAGTGGACCGATATAGCCCATCTTCGAACTTAAACTAAGTTTGGTTAAAATATTGCAAATGCCAAAATTTGAACCGAATCGGTTTATCCGTTCGAGAGTTATCGTGCGCTCCATCCAGACAGACCGAAGGAACTTTGCTCAATCGACTCCAAATTGTCTGAAACACATTTCGTCCAAACATACTTGGGGTCTAAAACCATTATTTCGATGAGGCACATTTTGCCCGTATAAAAGTGTATATACCCTCGTTAGCATAAACGCTAAGGGTATAATTAGTTTATTAGACCTCCGATTAGTGAACTATGTAATGTATTAAAATTGTATTTAATCTACAAAGCTTTAAAACATTTAAAGCTTAGTTTTCAGATTTTGCAGATTCCCAAACTCATTTTTGGAGTTACCGACAAAAATCGGCAAAATTAAAACGCAACATTTTAATGAAAAGTTTAAATAAAAGTTGACAGCACTCTTGCTATAGGCAGAACTTAACGACTATTTTTTTTTTTTTTTTTTTTTTTTTTTTGGCCGCTAACTGACTAAAAAAGTCGTTAATTACCAAAATTATAAGCAATTTAATTTTACCGATGTTTTCGCTAACGCACAAAAATGAGTTGAAGAATCGCACTTTTTGTATAGAAATTGCAATAAATTATTTTAAAATTTAATTCTTCATTATACAAAATCACCGACAAGTATGGATTGTAGCAATAGATTTAAATTCTATTGTCTTATTCGAAGGCTATAACATTTATATAAAACAAAACCTTTTTTGGTTTCAACGACAAGGTAAAGTCAGTTGCTGATGTTCATAGAAATGGCCAAAATATATTCACCATAATGTGCATTTGAATTCTGAAGTTATATCTCGAGTCGTAAGAGGATCATGTCCCATATACTCTGACAATCTACGAAGTTTAAATACTTGAAAAAAAGCTATGAATAAATTTACACCATTGGAGAGAAGTTTTAACTACAAAAATACGCAGGAAATGTCGCTTAAATTACGCCGGAGGAGTAAAATTTAAATGTCATTGCCAGGAAAGCTGCTTAAAATGGTCGCAACCCGTGATATTTGCTTAATATAAATTTGTTTACCTTAGACGTCAGGTTATTATGTAATAAAAGTCCGATATTAATGATTTTAACTTAAAAAATTGTGTTTTTTGTGACTACTCGGTAATCCGGACAATTCGATAAGCCGGACATCGCCGAAACATATGATGTCCGGATTATCGAAACTATATATATATATATATATATATATAGTTTAATAAATTATGCAATATTTATTTCATCAAAATCTTCACATTTTTAAATGAAGTCGAGTAATCTATTAAACTGAAATTATTGTCCCTATATACATATATATATATATATCAGGATCAGGGCTGGGGACGCGTACTGCAGCATCGCCGGGTTGCTCCTATCCGGGACAGGGGACTTATAGGGCTGGAATGTGCTAATCGCCCCTGCAATCTTAGGTCCACTGATCAACCTCTTGACAAGATTCACCTCCTCGTCTGTGCAGGTGGGACAGGCCGACCTCCGTATTGTCACTTGCTTTGTATTCGTGCATGAATCTAGGGTTTCTTAAATCGAGTTCCATACTAGAGTAATTTTATGAAATTGCAGTAAATCGGCCACATCAGCACCACGATTTCGTGGTATTATCAGCAACCACACAGCCGGGTAGGTGGGTACTTGCCAGCAAGTCCAGGGTCTCAAGACCGGACTTAGTCCATGATCCGTCCCTACGCCTAATACTCCCCATTGTTTTAGGATCCTTAGAGAGTATCTTTCGGAATCTGGATGCAGCTTTAACTCCCTCTACGACTCGCTGAAGTTTACCAAAGAGTTCCTTTAAGCTTTTTTGACCTCGCTTTTGTACTTATTAAAGCTCACCTTATATAAGTCCCAATCAGCACTGAGTTTGGTACTATTTGCCTTGTTATAGGCATATGGGTATGTTCTGAGACACACTTCACCTCTCACTGCACGCCTCAAGTATTTATGAAGTCAGCCAAACTTTGTACATTTTGACGGAATATTGTTTTGAGGACCAATAGCAAGAGATTTGCACAAACCATATAGTTTTTATATAATTTGCTGCCATAATTAATATGAAAAGTTTTACAATTTTGGTCTTCGCAATACTTTTGTTGGCTAACTGTAGCTATTCGATTGAGATTAATTTCACATTCGCTATATACATACATATATTTATTCCTAATTTAATGGAACCCTCATTGAAACCATTCAAAACCATTTGAACTAAGAAACAATTTTGCAATTTTTGGACAAAAAAAGATAACAAGAGGCAGTTTTTATTTTACGCATACATAATTCAAATTGTAACCATAATTTTTTCTACGAAAAAATTGGACTTTTTATAAATGCATTCAAATCTCCTTTCAGAATTAATAAATAGAAAAAATATGTAATCCCTATTAAACAAGGATTATAAAATAAAATTAATGAGGAAATGGTGAAAACTGACGTTGTTGGCAGTTTGAGACTTAAGATTTAGCTTTAGCTGCTGCAGCTTCACGTTCTAATGCTCTTTGCTTAGCCTTTTCATAAATCGGCATTAATTGACCGCGTTCACCCAGCATCTTCAATAGTTCTACTATGAAAGGTAGGTAATTGTGTTTGCGTCTGATGTTCTCGATGCGATAACGTTTACGCTTTTCCACTTCATTGTCGATCAATGAACGTAGTTTAGCGATTTCAGTCTCACGATCATCGGTTTCCATGGCTTCTCCACTACCACTGCTCAATAATTTATCGATTTGCTGTTGATAAATTTTTTGACGATCCGATACAATAGCCATTAGATTAAAATGAATTTCACCTTCGCTATATTTATTCATTCTCTTTTCAATGATTGGACGAACAACATCAATCCAATTTTGTCCTTCACTAATGGCACCCAAATCAATGGGACCCTCCTTCAAGCCATCTAATTCATAGAGACGTCCCTCAATGGGTACATAGCCAATAAAGTGGTAAACATCTTCGTCTTTGTTTTGATTTTTCGAGTCCAATTCGAAAAGAGTCTGCCGCGCAAAACTATTGTGTACGGTTCTAATTTGTGATGCATTGCTCAATGTCAATCCTTTATTGTATGGATCAAAGAATTGACAAAATTCTTTAAAGTTAGTTAAAGTTTCACCAAGTTTGATATCCTCATGCTTACAATTAAGCAAAACACTTAGGATGGCTTGTGTAGCACAAGCATTGTTGATAACCTGTTTGGCAAAGAAAATATTTTGCAAGCGGTCATCTTTAACAACACTGCCAGCCGGTTCATCGTCTTGTACCCACTTGAAAAGAAATATAAGCCCATGAATTGGTTCCAAACTCTTAAATGAGTCAGCATCTAAAGACCAAATTTCTTCCACTTGAGCGCCATCAACCCCTATGAATACAAGAAACAAACATTTCGAAAGAACGCTAAGAAAACCGGCAAGAATAAATGCATACCAAATTCCTTTATAAGTTCAGTAAATACACCTGGATCGCTTTCGATTAAACACCAATTACCAGCGCCTTCCATTGTTTTCGCAGTGCCTGTATAATACACAGAATATTTTAGACAGTTTCGCAAATATAATCCGCTAAAGCTTCTTTCAAAAAAATTTGCAGAATCACAATGCACAAAATAATAAGATTTTACATAGTTGTATAAAAGCGTTTGAAAATACATAAAAAATCAACCAAATAACATAATGAGAGTTGCCACATTATAGATGAGTTCGTTAACCCACTCAGCGCCGAGAATTTTTTTTACGAGGAAACGTAAAATTGTATAACAATTATATTTTGAGACTTTCTAAGCATTTCTTAATAAATAACATTTTTCTCCAAACCGAATAGTTCGAATAATCCGCTAAAGCTTCTTTCAAAAATATGCAAATCATAACTCACAAAGTAATAGCTGTGTTCCTTTACTTATCTGAGGTTACCATTTTTAACATTTGTTACCATTTTTAACCTGCAAAGCGTTCCTTAACCCCGAAAAGTGGCAAAACTGGAAGCCATTTTTAAGAGAGTGAAAGGGGAGAGACAGCGAAAATGGCTTTCTCTTCTACCACAGGCTACCAGCAAAATTTCTGCAGGTAAAAAATGGCAGAACTGATTTTTCGACTTTTCTTGGACGATTATTTCACAGTGAAGGAGAAAACGGACGAAAAGCAGAAGAAAAAGTCGAACGCTGACAAAACTAAATTAAAAACTGTGAATTAAAAGACGAAATTTGATTTTTTTATGTATCTTTTTGACATTGCTGCCTGATCTACCATTTTTCCGTTCCTTTATTTTTCTGGTAAAAATGTTCATGAGTGAGCAATTTTGACACATTTCTCTTTTACCACCCTTACAATTAAAAAGTAAAGGAACAAAGCTAATAAGATTTTACAGAGTTTTATAAAAGGGTTTGTAAATACCATGGTACAAATATACAGGTAGCCGCATCGGCAATTGTTGGTAACATAAGATGTCAAAATTTGACATCAATACAATGCAATTGACACATTATGTTACCATCAGCTGGCTTGATAATGCTACCTGTATTATTGTACCATGGTAAATACATACATACATAAAAAATCAACCAAAGACATAAATACAACTAAGACATGACAAAATGCATGCAACAAAAAAATGTTTACGAAACTTTGTATAGAAACATTACCCTTAACAGGTTGCAGTTAATTCAAAATCGCAACCAAGGAGGAACATTTCATGTAATGGTATCAGAAACGAAATTTATGAATTCAAGGATCTATTCAAGAATAATTCTATGTCAATTGGATCGGTAAATTCGGTTAAATACGTAAAAATGTATAAAAGAAAAAAATGTTATATCACCATATCGTGATATAACATTATGTTAAATTCAAAAGCCATTCACTGAAGAATGATAGCAAACAAAATGTCTTATCTTGTTGTATTTATGTCTTTGAATCAACCACGTAAGGGGTAGTTTACACTATATGTAAATGTCATATGACATGACATTTTCCATCGTTATACATTCGCTAATATGTGTAATATTGAATATTTTCCTTACGCCATTTACTCTGTGCGTCCACACCAACAAAAATGTAAAAAAACTACGTCTCCACATTGCCTCCGTAAAAAATATGGAATGTTTTTATTTTGTGTCATATGACATTGGTAGATAGTGTAAACTACCTCTAACATAATGAGAGTTGTCACATTATAGATGACTTCGTTAAGATCAATTTACATATGCCCTTAAGGCCCGAACAGAATCAATCGTCGCTTGCTTTGCTTGCTTCCCAAATGTCAAATTATAAAGGAATGCAAGAGCCTCCTAAACATGGTACAAATACACAGGTAGCCGCATCGGCAATTGTTGGTAACATAAGATGTCAATATTTGACATCAATTCAATGCAATTGACACATTATGTTACCATCAGCTGGCTTGATAATGCTACCTGTATTATTGTACCATGCTCCTAAAGGAGAACGCAGGCGGATATGCAAAGAGGCTCTGACATTCTTTTATAATTTGACATTTGGCGAAGCAAGCTAAGCAAGCGACGATTGATTCTGATGTGGCCTTAAAGGTAGAAATAGGATCAATCAAGTTGATTGAATCAACTCGTTGCTTGGTCTTATGCCAGACTATGAAAATTTTCATGAACATGTTTTGAGCTCATGGGTAAGAAGGGAGCTCCTTCACCTCCGCTCTCTCCTCAGTGTCTGGCACAAGAGTTGCTTTGCAAATGTCAAATTATAAACGAGCCAGAGCCTCTTCGCAATTCCGCCGGCGTTCCCCCACATATTTTGACATTTGGAAAGCAAGCAACGAGCTGTTTCTACCCTTAAGCTGAAAACAGATACAACGTTTGATTAAAGTTTTGCGTTGGGCATCGAGAAAAAAACAACAACAACAGGGCGACGACGATACCAAAGTCCAGCGTTTATCTGTTTGCCGGCATATATTTCAAATGAATTTGAATTTTTCGGCATCATGCCCAACAGTGTAAAAACGGCCAAAACGACACAAAACTTTAATCAAACGTTGTATCTGTTTTCAGCTTTAATACGATTCCGTTTTACGAAATCCTAGAAATAAATTAACTGCATTAAGGCCATGTTTATACTATGACCCTTCGCAGGGTTAACCTTCTTTATGAGGATTTATTTGAAATATAAGCAATGGAATTGACATTTGAAACCCAGTGGGTTTGTTAAATCCGGTTATAATATAAACGTAGTATAATACGGCGTTTAGATTATAGTTTTTTGCAGGGTTAACCTTCTTTATGAGGATTTATTTGAAGTATACACAATGGAAATGACATTTGAAACCCAGACCCACTGGGTTAACCCGGTTATATGTAAACGGCCTATAAAACACTAGCTTTTAACAATTTTTAATGACCGTCAGAAAGGCACATAGAAAAAAGTTGCCGATTCACGCCAGCTGATTGAACATAAAAGATGAAAACATAAAGGTCAAGGTAGAGCTGGCAAACCATCGATATTCCCAACATTAGATATTTTCCATAAAATATTTTAAAATATCGATTGCTATCGATATTATCGTTAAGTTGTCAACACAATTACTTTCTCTTATGTTACACGCTGAAACTTTCATACGAAACTTTCCCATTATTTTGGCGTTCTTAGGTCGAGTTCCCCATTACAGTAATTTCATAAAATTACTTTTGTATGTATTTCTCTTTATTGCAATAAAATTTAGGTTGGGGTTTTTTGTTCCGATAATATCGATAGACAAAACTGTCTATCGATATTTAATTTTTAAAAAATTATAGATTTTATCGATAGTGCCATCGATTTTTTGCCAGCTCTAGGTCAAGGTACATAATAGCCCATTTAGATATGACTTCATTAGCCGGATTTAGCACATTATCAGGTTTTATTTGTTAACCCAGCGTTTACAAATGACAGGACAGTTGACTTCATGTATTGATTGTCAAAATCCCACAACTTGCCTGTGTGACGTAGGCGTCCCGACAACTGCAAAAATAGTTTTAAAATTTTGAATGAAAATCGTCGATTTCTTTTTGTTTTCCGTTCATATATTTTGTTTATGTCCATGTTCTTTTGTTTTCAACACATTTCAACTATTATTTCACCTATTTTTACAAAAATGCCAAAAATTTGTCTTCCATACTGTCTGTGAAAAAATGATGGACAGCTGGAAGACAAATGTATGTATGTGTTAGTAAATCAGAGTTGTATTTGAAGACAAACTGTCTGGTGTAAACGCCTATAAAAACCAGCCAAAATCTACCAGATTTCCCATACAAAAATAAATCCTCGTATTGAGTGGATTTGTTTTAAATCTGGCATAAATCCTCGAATACAACTATGTTTTCTGCAAAATGTTTCTAGAAAATACAAAAATTTGCAAGCTGGCACAAGAAACAAGGCAGACGCTTCGGTGAATTGCTACACTAAAAATAATTTAAAACGAAAAAATTTTGTAAACAAGGCGGACAAATTAAATTTGTTTTGATGTACAAAGTTGATTTTAATATTTACGATGTCTAAACGATAAAATAATTCGTGTATTTATTTTAGATGCGTAAACTGTGATAAAATAATTCTTTATTTGCTCTTTAGTTAGCATTAGTAGCATAATGTGCTAACATTTTCAGTATTAAACAATAAACTTGTAATTTGACACATGTTTTTTGAGACGATTTCAATTTACAACAAATTCTTTTGACGTTTCAAATTCAATCGGATGGGCTGATGCATCTACCTTGGTAATTGTGCTATGAACAAAAATCAACTGACTGCCATTTAAATCCTCCAAAAAGTATATCTAAAGGCAATGAGACTTGTACTGGATTTATTAAATCCAGAAAAGGGGTTTATGACTAGTCTAAATGAGCTATAAGAATCTTCGCCGCCTGGCTTGCCTACGAAGCATGCCTATATACATCCGTATGCCCAAATCGTTTGTGGTGAAAAAAGTAGAATACATATATTCCTACCGAAATACGTCGAACGTATGAAATTTAAAGTTGAATAAATTTAACTTTGACAGAACGTACAATATGTTTCCGTAACTTTTTGCTTCTACCAATTTCGTGGCGTTAAAAGTGGAAAATCTATCAAACTGCTGATTTGATATTTATTTGACAATTAAGACAAAGGAAGAAAAGAAAACAACGCGCACGTTGTTTGCTTGGCTTTCTTTCCAAATGTCACTTTATAAGGGAATGACAGAACCTCTTCGCAATTCCGAAGGGGTTCCCCATATAAGTTGTGTTCCTTTACTTATTTGAGGTTACCATTTGTTACCATTTTTAACCTGCAAAGCGTTCCTTAACCCCAAAAATCGGTAAAACTGGAAGCCAATTTTAAGAGAGTGAGAGACGAGACAGATCAAAAATACTTTTCCCAGCAAAAAAAAAAAGAAGAAGTTGTGCAATTGGAGTTATGATTTCACAACATCTTTCGATGTAGTCCAACAGAGTTATGAAAAATGCACTCCGTTCGATACATTTTATAAGCAGTTGCTGTAGAGATCCCTTCAGAAAAAAACAGTTGGTTGATCCCTACACATTTCTTCAAAAGATAAACAAGAGTGTATAAATTTCAAAGAATTTGTTATAAAATAAAGAAATAACAAATTAAGTTGCGAACATTTTTTCGGTAATTCACTAGACGGAAATTGTTAATGGAGTAAAGTGCAGTTGGAGTCCATGTCGAAAGCTGAACTAGTGATGGGAAGTCAACATAAAAATCCTTTAGTATGATGAAGCAAAATCAGATGCGATTGGATTAATTGGAGAACGGAGAAAGTAAACTCAAATGAGACTGAATTTAATGGAAACTTTTTTTAATTTGTGTTTATATAATAAAGTTCTTTGTATTCTTGTTTTACACAAATAATAAATGCATTTTATTTATTCTTGGATATTTCGCAATAGCTTGCATTTTTATTGGATGTTTGGATAGATTAAAAACACAATCCGAAGAGTGCCTTTAAATCCAATCCAAAATACTACATAAAAAGTTGTGATTTGGATCGAAAACGGAGTGCATCCTAGCTGTGTGCTGTGGAAGCAAAATGGAGTGTATCCTAGTTGCGCGCTCTCTTGTAAAATTCATAGGAAAAGATGTACTCCAAAGGCAAATGTACTGTACACTTGTAGTGATTCAACTGCATCCGCGTATGCAAACTTTTTGCTGGGAAAGGTTAGCTAAAGCTGTCAGTCAGTTTCAATTTTTTTCTTTCGAGTGTTCCTAACCCTGCGTTTACAAATGACAGGACAGTTGAGTTCATGTATTGATTGTCAAAAATCCAAAACTTGCCTGTGTGTGTGTCCAGACAACTGCAAAAACAGTTGTAAAATTATGAATGAAAATCATCGATTCCTTTTCGTTTTTCGTTCACACATTTTGTTTTTGTACATATTATTTTGTTTGCAGCACATTTGAATTATTATCTCACTTATTTTTACAAAAAATGTCAAAAATTTGTTAACCCGGCTGTCTGTGCAAAAATAATGGACAGCTGGGAGACAAACGACAAATGTATGTATGTGTTACTAAATCAGAGTTGTATTTGAAGACAAACTGTCTGGTGTAAACGCCCAGTAAAACTTCAAAATTATATACACAATCTGTATATGTGTGTGTGCTGTTTGAAAAATATGTCAAACAATTTTAAAAGCAATAGAATTCAATGATTTTTAAAATTGGTTTTAGAATATTTGTATGGAAGAAATTCGTCAGCTTTGCATTGAAACCATCATTTCGTCATATCCACAATTCGATTATGTGGAGAAACTTTGACACTTCATTCATTTTTGGCGTTTTTTTTTTATAGAATGCTCATAAAATGTATTGTAAACCCACTTGTTGCTTTTGCGTTTAGTAATTTTGACGTTTTAGGAATTTAGGAAAAACCAGGGTTCTATAATTTGTTTTCATCTAGATCTACCTCTTTACTTATACCATGCGTTAAGCGCTTGGCACATACGGTGCGTTTTGCGTTGCGTTACAACAACCACATGAAAAAAGTGTAAGTGAAGCCAAGTTTTTAGAAAAACAACAATATGGCTGACGCATTAAAAGCTGTGTTCCTTTACTTACCTGAGGTTACCATTTGTTACCATTTTTAACCTGCAAAGCCTTCCTTAACCCCGAAAAGTGGCAAAACTGGAAGCAAGTTTTAAGAGAATGAGAATGGTGAGAGAGCGAAAATGGCTTTCTCTTCTACCACAGGCTACCAGCAAAATTTCTGCAGGTAAAAAATAGCAGAACTGATTTTTCGACTTTTGTTTGACGATTATTTCACAATGAAAAAGAAAAACAGAAGAAAAAGTCGAACGCTGACAAAACTAAATTAAAGACTGTGAAATAAAAGACGAAAATCGATTTTTTATGTTCCTTTTTGACATTAAGTCTGTCTGGTTACTTTCCCAGCAAGAATTGTCCAGCAAGAACTTTCTCAGAGAGTAAGGGGTTTTTATTTTCTTTTGCTAGAAAATTGTAAAAAGTAAACAGACACCTTCCCAGCAAAAACCAGCAAGCAATCAGTTGACTTGCCAAAACAGAACAATTTGCCGGCCAACAAAGGAAGCAAACACGTTGTATTTTATTAAAAATAAAAAAGAAAAATGAAACAAAAAAGTATTTTTCCACTTTAGAAATTTGTTCTCCATAAAACAATACAATTAGACTATGTTATTTCCACAATAAAATTGTTTTTAATGTTCACAAACATAAATCAACAAAAAACGGCTGATTGATTGTTTTCAGGAAGAAGAAGAGCTTGCAAGTGCTTGCTAGAAGAAATTTGTCCAGCAAGAATTTGCAAGCTCTCAGTGAAAGAACTGTCAAAATGTCTCTCTCGAATCGCTCTCTTTTGCTGGTTTTTTGTGTTAACAGACGACTTCCAGCAACAATTGGTACAAATTGTTACACATTTTAAGGTAACCAGACACAGCTATTGCTGTCAGATCTACCATTTTTCCGTTCCTTCACTTTTCTGGTAAAAATGTTCATGAGAGAGCAATTTTGAGCAATTTTGAAACTTTTATCTTTTACCACCCTTACCATTAAAAAAGTGAAGGAACAAAGCTAAAGTAAAACATAATTTAACTTTTTTGGGGCAACGGGTGTCCCAACGTGTCACTAAACGGACCGTATGTGCCGAGGGCTTTAGGCCATGTTTAGTCCCAATTTACATTAGGCGAGTTTACTTGCGGCAAGTCCCAGTTTGTAGAAGAGACACGTAAGGGAAATGGAAAAAAATTGCTCGTACCGGCAATTCTCAGGTAATTCATTTTATATTTTTCGATTTGACATTATTTTCATTGTTTTGAAAACAAAACTTTAGTCCCGGGCCACACTACAGTAATTTCACTGAAATTTAGATATGAAATTATGCGTCTCTAGATCGACGCCCATAGTAGAGTAAAATCATTAAATTGCTGTAGTGGGGAATTTGATTTAAGAACACCTAATTTCATGAATTTTTTTTAATGAAATTCTGGCTAGTGTGGACCGGGACTTACCGAACAGAATTGCCTTTTATAAACGCAAGAGGCAAGTTTAAAAAGGAACGAGAAAAATTGCCGCATGTAAACTCGGCTAATGCTTGGTTTACATTCGGCGTCGTTTCGTGATTTCAAATGCGTTTCGTGATTTCGCGCGGAATCAAGCAAAATTTATCATGTTTTCGCATACAAAAACGAAATCATCTTGTTTCGTGATTTCAGCGAAATCAACATCGAAATCACAGTACACATGATATACAACCCTGTTTTTGCCTTAAAAAGTACCAAAAATAGCAACACTTTTCACGTATCAGAATAAACAAGGTAGATGGTCAATTGCTGCAACAAAAATTTTTAGTATAAAATTTGTAAACAACGTGAAAAACATATTAAATTACTTTGTTACAATGCTATTTTTCATTGTGTTCCCGTATTTTTTAACCCTTTCGGTGCTTCTTTTTTGTTTTTGATCTGAAAAATATATTTTTCCAATTTTATATATACTTAAGCCCACAATATGAATAATCAAAACTAATTTTTTAATACTTTGTTTGGAAAAGTGGTTTTTCGACAGAATGTATTTAAAGAAAAAAAAAACAAAACACAACTAAAATATTCAAGTTTTTAATTAAATTTCATCTTATAGAAGACTAGGAGGCCTTATAGAAGAGGAAGAAGTCTTTTTATAGAAGAGCAGGACGTCTTCTCATAAAACAGCAGAATGTCCTCTCATAGAAGGGCAGGATGTCTTCTCCTGGAAGAGCAGGATGTTTGCATATAGAAGGGCAGGAGGCCTTCTTATAGAAGAGCAGGAGGTCTTCTTATAGTAGAGCAAGAGGTCTTCTTATAGAAGAACAGGAGTTCCTCTCCTTGAAGGGCAGGAGGTCCTCTTCTTGAAGAGCAGGACGTCTTTTCATAGAAGAGCAGGACGTTTGCATATAGAAGGGCAGGACGTCTTTTCATATAAGAGCAGGACGTTTGCATATAGAAGGGCAGGAGGACTTCTTATACAAGAGCAGGAGGTCTGCTCATAGAAGAGCAGATCGTCTTCTCGTAGAAGAGAAGAACGTTTGCATATAGAAGGGCAGGAGGTATTCTTATAGAAGAGAAGGTGTTCTTATATAAGAGCAGGAGGTCTGCTCATAGAAGAGCAGGACGTCTTTTCATAGAAGAGCAGGACGTTTGCATATAGAAGGCGGGAGGTATTCTTATAGAAGAGAAGGAGGTCTTCTTATACAAGAGTAGGAGGTCTGCTCATAGAAGAGCAGGACGTCTTCTCTTAGAAGAGCAGGACGTCTTCTCGTAGAAGAGCAGGACGTCTTTTCGTAGAAGAGAAGGACGTTTGTATATAGAAGGGCAGGAGGTATTCTTATAGAAGAGAAGGAGGTCTTCTTATATAAGAGCAGGAGGTCTGCTCATAGAAGAGCAGGACGTCTTCTCATAGAAGAACAGGAGACCTTCTTATAAAAAACCAGATGGTCTTCTCATAGAAGAGCAGGGGCCCTTCTTACAGAAAAGCATAATATCTTCTCATTGAAGACCAGGAGGTCTACTTATAGAAGACATGAAGGTTTTTCATAGAATATCTGGAGGTCTACTATTAGAAGATTTTGGGGTCTTCACATAGAAGGTCTTCTTATAGAATATCTGGAGGTCTTCTTTTAGAACATTTAAAGCCTCTTATAGAAGACCTAGGGTCTTCTTATAGAAAAGCTAGGGTCTTCTTATAGAAAACTTAGGGTCTTCTTATGGAAGATTCGAGGCCTTCGTATAGAAAAACTGGAGGACTTCTTATAGAAGACCTGAATGTCTTCATATAGCAGATCTGAAGGACTTCTTATAGAACACGTGAATGTCATCCTATAGAAGGGCTGGAGGTCAGCTTGTAGAAGACGTGGGGGCCATCTTATATAATATCTGGAGGAGTTATTTTAGAAAATATGCAAGAATTGTTATACATCATCTGGAGGTTTTCCTATGGTGGATCTGGAGGCTTCCTTATAGAAGACCTGGAAGTCTTCGTATAGAAGACCTGGAGGTCTACTTATACAAGATCTGGAGGTCTTCTTATAGAAGACCTGGAGGTCTATTTATACAAGATCTGGAGGTCTTCTTATAGAAGATCTAGGGGTTTTACAATAGAAGATCTGGGAGTCAAACAAAGTGAAACATTACCGTTGGGAAAAATCTATGTCATATGGCATAGTATGAAATATAAAAAATCTGGCAGCTCCATTGAACTATATTTCGGATCTTTTTTTCGTTTTAATTATTAAGGCAATGATTATCTACTAAATTAAATACAAAAAGTTAACAAAAACAATATTTTTGTTAATAAAATATATAAAATTATAAGATGGTATTTTCATGCAAATTTTAAATCGAACGAGGAGCGCTTGCTCTTTGAAACATAACAATGTATAGGGTCCACCAATCAAAAATTTTTGTCGAATTATTTTTAGATAACACTTCAAGGAAAAATACAAAATTATTAAAAAAAAGAGTGCCCATAAGTATTTTGCCTTAAAACGGGCTTCAAAAACTGGTTATGCCATATGGCATAGAATCACCGAAAGGGTTAATGGTAATGTTAGAAAAAAGAGCGAATTGCTTCTCCATACAAATTTCTTAAAAAATACGGGAACGGAAAAATGGCAGAAATTGCAAAAACTTCAGCAGAAATGTCAAAATCAACGTAGCAGCTATCATATTACATGCCAATGAACATGCTTGCTGCTAGTTTCTACTAGGCCAAAATTGTATAGTAGAAAACAGGAGAAGAGGGTGTTATTCGTCGCTATTTTTGCTTAAAGAGAAGTGCTAGCAGCGTTGCCAATATTTTTAGATTATTTTCCCCAACTTGCCCAAAACTTTTCCCCAAAATTCCTCAGATTTTATTGAATTTCCTCAAAAAAATCCCCAAAATTTTTTTTAACAAATAATTACAAAAAAATCGAGAGTAGTTTTATTTTACTGTTGAAATTCATATCATTAAACTTGTAAAGTATTCTATACACTTATATATGAATTAAATTAACGATATTGAAAACTTCACTTTCAAGTGATTCAGAATCATTAGTCTCATTGGATTTATATACATTTGTATAATGAAAGAGTTGTACCATTTCTTTAGGTGGGTCAAAATTTCTACAACCAGTGGAGTTGATAGAAAATTGATTATTTATTCTAGTAACTCGTACTGCATTTTAAGAATTACTTGTTGGAACGGAAAGCATATTTTGTCCCGGCCCACACTAGAGTAATTTCAATGAAATTTTGACATGAAACTTTGAATTTTTTGGGAAAAATGCATAATTTTAAGAAAATAGTGTACACGGTTTCATGTGTTGTGCAATTTTGCTTTGTTTCAATATTCGTATGAAACAAACAGATCGTTTTATTTTACATTTTCTTTTACTTTCATGTCAAAATATCAGTGAAATTACTCTTATGTCCAATTTACATTAGCAACTTTTTCGTCATTAATGTTTGGTTTACATTCGGCGTCTTTTCGTGATTTCGAAGGCGTTTCGTGATTTCGCGCGGAATCAAGCAAAAATTATCATGATTTCGCATACAAAAATGAAATCATCTCATTTCGTGATTTCAGCGAAATCCGCATCGAAATCGCAGTACACATGATATACAATCCTGTTATTGCCTGAAAAAGTACCAAAAGTTGCAACACTTTTCACGTATCACAATAAACAAGGTAGATGGTCAATTGATGCATCAAAAAATTTTAGTATCAAAATTTGTAAACAATGTGAAAAAAATATTAAATTACTTTGTCACAATGCTATTTTTCAGTGTGTTATTGTACTTTTTTAATGATAATGTTAGAAAAAATAGTATGGCAAAAATCAGGAGAATAGGGTGTTATTCGGCGCTGTTTTTGTTTAAAGAGAAGTGCAAGTATTGCTAGACTTCGGAGTACGGGAACGCATTTTTAGCACTAAACGGGAAAACTGCTGCAAAGGTATGAACACAACTTTTATCTATCAAAATTTATTATTATGATGTCTCAACGATAAAATCATTTTTTATTTTTTCATTTGTTATTACTATACACAATTAATACGATATATAGATAATTTTAAGATAATTTTCGAAATAAAGTTGTAAAGTTCTATATTGTCGTATATTTTTGATGACTAATTCAATTTACAACAACTTGTTTTGAAAATTCATGTTCGATCAGCTGCGCATATGCATCTACCTTGATCATTGTGATATGTTTAAAATCAACAAAAAAATAAGTGTAAACACCGGGATGTATTTCAGGATTTCGTGAAATCCAGTGGATTTTAGAGCGCAAGTGTAAACTTTGCATTAGAGCCGATTCGTCATTTATTTGCTAAAACAGGCAACATTTTGCGTCATTTGCCATTCAAAAATAAATGACGATAGCTGCGTCATTTATTCTAAACAACGCACGAAAACACCATACTATTATAAGCAGCCCTGTTTTTTTTTTTTGTCATAAACTACGAAAAATGCAACTGTTTTATGATGTCTTTGTTTGTTTTGTGTGTGCTGTAGAAAAACAAAAATACTCAAACGATGACAAAAGTGGAAAGAAATGGTTAAAAAAATTGCAAAAATTATGTTTTTTCTTTGTTTTTGAAATTAATTTAAGTTATTTGATACACATTTGTACTGTGAAATTCCTATTTTTCTGAATAAATATATTGTGTGCGTGTGTTTGTGTTATTGTATAAGTGTGTATGTGCGATTGTGTGCGTAAGCAAATGACGCAAAAAAAACAGATGTAAATACACTTCATTTGATTCTAGGATTTCGTAAAACGAAATCATTTAATATGCATACATATGTAAATTGGACTTTAGTGTGGCCCGGGACTTAATACAATTTCCAATTTACGAATGATAAGTCGATGGTCAGACTAGCACGATTTCAACATGGCGACGTCAAGTTTATAGGCGAGGGGTATGAAGTAGTGAAACCCATGTACATGGTTTTCTGTGTTTGTTATGTTGCCTCTTCTTGTTTTTCGTTGCAAGATTTTTTCTTCCATTTTCTTTCATTTTTATTTTCTCAAGCAAGCGTTAACAACAAAACAAACATAAAAAGACTTAATAAAAACATTTAATGAATGAAATAGTGAAAATTTAACTATTAATATTAATTTAATTATTAATGTTAATTATTTTATGTTGTTTTTTTGGTTTATTTATGTCTTTTTTTGTTTTTATTGGTATGAGAAAAACAACAAACGCGAATGGTAAATAAAGAGGACACGCAAAAATCTTAAATTTCACGTTAAAGTGTGTGGACACTAACGAAACTTGAAAAGAAACTTTACCGAAATTGGTTTCAAGAAACCTTGCTAGTCTGACCATCGACTAACTTTCTCCATTGCGATTCTTATGCTAAGTTTACATTTACGAAATCCACTCGATTTCAAGTGTCAATTCCATAGCACAAACGTCAAATGAAATCTCATCTGGATTTCATTTGACGTTTAACCTATGGATTTAACAGTTGAAATCGAGGGAATTTCGTAAATGTAAACCAAGCATTAAACAATCGTGGAGATTTTTGTGTTGACAACTGGTTCTAAAAAGGTTCGTATAGAGCTAAAATTGAGTTAACCCAGCGAATTGCTGCAAATATTGGGGTAAAATTGCTTGTAAGTTTAATAATTGTATATTTGTAGGCATCGGTTACAGCATTTGTATTAACAGCGTTTAAGATATTCGGCACTGGTCCTTTTTAACTTTAATAATTGTTTACTCAAAAAAAGTACAAGTCAAAATTAAAGCCTAGGTCCATGGCTCCTCATGGTAAATATGCAGAGTCGTTTTCGATCGATTCCACAATTTTTTCAATATCTTCATGGTAGAATAATAAAAGGTAGTCGCATCTGTCAAATTTGGGAAAATACAACCCTGTATGTATGTACGGGAGCGTGTCAAATACAAAACAACAATATTACGATATGACATTTCTTAATAAACATACATTTGTTGGTAATAAAAAAAGATATAGAAAATGAAAGAAAAAATATTGAACATTTCTTCAAATCTACGAGCTGGTAAGCGCTCTTTTAATAACCACTTTTGCCACCAATTAGTCTAAACTATCTTAACTTATAGATACTGTGGACGATTCCTTAAACCTCAATAACAGCAGAACATGTACATAGACAACAACACGGAACATATTTAAAAGAAATACGCCATTTAGCAGAAGACAATGAGGAGGGAATCTTACATTTCATTCGATTCAAGAAGATTGAATTCACAAGGTCAGGCTGGATCAAAGAATTCATTAATTTCTGAACAGCAGCATCCACATCAATTTCACACTTCTCAACCGCAGCAACAACAACAATTTTTTATTTCTTCAAGGTCAATCGTCATACAAATCTGAATCACCTCTATGTTACCCAAGTATTTTTGCAGAAATGACAGCAGACTTCGCTCCCAAACAACAACAACAACTAATTGCCTGTGATCAATATTGTTTGAACCGAACCATCATCTTCAACAACAAACACATATACATACAAACATTCACCACCATTCCACAATTGGCTAGGACAATTCTATATAGATAGATCTTATTAATTTTTGGTGCCTTTTTATTAATAAAAAAACTTAAACATAACAAATGTTGTTTCGCTTTTTTAAATCTATCATAGGTACGTATTATATTTGGTGGTGTTGTTTAAAAACCGTTATCATCAACAGTACATCTTGATACATCTTAACCGCTTTGTATGAACTGTTACTTGACGTCATCCAAAGCTCGAGTTTCTTCACCGAAATCCTTGACAAGAGCAGAGTCCGCCAAATCTGTAAGTGGCTTCCTTTCCTTGCCGAGATTGCTCAAACAGAACGTTCAACTTGAGGGAATCGACATCTCTTCGTTAGTGGCAGGAACAACATCGAGCTTCCAGAATACATAAACCAGCGCGATAAAGTTTATCCAAATCTTTACAGGCTGCCTGGGTGAATACTATGACCATCGTTGGATGGATTTCTTCAAGATTTTTTCAAGTTTGATTAATATCCATAGCACCACTAACAGCGGGATCATATAAATCAATATCAAACCAATTTTAATGAAATATTGCTTGCACTTTTTGACCACCGGAAAGGAAACTTATTTTTAACCAATTTTTTGTTTCAATTTGAAAAATGAAATAGGAAATTTATTTTAACTGACATTTGTACTACATACATGTAAACACATACATACACATATAATCATTCTGTGTCAAATTCAGTTTGACAATGAATGTACTTCAAATTCAAAATTTAAAAAAAAAATAAATCAGCTGTGGGCATGAAACTACCTTCTTATTATACCATGAATATCTTCTTAATTTTTTATAAATGGTTTCAATATTCGAGTGTACAGGGAAAAATGCATATTAGCAGTGTGGATCGGTTTGAAAACTTAGATTAATACCATGTTTACATTTACGAAATCCACTCGATTTCAACTGTCAATTCCATTGCTCAAACGTCAAATGAAATCCAATCGATTTCAGATGAGTTTTCATTTGACGTATACACAAAGGAATTGACAGATGAAATCGAGTGGATTTCGTAAATGTAAACATAGTAAAAGGCCCGTTCTTATAACTTTTCTTTAAAATCCCTAAACGGGAACGCATTTTTAGCACTAAACGGGAAAAGTACAGCAAGTACTAATATTTTGCAGGTTCTGAGCACAACTTTTATCTATCAAAATTTATTATTATGATGTCACTACGATAAAATCATTTTTTATTTTTTCATTTGTTAGTACTATACACAATTAATACGATATGTAGATAATTTTACGATAATACTATGTTTACATTTACGAAATCCACTCGATTTCAACTGCCAATTCCATTGCTCAAACGTCAAATGAAATCCAATAGATTTCAGATGAGTTTTCATTTGACGTATACACAAAGGAATTGACAGATGAAATCGAGTGGATTTCGTAAATGTAAACCAAGCATAATTTTCCCAATAAAGTTGTAAAGTTCTATATTGTCGTATATTTTTGATGATTAATTCAACTTACAACAACTTGTTTTGAAAATTCATGTTCGATCAGCAGCGCATATGCATCTACCTTAATCATTGTGATATGTTTGAAATCAACAACAAATAAGTGCAAACACCGGGGTGTATTTCAGGATTTTGTAAAATCCAGTGGATTTTGGAACGCAAGCGTAAACTTGGCATAATGTAAATTGGGACTTAAAGCCTGGGACTCAATTCTTGTTCTATGAAAATTTGAAATGAAAAGTTTTATAAAGGAAATAATGCTTGGTTTACATTTACGAAATCCAGTCGATTTCAACAGTCAATTCCATAGCTCAAACGTCAAATGAAACCTCATCGTAAATGTCATGGCCCAATAAAGAAGGTCATCCAATCGGCAAATTCACCAAAAAATGCAACTCTGCACCTTCATTTGTTGTTGCTGCGAATAAAAATTATTTCGCATTGAATTGTTATTATTAAAAATGTTTATTTATTTTTGATTTCTTTTATATCACACAACAATAAACGCCACAAACACAATTGGCCTGTTCCCGTACTTTATAAAGTGGTAAAAGTCGTAAAAGTTGTAAAAGTCGTAAACGATTTTTCATATAAATTTTGTGTACGGGAACACAAAATGTGTAAAAGTGGTAAAAATTGTAAAAACTTTTTAGTTCTGGAACAGAGCTAAAGATAATTGTAGACAAATGTTTTATTCGCGATATTTCAAAAGAATTTAAACATTTTTTAACATTTAGTTGAAATAAACAAAATTTGTTTTGATAATTTTGCAATGGGTAAATATAGCTTCGTTCCAGAACTAAAAAGGTAAAAATGGTAAGGTTAAAAATGGTAACAAATGGTAAAAATGGCAACCTCAGGTAAGTAAACGAACACAGCTCTTATTTTTGACAGATTTCTCTTTTGAACATTTTACCATTAAAAAAGTACTGGAACGAAGCTTATGTTTTTTTGTTCAATTTCAAACTACGATAATATATTTTGACAGGAAATGGAGGTATCAGCTTGTCTTATTGGATGACCTTCTATTTGGATCATGGTAAATGTAAACCTAGCATAAATGTCAAATGAAAAATATTATAAGCGGCCTGTTCCTTTACTTTAGAAAGTGGTAAAACCGGCAAAAGTAGGAAAAGTTGTAAACTGCTCTCATATGAATTGTACGGTGTCTGAAGTAAAGGAACGCTTTTCGAGTAAAAAGTGGTAAAACTTGAAGATTTTTGAACGTAAAGGAACAGGGCTAAGGCAAATATTTTTCATTTCAAATGTTCATAGAACGAGAATCCAGCCCCTGGGTACATAAGCTGCTTTGCCTGGTTGCCTTGCTTTTCTGCTTCATTTCTGATATAATAAAAATAAAAGAATAAAGAAGGCCGAGCAAATTTCGAACTGGGTTGCCCTTTATTTTTTTTCTTTTACCAGAAGCAAGCAAGGTAATGGGTACTTTACACGATATGTTTTTTACATATGAGTTGTCACTTCTCCCATATAAAATATATATGCAATGTGACAGCTCATATGTAAAAAACATATCGTGTAAAGTACCCATAAGCAGGCGAGGCAGCTTATGTACGTAGGCCTTTGTATTATCGCAGGGTTAACCTTCTTTATGAGGATTTGTTTGAAGTATTTGTAATGGAATTGACATGTAAAACCCACTGGGTTTGTTAAATCCGGCTATATATAAACGTACTATTATTCAAAAACAAAAATCGCTACATGGCGATAACAAAAATTAACGTATTCGACGCTTAGCCGCCGACGCCATTTTCATTTTTACATCGCATTGCCGGCGTAAAATATTTTATAGCAGCTCGGTTCTCTCTTCGTGTTGAGAAAAATTTCTCAAATCTTAAAATTGCATACATTTCCAGTGAAAATACACAATAAAAATTCTGTGAAAATGTCTAATAGGCCGAAATAGATAGTGCATTGTCGGGTGCAATATAAATTTAAAACAAAATAAACGTCAAACTTCGAAAATATGAAGAATAAAATTTACGATTGCAGTCGGAACAAACTTTTTTTGCGAATGAAGAAAAATTTCATTGGGAAGTGGTGGTTTTGTGTGTAATTGTTTTTTCTTCTCGATTTCTTTTGACGTGTTCTTAAAACCAACAAACGGCACAAAATATAGCAAATTCATTTTGCTCTTGTTTTCTTATGGAAAAAACAAAAACTTTGTGGTTAAATAAACATAACTTTCATTTTGTAAGTTGAGCGAAGAAAATACTATTCCTATAGAAAGCAAAGTTTATCACATTTGCCCATCAACATGGTGGTCTCAAAAGACTCCAAGCGTAAGCGTAAGGAGTCATCGCCGCCGCCGCCACCAACACCACAACAACAACAGACTGCTGTAGAGTCATCACCAGAAATGCCCAAAAGGTATGGATATTTTTTCTATATATTCTAAATGAGCGTGTATGAGTGTGTGCGCGCTTTATTTTATCTTTTTCTGTTGTTTTTTATTTAATTTATTCTATTTATTTTCCTCGATAATTTTTTTGCTCTTTTTCTCATTAAATGTTGTGTGTATATTTTAATTGTTTGAGAAGAGGTGATTGTGCCGCCGTGGTGCAGTAAAGCAAAAATAAAGAGGGTGGCGTGTTGAACTATTCATATATGATTTGGGGAACATATTGGGAAGAATGTGTTTACAATACGAAATCATTACAACCTTTCAAGTGTACATAATAGAGAAGAATAAAAACTTAAAGTTAGGATTGCATTACGATTCTATACTCTATGGTAGTTTGGTTTATATGATGAATTGAAATGGAATGTGTGTAGATTAGAAAACCAAAGAAAGTTTTGTAACTCTAACATAAAATTTACTAAGTTTATCCATCAAACTCTGTTGGGTTAATATAATCTTTCTGTATGAAATCAAGAATCGTTGCAACAACATAAATATTTCATGTCGTTTGGATTCTGCATTGGAAAGATTTATGGAACAATTGGAGAAATTTATTCAAATTCATACAGTACATGTTGATTTTGTAGGGGAAGCTTTTTTCAAAAATGTCAAAATATTGATTTTATTTATTCACTGGTAAATGCAAGGAATGTCATTTCTGCTTCAATTATTGTTTGTTGCATACGCACAGTCTTTGCGTCTGCGCAATTTGCCAATTGTTAATATTTGTATCTATAAAAAAATGTTTACTACAGATAGGCTTCCTGAGGACAATCATATACATTTTGTCTTGCACAAGTCCATACTTCCCGAAATATAGACCTTCAACGTTTTCTAAATACACATAGTATTTTTTAAATTTCCGGTTATACAGTGTTGGTCACACAATTAGCACACCCCACTACCAACATTTATTTTGCCTAAAAAGACCTTCAAAAGTAGTTGTATTTAATAAAGTATTTGTACTAATATATTATCAGTAGTATGCTTAAAGAATACAACGCAATACAGAAACTGAAACATAACTGTCAATTTGAATAACCTCCAAAAATGTAAAAATGTCCTAAATTCACTGGACACATAATTAGCACACCTTAAAAGAATCACTAATATTGTCAATAGTTTCAATATTTTCGTCCATATTCAGTTTTAAATCCCTTTCGTTTGGGAATAAAATCCAGTCTGCTAGGTATACTCTCCACCAGTCTCCGAAATTTTAGTGTCAGAAGGGAATTTTATGGGGTACACCTTGGGGCCCAAGGACTGATGGAAATTTCAGTTTTTTTGTGTTTTTTTTATCGATTTTTTCAAATGTAAACAAATTCATTGAGGCAAGTAAGTCATAGAAACATCAAATAAAACATCATATTCTTGTTCGTCTTTGAAAATTTGCGAATAGTGGGATGTACCCACCAGCAGTGTGCATCTGTAAAGTCCGTTTGACACAAAGAATTTCATTAAAAAACTGTAATATGATGCTTTGAACTATTGATTTTATAAATACTTATCCATCTGGACTGAATTTTACCGATATGTCCTGATGTATGCCAAGATAAACCTATGTTCATCTCTATGGAACTTACGCAAATTTCAATAATTTTCTAAACATAAGGCAAACGGGAGATAGTGTAGTGAGACCACAAGATAATATGTTTCCCGGAGATTAAAACGATTAAATTTAAAATCAATAATCCAGAAAACATTTATCTTGAATAGTATATGCCTACTTTCATGGATTTTAACCAATTTCAGCAAACCTCAATATCCTTTATTGTTAGAAAGGGGTTATACCTTTAAACATACTTATGTGCTACGTGTTCATCTAGTGTAGGGGTGAGCACGCCTGTGTGCTAGCACACAGGCAAATTGTGAAAACGTACTCTTAGTTTTTTGTGAACCATAAACAATTAAAAGTGTATGCAATTTTTTATTTATATTTTTTAATAATTTGCATTGCGGACGATTTTAGACAACATTAATATTTAAAAAATGTTGAAATAAGTAATGAAACATCAAGAAAAATTAAATATTAATTCTCTCTTAAATTTGCCTCTCTCTCGATTTTGCTCAGCTCTAATCTAGTGCTTTGTTGACAGTTTTGTAGTGAAAGGTCTTTGGCGTTATTCAGACGTGTAATTTTCAATAACAATTGGTGTTATAAGTTGATCCTTCTTTACATAAGGGTGCATTTTATTGATCTTCTTTCTATAAACCACTTCCAAATCGGAAATTTTCTTGAATGAATCATCGACCTTAAACACTTTTTGAAAAGTTTTTGCACTTTATATTTAAATTTCGGTAATCGGTTAACAATTCCAATAATTTCAGATCCAATTGTACATTTGTTTTTAAAGTTTTGGCGACTTTCTGTCGTTTAAGTGTACATTACGTAAAATGGTCCGCTCTTTGGATATATTTTGAGATTCCGCGGTGATAAATTATTTTTTCTTTAAAAAAATGATTTGTTCAATACGTTTTGAATATTAATTAACTTCAATTTAAATTAATTTTTGTATATTAATTGAATTAAATTAAAAAATCTTAGGGTGTGCTAATTATGTGTCCCCTTGATAATTTAGGCGTCTTCACAAAACTTTTATTTTCAAAAAACCACTGATAATACTATTCACTTATATCATTAAATCTGTTAAATACATTATACCTAGAAAAGAATTTTGTTTACGAAAATATTTCAATTTGCCCTATCAAAACTAATACCTGATTGAAATCATTTTGCCCCAAAGGGGTGTGCTAATTCTGTGACCAACACTGTATATCCTTTAATAGGTCGGTAATTAAAGGGGTCGATTATGCATTGCCACTAAACTTGAGTTGCGTTGTCAATTGTCAGCACAACTGAGATGAAATGTTGTATTATTGATGTCAACCCAACTGGGTTGACGATAAAGGTGTCATCGATCTGTGTTTTTTTTTCAAACTTGTGAACTTTATATTAATGCAAAAGGTACAATTTGAAAAAAAAAAAATGATAAGTTCAGTGGAATTATTTTTGATGATGAAGAAAATGTACAGGACATGACATCTATTAGAAGAAATTTGAGGGACAAGTCGAATCCATTGGAATTGCCATCTGCACTGTAAATTAAAGCTAATGTTGGAAAGATCTGCATAATCAGTAAATTATTTTAGGTTTAAGGCGTATTTTCGATTGAAAAGGATGCCGCAGTTTACATTGTGGAAACGTTAAAGGATGACTTCAAAGTAAGTTACAGATCAACAGCAATACCCCCACTTTTAAAAGTGTGCACTGCGTTGAGATTTTTTGCAGAGGGAAGTTTCCAAAAGTCCCATGACAATGATTACAACAATTGCATTGCTCAATCTATATTGTCGAACGTATTAAAGGAAGTTGTCCATTTGATAGAGGACAAATTGTGCAAAATTGGATCGTTTCGAAATTGTAGTGGGAGGAAAAAGACAAAACAAAAATCATTTTTATTCAAAACAAATTCCCTGGTGTTGTCGGTTGTATAGATGGAATCCATGTGCACATTGGATTTGCGCTCAATATATCAATTAATATTTCAAACTGTTGTTTTATTGTTATTTTCGCAATATTTTTGATACACAAAAATAATTATTCATGCAAATAATCAACAATTGTTAAGAAAATGTTTTTACCTTTCAATTTTTCTTGTTTCTTCGAAAATATTCACTGCAACTGAAAATAATTGGTTGCTGAAAAATAGCCGGTTCGTCAACTGAGATTCGCAACTTCAGTTGAAGGTTGCCATACATAAAGTAATTTTGACAACAGACAACTCCACTCAACGATAATTGCTATCGATAATAGACCCCTAAGTGATTCACCTATGGACAGGGTGAAACACCGGCTACGCGGGTAAATCTCCCTTTAAAAAGTAACAGTTTTTGTCCAGAGTCCAACACCGACCACAAGGTTAAATCTTCCCTCTAAAAATTGCAATCAAGATTTTAAAAATTGCAATCAAGAAATACCATTGGTATTTACGGAAGGCCGATATCTCGGGAATTGAAAACACTCGGTTGGAATTTGTGTCACAAGAATTGACTTGTGAAACACAAAATGTATATCGTTATACTCAGGACCCTAACCCCCAGTTTTTGTAAAAATTTTTATTCTTCTCACACGAATTGTCAAATTTTGTAGATCGATTTACTCGCTTTAGCGCAAATGTAGAGCGCTGATTTTTAAATGAGGAATCCTTAATGATATATGGAACGGGTATACGAAAAATTAGATGTGTATGTCATCTGGGGGCTGAGCTATGAATGCCTAAATTATTACGAATATAGACGAACGAACAAAAATAAGTTACAAAAACTGGGGGTAAGGGCCTACCTATGTTAAATAGATCAAAATGATACAGAACCCGGAACTAGACTGGACTTAAAGAAAGATGCAAGTTTCCGAACGACTTGAGAGCTTTAGCAGTGTCTAGTATCCCGAACCAAATTTATATTGGAGTTAAAAAAGGGTTGTTCAGTAGGGAAAAATGTATGTCTGATGTAATTGAAACCACAATACACACATTCTTTGACTAGACTTATCATTCTAGTTCATCACTGGGTTTCAAATGTCAATTCCATTGCCTATGCGTCAAATAGATCCTCATAAAGAAGGTTAACCAGACAAAAAGCTATAATATGAACAAGCTATTATTTCCATAAATATTAACCATTTTTAAAACACAAATTAGCCTGGCTTCACAAACGCAACAATTATATTGCAGATTTTGAAAATCTAATATGACGACAAAGTAAGCATGGTGGCAACAGTGACATTATCAAAAAAGACATGACATTTTACTGCATTTAAGAACGCACACATGGCTTTACATTTTTGGGTGGATTGAGCAGTTAAACGGTTGCAGCCATGATGCAATAACAATGTGACCATGTAAGCCCAGGTGATGTCTTCGTTTACTGTTAAAATACATTAACCCCCTGTTTTTGTAAAAAATTGATTGTTCTCACACGAATTGTCAAATTTTGTAAATCGATTTACTCGCCTTAGCGCAAATGTGGAACGCTGATTTGTGAATGAGGAATTCTTAACTATATATAGATCGTGTTTACGAAGAATTAGGTCTGTATGTCATCTAGGGGCTATGGATGCCCAAATTATTACGAATATAGACGAACCAACAAAAAATAGTTACAAAAACAGGGGGTAAGTGTGTCAGCGTACTCGATAATTTGTAAGTCAAAACCTAAAACTTTGCGTGTTGCAAAACAAAAACAAAATACATGTATAAAGAAAATGTTGCTGAAAAAATGCTTCTGCAACATTTAGTAAGTAAAAAGACACACAAATTTTTGTTTTAAAAAATTTCAGTTCAACCAAAAGTATACTTCCACAACTTATTCATTTGAATTGTGCAAGTATTAGTATAAGTAGTATTAATAATTAAGTGTGTCTGCGTACTCGATAATTTGTAATAATTATTAAAAATGTTTCAAATTTTGACAGTTGTATAAAGGAAAAGTTCCTGAAAAAATTATTTCAGCAACATTTAGTAAGTAAACAGACACACCAAGTATGTAATAATTTTTACAAACGTTTCAAATTTTGAATGTTGTAAAAAGGAAAAGATGCTGAAAAAATGTTTCAGCAACATTTAGTAAGTAAAAAGACACCAAATTATTACAAATTATTGGTGTGTATTTTTACTTACAAAATGTTGCTGAAACATTTTTTCAGCAACTTTTCCTTTATACAATTGTCAAAATTTGAAACATTTGTAATCGAGTACGCAGACACACCTTATGTGTGTCTTTTTACTTACAAAATTTTGCTGAAACATTTTTTCGGCAACTTTTCCTTTATACTACTGTCAAAATCTGCAATAATAATTATTACTATCTATAACGTAAAAAGACGCAGCTATTATCGAGTACACGGACAGGCATATTAGGTTCGTCCTTGTACTTGATAATTTTTACTAAATCTTGCTAAAAAAACATTTTAGCAACTTTTTTTTATACAACTGTCAACTTTAGAAACATTTGTAATAATCAGGTTTGTCCTCGTACTTTCTAAATTTTGCTGAAACACATTTTCAGCAACTTTTTCTCTATACAACTGTCAGTTTTAGAAACATTTGTAATAATTATTACAAGTTATCGAGTACGCAGACGGGCACAATTTGTTATAATTATTACAAATGTTTCAAATTTTGACAATTGTATAAAAGAAAAGTTGCCGAAAAAATGTTTCAGCAAAATTTAGTAAGTAAAAACACACCCAATTTTTACAAATGTTTCAAATTTTGATATTTGTATAAAGGAAAAGATGCTGAAAAAATGTTTCAGCAACATTTAGTAAGTAAAAAGACACCAAATTATTACAAATTAGGTGTGTCTTTTTACTTACAAAATGTTGCTGAAACATTTTTTTCAGCAACTTTTCCTTTATACAACTTTCAAAATCTGCAATAATTATTACTAATTATAACGTGAAAAGACGCAGCTACTATCGATCGAGTACACGGACAGGCATATTAGGTTTGTCCTTGTACTTGATAATTTTTACTAAATCTTGCTGAAACACATTTTAGCAACTTTTCAATTATACAACTGTCAACTTTAGAAACATTTGTAATAATCAGGTTTGTCCTCGTACTTTCTAAATTTTGGTGAAACACATTTTTCAGCAACTTTTTCTTTATACAACTGTCACGCATTTGAACGTATCCTATCATTCTTATTTCCCGGATTTGAGAGTGATTTAACCGTTGCCCACAATTTAATTGATCCCGTACCACTGTTGCATTGCTTCAGGTGGTTTAGCTCCTTTTTTGATTATGCTCGCCTACTAGCCAGTTGACTTTAGGAAAAAGTTTCCCAGCTCTTCGTACAAGGAAGCTCATCATCCTCATTTGCTAGTCCCGTCGCCTCTACTGGAAATTGAGTCAAATTTAAGGAATGTGAGAAGCAATAATGTGGGGAGCGGCTATATGGCTGATGTCCGGAAAATTCTCTTAGCGATGTTTTTCTATGGTTCAGAAAAGTACTGCGGTCAGAGGTTATGAAATCAGGTTGCTCGGAAACGGTGATAGGAAGACGGTCTGACCCAAGCAAATTACGGGTTGATAGAACACGTCATTTATCAAACCACAATGGTGATATCTGGCGATAATCCTATCTTATCCTCGTAGGAGCGTCTGTGTTCAAAGTTCAAAAAATTGAACTATTAATTTGCTCGGCCAGCATTGACATACTACACTTTTTCAGATGTAATTCGAAACATTCTAGTTGTAATTCGTAACATTTCATTTGTAATTCGATTATTCCATTTGTAATTCGAAACAATTCAATTGTTATTAGAGAATTCCATTTGTAATTCGAATTACTCCAGTTGAAATTCGAATTATTCAATTTGTAATTGAAAATCGAATTATTCTAATTCGAATTATTTCATTTGTAATTCAAATTATTTCATTCAGATGTAATTGGAATCATTTTATTTGTAATTCGAGAATTCCATTTGTAATTCGTAACATTTTATTTGTAATTTGAGAATTCCATTTGTAATTCTATACATTTCAATTGTAAATCGAGGATATTCATTTGTAATTCGAATTATTCTATTTGTAATTTAAATTACTCCGTTTGTAATTCGAAACATTTCATTTGTAATTCGAAAAACTGAATATTAAACCAATGCAAGGTATTTTTTTAATTTTTTGTTTCGAATTTCAAATGGAATAATTCGAATTACAAATGCATATTTATCCATGTATTGACCCTTTCTGCTTCCTCCCCTCCGCTCTTCTTAACTATAGTTAAGTAAAGTGCAGTGGTCAGTGGCTTTATATAAAGGATTGAATTTTGTTTTCATTGAATTTATTTCATAGTCATAAATTAACATGTTGATAGCTTCAATATATTTAAATATAGTTTTTTACTTCTGTCTAATGTTGAATGTTTGGATTTTGTAGTAAGTTAATATAAGTTATTGGCCATATTGGCTTTTTTATATTAGTCCATATTTATATTAGGCAATTTTCCTTGCGGCAATTGTCAGTTTGATGGAGAGAAAGGTGAAGCAAATGGTAACCCTTTGCCTCTCAATACCCTCTCTCATCGACAAACTGACAATTGCCGCAAGGAAAATTGCTTAATGCAAATATGGACTTACAAAGGAAGTAACAAATGAAATGAAATAAATGAAAAGCAATGGAAAAATACGAATTTCGAATGGAGTAATTCGTATTACAAATGGAACAATTTGAACTACAAATAAAATAATTCGAAATACAAATGGAATAATTTGAACTTCATATGGAATAATTCGAACTTAAAATGGAAAAATTCGAATTACAAATGGAATAATTCGAACTTCAAATGGAACAATTCGAATTACAAATGGAATTCCCGAATAACAATTGAATTGTGTAACAATTCGAAATACAAAATAAATAATTCGAGTTACAAATGGAATTCTCGAATTACAATTGTATTGAATTGAATTGAAAAACAAATGCAATAATCGAATTACAAATGAAATGTTACGAGCTACAACTGGATTGTTTCGAATTACATAATTCGAATTGCTAATAGAGTAATTCGAATTTCAAATGGAATAATTCGAATTACAAAAGGGTTAATTCGAATTTCAAATGGAATAATTCGAATTTCAAATGGATAAATACGAATTACAAATGGAATAAATCGAATTACAATTGAAATGTTTCGAATTACATCTGAAAATGTTGTAGATTGACCTTCGTCTTAATAAGGCAAAAATAAAACGATTTCAGCATGAGCCAGGCTGGAATTCGAACCTGGGTCCGCTACAACCGGGTCACCGGCGTCTTAGCGTAGCTAATAACTGATGATCAAAATTGTCTGATATAGAAGAGCAAATACAAATGAAGTAGGAATAAAACTTACCATAGTATTTGTGAACAAAACAGGAAAATAGGAAAAGTTTCGCATACGCATTTATCTAATGCATTGCGTATATTTACTATTTACCAAGGTTAGTCTGCTACAAAAACATCTTAATATGCCTGATGATCGGACTTAACCATCCGCGAAAAGTAGCATAATGGTAGAATGTGTGGGACTTCGGTAGACTCCTAATTTTACAATGTATTCCTTAGGTCATAACAGCTCAACTTGAAAGAGAATTAAATAATTAAATAAAAATCACTAATTACATGAATATCACTAAAATAATTGGTTTGGAATACGATTAAAGCAAAGCTTTACGACAGCGATCAAAACAATAGCCAGATTAAGGACATATTGCCAGCTCTATACCGAATGCCAAAGCTCATTACGAGCATTGAAGTCCACTAACACCAGACGGTTATTGTCCACCAATAGCAAACTAATGTCGGACATATAACGCAGGGTACAGCTATTTATCAGGACATGTACATATTAAGCATCTCTACCTCCATCCATTCGTTGTTTGAGTCAAATTCAAACGATACTGCTGTATATGGAAGCAGACAAGTCCTACTCCTTCACTTCTTGGAGTGTACTGCGGCCAGCTAATGATCATTTTAATGTGTTTGTTCTACACATCCCAACATACCAAATAAAAATAAAAAGTAATAGGACTTGAGAATAATATTATAAAAATAGAAAATTCACAATCAATTTTTAACAATGCTTGAAAAACTATTACATGCACAAACTTTTCTTAAGTCTGCCTGAAAAGTATTTTGTTAATTGACATTTGTTGATAAAATAGTTTTTGTAGAAACTTTTTTTGTGATCTTTTAGTTTTTATGTAATTAAATGTATATCCGCGTTGTGTTAACAAATAAATATCCGTATTGTGCTAAAATATAATTGCAATGCCAAAGAATATAAAAAGTGTTGAAAGACAAAAAAGTCAATGAAGAAGTTCGGTTGAATTCTTAAAAACAAAAAAATTACGAATCCGAAGAAGTTTTCAGGATTGGTGACATAAATAGCGGTTGTGGTGAAAGTAGAAGTGAATGCGAACAAAGTGAAAGTGGTGAAAATTTGAATAATTATATAATTGACATTCATACATATGTTCCCATACACATCCCCTAATAGACACGGGAGATTTATCTCATATCAATCAGTGCACGCCGCGTCAACTTGTTATCGCTGAATCTGAACGGGGTGTTTTACGACACCACTTGTATAAAAGTTTTTCATGGTTGATCAGGAAATGTCGTCTACATTACGCTGAGGGATATTTTGCCACTGTTGGAGAGTATGATGCTTTTGCCCGACCTGAGAATCGAAACCGTGCATACAGAGTGCAAGGCGCACAACTATTGCACAAGAACGGCTATATAAAGTAAGTTCAATTTACAAAATAAACTGAAAAAATTATCACTAAATTTCTACTTTTTATAGATGCTGCAACTCCAACGACACATTCATTCAAGACGGTTCACGAAAAGTCGTATAAAGATGCGAAACAATTATAGAACCAAAAACGTAACTGTAAATATAATGATTTTAATTATATCATAGAGTGAAAACTTAAATCACTAATCAACTTAATTTAAATTAAAAAAAAATAACAATGATAAAATACACTACACACTTTGTTAATTTATTACTAACTCCCAAAATATGAACTGAATTTATAAAATTTTAATAAAAAATTGAAAAAAATATATATGTAAGCTTGTTTTACTATTACAAGGGTAAGCTTAAGATAATATTAATTGCATAAGCTTGTTCTACAATTACAAGGGTAAGCTTATAAACAAGGGTTCCGTTTCGATTTTTCTACAATTATGACATAAGCTTTTAACAACTGATTTCTCAAGTCTTTTATAAGCTTAAGGCTTATGTTGGTAAGCTTATTATAATATAATTCTCAAGCTTTTTTGGTATGTTGGGATTGTATTAATATTTTAACATACACTATATATATTTTAAAAGTATTGTTAAAATATAGAAGTCACAGTTGAAAGAATTACGATAAAAATATTAAAAGTAGTTTTATGTATTTTTTTTTTCAACAGGACAAAAGTCCAGGCCCAGCGAAAATTTGCCCAAGGACAGAGTGCACCTCAATCAACGTATAGCTCAATTATTGCAGCATCTTCATCTTCAAACACTGGACCAAGCACTTCGTCGGAGAGTCGTGAACCCCCAACAGAGATATTGCCAAATAAGCGACCAAAGACTGAAGATTTTCTAACATTTCTTTGTTTTAGAGGATCATCAGCATTGCCGCCACATTTGGATTTTTTAAACCAAGGCAAATCCAAAGAACCAGAAGGAACTACTACTAAAAAGCCTGCTAAAGCAGTCGTTAAAAAGAAAAGTAAAAAGGGGAAAGCACAAAAGAATACAAAGCCAAAAGTCGAAGAAAACACAACGGAAGTATGTGAGGAAAATCCTTCATCGAGTTCGAATCAAGTTGCAAACAAGGAAAAATCAACAAAGGAAGTTGATAATGCAGAAAGTTCTAAATTACACGATAAAATTAAAGTGGATGCAGAAGGTGGTCAAGAAGACGAAGAAGATGACGATGAAATTCCTTCTTTCCCAGTTCGAAAGCGAGCCGAGGTAATAGCTGATGGCAATCGTCGTAGTAATCGTATAATCGACGACAAGTGCAATAATGCCGTGGAAATTGGAAAACGTAGATCAAATAGAACAACAAAGGGTACCAAACTAATGATTGATCATTTGTCAGATGAAGAGGATGACGAATATCTCTCCAATGTGGACGACAATAGCAAAAACCTAAATTCTGATGCCGATGGGAAGGATAGAAAATCTCTTAAAACACCCTCTCAGGCTGAAAGAAAATCAGAATCTCCTTCGAAAGAAAGCGAAACAACGTCAAAATCACGAAAGGGACGTTCTTCAGCAAACCTAAAGAAAAAGGAAAGCGAAGACAAAGAACCGCTTAGAAGCGAAACCAAAGAAAAAGTCCCAGTTAAGCGTCCCAGACATAAGGAATCACCGATATTTATACCTTCTCCTGAACCTTCCGGCCGAATGACTAGACAAAGGGCATTCTTTGAACCAGTTAAAGTTCCCCCACGAGATGAAGACAGCAAAGTCGAAGAAGAGAACGATGAGGAAACAAAAAATACAACATTATCCAAGGAACAATCTGAATCGTCTAAACTTGTTTCAAATAACATGAACAAAGAGAAGACAAATAATTCCGGCGGAGGCGATGATTCGCTACAATCTAAAGTAGAGGACAAAAATAAGGCTCATAGTAATGTGTTTGATTTTTCCTCCGATGACGAACAGCCACTAGCTAAAACCATAAAACTAAAAAAATCAGCCCCTGCAAAGACAAGTCCGAAGAAAACAAATCAACGTTCGGGTAAAAAGACTTCACTTAAAAATCAAACTGCAGCGGCAGATGCAAAAGAGGATGTTGATGCAGCTGAACAGACTCAAGTTGAGAAGAAGGAAGACAATACTTTTCCTGATGAAAAACCTGATAGTGAAGAGAAACATACAGTGGCAAAGCAAACTGGTAAAGCTAAAGCAAAACGTTCAAATCCTAACAACAATGCTATAACCGACTTAAAGGCCGAAGGGGATACGCTAGGTTTAGATGATGATCATAAATGTAACAACCAACAAATAGCGGACGATGAAAAACCACTGGCACCACCTTCCCCCAAGAAAGCAGTAAATGCTCGAGTAGGACGCAAAAAGACTAAAATCGATAATGCAGAGAAACATTCAGTACCCGAGACCACAACTACCGAGGATAATTCTGCGAACGGCAGTCCAACCCGTAGTCAAAGACCATCACGTAAGACAAAGGAAGCAGCTACAATATACATGGGTATAATAGGACATCGTTTGCAACTGGCTGAAGATGAGGAGGACGATGTTTCTCTAAGCAGTTTTGATCGGCCAAATGTGAGGGAAATGGAAAAAATTGAGAGTGAATTGAAGCGCAGTACTGCAGACAAAGCAAATACTTCACCTACACATAAAGAAGCTAAGAATCCTGAAGGATCGCCTCAACAAACAGCGGGATCAATAGGATCGACAGAAAAGCCTATTGCGACGGGACGTAGAGGCCGTCCACCGAAAAACGCCAAAGCTGTAATGGGATCACAACCACCAGCAAAACGTGAAATTGAAGGAATGCTCGTGAAGAAAGGTGTTATTGCGAAAATTACTCAATCAAACGAGAACCTCTGCGATGTTGTCAAGGAGAATAAAACCGAACCTAACTCAAAGGCTGGTACCGAGGAAGATGAGGACTTTTTGCTAAATGAGGAACTCAATGAGACCAAAAGAAAGTTGGAGAGAAGTTTCAGTGACTCCGATGATGAACCTTTAGCGATCAAAGCTCACATTAAGCCAAATGAAAAAGACGATGCAGACGACTCTCACAAATCTGTTAGCAAAACTGTGGAACCTATGGCGATGCCTTCTAACACGGTTATACCAACATTACCGAATGTAATTGCTCCAGTTGGCACCAGCGCACCGCTTACCACTCTAACAGTACTTTCCTTAACTAGTACCAAACCTATAACGACAACAATCAGCAATATTGCAACGCCAACAACCCCTCCTCCTGTTGGTAATATGAGTGGCTTGGCTTCTTTTGTCTCAACCGCATCAAATATTCCCACGACAATGACTCCAACGGCAACTATGAACACAGGTACAGTACCATCATCACCACCACCTGGGCCAATACCCAGCAACACATTTGCCATCCAATCGCCAGCTCCGATAAATCCCACTAGCGCATCACAATCACCCTTTAAAGCGGTTGAAAAGAAGTCCCCAGTACCTACATCGAAAATATTAAATGTACCGGCGACATATGGTATTCCCTCGGCTTCTCCTAGCACAAACAGTGGTCTTAATTGTGGTTTGAATACAAGCTTTGGAAAATCTCCAATGTATGTACCACAGTCGCCAGCCCATTATCATTCCACGGCTCATGCTCCGCCACCACCACAACAACAGCAGCAGCAACAACAGCCACCACCACCGCCACAGCATGTACGGCCACAATTTCCCATACAGTCTCCTGTAAAAACGTCCTCATTAATGGGACCGAACGTAAACAACGTAACTGTGGCGGGACCACATATGACCCCATCATCAATGCAAATGCCTCCACAGACGCCCATGAAATATCAAACTCCACCCACAACATATCCTCCTCCCATAGAGGCCTACCCCTCACCCAAAATAAACCCGAACTTCCTAACGCCTAAATTCGATCGTAATACCTTATCAAGACCTGGAGGTCATCCACCAACAGGAAATAATAACAGTTTTCCTTCGCCTTCTCCAGTAAAATACGATATGTCTGCATCAAGTAGTGGTTTGCTAAAAAATTCATCACTTTCCGCTCCCAACATTTCTATGAGCCCAAAAACCTTGCTCTCTGGTAATTCAAACTATTTGAGTAACAACATTGGTGCTACTACATCCAATGCGGCGGGTGCCGCGACTGGTGTTACAAGCAATGATCCTATGAAAGATGAAATCAGCAGTATACTCGCTGCGAACTTAATGCCTAGCAAAGAAGAATCTGGTAAAATCTTTGGGATTGCCAGTGTAAGTTTGGCTCAAAGTTCGGGCCCGGATAATACGAAGTGCACATTAGGAAAATGTGGATCTATTCATAAACCTGTATTGGGTCCTGTGGTACCCACTGAAAGCTATATCGGAGATCAATTATCGGGAAAGGAACGAAGAAAGGCCAAAGTGAATATGACTCATGAACAGATACATAAGTGGCTTATTGAATGTTCGTCCAACCCCGATGAAATACAAGACGATCTCGATGATGACTTCGATTCCGATCTACGACCAAATAATTTCAGTACCACACCACCCCCAACACGCGATGACAAAGAAAGCACCTCATTTAGCTCTTCATCGAAAGCCACTAGAGATTTGGGCAAGAGCGAAAGCGCTTGGTCGGCTAAAGGCCCATCACTGAAGGCTACACCTGTTGTAGCTTCAAGCAGCAATGCCGCTAATAACCGCAAGGATGATCTTAAATTGATGGAACCGACAAGTCCTCTTCAAGAAGATGAGTTTGATAAGAATTCACCACCACTCAACCAACAATGTGATAAAAATCCAATAAAGAAGGCATCACCGGCGCCAGGCAGTGTCGACGAAAAAATAACTCAGTCCGACAAGTCGGATAAAAAGAACGAAAATAAAAAATCTATTAATAAAGATGAAAAAGGATCTGGAGCATCAAAATCGCTGCCAAATGAAACAAAACCGAATAAAACGACAGAGAAAGATTCATCGATGATTGCGACGGTAAAGGACGAAGTAACGGCCGGGACATCACCCGCCTCTACCACCCAGAAGCAACAAACCAATCAGAAAGCAGCTAACCATAAAAAAGTTGCATCACCACCAATACTGTCTGCAGCGATATCCAACAAACCAGGACGTAGAAAACACGTATCGGAGGACTCTGACGATAAACCGCTGTTGCCTAAACCTAAGGATAATACCAACAATCCCATTGCAAAAGATGATGCTGGGACTACAGCGGAAGTGGCAACGACACCAACGGGTAATTCTACTGCTAATCGTACGCCAAAACGAACTCCGGTCTACCAACAAAAACAAACTCCAAAGCAGCAGCAGCAGTCCAACAGTAGTGACCCAAAAACCCCAACCACTTCCAGTCATAAACGCACCGGAACGGGAACCTGTAACGCTGCTTTCTCCGCGGAGAATGAAAAGTCAATATATTCCTTTGATAAGGACGACGATGATGAAGTGGCACCAGCACCAGTTAAAACGGAAAAACCTTCAACATATCGACGCCAAAACCGTCGAGATTCGACTATTGACACAACATCGGCATTAGCTCAGCGTAATCTTTCAACAAAACCCAAACGAAACGCTGCAGCAGTTGCAGAGATAGCAAACAAAGAATTAGCTGGCGGAAATTCACAAACAAGTTCGGTCTCATTAACTTTAAGTCCCTCGGAGAAAAACAAACTGGTTAAGGTTAGCTTAGATGCAGACGGCAAAACGTCTGGCAAGTCAGCCGGTGGAAAAGGCGGCAAAGGTGGTAAAAAGGCTGCCGAAGCTGCGAAAAAAATTGTCAATGACAACGACTCGGATTCCGGCGATGGGCATACGTTCTATATACCCCTACAGGGTATAGCAAGCGGAGGAGATGGTGAGGGTGGTATTCAGGGTGTGGCAGTGAAACTGGGACGTGAAGGTCCTGATGGTCCTAACCAGAAAGTAATAATGCACGCTACATTAGTGACCAAAGCTCAAATGAGATCGAATACCAAACCCATACCAGAAACGATGAATGTTTCAGACATAGTTAAAAATTTAATGTCGGGTGATAAAAAGAGTACCTCGGCTGGTGGCGCTTCAACGTCTGCAGCTGCAGCAGCTGCAACTACATCTGCATCCAACAGTCTGAAAAGTGTTCCTGTCGGAACAGTACAGCCACGTTTTAAAGGGGATTCTTTGACAGCAACAGGACAAGCAGGGCCATCAACTTCTACCGCAGGCGGTGGTACAGGCGGAGGCTTGCAACGTGTTAACTCAAATTCCTCATTATTTTCTGGCTCGGTGAAATCGCGAAACGCTGCAGCCCCTAACGCAGGTGTTGGTTCAGGCCATACGACAAGTAAAAAATTCAAAGACGACGCACCCATTAAAATGTCAAATAACACAGCATTTCCTCGTCACGATGATCCAACACAAATGGTTGAAGCGCCTATTTTCCGGCCAACAGAGAAAGAATTTGCAGACCCCATTGAGTTTATTGAACGCATCACACCCATAGCCGCGCGCTTTGGCATATGTAAAATCATACCACCGGCCTCATTTAAGCCAGAATGTCGTATCGCCGATGAAATGCGTTTTACTGCCTACAATCAATACGTGCACAAGTTGCTGCATCGTTGGGGACCAAGTGCTAAGGAATTGAGTGCCATCAAAAAGTACTTGGCTACCCAGAGCATTGTCATGAATCATCCACCCTGGATCGGTGGTATGGAAGTGGACTTGCCACGACTCTACCACACCGTTCAAGAATTGGGTGGTCTCAAAGAGGTCATTGAAAAGAAGAAATGGGCTCGTGTTGCTGAGGAAATGTGTATACCGAAATTGGCCCAGGATCGTGTAACAAAATTGGACGATATCTATTGTAAATATTTGTTGCCCTATGATACGTTATCGCCGGCCGAACGTCAGAAACTCTTCGATGAGGTGGAAGCTGATTGGGCAAAGCGTGAAGCTCGTGCCCGCAGAAATGCCGATCGTTTTGTTAATACTGAAAGTGTTTCAAATGAAGACGACGACGTGACATCGGAGAATGATGAAGAAGAATCAGAAGAGGAAGTCGATGGGGTCTCAATGGAGTGTATTGTAAAGGGACGCAGTATGCCTTTAAGTCAATTCTATCGTATTGCCCGCAACACAATGGCCTTGTGGTTTAAGAATACTGAACCCACTGTGAACGAGGTAGAGGCGGAGTTTTGGCGACATGTTGCCGTCAGAGACAGTCACGTGTGTGTACATTCCGGCTCAATTGATTCCTCGGGTTGGGGCTTTGGTTTCCCCAGTCCGGGACCCAAGGGTAAAGGTTCCAATTATGCACGTCATCCCTGGAATCTTAAAGTGTTAACCAATAATCCGGGTTCCGTGTTACGATCACTGGGTCCCGTTATGGGTGTAACAGTGCCCACACTACATGTTGGTATGTTATTCTCGGCCTGCTGTTGGTATCGCGATCCACATGGTTTGTCGTGGATTGAATACCTCCACACTGGTGCATCTAAACTTTGGTATGGTATTCCAGACGATCAAAGTGCCAATTTTAGATCAGCTCTTACATCACTCATTCCCACACATTGTCAAAATAAAACAATCTGGCTACCCTGTGATACTGTTATGGTACCTCCACACATGCTCACCGATCGTGGTGTATCCTTGTGTCGTATCGAACAAAAACCTGGCGAATTTATAGTCGTTTTTCCTCGTGCTTATACGTCAAGCTTAGCGACAGGTTATGTGGTGTCAGAAAGTGTTTACTTTGCAACTACATCCTGGTTAGATTTGGCAAAGGATGATTTTAGAGTAAGTCGTAATGCGAATGCATGGTTATTGAGTTGTTCTTAAAATTTATTTTGGATTTTTATAGGATATCCATGACAGCTGTGAACCCGCTATGTTTTCATTGGAACAATTACTATTTGCTTTGGGCTATGATCAACGTGTCTCGCCCGATACAATGCAACAAATGTTACCTATGTTACAAGAAGTTTACGAAAAAGAAACAGCCGCTCGAGAACAACTTAAGGTAAGAATTGTTAATAAGTTTATTTTTTAATTAATTTAGTTTATTTCACATAAGGGTTGCATAAGAGTTGTTACAGCATTTCCATAAAAGAAACTTTTGTTTTATATTTGTATTTATTTATGATAGTTCGATCGACCTCGACCATAATCATCAGGGAGTTTTGTCTTTAAGTAGAAGAAAAAAAAAAACAAGTAATATTTACATATATCTATATATATAAAAGAGCTTAGTGATGACTGAGTGAGTGAGTGAGTGAGTGAGTGACTGACTGGCATATCATCGCCCAGACGAAACCGCTGAAGCTAGAAAGCTGAAATTTTGACTGTGCGTTGCTGTTGGTGTGTAGGCGTGAGATAAGGCTGGGTTTTTGGAAATTCGACCTAGAAGGGTACGAAAAGTACTAAAAGGTACTAAATATGGTACCCTTTGTATTAGGCAAACGGGAAGAGCTAGAATTCTGAAATTTGGAATGAGGGTAACTGATGGAGAGTTAGAAAGATGTACCAAAGGGTTTTGGGAAATTCGACCTCTAAGTGTACTAAAATGTCTAAAAGTTACAACATTTAGTACCAGTTGTATATTTTGAACGGATTTAGCTAGAAACTTTGAATTTGGTATGTAAATGAAAGTTGGGAAGTGGTGTTTATAAAAGGAAATGGTTTAGGAAATTCATACTCATGTGTACGAAAAATACTAAATGGTACTAAATTTAGTACAATTTGGATTTGGGTGAAAGGAGAGAGCTGGAAACCTGAAATTTGGAACTAGGATTACTGACTGAGCATAGGATTGAGATATGGAGTTAGTTTTGGAAATTCGTACTTATGTGTACGAAAAGTACTAAATGGTACTAAATTTAGTACAATTTGGATTTGGGTGTACGGATAGAGTTCGAAACCTGAAATTTGGAATTAAGATTACTGTTGGAGTGTAGGATTGAGATAGGTTTGAAAATTCGTACTTATGTGTATGAAAAGTACTAAATGGTACTAAATTTTGTACAGTGAGGATTTGGGTGAACGGAAAGAGCTGAAATCTTGAAATTTGGAATTGAGATTACTGGTGGAGTTTAGGATTGTGGAAGTTTTGGAAATTCGTACTTATGTGTACGAAAAGTACTAAATGGTACTAAATTTGGTAAAATAGGGATTTGGGTGAACGGACAGAGCAGGAATCCTGAAATTTGGAATTGAGATTACTGTTGGAGTGTAGGTTTGGGATAGTTTTGAAAATTCGTACTTATGGGTACGAAAAGTACTAAATAGTATTAAATTTAGTACAGTTTGGATTTGGGTGAACGAACAGAGCTTGATTCTTCAAATATGGACTGAGGGTCACTGATGAAAACAAAGAAAAACAAAGGGGTTTTTGGAAACTATGAGTGTACGAAAAGTACAAAATTTAGTGCTATTTGGATATGGGTGAACGGATAAAGCTGGAATCCTAATATTTGGAATTGATATTATTGTTGGAGTGTAGGGCTAAGGTAGTTTTGGAAATTCGTATTTATGGATATGAAAAGTACTAAATGTGGTACAATTTGGATTTGGGTGACGGATAGCGCTTGAGTCCTGAAATTTGAAATTAGAATTACTGTTGGAGTGTAGGACTGAGGTAGTTTTGGAAATTCGTAGTTATGGGTACGAAAAGTACTAAGTGGTACTACCTTTTGTACAATTTGGATTTGGGGGAACGGGTAGAGCTGGAATCCTGGAATTTGGTCAGACTACTGTTGGAGTTTAGAGAGATGGAGATTGAGATGGAGTTAGTTTTTGAAATTCGTACTTATGGGTACGAAATGTACCAAATAGTACTAAAGGGTTCAATTTCGATTTGAGTGCACGGATAGCGCTGGAATCCTGTTATTTTGAATAAAGGTTACTGTTGAAGTGAAGGATTGAAGTAGTTTTGGAAAATCGTACTTATGGGTACGAAGAGTACTTATTGGTACTAAGTTTGGTAAAATTTGTTATTGGCCGAACGGATAGAGGTGGAATCCTACAAATTTGAAATTAATATTACTGTTATTATTTGGTCTTAATGTCAGTGTAGGGTTGATATATGTGGTTGTCGAAATACGTACCATATGTATACGAAAATTACGAAATGACACTCAATTTGTTATTGGAGTCAGGGTGAATCTTGGTGTGTAGCGTTGGTATATGGAGGTGGTTTAAAAAATACGTGCATACCATAAATATACGAAAAGTACTAAATCCTTTTAAATTTGGTATCGGGTGTAGAGCTAAAATTGTACAATTTGTTCTTGGGAAGTGGCGTTGAAATAAGGAAATGGTTTTGGAAGTTCGTATTTATGAGTACGAGCAGTACTAAATTTGGATTTGGGTGAACGGATAGAGCTGGAATCCTGAAATTTTGAATTAAGATTACTGTAGGAGTGTAGGATTGAGGTAGTTTTGGAAATTCGTTCTTATGGGTACGGAAAGCACTAAATTTGGTACAATTTGGATTTAAGTAAACGGATATAGGTGGATTTAGGAACTAAGATTACTGTTGGATTGTAGGATTGAGGAAATTTTGAAAAGTCGTACGTATGCGTACCAGATGTACTAAATGGTACTAAATATGGTACAATATGGATTTGGGTGAATGGATAGAGCTGGAATCCTGAAATTTGGAATTAATATTATTGTATAAGTGTAGGATTCAGGTAGTTTCGGAAAGGCGTACTTATGGGTACGAAGAGTACTAAATGGTACTAAATTTGGTACAATTTGGATTAGGGTGAATTAATAGCGCTGGAATCCTGAAATTTGGAATTACGATTACAGTCGAAGAGTAGGATTCAGGTAGTTTTGAAAAATCAAACTTATGGGTACGAAAAGTACTAAATGGTACTAAATTTAGCACAATTTGGATTGTTCTAAATTTGGTACAATTTGGATTTGGTTTAACGGATAGAGCTGGAATCCTAACATTTGGAATTAAGATTTAACAGTAATTGAGGATTGAGGTAGTTTAGGAAAATCTTTCTTATGGGTACGGATAGTACGAAATGATACTAAGTTTGGTACAATTTGGAATTGAACGAACGGATACAGCTGGAATCTTGAGATTTGGAATTACGATTACTGTAATTATTTTGTATTAATGTCAGTGTATGGTTGAGATCTGTCGTCGAAATACGTACAATAAGTATACGAAAAGTACTTAATGGTACTCAATTTGTTTTTGGGTGTAGGGACAGAGCTGAGTATTGCTGTGCGACGTTGATTTCGCTGTTAATGTGTAAGGGTGAGATACGGCTGATCTTTTTGAAAATCGAACTAAAGAGGATTCGAACAGTACTAAAATAAAAATAAATATTGATTAAAATTGGTATTAGTGCAACAAAATTTTCAGTATTTTCAATTTCCATATTAAATATCGTTTATTTGTTTTTTTTTTATATCCTTTCCGCATACGAAGTAGCGGGCATTTTGCTAGTGTAAATATAAAAATATACAAATATGTAATAATTATATTTTAGAAGTCAATAGATGGCAACTTCAAACTTTGTACAGTCTGTTGTACATATTTTTGGGTTTGCTTCACTCAGAGACCGATAGATGTTTTGTGCTGCAAATCGATAGAAGAAATACACTGCCGCTCACTTGAAAGAAAAGAACCCCCTAAAAATTTTTTTTCAACCTCCATTTTTTTAATTTATACAATATATGAAGATATATGAAGTTTTTAGGTTGTATTATATTTTATTTTATGTGTTTGGAGTCAACATAGTCAATCGTTTGCATTCAACTCCAATTTATATAAGAATTATACAACGAAAACAAAATAAAGTCAAAAATTGAAGTAAAAAATTTGGCTGATTTGAATAGAACCCCCATTTAAATTTTGCGCATACAAAAAGATTGTATTAGAATATCGATGTATATTTACTCTATATTGAAAAAGAAGTACTTTCAGTAATATTCAGTAAAAGTATATCCCTCCTGCTTAAGGATACACCGTATATCCTGCTTTGTCAAGGATTATTTTAATAACAAGGACAAGGCTTTCCTTCTTCTTTCAACAAGTTTATTTTTGGAAGCGTACTGTCTACTAGAGTCATATAATTTACGCATAAGTCATTCCCATACATTTTAAAGAGTATTTACCACTGTATAATATGGCTGCCTCTTGAGGATATCCGCATTTCTTCATATAGGATGTTAGGGGGCCCTAAAATGGACTCTACTCTATTAAATATCGATAAAACCTTGGAATTTAACAATTATCCTTAGAGATTTATTAATTTATTTAGGATTTATTAATTTATTTAGTTATCCCTTTATGATGTGTCCAGATTATAAATAAAAGTTTTAACTCACAGTATATTATCAAAACAAAAATAATATATTAAGAAATTGAATCAAATTTTCTCAGTTGCAAATGTTTTGAGGAAGACAAAAAGTGAGTTCCAGGTTAGGTTATACCCCGTTTATATATAACCGGATTTAACAAACCGACTGGGTTTTAAATGTCAATTCCATTGCTTATATTTCAAACTAATCCTCTCAAAGAAGGTTAACCCTGCAAAAAGCTCTAATATAAACAGCATATTAGGTTAGGTTTGGGGAAGTGCAGCCACTAATTTGTGACTGCTCCACTCGGAGACCTTTCGGTCCATTGTGATCATCCGGGGGGAAAAACTAGGGATGTGCTGTAAAGAAAAGAAAAGATATAGAAAAGAAGAAAGAGGCAAAAATACAAAAGGAAGCTATGAAAGTATAAAAGAAGTAATTAAGTAGAGAACTTTAGAAGGGGAAATTAGTTTTAAAGAAGAAAAAGTTTGGGTGGTGATGGTTGGTTGAATATTTGAAATACTGTTCACGTGTTCAGGTTGCGCTGTCCCAGCCATTTCAGATTTCTGATGATATTGTAGATTACAGCAGGTTCCACAGTTGAATAGAAGTTTATACACGGTGGAAAGTGAACACCCACTAATCAATGTCGCATACGAGCCGGGGCTGGACATCGACACAGGAGGTGCTCGATCGTCTCCATCTCCTCCTCCTCCTCACAGAGTCTGCAATAGTCAGTAACATTCTCATTCCATTTGATGGTAAAGGCCCTGATATAGCAGTGATAACTTCTGTCATTACTCTAACTTCAGCTTTACTCAGGTTCAACAGAGAATTCGTTCTTTTGACTGACAGAGACGGCCAAATGGTTGTTGACACAATGGACCTAGGTTCATTAAGCCGTAAATCACTCGCTCTTTCGTCAAAGAGCGTTGCAATTTTTTGGAAAAAGGGACAAATGGGTAGTTTGATAGAGTCAGCGATTGCTAGATCTGTAGGCTGCGATCCTCGTCTAGCTAATTCATCTGCTCTTTCATTACCCATATAGTCGCGGTGTCCTGGTACCCATCATAGCCGATAGCCGTTAGTTAGCGTTCCCAAGGCTGTTCTACACTTAAGGACGACATCGGACTTGATGTTGCAGGAATTGATGACTTTAAGAGCCGCTTGACTATCCACAAAGATAGTCACCGGTTCAAAGATTTCTGCATCCAAACTTTTTATCAATTCCGCTGCTTTCCAAATCGCGAAGATTTCAGCCTGGAAGACACTACAGTTGCTATCTAGCCTGTAAGCGTACTCAAGAGATAGCCTTTCACAGTAGTCGCCAGCCCCCGTACATTCCTCCATCTTGGAACAGTCTGTATAAAAAGCCAGACCGTCACTGCGGTTCCAGTCGTCTCTACTAGGTATAACGACATCTATATCGTCAAATCTCAGGACTGGTGCTATATAGTCGCTCAGTTTTCCACGTTGGTTCACATTGATACCTGATTCATTCACGATACATCCATGCCCATAGGCACAAAAGCGCCAGAGATTCTGTTCATGCAGGCTTAGGGCACTACGAGTTGCCTGACACTTAATGCTGAGGTTCAGAGGTCTTAGGTTCAGCATTGCGTTCAGAGCAACTTGGGGTGTGCTCCTGGTGGCTACAGTTATGAGAATCGCCGCAGCTCTTTGCACCTTGTCTAGTTTGCTGGATGTCGATTTTTGATGGGTCTAACCACGGTGTTATGCAACCAGTGTATAATCGATGGGTTTAGACCCCAACTTTTCCAGCTTTCTTTTGTATATTTTTGTAAAATAAGAGCAATTATTGCCAATTATTTTTTAAATCTTTAAAAGGGGTCAATAAACTATCAACCTATAAAAATATTTGCATTTCAAATCCATTAATTACCTCAGAACTATAAAAAAAAGTGAAGTAGTCATTCCAGTTGCAAATGTTTTGAGCAGCACTGTATGTTCCCATAACATCACTGAAGGGACAAAGGAGACTTCTCTCATATCAATGAGTGGACACATATTCATATTAGCTCAATGATATGGTGTGAAAGGTGTGTCTGACGATACCACTTGTTGTTCCGTGGCTGAAATACTCGGGAAATGTAAGCCAACATTAATTTGGATATTCTGTGCAGGGATTTAACCGTATAAAAATGTGCCTCAGGGAAATAAGGGGTTTATACCCCCAACTATGTTTGAAGGAAATACGTTTTAGACAATTTGGAGCCGATTTTGCATTGTCTATCCATCTACCTTTGGGAGTATCTGGTAGGCTGTTAAGCACCATAATTTGGTTCAAACTTTGGTCCTCGTAATATTTTATCCAAACAAGTTCAATTCGATCAAGTTCGATGATTTTTTTTCGATAACTTTGGAACGGGTCAACCGACTTGGACCAAAATTTGGTCCTTGTAATATTGCTTTTGTATTGGATAACTATCTAAAGGAATTAATTATTAATGTTGTTACGATATTATGGGTTGAACATAATCCCGTGTAGACCTTGTTTTATTCCTGATTCGATTTGCACCAAATAAAACAGGGTTCGTTTTGGATTACGATTCTACAATGATTTATTGACGTTATTCACTTATTCCTTTCTGAAAATTGTGGATCCAATGCAGTCCAAAATTAAACAAGCTCGATTTACAACGAGAAATTAATTAAAAATTAATACTAAAAATGATCTTCGCCTAAAAAAGGTAAAATTATCAAAGAAAAAAATCAGCTGAGCCAGGCTGGGGTTTGAACTCACGTCCTTGAAAAACACAAGGAAAAAAGTGTTGTCACGGCGTGTTAGTGTTCTGAGCCAAACCTCATAACTTTCAAAGACTACGCTAATCGTTTGTCATGAAAGCCATACAATGACTGAAAAAAAAAACATTCAGCACAAAACAAATTGCATTTGAAAGAGTAAAAGCTAGCAAGACCAAAAGTGAGTCCGAGCTTTGTTTTGTATATTTCTAAAATAAGTGTTGTTATTGGCAATTATTTTTTAAATCTTTATATTAGGGTAACCCTAGTACTACCACATAAAATGCAACAATCTGGCAGCATCATAGCAGTGTTGCATGCATCAGTAGTTTTAAGTTATTACCTCTCTCTACTCATTGTCAGTACACAGTCAGTCAGTTACTTTGCAACCACCAATTAATAGACATCTCATCTGTACATATTTCGTCATATTTCATTGTTCTTCATAATTAATACTTTATTTCAACTCATAAAACAACTTAAAGTTTTATTCAATAAATGAATTGATTGTTATGTTTAAACATCGTCTTTCATTCAATCGACCACCTCCGTAAGAACATAACAATTTGGCGACGAGGATTTTGGAACAAAGATGTATCATTCTCGCTAACAATTTGGCGACGAGGATTTTGGAACAAAGATGTATCATTCTCGCTAACAATTTGGCGACGAGGATTTTGGAACAAATATAAGTTTCAACAAGGCTGCGTAATAAGATCAAGACATCGCACACAATAAAAGTTGTGGCAGGAAGATTTTCAAGGAAAACATAAAAACGCACAGGCGCAAGTTCATCAGGAATATTCTAACAAGAATTTTCAAGAAATCTTCAGCGATCAACGCTCACACAAACAACAGTTTGCAGTCTCACATATACATAAATTTTTTCAGCTCAACACACACACCACTACAACGTTGGAATTTCATCATTTTTGCAGCTCACACATACAGACATACAACGGCAGCGTCTCTAACAAAATTGTAACGGCTGATAACACACAGACACTAGAACAATCTAGACATGTCGGAACAAGCGAATATTTTACAAATACTTGCGAATCAACAGGATTTGCTCAACAAACTCACACAAATCATCGCTGGACAACAAGGTGCAAACACAGTTTCATCATCAATTCCAGGTGAATCATCAGTGGCAAAAGCCCACCTCATGGAATCTTTAGCTAATTCCATGACGGATTTTCACTATGAGCCTGACAGTGGTTTATTATTTGAATCGTGGTACAATCGTTTTAAACACATCTTCGAAAGGGAAGCAAGTGCACTGGACGATGCAGACAAAGTAGGACTTTTGTGGAGAAAAATGTCCAATCACATTCATGAACGATTCAAGAATTTCGTGTTACCAAAACAACCTCAAGAACTTTCATTGGCAGACACAATCAAGCATCTTACAAGACTATTTGGCAGAACAGAAACACAAGTAAGTCTACGTTATAAGTGTCTCCAAATCACAAAGATGGAAAATGAAGATTTTAAAGAATACGCCAGTCGTGTCAATCTTCAGTGTGAACTTTTTAAACTGGATGACTTAACAACAGACCAGTTCAAGTGTTTAATTTTCATACTTGGTCTTAAATCATCACAAGACAGTGACATCAGAATCCGTTTATTAAGGCATCTCAATGAAAGTAAGGAAGTAGTCAACCTAGAAAAGCTAGTTGATGAAACACAAAGCATTTTGGATTTGAAAAGTGACACAGCACTAATTGAGGGAAGCCAAAAACAGTGCAACAAAATTGGTAAGCCTCAACAAAAACAAAAGATACCAAAAACAGCATGTTGGTATTGTGGAGATATGCATTATGCAAAACATTGCCCCTACTCCAAGCACAAGTGTACCAAATGTCAACAGATTGGTCACAAAGATGGTTTTTGCAACAGCATGCACAGGCAGAGCAAATCAAAACACAACAACAACAAACCTCAACAGAGCAAAACCAATCACGACCAAAATTCTAAGAAGAACAGTGTGACTCATCAGAATTTTAACAACAACAAAACAAAATTCAGCACAAAAACAGTATCTACAACAGATCCAGTCAAAATCAAGCAGGCAAGAAAATATGCTACAGTGAGTATTAATTCAAAGCAAGTGAAACTACAGTTGGACACGGCATCAGACATTACCATAATTTCTAAATCAACGTGGAAAAGAATCGGAAAGCCGAATGCATTTGAAACCACAGACACCGCCGAAGATGCAGGTGGCAATAAACTCAAATTTTTTGCAAAACTTTTTCCAATAGAAGTGTCAGTTGCAGGAAAATCAAAAATTGTGGATTGTTACATTTCAAATTTGGAATCATTAAATGTCCTAGGCATAGATTGGATTGAGAAATTTAATCTATGGGATATTCCAATAGCGAAATGGTGTCATCAGATCAAGTTCACAGGAACTAAGTCATTTAACAATGTTTATCAAGTACTCAATGCTCACTTTCATCCCAGCCCAAATAGGCAAGTCAAAACAGCACTCAAAAAAAGGGAAGAGGAAGGAGCGACCGCAAAAGCATCTTCAAGAAGAAAAACTCACAACGTATTCAACGTTCATAAAAATCTATGTTCATCAGTCATGGCCAGAAATCAGAAAAAGGAAAGTCAGTATAATTTCAAACACGGAAGTCGCATCAAGGTACATGCAGATCAACTTCAAACAAAAACAGGCGATACTTCTGCTTCATCAAACAAATTATCACCTTTGGACATATTACTTCAAGAATTCAACATTAAATTGCCGTATACAGATTCTACAGCATATCAACCTGAATCATCCGCAGAAGACAACCAGTTGAAGTAATATCCAGAACCCAGGTTCAAACTTAAAAGGGGAGATATTAGGGTAACCCTAGTACTACCACATAAAATGCAACAATCTGGCAGCATCATAGCAGTGTTGCATGCATCAGTAGTTTTAAGTTATTATCTCTCTCTACTCATTGTCAGTACACAGTCAGTCAGTTACTTTGCAACCACCAATTAATAGACATCTCATCTGTACATATTTCGTCATATTTCATTGTTCTTCATAATTAATACTTTATTTCAACTCATAAAACAACTTAAAGTTTTATTCAATAAATGAATTGATTGTTATGTTTAAACATCGTCTTTCATTCAATCGACCACCTCCGTAAGAACATAACACTTTAAAAAAAGGGGTCAATAAACAATCAACCTTCAAAAATATTTGCATTTCAAATCCATAAATTACCTCACAACTATATAAAAAGTGAAGTAGTCACACCAGTTGCAATTGTTTGGTGCAGCACTGTATATGATATAAAATATGTAATATACAGTTATGTGAAAAATAATAAGGACAGTGACATTCACTGTCTTTCGTGGCTCCTAAAATGTGTAAATTGGAAGAAATGGCGACGGAAATTTCTTTTTGAAAATGTACATGTATTGCAATAAGAAATCCCGTTACGATTTGGATTTCTTTTTGTTTCGTTTTTATACAAAACAAACATTTTTCTTAAAATGCGCGATTTCTGCTGTGAAAAATAATGACAGTTTTTCGTTTTAGTGAAAATCAAATAATTTAATTTTTTTGCGATTACTTCCTGCAAGTAAAAGTTTAAAATGAATTAATTTCTATTCATTAAATGTGAAATCTGCCGATATTTGTTAAGTTTTTTTTTTTTTGCAAATATGGGTAAAAATATGCATTGTGATCACGCGACTCTAGAAATCATTAAGTGTTCACATAAATAAGGAAATTCGTATAGAAAAACTACATAAAAGCTTGGAATTTCAAAACAATGGTGGAGGATAAAGTTAAGTGGTCTCCGAGAATGAAACTCGTGGCAGAAACCCAAATATTACACCTGTAATAATAAGATGTGTTATTAGATGAGTAAAAAAGATCCTTTTGCCACATCTTTACCAATTAAAAAACGACTTAAATATTAATTTTGACACATCAACAATCGGAAAAACAACCTTTGGTGACCACTTTAGACCTCACAATGTCTGGAAGGTATCATTTTAATCGAAAAATAATACCCTTCCCTACGAAGTGGTGTAGGGTATAAAAATATGCAACAAATAATAAAGATTGCTAGAAATCGCATCGCTTGGACTATGAAAAATGGCGTAAAATTCTTTGGTCTGATGAAACGAAAGTTACTTTTTTCAATAATATAACCCAAAATATACTCTGAAGTCGGTAAAATATGGCAGAGGTAACATCATTGTGCGGGGCTCATTTTCTTACTAAGGCGTGGAGTCTCTATACCGTATTCGAAGTTTTATAAAATCACAAGATTACATTGAAATAATGAAAAAAATATAATCATACCGTATGCTGAAGAGGATATGCTTCTCAAATGAATCTTCCAGCCGGATAATGACCCAAAGGTTACGGCAACACGAAGAAAGTGGTTCCAGGACAATTAAGTTAAGTTGCTAGAATGGCCAGCACAATCCATTGATTTGATTGATTGAAAATCGATTCGATTGAAAATTTGTAGAATAAAGTTAATAGATCGATCAGGGAAAAGTGTCCATCAAACTACGACGGGCTTTGGCAACTCATACAAGTTGCGTGGGAAGCGATACCGATACAGGAGTGCCAAAATTTGGTTGACTCAATGCCCAGGCATTGTGCTGCTGTTTTAGAAAACAAAGGATTGTCTACAAATTACTAATGAAACTGGAACGCATGAACTATTATAATTGAGTAAAAACCTGCATTAAGTTTTTTCAAATTTGGTCCTTATTAAAATATGTCATGAAGTGTCCTTATTATTTTCACACACCAATTCGCATAAAATATAACAGGTAAATAAAATATGATTATCAAAATGCTTTTATAAACCTTTTCTTAACATGTTAAGCAAACAATAAATTTTATAAACTAGAGACATTTTCACTTTTTTAATCAGTTTTCAACGTAATCTTTGTTATGGATTAAAGTGTCCTTATTATTTTTCACACAACAGTATATACAGTTTGTCAAGTAATTGTTTTCGAACCAAGAAAACTAATATTTTTCTGTATTAATTTATGAAAAATGATTGATAATTGGGATAAAAATGTCGGGTTTTTTGCAAAAAATAGTTGGTAGACTTATTAAAGACAAGATAGGATGAATACATAAAAAATTAACCCACGTAGTCCAACAAAAAGTAACGGAAACCAATAACTACATGTAATGCAAGTTGTCAAATAAATGTTTTCGAAATGTAGTGAAGTTCCGAAATATCCCATATTTTTGGTAAATTCTTGAAAATCATGACATTTTATGAATGTTATTCTTAAAAAGGGTTAAAAACTAGCAAGTTTCAACCATATTAGGCATAGAATATCTCTACAAGGAGGGTTACCATATGGACCAAGGGGGTACCAGGTCATATTACATGTAAACAGGGTCCTATAGGTCTTAAACCGGGAATATCTGAAAACTAAGACGTTTTATGAGTTTTTTAGTTCACGAGGATAGACTGCCATCAAATACAATAAATATTACCTACAGCATAATAAGATCAGAAGGGTTGCCAGATCGACTAAAAAGGTACCAGGTTATATAAACAGTGAACGAGGTCACCTGGGCCCCGGAACAGGGCACCAAAATTTGTTTTTTTTTTTTTACTGAAAATTAATTAAGAGATAATGACTTTTCACTAAACAATCGGAAATATCGCAGTAGGAGACGAATATTGCTTAGAAATGTATGGGGTAAAGGTTTCGACAATTTTGAGAAATGCATACTTCGACCTATTGGACACATTTCGCGTACTCTGCAGTACTACTGTAGTACATTTTTAAGAGGAAAATTATGTTGATGGGTAAATAATGCTTCAGTGTTAGCATGGATGCAAAAAAACTTAGAGAATTCCTCTGAACTCGCTATAAACAGTTGAAATCGGAGGTCTATTAAAAATCAGCATAGACTGACAATATTTTATATATGCATTTCTAAGCGATTTTTGTACTTTTATGTCGTATTTTGGTTTATGTTGAAGAATTCCCTTATCCCTTTATTCAATTTGAGTTAAATAAACAAATATTAAGCCCTGGTTATGGATCCAGGTGGCCTCGTTTACTGTTTATATAACCTGTCACCTTTTAGTAGATCTGGCAACCCCCCTGATCTGGTACTCCCTTGGTCCATATGCTAACCCTCCTAGTAGGGATATTTTTTTTTTTGACTTATTTATTTATTTATTTTTCATTACTTTGCAATCGAAGCCATATGGATAATTCAATTCAATGGCCAATTCAGATATAATTACAAAGATTCCACCTTACTTCATAGCTACTCTATAAATAAAATATTAAAATATTAAACATTATTAAATATTAAACATTATTGTTTATTTTATGCATAATATTGTTGATACTTGTTAGTAGTAAACCCCTTTTAAGAATAACATTCAGAAAATGTCATGATTTTCAAGAATTTACCAAAAATGTGGGTTACTTTGGAACCTCCATTAAATTTTGAAAACATTTATTTGACAGATTGAATTATATGTGGTTATGAGTTTTCGTTATTTTTTGTTGGACTACGTGGGTCAATTTTTTATTTATACATCCTATCTTGTCTTTAATAAGTCTACCAACTATTTTTTGCAAAAAAAACCCCGGCATTTTTATCCCAATTATCAGTCATTTTTTATATCACTAGCTACGATGTAATGAAGAACTTTAAAAAAAAAAACGGAAGAGCAAACCGTAATCAAAGTAATTAGATCTCCAATTTCTAGCTTTAACAACGTTTTTCCCTGCGCGAAAATTGATTGTCATTTACATACATACCACATCATATATCTGTTAATTATTATCAACATTAAATTTTTTTATATTGTATTATTAATTTGTATTCAATTTACAAGTTGCTTTAACATTGGAGTAGCTATGATGTAATGAAGAATTTTTTCTAGCTTTAGCCAGTTTTTATCACTGCGCGAAAACTTATTATCATTTGCAGAGAAGTGCGCAAGTAGCTGATTTTGACACTCATAAGCCACATGCTGAAAAACAAGCGTATGTGCGGCTTGCTACTCTAAAAAATAAATGCAAGTGTTGCTTGCCATTCTCAAAATATGTACGAGTGTGGCTAGCCACTCAAAAAATAAGTTATTTAAAAATGGATATTTTTTGACACTTACGTATGCTTTGCCAATTAGTTTTAAATACGCAATAACAATTTTTGTCTTACTTTTTTGCTCATTGCACATCAAGTATTAGCCCTGTTCCTTTACGTTCAAGAATCTTCAAGTTTTACAACTTTTTACTCGAAAAGCGTTCCTTTACTTCAGACACAATACAATTCATATGGGAGCAGTTTTCAACTTTTACTACTTTTGCCGGTTTTACCATTTTCAGAAGTAAAGGAACAGACCAATTGTTTTCATCCCTTGTAATTCAACCGATTGTCTCGTGCTCTCCGAGAGAATGAGAGCTAAGATCACTGATTTCAAACGTTAAAATAACATGCAAAAACACACATAACATTCCAAGCAAATAAAGAAAAGCATACACAAACGAAACAACAACAAATAAAATTACAATTGTTTATTTTTTGTAGTGTTGTGTGTGTGCTTCCACTTGATAAGTCACTTGGCAAACTATCTACGATTGCGAGTTTTGTAACATTGCAAAATATGATGAATACTTGTTTTACTTATTACGCACAAGCAACGGTCTTGATGCGTCGCAAGTATTTTTGGTGGTGGTGGAAAAAATACCGAGTGCGAGAAAACACATGCGTTAAAATAGCAAAAGGCCCAAAAAACTTGTGCGTGCTCAATTGGCTTACGGGGGCAAGTAACTCATTGATGATCTCTGATCATTTGCATACCACATCATACATCTCTTAATGATCATTTCATAATTTAACTAATAACTTATACGATATACTTATTATTAATCTGTTGCTTTAAAATTGGAGTAGCTATGACGTAATGAAGAATTAAAAAAAATTAAAGAATATAATTGTAACCAAAATAATTAGATATCCAATTTCTAGATTTAAGATGAATTATATATATGAAATTGTTTTTAGAGTAGCTATGATATTTAGGTGTATTCTTTGTAATTATATAAATTGGCCTCAAAATTGGCTTCAATTGCAAAGCAAATAAATAAAAAATAAAATAAATTAATACAGAAAAATATTAGTTTTCTTGGTTCGAAAACAATTACTTGACAAACTGTATATGTAATGATATGATGATAAAATTAGTGAGAAACAAACGGTTATGTCGTGCATCCCTAAAGCTTGATTTTTGTGATATATATTGACCGAAGCTTTTCATCGAATCAGTTTATAATTAAGATTTTATCTAATCTTATGTAAAAGCTCATCAAAATATAATACTCTGGAATATGTTGTAAAAAAGTCATAACCCTAATAAACATACAATGGACATTCAAGTAATGTAACATGTTTTTATACCCTAGACAGACGGCAGAGTTAATTTGCATTAAAAATTCCTTAATTTGAATTAACTTTTTACCCTGACAGACGATAGTTTCTGCATTTATGAAACAGCTGTTTGTGTTGTTTGCTTGTACCCAGCAGGCCATTTCATAAAGTTTTACAAAAGTTCGCCAAAATATGCGAAACAGATATACTTTCTACCATTGACCTTTTCACCACAAAATTCCAAATTAAATTAAAATTATTCGCGATATTTTTGAGTCCTTTTAATATTAAAAAATGTCGCAAAACTCTAAAGGAACATTTGAAGAAGATATTATTTTCGATAGAATTGGTATGGTGGGTAATGAAATGCTTGTGAAAATAAAAATTTTAAAAATAGATTTGATAGAAGGCACGAAAAACGATTAGCTGCTATTCTATTCGAGAAAGACCACTACTTATTTGAAAGAAACGCAAAAATTTCTGATTTGTTTTCCTTTTTTATTTTCTTAAACATGGAAATTTGACAAAAAACAATTGGTTTTCAATGCAAATTGTGTCTCAGAGCATGAATATGCTCTCTCTCCTACATGAATATGGGCTCTCTTTTACAGCATTGCCATATTGAAAAACCTAAATTCAGTTTAAATTTCCTTTGATTTTGTCATTCGTAATGGCAGATTGTTTAGGGGTAGTTTACACTATATATAAATGTCATATGACATGAAATTTTCCATCATTATATAGTCGCTAATATGTGCAATATTGGGGATTTTCCTTACGCCATTTACTTTTTGCGTCCACACCAGCAAAATTGCAATAAAATTACATCTCCACATTGCCTGCGTGGGTAGATATGGAATGATTTTATTTCGTGTCATATGACATTGATAGATAGTGTAAACTACCTCTTAGTTTTTACAACTAGTTAATTTTTGTTTGAAGAAAAAAGTGATTTTCATGAAAATAAAAATATGTGGCAATACTTTGTTAATAATTGGTTTCGTTGATTGAGAAATAATGGAAATGTGCGAATTTTTTTAAATAAAATGATAAAAAATGTGAAATTAAATGTGATTTGGTTAATAAAACAATATGTTTTATTATTTTTAAGTGTTTTTGGAGTGTTTTAAAGTGACATGTTTCCAAAAAATACAATTCCACTTGAGAAACCAAAAGTGGTTTCATCCCGAAAAAATTTTTCGTTTTTCCGTTTCCGAAGAAGCTAAATACGGAATCAATTCCACTTTCGATCGGAATTGATTTCTGTGACATGCCAGTATTTTATAAGAAGTCGGCCTTAATCAATGTGTCATAACAATTTGTTTCATAAAGTTTTAAATCATCTTTGGTATAAAGTATACCCTCCATTGAATCCTTATAAAGGGAATTTCGATATTTAATTTTATTACGATTTATTTGGCTGAAAACATTTTCAACATTTGCTGATGTTGTAGGTGCATACTTTACAATGTTTGTACTTGTAAACTTACATCACCTTTTCTTTGAATTTGGATGATCGGAATGAAAATTCTCAAGCCCGTAATGTTGCTGCTTCTAGTGTCCACAAGCTGTCTCCATTCTGGAAAGAAAATCCAAAACTATGGTTTATGCAGGTTGAAGCTATTTTTGCAATTTCTGGTATCACTCGCGATGAGACCAAATTCCAATATGTTGTAGCAAATATCGATTCAAATTTTCTTCCTCACATTTGTGATATTTTGGAATCCCCTCCTGCTGATGGTAGATTTGTTGCCGTTAAAAAATCGGCTTATGGAAACATTTTCCGAATCTGAGGAATCAAAACTCCGCAGACTGCTGAAAAATCAAGAATTAGGAGACCAAAAGCCATCGCATTTGTTGCAAATTATGAAAAATCTTGCTTCTGGTCAATTAAATGACGCTGTTCTCAAGACACTCTTTTTGGAACAACTTCCAGAAGATGTTCGGTCAATTTTAACAATAAGTCAAGTAAGCGATTTGCCTTCGTTAGCTCTGCAATCAGATAAGACCATGAGCATACGTTCGCCACAACTTTATGAAGTAACTGCTGCAGCTGGCAATATTGATCTGACCAAACTATCCCGTCAAATTGAAGCTTTAGAAAAGAAATTCAACAACTTTTCTAGAAACCGCTCTCAGACTCGTTCAGACACAGGTAATAACAGCAAGTCGCGTAACAGAAGTAAGTCACGACGCAGAGACTGGTGTTGGTACCATAATCGGTTTGCTGAAACGGCAACAAAATGCGTGTCCCCATGCTCTTTCTCAAAAAACTAGAGGACCACTCGGAAGTTGCGACAATTCCAGATTACAGTGGTATCTCGTGTCGCCTTTTTGTTAGAGATAAGCTTTCCAACAGAGATTTTTTAATTGACACCGGAGCCGATGTGTCTGTAATTCCTCCGAGCTTCAAGACTTCAAAAACGCCAGACTGTGGTATTAAAATTTTTGCTGCAAATGGTTCTTCAATTCGTACTTTCGGTCAGAAAATTATGCATTTAGATTTCGGATTACGCAGAAATTTTTCTTGGACCTTTATTATAGCAGATGTTACAAAACCCATTATTGGTTCTGATTTTTTAAAACATTTTCATCTTCTTCCTGATCTTAAGCGTAAAGCATTAATTGATGGCAAAACTGATCTGCAAGTTTCAGCGAAAATTTCTAAATCTCCGTCTCTAGGCATAACAACTTTGGTGAAAAATGAATCTGTTTACAACAAATTGTTAATGAAGTATCCAGATGTCTACCAAGCCTCCACTCTTCCTGGAATTAAAACGGAACATGGAATATATCATCATATTGAAACGACTGGACCACCCGTACATGCAAAACCACGGCGCTTAGATCAAAATCGTTTTCAAATCGCCAAAAAAGATTTTGAGTATATGCTCGAACATGGGATTATTAGATCATCAAGTAGTAATTGGTCGAACCCTCTTCATATGGTTCCCAAGAAAAATGGTGAGTGGAGATGTGTTGGAGATTACCGATTTTTAAATAAAATTACGGTACCTGATCGTTATCCAATACCTTTTATCACTGATGCCAACATTAACTTAGCCGGTAGCTGCATATTTTCAAAGTTGGATTTGGCGCGCGCGCTCTATCAAATCCCTGTATTTCCTGACGACGTACCAAAAACTGCTATCGCTACTCCATTTGGTTTATACGAATTTGTCAAAATGCCGTTTGGATTGCGAAATGCCGCCCAAAGTTTCCAACGTTTAATGGATGAAGTACTACGCGGTTTACCTTTTGTATTTGTCTACATTGATGATGTCCTTATATTTTCAAAATCGCCTGCTGAACATTTGGAGCATCTGAAGATTGTTTTTGAGAGGTTTCAGAAATATGGCATTGTCGTCAATCAAGGTAAATGTTCTTTCGGTAATAGTGAAATCGATTTCCTTGGTTTCCGAATTTCATCAACTGGAATGCAACCCATTCGAAGCAAAGTTGATGAAATTGTAAGTATCCCTTAGCCTTCGACTATAAAGGACTTACGACGCTTTCTTGGAATGGTAAACTTTTATAGAAGATTTTTACCTAATGCAGCGACAGAACAAGCCCCACTAAACAACTTCCCAAGAATGTGGTGAAAAATGATAAACGACCTGTTATTTGGACTAAAGAAGCGGAAAAATCATTTTTGCAATGTAAGTCAAGCTTATCAAATGCAGTGTTGTTATTTCATCCCGTTAGTGATGCAGAATTATCCATTAAAGTAGATGCATCAGATTTTGCTTTAGGTGCTGTTTTGGAACAACGAATAAATGATGAGTTACAACCATTATCTTTCTTTACCAAGAAGCTAAGCAAAACTCAGCAACGCTATAGTACTTACGACCGAGAACTATTAGCGATTTATGAAGCTGTTAAGTATTTTCGGGACTACGTAGAAGGCCGTTCGTTTTCAATCTATACTGATCACAAGCCATTAATTTACGCTTTTTCTCAAAAGCCAGAAAAAGCAAGCCCTCGTCAACTACGACAATTAAACTTTATTGGCCAATTTTCAACGGATTTGAGGTACATTAAGGGTAATGAAAACATCGTTGCAGATACACTCTCCCGTGTAGAATCATTATCATTATTGGATTTTGAAGAACTTTCAAAACTTCAACAAAGCGATCAAGAACTTCAAGATTTGTTAAAATCCGAAACATCAATGAATTTACAACTCATTACAATTCCTGCCTCAAATACGAAGATATTTTGTGACGTCTCTCAAGCTAATAATCCAAGACCATATATTCCAGTTCAATTGCGAAAATCAATATTCTATGGTTTACACAATTTATCTCATCCTGGTTCAAGATCTTCCGTAAAACTTGTCACTGAACGTTATTGCTGGCCTTTCATGAAAAGAGATTGTGTACAGTGGACGAAATCTTGTCAGTATTGTCAACGATCAAAAATAACCCGCCTACAAAAAGTCCTATCGGGACATTTCCATTATCATCGCGACGTTTTGCTGATGTGCACTTAGATATAGTTGGCCCATTTCCACTATCAGATGGTCATCGCTATATTCTTACCTGCATTGATCGATTTACCCGATGGATGGAAGCAATACCAATGCCGAATATTACAGCGGAAACTGTGTCGCAAAGTTTCTTAAAAGGCTGGGTATCTCGTTTTGGTCCACCAGATATTGTTCACACAGACAGAGGACGTCAGTTCACAATCAATACTTTTCGGAATCTATTAAAGTTGTTAGGAACTCGATTAAAACATTCGACTTCTTATCATCCACAATCGAACGGATTAGTTGAACGTCTTCACAGAACTCTTAAATCCGCATGGATATGCCACAACAAAACTCAATGGACAAGGTCTTTGCCTTTAGTATTGCTAGGGTTAAGAACTTCGGTAAAAGATGCAATTAATTGCTCTCCAGCTGAAATGGTATATGGCGAAACACTTCATGTTCCTGGTCAAATGTTCACCGAAAGTAATGTCGTTCTAAATTCAGATGATTTTCTGTTACATCTTCAAACATTAATGTCTGGAATTAAACCCGCAACAACCTCAAATAAGAACAGTTCAAATATATTTATCAACAAGGAATTGAATGTATGTTCCCATGTGTGGATAAGAAGTGATCATGTACTTAAACCTCTTGAGCAAAAATTTCATGGACCTTACAGAGTGATCAAAAGATTTCCAAAATATTTTACCCTTCAAATCGGAAGCAAGACAGATAACATCACAATTGATCGACTTAAACCAGCATTTACAGAAATTGAACATTTAGAAATTGATTTAAGTCAACAGATCACCCCTATCAAATCGGAAGAGAAATCTGTATCGTTTTCACTAGGAAGGGGGTAATGTAGGTGCATACTTTCAAATGTTTGTACTTGTAAACTTACATCACCTTTTCTTTGAATTTTAAATTGACAGAAAAATACTTTTTTTCTTTTTGAAATTATAATTTTCAGTTCTTGCATTTCATTCGAACCAAATATATAAATATTTTTATAAATGTGCCTTTGTTTTAATTAAAAAATACATAAACCTCGCACAATGTAATATATAATTCCTATATTACCTTTTTACAAATTTTGTTATTACAGGAAATATTGAGAAACAAATCCGCTTCACTATTTTCAAACAGCATCCAAAAATCTTAGTTCACGATTTCCCCATCTAATGTACGCCTTTCCTCCGTGTTTACAAAATGTGAAAATTATAAATAAAGAATTTTCACATTTTGCAGACATTAGATGGGGAAATCGTGAACTAAGGCAAACATTTTTATCTTAGTAAAATTTGTAGATTTCTGTAGGTTCTGGAACAGAGGAAAAATTGTTCTAGTCTATTTAAATTTTGAAAATTTGTGTACAAAGCTCAATATAAAAGTTTTACGCAGTTAGTTGTTCTGTTCCAGAACAATGATTTACAATATTTTCTTTATAAATTGTCCAAACAATTCAGAAATAAAAGATTTTTATTCTGTTAAAAATCCCTTTGCATATACAACTAAATATGTATAGTTGATTATTGTCTAATTTTAAATTAATTATTAAAGTCAACTTTTGAGTAAAAAATTGTAAAACCTGGCAGCCGTGGAATACACCTCTATATTACCCTTTAAAGTAGGAAAACTATACGTTCAGAGAAAAATGTTATGCATTAAAAAGTCTCAAATATCACTTTCATATAAAATTTTTAGTTTTCTCTTAAAAAAAATCTCGACGCTAAGTGGGTTAATTCATTAATTGTAGATCTGATTTCACTGTCTGTTTAGAGGATTTCTATAAGTTATTAATATATATTTTTTTATTTTAGGCAACTGGCGTGACATCTACCGAAAAGATCACCACCGAAAAGAGCGGCAAAGGTAAAAAACAACAACAGCCGCCTTTTAAATCCATTGAAAGTGAATGTGATTTTTGCCGTGCAAATCTCTATATTTCAATGGTGCGAACTGATGAAGGCAATATTTATTGTCTCCAACATGCACTGAAAAATCTCAACAATGGCAACATACAAGCAAAACAATGTAAACTCATATACGCCTACAACATCGATGATATTGAGGCTCTTATCAAAAATCTTAAAGAACGAATTCAACAAAAGCGTGCAATTGGGAAAAAGCAAAAATAGTCTTGCAACAAGCAAAAATTCTCAAATAAAAAGAGGAAATCATCATATATCTAGATATTGTTACAAATTATCAGCATTTTGTGTTTTTTAACTTTAAAATAAAGTTAGCTGCATACAAACCCGGCATATTTCCATACAAAATATGTAGATAAGTAAACACACTCACAACCCCCACACATTAACATACATATTAATCTTGTATATAAAGAAATTAACTACTACTGGATATATATACAAAATACACCTACACAAACATAAACAAGATAATATATTTATACTAAAAATACAACAGTACGCATGCAATAATTGCATACAAAATAATATTAGTAAAGTGAGTGTAACGGAAAATGTTAAATGTAGACATTTTTATTTCTTAACCTTTTTGTCTTTTTTGATACAATGAAATGTACTTTAATTTATTTTCGCAAACAAAATGAATAGAAATTTGTTTTCAAAAGAAAGTAAAAAAAAAAAATAAATAATTATAACGTAGTTAAGCTTCTTTTTTTAAACATAATATTAATACAGTGTTATAAAAACAAATTCTATAATCAATGTTTAATAAAATTTGCATTGTACTAAGACAAAAACAAAATGATAAAATAAGAATATATTCAACTATATTGATTTGTTAGATGATAAAGGTAAAACTTTACAGATTTGTATTGATACTTACAATTATGTAAACATAATTAAGGGATTTTCATCAAAATCGAAATATTTTACTTTATTAATTCTCCTCCTTTTTTTTTTCTTCTTTTAACGCCCATTCCTACCAACCAACAAAAAGTATTTTTTTTTCTATATTGTGAAGTAAAATTTCCTTTTTTCGTTTTTGTGATCCAGAATTCTTAAGGCTATATTCAGTTGAAATCAAGAATTGTATTTTGAGTAAAAAATCTATTTGTGTTTTCTATTCCAATTCCAATTTACCACTAAATTATCAATATTTTAAGTTGTTTTTTTTTTTCTCTTACATTTATATTCTCCCTGTGTTTTTAATATCTATAGGATATTGATGTATTATTATAGATTTGTAGATATTAACAAATGTGCAACAATAAAAATCAAAAAGAAAAAATAAATGGTAACATTTTAATTGATGGAGAATCTAGTGAAAGTGTACGAGTATATTGGGATAAAATAAAAAGTATACACATAGTTTGAAATTATAAATGCACATTGGTTTGTAAGCGTTTTATGAGCACCATGGTACAATAATACAGGTAGCATTATCAAGCCAGCTGATGGTAACATAATGTGTCAATTGCATTGAATTGATGTCAAATGTTGACATCTTATGTTACCAACAATTGCCGATGCGGCTACCTGTGTATTTGTACCATGATGAGCACGAATATGTACAGTTTGGCAAGGAATTTTTTTTCAAACTAAGAAAACGAACACTTTTCAGTCATTAATTAGTGAAAAATGACAAACAGTTTTTTGCAAAAATCAGTTGGTCGACTTGTTTAAAACTAGATTGAATGCATAAATAAAAAATTAACCCACGTAGTTCAAAAATAACAGTTAAAACTAATAATTAACATGTTATACAAGGTGGCAAACAAATGTTTTCAAAATGTAGTGAAGGTTTCAAAATAACCAATTTTTTCGGTATATACTTAATGGGTCGATTCCGTATTGAGAGGCGAGTCGTGTCGCGTTGCCAAATGTAATTTTTCGATTCCGTACTGCAATATTCGCCTGACGCCGTCAAATTTTGTCATTTTCCGGCGACAACAAATTAGCTGTCGCCGAACATTTTTACTAACGAATAAAAACATAAAATTGAAACGTAAGTAACATTTTCATTTATTTTAAGTGAATTTATTTAATATTATATACGTTTTTGGTGTTTCAGTACTTAAAATGGTGAAAATTACTACAAGACAGCAATTTGAAATGCTGGTTGAAAAAACGGAAGCCCACCCAAACGTAGCTCGTGGAGTCAGACTTTTTGGTAAAACTAAAGCCACTTTTGATGAGGTGTGGAAGGATGTTGCGGAGCAATTAAATAGTTTGGTCCACCAACCCGTACACCAGATGAATGGCACAGAGTGTGGACTTAAATCCAAACTAAAGAAAAAATGTCTCAAAATAAGAAGAACATTACAGCTACAGGAGGTGGACCATCACAAGAAATATCTTTGTCGTCAATGGAGCAAGCGGTAGCAGACTTACTACAACTTAATATGGTCTCAAATCCTGCAGGTGCAATTTACGGAATTGAAGAGACATGGGATGATAATAACAGTGAAATTGGACAATCTGCTGAAGTGGAAAATGAAAGACCTCAAAATGAAGTAGAGATTGACAACGTATTCTCCACTCGCAGGAAACGAAATAAACCGCAAGACCAAAGGATCCACATTCTTAAGGAGCAAACCGCGACTCAAAACGAACTTTTAAAGTTAAAGGTTAAAGTCATTGCCATGGGATTTTTGAAAGCTTCCTTCTGCAAAAAACCTTAAAGCAGCACACACTTTAAGGGAGTGGCTGTATTGCTGTTGATCTGTAGGTTTTTTTAAAGTCATTTTTTAATGCCTCTACTATATAAATAACAGCGTCTTTTGGAAGCCTAAAATAGGCTTTAAACCTAAAAAATTAACAATTATTTTGATGAATGTTGGAAACCAAACAAACTCACAATACTGATGGCAATTCTAAAGGATTAGATTTAGATTTATCTCTCCTACTAAGAGGGTTACCATATGGTCCAAGGGGTACCAGATCGTATTACATGTAAACAATTATCTATAGGTCTCAGACCTGGAAAATCTGAAAACTAAGAAGTTTTATGAGTTTTTTAGTTCACCAGGATTTACTGCCACCAATTATGTACAATAAATATTGCCTACAGAATAACTCGATCAGGAGGGTTGCCAGATCGACTAAAAAAGTACCAGGTCTTAACAGTCCAGGGCAGGGATGGAAAATTAAAATTTACTAAAATATGGTACGTTTTTCATTGAAAATGTACTTTTTAAATTAAAAATTTTTACTCAGTAAAAACACAACAAAAACAAAGGCTTATATCATGAAAATTGAAGAATGTTGCAAAATCGCATTTTTGTACCTTAAGTTAAGTTTGTTTCCGTTTGTAGCACATCAAAATATTCGTTGGAGACTCAACCGCACAGCGGGAAAAAGTATCGATCTAGCGCGCAGAAAATCCAAAAATGGACTTGAACGGAGCTGTGAAACGCTAGTACAGTATTGAACTAATGTGTTGACTGTACTCAATGGCATATGTAACACCGTCCGACAATTTTCAAAAAATGTTGTTATTATATACGTTTGAAAGTATAGGAAAAATGGAGTATAATGGTTAATTTATTTTTAATTTTTCGTTTTCTCATCGTTTTGAAGTATTAGAGGTCAAACAAATTTCAAAGGCCATTTGTCCATAATTGATGTTCTTTATGACAAGAGCTACAACTTTGCCTACATGAGCAAATTAAAATTCTTCGCGGTTTAGAAGATATGCGCCTGCCAAAATGCTCACTTTTGATTTAATTTTTCAAGGATATTTTTAATGTCATTTTTATCCTGGAATGCAATAATTTATAATTATTATATAAAGCCTATACTCTCCTCTTTAATATGACACCAACCAATACCAGCATCGTACGACGAGTACAAGTATTTAAAATATTTTTTTGAAAAATGTTGACCTTTGAAATTTTTTTGACCTCTAAAAGGTCAAAACGATGTAAAAAGGAAAAATTAAAAATGCCATTGTACTACATTTTGCCTATACTTTCAAACGTATATAGTCCGGTTCAAGTGTAATTTTCGCTGTCGGACAGTGTAATTATTAGAAATAGTTAGTCAGAACGGAATAACGGAACATTTAAAATTGATATTTTTTTTACAATGTTAACGATGACCTTTTTTACCTGTAAAATTGCGCGAGACGTGTGATTTTTGTGAATATATTATTGCAGAATCTTTTGTACTTTTGATATAACGTAATGGTATTTTAATAAATTAAATAGTTCTGTAACCCATAAGTTTCTTTAATTTAGGCGTTTCGGGGTAAATAAATGTAAGTTCCACTTTTCTTGAATTCTTCAATTAAAATAGAGGTTTAGTATGGAAATTAGTCGAGTTTAGCTTTTATCGTTTTTTTTTAATTTTTTATGCATCTTGTCCAGAATAATGTCTGACTGACTTCCATATTGTCAATTGCTTTGTGTTTTGTAAACTTAGTTAAAATATTTCAGTTGCACACTCATGCATTGTGCACAACAATGCAACTGTGAACATTGTTTATATTGACGATGTGGAACGGCTGCCAGATGTTATTAGGGAAAACAAACATGAAGAACGCGGCGTGAATGAAACCTCCAGTCAAAGTGTGATAAACACATAAAAAAGAAAATGAAATGTTTTAGAATCATCTGAACGTTTGCAACGCATATATAGGCTGACTTCATAAATGCAGTATGATGCGTCAAATGACATCGTCGCGACTTCATAAATGCAGCATGTCTTTTTATTGACATCGTCGCGACTTCATAAATGTCAAGCGACACATCACACTGCGCAGCAATTGCCGAATTTGTGCAGTGTTTCCAAGTGGACCGCACACCAATTGACATTTCTTTAGTACTGTTATGCCAACTGACATTTGCAAAGAAAACAGTAAAAATACAGAAGAAACTATTAGAAATGGCGGATTTGTGGTAATTATTCAATATAATAAATTTATTTTGAAAAAACGGAATTTTACAAAAAGTAAAGCAATGTGTGCGTTCATGAATGCAGCAAAATGACACGTCTCTTTTTGACAATGTCAGTGTTGCCACACATATTTACTTCATCTTTTTATGATATTGTAATTTTTTGCAATGTAAATACTGCATTTTACTCCCATTTTAGGATGAATATTAGCACTTTTGAGGTGTATATGGGTATCATGTATAGTTATTTTATTGTTTTTTTTATTTATTTTGTTTTCTGTTCCCATAAAGCTGTCCGCTAACTTCGCTTCGAACAAAAATCTAGTTCATTACGCAGCCTTGGTGTGAGAAGCAATTTTTTTTTGCTCGAATCTCCATTTATAATCACTGTAAATAAAAAACAAAAGTTTTGTACATAATTGCTATTATTTATTGCTTATATATACTTACCTTCGCGAATCATCCATTTTAATTATACATACATATTTTGTTTAATTACAAAATTATCAAAATCACATGCGAATGCATCAGAAAACAAAGTGATACTTGTTTGCTTTTTACCTGTCTTAAAAAAACATGTTTTTGACGTTAAAAACACGTAGCTTTGTAGTTGTTAAGTACATCGGCGATAAGAAACAGAGAACATTGTATATTATTTGTCATTTGTAAAGCAATTGACAATACGGAAGTCAGCCTCTTAAATTTTTACCTGCTACTTCCTGCGACTTTTCGTTTTGTAGCAATTTTAAGGAAATATACCAATACGGGAAAGAAACTTTTTTTTTAAGTTTTGTTCAAATAAAACTACGATTATGGGAAATATTTTGATAAATTACAGAACATTTGTTCCATAAAACGAACTAAGAAAAGATCTCCAATTCTCTCTGTTTTTCGCTTCGCTTTCTGGAATACCGCGCCTTTTCATTTCTTCATCCACTTGTATGCTCCATCGAAGCTTAGGCCTGCCGATTCTGCGTGCACCGCCATGTGGCATGTATTCATAACGAATTTTTAGCGGGTTCATCATTGCTCATTTTTATGATATGGCTTAGCCAACGCAATCGTTGCTTATCGATACGTTTAACTATATTCATGTCTTTGTATAGCTGATATAGCTCGTGGTTCATACGACGTCGATATTCACCGTCAACGCAAATCGGCCCGTAGACCTTTCGAAGAATTTTCCTCTCAAAGACACCAAGCACAGCCTTATCTGCTGGCGCAAGTACCCATGCTTCGGAGCCATACATTAGCACGGGTATCAGTTACCTCCTTTACTGATCGTCCCATGATGTCTATATCATCAGCATATGCAAGTAACATGTGGCTATTTGTGTAAATTGTGCCATTTTTTGACATTTGCATCTCGTATTACCTTTTCCAGCAAAATGTTGAATAGGTCACACGAAAGGCTGTCCCCTTGTCCGAAACCTCTTTTGGCACTGAACTGTTCGGAGAGGTTCTTTCCAATTTTAACTGAGGACCTAGTATCAGTTAAAGTCATCTTACAAAGCCGTATGAGCTTTGCGGGGATACCAAATTCAGACATTGCACTATAGGTAATTTGCCCTGTTTTTGAGACAAACATTAATAACAGCGGAATTAAAGGATTTTTTAACTTTTTAAATTATTTATTTATAAAAGTGAGATAAAACAAAGATTTTTACAGATAAATTCGGATATAACGAACAACGGTTTTAAGCAACTACGTATATAACGAACAAAGCTATTTTTTCCAATGCCATTTTCATTAGTTTTCTTATACACAACAAACTGATGAAAACGATCACGGTAGTAAGTAACACAAATTTTGTCCCCGCGAGTAGATTTTCCAACGAATTGTTACTACAGTTTTGTATATTTTTTGAATATACGTTAATAAAGACGACTTTAGTACTCCTTTAAACCGTATCAATGATTAATATGTAAAAGAGAGATAAAATAAAGCTTAGTACTGCCGCACCGTTTATAGAAAACCACGGATATAGCGAACAATTTTTCGCCATTACTTATTTTACTTGCAATGAAATTGTAAACAACAATATTTTTTACATTTATTATTTATTTCCTCAAACCAAATTTCCACAATTTTAAGACTTTTTATTGAGAAGTAACCTAATAAAATCGCATAAATATCAAAAAACGGGCAAAATCGGGATTCGAAACCTAGTAATACCAATGTAGAAGACTTTCAGTAATGTGTTCTAGGTGGCAAAATCACGGCCAAACACGGCCAATTTAGTATAAGTCTATATGAAGTAAGTTTAAGAAAAATAAAATATTTATTTCTGACTTTTTGTGTTTTTTGGTCGCTACCCAAAATGTTTAAGCTATAGTATATATGAAATAAATTCGTCTCGCAATTGCCAATCTATACCATTTTACATATATTTATATTTGGTTTATTTTTCCGCGGTTTTAAGTACTTTGAAATATGCCTTACAATATATATTTTTTAGTTCTTCTTCGAAATTCTCACTTTGACTGCAATTTAAACCGCGATAATGACGCTATTTTGAAAAATGTCATTCATATTAATAAATTTTAACATGTTCTTTTTTCAATGCCAACTAAAAAATTATTATTATTAAAAGTTGCAAAATCGACTTTTTGCCTCAAAAACAGGGCAAATTACCTATAGTGCATTGCATGGAATACCTTTGATCGGAGGGGACTGTCGAATGCTGCTTTATAATCGACAAAAAGGTGATATGTGTCGATCTGCATCTCTTGGGTCTTCTCCAGGATTTGCCGCAGGGTAATGTCTGGTCAATGGTGGACTTGCCAGGTCTAAAGCCACATTGGTATGGGCCACTTATTTCGTTGACCATTGGCTTACTTTATAGCCTCAATTAGTATGTAAGAGATACCGTTTTGAAAAACCACACCACTCGTTCAGAGATTGCTATTTCGTTGTTGCATGTTGGCAGTTAAATCCAGCCTGATGAGTTAAGGAATCGCAGAAGGTCTCCCAGACCTACTTCTGTTATCTCTGTGATATCACGAAGGAACTGTTGTCCTAGAGATTTAAATCGTCGTTGCATTTGTGCAGGGCAGGAACAGAGGAGGTGCTCAACAGTTTCCTCCTCTTCTTCATTCCCGCAGCTACGGCAGTGGTCATTGTGCGGTAGATTTAAACGTTTGGCATGGTTACCAATTGCCCAGTGACCGGTTAACACTGCAATAAGTCTTGCAAGGTTCCGTCGCGTTTGATTGATTAGGAACTTAGTTCGTTTGGCGTTGTATTGAGGCCATGTTGATTTTGATATCTGGCATGTTGCCGTTTTGTCCCATCTACTTTCAGCCAGTGATAGTGTTTGAAGATATCCCCTTTAACTACTCCCATTGGTATTGCGACTGACGCCTTTGGGAGTTCGTTAGATGCAGATCCTGCTTTAGCTAACTCGTCTGCTTTTTCGTTCCCAGCAAGTCCATTGTGGCCCGGGATCCAAGTGAGAACTACTCTTGACAGACGCCCTAGTTTGGCAAGTTCTTCTTTACAATTTTTCACTAGCTTTGATGTGACAGCGTTGGATTTTAGTGCAAGGAGCGCCGCTTGACTGTCGACGAAGATTCCTATTGAGTTTGCTGTGGGATGCTGTAAAAGTTCAGTACAGGCCTCCTTTATTGCCAGTATCTCCGCTTGAAAGACACTACAGTACTCAGGTAGTACTCAGGTATATGTTTGCTTCTTCCGAAAACACACCGGATCCGACTCCACATTTCATCTTGCAGCCGTCCGTGTATACCTTAGTGTCATATGCTATCAATGGTGATCCATTACTCCATTCTCTTCTGCTTGGAAATTTGATTACAAAAGGCTGATCAAAATCCATTATAGGTACGCAGTAATCAGCAGAGGTTGTTATTTCTTTCGAAAGTTTTTGAAGTATGCCCGCATGTCCGTAAGCTCTGTCTCTCCACATTCCTAGAGCTCGGTGTCTTACCGCATTACATGTTGCTGTTGCTTTGATGTGTAAATCAATTGGCAAAATGTGCATCATTATATTGAGGGCTTCGGCCGGACACGTTCGCATCGCCCCTGTTGCCCCGATGCATGCAGATCTTTGTATGCTGTATAGTTTTTTCTGTGTTGTTTTCTTTTCCACTGCTGGCCACCATACTAGTGCTCCATATGTGAGAATTGGTCTGATTATGCTGGTGTACATCCATAACACCATTTTAGGTTTGAGGCCCCAACGGCTTCCAAACAATTTGCGATATGCGTAATATGCAACTGTTGCTTTGTGAGCACGGTGCTCCACGTTACGTTTCCATGACAGCTTTGAATCTAGGATGACTCCTAGGTACATGGCATGATCTGATAGGGGTATTACCTGACCTGGTAGTCTTGGTAGATTAGGTATTGCATATTTGGTCTTTGTGGAGAATAGCACCATCTCAGTTTTCCCTGGATTCACTCCCAGACCACATCATGTGGCCCAAGTATCTAGCGATCTCAGGGCTCCGCTCATAATGTCACTTATTACGGTCGGAAACAAACCAGAGACGAGTATTACCACATCGTCCGCATAGGCAACCACCTTAATCCCCATGTGGTCAAGTTTATTGAGAATTTCATTGATGACAAGGAGCCAAAGTAATGGCGAGATAACTCCTCCCTATGGAGTTCCTCTGTTTACGTGCTTTGACAGTGTACTGTTTCCCAGTGTGGCATTAATAACTCTGCTTTGCAGCATGGTGGTAATCCAACTACTGATGAGTGGTTCCACGCCGAAGTTATCTAGTGCTTGTTTTATAGCTGATGTACTGACGTTGTTAAAGGCACCTTCTATGTCTAGGAAAACAGCTAAAGTAAATCTATAGTCCTAACGACTTCGTGTAGGGCTGCATCCGTCGAGCGCCCTTTTATATAAGCATGTTGGCTAGAAGATATGATGTTTGAGTTGTCCATCTTATCTCGAATATACACGTCGATGAGTCTTTCGAGCGTCTTAAGTAGAAATGATTGGTCTGAAGTCTTTAGCATTTTCGTGACTACGTTTTCCTGCTTTGGGTATGAAGACAACCTTTACCTGTCTCCAATTCGTTGCAACGTAGTTAAGGGATATACATCTACTATAGGTGTATACTAGCCAAGGATTTATTATTTTCTCTGCACATTGTAGCATTTTTGGTATGATTCCATCTGGTCCTGGAGATTTGAAGGGAGAGAAGCTGTTTATAGCCCACGTGACTTTACTCGGACCTATTATCTTATCAACTTCACTGTTGTTTTTATCTGCAGATATAATGGGTCGCATTTCTTCGGTACTGTCTGAGCAGCCGGGGAAGTGCGAAGTAAGAAGGATTTCAAGAGATTCGGCTGAGTTTTCTGACCAGGTGCCGTTGTTTCTCTTTATATAGGTAGGATTCGATTGACCTTTTGCCAAAACTTTGATTAGTCTGGCTGTATCATTGGTATTTTCTAATGATCCGCAAAAATCAATCCATGATTGCTTTTGCTATGGCTTTTTTGTACTGCTTTAGCTTATCCTTGTATGACTGCCAGGATCCGCTTTGGTAGCTGGAGTTGAAAGCTTTCCGTGACTCTTTACGCAGTTTAGAGAGTTCGGATGTCCATCATGGTGGATAGTGTTTTTTTGATCGTGTCATTGGACAGGATACTTTAAAGTCTGTGTCTAGTGATTTCTCCAGAATAGATACAGCTTTGTCAATACATGTTGTAGTGTCGCCTTTGTGAGGAAAGCTGGGGAGTTTATCTTTTAAAACCATATTAAATTTCTCGCAGTTTGTTCTTTTGGGGTTGCGAAAGCAATTTGTTGGCGTTTCTTTTTCAGATATATTAAATAGTATCCAATTGTTATCTGAGAAAGAATTCTTATCGGATACCATCCAATTAGCTATTTCAATATGTCGTTTATCGGATACTAAAGTTAGATCAATGACATCTTGCCATCCCCTAAAGTTATCCGAGCTTGGAAATACAAAGGTTGGGTTAGTACCTTTATTGCATATAGTGAGATTGTTAGTATTAATGAAATCTAAAACCGACTCACCTCTGTCGTCGATTTCAGAGCTACCCCACAGGGTATGTCTTGCGTTTGCGTCGCAGCCAATGATAACGGTGTTGTGTGGGTGAATGGCCCCCATGGTGTCCCAGACCTCGCTTGGTGGTGCTTCCCTTGAGTGAGCCATATAACAGATGCGATAAAGAACTGTTTACGATTTCCCAGTTCCACTCTAGCCGCGGTGAAGTCCGCTGTACTATACTGAGGACACAGAAATGCATTTATGTTTTTTTTTTAACAATTAGACATGATCTTGGCTTACCGTTATCCTTCATGTATAATGTATTGTATTCTCTGCTATCAAGTCCCTTTACTTCGTTCTCAAAGACGTATGGTTCTTGTATAATGCCTATGTCTAGATCCTCCTCCACCAGAAGGATCCTCAGGTTATCTGAAGCTGCCCTAGAGTGCTTCAGATTGATCTGAACGACCTTAAACATAGTTTTAATGGAGGGATGATGTGGATGGCCCCTCTAGCTGCATATTATCGAGCAGATTTTCGGCATCGTCGACGTCAACACCATCGTCTTCTCCGTTCGGGCCAAGTGGGCGTAGTATCTTTACTTTGGCTTCCCTTACGCCAAAGAACAGTTTGTTGCCTAGTCTCTGCAGTGCCTCTACTCCGGCCTCTGTTATCGAGAGAACCAAGCTCATACTATTATTATTGGGTGGTTCCATGGCGATTACAGACCATTCGTCCATTGTAACGTCTTTGTTTATTTTCGCCAGACCTTGCAGTAATTTGGGGCCGTCGCAGTCAATCTTGGGCAACCAAACTCTGTCTCGAGGTCTCATAGGGATGTCTTGGGCAGGTATCAGCCGCAGGCTGATGTCTTCCCAAGCATCGCTGATCTTTGCGATACATTTTTCCAAGAATCCTTTTGAGAACTCGTCCATGCATTTGATTACCCTGTATCCACGGTGTACCTCGCTAGAGTCGAAATGGGGCACAGTTTGCGAAAACATGTTCCATAACTTGTTCTGACAACTTTGTTTCTACCATGCCCCATTCCGCTGTGGTGATAGGGGACAGCTTATCATTCTTGTCGTTGGCCACGGCAACCATCAGGTTATCCTTAACGACTTCGTTGAATGGGCGTTTTATTGTTGGGCTTATTGTCCTCTGTGCGAGAGCGTTCACGCTTGGAAGATGTTGGTTGATCATTTCTGGAGGCTTTAGCTTTTTCGTATTCCTCTACGATTTTAGTGTAGGTAATCTTGTCTTCTTCATCCCGTTCATGGACTGTACCTTCTGCAGCATTCTTTGCAATATTGCTGAGAATATACTTTGCCTTCTGGTACAGGGCCTTACGAACGTCGGACGGGCTTTTTTTCTTTTTGTTAGACTGACCATCTTCAGTGACGGTTAGAGTTTGTGTATTATACCCCGTTTATATATAACCGGATTTAATAAACCGACTGGGTTTTAAATGTCAATTCCATTGCTTATATTTCAAACAAATCCTCATAAAGAAGGTTAACCCTGCAAAAAGCTCTAATATAAACAGCATATTAGTTTTATGTTGCTGATGTGAGTCAGAGCTGTTTGCAGTGCTGACTACACTTGGTTGGCTAGCTGCCAGCTCCTGGCTGGAGGCTAAGAGTTCATCCTCGGAAGAGTTGCCACACTGCAACCGAGGGGTAGTTTTGTTTTGGTTTTAGTCGTTCGCACAATATCCCTGACACTATCTTATAGGCAATAGGGAGAAGACTTATGCCCCTATAGTTGGAGCATACAGTCTTATCTCCTTTCTTGTGGACGGGACACAGGATGCTCAGGTTCCTATTGTCGGGTACGCGTTCTTCGTGCCAGATGGTGCTAACTAGCTGATGCATACACCTTATCAGCGCGTCGCCTCCGGTTTTAAACAGCTCGGCTGGTAAGCCGTCGGCTCCTGCTGCTTTATTATTCTTCAGCAGGTTGATTGCTGTTTTTACCTCATCTTGGCCGGGCGGTATACATTCTATACCATCTTCTGTGGTATCATCGTCTTCCCTACTATTGGATACCAGCAGATTGGAGAAATGTTCTTTCCATATCCTGAGCACGCTATCTGTGTCTGTTACTAGATTACCTTGCTGGTCTCTACAGGAGGATGTGCCTGTACCAAAGCAATCTGTTTGATGTTTCACTCTTTGGTAGAATTTTCGGACTTCATTCTGGCTCCTGTACATTCCGATTTTTATACCCTCCACCATAGGATGGGGGTATATTAAGTTTGTCACTACGTTTGTAACTACTCGAAATAATCATTGTAGACCCCACAAAGTATATATATTCTTGATCAGCGTGCAATTCTACATCGATATAGCCATGTCCGTCCGTCTGTCCGTCTGTGGAAATCACTCTAGCGTCCGAACGGATTGACGTAGGTTGATGAAATTTTGGGAGAATATGTTATATTTACGTAGGACTTTTGGTATTGAAAGTGGGCTATGTAGGTCCACGCTTTCGTATAGCCCCCATACAAAATGACGCGTGACGCGTCGTCGTTTTAAGGAATTTTTAAGATATTTGGCCCATTTTACCACCGAATTGGTTGTAATTTGGTACTTTGTGTCTCCAGAGACCAAAAAATATTCCTACCAAAGTTGGGTTATATAGGTCCACGTTTTGGTATAGCCCCCATATAAGGCCCCATATAAAGTACGCGTCTTTTTAATATATTTTGATTGTATTAGACCCATTTGACCACAGAATTGGTTGTAATTTGGTATTTTGTGTATTCAGAGGCCAGAAAACATTCCTACCAAAGTTGGGTTATATAGGTCCACGTTTTGGTATAGCCCCCACATAAGGCCCTTATAAAGTACGCGTCATTTTAATATATTTTGAATGTATTAGACCCACTTAACCAAAGAATCGGTTGTTACTTTGTATTTTGTGTTTCTAGAGGCTAAGAAACATTTTTACCATAAAATGTTTATATAGGTCCACGTGTTGATATAGCCCCCATAATACAATATCTCCCGATTTTCGATATTTTGAACGTTTTAGCCTCATTATCACACCGAGATGGCTGAAATTTGGTATTTAGTCTTCTTTAGGCGTATAAAACTTTCCCCCAGAAATTTGTAGGTGTAGGTCCACGCCATCATGTAGCCCCCATAGAACGGTACCTTTCGAATTTCGGTATTTTGAAGGTTGTGGCCACATTAATCCACCGAAATGGCTGAAATTTGTGGTGGAGGGTATAAAAAGTTCGGCCCGACCGAACTTAACGCTTTTCTTACTTGTTCACACTCCCGCTTTTCCATTTCTCTCTTTTTCTTGCGGAAAAGACGTTTCTCTTCTCTCCTTTTCTCCCGATATCTCTCTCGTGCGCTACGCGTTGCTACTGATTGAAAAGTAGCCCTATATGCCGCATTTTTCTCTTCGGTAGCAGCACGACACTCCTGATCATACCATGAATTCCTTTGTGGAGGTCTCTGGTATCCAAGTATGGATTTTGCGTACATCCAACACGGTCGTTGAATGTCTTCCATCACAACATGATCAATTTGATTACTTGTTCTTTGATCTGGAGACAGCCAGGTGCCCTTATGAATATCGATATGATTAAATCTGGTACTGCTAACTACCATATTTTTTGCAGCTGCAAAGTCTATCAGCCTCATGCCATTGTCAGATGTTTTATTGTGGAGACTGAATTTTCCGACGGTTGGGCCAAAGATATTTTCCTTTCCAATTTTGGCATTAAAATCGCCTAGAATAATTTTAATGTCATGGGCAGGACAACGATCATATGTTTCTTCTAAGCGCTCATAAAATATATCTTTGGTCTGTTCGTCCTTGTCTTCAGTGGGAGCATGAGCGCAAATAAAGCTGGTGTTGAAGAATTTTGCTTTTATTCGAATTGTAGCAAGTCTTTCATTCAAGGGTGTGAAGCTGGAGACCAGGTGTTTTAACCTCCGACTATCTAGAAATCCGTAACAAAACTCATGTTTTATGTCATGGCAGCTATAACACACCTTTAGGTGTTGTTGTGACGCCTTTCCCGTTCCATCGTATTTCCTGTATGGCAGTAATGTCGGCCTTGTACTTTTCAAGTACATCTGCCAATGCGTAAACAGCACCTTCTCTCCAAAGTGTTCGAACATTCCAGTTGCAGATTCGCAGATCATGGCCCTTAAAACGTTTGCGGGGGTCGTCAACTTTAGAGGAATTTCTTTTTCTTTTTTTTCATAGTAGGTTGCCTCAACTTTAGAGGGATTTGTTTTTCTTTTCTTTTTTCATAGTAGGCTGCTTTTTCTAGGGGAGGGATACTAACCGGCGCCCAAACCCAAGTTTTTAACGTTCTTATGGGTGAACGCGCGGCACATGTTAGCTCACTACCTTCAACGGGTGTTAAAGGCAGCTCCCCAGGTGACACCACGGGGAGGTCAGTTGTTGTTGTAACAGTGTTTTATTATTATGTTTGTATGTTCGTTCTCCTGTTCAATCTGGCTCTGGGTCTATTTCCAGTTCCAGGAAGTTGGCTACTTCGATGGGATGTAACCACAGATCCACTGGAGTCAGATGAGTAGGCTTGGCGGGGCAGTTGAATAGGTGCTTAGTCTTCCGTGGTGCGATCGATTCCCGCCCAATAGGAATTTAGACGACTGCAATATCCCGAGCGCAATTGAGCCAAAACTACTCTGGTTTGTCGTGGCAGCTGACGCTCTTCAGCTGCGGTAGATGAAGGATGTGCTCCGATCACTGCATTCACACAATAATTGCTTATGGTCCTAGCAACTGTGTCCGTGTGAATTCTGTTCAAACCTGCCTGATATGCCTGTTGATCTAGAGGTTCTGTCGTAAATTGTTGGACCGTCGTCTCTAGAGCATGATGGCACTCACGGTGACACCCGAGCAAGTACTGCAACGATAGCATCCCATTATGTTGTCGCACTGGAAGAATCTTTGCCTCCTCATGTGGATGGTCCACTGTAGATTTGAGGAGGCACCCTGTTGCTGTTCTCAGGGCGGCGTTCTGACAAATTTGAATCTTATCCCACTGCGTGTCACATAAATTCGGGGACCAAACTGGCGCCGCATAGCTTACCACAGACCGACCTATCGCTTTATACGTGGTCAACAAGGTTTCTTTATCTGCACCCCAAGTGCTGCCGGCTAGGGACTTGAGGACCTTGTTCCTACATTTCAGTTTATCGCAGATAGCTGTGGCATGCGCGGACGACGTGAAAGTGGTGTCAAATGTGACCCCTAGAATTTTGGGCAGTTTGTGGTCGGAATTCTGTTACCATCGACCCTGATCTCCAACTCTCTTCTATACTGCGCCGTCCATGTGGTGAACATGGAGAAAGGTGTTAAGATCGGTTAAATAGGAGTTCAGTCTCTCACAGATGTCATCACGGTAGGTACCTGACGCCAGGATCGTACAATCATCCGCATACGTTACGATCTCAATGAAGTCTGGAGGGGGCGGAATACAGGAAAGGTAGACGTTAAAGAGTTCCGGAGATATTACCCTCCTTGGGGAACTCCCTGTTTCACTCTACGAAACATCTGTGTACTAATGTACGCGGATGACATAGTCATTCTGGCCGATAATGCATCAATAATGCAGCAAATGATCAACAGATTAGAATCGTATTGTACGTTATGGGGAATGGAAGTTAATCAAAGTTTGAGGTAATGCTGTTTAGGAAAGGAGGCAAACTATCAGCAAGCGAGCAGTGAACATTCGAACAAATTCGAATAGTTAACGAATACAAATATCTGGGAATACTGCTAACACCGACACTGTCTCTGCTATCCACCTGGAAACATTTTATTTCAAAACCCTACGTGAATGTCAAGGCAAAATGGAAGATGTTCTTGGCTGTATGTCGATCAATTTTTAGTTACGGGGCGCAAATCTGGGGTAATGTCTACTTTAGTGAAGTGGATAAAATGTATTTCTTTATCAAGAAGTCTACGCCCAATTACGTGATCTCACTTGAAACAGGATACGAACCTGGGTACATATATACGTACTCTCTGCACCTACAATATTTGTCGAAGGTCTTATTTGACTTAAAGAATCACAGATTACCTCACATACTCGGAAGGAAATTGGCCACCAAAAACATATCCTGGTTTAAGGATTTCAAGCAAAAACTGTTAGAAAATGACATTGATCACGCTAATATAATGACAAATAAGATTTATTGGATGGATGCAGTGCAGAAATTGTTGACGGAGTTGAAATCCAAAAATATTATTGACCATACTGAAAAAGCAGAAGCTAGTGAAAGTCGAATATATAAATATCTGAACTTTAATGTTGGACCTCTTTATTGTAATGATAAGTACAGTCAAGAGCAAATCTCATTTATAATGAAGGCTAGAGGTGGCTTACTACGGCTAAACTGTAATACATGGCGAACTGAGGAGGAACAACGATGCTCTTTATGCAATACTGGGGAAGCAGAAACTGTAGAACAATTTATCGGACGTTGTCCAATTTTAAAAAATATGCTTGTAAGACATTTATAAAAGCCCTTATTGTCAAACCTTGAAATTATTAGTATATTAAATGGTGGTGAAGAATTTTGCTGGCTTCAGTTATATACATTTTTGAAAGAATCATGGAAATTTAGAAAAAGCTTAATTGAAGAATTCAATTATTAACACAACACTTGTTATATATACATATATTGTCAAATAAACACTCAACTATCCAGCAGGCGGTTCATAAAACCATGCTGTAAATATTCTTTATTTAACATAAGATTTATGTATTTATTTATAAACAATATTTTATAATGATATTAAAAAAATAAATAAAGAATCATTGAATTGAAAATATAAAAAGTCATAAAATCTGAAATATAGGAACACTGAAACATGTCTTGAAAGAAGAATGGGGAAAAACTCGGATTTCTTGCACCGAAACTTTAGTTGAATTCAGGGTTTCGGAGTCGAGGTATTTTTGGCTCGACTCCGACTCCGACTCCAGGCGAGTTTTTTTCACGACTCCGACTCCGACTCAGACTCCGGGTCGACTCCGAGAGTGAATTCCTATACCACTAAAAATGATAAAATGTGCACAAATTTTTAATATATTTTGGCCTATGTAAGCTAATGTGCTAATTTCCTTACATATGCATTAGTGTTTCTGCCGAATCTTACATTGAAAAATAGCAAAGTTGGAAAGTTTTTGTCGGTTTTCCATTTTTTGCACTAGTATATTCTGGGCGGAATTCTTCCGCGTGAGAAAATCTTTAAGCTTTCAAAATATGTGAAAATGATGGGACAATACAAATCGTAAGGACTACATGCAATAAAAACTATAAGCAATTCACGACCAAGTTTCAAACTGGATGTAAGCCAACATTTTTGTGTGCTTAGCCTTGTAAGGAGACCCCAAGTTGTAAAGCTCAATAAAAACCATTTTTCATAATTGTTTTTCGAAAAAACTACGTAACTTTTCGGCAGATTTTGGTTCCTATCCAACGCTCATTCTGAGGCACTATATGCTATTTATACTTTATACTTTTTCTGAAATTTACAAATAGGGATCACCACTTAAACTAAAATTCAGCGCTCACATTTTGAACTTTGGTGTGGGTGGAGTGGATAATTTTATTGAAATATTTGAGCTATATTGTGTACACCGCTCAGCACGTAGGCAGATGGATGTTTTTTTTTTGGAACTGAAAAATTAGCAAACGATGAAATTTCGTGAATGAAAATATTCTACAAAAATGTTGCTAGGAAAATTTTATGTAGGGTCGGTCCACTAGGACAAGATATCGACATTGTCATGTTTTCATTGTCCTTTATCATTTTTAACCGATCCTTTCTCATGAAAACTTTATGATTATGTATTTCATTGAATTTCGTATATGCAATTAATTGTGTAGAAAACTCGGATACACATCAACTATATTTGTTCCTGGCGGACAGATCCCGTTATTTGAACGTCTACATCTAAAGCCCTCATTGAGTATATAATGAATCCTATGGGAACCTTTGGGGTTCTCAATTGGGAATTTCATTCCCAAAAGGAATTGTCCTCCCCCAGATTTTAACTTTCATTTTGTGTCACAGGGTATTCAGTAAGATTTCCCATAGAGACCACAATGTCTTTAATAGAAGACAAGGATGATTTCTCATTAAAAACAAGATTAGAACACCAGTAGACCTTTGTGAGAAGACCAGTAAGAAATCTGACGAAAGAAGTTAAAGGTCCAATCTTAATTTGATCTCAGAGGATAGTAAATATCCTGTGAATTGTCCTTTAACTTAGTATAATATATAATTTGCATATATTTTCTTTTAAAATAAATAATGATTTTTAAAAAAATGTTCTTGTTCCAAATTTAATGTTATATTTCTATAACGTGGAAAAAAAATTTGCCCGGAGTCGGAGTCGAGTTATTTTTTTCGACTCAGACTCCGACTCCGACTCCAGCAAAATTGTTCGACTCCGACTCGTAGACTCCGACTCCGAAACCCTGGTTGAATCTATGCCAAAAAGTCTAAAAGCTATAAAGGTTAACAAAAGATATCATATCAAGTGCTAAATACCGCCGAAAATTTAGTTGAATCTACGCCAAAAAGTCTAAAAGCTATTAAGGTTAACAAAAGATATCATATCAAGTGCTAAATACCTAATATGCCATTTAGATATGACACCATTAGCCGGATTTAGCGCATTATCAGGTTTTATTTGCTAAATCCAGCCAAAATCTACCAGATTTCCCATACAAAAATAAATCCTCCTATTGAGTGGATTTGTTTTAAATCTGGCATAAATCCTCGTATACAACTCTGTTTTTTGCAACATGTTGCTAGAAAATACAACAAGTTGCAAGCTGCCACAAGAAACAAGGTAGATGCATTCGTAAATTGCTACACTAAAAATAATTTAAAATGTAACAATTTGTAAACAAGGAAAAAATTAAGTTTGTTTTGATGTACAATGTTGATTTTAATCAACCAAGACTAATATTTATGATGTCTAAACGATCAAATAATTCGTTTAAATAATTCTTTATTTGCTCTTCAGTTAGCATTACTAGCATAATGTGCTAACATTTTCAGTATTAACAATACATTTGTAATTTGACGTATGTTTTTTGAGACGAATTCAATTTACGAAAAATTCTTTAGACGTTTTACATTCGATCAGATAGGCTGATGCATCTACCTTGGTAATTGTGCTATGAACAAAAATCAGCTGACTGCCATTTAAATCCTCCAAAATGTATATCTAAATGCAATGAGATTTGTACTGGATTTATTAAATCCAGTCGAGGATTTATGGCTAGTCTAAATGAGCTATAAGAAATCTTTTTTGTTAAATAAAACGTTTAGTGTGGATACTTTTCACTGTGAAATCGATGTTGTTTAACAATTTTTATTTTGTTATCTAACTTCGTCAAAATATTTCAGTTGCACACTTATACATACATTGTATCTTGTAAATGCAACAAAATATAGCTCTGTTCCAGAACTAAAAAGTTTTTACAATTTTTACCACTTTTACACATTTTGCGTTCCCGTACACAAAATTTATATGAAAATCGTTTACGACTTTTACAACTTTTACCACTTTATAAAGTACGGGAACAGGCCATATATCAGAAATAAAAATGATACATGTTTGCTTTTGAAACACGTAGCTTCGTAGTTGTTAATTGCAACGGCGTTAAGAAACATAATACTTCGCACATTTCAGTCATTTGTAAAGCAACTGACGATACGGAAGTCAGCCTAATAGCTCATTTATGCTAAGTTTACAATTACGAAATCCACCCGATTTCAACTGTCAGTTCCATAGCGCAAACGTCAAATGAAATTTCATCTGAAATCCATTGGATTTCATTTGACGTTTAACCTATGGGTTTGACAGTTGAAATCGAGTGGATTTCGTATATGTAAACCAAGCATTAGACTAGCCATAAATCCTTAATTGGATTTATAGCCATAAATCCTCAACTGGATTTAATAAATCCAGTACAAATCTCATTGCATTGGCGTGGCATCACAACCAACCAGTTTCCTTGAATAGTATTTTCACTTACGCTTTGGCTGTCATATACCATGAACAAGAACAAGCCAAAAAAAAGAAGAATTAACTTCCTAAAGTAAAATATGGAATAATAATTGGATATTTATCAAATACCAAATACCTCTGTTATAAAAAAAAAAAAAAACTTAAAAAAAGAAAGACGTTATTCTTATTGAAATTGTATTAAGAATTCACCAAATTGGTTCAAATGTTGAAGAAAGGATTCGATGTTTCACGAAGTCATAGAATTGATTCTAATGCGGGAGAAAAGATTGAATGTTTCACGAATTGAATGTATTTACCATTCCTGGAATTCGTTCAAATGCTGAAAATCTGCAATGAAATTTTGGCTTCGCTGGAACAAATTCCACAAAATTTTGCTTGTTTTCCTTGCTATTCCTCAGCATTTGTCGTTTCGGTCATCATACAGAATACAATATCAAACATTTTCAGCCCTATTCTGAACTCATGGGAGTTGGGAATTTTTTCTCAGTCCCACATTTTCGTATTCTGAATAAAATGTTATGGTAGTTTTTTCCCATCTCTCCTCATTCTGAATGAAGTTCGAATTGGGAATTTGCTCCAAATCGTATGCATTCTCTCTCTATTTTGAATTGTGGGAGAATTTTGTGTCCTTTTGTGGGAAAACCCCCAAGCAAACAGTGTGGAAGTTTAAAACAAATTGTCATCTGCAGACATCCACATGACGAAATTATTGCAAATATTTATAATCGACATGTGTTTGCTTAATAAAAGCATAAAAAAAAGATTTCTTGCAGGTTCTGGAACAGGCATATAATATTGATTTGTTGTATCAAAAATTACATATATGCCTGTTTCAGAACCTGCAAGAATCTACAATTTTTTATACCGATAAAAATTGTTTTCGAACAAAAAAAGTAATAATTGGTACATTTTTGCAGTTCTGGAACAGACCATTGGCAATAATTATTTAATTATGTATATTGGAAAATAACCATAATATATACAATCTTTACAACAATTGCTCTGTTCCAGAACCTCCAAGATGCTACTATTTTTTACTACGATAACATTTTTTCCCTTATGTTATCGGAAAAATAGTATAAATTAGTAGATTCTTGCAGTACTGGAACAGACCATTTTTATTAATTTTCGTAATATAACCTTCGGGGTTTTTAATCAGATGACTAACGTTCTATTGAAAATGTGTCAGTCTCATTAACGACTACGACAACGATCACACAAACGTGCCAAATTATTGCAATGCTATTCCATTTTCCGAAATGCCTTTTCTTGAATAGGATCGTTATTTTTTAACGTAGAAGCTTGAAATTTTGCAAGGGCATGTGTTTTAGTCTTAGATTCAATCAAAAAACGAGTTTCATTTTTACGTCTTCGGAAATTTATGGTGAATATGTAATAACACGCAAAAATGTGTAATAATCGAGAAAAATATCCGAATTTATCAGCCCAATTATGAATGTCAACTCCCCGTGAATTTTCTCACGTACTCCCTTAAATTGAAACGGCAGAAAGGCAAAACTCACGGGGAGTTGACATTCACAATTGCCCTGTATATTTTTTAATTTTTTTTAATATGCAAAGTACGAGTTCTAGCGGTAATTAGGAATAAGTAAAACTAGCGATATACTTGTTAAACACCTAACTAAAATTATTCCGAATGAACATAAACATACAATTTTTAAATTCGTTACAAACTTAAATAGCTCCTATTACTTTATACACAAAAATTACGTTTGCCTACTAATTTAAAAAAAAATTGCTTACACCAGTCCTCACATTTTGAAGAAAATGTGCTTATTAGTACAACACCACACAACGCTTGACTCCATTTACTTAAAAAATCCATAAATCATGCTTTTGGTAATCTAATTCAAAAACCGTGAATTCAATGCGAATAAGCATTTTGTATGGCAAAACATAATTACAGCCCTCAAAAGTATGCTATAATAATTTTGTGTAACTAATTTCGTATTTCGATATTTCTTCCATCATTTTTTGCAGTTCCCACGTCGTTTGGAATATGGAAAGCGTGGGAATGGGAAATTTTGCTCCCATGGGATTGTCCAATTAGGGCTGTTTTATTCCTTTTTGCCATTTAATGATCTTTTCGAACGATATTTGTTCACTTTTTACGATTTTCCAACAAATTGCACAAATTCTTCAGTGTAAATTAGCAATTTTCACATATCCATTTAAAGCAGCATTTATTTGTATGGATATTTTAAGTGGGTTTTTGATAACAGACATTTTTCTTGTAAGAAATGTTTATTTAATTAAAATTGTATTTATTATTTATACAAAAATTAAGAATTTAATGATGGCAAAATTATTTCTACATTAAAAAACGGTATGGTAACACAAATTATAGTTTCAAGGGTTCACAAGTTGCGACATTATTTTCAATGTTCCGTCTTCTGGTTCATGGCAGCTCCCTGTGTGAACATTCATAATCGTATGATAGTCCATATTTATATTAGGCAATTTTCCTTGCGGCAATTGTCAGTTTGAAGAATAGAGAGGTGAGGCATATGGTAACCCTTTGCCCCTCAACGCCCTCTCCTACCCACAAACTGACAATTGCCGCAAGGAAAATTGCCTAATGTAAATATGGACATAGAAAATTCTACTTACGCGTTTATCTTTAAAATTTTATCAATATACCCACATATTCCAATATATTCGTTAATGCTATTAAAAATATGAAATAAAAATCGACATGTATTAAAACAATTATCATATAGCACAAATGATTTAAAAATGTTGTTTTTTTTCTTTTATTTCTTTCATAATATGTATTTCTTGACAGAATTGTTACGTTTTGGAAAAGAAGTTCATGGAAATTCTTTAAGATCTAAATAATGAAATATTTTTTGTTGAGTTTACAAAGAAATTTGTAAATTGTTAAAGGATTTTAAAAATATATGTACATACATAAGTGTAAGCGTGTGTTTTAAAAGTCTGAATATCAAATACAGTGGTTTTCACTTAGCCGCATTAGTTTTAGGTGCCAAATTTCATTTTTTTTTTTTGCGTAGAACAAATATGCGGCTTTATATCAAATTTGAGTTAACTGCATTTTTGGCTTACGTGCACAAAAATGTCTGCAAATTTTCAATGTGCAGGTAAACGAAAACTACTGTAGTATAATGTACATAATATCGCTGAAAATTTTAGAAGGATATATATATTTTTTTGTTTAAATAAATGTTATATGCTTAAACGTACATTGTAAGTGTTTAGTATGTCGGTTCAGTACTTTACGAGAAATTATTGTTCTAACTTTGCTTTTTTAACTGAAATACAAGATACATTACACTGTTGTTCGTCTACGTCATTGTCTTCTATGGACCCCTCCTCCGTTGCTGATGGACCAGTGTCTGCGATATTACCATCATCGTCATCACAGCGCCTTTTAATGGCTTTCTTATCAATTTCATCATTAGATTTATTGTGTTGAGTACACGAGGCCGAGGAAGTTCCAGTTTCAGTTGGCAATGTGGTTGTAGTAGTTGTAGCTGCAACAGTAGGATCTACTGTGATGACAGCATCGGTGTCACACAATGGCGGTGTGGTTTTGGCAGTATCTGGCGAGGCACCACCATTTATATGTCGTATATTCGCCGATATTTCACGATTTTTGGCATCCACATCTTCTAAGCGTTTCTTCAATTCAACGATTTGCACATTAAGTTCAGCAACAGAACTTAATGCTTGTTGTAAACGTTTATATTGCAAATTTTGTATTTGCTGCATACGATGCATCTACAAAATAAGTTGTTTAAATAATTTGAATAATTTATTTGCCATTTTTATAGAATGTAGTTTTTTTATTATATCGGTTCAATTAAAACTCAAAACTAGTTGACAGTTTTATTAAGAATCTAGCAATTTTTACATAATTCGGCGGGATGCCTACATAGTGTAAGGATGATCTTTAAAATATATATTTTATTTTCAACCACAAAATAATAACTACAGTGTGTGTGATATGGATGTGATATCCGATGGAATTGCAATTTCGAAAGGTTGTTCTAGGTATGTGCCCATTTGTGCCGATTTTTTTTCGATATTCGAAAAAATGTCTGAGATATTCGACAAAATTTTTTTTTCAAAAAAATTTTGACAGAATTGCAATTTTCGAATTTCGAAAAAATTGAAGTTGTGCTGAATTGTGCTCAGTTTGTGTCGCAAAAAATTACTGTCATTTCTGTAATAATGCAAATATGCGGATCATCTTTTTTGTGCTGAGTTGGATTCGGCGAGCAAAATTTTTCGTTCATACATTACAAATTTCCATCCCTACTCGTTAAAATAGCAAAATAATGTTTTTCAACGAAAAATCACTGTAAATCAGCACAAAAAAGATCATCTCGATATTTGCATTTTTCCAAAATTACAGTGATTTTTCGTTGAAAATTATTTGCGATTTTAACGAGTAACGAGTAGAATTGAAAAATTCTTTTTTTGCGGAAATGATAAGGTTTTTTCATTTTCAGCGAGTAACGAGTAAAGTTGGAAATTTGCAATGTATGGACGAAAAATTGTGCTCGGTGAATCCAACGCAGCACAAAAACGATGATCCGGATATTTGCATTATTACAGAAAGTAAAGTAATTTTTCATACAAAAACGGGTTTTTCGAAATTGCCATATCTTGAATACGGTTCGAGATATTGAAAAAATTTAAACGGCACAAGTTGGCCCAATTGAGTAGAATTGAGCACAACTTTTGTTTTTTCGAATTTCGAAAATTGCAATTCTGTCATGTATTCGAAAATATCGGTTGTTTTGAAAATGGTACGAGATATCGAAAAAAATTTGTGCGGCACAAATGATCACAAATTGAGCACAATGCAGCACAACTTAACTTTTTCGAAATTCGAAAATTGCAATTCTGTCGAAATTTTTTCGAAAAAAATCTTTTGTCGCAAACGGGCACAATTCAGCACAGCTCAGCTTTTTTCGAAATTCATAAATTGCAATTCCATCGGATACCACATGTGATATGGAGGTATTAGCTCTGTTCCTTTACGTGCAAAAATCTTCAAGTTTTACCACTTTTTACTCGAAAAGCGTTCCTCTACATCAGACACCATACAATTCATATGAGTGCAGTTTACATCTTAGACTAGTTTTGCCGGTTTTACCACTTTCAAAAGAAAAGGAACAGACCAATTATTTATAAGTATACAGCAGAATTTTATGCAACCCCTATTTTTGGTCCGATTAATGTCAAATTTTGGGGCTGGGCATATTTTTGGCTTCTGATTAAATTGCAATCGAAACATATCACGTATGCAAAAATATGCAAAATTTTTGCATATGCTAAATTTATCCATTTTACATATGCTTTGTTCCAGAACCTGCAAGAAGCTACTATTTTTTACTACGATAGCATTTTTTCCTTTATGTTATCGGAAAAAATCATGGTAGAATAAGAAAAGGTAGCAGCAATACACAGCTGACTAAACTGGGTTGTAACGTTAGTGTCAAATTTCATATGACATTTTATACATTTATTTCTATTTCGATGTACATTAGGGACATATATTTTTTGAGAAAAAAAATATATCATTCGGAAAAAACCATTTCTCAGAATGACTTCTTCATATCAATGATATGTCACCTCCTCCAAGTTCGAACGATAAGCCGCGCAGTAAATCCCCGCTTGTAGAGGCGGTACAACGTTTGTTAATATGTGAGGTATTTTTTAAATTCCAATAATTTATAGACATTTCCTTGTTCTGTTTACAAATACAACTGGCAGTAACGTTACAAACAAAAACAAATTCCTTTGTGGTTGTTGTTCGAGTTGTATTTGTTATTTATTTACTTTACCTTGTATTTGTTCTACCATGGGAAAAATCATGGTAGAACAAATACAAGGTAAAGTTAATACTACAACAAATACAACTCGAACAACAACCACAAAGGAATTTGTTTTTGTTTGTAACGTTACTGCCAGTTGTATTTGTAAACAAAACAAGGAAATGTCTATAAATTATTGGAATTTAAAAAACTAATAATTTTTCACATTTGGTTGAATATTTTGGAAAACATGAATGAAAATTCGTTACATTTTCAATTTTAATGCTTCCACATCATTCCACTAAATGCATAAATTCTCGCAGAAAGTAGAATTCTAGCAGAAAAGTTTGGGGTCGCTGGAAATTCATAGAAAAAGGAGAAGCTGTTTCAATGTTTTGTTTTAGAAATCAAAGAAGCACATGTTTATTAGGGCTTTATTTTTTTAAATTTTAACAAAATACCTCACATATTAACAAACGTTTTATCGCCTCTACAAGCGGGGATTTACTGCGCGGCTTATCGTTCGAACTTGGAGGAGGTTACATATCATTGATATGAAGAAGTCTTTCTGGGAAATGGTTTTTTCCGAATGATATATTTTTTTCTCAAAAAATATATGTCCCTAATGTACATCGAATTAGAAATAAACGTATAAAATGTCATATGAAATTTGACACTAACGTTACAACCCAGTTCAGTCAGCTGTGTATTGCTGCTACCTTTTCTTATTCTACCATGGGGAAAAATAGTAAAAATTAGTAGATTCTTGCAGTACGGGAACAAACCAATATTTTCGTATGCACAAGTATTTCAATAATATCTTCAAAAATGTTTAAATTTACATTTTTTCTGTTTAAAATTCTCTTCAGACAAGTCAATAAAATAGGGAAATGTATAACCACAGCCACGACCTTCAAAATACCGAAAATCGGGAGGTATTGTTCTATGGGGGCTATATGAAAGCCTGGACCTATACCGCAAATTTCAAGTGGAAAGCTTTTTTATACCCCCAACGAAGACTAAATACCAAATATCAGTCATTTCGGTGGGATATTGAGGCCGCAACCTTCAAAGTACCGAAAATCGGGAGGTACCGTTCTATGGGGGCTATATGAAAGCCTGGGGCTGGATTTCGTATCTATGAAAATTTGAAATTAAAAATATTTCATTTATAATTTTTTTCATTTGACAGTTTTTTCTTTATAAGTCCCAATTTACATTGGGCGAGTTTACTTGCGGCAATTTTCATTTTGTAGGAGAGAGAGGTGAGGCATATGGTAACCCTTTGCCTCTCAGCACCCTCTCTCACCTACAAACTGACAATTGCCGCAAGTAAACTCGCCTAATGTAAATTGGGACAAACAGTTTTCATTTCACATTTTCATAGAAACAGATTTGAGCCCCTGGATCTATACCGACAAATTTCAAGTGGAAAGTTTAGTTGAATAACTTCTATTCCACACTTCGGCATTGAATTCTTTATCGACCTGAGAATCACAAATAAGTTAAGTTGTTGTAATGAGTTCGAGGCTTGTTTCTTCATTATGAATATCTCCTCTCATCCAGCGATTTTCATACGCATTTTTACCATCTGACAGAAGTTTTTGCAGTACAGAAAGCCCTAGAACTATCACCCAATGATTACACATGCAAGTAACTTGCAGACAGTTGTGTATACATATTATAGTCGAAATATCATTTTTTTTTAATTTTTAGTCAAAACTTGCATGTGTAAACGTTCGGAAAAAATTTGAAGTTACTTTCAAAGCACTTACATTAATTACTGACAACGAAATTTTATCGGCAGTGAGGTTGTTAGTTGGTGTGACAGTGAATATGAGTAAGTGTATTGGTATTTTTCGAACAGTCATTTGCATGCATAATATAGCGGTTAAGTCCTGTAGGGTACCATGGCGCTGCAATGTAGAGTACAATCAGACAGTTGATTAATTAACAAGACGACGCTTCCAGTCCTTTGACCTGACCTTCGAATGGTGGACTGTGTCAAGCCACCGCTTTGCTTCTTCCTCAATGAAGTTGGTAAGATCTACGCATAGAAAATCTTACGTATTTGCAAGACGTACCTAGTTGCAAAGTATAGAAGTCAATCTGTCCGAAAATCTCAGGGCGTAGAATGTTTCCCACCTCATACTACGCCAGTCAGAATCGCTGTAGGGGTCATTACTGGTAATTGCAGAATTAGATCTAGAACAAGTGGGAAGACAACAACATTGATCGCCGACATAACCAGGGGGGAGGTTCCAATATGGACTCTATCGGTCCACTCCTTCGGGTACCTCCCACACAAAATTTCGGAAAAGCGCAGTTTAGGACCTCCTCTCGAATGTCTTTGATTTTTGTTGTAAAAACTTCTATGGTACCATGTGTAGTGGCTGGAGCGCATGATAACTCTCGAACGGATCACCCGATTCCGAGCAAAATTTGGCCTTCGTAATATTTTGTCCAAATTTAGTTTAACTTCGAAAATGGTCCATATCGGTCTTCTCCTTAAGGAACTTCCCGCACAAAAATTCAATATTTTTGTTTAAACGCAGGTTAGGATATTTTGGAAGATCCTTTCGAAATTTATACCGAAACTACTCATGTTTTTCGCAAGTCAATACATACTGACGTAGTAGTCCAAAAGATGTAAATTATACGGTGACCAACTGAAATGACAGGTTGGCGTGATGGCTTTTCCAAAATTTTACCTCCAACGCAGCATTTCAGAGTTTTAATTCAAATTTTTGTCGTCTTGTTCATACGCCCAAAAAAGACCACTCCAAAAACAGAAAACACTCAAAATACATAATTTTTAAGGAAAAGGATCTTGGGTATGTTGCCGCTTTTCGATCTGTCCGTAGATCAACTCACACAGGCTGAGGGTATATTTGTGTCGGCAAAAGCGACTCATACTTTTTTACTTGTTTTTTGAAGGATTCGATTTTGAACTGACCAGGAAAAATTAGTTCAATATAAATACACATTAAGTTTTAGTCGAATTTGGACGAAGCTGTGATGTTAGATTATGAAACGTATAAATATGTAACGAAATATTTTAGAAACAAGTATAAAATAGAAGATGTAAAACTTGTATGTATGTAAAAGCGTATGACGATTGTGATACTAAAAACTGGTACAAATGTTCCTTTAATTTCGAATAAATAAATATATACATATGTATATAATTTGTATGTATGTATCAAACTTAGAAAATAAAAATGTAAACCAATTTCTTAAATTGCCGTTTTTTTGCAACAAAAATTTTCATTTTACTAAAAAAATCAAAAAGAGATATTTTAGTTATAACGCTGTCGTAGAACTGAAAGCATGATATCACACCGCTATCAGCTGACCTACCAGTTTCCATTAAAATGTTTCCATAAATTGTCAAAATTACACAAGCCTACAATATAGTATATTATCGACTCTATTAATTTATATTTAAATGTTAGGTTATGCGAAGCACGTGTTGTTATAGATATTTTGTTTTTGAAACCCAGTTCTTAGATTATCTGTATGCTTTTCAATAATAATAACTTTTTTGAAAACCTGCATAAAATTTATGTTGCTCAAAGTTCATGTTTTCAACGTTTTAATTTTACTGCTAACATCTGTAGGGCTGTGTTGCTAATGACATTTATATAAGATTAGGGATGCCAATACTAGATATTTTTTTGTAATGTTACATATCAATCAAAGCATTTAAATGTTTTTATAATATAGTAAGTATGAGCTTTATATCAAAATACATACATTAGATACGGACTGTATATCTATGTCAAATATACAAGCCAACTCATTGCTTGAAATATTGTTTACTATCATATAGCTGTATACCGTATAATTAAAGATTGCAATTATGATGGTAAAAAGATGTGAGTACATACTCGTATTGTTGCTAATGGTACTACCTGCGATTATATTACAAATATGTCCACATAAAAATTAAAAAAAAAACTTTGCAAACAATTTGTGTAATACCATTCAGATTAAAAACAACTCTTTATTACAATATTTTCTATAAATACTTTTTAATAAAATGTAGGTCTTGATTTAATTTTTTGTTGTTGTAGTGTAGCAGGAGCTCCAATTAATTTATATGGACACATTTAAGTACTGTTGTTATCTAATGTTTTGTCAAAATGTTCATATTTTTCTTTTCATTTCGTGGTATTAAAGTCTTGCCTTTTAATACACGGTTAACAGGAGCTCCATTTATTATTTCGATGTTTTTATTATTTCCAGATTTGGTTGAAGATAGGACATATTTCAAATAGCTCCTATATAAGAGTTTTTCCATTGGGCATTAAAGCCAATATTTTAAATATATCAAATAGGATTGTTTGGGAATGAACAACCCGAAGGAGTACCATATTTTGAAAAACGTTTTCCCAATATCGTTAGTCTATCGGATATAACAAATCGCACGAACCTCCCATTGGGAACAAACCTCTACGTATCAAAGTGCTGACCGTTTTTACTTTTTTGGTTGATTGATATGATTTGGGAGCTGCTTCTTTCCGTCGAGATCGAACCAAAATGGTCAACACCAATTGTTGAAAAGTTTAACATGGCTGAAATACTCTAAAAATGAAAGCCATCATTACGCCGAGAGGTTTGGCCACCGTTGAAAATGATGTTTTGCTGTAGACTCGAACTCATGTCACAAAACAAATTATTCCTGTAAAAAAATAACCCCTAAGGAACTCCTATAATTATAACCGCTTAAAAGCCTACAAACTTAATATTGCGTTTAAAAAATGGTCTGTGGTAGGAGAAAATAGTGTAATAGAATGCTCTAAAACAAATTTGTAATAATAGTAATTTATAAATAACGTTGTAATGTTACTCCAGATACCCTAATATGTATGTATTTCTTAACGGCTTGCCTAAACAGGTGCCTATGTGTGTGATTGTATGGCTGACAATACGGAAGTCGGCCTATTCCAGAAATTAGAAAAGTGTAAACTGTTTTGAATGGGAATTGCATTTATATATGCCACTTTTATAAATGCAGGGTTTGTTTTTCATCTTTGTTTGATTTTAATGAAGATACGGACCTTGCGTATTTGGGTAATACGGCCGTTCAACAGAACGTATTTTGGTGAGTACGTTATAGTACGTTTATATATAACCGGATTTAACAAACCCACTGGGTTTCAAAAGTTAATTCCTTTGCGTATACGTCAAATAAATCCTCATTAAGAAGGTTAATAGGCTGTTTATATTATAGGTTTTTGTCGGGTGACCCTTCCTTATGGGGATTTCTTTGACGTACATGCAATGGAATTGACATTTAAAACCGAGTGGGTTTGTTAAATCCGGTTATGTATAAACGTACTATAACCCTGCAAAAGGCTATAATATAAACATGGTCTAAGTATTTTGTTATATGCCTTCGTCAATTTAAATAAAGGGTTCAGTAAATTAATAAATTCTGGTACTTCTAATTTGGAAACCCTAAATCACTCGAAGAGTTGATATTAATAACACATGTCTACAAGAAATATTTTTCAAACGAGAAACTAATGGGATTTTTCAAGGGAACATAAATAATGTGAGAAAAATAAATTAAAATTGAATTGAAATCTAAAAATATCCTTCATACAACTGGAGTTTTTGTCGATTACAAATAAATCGATGTCTAAATGATATGGATATTTCCGAAGCCTATGGAATCATTATAAACAGTATGTATGTAGGCTACTGTATTATGACGTTTGAATTGACAAAAGTACGCGCAACAGTTGATAGCAATATTGAAAACAAAAACATTCGCGCTCAAAATACATTTGGCTAGTGTAAAATTATTCATTTTATGCAACAGGAAACTGGTAAGTACTATTTTCGGTATCCTCAATTCATACGTTCGTAATCACGACGAATGCCTTTAAAATATTTAAGATCTAAAGTACATTTAAATTTCATAAAAGTGAAATTTCACACATAGTCATAAAGTACTTGGCTTCTCATTTCAACTACTGTCTGCATCCTAAAATTCGCCACTACATAAACTTTCAACTGCATCATGCCTTACTAAACATCGGAAGGCCCTTTTAGACGATCAATTGTCAACGTATCCTACAGGACTGCTAAAACAAATTTAAATGCATATACAAAGGCAAAATTACCTTAACCACACCCTTTTTATAATCGCCTTCAAGTTTTTTGCAATACATCAGTGCTGAACGAGCCTCTGGACAATCCCCGGGAGGATGTGTTGCTGCATAATATGCTGATGATGTAGAGGGTGACTGATGATCGACACTACTTCCAGCACCACTGTTACCGGATGCTGCGGTCTTTAATGTACTTCCTAAACGATGAGTGAGAGGTTCCAAAATATATTCATTACTACCATAGATGTAAGGTGTTACAAACGGCGGGGATGATGCTCCCATACCACTGAACGAAATATTACCCAGACCAGTATTGCTGGGAGTCAAACGTCTGATTTCTGGACAGCACATTTTACTACTACTACTTCCGCTATTGCTGTTATCCGCAAACGTTTTCTTCAATTGATGCACAATTTTTTCATCGAAATGTTCTATAGCCATGGATGAAATATCTCGTAATTCTTGCAGAACCTCATGGGGTCTCAATGGCTTATTGCTTTTGGCTATCAAACGCAATATACGAATTATTTCATCGAGAACTTTTCCAGGAATAAAGCAGCACAAATTCAAGTCCATGTATTTGGAATAGGTCATTGAGAGCATCGAAATGCGCGTCTCTATGGAAGTAAGGATGTCTGCATGACGGGCCAGGCAGTGATTTCTAAACGCAGCAACAATAATTTATATATACACATAGAAATGACCTTGTCTACAATTTATTTACGGGAAGCATCTTACCGTCGCTCCGATTCTCTGCGGGGCAGAAGAGCTTTAATTCGTTTAAAGTTTATCGAATGTTGTTTTATGACTTTATTAAATCCTCCGTTTAATACCTGTTGGCAGATGTGGTCAAAACGTCGACAAACCTAAAGAAAAACAAAACAAAATAAATAATAGTGGTGTAGTGGTAGATTCATTTGAAGTACACACGCCACAATATTATGTGTTTGTTTACATCAAAAACAATGGGAAATAGTAGCAACTTACTAATCTTTTCTTTGAAACTTCATCGTAACTTAAATACTCAAATATTTCCATTAATACCACATTGGGTAAGTCCAGGATGTTGAGTGGACTCTTTCCACACATTTTTGTGATGGAAAATTAATGTTTTCCAAAGATTTAATATAAACAATACTTTCGATTCGTCTTTAGTTCTAGAATGATGTTAGTGTTTTCAAACGATATTTTTTAACGAAGACAAAGAAGCTGAAATTTGCAAGCTGAACGAAAAATGTTGATTAGTGACGACATTAACGTAATGCAACGTAGATGGAAAACAGCTGATTGGGCGTACAATGCGCAATTGTTAAAATTATAGGCACGCGTAACGTGAATTCTTTATGGCCCCGGCACATAGAGTCCGTTATGCGTTAAAAACAACAACCACATGAAAAATGTGTAAAGACCTGGGTACATAAGCTGCCTCGCCTGGTTGCCTTGCTTTCCTACTTCATTTCCGACATAATAAAAATAAAAAAATACAGAAGGCCGAGCAAATTTCTGACTGGGTTGCCCTTTTCTTTTTTTATTCTTTTATCAGAAGCAAGCAAGGTAAGCAGGCGAGGCAGCTTATGTACCCATGCATTTAGATCTATATTATAAATATTACCAATTTTCACACAAAAATGTTGGTCTATTTAAACTAGAGTTGGGCAATCTCGTTCAATTAATAGATACCCCAGCAAAAAAGTTTAGAAGTAGTGCAATGCAGAGTTATGATTTCAATACATCTTTCGACGCAGTCCACTCGGAGTTATGAAAATGCACTGCGCTCGATACATTTTGGAAGCACTCGCTTAAAGATCCCTAGCCAAGCAAGCCAATTTTTTTATCCCTACAGTCGCAGTCTTTTTTTCTGAACACAAGAAAGAGTGTTAAAATTCTAAGAATTTGTTTTATAAAAAATAAAGAAATACAAAGTAAAGTTATGAACATTGCTGTAATGCACGAGATGCAAATTGTTTTTGAAGTGGAGTTGGAGTTTTTTGGAAATCTAAACTGAAGTGGGAGGAAAAATGAAAAACCATTTGGATGATGAAGCAATATCAGTTGCGGTGTCACAAAAAGCAGAGCTGAGGAAGTAAAATCAGTTATGATCAAATTTAATGGAGAGTTCTTATAATTTGTACTAGTGTAATAAAGTTAATATTCTTGTTTACACAAATAAGCAATGTATTTTATTTATTTTGGGATATTTGCAATGGCTTGCATTTTATAGCATCTTTAGACTACCCAGCAAAATAAATTGGAAGTAGTGCAATGTGGACTAGTTCTGTCACGGCATGTTTTGATGCAGTTCAACCGGAGTCGTGAAAAAGGCACTACAGTCCTCACATTTTAACCGCATTTGGATGCAATCCAAAGAATCACATCCACTTGTCACATTTTAACAATATACGGATGCAGTTCAGCGGAGTCGTGAAAAAGGCACTCCAATTCCTCACAATTTAACAGCATCCGGATGCAGTCCAAACGGAGTCGTGAAAAAGGCACTCCGTTCGCTACATTTTATTAGCAGTTGTTAGAGATCCCTACATGTACATAAATCAGTTTGTACATCTCTACAGGCAGCGGCATACAGGTAGCGGCCATGGTAGAATAAGAAAAGGTAGCAGCAATACACAGCTGACTAAACTGGGTTGTAACGTTAGTGTCAAATTTCATATGACATTTTATACATTTATTTCTATTTCGATGTACATTAGGGACATATATTTTTTGAGAAAAAAAAAATATATCATTCGGAAAAAAACATTTCCCAGAAAGACTTCTTCATATTAATTATATCATGGTACAATAATTCATAGGTAGGCCAGGTATGAGAATCGCCAAAAAAATACAACCCTGTCGCTATGGCGTAAAACGTCAAAATTGTTTTGATGAATGATAACGGATGAGTAAACAAAGAAGAAGAAGAACGAAATGTTGAAATGAAAACAAAACAGAGTTGAATTTTTTGATCAATAATAAATATCAACTCTGCATGTCAACACGGTCTTGACAGATTAAGCCATAACAAAAAAAAAATTGTAATCAGCTGTTAGCTCTGGCCTACCTAAGAATTATTTTACCATGAATTATATGTAACCTCCTCCAAGTTCGAACGATAAGCCGCGCAGTAAATCCCCACTTGTAGAGGCGATACAACGTTTGTTAATATGTGAGGTATTTTGTTAAAATTTAAAAAAATAAAGCCCTAATAAACATGTGCTTCTTTGATTTCTAAAACAAAACATTGAAACAGCTTCTCCTTTTTCTATGAATTTCCAGCGACCCCAAACTTTTCTGCTAGAATTCTACTTTCTGCGAGAATTTATGCATTTAGTGGAAGTAACGTTACAAACAAAAACAAATTCCTTTGTGGTTGTTGTTCGAGTTGTATTTGTTGTAGTATTAACTTTACCTTGTATTTGTTCTACCATGGGTAGCGGCATACATTTTCCAAAAAGAGATATTTAAGCGTGTTAACATTTCCAAACATTTGTTAATACAAACTAAATAATATTTAATTTGTGAACATTTTTCCGGTAACTCACGAGAAGAAAATTTCCGAATGGAGTGCTGTTGGAGTACATGTCGAAATCTTAACTGGTGATGGAAAGACAACCCATTTAGCAAATGAAGCAAAAACAGTTCAGGTTGGATTAAATGGAGAGCGGAGGAAACACACATGTTTGCGATTGAATTCAATGGAGAATTTTCATAATTTGTGTTAATGTAATAAAGTTCTTAATATTTTTGTTTTACACAAATAATAAATGCATTTTATTTTTTCTGGGATATTTTGTAATGGCTTGCACAATTTCCGCAGAATTCCTGTATCAAAACACGTGCTTTGGACTGCCTCCTATTCTACCCCAAAGGGTCAGTTAAAATGCAATGTCAAAGGGTCAGTTAAAATGCAGTGCCAAAGGTTCAGTCATGATACAATGATACAAGGTAACCTCACGCTCAGAGCTCACAGAGTTGTATTCGCTTTGCCGTCCCTTCATTGACAAAATGATTTTGACAAGTTTTGTATGTATGTATATGTTAAAACATACATATGTCAGGTTTATTTACATTTCAAATCTGAAACCAATTTAATTTCAATTTTTTAAATTTAAATTTTTCAGACAACTTGGAGCCAAATATGTCTTGTCTGTCCACCCGTCTGAAGGATAAATCTCGAACGGATCTGCTGGTGTGGTCCAAATATCGGTCTTCGTCTTATTTTTTCAAATTTTTAATCTATTTCGAGAGTGGGGGAGAGTTTTAAAAGTTCAAAGATTTTCGCTAAAGTGGTGCGTACGATAGCTTACGACCGGATCAACAGATTTTGTCAAAAATTAATCCTCGCAATATTTTTTCCAGACACAGATTAAGGCCTTCGAGTACCTGCACACAAAGTTTCCTCTTAAGGGCTGTTCGAGAATAGTTTATAAATTCATTGTGGTCCTGTTTGCAGTGATATGCAGGGCAATCATGAATATTTCCCTCGGAATTTTTCCGCACGGAAAATAATTTAAGAAGGAAAAATTCTTTAACACTCAGTATTTTAAAACGCAAAAAACTACTAGAAACACCTAATTATGCAATATTCTCGCCTAATCGACAAAAATATTACATTTCTGTACTTAAATACGAAAATTAAAAATTGTGAAATTGGGGAAAGGGAACAAATTCCGCACGGAATTTTTATTCATGATTGCCCTGATGATGTGTTTCGTGATCAAGTCCATGCATATTTGTTCAAAGCTTAAAAAATCATATGGCGACCGATATAAATGGCTGGTGGTCAAAAAAAATGAAAGAGTGGCTGACTTCCCTATATTCAGTTGCCTTGTTAACGTCAAACATCCTATTCATATCGCTGTGATACAGAATTAATTCGAAGTATTGCAATCCAAGACGACACTGATGCGATTTTGAAACGCAGAATAAACATACAAAATGATCAATAGGTAGAAAACTGGCGTAGTTTTTCCAACGGTGTGCATTAGAAAGTACTTTTACAAAGTTTAATGACGTTCCGGAAGTCAGCCAGTGACATCATTGGTCCAACACTAGCACATCGGAATAGTTCTCGCAAACATGGGCATGGTTCCTAATGACCCAAATCTCAAAAAATCCTATGGTGACAAAATAAAATGGCTGTTTGGCACGATAACTGTTGAAATGGCTACCCAAGTTAGATGCAGCGTTTATAATCATGACTACAATATCGTATTTTTTCCCTTGGGAAGTTTTTATTTTTTAAAAAACCAAACATTCATAGATGTCGGTTTCCTAGGAAATATATGCTGTAAACAGATAAGGCTGCAAAACTTAAGTTAGTTTTATATACATATTCTTAAATATTACAAAAAGACATACGTTTTGCTGCATTAAAATATATAATATTCTAACAATGTTTATAAGATTTCAAAAGTGTACATCTTCTTGGGGTGGTGGGGGGTGTTGCGCGGATTTCTTCTAGTTTCAAAGACCTGCTGTAACATTTTAGCACTGTTGGCAGCAGCTTTACTGGCAACAACAGCAAAGTAGTTCTTAGCCAATTCAATTGACATTGGATTGAGACGACTAACACGACCGAAGTACCTGCGGATTTCTTCAGATTTAAAAATGCTATACTAATCGGCGTTAGCAATCTTGGGATGAGGAAGGTTCTTCAATGTGGATGGAACCATATTTGCAAAAAAAACCTTCATCATTGTGGTACATGATAAGGGATCCACGACGCGTATGGTACTTCGGCCAGCACGGAATCTTTGGTATTTCTTCACCTTTTGGATTTCAGTCCAGATCTTCAGTAGAGGCCACCATCAAGGCATGTGTTTCCAAAACCAACTGATCAGAGTACGACGAGTTTGCCAAGATTCCGTAGAGGTTTGGTGACCTATAACAAGGAACACACATTCAACATATGAATTTAAATCAATTCATCATCACTCCAACCCATTTACTTACCGGCTTGTTTGCTGTCAGCATAGTGTGCATTATGCTTGTTGTTGGTTGCCTAAACGCTTTTGGTATCAGGACAATCAATTGATGGATTTGTTGACATCACGGATGGGCAAATGTTGTTTTCCTCCCTTTGTTTGTGATAGAGAAAAACATTGTTTTTAGGGATTTTTCACAGAAATTCTTTTTGCACGCTGCTTACCATCTTTCTTGATAATTTTCCAACAATTATTGCATTCTGCAGCACTGAATTAAATTAACCAAGAGACGCGCCAAAAAAACTTAATGCGCATTCTCCCGAAATTGTGTCAAAGATTGTCGCATCATCACTTAATTGAAATTTATTTGTTCCAAATATTATTTTTAAAATGTAAACAAACAGTAGTATGTTGTTATTGTTGTCATTGACATACAATAACAAAAACAACTTTCATTTCGTTTTGAATGCATGGTTGTATTTGGCAGCTCAAGGACGGTTTTTTCAAATGAGATTACCTTCTTATTCTGCCATGGGTTCAGTTAAAATGCAATGTCAAAGAGTCAGTTAAAATGCAGTGCCAAAGGTTCAGTTAAAATGCAATGCCAAAGGGTCAGTTAAAATGCAGTGCAATGGAGTGCCTCTTTCAGTAGTTACGATCTTGTAAAAATCATGAGTGAAAATGCATAATTTGATGCACTTCCAGATCACTTGTACATATCATTTAACTGCCTCTTTGGAGGCAAACTTTTTGCTGGGTACATTTAAATTCAATCCAAAACACTACATCAAAGGATGTGAATTGGATCGAAAATGGAGTGCATCCTAGCTGTGTGCCGTGGAAGCAAAATGGAGTGCATCCTAGCTGCGCGCTCTCTTGTAAAATTCATAGGAAAAGATGTACTCCATCGGCAATTGTTCTAGTGATTTAACTGCATCCGCGGATGCAAACTTTTTGCTGGGACGGATCACTATCTCGTTCGATGGACAAAACTGCGTATACTTAATTTCACACATTGGTTTTTATGATGTTACTCATTCGTTTTTGAACGAGGACAGTGATCCGGATCGTTCAATTGGAAACTGAAAATTGGGGTTTTATGCTTTGGAGGTTATTTTTGTTTCCCCATGCCTATTTTTGCATCATAAGATAATCGGTACCATGGTACAATAATACAGGTAGCATTATCATGCCAGCTGATGGTAACATAATGTGTCAATTGCATTGAATTGATGTCAAATTTTGACATCTTATGTTACCAACAATTGCCGATGCGGCTACCTGTGTATTTGTACCATGATCGGTACATTTGTTCGTGACATTTTGTATTAGCTTTGTTCCTTTACGTTAAAGTTTCATCAAGTTTTACCATTTTTAACTCTGAAAGCGTTCCTTAACCCCAAAAAGTAGTAAAACTGGAAGCAATTTTTAAGAGAGTGAGAGAGGAGAGAGAACTAAAATGGCTTCCCCTTTTACTACTTTCTGCTCGACAAATTTCGATGTGTAAAAAGTGGAAAATCTGTCAAACAGCTGATTTGACATTTATATGACAATCAGGGCAAAAGGAAAAAAGAAAACTACGCGCTTGCTCAAAGCAAAATAAAGAGAAATAAAATAAAATAATACAAATTTAAACCAATGAAATAAAAAAATAAAAAACAGTGAAATTTATTTTGTTATCTTTTTAAGCAGCTATGTTTTGTTTTGGGGTGCCACCGTGGTGCAATGGTATGCACGCCCGCCTTGCACGCAGAAGGTCATGGGTTCGAATCCCCGGCCAGGCAACATCAAAAATTTCCAACGGTGGCAAAATACCCCTCAGTAATGTTGGCGACATTTCCTGAGTATTTCAGCCTTGAAAAACTTCTCCACAAGTGGTGTCTTAAGACATGCCTTTCGGACTCGGCGATAAACAGTTGGTCCCATATCATTGAGCTAAATATGAATCGGGGTGCACTCATTGATATGAGAGAAGTCTCCCTTGTCCCGTATGGGATGTTGTGGAACAATGTTTTTGTTATGTTTGTTTTTTTGACATTGCTGCCAGATCTACTATTTTTTCCGTTTCTTTACTTTTGTGCAAAACTTGTTATGTGAGAGAGAAGAGAGAACTTCACATTTAAAACACCAAATCCGCGACCAAAACTTACAGCCAGTTTCTGTATGTCGAAAGAAGAATGTGTGCGAATGAAACACACCCGAACTTTAGTTTTTGAAATAATTCTACCTTTGCTTTTGCTTCAAAACAAAAAACAATTTATGTGTTGTTATGTTTGGCCAATTTTGGTTTTTATATTTGTTGATATTTTTAGCTATTAGGCCTTTGATATTTCAGAGCAAATAAAACAGAAATTTATTGCTTTTTCATCCCGACGTTTCGTCGCTTATTTGGCGACTTTTTCAAGGGAATTCGTCTATTTAAAATAATAAAATTACAAATTACATTATATTACAAAAACACCAAGAAATTGTAAAGAGTTGTACTTACAATAATAATTTACTAGACGCGTTACATTAATTTTATATTGAATAAACATATAAGACAATTAACACGACTTAAAACTATTATTACAGCTCGATTACATTAGTACAATTCCATAACTCGCGCTTATGTTGTCCGTATCTTCTTTTAGGTTCATGGTTCTGTCAATGTTTTGTTGTATCCTTAAGCTTTCAATTAGTATTCTCTTTTTCTCCTTTGTTTCTTTGTCTAATATTTTGACATTGTCAAAGTCAGGTGAGTGGCCGGTGTTCAGTGCGTGCTGTGCTAATGCTGTTGTTGCTTTTTGTTTTCCTATGTCCATTTTGTGCTCCCCCATTCTGATACTTAATGCTCTCTTCGTTGTCCCAATGTATATCTTGTTACATTTTTCCTTGATATCTCCTTTGCACTGAATTTGGTAGACGACGTTGTTTTGTTGTTGTTTGTCGATTGGTGTTTTGGTGTTCGTAAATAGTGTGTTCAAGGTTACATTGGGTTTGTATGCAAAGTTTATGTTGTTGTTGTTAATTATTTGTCGAAGCTGCTTGTTGTCAAATAAGCCGGGTATGTAACGAACACCGTAAAAATTTTTTACTTCTTCATTATCTGTATTGTCAGATGTATTATAGTGCGGTTACACTACAGTTTTTTGCCGGGTTAACCCACTTTATGAGGATTTATTGCTTAATCTGGTCAAATCTCACCAGATTTGCCATACAAAAATTAAATCCTCTCACGACTGGGTTTATTTTAAATCCGGCACAAATCCACCAAAAATACAGTGTTGTATTCGGTATTTGTGCAAAAAAATCCAACTCTTCTCAAAAACTACCAAAAGTTGCAACTGTTTTTGCAACAGAGTTTGTCGTGTTTTACACGTTTACGATTGGTTGCATGAGATTTTGTGGAGTTAATAAATCTAAAATTATTTGAAAATCATAAAATTATTTATTTTTTTATATTAGACACTTTTTTAACAAAAAGTACGTTTGATACCATGATACAAAAATGTATCCCTGTGTGTAAAATATACCAATATGAGCAACGAGGGGACGATATCTCATACGAGAAATTGTAAAAGTGTAAAACACGACTTTATTAGTTATTTTGTATGTATACGTAAACAAGCACCAGCTGACAGTTTATATCCTCGAAAAGCTAAGTGTAACCAGCAAAGATTAACCCACTGGATCTATTAAACCCAGTGGGTTAACCTTCAATAGTGTAACCGGGGTATTAGACGTAGTATTAGATGTAGTATTGGAAGTAGTATTGGATATAGTATTGGAAATACTGTTAGATGTATTCTTAGATTTTATTATATTTTCTTTCTTTATTTTGTATTTTACGTCTTCTATTAGTGAGTGTATTATCTTGATGGGAAAACTGTTGGTTTTTAGAATATTTGTTATTATTTTGGTGTTTTTATTATGAAATTGTGTGTCGCTGATATTGAGTATTCTATAGATTAAACTTTTCGCTGTATTGAGAATCTGTGATTTTGGTTGTGTTGCATTGTAGTTTATTATTCTGCCCGATGAGGTATCTTTGGTGTACCAGTCAAAGGTTATTTTTTCATCACATCTTTTTAATTTAACATCGAGGTATGGTATTTCTTGCTCCTTTTCTAATTCTATAGTGAACTGTAATTTGTTGTGGTATTTGTTTAATGTATATAAGATTTTCTCCGCATCGTCTTTATTAATTATTGCTAAGATATCATCTACATATTTGGCTATGTATTTGATACTTATGTCATTATGTTGTAGCTCGGCTATGGTTTCGTCAAGTAGGTGGTCTAAAACTATATCTGCGATTGTAGGTGAAAGGGGGTTTCCCATCGGCATTCCAAATATTTGATTGTAAATCTTGTCCTCGAATTTGAAATAATTATTATCTTTCAGGCAGAATTGAAGAATTTGGAGGAACAATCTTTTTGGAATCTGTGTGTGTTGTTTAATGAAATCCCATTTATTCATTATAATGTTGATTGCCGTGTGGACTGGGATATTAGTAAATAATGAAATTACATCAAAAGAGACTAATGTATCTGTCTCGGAAAGTTTATAATCTCTTAGGTTGTTCTTCAATTGTGTGGAATTTTTGATATTATAGTTTGGAGATATTATATTCTTAAGAATTTGACCGACGTATTTTGATAAGTGATAGCAAGGGACGTTAACGGACGAGACTATAGGCCTTAACGGCATATTTGGTTTGTGTACTTTGGGTAATCCATAAATACGAGGCGCGTTTGCAGCAGAACACTGAAGCTTTCTTTTTTCAAATTCGTTTATATAGTTATTTTTATGTAGTTCATGGACAAGATTATTGTTTGTTTTTTGTAATTTATTGGTCGGATCGTTTCTAAGGATCTTGTATGTATTTTTGTCCTGTAGAAGTGTTTCAATTTTATTGGTATAGTCTTTTTTGTACATAGCCACCGTTTTGTTTCCTTTATCTGCTTGTACTATAATAATATCTTTCTGGTTCTTAAGAAATTTCTTAGTTTTTTCGTAGATTGCCGATATAAATCTGTCTTTTTTACTTTGTTTTTTGTTCCTTTTAAAATTATTTATCCTATTGGCTATTTTCGTCCTACATATTTCTTTTTCACTTTCCTCTAAATCTAAGATACATTGTTCAATGTCTGCAACTACATGTAACGGCGAGAAGTTTTTCTTGGTTTTTGGCAAAGCAAATTTTTTGCCTAGTGATATTTTGTAAAACACACAAGACTTTGGACGTGTTTCTTTCGCACACATTCTTCTTTCGGCATACAGAAACAAGCTGTTATTTAAATGTTTTCATTCGTAAAATAAATAATTTCCCTTTGCAATTAATTGGATTTCAGGTTTTGTTGGGATTTGGTTTTCAAAATACAAAACACACCCAGCAAAAAAGTTTGGAAGTAGTGCAATGCAGAGTTCTGATTTCAATACATCTTTCGATGCAGTCCACACGGAGTTATGAAAAATGCACTCCGCTCGATACATTTTAGAAGCACTCGCTTATAGATCCCTAGCCAAGCCAGCCAATTTTTTGATCCCTACAGTCGCAGTCTTTTTTTCTGAACACAAGAAAGAGTGTCTAAAATTTTAAGAATTTGTTTAAAAAAAATAAAGAAATACAAGCTAAAGATACGAACATTTCTGTAATTCACGAGACGCAAATTATTTTTGAAGTGGAGTTAGAGTTTTTTTGGAAATCTGAACTGGATTTGGAGGAAAAATGAAAAACCATTTGAATGATGAAGCAATATCAGTTGCGGTGTCACAAAAAGCAGAGCAGAGGAAGTAAACTCAGTTATGATCAAATTTGATGGAGAGTTTTTATAATTTGTATTAGTGTAATAAAGTTAATATTCTTGTTTACACAAATAAGCAATGTATTTTATTTATTTTGGGATATTATCAATGGCTTGCATTTTATAGCATCTTTAGACTGCATTTAAATTCAATCCAAAACACTACATCAAAGGCTGTGATTTGGATCGAAAATGGAGTGCATCCTAGCTGTGTGCCGTGGAAGCAAAATGGAGTGCATCCTAGCTGCGCGCTCTCTTGTAAAATTCATAGGTGAATTCATAGGTAAAGATGTACTCCAGCGGCAATTGCTCTAGTGATTTAACTGCATCCGCGGATGCAAACTTTTTGCTGGGCACACATACATGATACAAAACGTTCTGTCATAGTTGCATTTGTTCAACTTATAGCTCATTTAGACTAGCCATAAATCCTCGACTGGATTTAATAAATCCAGTACAAATCTCAGTGCATTTAGATATACATTTTGGAGGATTTAAATGGCAGTCAGCTGATTTTTGGTCAATGCACAATTACCGAGGTAGATGCATCAGCCCATCTGATCGAATTTGAAACGTCAAAAGAATTTTTTGTAAATTGAATTCGTCCCAAAAAACATACGTCAAATTACAAATTTATTGTTTAATACTGAAAATATTAGCACATTATGCTACTAATGCTAACTAAACGGCAAATAAAGAATTATTCTATCGCAGTTTGCCCATTTAAAATAAATAAACGAATTATTTTATCGTTTAGACATCGTAAATATTAGTCTTGGTTGATTAAAATCAAATTTGTGCATCAAAAAAAATTTAATTTTTCCGCCTTGTTTACAAATTTGTACAATATAAATTATTTTTAGTGTATCAATTCACCGATGCATCTACCTTCTTTCTTGTGCCAGCTCGCAACTGTTTGTATTTTCTAGCAACATGTTGCAAAAAACAGAGTTGTATAGGAGGATTTATGCCAGATTTAAAACAAATCCACTCAATACGTGGATTTATTTTTGTATAGGAAATCTGGTAGATTTTGGCTGGATTTAGCAAATAAAACCTGATAATGTGCTAAATCCGGCTAATGAAGTCATATCTAAATGGGCTATTATAGTACGTTTATATATAACCGGATTTAACAAACCCACTGAGTTTCAAATGTCAATTCCTTTAGGTATACATCAAATAAATCCTCATAAAGAAGGTTAATACCCCGGTTACACTATTGAAGGTTAACCCACTGGGTTTAATAGATCCAGTGGGTTAATCTTTGCTGCTTACACTTAGCTTTTCGAGGATATAAACTGTCAGCTGATGTTTGTTTAAGTATACATACAAAATAACTAATAAAGTCGTGTGTTACACTTTTACAATTTCTCGTATGAGATATCGTCCCCTCTTTGCTCATATTGGTATATTTTACAAACAGGGATACATTTTTGTATAATGGTATCAATCGTACTTTTTGTTAAAAAAGTGTCTAATGAAAAAAAAATAAATAATTTTATGATTTCCAAATAACTTTATGCTTAGTTTACATTTGGCGTCGTTTCGTGATTTCGAAGGCGTTTCGTGATTTCGCGCGGAATCAAACAAAATTTTTCTTGATTTCGCATACAAAAATGAAATCATCTCATTTCGTGATTTCAGCGAAATCAACATCGAAATCACAGTACACATGATATACAACCTTGCTTTTGTCTAGAAAAGTACCAAAAGTTGCAACACTTTTCACGTATCACAATAAACAAGGTAGATGGTCAATTGCTGCAACAAAAAATTTTAGTATCAACATTTGTAAACAATGTGAAAAATATTAAATTACTTTGTTACAATGCTATTTTTCATTGTGCTCCCGTACTTTTTTTAATTGTAATGTTAGGAAAAAGAGCGAATTGTCAAAAATTGCTTCCCTATACAAATTTCTTAAAAAATACGGAAACGGAAAAATTGCAAAAACTCCAGCATAAATGTCAAAATCAACTTATCAGCTATCATATTAGATACCAATGAACATGTTTGCTGCTAGTTTCTACTAGGCCAAAAGTGTATGGCAGAAAACAGGAGAAGAGGGTGTTATTCGGCGCGATTTTTGTTTGAAGAGAAGTGCAAGTATTACTAGATTTCGGATTACGGAAGCGCATATTTAGCACTAAACGGGAAAACTACTGCAATTACTAATATTGTACAGGATCTGAGCACAACTTTTATCTATCAAAATTTATTATAACGATGTCTAAACGATAAAATCATTTTTTTTTCATTTGTTAGTACTATACACAAATAATACGATATATAGATAATTTTACTATAATTTTCCAAAGAAAGTTTTGATGATAAATTCAATTTGCAAAAACTTGATTTGAAAATTCATGTTTGATCAGCTGCACATATGCGTCTACCTTGATCATTGTGATATGTTTGAAATCAACAAAAAATAAGTGTAAACACCGGGGTGTATTTCAGGATTTCGTGAAATCCAGTGGATTTTGGAGCGCAAGTGTAAACTTGGCATTAGATTTATTAACTCCATAAAATCTCATGCGACCAATCGTAAACGTGTAAAACACGACAAACTCTGTTTGCAAAAATAGTTGCAACTTTTGGTACTTTTTGAGTAGAATTGGTTTTTTTGCACAAATACCGAATACAACACTGTATTTTTGGTGGATTTGTGCTGGATTTAAAATAAACCCAGCTATGAGAGGATTTAATTTTTGTATGGCAAATCTGGTCAGATTTGAGCAGATTAAGCAAATAAATCCTCATGAAGTGGGTTAACCCGGCAAAAAGCTGTAGTGTAACCGTGCTATAACCCTGCAAAAAGCTATAATTTAAACTTAAACTTTTACGACTTTTACCACTTTATAAAGTACGGGAACAGGCCAATAAACATGGCCTTATAGTACGTTTAAATATAACCGGATTTAACAAACCCACTGGATTTCAAATGTCAATTCCTTTGTGTATACGTCAAATAAATCCTCATTAAGAAGGTTAACCCTGCAAAAGGCTATAATATAAACATGGCCTTACAAAAAGCGTACGCTCGACGTATTTCGATAGTTCTCATACGAATACATGTGTTCTACTTTTTTCACCACACACGCCCTGGGTCATGGTGGAATACGAAGGTGTGACATCAAAGCTGTGTTCCTTTACTTACCTGAGGTTACTATTTTTAACCTGCAAAGCGTTCCTTAACCCCGAAAAGTGGCAAAACTGGAAGCAATTTTTAAGAGAGTGAGAGAGGAGAGAGAACGAGAATGGCTTTCTCTTCTACCACAGGCTACCAGACAAATTTCTGCAGGTAAAAAATGGCAGAACTGATTTTTCGACTTTTGTTTGACGATTATTTCACAATGAAGAAGAAAATGGACGAAAAACAGAAGAAAAAGTCGAACGCTGACAAAACTAAATTAAAAACTGTGAAATAAAAGACGAAAATTGATTTTTTATGTTTCTTTTCGACATTGCTGCCAGATCTACCATTTTTCCGTTCCTTTACTTTTCTCGTAAAAATGTTCACGAGAGACCAATTTTGACACTTTTCTCTTTTACCACTCTTACCATTAAAAAAGTAAAGGAACAAAGCTCAAATCATGGCAAACGTCAAATTTGCTCACAATAATACATTACTGTGAATTGCTTGTTTACATTTTGTATGTGATTTTATTCAGAATAACGCATTTTGACAACTGGTATGAAGATCAGCTGTTGCAGGCGTTGCACCTTATTATTCCACCATGCCCTGGGTATACGGACGTATATAGGTATGGGCATGGTACAAATACACAGGTAGCCGCATCGCCAATTGTTGGCAACATAAGATGTCAAAATTTGACATCAATTCAATGCAATTGACACATTATGTTACCATCAGCTGGCATGTTAATGCTACCTGTATTATTGTACCATGATGGGCCTGTAGCTGTAACCAGATATTAGGTCTGTTCGATAACCCAAAAGTTTGTACGAATTGGGAGAGAATTGTGACAGAATTTGGGGGACTTTTGTTACTGAGAACTTAAGGCCTGCGTACATAAGCTGCCTTGCCTTCCTGCTTCATATCTGACATAATAAAAATAAAAGAATAAAGAAGGCCGAGCAAATTTCGAACTGGGTTGCACTTTTCTTTTTTATTCTTTTATCAGAAGTAATCAAGGTAAGCAGGCAAGGCAGCTTATGTACGAAGGCCTTTACATGTTTTTTCAAGAAACATTTTCCTTGTAAGAATTTGCAAGTTTGATCAGCTGATTTAAATTCGAATTTTTTGTTGCGGACTTTGCAATTCTTGGCAAAAAACATAAACAAACATTTGGTTATTAAAATAATTACAAGATAAAGAGGAAAGAAATAACTAAGTGAATTATGGAAAACTGGATGATAAGTAAAATAACTTATTTTGTAGTTTGTGAAGACTATTTTTTATTTTAAAGGTATCAAATCCCAGCAAAAATATTTAGGCGTCCCTGGATAACACACAAGAATCTAGTGAATCTAGTGACTAGATCTGTTTTCCTTTTGTTGATAATAGGTTTGTACGATAACCCAAAAGTTTGTGCAAATTTGCACAAACTTTTACAAAATGCTGTTCGATAACAAACTTGCAAAGTAAAACAGAGAGAATTTGGAGACAATTGTGAGAGAATATTGGAGAGTTTTGGAGACTTTTGTTTACAAGTTTTTGCAAGGAAAATTTTTCTTGTAAGAATTTGCAAGTTTGATCAGCTGCAAGTTTGATCGAATGTTTTGTGGCGGACTTCTTGGCAAAAACATAAACAAACGTTTGGCTATTAAAATAAATAGATACATATAAAAAAGGGAACAAATTATGGAAAACGGTAATGTAAGTAAAATAACTTATTTTGTAGTTTCTGGTGACTATTTTTTTATTTTAAAGGTATAAAATCTCAGCAAAAAGCAGTGCATCCATGGAGTAGGAGAAACACAATGTAGACGGCCAGGTATTCCCAAAGATATCAATAAATATGTATGCCAAACATCGCACTGCGTTCCAGTATGTTTTATATTTATGCATTGGAAAGGGAATTATAGTTGTAGCAACACTAAGGGCCTTATGTACCGAGGCCTTAACACGATAGCCGGGTGGAACTCAGTTCCGGAGTTTTAAATGGAAAATAAAAAAATGGTAGACACCTTCAATTATTAAATTGGAACTCCTTTCCTTTACCGACCCAACGCAGAAAATTATGAAAAAAATTACCACATATAGTGCTTTTTATCCCGATTCCAACCATGTATTGCTTTTGCTGCGGAAATGTATACATCCCGAGATATCGGCCTGAAAAAATCCACAAAGGCCCTAACCTATTCTTTTCTAAATAGCCGGCCTTCGGCCGGGATTTAAGACTTCACCTATAGACAGGTGCAAATCTCGGGAATGGGAACACAATTTTCTTTTAAATTACATATTTTTGGAGGTCTATATCTCGGGAAGTCAACAAAATAATACGTCGTTGAAATCAGTATAAACATCACTATTTGTTATAATTTTTTAATAATTTTCTGTGGAGGTTTGCCAACATTTTATACAAGGGCCTTTGTGGAACTTTGGAGGCCCTTATCTCGGGAAGTATACATTTCCGCATCAAAAGCAATACATGGTTGGAATCGGGATAAAAAGCACTATCTGTGGTATTTTTTTCATAATTTTCTGAGGTGAGTCGGTAAAGGAAAGATAAGCCGTTAAATTTAATCTTTTCCGCCAACTTCTTGTTAATCAAATCAGCTGACTTCTTGCAAGTTTTTGCAAATTGCTGTTCGATAACAATCTGCAAATTTTTTGCTTCGAGAGAGTAAAATTGGTGGAGAGAGGTTACTGAGAACTTGCTGAGTGGTTGCAAGTACTTTTTACTTGCGAAGTTATCGTACACACCTAATATTTATTTAATTATCAGTGGAAAATCAACTAATTTTCGTTAACAACCTTCAATTGTTAAATTAAATCTTTTCCGCCAAACTTCTTCTTTGTCAAATCAGCTGACTTTTGGCAAGTGATTGCAAATTATTAGGTGTGTTCGTTTACGTGATAATTTGTACAAATTTGCACAAATTGTTACGAGATGTTGTTCGTTTACACAATTATCCAGCAAAAGAGAGCGAATTGAGAGAGCACTTTTGACAGTTGTGTGACTAAGAACTTACAAATTCTTGCTGGGAAAATTTGTCCAGTAAGAATTCGTAAGTTCGATCAGCTGTTGAATAATCAGTTGATTTGAGTTGTTTTGTTGTAAACAAAAAGAAACAAGAGTTGTTAAAATACAAATTTACATTTGATTTTTTTTTTTTGCCAATTGGAAAATTTATGGACGGAAAAAAGTAAGTAAAAATAAATAACTTAAGACTTTCGCTGAACTTTTATTTTAGGTGGCAAAACAAAGTGGAGTGACTGGAACATCTTCGAATATGTCCAACCCGTTGTCATTTGAAGATTCTGAAGGAACAGGTATTTGTTGCAAATTAATGGTAATTGATTTGTAATGTTTACATTTTAGGACAGGCTGTGGTCGTGCTTAATGTATGTATTTATTTACCCTCAGCCCCCTGAGGCTACATCGAAATAACGGCTTTGGGCCCCAAGTATTTTTGAAAGGACAGCTCTTGGAGCATTTATGTGTACCTCCACATAATCTTATAAGTGCAATTAAATAACTCTCGGAACATCTTGGGGTTATCTCCCACACAAAAATTGAAAGGTGCAAGAGGGGTTGGATTTAATCGAGGCACCCAAGAGTCGTCAAACATTTTTGGCTTTGTTTAGAATAGAAGGTAGCACATCCGTCTTGTCCTGGTACGATTCTTGGAGCTTTGATACTATGGAAACGTACCCCATTGAAGTAATAGTTTGACCTCAAGTATGTTTGAATGAAATCCCTTTCGGACTTTTTGGAGCCGATTAAACCATACCCGCCAATCTGTCTGTCCGACTGGCTGGAACGCAGGATAACTCTTGATTTGTTCCAAATTTGATTTGATGTAATATTTTGTCCAAACTTAGACCAAGTTGAATCAAGTCCGAAACTTTGGAATAATAAAATTTCTTCCAAACGTACATCGAGTTCCAAGAGTGTTTTTATTGGAAACATCTGTCCTGTTTACAGTGATGTAATGTGTTTCGTGGACAAGTCCATGCTTTCTTAAACCAAACTATGGGCACCGTAATATTTGTTTCACACTTAAATCAGCTTGACATTTTTATACCCTACACCACCTTGTGGTAAGGGGTATTATGTCTTTGGCAATAGTTTGTAACATGCAAAAGGAAACGAGAGAGACCCATAGTTCCTTTTAGGGATATACATAGAATTACTTTCTGAGTCGATTTACGCATGTCCGTCTGTCCATGTATTTTTCTAAACAATGTACAGGTCGCATTTATTGTCCGATTCGCATGAAAATTGGGGAAGATAGTTTTTTTGGCCAAAGGACGAACGCTATTTATTTTGGTAGAAATCGGTTCAGATTTGGATATAGCCCCCATATATATCTTCGCCCGATTTAAGGCATTTGGTGCACGAAACACGCTATATATGTCCGATTTCAATGAAATTTGGAATGTGCGACGGAATTTAGTCTAGAAATAAGTGTGCCATATTATATCGAAATCGGTTCAGATTTGGATATAGCCCCCATATATATTTTAGCCCGATTTAAGGCATATGTTGCACGAAACACGCTATATATGTCCTATTTCAATTAAATTTGGAATGTGCGACTGTATTTACCCCAGAAATAAGTGTGCCGAATTATATAGAAAACGGTTAAAATTTGGATATAGCAGTTTCCTTTTATTATTCATTTTTTTATTGTTCAATTCTTTTTATTATTTTTCAGCGCTCAAAATTACGATTTTATTTATTTGCGTCAATCTCTTTGTTTTTATTGATCAGCTGTTATCTTACAAATGTTTTGTAATGTGCTGTTCGTTTACTTTTTGTATTTTTTTCTCTTGTGAGAGTCAAATTGCTCTTTTTTTCTCAGTCACTTCTTGCTGAGTAAATGTTACGGGAAAAGTAAACGAACACACCTATTGTTCGATAACATTCTGCAAATTTTTAGCTTTGAGAGAGTAAAACTCATTGAGAGAAGTTACTGAGAATTTACTGAGTACTTGTAAGTAGTTTTTACTTGCGAAGTTATCGAACAGACCTATTTGCACTCGAAATATTTTTGGCCACATTCTCCATACAAGTGGATGCACTGTTCATTGCATTGCTTTATAAGGAGGCTAAACAGTCAGTGCATTGTCCCAATAAGTATTTTTTTTTTTTTTTGTTTGGGTAACCAGACGTTACCCCCAGCAAAAGAGACCGATTCGGGATAGACATTTTGACATTTCTTTCACTGACACTAGCAACTCTTCTTCTTCTTAAAAACAATCAAACGTCTGTTTTTATTTTTTCGTTGATTTATGTTTGTGAAAATTAAAAACAATTTTATTTTGGAAATAGCAAGCCTAATTGTATTGCTTTTTTGGAGAACAAAGTTGCAAAGTGGGAAAAATCCTTTTTGGGTTATTTTCTTTTTTTTTTAATAAAATACAACATTTTTGCTTCCTTCATTGGCGGACAAAGTGTTCTGTTTTGGAAAGTCAGCTGATTGCTTGCTGGTTTTTGCTGGGAAGGTGTCTGTTTACTTTTTACAATTTTCTTGCAAAAGAAAATAAAAACTCCTTACTCTCTGAGACAATTCTTGCTGGGAAAGTAACCAGACAGACCTAATTTAAACTTCTATATCTCAAAAATGGTAAAACCAAGGAAAAGTAATAAAAGTCAATCTTGTAGAGAATTTTCACAGGTACAACATTTTCTCTAATCCCATTTCTACAGAACATGAGGTTTCCAACAAAATCCTAAAAACCCTAAATTTGTCACCTTTGACCGCGATTTATTTAACGGGTCGATTATGCATTGCCACTAAATTTGAGTTGCGTTGTCAATTGTCAGCACTACTGAGATGAGATTTTGTATTATTGATGTCAACCCAACTTGGTTGTCGATAAAGGTTTTATTTCAAACTTGTGAACTCTATATAAAATCCAAAAGACACAATTCGCAAAAAAAAAACTATTTTAAAATGATAAGATCTACTTACTTACTTAGCTGGCCCATTACAGAACATTTGTTCTATAGGCCGAACTAAGAAGAGATCTCCATTCCTCTCTATTTGTTGCTTTGCACTCTGGAATACCGCGCCTTTTCATCTCATCATCCACTTGTTTGCGCCATCTATTCCTTGGCCTGCCAGTTCTGCGTGCACCGCCATGTGGCATGTATTCATACACCTTTTTAGTGGGTTCATCATCGCTCATTCTAGCCAACGCAATCGCTGCATCTCGATACGTTTAACTATATTGATGTCGTTGTATAGCAGATACAGCTCTTGGTTCATGCGACGTCGATATTCACCGTCAACGCAGATTGGTCCGTAGATCTTTCGAAGAATTTTTCTCTCAAACACACCAAGCACTGCCATGTCTGCTTGCGCAAGTACCCAGGCCAAAATGATAAGATCAGTGGAATTATTTGATGAAGAAAATGTACAGGACATGGTATCTAGGTTTAATTTCCTTTAGAGGCACCTAAGGTAGGAAGACCATATTTGCATCATAGGTAGTCCTTTCTATTCTGATTCCAACGGTGTATAACTTCTTATGTCCCGGAAATGTATACTTCCCCAGATATAGGCCTCGAAAATTCCACCAAAACCCCAAGTTGGACTTAAGTTAAACACATTAATTAAACTCAATTCGTGTTAAAATTTTGTTAAAACGCATTTATTAAACTCAATTCGTGTTAAAAGGAGGAAAATTTTGTTCCGTTCCCGAGGATTGCGTATGTCCATAGGAGAAAGTCTTAAATACCCGTCCAAAGGCCGGCTATATACCGAAAAAATTTAAAATTTAGGAGAAAATTTTGTTCCCGTTCCCGAGATTTGCGCCTGTCTATAGGAGAAAGTCTTAAATCCCCGGCCGAAGGCCGGCTTTTTAGAGAAACAATTTAAAATTTAGGAGAAAATTGTTGTTCCCGTTCCCGAGATTTGCACCTGTCCATAGGAGAAAGTCTTAAATCCCCGGCCGAAGGCCGGCTATTTATATAATCATGTATAATCAGTAATGTATTTTAGGTTTAAGGCGTATTTTCAATTGCCAAGGATGCCGAAGTTTATATTATGGAAACGTTAAAGGATGAGTTTTAAAAGTGTGCGTTGCGTTGAGATTTTTGTGGAGGGAAGTTTCCAAAAGTCCCATGGCAATGGTTACAACAATTGTATAGCTCAATCTATATTGTCGAACGTTTCGTCTACTTGATAGAGGACAAATTGTGCAAAAATTGGATCTTTTCGAAGTTGACTGAGGAAGAAAAAAAGACAAAATAAAAATCATTTTTATTCAAAAACGGAAATCCCTGGTGTAAGGCGGCTGTATTGATGGAACACATGCCCTCAATTTATCAATTAATATACTAAATTGCCATTTTGTCGTTATTTTCACCACGTTTTTGTTACACATAATTAATTAATGATGCAAAGAATCAAAAATTGTTAAGAAAATGTTTTTTCGTTTCAATTTTACATCTTGTTTCTTTGAAAATATTCACTGCAACTGAAAATAACTGGTTGCTGAAAAATAATCGCTTCTTCAACTGAGACTCGCAACGTCGGTTGAAGGTTGTCAAGGCCTGGGTACATAAGCTGCCTCACCTGCTTGCCTTGCTTGCTTCTGATAAAAGAATAAAAAAGAAAAGGGCAACCCAGTTCGAAATTTGCTCGGCCTTCTTTATTCTTTTATTTTTGTTATGTCAACAATGAAGCAGGAAAGCAAGGCAATCAGGCGAGGGAGCTTATGTACGTAGGCCTTCATACATAAAGTAATTTTGACAACTCCACTCAACGATAATTGCTATCGATAATCGACCCCTAAAAATTCCTCTGGCGATTTTTGTTTGTTTTTCGATTTTTCTCATCTATGAACATTGTAGTTTCAGAATCCGCAAAAACTTCCTAGGTGTAAGCACCTTCCATTTAAAGTTGGTTCAGCCGCACCGCGTACGCCCAAGGAGACCAAAAATACAGTACAAAACAACACGTTGCTTGCATATGCCTACCTATGCATTTAATATATCGACGCCTCCAAACAATAGTATGCTAAGTCGACTTCTTTACATTTTTATATTTAACGTCCTTTAACTTAAATTCTGTCAAATTTTGGTAATGATCGGACAATCCGAACAGAAGTTATAAACAAATATGTATTTACTTGGCATAGTACTGAAGGTCAAAGAAATTTCCAAACTTTTAGAGCTTGTCCTGCAAAACTCGCTTTTCAGAATTAGCAAACTATTATTTGGAGGTGTCGAACGTCCTTTAACTTAAATTCTGTCTAATTTTGGTAATGATCGGTCAATCTGAACAGAAGTTATAAACAAATATTGACTTAGCATAGTACTGAAGTTCAAAAAATTTTCAAACTTTGAGAGCTTCTCCTGCAAAACTCACTTTTTAGACTTAGCATACTATTATTTGGAGGTGTCGATATGTATGTTCAAAATGTACACAGATCTACATACAATGTATAATGTTAAAACGCATGCAGTCCTTTAGATCACATTTTTCTGCAATTCAAAACAAAATTTTTCTTTGAATATGGAAAAGCAAAGAAGTTTTATATCGCGTAGCCGTTATTAGGCCTGCCTATACAATATTTTATATTTTTTAGAGCGAACCCCTAAACACAACTTGTTCCAAAATTGCTTTGTCAGATGTTGATCTTGAACGCCCTTACTTTGAACACTAAGATGTGAGGAGTATCCCCTTAGTAAGTTTTACACATATATTTGGTATCAAATCGAAAAATTAAAAATATAAAAGTACAAATGTTTTAACATTTACTACTATAATGACACATAGATTTGCGTTATTATGTTTCATATTAATGGTAAGCTCTTATAGACTAATAATACACCAAACTCCATATGTAATTTTAAAAGCAGATTATTGGAATGTAGTTGAGATATATGTATATGCGTTTGTTTACGAACAAGATTTTCACATTCTCCCATTAAGCGACTACAATATTTAAGCATACTGTCGATATAAATACGTACGTATGTAAAGTGGAATGCAAACTTTGATTATATTTATGTATATGTATGTAGGTTACAACTTCCGTTTTTAAAGTTCTGTAGTATTTCCAAGCATTTGATTGGTGAGAATTTGAACACGCTTTGCATTGCAACTCTTACACAACACATGATCGTCAAGGGGATAACAGCCACGTCCTTCGGCCTCGGACGAAAGTAACAAACCGCAATCTTCACATTTGTAGCATTCAAAATGAAAGCTGCGATCTAGCGCCACAACACGTACAGTTTCCGTTTCTCCAGGTTCCGGCATTATTGGCTCTTTGCATACACAACAACATGGAGCAAATTTCCTATGAAAGTCCTCAATGCAATAGTTTTGATTGGTGGCATCGACCGTAAATGGTACACCGTCAAGACTCTTCTTACATACAACACAAGTAAAGCATTGTGGATGATACGGTTTGCCAGTGGCCCGTAAAATACGTTCCAAAATCGGATTCATGCACACCGAACATTTTTCCAGTGTCTGTAAATAGTCATACTCACAGTATGGTTTGCCTTCTAAAGTATAAAAAGGTTTTCCCTGCAAATTAAGGGCACACTGCGAACACGTGAAGCAAGCAATATGATATATCTGATCCATGGCGGTACATCCAGAATTTTCACCCACGACTCGTTCTTTGCACTTGTAACATATGCCATAGCTTTCCAAATCTTGTGGAGACCCCATTGACTGTACCAAATAATCGGTGAGAGCCTCTACTTCGTCCTCCTTATGTCTAGAGGAGCTTGGACCCAAAATACCGCTAGCACTGTCTCGTGTAGGTTTTGGATAAATTGGCATACTGGAATCAATACCGCTTTCAAGGCTCAAATTGCTACTGTTGCTCTTGCTAAGGATACCAGAACCTGGTGGCATTGTTCCCATACTTCCCATTCCTTTTACACATGAAGGGTACATAGTATTGTTTGAGTTGGTAGACATTTGACTCGGTGGCCTAGGATTAATTGGTTCATATATGGACTCGTATGTAGATGATGTTTGAGAAAATCCCCCGTAACCATAAAAGTCTGAATTGGCATTGGAATTTGTTGGTTGTATGTTGTTATAATTGTTGTATCCCATATTGGACATATATGGTTTATTAATGTAACGTGAATCATTCGCTGGAACCGACTTGTGATCGAGTGGTAAGCCGTAACCACTCACCGGTTTAGGAATGCACATCTGGTCATTTGAAGTTACGATTGGCTTATGAGTTGGATTGTTTGTCTTGAATACATCAGTGGCTCGTCTCAGTTCACTATAGGATGAACTAACTGGACTAGGAGGTGGCGGAATTTCATCTTCTGGTAACATGGACAAGTTCTGGGCATAGTATATGCTACCGTCACCTGAATCGCTTAGTGGCTGTGATGTGGACGCTGTTTGTAGATTTGAATAAATATTTCCAACATTACTATAGACATTGTTCTTATGGTTGTTTGTGCCGCCGCTAGGCGATGACAGAAGTGGAGAGTTTGTGCGTCTCATGTTTGCATATGTGGCACTGGAATTGTCCAATGACAACTGTGGTTTAATGGGCACATCGGACAGCAGTGATGTGGAGGATAACTTGGGAATTGTAGACAGTTTTGGTTTGGTCACAGCTGTGGAGTCGTTGCGATTATTTATTTTGCCCATTTTCTCCAATTGCTTCTTATGGTGTTCCAGAGCTTCTAGCTGCTGTTCCAATATAGCTGGATTATCCAATGTCACTTTAGGTGATGATAGAAGGGGAGGGACTCCAGAAGGTGAAGTGATCGAAGATGTAGATGACTGCTTGCGCAACAGTAAAGGTTGTTTTGCAAATCCTGCTGCAACCGTGGTAGTCTCATAGTGGTTTGTTGGCTTTTTGTTCGGTTTTGGAGGAACTAGTGGAGACACTGCCTTTTTAATGGCAGTGTTATAAATTTGTCCCGAGGATAGGTTCCTCTCCTCAATGTTGCTAACTAGTTTCGCGACACCGACATGACGATCTTCTGGATTAGTTTCCTTATTTGCTACGGCAACTGATAGGCGACCATTTATTAAATTCAATTGTTTCAACTGCTCGTCCAAGTCGTCCATATTCATCCGGATTTCATGGAATTTTGTTTGTATCACAGGAATTGGTCATATTACGAAGTCGTTCAGCTACAACGGCGATTGATATTAACATTGAATCTTTATGGACTTTGACATTTCATTGTGGTTCTATGGTCAAAACCTAAAACTTTGCGTGTTGAGTGTGCGTTCAAAAATACAAAAACAAAATACATGTGTTTCAAATTGAAATATGTACATGTATGTATTTTGTTTTCGTTTTTTTCAACGCACACGCAACACGCAAAGTTATAAGTTTTGCACTATGCGCTTGGTGTTTACACAAGACAAATTGTATTACTAGGCGTTTACACCGGACAATACATACCCAGCAAAAAAATTGGAAGTTCGATATATTTTTTAAGCAGTTAAGGCCTGCGTACATAATGCTAAGTTTACATTTACGAAATCCACTCGATTTCAACTGTCAATTCCATAGCTCAAACGTCAAATGAAATCTCATCTGGATTTCATTTGACGTTTAACCTATGGATTTGACAGTTGAAATCGAGTGGATTTCATAAATGTAAACCAAGCATAAGCTGCCTTGCCTCCTTACCTTGCTTAAGGCCTGGCTACATAAGCCGCTCGGCTTTCTTGCTTAATTCATTTCTGGTAAAAGACCAAAGACCAAGTTCGACCTAATTGAAATATGGTTCTAACATTTCTTTATTCCTTTACCAGAAATGAATTAAGTAAGAAAGCCGAGCGGCTAATGTGTCGAGGCCTTTACCCTGCGTTTACAAATGACAGGACAGTTGAGTTCATGTATTGATTGTCAAAATCCCACAACTTGCCTGTGTGACGTAGGCGTCCCGACAACTGCAAAAACAGTTGTAAGATTTTGAATGAAAATCGTCGATTTCTTTTTGTTTTCCGTTCACATGTTTTGTTTTTGTTCATGTTCTTTTGTTTTCAACACATTTCAATTATTATCTCACTTATTTTTACAAAAATGCCAAAAATTTGTCTTCTCTACTGTCTGTGAAAAAATGATGGACAGCTGGGAGACAAACGACAAATGTATGTATGTGTTAGTAAATCAGAGTTGTATTTGAAGACAAACTGTCTGGTGTAAACGCCTAGTTAGTTCTGATAAAAGAATAAACAAAGACGTATAGCAATAAAGACTCGAACAAATGCATTTTCCAAAAACATATGCTAATAGTTCCACATTTTGGTTACAGATGGCTACACAACTCACTGGAATTGATAACAGCAATGCTAATCGTTTTTGATTCCCATTTATCGCGGCAGAAAACATTAACGTCGTGGTTTGTGGCTGAAATTTATTTCTTTTCTTTTTTTATTGTTCATTCAATGAAAAAATCAAAAGCGAATGCCGTCAAACTTGAGTTTTAATGTTTTTCTTGTCAATATTCCAATGAGTAACAGTTTTCGTTTAAGAGAATGTTGCTATGATATCGTAGCAACAGAGGTTAACTCCCTCTACAGTTAATTTTTCACAATTGACTTTTCCTATCTTATAATAGGTGTGTACGATAACTTTCCCAGCAAAAATTACTCAGTCAATTCCAGCAACCTCTCTCAGTGAATTTTACTCTCTCAAGCAAGAAAAATTGCAGAAAGTTATCGAACAACAATTTGTAAAAACTTGCAAGGAATCAACTGTTTTGAAAAAGAAGAAGAAAAGTTTTTGCATCAATTTGATGTTCTTGTTTTCCATGATTTTTTTATATTTTTCAGCTTTTGATGTTTAATTTTTCGATATTTCAATGTTTATTTTTGTTTTCGCCAAACAAGAATAAAAAATAAAACAAAACAAATGTTTTCAAATCAGCTGATCAGACTTGCAAATTTTTGCGGGACAAATTTTCCCAGCAAAAATTTGCAAGTTCTCAGTCACAAAACTCTCCAAAAATCTCTCCAAACTCGCTCTCTTTTGCTGGATAATTTTGTTATCGAACAGCATTCAGCAATAATTTGTACGAATTTGTACAAATTATTGGGTTATCGTACACACCTATTATTGACATCTTTGGAATAAAAAAGAAAAGGGGAACCCAGTTCGATATTTCCTCGGCCTTCTTTATTCTTTTATTTTTATTATGTCAAAAATGAAGCAGGAAAGCAAGGCAATCAGGCAGAGCAGATTATGTACGCAGGCCTTAAAGCCCTGGGTACATAAGCTGCTTTGCCTGGTTGCCTTGCTTTCCTGCTTCATTTTTGACATAATAAAAATAAAAGAATAAAGGAGGCCGAGCAAGTTTCGAACTGGGTTGCCCTTTTCTTTTTTATTCTTTTATCAGAAGCAAGCAAGGCAACCAGGCGAGGCAGCTTATGTACGTAGGCCTTAAGTCCCTGTTCTTCCTTGATCTGTTCTTACTTTTGAAAATGGTTAAACCGGCAAAAGTAGCAAAAGTTGTAAACCGCTCACATATAAATTGTATGGTGTCAGAAGTAAAGGAACGCTTTTCGAGTAAAAAGTGGCAAAACTTGAAGATTCTTGCACGTAAAGGAACAGAGCTTTTATCATTAACAATGAAAAAATATCAGTCTGTGTTGGCGCATCAACGAATACACATGCGTGTGTGGGTATCTACGCTTTGTTCTTTTGATTGTTTACGAAACAGACGTAAACAAAGAAACGAACTTCTACAAGAGCGCGTACATGTTAAATTTGATACTTTAAGAAAAAATACATTTTTTAATCATATTTTGTTAAGAAAATTAAATATTTTTTTAAATGCTAATAGAAAACACATTAAATTTTAGTCCTGTGCAGTTTTTTGTAGAAAATTTCAATTAGTTTCTTTAAAAAATAAGGATTCACTCAGCTCTCGCCATCAAAATTACAGTGTGAGGAATACACCCCAACTAGGTGTAAAGTGTGTTGCAGAACAGCTTTAGGTGTGTCCGATACACGTGAGGTGCAGAGGTGAATGCCAGAACATGCCTGATAGTCTGAAACGGAAGATGTAGAATCCTAACATTTCATATGTATTTATTGAATTTTTAAATTGTGTATATTGATGAATTATATCAGAATTACGTATTATCAGAGAATATGACGACTATGGTGATATTCTTCTTTCTTTTATTGTTGATGCTAAACGATACCACCAATACATTTTTATATGGGTAGCAACTGTTACGAAATATATCCTTTAAAATATTTCGTTCGTACTGAAGAGACTTTTTCCGCAATGCTGGAGGTTTCCAAACGACTCCCAATTTCATCCGTTATTTCATAAAAAGTATCTATCTTCACTTTGCAAAGCTTCCTATTACATAGTCCCGGGCCACACCAGAATAATTTCACTGAAATTTTAACATGAAATTATGAGTCTCTAGATTGAGTTCCATAGTAGAGTAAAATCATGAAATTGCTGTAATAGGGAATTCGGCCTAAGAACACCTAATTTCATGAAATTTTTTAATGAAATTTACTCTAGTGTGGACCGGGACTTAAGGGATTTTTACACTACCTATGAATGTCATATGAGATGTCAAATTTGCTACCAGTGAATGTTGTACACATATGGTTTGTTCCTTTACTTTTGAAAATGGTAAAACCGGCAAAAATAGCAAAAGTTGTAAAATGCTCCAATATGAACATGGTAGAACAAATATAAGGTAAAGTTAATACTACAACAAATACAACTCGAACAACAACCACAAAGGAATTTGTTTTTAGGTCTGTACGATAACCTCGCAAGTGAAAAGTACTTGCAAATACTCAGCAAGTTCTCAGTAACCTCTCTCCACCATTTTTTCTCTCTCGAAGCAAAAAATTTGCAGATTGTTATCGAACAGCAATTTGTAAAAACTTGCAAGAAGTCAGCTGATTTAATAAACAAGAAGAAGTTGGCGAAAAAGATTAAATTTAACAATTGAAGGTGTCCAGCATTTTTTTTATTTTCCAATTAAAATTACAAAAATATGAGCAATAAAAGGAAAATAGACCTCGTGTGTTCTCCAGGAATGGACAATATTTGTCCAATCCTTCAGGTACCTCCCGCACACAATTTTGGAAAAGTTCACTTTAAGACCTACTCTCGAATCACGGATTTTTGTTGAAGCATCTTGCATTCGCTGCCTCTATTACGACAGTAAAAGTATTTCAAGGGCAAGTCTATACTTCTTGAGAAAACAGCCCGAAAGTTGTAAAAACCCCAATGGCTGCAGAGTTTGCTGTGGTCCTGTTTACAGCCATATTATGATTTCCGTGGTCAAGTCCATAACCCCGTTGACTTGCGTCAACGATCCGGAACTGAGTTCCACCCGGATGAAATCATTTCTGCCTCTTATGTGACGAGGTCCTTAGTGTTGCTTACAACTATAATTCCCTTTCCAATGCACAAATATAAAACATACTGTAACGCATTGCGATGTTGGGCAAACATAATTATTGATATCGTTAGACGGCCAGGTAGTCTACATTGTGTTTCTCCTACTCCATGGATGCACTGCTTTTTGCTGAGATTTGATACCTTCAAAACAAAAAAAAAAAAAAAACAGTCACCAGAAACTACAAAGTAAATTACTTTGCTTACATTAGCGTTTTCCATAATTTATTTAATATTTGTTTCCCTTTTTATATCTATTTATTTTAATAGCCAAACGTTTGTTTTTGCCAAGAAGTCCGCCACAAAACATTCGAATTTTAATCAGCTGATCAAACTTGCAAATTCTTACAAGAAAAATTTTCCTTGCAAAAACTTGTAAGCAAAAGTCTCCAAAACTCTCCAATATTCTCTCACAATTTTCTCCAAATTCTCTCTCTTCTACTTTACAAGTTTGTTATCGAACAGCATTTTGTAAAAGTTTGTGCAAATTTGCACAAACTTTTGGTTATCGTACATACCTTTTGTTTGTAACGTTACTGTCAGTTGTATTCGTAAACAAAACAAGCATACACAGGTAGCCGCATCGGCAATTGTTGGTAACATAAGGTGTCAAAATTTGACATCAATTCAATGCACTTGACACATTATGTTACCATCAGCTGGCATGATAATGCTACCTGTATTATTGTACCATGAAAACAAGGAAATGTCTATAAATTAGGTGTGTACGATAACCCAATAATTTGTACAAATTCGTACAAATTTTTGCTGAATGCTGTTCGATAACAAAATTATCCAGCAAAAGAGGGCGAGTTTGGAGAGATTTTTGGAGAGTTTTGTGACTGAGAACTTGCAAATTTTTGCTGGGAAAATTTGTCCCGCAAAAATTTGCAAGTCTGATCAGCTGACTTTTAATCACATGTTCAATGTAAACAAATCGAAATGTTAACATTTTCGACCAAGAAAATTTCACGATTGCACATTTTTTTAGATTCTAAAGCGTTGTGGATAGGATTAAAGCATTAAATAAGTAAAGTGCAATTTTAAAATTTATGTTTTTGTTCCGTTTGGTTTAAAATATCAAAAGAAACAAAAACAAATTTCATACATTTTCGGAAACAGCTGACTTTCTTGCAAGTTTTTGCAAAATGCTGTTCGATAACTTTCTGCAATTTTTCTTGCTTGAGAGAGTAAAATTCACTGAGAGAGGTTGCTGGAACTGACTGAGTAATTATTGCTGGGAAAGTTATCGTACACACCTATTATTGGAATTTAAAAAAAAACTAATAATTTTTTACATTTGGTTGAATATTTTGGAAAACAGGAATGAAAATTCGTTACATTTTAAATTTTTATGTTTCCACATCATTCCACTAAATGCATAAATTCTCGCAGAAAGTAGAATTCTTGGAGAAAAGTTTGGGGTCGCTGGAAATTCATAGAAAAACGAGAAACTGTTTCAGTGTTTTGTTTTAGAAATCAAAGAAGCACATGTTTATTAGGGCTTTATTTTTTTAAATTTTAACAAAATACCTCACATATTAACAAACGTTGTATCGCCTCTACAAGCGGGGATTTACTGCGCGGCTTATCGTTCGAACTTGTAGGGGTCATATCATTGATATGAAGAAGTCTTTCTAAGAAATTGTTTTTTCCGAATGATATATTTTTTTCTCAAAAAATATATGTCCCTAATGTACATCGAAATAGAAATAAATGTATAAAATGTCATATGAAATTTGACACTAACGTTACAAGCCAGTTCAGTCAGCTGTGTATTGCTGCTACCTTTTCTTATTCTACCATGCAATATGAATTGTATTGTGTCTGAAGTAAAGGAACGCATTTCGAGTAAAAAGTGGTAAAACTTGAAGATTCTTGAACGTAAAGGAACAGAGCTATAGTGTGACCACTATGAAAATTTGCATCTATCAAAATGATGTGGCAACTCATATGTACATTTTTCATTTAGTCCCGGTCCACACTAGAGTGATTTCATTGAAAAAATTGCATGAAATTATGCGTCTCTAGATCGACCTCCATGGTAGAGTAAAATCATAAAATTGCTGTAGTGGGGAATTCGATTTAAGAACACCTAACTCCATGAAATTTTTTAATGAAATTCACGCTAGTGTGGACCGGGACTTAGGGAGCGCTCTATTCGGCCATGTATTTTCGTATGCAGTTGAGAAATTAATTGTTAGAAGAAAACAATTTTACCAAAAAAATGAAGGAAATAGGTAAAGAAAACGAAAATGTGAGTGCGATTAAAGTTTTTAACAATATAAATTGTGTTATTTGCGTGATTTATACTTTTTTGGTCATATGAAATTGAACGCAAAAACTAAAAGTGGTATGGACTTTCACAAACATAAAGGATGTCGAATGGATAAAAGAAGTGACAGTTCATATGACATTGACAGATAGTGTAAACACTCCTTTAGTGTCAAATTCCATACCACATTTTTTATATTTATTTCTATGTTCGATGTATATTAGGGTATATATTTTTTTAAGAAAAAATATACTCATCAGAAAAAAACTATTTCCCATAAAGACTTCTTCATATAAATGACATGTATCCTCCTCCAAGTCCGAACGACGTGCCGCACACTAAATTACCGCTTATAGAGGCGGTAGAATATATGTTAATATGGTGTGGTATTTTGATAAGTTTGAAAAAATAAAGCCGTAATAAACATGTGTTTTTTGATTTCAAAAACAAGAGATTGAAACAGCTTCTGCTTTTTCAATGAATTTCCAGCGACCTCAAACATATTTGCAAGAATTATACTTTCTGTGAGAAATAATGCGTGTAGTGGAATGATATGGCAACATTCAAAATGAAAATCTAACGAGTTTTCATTCATGTTTTCCAAAATATTCAATCAAATGTGAAAAATATTAGTTTTTTTTTTATTAGACCAAAACTTAAAACTCGACGCCTGACGTGTGCGTACAAAAATACAAAAACAAAATACATGTATTTGTTTTTGTTTTCAATTTGAAATACATGTATTTTGTTTTTGTATTTTTGTACGCACACGTCAGGCGTCGAGTTTTAAGTTTTGGTCTTAAATTCCAATAATTTATAGACATTTTCTTATTTTGTTTACATTTATCTTTGGCACTAACGTTACAAACAAAAACAAATTCCTATGTGGTTGTTGTTGAGTTGTATTTGTTGTAGTACTTACTTTACCTGGACCTCAATTCCTGTATTATGAAATTTTGAAATGAAAACTTTTATAAAGGAAATAAATGTCAAATGAAAAATTTTATAAAGAAAATATTTTTCATTTCCAATTTTCATAGAACGAGAATCCACCCCCTGGTTTGTTCTGCCATGCAGACACATAAAGAAAATCTTGACATAAAGGCCTGGGTACATAAGCAGCCTCGCCTGGTTGCCTTGATTTGCTGCTTCATTTCTGACATAACATAAAATAAAACAATAAAGAAGGCCGAGCCAATCTCGAACTAGGTTGCCCTTTTCTTTTTTATTCTTTTATTTTTGAAGCAGGAAAGCAAGGCAACCAGGCGATGTAGATTATTATGTACGCAGCATGGTTTAATAAGAAAGGTTAGCCAAAGCTTTATGTCAATTTAAATTTTTTCATTCGAGTATTCCTAAAACTTCAAAACAATAAACACAAACTGTGTATGTGTGTGTGGTGTTTGAATAAAATGCCAAACAATTTTAAAAACAATCGAATTCAATGATTTTTAAAATTATTTTTGGCACATTTGTATGGAAATAATTCGTCAGGTTATCATTGAAACAAACATTTTATCATATCCACAACTTGATTATGCGGAGAAACATTGGTCCTTCATTCATTTTTCGCGATTTTTATAAAATGCTCAAAATTGGTGTTGTAAACAAACCCACTTGTTGCTTAATTTTGAAGTTTTAGGAATTCAGGAAAAACAAGGGTTCTATAGATTTTTTTCATTTAAATCTACCTCTTTACTTATACCATGGTACGCAGGCCTTAACATATTCAAAATTTTGCCATGGTTCCAGTGTAGATAAAGGCTGATTTCCGAAACGTACCAACACATTGTAAATTTCGTCAAAATATTTTAGTTGCACATTAATGCATTGTTCCTGCATCAAGGCGCAAACTCAATCAGCTCGTTGTTTGCTTTATTCGGTTTGCCTTTGTAAAAGAATCAAAGAAAAAAGCAAACTATTTTAATTTCGTTTCGGTCGTTCTTTATTACATTGTATTTCTATCCCAGCAAAATTTTATGGAAGTGGTTCCATGAGATGCCATGATTTCACTGGATCTTTTGCATTGGTTCAAATGAAGTCGTGAAAGATCCCATCTTTTCATCAGAATTTGAACCCATTCAGAGGAAGTCGTTATAGATCCGATCTTTTCATCAGCATTTGAACACATTCCATCGATCCAATAGAGATGAATTTTGTGTTTTTATTTATACACATGTACATATATATTTTTTCTTTTACTTATCTAAGATTTATTAAAGTTATGTAATAGTGCGGTTACACTACAGTTTTTTGCCGGGTTAACCCACTTTATGAGGATTTATTGCTTAATCTGGTCAAATCTGACCAGATTTGCCATACAAAAATTAAATCCTCTCATGACTGGGTTTATTTTAAATCCAGCACAAATCCACCAAAAATACAGTGTTGTATTCGGTATTTGTGCAAAAAATCCAATTCTACTCAAAAAGTACCAAAAGTTGCAACTATTTTTGCAAACAGAGTTTGTCGTGTTTTACACGTTTAGGATTTTATGAGATTTTATGGAGTTAATAAATCTAAAGTTACATGGTACAATAATTCTTAGGTAGGCCACAGCTATCAGCTGATTACAATTTTTTTTTTGTTATGGCTTAATCTGTCAAAACCGTGTTGACTTTCAGAGTTGATATTTATTATTGATCAAAAAATTCAACTCTGTTTTCTTTTCATTTCAACATTTCGTTCTTCTTCTTCTTTGTTTACTCATCCGTTATCATTCATCAAAACAATTTTAACGTTTTAAGCCATAGCGACAGGGTTGTATTTTTTTGGCGATTCTCATACCTGGCCTACCTATGAATTATTGTACCATGTAAAGTTATTTGGAAATCATAAAATTATTTATTTTTTTTCATTAGACACTTTTTTAACAAAAAGTACGATTGATACCATTATACAAAAATGTATCCCTGTGTGTAAAATATACCAATATGAGCAAAGAGGGGACGATATCTCATACGAGAAATTGTAAAAGTGTAACACACGACTTTATTAGTTATTTTGTATGTATACTTAAACAAACATCAGCTGACAGTTTATATCCTCGAAAAGCTAAGTGTAAGCAGCAAAGATTAACCCACTGGATCTATTAAACCCAGTGGGTTAACCTTCAATAGTGTAACCGGGGTATTAACCTTCTTTATGAGGATTTATTTGATGTATACCTAAAGGAATTGACATTTGAAACTCGGTGGGTTTGTTAAATCCGGTTATATATAAACGTACTATAATAGCCCATTTAGATATGACTTCATTAGCCGGATTTAGCACATTATCAGGTTTTATAGGGCGTTTATACTATTGAAGGTTAACCCTGTGGGATTTAAAGATCCAGTGGGTTAATCTTAACCGTTTATATATATTTTTGAGAGGATCTGCATGACAGCCAGCTGATTGTTGTTGTTGTATAAACATTCCAAAACATCAAACCAAAAAAGAAAACTACATTAATTTTAAATTTTTATTTTATTGTTAAAAATGTAATACAACAATGGATAAAAAATAAATTGGAAGGACGAACATACGAAAGATACGCATACATATCTATGTATATTGTATGAGCTTCTAAAATAATTGTAATTCATGACCAGGATTAAGACAACTTAAAAGTGTTCCCAACTATTTAAATTTACCAGCACATCTTGAACTCCATAATACCACTAACATGTTAGCAAGTGAGCGTGACGAGATTCAACGCACGAGCCCAATTAACCCCAGGGTCAGAGAACTTACAGTGGAATTCAATATGTTAGACGGTGAACACAAACGGAAAAAGTGGCATCTGAACTGCTGCAACATGGGAACCGTTGTAGTAAATTATGGACAACGGATAAGGCGCTATCGAACGCTGGTAAGAAGGATGATCGAACATCTGTTATGTTTAACGACGTGGCTATGACAGATTCGAAGAGGTGCACAAGCTATTTTTGCCGACAATTTATCCAACACCCCGATAGCGACCGGACGAAGAGAAGTGTTTGCGATCTCTTCCAGACGAAGGGGAACCACAATTTACAATGGGTGATGTTGCAGATGCTATCCGAGGCGCAAAATCATTCAATGGTAAAACAGTTGGATGACCCGGGAGTCGAGTATTTAAGTAAGGTCCTAAACCCACCCATCGCTTGTCACCCTAATAGTTCCCGAAACCTAGAAGATGGGCAGGGTGGTCCAGCTGCTGAAACATGGCAAGGATACCAGCAAATGTGAATCATACAGCCCGACAATCACCAGTAGCAAATATACTGGAGAGGATCAGAGAGTGCTAACCAGTTGCGGATCATCAACACGGGTTCCGGAACAACAGCACTGCACGCCTTTTCCATATATATTAGCAGAGGACTCAACCAGGACAAACCGTGCCACAGAACAGTGATGATAGCATTGGATTTGACCAAAGTGTATGTACCCTCAGCCAATTACAAACAAAACCAGTAAGGAAAGCATCAAAGTCCGGCGGGCCGACAATATGATACCCCCTAACACCATTTTAAATATGTATAATATACAAATCTGAATCGATTTTCAATAAAAGCAATATCTCCGTTTTTATAGCTTAAAAATGGCATTCCCCAATTTTCAGCTGAATCGGGCGATAAATGTGTCCTGAACGTTGCGAACGGACGGACATGCATAAATCGACTCAGAAAGTGATTCTATGTATATGCCTAGAAGGTACTATGGGTCTATCTCGTTACCTTTTGTATGTTACATACAAATGCACAAAGACATAATACCCTTATTATGTTATAACAGGAATAGGGAATAAACAGGAGTAGTATACTTAACATCACTGCCAATCAGTGCATTTAGCTCTAAACAGTAGATTTTTTCAGGTCCTTTAGGACTTCTATGATTGAATTACTTATATCGTTGAAATCAGAAGCGTAACGAATACCTCTTACAAAGAGTCGACCCAATGTTTCCGCTTACATATAACAAAAATATCATCCAAGAGTAGAATTGGAGATCTTTTCATAGTTCGGCTTATGGAACAAATGTTTTGTAATGGGCCAGCTAAGCAAGTACATATACCTCCATGAACGACAGGTCCCAACTCAAGAATCTTACGACAACCACATTAAAGAAGTGTAATTTGAAGTTTTCATGTGGTTGTTGTTTTTAACGCGTGACGCAACTTACAACGGACCGATTGTGCCGAGCGCTTTAGTTCTCAGCTTGCTAAAACTTAAGCAACAGCGGATGGTCTTAAAGCTCTCCTCACAGAAAACCAACAGATTTTTTACAGATAATAAGATCTTAGAGGATCAGATTTGTTTTTATTAAAGCCAATACAAATTACTATGGAAACAACGAGTTAACGTTAACTGATAGCCATAAAATTTCATATACAAGGTTCTTAGATCAAAAAACGTCGTTTTCCGGACCGCCCTAATGAACAATAATCCGGCAATCTAATCATTATATACAGCATATACTCTCATTGTCTTAACTATTTAATTTAGTCAATATTAAATGCTGTTTCTCTTAGTGCTGGTCAACACTAGAGTGATTTCATAGAAAAATATTCATGAAATAATGCTTTCTTATCTCGAGTTCCCCAATACAGCTATTTCATAAAATTACATCACTATGGGACTCGATCTAGAAACGCATAATTTCATTAATTTTTTTAATGAAATCACTCTAGTGTGGACCGGGACTAATAGAAACTGGTCAATTATTTTTTACACTACTGCCGCTACCACTGATTCTAAAATTGGTTTTTATTTATCCATCAAATTGTTCCACAAAGATTCAAAAGCATCTCCATCCTTTATCCATTAATTTGCGGCGGCTGCGGCTGTATATTACCATATGACTTTACAGTTTGCACGCAGTGGAAAGTCCTGCTGTGGTGGGTGCCTGTAAGATTGTGATGGCACCACCCAAAATCTGCAAAAAGCGGACGAAGTAAGCAGCAGATTCCTCCTAGCATGGACTCGTGTTGTTTCTGCTGGCCGCTGTTTCGACATATTTTGTTCTTCTGTTGCGTTTCGACCAACGATTCATTTTTGCTGCAAATATTTCATGTAAAGAAATAGAAATACTTTTTTATTTGCTCATTAAAGTAAATAATTACTTACCTCTATGCGAAGTCATCTTAATTTTATATTTATTCCAAATTTTATTTTTGCTTTTTGCTTGACAGTCAAAAAATGTAAACAAATTATTTATGAAAACACTTGCAACTTTTCGTACTTTGGCATATGAGTTGCATTTTTTTGTACAAAAACAGTGCTGCATGACATCAGTATCAAGATTTCATGCAGGATCTGAAACAAATCCGGTCATAAAAAGATTTAAATTTGTGTGGTAAATCTTCATAAATTTGATGAGATTAGGCAAACAAATCCTGATAATGAAGGTTAACCCCCCAAAAAGATCTAATATAAACAGCATATTATTTGCTAAATCCAGCCAAAATCTACCAGATTTCCTATACAAAAATAAATCCACGTATTGAGTGGATTTGTTTTAAATCTGGCATAAATAAAAAAACATTTTGTGGTTGCATGATGAATGACAAAAATTAACGGCCACACTAGCAAGCAACAACAAAGCTGTCATTCAAAACCGACAATGTGTACCCAGCTTTTGGGTTAAAGTGGTAGAGCTGGCAAAAAATCGATGGCACTATCGATAATATCGATTATTATTTAAAAACTCAATATCGATAGATAGTTTTGCCTATCGATATTATCGGACCAAAAACCGAAAAACTGAAATCCATTGAAATAAATAGAAATTTCGCTGCTTTTCGGTTATGTGTGTGTAAGAAAGTAAGTCCATAGTCACACGTACACCTTTTACGGTAAAATAAAATGTATTTTTTAAAATTTTTTATAAAATAAAAGTAGTTGTTTATTCTCCTTTACATTTCCGAGAACTACTTTTGCAAAATTTCAAGAAAATCATTGACATTTCCGCTATTTTCATCTCCAAATTAATGGCGATGACAACTTAACGATAATATCGATAGCAATCGATATTTTAAAACATTATATCGAAAATATCTAATGTTGGGAATATCGATGGTTTGCCAGCTTTAGTACACTGTACTGTACTAAAAAGAAGCCGATTAATCGAAAGTCGACTTGCCTATCCCTATTACCTACATATCCCAACATATAACGCGAAATAATCGCGCGCAAAAGTAAAATAAATGCAAAAAAGCAGTGTCAACAAAACAAAGTGTGCAGTGTGAGTCAAAGAGCAAGTACGTTTCAAATTATAAAAGTAAAAATGTACGTTAAAGCTGAATTGAATTTACCGCAATCTCCCGAAGAATTTGTTGGATCGAACAATGCCGAATTTTGCAAAGCATTTGAAGATCCGCAATTATGGTCCAGCATTCCATTATTAAATTATACCCCGTTGCATAAACTTAAGGATTATTCAGTGGTAAGATTTCGTGGTATGATACAAGATATGCTCGATCCTGAAATATATTTGGAAAGTTACGAAGTCAAGAAGAAGGGTGGTTCCGAGGGATCTGGAGAAACTCGTATGCAGCAGGGTAAATATCGAGATTGTTTGCTGTTTGGAAAGGATGAGGAAGTCAATTATCACTCTGAAACCAATGTTCAGGGTGAACGTAGAGTTCTATTTGTCGTTTCTATACCAGGCATAAATGATTGGGCTACAAGTTATGAGGAACTTTGTAACAAACGTAATGTTCCTGAAGTCGTTGTTGGTCAGCAATCTTCTATTCAATCCAAGAAAAGATCAGCTCCAGAAGAAGAAATGGATACAACAGAAAGTATGGATACGGAAGAGGGACCAACATGCTCAAATAATGAGTTGGGGGAAACAAAGAAGCGACAAAAAGTTGAAGATTTTGCGACTAATGAAAAAAAAGAAAAAAGTACCACCCCGACCTCGTGTCTTGGTGCTGATTACCTATTAAATTCGCCTATACCAGAACGACCAAGTAAGGCGTGCATGGTCAAAGTGTATAAAGACTTTGATTCATATACAATAAATACCATTGTTGATGTGGTGGGATTTTTGTCCGTCGACCCATGTTTAGACGGAACTACTATGGATGTCGATTATGGAAATATTGGCGAACTGCAAGCCCAAAATCCTCCTCCCTCTCTAATACCACGTTTACATGCTATAGCTGTACACACATTGCCACATGCCAATCCTCTCTTGGACATACGTCTTGGCAAAGGAGAGGTTGACGACAATTCCAGCATATTATCAGTTCAGAAGGATTTGCGCATGCTGTTGACACTGTGTCTCTTTAACGATGACTTAGCGGCTGATTATTTGCTTTCGCATCTCATTTCAACAGTCTACAGCCGTTGCGAATTGCAAAGTATTGGAAAGTTTTCCCTAAATATCTGCAATTTGCCTAGAGAAGCAGTAAAAGAATATACCAAACAACTTTATGAAATATTAGAACAGATATTGCCTGCAAGTCATTATTTACCAATGACATTGGATACCATGAATACTGCAGCTTTTGTACCAAAGTGAGTCCAAATACTTGAGAATACAATTTTACTACTTGTTATATTAATATTTTACTTTCAGAAAAGACTACGAAACTAACAAATTAGTCTCAGGCTTATTACAATTAGCACCACATACGCACTTGGTGTTGGATGAAACGCATATGCAGCAGGGTAAATTGGAAGCGAATGGTGTAATGGGCATTCAAAGCATAGCAAATCTCATAAATAATCAACAAATCAAATGTAATTTCCAATATTACGAAATAGATTATAATGTCGATATACCAGTTTTAATATTGAGTGAAGGTCGTAGTATGCTGCCGGTAAGTAATTCTTTCACTATTTTAATAAGTAAATCAAAAATCTTCCTGCGCTCATTCCCTTGAAGATATAAAGATCTCAAAATAACAAAGAATCTCATTATGACTTATCCATATTAATCCCGAAAAAATTATGCACACGTTATTAGTATTTAAATAATAATGAACTCTATAATAAAATGCTAAATGTATTAACGTACTTGTAATTTTCTCTAATTGCAGAGCGATATTTCGTTACCCCTAAAAAGTGATACAGAATCTGTCCAACTGATAACCGAGACATTAAAGGCCGCCAATCATTATTTAAGTCAAAATTCTCGCCTGCAACAATTTAGGCGATATTTAACTAATGCAAAAATATCCGATTTTACTATGAATCCTGATGACACTGAAATGATACAAAATGACTTTGTGGAAATGCGTAAAACAAATTCCGTCACAAGTGCCGATGATTTACATTCGCTACTTGTTCTATCTCGGCTATTGGCTATAGCACGTGGCAAAGGCATGTTGGATAAAGAATCATGGGAATTGGCGAAAGAAATGGAATCGAAACGTCGCCAACGTCTCTCTGATTTGCCAAAATCTAAATTAAAAACACGGCAACAATAATTATTGTTACATTTTTGTTTTGTTTAGTAATAAATCGAATGTATTTTATATAAAAATAACTTCTATTTTGAGTTACTCAAATGTCTGTAACCAACCCCATTAATCTACTGCAAGATCCTTAAGTGGCTATAGGGCAAATGTGTTCTTCTTTGACACAGCGGTGCCGAATTTTTTCGGCAATTTACACACATACGACCCGAATGCATAGAAAGTGCGTACGAAAAAGAGATAATGTTTTGATTTGTTTTTGTTTTGTAGCGTGCGTGCACAAAAACACACTAACACACAGTCATAAGTTGCCAATAGTTTGAATACATTCACATTTTGGGCTGTTCTCTTTTTGGTCACGTCTGCTATAGGGGCGGACCATTCTAGACTAAGCAAGTTCAACTTCTCCACCCTCTGTTTTACCTTTTTCCTATCCTTCTCCTTTCCTTCCCCTCCAGTCGCTTTTTAACTATTTGCAAGGTGAAGACATAGTTTAATCAGTCAGTTAATCACTTAATCGGTCAGACATAGTTTATTCGACTTGCAATTATGTGCTGGTCGAGAATATACTCGTATGGCTGACTTCCGTATCGTCAGTTGCTTTACAAATGACTGCTAGTATTATGTTTCTTAACGCCGTTGTACTTAACAACTGTGAAACTACGTGTTTCAAAAAGTCAGAAATACGCATTTTAAAAGCAGGTAAAAAGCAAACCGGTATCATTTTTATTTTTGGTGAATTTAGTTGCATTTTCGAGGAACAATTTATGAGTGTGCAATTAAAACACTTTCAGGGCAATCATGAATATTTCCCTCGGAATTATCCGAACGGAAAATAATTGTAAAAAGTTAAATTCTTTTAAAATACCGTTGAAAACTACTAGAGTAACATAATTATGGAATCGACAGAAATATTCCCTTTTTGGACATAAATATGGAAATAAAAAACAAATTCGGAACAAATTCCGCACGGAATTTTTACTCATGAATCATGATTGCCCTGTTTGACGAAGTTTAAACAACACAAAGCAACTGACGATACCGAAGTCAGCCTATGTATTTACTTCTTGGATTATCAGATAAATATTTAATGGTGTTGTCCTTAATCGTCCTTATTACGATTCGAACTCAAATTAGTTCGAACTACTACCAAGCTTCTGTTTTTCGAAAAAAGTTTGATTAATTTTTGTTTTCAATCAAACAAAAATTTTCTACAAAAGTAGTACTTCGATCGTATTTTAATTCGAATCGTCTTAGAGAAACATACCATTAGTTTACATTTTTACGCGATGAAAAATGATATACTACGAAATTTTTGTTTTTTATAGCTATATTACAATATATGCTTTTTAACATGTAAGTTGTCACTTTGGGTATATGTACTAATTATACAGACCAGCTGATCTTATACATGAGAAAAACATATGGGGGGTTATCATGAACGGCAATTCCTCGTGAATTTTTTCACGTTCTCCCTTAAGTTGCAACGGCGGAAAGACGAAACTCACGGGGAAATTTCATTCATGATAACCCCATGGTGTAATATAGCCATTATATCGATTAAATAGCTAAAGAAGCACATTCATAATTACTCGGATGGATTTTTCGGATTAAAAATAAAATTTATTTATTTTTGATACGACAAATCGGTATTGCGTAGGGTGTTGAAGTTTGAGAAAAGAGGAGTGAGCAATTTTGTTAACGACAGCATATAAAAAATAAAATCAGATCAATTTCAGAATCATTTTTAGGCAATACTTATTAAAATATATTGGAAAACAAATAAAATGAATACAACATTTCACTAACTTTATTTTCGTAAGAATAAACTCGTGTCTTATCAGATGACCAACTTTCTATAGAAAATCTGTTAGGAGTCCTAATACCCCGGTTACACTTAACCGGATTAACCCAGTGGGTTTGGATTTCAAATGTCAGTTCCATAGCGCAAACGTCAAATAAATCCTCTCGAGGTGGGTTAACCCGGCAAAAAACTCTACTGTAACCGTACTATAATTTAACAATTCATGCAAAGCAATTTTCTTATACTCCGGTTACATTAACCGGATTAACCCAGTGGGTTTGCATTTCAAATGTCAATTCCATAGCGTAAACGTCAAATAAATCCTCTCGAAGTTAACCCGGCAAAAAAAACTCTAGTATAACCGTACTATTAATTCTTGTACAAAAGTTGTTTTAAAATAAAAAAATATAGACCTTTTTAATTTTGTATAAGAAAAAAAGTTGCCGTCGTCAACTTTTCGTTGCACAAAAAAATAACACTACGACAAAGACTACGCCAACGACTGTACAAACGTCGACGCCAAACAATTATTTTGATTGTGAAAATTGTAGGATTGGTTTTTCTTCTGGATTAAAAGTTTAAAAATGATGTACTAACAATTTAATTCATTTTTGTTTCTAATAGTACGTTTATATATAATCGGATTTAACAAACCCACTGGGTTTCAAATGTCAATTCCATTGGTTTTATGTCAAATAAATCCTCACAAAGAAGGTTAACCCGGCAAAAAAGCTCTAATGTGTACGGCGTTTAAAAGAATTCTTTAAAAAACTTATGTTTTTCTACAAATACAATATACGAGTCGTGTCGTATTGCAAAAGTTGCACCACGCCGCCAAATTCTGTCGCCATAAAGTTCATTTTCGGGCGACAACAAATTAGCTGTCGCCGTGCATATTTACAAGTGAATAAAAACGAAAAATTGAAACATAAGTAACATTTTCATTTATTTTAAGTGAATTTAATCTATATATATATAAACTAGCTGACCCGGTCCGCGTTGTTGGCCCGTTGTTTGGATTCTCCGTGTAAACTTTAGTTATCTATCCAGTATTGATACAGCCACAATTAGGCATCCCTATAGAAACTTCATAATATAAATCAATGTTTTGACATAAATTCCATGTAATGGTATCCCCCAAATTTAAGATATAAAATCTCTTTTATTATACCCTTCACCATAAATCTACAGTTTAAAGCACTTTGTGACCCACATATAATGGTCGGTGCACGTCAATTAACATTGCTATATATTGGATTGTTGCTCTCACAGAACGGTACCGGCTGATTTTCGCTATTTTTGAGGATTTAACATCATTATCACACCGAAATGGCTGAAATCTGGTTTTAATATATTTTAAAGATGAGAGCATAAATATTCGGATCGATCGAAAGACACGCCTTTTCATTTGCGCTCGGTATGTAACAGTTATAGGTTCACGTTTTGATATAGCTCCCATAAAACAGTACCTCCCGATTTTCGATAGTTCAGAGATATAGCCACTGTTGGGGGTCGTAACAGTCTTGCAGAGAATTTTCAGTATACGTCCTCGTTTTGATATAGCTCCCATAGAACGGTGGCGCCTGATTTTCGTTATTTTTGGTGGATTTAACCTCATTCAGCCCGATCGAACGTAACGCCTTTTTTCTTCGCGCTCTATATGCAATAGTGGTAAAATACCCCTCAGCGAAATGTATGTTCCTTCGGGATATGTATGGCAACATTTATATAATTCATAAAAAAAATTAAAAATTATAAATTGTAGTTGTTATTATCGAGATTTTGTTGTATTTAAAAAATGTATCTTTATCTAGCTATTCCAAGGATTGAAATCAATGCTTATGAAGTTTCACTTCCCACATTTTGAGATTTTATCCGTAATTATAATATTTTCAAAAATCGAACACGATCGCGGTATTCTGATTCCAATGTGGATATTGTATTGTATATCAATAACTTTGTCTGATTTCCAATCGATCTTTCTGGAATTTCGATCTAGTGACATCTCAAGTTATCGGGATTTTACTGTATTCCAAAATGTGGAGTTTATCGCGCTATCCCACTTATTGTTTAGTGTTCAGCGTTTATAGCGTTTTATAGGCACGCTTACAAAATTATGTATATTATTTGATATAATAAATGTTTGCAAATTTTGTGATGGCCGCGATATTTCACTTTTCGCGATATTTCATTTCCGCGAAGACCATTCAGGGTCAAAACAGTAATTACAGTAGTATTGCAAACAATCTGTAAACAATACGTTCAAAAATATCAGGGACTTTAGATTTTTTAAAAAAAAAAAAAAAATTGAAGGAGAACTTCCGGTCACTACACTTAGCCGTATTAAAATAGCTCACGATCGCGATATCCCACTTGTTCAAGCTAGTGTTTATATCATTTTTGTGTCACGCTTACTAAAATTATGTATTTTAATTGAAATAATACATTTTTGAAAACTTTGTGATGACCGCGATCATTCAGGGAAAACAATCTGTAAACAATACGTTCAAAAATATCAAAGATTTCAGATTTTCTTAAAAACATTTTGGGGGAGGACCACTGGTCGCTACTCTTAGCCGTATAAAAACAGCTTTTGAAATTTTTGGGATGACGGTGATATTTCACTTCCGCGACGACCATTCAGGGTCAAGACTGTAATTACCATAGCATTGCAAACAATTCGTAAGCAATATATTAAAACGTATCTTGAATTTCCCGGTTTTCTTAAAAAAATTGTGGGGAGGACCACCGGTCACTACACTTAGCGAGATAAAAAAATAGATTACGACCTTTTCTCAGACCTAAAAACTCCACATACAAAATTTCATAAGATTTCCCAATCGATTTTTCGGAATTTCTATATAGTGACATTTCAAGTTATCGGGATTTTACTGTACTCCAAAATATGGCGTTGACCGCGTTATCCCACATATTGAAGCCAGTGTTATAGCGGTTTTGTAGTCACGCTTACTAAAATTAGGTATATTATCTGAAATAATACATTTTTGAATAATTTGGGATGACCACGACATTTCACTTCCGCGACGACCATTCAAAAAAATATATAGCCTATTTTCACCGCCGGTGTTCCCAGTACATTATCTGAAATTTTCAAGAAAATCTATTCAGCCGTTTTTGATTCTATTCGGAACATACAAACATACAAACAAACATACTAACATACACACATTAGGTGTGTCTTTTTACGTGATAATTTGTAATAATTATTACGAAATGTTACTAAACGCTGTCTTTTTACACAAAAGTTCAGTAAAAGTGAGCGAAGTGAGAGAACAATTTTGACAGTTGTTTGCTGAGAAATTGCTAAAAGTTGTTGAAAGAATTTTTCCCAGCAACATTTAGCAAGTTCGGTCAGCTGTTTTTTAATCATCTGCTAATGGTCAGCTGCTCAATGTTTATCTGATTTTTGTGGAAAAATACTATAAATATTACGATTCAGCTATATTTATCGATTAATTTGTTAATATATTACCTATATTTTATTTATTTTGCTTAAAATTGAAGAGCTTCTTCATTGCTTTGGAGTTAGTTTTTCTTTCATGCATTGGCGCCAATGTTTTTGTTTTGGTTATCAACTGTTATCTTGCTAAAGTTTACTAAATGCTGTCTTTTTACTTTTTTCTCTATTTTCGTATCAAAGAGTAAAATCTTTCTTACTCTCTGAAAAGAAGTTACTGAATAATTATTACTGAAAAAGTAAAAAGACACAACTATTGCCTTTTATATATTAGATGGTGTAAAAAATGTATAGTAATTCATAAAATGAGAACGGCTAGGCCGATTTCTGTAAAATTTTTTGTCAGTTATTCGTATTTTCGAGGAGAAGGTCTTTACGGAAAAAAATTTTGGAAAATCTCTCTGGAAAAGTCGGAAAATTGGAAAAATCGAAAATAGCGAGACGAAGTTCGCCGGGTCCGCTAGTATTATATATGTATGTACATACGTTTTTGGGCGTTTGAGTACTTATAATGGCAAAAATTACTACAAAGCAGCAATTTGAAATGCTGATTAAAAAAATGGAAGCCCACCCAGATGAATGGCGCAGAGTGTGGTTTCATTTTAAATCTACAACAAAGAGAAAATTAGCTTATAAGAATACCGCAACTACTCGTGCACCAACGTTTACACAATTTTTCCTCTATTGACTGCAACACTTCAATGATACCACTGACAATGTGGGTTGAGCCATACCGACGTAAAAGTCATGGCATGGGATCTTTGAAAACTTCCTTCTGCAAAAAAACCGTAAAGCAGTTATGGCCAAAATCACACATTTTCAGATTATAACTTGCGCTAGTGTGAGTGGAAACGTAAACAATGCGTTAACCGAACGAATGTGTTTACAGTGTTCGTGTGTGTCGTATGCCCGCGGGCATAGGAAAGTTGTTGTTGATGGCCATCACTGCCGTAAAGCAGAACACACTTTAAGGAGTGGCTGCATGGCTGTTGGCATACGGCGGGCGTACCTCTTCTATAGGATCTGTCTGTGCCCACAATGAAGCCCATACTAAATTTCGGTCATATTATTTAGAAAATGTGGCTAAATCTTTCAAAATACCGATGTATTTTCTATGGGGTCTATATCAAAACGTGGAATGTTGTAAATCCCCAACGAAGACTGCATATCGAATTTTACGCACTAACACCTTAAAAATACCGAGATTCGGGCGGTATATAGAGCGATACCGCCAGATTCCCGGTATTTTCAAGGTGTGGCTAAAACCTTGATTTAATATAGGGTAATGCGGCTAGCATTATAGTGGACCTGCACTGCAAAAATTTCTGGGGGAAAGTTTTGAAGCCCCAAAGAAGACTAACTACTAATTTTCAAGCAATTCAGTGCGATAATGAGGCTAAAATCATAAAATACCGAGAATCGGGCGGTGCCGTTCTATGGGGTCTATATGAAAAGGTCGACCTGTACTGAAAATATTTCTGGGAGAAAGTTTTGTAGCCCTAAAAAAAGACTCATTACAAAATTTCAGCCATGATTGATTTTAATGATTTTAAATTATTCAAAATACCGCAATTCGGCCGGTACCGTTCTAAGAGGGCTATATCAAAATGTGGACCTGTACTGCCATATTTCTAGGGAAAAGCTTTGTAGCCCCAAAGAAGACTACATTTCAGCCATTTCAGTGCAATAATCGAAGAGTACAATCATTGTTAAAAAATGATTAAATCGCGAAAATTGCATCCAAGCCCACGCACACTGGTCGAAATCCTGATATAGCGGCGCGAAAGTCAAAAAATCAGACTATAAAATTGCGAAATGTTTTCCATTGTATCGATTACATACACTCTGCTGACTAAAATGTAGGTTTTACTTTGTTGAGGTTGTAAATATTCTCTCAGCTATTCACTATCCAATGCAAAAAACTTTGCTGCATCAGATTTTAAGATATGTAATTGTTGTAAAATATCAAACATCATATTTGTTTAATTGTTAATTAAATTCTTAATAAAACTAAACAAACTTTAATTTTAATTAATAAAGGAGGATATGGTAAAAAACAAAAATGTTTTACAATCGATGAACTCGAGTTTCACCCATTCAGAATTGGCAAAATGTTAACATATTCTATATAGTATGACTGAAATTCTTTAAAATTAAGTGTTTTAGGAAGTATCCCATAATGTCGACCATTAAAATTAATTTTCCTGGAAGATATATTGGCATCAATGTAGAAAAATGGGTAAAAGTGGGTTGAAGCCAACAAGTTTTTTATGCTCACTTCCGATTTCTGGCTTTACCTTACATTTTATAGACCAATGCCTAAAGGAAGACTCAAAGAATACTCCATGGGCAACATGATACTAGTGTATGATTTTTCGATATATCCACTGCATTCATCTAAAATTGATGCTGACATTTTGAAGCCGGAATTTCGGGGTTTTTTGAATATTTTAATAATCCGGACGCGCAACAAGATTGTATTCCAAACTCATAATAGGATTATAGAACTCGTGATTCTACGTCGTTTAATGTATATCTCATGAGTGTGCTCCTTACAGTATCCTAGTAATTGGAGTCTAAATGCAAAAATTTGATGCGTGAATTTTCTTAAAAAAACCTAACCAATGTTTATAACTTTGGTTTCATAATTTTTATGCGTTGTCTAGATTCTGTACGTATTTTTAATTTATTTTTTAGAGGATTATACGGACTCTGGGGCAGGATAATTTGGATTTGCTCCCAGATTTTTTTATTTTTTTTTATTTTCCGCGAAAATAAAATAAATTTTAGAAATTATCTTGCATTCTACGGATGGATATCAAATGCTGTTACTTATATAGTATAAATTTACTCAATACAACAAATAAGATATTTTAAAATATTTTTTCTTTATAAGAGAATAAAATCCGCTATAACATTTGCGCGCATCGGCCAACTTTGTTAACGCGAACAGATTCGAAACAAGAATTTTTTCCTTAACCTCTATACAAAAAATCGAAAATGAGCTCGCAAAAAAAAAAAATCATTTTTTAAAATAGAATTGTAAAGGAAATTTGGTTTTTACCATATGTTACTTATATGTATAGGTATGATTACACTGAGTATGGCGAATATAGTAGAGTTGTGCCAAAGGAACTATGTATATGGAACTATCTAGTTCACTTCGCAGTTCCAACGGCCCACATTTTTATTAACAAACTGCGTATACTTAACATCACACGTTTTGGAACTAGTACAAGGAACTAGATTACCCAAATCTAGAATATAGCTCGCCGTTAAAGCTTATCATCTTCGCAACGGTACCTTCGCATATAAGGTACATATTTTGGTTATGTGGACCACATTTCACTGTTAATTTTGCTGTATTTTGGTATTTAGGTCTTCAGGGGGTATATAACATTATTTCCAATTATGGGGGCTAAAGGTCTACGTTTTGGTCTAGCCCCAAGATTTTAGTTATTTTAAAGGTAGTCTTCACATTCTAAGTGCACACAAAATGTTCGACGTAAATCCACGTGTTGATATAGTATCCATATATAGGTATCTCACGATTTCCAGAACTAAGAAGGTTTTAGCAACTCTTCCCATCGGAAATGGCTGAAAATTTGTTTTCGTGGTTTTAATAGACAAAACATCTACACACCAAACATTATTCATTATTGGGTTCACGTTTTGGTATATCGCCCATACAAATGCCCTACTTTAAATTACGTAAATGGTTGATAACAAGAAAAAGGCCAAAAGGGCAGACGATATTTTTGGAGTAGATACCTCGGAGTATGTAATTTAATATTAAAAAGTCCGATAGTTTCCGATGTTTCGCATAAGTTGCACTTTAATCAAAATGCCCTAAGTAGAAAAAATTTCATATAAATGTTCAAAGATTTTTTCAGAGTATTTACTTCCAAACTATGTGAAAAAATTAAATTATGGTCATCTTTATTTTCATTTGTCTATATTACTTGGTCCCGGGCCACACTACAGTAATTTCAATGAAATTTTGATATGAAATTATGCGTCTCTAGATCGACGTCCATAGTAGAGTAAAATCATAAAATTGCTGTAGTGGGGAATTCGATTTAAGAACACCTAATTTCATAAATTTTTTCATGAAATTCACGCTAGTGTGGACCGAGACTCGTTGACATACAAGTTATCAAGAAAAGTCCATTTTATTACTTACATAAAAACTCCTAGTAAATGTACCGTTATTACGGCCAATAACCATTAAATGCAATACTGATCGTTATTTTTAGGTCTACCAGTTTGATGAAATACTGCATTAATGATTTTTACTTAGCTCTTGGTCAATTTTCGGACTTTTTCCACGATAGATTTGAATTTCGCGCACAGTGCGTTAGTCAGAAAAAAATCTGAAAATGTACTAAAATGTTTTGCTGATGAGAAGCATCACCATGGCAAAAATGGAAATCAAAAATCATTTTTTGAAAAAGTGTCAGATTTCAATCATAAATCCCCATATGGTAAAAACCAAATTTCCATGGTATAAGTAAAAAGGTAGATTTAAATGAAAAAAATCTATAGAGCCCTTGTTTTTCCTGAATTCATAAAACTTCAAAATTAGTAAACAAAAAGGCAACAAGTGGGTTTGTTTACAAAATACCAATTTTGAGCATTTTATAAAAAACGCGAAAAATGAATGAAGGGCCAAGGTTTCTCCACATAATCGAGTTGTGGATATGATAAAATGTTTGTTTCAATAATAAGCTGAAGGATTTCTTCCATACAAATGTTCTAAAAACAATTTTGAAAATCATTGAATTCTATTGTTTTTAAAATTGTTGGCATATTATTCAAACATCACACACACATACAAAGATTGTGTATATTGTTTTGACGTTTTAGGAACAGTCGAAAGAAAAAAAATTAAATTGATAGGAAGCTTTAGCTAACCTTTATAATTAAACCATGGTTCTAAAAACAATTTTGAAAATCATTGAATTCTATTGTTTTTAAAATTGTTGGCATATTATTCAAACATCACACACACATACAAAGATTGTGTATATTGTTTTGACGTTTTAGGAACAGTCGAAAGAAAAAAAATTAAATTGATAGGAAGCTTTAGCTAACCTTTATAATTAAACCATGCAAATTTCCTTTGCAATTCCGTTTGAAAAAATTTTAATTTTTTTTTGCGAGCACATTTACAATTTGTGTTACAGAGGTTAAAGAAAAAATTCTGGTTTCAAATCTGTTCGCGTTCACAAAATTAGCCAATGCGGGCAAAAGTTATAGCGGTTTTTATTCTCATATAAATAAAACATACATATCGTCTGCTCCGTCGGAAAAGGTCGTAAGTCCCTCTCAATAAATTTTTCAGGAGGAAGAAAAAACATTCCAGCGCTTTCTGTATTAAAGATTTTATTATGGTGGTAAAGGCAGAATTCTTCGTTTATTTATTCCGCTACAATACCTGTACTTTGTTTGATAAAATTCCGTCGCGTTTGGGAGATAATTGGATATCTTTGGACTTACGACCTTTTCCTTGTACAGTTTTGTATTTTTGTAGGAACTTACGACCTTTTCCTACAATTTACGGAAGTTTTTAAAATAAAATATTTATACTTTACAAAACAATGTGGAACGGGTATTATAAGTTTGTTTGGTCCAATATTCGTGTAACATCGCGAAGTATTCGTCGTTGACCTCCTCCCCTCTCCATTTTTTCATATCTTGACGAGATAAAGCGATCTAGCTATGTGCGTCCGTCCATCCATTAACAATTGTAATAAAACTCCAGGCCTCAATTTTGGACCGATCGTCACGAAATTTTGTGGAGAGGTCGGGTTCCGACCAGAAGTGACCCCATTAGATGTTGGTTATGATCGAATGGTGTGAAATGGTTTAAGAATGATTTGAGTTTAAGACAAAGAATAAGCTTGCATGGTGTTGAGATAATTATTATTTGGGTGAAATCTTATATAGACTCAAAAACGGTTGAACCGATTTTTTTTTAAATTTAAGAGAATGTACAAGGAACACCGAGGTGAAAGTAGGTTTTATATTTTTTTTTTTGAATTTCGAAGGGGGCGGGGGCAGGCTCTATTTTTTAAAAAACGTTTTTATGCAAAAGTTATGAAAGTATCGGTCAAAAAATAATATGCGAGGCAACGGTTGTTGAATCTTCAACCCTAAGTACTTATTCCATGTAATTTTCAGATTATGCACAGGGATGTCCCTTGGTGGAAGGAGTTTATATATTTTGTTGAATTTCGGAGGAGAGGGTTACACCTATGCCCTATTTTTGAAATGCGCTATATATATAAAATTTACGAACGATTCCGTTTCTCCAATCCTGGGTACATATTTTAGCTATAAGACCCGACCACTCCCACTTTCTTAAATATGCTACAAATCAATGGAAATTCCAGATGTTATGTATAACGAATTCTTCGTTTGGGGTATAAAACTTCATATAGCCCCATAGAACGGTGCCTCCCGAATTTCAGTATTTTGAAGGTTAGCCACATTGTTTTAACGAAATTGCTGAAATTTGGTATTTAGTCAATTCATAAATGAAAGGAAACTAATTGTATTAAAATTTAATACAGCTCATGGTGGAGGGTATAACAAGTTCGGCCTGGCCGAATTTAACGACGTTCTTATTATTGATAGTCACTTGCATATCCCAACTAATTTGTGATGCAAAAAAATATAATTGACATAAGAAAAGGTAACATTAACTGTTTCAAGGGCCAGCAACGTGGACAGGTTCGGCTAATATTTAATATAAAACATGACACGTTGTACTTACGACCCTGTATTTTTGCCTTACGACCTTTTCCTTTAATTAAATTTCATGATTAATTTTGTTAATGTACGTGGTTTCTTAGCTACATTCTAATCCCAAATATTGTTCCTTTTTGTCTTCCCAGGTATTTCTGCCCCAACTCCCTGCATCTTTTGTTTTTGTCTGCAAACCATGTAGAATCGTCAGCATGTAATGTCTTCCTGCGTTTAGGAAGTTTATCATCAGAGCTTTCAGAATCACCGTGAAAACAATAGGGAACTAGACCCATGTTCGCAACATACAGGTCGCATTTTTTGTCCGATTCAGCTGAAATTTGGGGACTACAACTTTTTTAGCCATAAAAAGAACGCTATTGCTTTTGGTGAAAATCGGTTCAGATTTGGATATAGCTCCCATATATATTTTCGCCCGATTTCACGTATTTGTTGCACCAAACACGCTATATACGTCCAATTTTGATGAAATTTTGAATGTGTGACTGAATTTTGTCTACAAATAAGTTTGCAAAGTTATATTGAAATCGGTCCGGATTTGGATATAGCTCCCATATATATTTTCGGCCGATTTCACGTATTTCCTGTACCACACACGCTATATTTGTCCGATTTCGATGAAATTTGGAATGTGTGACTGAATTCAGTCTAGAAATAAATGAGCTAAATTATATCGAAATCGGTTCCGATTTGGATATAGCTCTCATATATATGTATGTTCGCCCGATTTCACGTATTTGCTGCACCAAACACGCTATATACGTCCGATATTGATGAAATTTGGAATGTTTGACTGAATTCGGTCTAGAAATAAGTGTGCCAAATTATATCGAAATCGGTTCCGATTTGGATATAGCTCCCATATATATTTTCGGCCGATTTCACGTATTTTCTGTACCAAACACGCTATATATTTCCGATTTCGATGAAATTTGGAATGTGTGGCCGAATTCAGTCTAGAAATAAATGTGCCAAATTATATAGAAATCGGTTCAGATTTGGATATAGCTCCCATATATATTTTCGGCCGATTTCACGTATTTTCTGTACCAAACACGCTATATATTTCCGATTTCGATGAAATTTGGAATGAGTGACTGAATTCAGTCTAGAAATAAATGTGCCAAATTATATCGAAATCGGTTCAGATTTGGATATAGCACCCATATATATTTTCGGCCGATTTCGTGTATTTTCTGTTCCAAGCACAATATATATTTCCGATTTCGATGAAATTTGGAATGAGTGACTGAATTCAGTCTAGAAATAAATGTGCCAAATTATATCGAAATCGGTTCAGATTTGGATATAGCACCCATATATATTTTCGGCCGATTTCGTGTATTTTCTGTTCCAAGCACAATATATAAGTCCGATTTCAATGATATTTGGAATGTGTGACTGAATTCGGTCTGGAAATAAATGTGCCAAATTATATCAAAATCGGTTAATATCTGGATATAGCTCCGATTTATATGTTACATATTCACAGTGGTGTAGGGTATCATATAGTCGGCCCCGTCCGACTTTGATCCTTTCCTTACTTTTTTTTTTAAAAATTTTTCAATATATGAGATATTTGAACACATACAGCATCCCAATTTGTATCAATGAAAAGGCCAGAAGTCTATCTTTCATAATCAGTTCGCTTATATGGGGAAAATAGATTTCAAATGTAAATTTTCGTTGCAATATAGAAGGGTATATACACTTTCATACGGGCAAAATGTGCCTCATCTGAATAATGGTTTTGGACCCCAAGTATGTTTGGACGAAATGTGTTTCAGACAATTTGGAGTCGATTGAACAATGTCCGTCCGTCTGTCTGGCTGGCTGGAGCGCACGATAACTCTCAAACGGATGAACCGATTCGGTTCAAATTTTGGCTTTCGTAATATTTTTCCCAAACTTAGTTTAAGTTCGAAGACAGGCTATATCGGTCCACTCCTTCTGGTACCTCCCACACAAAAGTTCGAAAATGTTCCGAAAATTTGTGCGCGCGATAACTTTTAAAGGGAGTGACCGATTTGGTCCATACTTTGCACATCGTGAAACTTGTACCAGACTTAGATAATGTTTCAATATGGACTCAATCGGTCTACTCCTTCGGGTACCTCCCACACAAAATTTCGGAAAAGTTCAGTTTAGGGCCATCTCTCGAATCGCTTTGATTTTTGTTTTAGCGACTTGTATTCACGGCACCCCATACGGCGGTACAAGTTTCATAAGGGGCAAACTCCTACTTCTTGAGAAAATAGCCTGAAAGATGCAAAAAGCCCCTATGACAACGTGTGTAGTGGTTAGAGCACAAGATAACTCTCGAACGGATCTGCCGATTCGGTCCAAAATTTGGCCTTCGTAATATTCTGTCCAAACATAGTTTAATTTCGAAGATAAGCCATATCGGTCCACTCCTTCAGGTACCTCCCCCACAAAAGTTCGAAAATTAGTGCGCACGACAACTCTTGAAGGAAGTAGCCGAATTGATACATACTTTGCAGATAGCAAGAGTTCAACCAGACTAAGATGAGGTTCCAATATGGACTCACTCGGTCCACTCCTTCTAGAACCTCTCACACAAAATTTCGGATACGTTCACTTTAAGACCTGCTCTCGAATCTCTTTGATTTTTGGTGAAGCGATTTCCATTCGCTACCTTCATTACGACGGGAACAGTTTTTTCAGGGGCAAGTCCATATTTCTTGGGAAAACAGCCCGAAAGGTGTAAAAAATCCCTATGTCATCGTATATAGCGGTCGGAGAGCACGATAACTCTCGAACTGTTCAACCGATTTGGTCCAATATTTGGTCTTCGTCATATTATATCCAAACTTAGTTTCATGGGGCAATACCGGTCCACAACATCCGGTACTTCTCCCCAATATTTAAAAAATGTCACTAAAATGCTAGGAAGATATCACTTGAATGGGGCAACCAATTTGGCCCAAACTTCGGATCTCGTTATATTTTGTCAAAATTGAGTTTAACTTCTAAAATGGCTCATATCGGTCCTCCCTAAGGGTACCTCCCCCACAAAAGTTCAACATTTGTGTCTTAGTGCAGTTAATTCCTAATTCACATTTTTGTCGGCAAGTCAAAATGTCCAAAAAGGGCCACAAAATTCTGAAGGGACTCTTAATACATTCGATCTGTCCGTAGGTGAAAGTTTGCTTCACACTGTCTGAGGGTATATATCTGTCGGCAAAGCCGACTGACACTTTTTTATTTTTATAAAAAATTCAAGTTCAACTTCATTTTTATAAAAGTCGCGATATCTCCGAAACTAGAAGAGGTGGAGCAAATCTGGCAAAAATTCGAGATCATTTTTGTAAAATTCACGATTATGAGGGTTGGCGTTTTTTGTTTAGGATGACGACTTCTATTTTGTTTTTCAAAATAGTCAGGCTTAATCCCATAGTCGTTGTTTAAATATTTTATTAAAACAACTTTAATTTGATTAGTGGGGAAAAATTTGGTGATGTTTACCAAGGGGTAAGGCAGGGAATACTATAGTTTCAGATCTCGCCACAGATCTTCATCAGTTCCCTTATTCTTGTTTTTCAACAAGAAACTTTTTATACCCAAGTGTCAATTGCTAGCTCAAATTTTTTCCCTCTAATAAAATTAAAGTTGTTTTAATAAAATATTTAAACAACGACTATGGGATTAAGCCTGACTATTTTGAAAAACAAAATTCACGATATCACTGAAACTAGAAGAGATAGAGCAAATCTGGCAAAACTTCGAGATCACTTTTATAAAAAATTCAAGTTCAACTTCATTTTTATACAACGTCGCGATATCTCCGAAACTAGAAGAGGTAGAGCAAATCTGGCAAAAATTCGAGATCATTTTTATAAAAAATTCAAGTTCAACTTCATTTTTATACAACGTCGCGATATCTCCGAAACTAGAAGAGATAGAGCAAATCTGGCAAAAATTCGAGAACATTTTTGTAAAATCCGCGATATCTCTGAAACTAGAAGAGATAGAGCAAATCTGGCAAAAATTCGAGAACATTTTTGTAAAATTCGCGATATCTCTGAAACTAGAAGAGATAGAGCAAATCTGGCAAAAATTCAAGATCATTTTTTTTATAAAAAATTCAAGTTCAACTTCATTTTTATAAAAGTCGCGATATCTCCGAAACTATATAAAAAATTCAAGTTCAACTTCATTTTTATACAACGTCGCGATATCTCTGAAACTAGAAGAGGTAGAGCAAATCTGGCAAAAATTCGAGATCATTTTTATAAAAAATTCAAGTTCAACTTCATTTTTATAAAAGTCGCGATATCTCCGAAACTAGAAGAGATAAAGCAAATCTGGCAAAAATTCGAGAACATTTTTGTAAAATCCGCGATATCTCTGACACTAGAAGAGATAGAGCAAATCTGGCAAAAATTCGAGAACATTTTTGTAAAATTCGCGATATCTCTGAAACTAGAAGAGATAGAGCAAATCTGGCAAAAATTCGGGAACATTTTTGTAAAATCCGGGATATCTCTGAAACTAGAAGAGATAGAGCAAATCTGGCAAAAATTCGGGAACATTTTTGTAAAATCCGCGATATCTCTGAAACTAGAAGAGATAGAGCAAATCTGGCAAAAATTCGAGAACATTTTTGTAAAATCCGCGATATCTCTGACACTAGAAGAGATAGAGCAAATCTGGCAAAAATTCGGGAACATTTTTGTAAAATTCGCGATATCTCTGAAACTAGAAGAGATAGAGCAAATCTGGCAAAAATTCGAGAACATTTTTGTAAAATTCGCGATATCTCTGAAACTAGAAGAGATAGAGCAAATCTGGCAAAAATTCAAGATCTTTTTTTTATAAAAAATTCAAGTTCAACTTCATTTTTATACAACGTCGCGATATCTCCGAAACTAGAAGAGGTAGAGCAAATTTGGCAAAAATTCGAGATCATTTTTTATAAAAAAATCAAGTTCAACTTCATTTTTATAAAAGTCGCGATATCTCCGAAACTAGAAGAGGTAGAGCAAATCTGGCAAAAATTCGAGATCATTTTTTATAAAAAAATCAAGTTCAACTTCATTTTTATAAAAGTCGCGATATCTCCGAAACTAGAAAAGATAAAGCAAATCTGGCAAAAATTCGAGAACATTTTTGTAAAATCCGCGATATCTCTGAAACTAGAAGAGATAGAGCAAATCTGGCAAAAATTCGAGAACATTTTTGTAAAATTCGCGATATCTCTGAAACTAGAAGAGATAGAGCAAATCTGGCAAAAACTCAAGATCATTTTTTTTAAAATTCAAGTTCAACTTCATTTTTATAAAAGTCGCGATATCTCCGAAACTAGAAGAGACAGAGCAAATCTGGCAAAAATTCGAGATCATTTTTATAAAAAAATCAAGTTCAACTTCATTTTTATAAAAGTCGCGATATCTCCGAAACTAGAAGAGATAGAGCAAATCTGGCAAAAATTCGAGATCATTTTTATAAAAAAATCAAGTTCAACTTCATTTTTATAAAAGTCGCGATATCTCCGAAACTAGAAGAGGTAGAGCAAATCTGGCAAAAATTCGAGAACATTTTTGTAAAATTCGCGATATCTCTGAAACTAGAAGAGATAGAGCAAATCTGGCAAAAATTCGAGATCATTTTTATAAAAAAATCAAGTTCAACTTCATTTTTATAAAAGTCGCGATATCTCCGAAACTAGAAGAGATAGAGCAAATCTGGCAAAAATTCGAGAACATTTTTGTAAAATTCGCGATATCTCTGAAACTAGAAGAGATAGAGCAAATCTGGCAAAAATTCGGGAACATTTTTGTAAAATCCGCGATATCTCCGAAACTGGAAGAGATAGAGCAAATCTGGCAAAAATTCGAGAACATTTTTGTAAAATTCGCGATATCTCTGAAACTAGAAGAGATAGAGCAAATCTGGCAAAAATTCGAGAACATTTTTGTAAAATTCGCGATATCTCCGAAACTAGAAGAAATAGAGGAAATCTGGCAAAAATTCGAGATCATTTTTATAAAAAATTCAAGTTCAACTTCATTTTTATAAAAGTCGTGATATATCCGAAACTAGAAGAGATAGGCAAATCTGGCAAAGATTCGAGATCATTTTTATAAAAAATTCAAGTTCAACTTCATTTTTATAAAAGTCGCGATATCTCCGAAACTAGAAGAAATAGAGGAAATCTGGCAAAAATTCGAGATCATTTTTATAAAAAATTCAAGTTCAACTTCATTTTTATAAAAGTCGTGATATCTCCGAAACTAGAAGAGATAGGCAAATCTGGCAAAGATTCGAGATCATTTTTATAAAAAATTCAAGTTCAACTTCTTTTTTATAAAAGTCGCGATATCTGCGAAACTAGAAGAGATAGAGCAAATCTGGCAAAAATTCGAGATCATTTTTATAAAAAATTCAAGCTCAACTTCATTTTTATAAAAGTCGCGATATCACGAAACTAGAAGAAATAGAGGAAATCTGGCAAAAATTCGAGATCATTTTTATAAAAAATTCAAGTTCAACTTCTTTTTTATAAAAGTCGCGATATCTCCGAAACTAGAAGAGATAGAGCAAATCTGGCAAAAATTCGAGATCATTTTTATAAAAGTCGCGATATCTCCGAAACTAGAAGAGATAGAGCAAATCTGGCAAAAATTCGAGATCATTTTTTATAAAAAATTCAAGTTCAATTTCTTTTTTATAAAAGTCGCGATATCTCTGAAACTAGAAGAGATAGAGCAAATCTGGCAAAAATTCGAGATCATTTTTATAAAAAATTCAAGTTCAACTTCATTTTTATACAACGTCGCGATATCTCCGAAACTAGAAGAGGTAGAGCAAATCTGGCAAAAATTCGAGATCATTTTTATACAAATATCAAGTTCAACTTCATTTTTATAAAAGTCGCGATATCTCCGAAACTAGAAGAGGTAGAGCAAATCTGGCAAAAATTCGAGATCATTTTTATAAAAAATTCAAGTTCAACTTCATTTTTATAAAAGTCGCGATATCTCCGAAACTAGAAGAGGTAGAGCAAATCTGACAAAAATTCGAGATCACTTTTATAAAAAATTCAAGTTCAACTTCATTTTTATACAACGTCGCGATATCTCCGAAACTAGAAGAGGTAGAGCAAATCTGGCAAAAATTCGAGATCATTTTTATAAAAAATTCAAGTTCAACATCATTTTTATAAAAGTCGCGATATCTCCGAAACTAGAAGAGGTAGAGCAAATCTGGCAAAAATTCGAGATCATTTTTATAAAAAATTCAAGTTCAACTTCATTTTTATACAACGTCGCGATATCTCCGAAACTAGAAGAGGTAGAGCAAATCTGGCAAAAATTCGAGATCATTTTTATAAAAAATTCAAGTTCAACATCATTTTTATAAAAGTCGCGATATCTCCGAAACTAGAAGAGGTAGAGCAAATCTGGCAAAAATTCGAGATCATTTTTATAAAAAATTCAAGTTCAACTTCATTTTTATAAAAGTCGCGATATCTCCGAAACTAGAAGAAATAGAGGAAATCTGGCAAAAATTCGAGATCATTTTTATAAAAAATTCAAGTTCAACTTCATTTTTATAAAAGTCGCGATATCTCCGAAACTAGAAGAAATAGAGGAAATCTGGCAAAAATTCGAGATCATTTTTATAAAAAATTCAAGTTCAACTTCATTTTTATAAAAGTCGTGATATCTCTGAAACTAGAAGAGATAGAGCAAATCTGGCAAAAATTTGAGATCATTTTTATAAAAAATTCAAGTTCAACTTCATTTTTATAAAAGTCGCGATATCTCCGAAACTAGAAGAGATAGAGCAAATCTGGCAAAAATTTGAGATCATTTTTATAAAAAATTCAAGTTCAACTTCATTTTTATAAAAGTCGCGATATCTGTGAAACTAGAAGAGATAGAGCAAATCTGGCAAAAATTTGAGATCATTTTTATAAAAAATTCAAGTTCAACTTCATTTTTATAAAAGTCGCGATATCTCCGAAACTAGAAGAGATAGAGCAAATCTGGCAAAAATTCGAGATCATTTTTATAAAAGTCGCGATATCTCCGAAACTAGAAGAGATAGAGCAAATCTGGCAAAAATTCGAGATCATTTTTATAAAAGTCGCGATATCTCCGAAACTAGAAGAGATAGAGCAAATCTGGCAAAAATTCGAGATCATTTTTATAAAAAATTCAAGTTCAACTTCATTTTTATAAAAGTCGCGATATCTCCGAAACTAGAAGAAATAGAGGAAATCTGGCAAAAATTCGAGATCATTTTTATAAAAAATTCAAGTTCAACTTCATTTTTATAAAAGTCGCGATATCTCCGAAACTAGAAGAAATAGAGGAAATCTGGCAAAAATTCGAGATCATTTTTATAAAAAATTCAAGTTCAACTTCATTTTTATAAAAGTCGTGATATCTCCGAAACTAGAAGAGATAGGCAAATCTGGCAAAGATTCGAGATCATTTTTATAAAAAATTCAAGTTCAACTTCATTTTTATAAAAGTCGCGATATCTCCGAAACTAGAAGAAATAGAGGAAATCTGGCAAAAATTCGAGATCATTTTTATAAAAAATTCAAGTTCAACTTCATTTTTATAAAAGTCGTGATATCTCCGAAACTAGAAGAGATAGGCAAATCTGGCAAAGATTCGAGATCATTTTTATAAAAAATTCAAGTTCAACTTCTTTTTTATAAAAGTCGCGATATCTCCGAAACTAGAAGAGATAGAGCAAATCTGGCAAAAATTCGAGATCATTTTTATAAAAAATTCAAGCTCAACTTCATTTTTATAAAAGTCGCGATATCACGAAACTAGAAGAAATAGAGGAAATCTGGCAAAAATTCGAGATCATTTTTATAAAAAATTCAAGTTCAACTTCTTTTTTATAAAAGTCGCGATATCTCCGAAACTAGAAGAGATAGAGCAAATCTGGCAAAAATTCGAGATCATTTTTATAAAAGTCGCGATATCTCCGAAACTAGAAGAGATAGAGCAAATCTGGCAAAAATTCGAGATCATTTTTATAAAAGTCGCGATATCTCCGAAACTAGAAGAGATAGAGCAAATCTGGCAAAAATTCGAGATCATTTTTATAAAAGTCGCGATATCTCCGAAACTAGAAGAGATAGAGCAAATCTGGCAAAAATTCGAGATCATTTTTATAAAAGTCGCGATATCTCCGAAACTAGAAGAGATAGAGCAAATCTGGCAAAAATTCGAGATCATTTTTATAAAAGTCGCGATATCTCCGAAACTAGAAGAGATAGAGCAAATCTGGCAAAAATTCGAGATCATTTTTATAAAAAATTCAAGTTCAACTTCATTTTTATAAAAGTCGCGATATCTCCGAAACTAGAAGAAATAGAGGAAATCTGGCAAAAATTCGAGATCATTTTTATAAAAAATTCAAGTTCAACTTCTTTTTTATAAAAGTCGCGATATCTCCGAAACTAGAAGAGATAGAGCAAATCTGGCAAAAATTCGAGATCATTTTTATAAAAAATTCAAGTTCAACTTCATTTTTATAAAAGTCGCGATATCTCCGAAACTAGAAGAAATAGAGGAAATCTGGCAAAAATTCGAGATCATTTTTATAAAAAATTCAAGTTCAACTTCTTTTTTATAAAAGTCGCGATATCTCCGAAACTAGAAGAGATAGAGCAAATCTGGCAAAAATTCGAGATAATTTTTATAAAAAATTCAAGTTCAACTTCATTTTTATAAAAGTCGCGATATCTCCGAAACTAGAAGAAATAGAGGAAATCTGGCAAAAATTCGAGATCATTTTTATAAAAAATTCAAGTTCAACTTCTTTTTTATAAAAGTCGCGATATCTCCGAAACTAGAAGAGATAGAGCAAATCTGGCAAAAATTCGAGATCATTTTTTAAAAAATTCAAGTTCAACTTCATTTTTATAAAAGTCGCGATATCTCCGAAACTAGAAGAAATAGAGGAAATCTGGCAAAAATTCGAGATCATTTTTATAAAAAATTCAAGTTCAACTTCTTTTTTATAAAAGTCGCGATATCTCCGAAACTAGAAGAGATAGAGCAAATCTGGCATAAATTCGAGATCATTTTTATAAAAAATTCAAGTTCAACTTCATTTTTATAAAAGTCGCGATATCTCCGAAACTAGAAGAAATAGAGGAAATCTGGCAAAAATTCGAGATCATTTTTATAAAAAATTCAAGTTCAACTTCTTTTTTATAAAAGTCGCGATATCTCCGAAACTAGAAGAGATAGAGCAAATCTGGCAAAAATTCGAGATCATATTTTAAAAAATTCAAGTTCAACTTCATTTTTATAAAAGTCGCGATATCTCCGAAACTAGAAGAAATAGAGGAAATCTGGCAAAAATTCGAGATCATTTTTATAAAAAATTCAAGTTCAACTTCTTTTTTATAAAAGTCGCGATATCTCCGAAACTAGAAGAGATAGAGCAAATCTGGCAAAAATTCGAGATCATTTTTATAAAAAAATCAAGTTCAACTTCATTTTTATAAAAGTCGCGATATCTCCGAAACTAGAAGAAATAGAGGAAATCTGACAAAAATTCGAGATCATTTTTATAAAAAATTCAAGTTCAACTTCTTTTTTATAAAAGTCGCGATATCTCCGAAACTAGAAGAGATAGAGCAAATCTGGCAAAAATTCGAGATCATTTTTATAAAAAATTCAAGTTCAACTTCATTTTTATAAAAGTCGCGATATCTCCGAAACTAGAAGAAATAGAGGAAATCTGGCAAAAATTCGAGATCATTTTTATAAAAAATTCAAGTTCAACTTCTTTTTTATAAAAGTCGCGATATCTCCGAAACTAGAAGAGATAGAGCAAATCTGGCAAAAATTCGAGATCATTTTTATAAAAAATTCAAGTTCAACTTCATTTTTATAAAAGTCGCGATATCTCCGAAACTAGAAGAAATAGAGGAAATCTGGCAAAAATTCGAGATCATTTTTATAAAAAATTCAAGTTCAACTTTTTTTTTATAAAAGTCGCGATATCTCCGAAACTAGAAGAGATAGAGCAAATCTGGCAAAAATTCGAGATCATTTTTTAAAAAATTCAAGTTCAACTTCATTTTTATAAAAGTCGCGATATCTCCGAAACTAGAAGAAATAGAGGAAATCTGGCAAAAATTCGAGATCATTTTTATAAAAAATTCAAGTTCAACTTCTTTTTTATAAAAGTCGCGATATCTCCGAAACTAGAAGAGATAGAGCAAATCTGGCAAAAATTCGAGATCATTTTTATAAAAAATTCAAGTTCAACTTCATTTTTATAAAAGTCGCGATATCTCCGAAACTAGAAGAAATAGAGGAAATCTGACAAAAATTCGAGATCATTTTTATAAAAAATTCAAGTTCAACTTCTTTTTTATAAAAGTCGCGATATCTCCGAAACTAGAAGAGATAGAGCAAATCTGGCAAAAATTCGAGATCATTTTTATAAAAAATTCAAGTTCAACTTCATTTTTATAAAAGTCGCGATATCTCCGAAACTAGAAGAAATAGAGGAAATCTGGCAAAAATTCGAGATCATTTTTATAAAAAATTCAAGTTCAACTTCTTTTTTATAAAAGTCGCGATATCTCCGAAACTAGAAGAGATAGAGCAAATCTGGCAAAAATTCGAGATCATATTTTAAAAAATTCAAGTTCAACTTCTTTTTTATAAAAGTCGCGATATCTCCGAAACTAGAAGAAATAGAGGAAATCTGGCAAAAATTCGAGATCATTTTTATAAAAAATTCAAGTTCAACTTCTTTTTTATAAAAGTCGCGATATCTCCGAAACTAGAAGAGATAGAGCAAATCTGGCAAAAATTCGAGATCATTTTTATAAAAAATTCAAGTTCAACTTCATTTTTATAAAAGTCGCGATATCTCCGAAACTAGAAGAAATAGAGGAAATCTGACAAAAATTCGAGATCATTTTTATAAAAAATTCAAGTTCAACTTCTTTTTTATAAAAGTCGCGATATCTCCGAAACTAGAAGAGATAGAGCAAATCTGGCAAAAATTCGAGATCATTTTTATAAAAAATTCAAGTTCAACTTCATTTTTATAAAAGTCGCGATATCTCCGAAACTAGAAGAAATAGAGGAAATCTGGCAAAAATTCGAGATCATTTTTATAAAAAATTCAAGTTCAACTTCTTTTTTATAAAAGTCGCGATATCTCCGAAACTAGAAGAGATAGAGCAAATCTGGCAAAAATTCGAGATCATTTTTATAAAAAATTCAAGTTCAACTTCATTTTTATAAAAGTCGCGATATCTCCGAAACTAGAAGAAATAGAGGAAATCTGGCAAAAATTCGAGATCATTTTTATAAAAAATTCAAGTTCAACTTTTTTTTTATAAAAGTCGCGATATCTCCGAAACTAGAAGAGATAGAGCAAATCTGGCAAAAATTCGAGATCATTTTTTAAAAAATTCAAGTTCAACTTCATTTTTATAAAAGTCGCGATATCTCCGAAACTAGAAGAAATAGAGGAAATCTGGCAAAAATTCGAGATCATTTTTATAAAAAATTCAAGTTCAACTTCTTTTTTATAAAAGTCGCGATATCTCCGAAACTAGAAGAGATAGAGCAAATCTGGCAAAAATTCGAGATCATTTTTATAAAAAATTCAAGTTCAACTTCATTTTTATAAAAGTCGCGATATCTCCGAAACTAGAAGAAATAGAGGAAATCTGACAAAAATTCGAGATCATTTTTATAAAAAATTCAAGTTCAACTTCTTTTTTATAAAAGTCGCGATATCTCCGAAACTAGAAGAGATAGAGCAAATCTGGCAAAAATTCGAGATCATTTTTATAAAAAATTCAAGTTCAACTTCATTTTTATAAAAGTCGCGATATCTCCGAAACTAGAAGAAATAGAGGAAATCTGGCAAAAATTCGAGATCATTTTTATAAAAAATTCAAGTTCAACTTCTTTTTTATAAAAGTCGCGATATCTCCGAAACTAGAAGAGATAGAGCAAATCTGGCAAAAATTCGAGATCATTTTTATAAAAAATTCAAGTTCAACTTCATTTTTATAAAAGTCGCGATATCTCCGAAACTAGAAGAAATAGAGGAAATCTGGCAAAAATTCGAGATCATTTTTATAAAAAATTCAAGTTCAACTTCTTTTTTATAAAAGTCGCGATATCTCCGAAACTAGAAGAGATAGAGCAAATCTGGCAAAAATTCGAGATCATTTTTATAAAAAATTCAAGTTCAACTTCATTTTTATAAAAGTCGCGATATCTCCGAAACTAGAAGAAATAGAGGAAATCTGGCAAAAATTCGAGATCATTTTTATAAAAAATTCAAGTTCAACTTCTTTTTTATAAAAGTCGCGATATCTCCGAAACTAGAAGAGATAGAGCAAATCTGGCAAAAATTCGAAATCATTTTGATTAAAGTCGCGATATCTCCGAAACTAGAAGTGATAGAGCAAATCTGGCAAAAATTCGAGATCATTTTTATAAAAAATTCAAGTTCGACTTCATTTTTATAAAAGTCGCGATATCTCCGAAACAAGAAGAGATAGAGCAAATCTGGCAAAAATTCGAGATCATTTTTATAAAAAATTCAAGTTCAACTTCATTTTTATAAAAGTCGCGATATCTCCGAAACTAGAAGAAATAGAGGAAATCTGGCAAAAATTCGAGATCATTTTTATAAAAAATTCAAGTTCAACTTCATTTTTATAAAAGTCGCGATATCTCCGAAACTAGAAGAAATAGAGGAAATCTGGCAAAAATTCGAGATCATTTTTATAAAAAATTCAAGTTCAACTTCATTTTTATAAAAGTCGCGATATCTCCGAAACTAGAAGAAATAGAGGAAATCTGGCAAAAATTCGAGATCATTTTTATAAAAAATTCAAGTTCAACTTCTTTTTTATAAAAGTCGCGATATCTCCGAAACTAGAAGAAATAGAGCAAATCTGGCAAAAATTCGAGATCATTTTTATAAAAAATTCAAGTTCAACTTCTTTTTTATAAAAGTCGCGATATCTCCGAAACTAGAAGAGATAGAGCAAATCTGGCAAAAATTCGAGATCATTTTTATAAAAAATTCAAGTTCAACTTCTTTTTTATAAAAGTCGCGATATCTCCGAAACTAGAAGAAATAGAGCAAATCTGGCAAAAATTCGAGATCATTTTTATAAAAAATTCAAGTTCAACTTCATTTTTATAAAAGTCGCGATATCTCCGAAACTAGAAGAAATAGAGGAAATCTGGCAAAAATTCGAGATCATTTTTATAAAAAATTCAAGTTCAACTTCATTTTTATAAAAGTCGCGATATCTCCGAAACTAGAAGAAATAGAGGAAATCTGGCAAAAATTCGAGATCATTTTTATAAAAAATTCAAGTTCAACTTCTTTTTTATAAAAGTCGCGATATCTCCGAAACTAGAAGAAATAGAGCAAATCTGGCAAAAATTCGAGATCATTTTTATAAAAAATTCAAGTTCAACTTCTTTTTTATAAAAGTCGCGATATCTCCGAAACTAGAAGAGATAGAGCAAATCTGGCAAAAATTCGAGATCATTTTTATAAAAAATTCAAGTTCGACTTCATTTTTATAAAAGTCGCGATATCTCCGAAACTAGAAGAGATAGAGCAAATCTGGCAAAAATTCGAGATCATTTTTATAAAAAATTCAAGTTCAACATCATTTTTATAAAAGTCGCGATATCTCCGAAACTAGAAGAAATAGAGGAAATCTGGCAAAAATTCGAGATCATTTTTATAAAAAATTCAAGTTCAACTTCATTTTTATAAAAGTCGCGATATCTCCGAAACTAGAAGAAATAGAGGAAATCTGGCAAAAATTCGAGATCATTTTTATAAAAAATTCAAGTTCAACTTCATTTTTATAAAAGTCGCGATATCTCCGAAACTAGAAGAGATAGAGCAAATCTGGCAAAAATTCGAGATCATTTTTATAAAAAATTCAAGTTCAACTTCTTTTTTATAAAAGTCGCGATATCTCCGAAACTAGAAGAGATAGAGCAAATCTGGCAAAAATTCGAGATCATTTTTATAAAAAATTCAAGTTCAACTTCATTTTTATAAAAGTCGCGATATCTCCGAAACTAGAAGAAATAGAGGAAATCTGGCAAAAATTCGAGATCATTTTTATAAAAAATTCAAGTTCAACTTCATTTTTATAAAAGTCGCGATATCTCCGAAACTAGAAGAGATAGAGCAAATCTGGCAAAAATTCGAGATCATTTTTATAAAAAATTCAAGTTCAACTTCTTTTTTATAAAAGTCGCGATATCTCCGAAACTAGAAGAGATAGAGCAAATCTGGCAAAAATTCGAGATCATTTTTATAAAAAATTCAAGTTCAACTTCATTTTTATAAAAGTCGCGATATCTCCGAAACTAGAAGAAATAGAGGAAATCTGGCAAAAATTCGAGATCATTTTTATAAAAAATTCAAGTTCAACTTCATTTTTATAAAAGTCGCGATATCTCCGAAACTAGAAGAGATAGAGCAAATCTGGCAAAAATTCGAGATCATTTTTATAAAAAATTCAAGTTCAACTTCTTTTTTATAAAAGTCGCGATATCTCCGAAACTAGAAGAGGTAGAGCAAATCTGGCAAAAATTCGAGATCATTTTTATAAAAAATTCAAGTTCGACTTCATTTTTATAAAAGTCGCGATATCTCCGAAACTAGAAGAGATAGAGCAAATCTGGCAAAAATTCGAGATCATTTTTATAAAAAATTCAAGTTCAACATCATTTTTATAAAAGTCGCGATATCTCCGAAACTAGAAGAGATAGAGCAAATCTGGCAAAAATTCGAGATCATTTTTATAAAAAATTCAAGTTCAACTTCATTTTTATAAAAGTCGCGATATCTCCGAAACTAGAAGAAATAGAGGAAATCTGGCAAAAATTCGAGATCATTTTTATAAAAAATTCAAGTTCAACTTCTTTTTTATAAAAGTCGCGATATCTCCGAAACTAGAAAAGATAGAGCAAATCTGGCAAAAATTCGAGATCATTTTTATAAAAAATTCAAGTTCAACATCATTTTTATAAAAGTCGCGATATCTCCGAAACTAGAAGAGATAGAGCAAATCTGGCAAAAATTCGAGATCATTTTTATAAAAAATTCAAGTTCAACTTCATTTTTATAAAAGTCGCGATATCTCCGAAACTAGAAGAGATAGAGCAAATCTGGCAAAAATTCGAAATCATTTTGATTAAAGTCGCGATATCTCCGAAACTAGAAGTGATAGAGCAAATCTGGCAAAAATTCGAGATCATTTTTATAAAAAATTCAAGTTCGACTTCATTTTTATAAAAGTCGCGATATCTCCGAAACAAGAAGAGATAGAGCAAATCTGGCAAAAATTCGAGATCATTTTTATAAAAAATTCAAGTTCAACTTCATTTTTATAAAAGTCGCGATATCTCCGAAACTAGAAGAAATAGAGGAAATCTGGCAAAAATTCGAGATCATTTTTATAAAAAATTCAAGTTCAACTTCTTTTTTATAAAAGTCGCGATATCTCCGAAACTAGAAAAGATAGAGCAAATCTGGCAAAAATTCGAGATCATTTTTATAAAAAATTCAAGTTCAACTTTTTTTATAAAAGTCGCGATATCTCCGAAACTAGAAGAGATAGAGCCAATCTGGCAAAAATTCGAGATCATTTTTATAAAAAATTCAAGTTCAACATCATTTTTATAAAAGTCGCGATATCTCCGAAACTAGAAGAGATAGAGCAAATCTGGCAAAAATTCGAGATCATTTTTATAAAAAATTCAAGTTCAACTTCATTTTTATAAAAGTCGCGATATCTCCGAAACTAGAAGAGATAGAGCAAATCTGGCAAAAATTCGAAATCATTTTGATTAAAGTCGCGATATCTCCGAAACTAGAAGTGATAGAGCAAATCTGGCAAAAATTCGAGATCATTTTTATAAAAAATTCAAGTTCGACTTCATTTTTATAAAAGTCGCGATATCTCCGAAACTAGAAGAGATAGAGCAAATCTTGCAAAAATTCGAGATCATTTTTATAAAAAATTCAAGTTCAACTTCATTTTTATAAAAGTCGCGATATCTCCGAAACTAGAAGAAATAGAGGAAATCTGGCAAAAATTCGAGATCATTTTTATAAAAAATTCAAGTTCAACTTCTTTTTTATAAAAGTCGCGATATCTCCGAAACTAGAAGAAATAGAGGAAATCTGGCAAAAATTCGAGATCATTTTTATAAAAAATTCAAGTTCAACTTCTTTTTTATAAAAGTCGCGATATCTCCGAAACTAGAAGAGATAGAGCAAATCTGGCAAAAATTCGAGATCATTTTTATAAAAAATTCAAGTTCAACTTCATTTTTATAAAAGTCGCGATATCTCCGAAACTAGAAGAAATAGAGGAAATCTGGCAAAAATTCGAGATCATTTTTATAAAAAATTCAAGTTCAACTTCTTTTTTATAAAAGTCGCGATATCTCCGAAACTAGAAGAGATAGAGCAAATCTGGCAAAAATTCGAGATAATTTTTATAAAAAATTCAAGTTCAACATCATTTTTATAAAAGTCGCGATATCTCCGAAACTAGAAGAGATAGAGCTATTAAAACACGAGGATTCTTGAATTGAAGTTTATTGATAAATTAATTGAAAAATGTGTACTACAAAATTATGTGTGTATCGTGCAAAGGAAAAAGTATACAATGACAAATTTTTCTTTCTACAACATATTCATACAAAAACCAAAGCCTTCTTTGTTTCATATAAGTAGTGGATTGCTTCGTTCCACAACACCTCCCCTCGAAGTAAATACACTACTGTTGATATTGCTGGTTCATCAAACCCAAATTAGTTGAACAAAAGTTGTGTTTATTTCTATTGAGTCCTTTGGTCAGCACATCAGCAGGCATATCTTCAGTTGATAGATATTCAAGGGATATATTGCCATTTCGAACACAGTCGCGTACAAAATGATGACGGATATCAATATGTTTCGTACGGGCACTGTATCCAAAGTTTTGTATAAGTTTTTGCGCGCTTTGACTATCATTATACAAAGTTATGTTTTCGGTATTTAAACCAATGCTATTCAAAATTCCTTTCAGATAAATTGCTTCTTTACTTGCTTCAGCTATTGCAATATATTCTGCTTCGGTACTGGAGAGTGAAACCGTTCTTTGTTTACGAGCTTCCCAACTTATCGCTCCTCCAGCCAATATAAATGCATAACCAGAATACGAACGACGATCTGAAATGTTTCCACCCCAATCAGCATCAACAACGCCAAATAAATTTTCATTGGTTTTCTTAAACAGTAAACCGTAATCGAGCGTTCCTTTCAAATATCTCAGAATTCTTTTTACTGCTTTCCAGTGTTCTTCATTATAGTTGGAATTAAACTGACTCATGAAATTGACAGCATATGCAATATCGGGACGCGTTGTGACTGCTAAGTACATTAATGCACCTATTAATTTTTGATATGGATATCTGGACATTACTTCTTCATCTTTTTCAGATGGTACTGCTAGCTTACAATTTGCTTCAATAGGTGTTGAGGAGGGTTTACAATCTGCCATTCCAAAACGGTCAAGTACCAATTCAGCGTACTTACGTTGAGATAAAAATACTTCATGTGCTTCGAGATTTTGTTCAAAGTGTATACCCAGACACTGCTTAACTTCACCAATATCCTTCATATCAAACGATTTCGATAGTGACATCTTAATGGAGTTTATCCATTCTGGTTCGTTTGATGCCAACAATAAGTCGTCAACATATATAGATATCAACAAAAGCTTATTGCCTTCCCTCTTCGAGAATAAACATGGATCTTGAGCAGTTGGTTTCAGGCCTAATTCCTTTAATTTCTCGGTTAGTTTGTAGTACCACATAAGACCAGATTGACGTAAACCATATAAGGCTTTATTGAGTTTGCACACAGGGGTTTTCTTCATTCTCAAATCCTTTAGCCATTTACTAGCAGTATCTTTGACTTCTTTGCTGTATTTCCCGTTCTTTTTGGTCGATTGTCCTAATTTGATGCTCGCAAGTATTGACTCTAATTCATCTGGAACTTGCATAAAAACATTTTCATCTAAATCGCCATTTAGATACGCCGTCACAACATCCATTTGATGTATCACCAGATCGAATTCTGCAGCCAAAGCTGCCAAAAGTCTAATCGACGATGATCTCGCAACAGGGGAATATGTTTCGTGAAAATCTTCACCAGGTCTCTGCGCATATCCTTTTGCTACTAATCGAGCTTTCTTCTTCCCATTTTCTTTGGTTCGGAACACCATTCGACTACCCACAGTAGCCCTTTCAGGATGCTTTTCAACTATTTCCCAAGTATTATTTTTAATTTGGGACAAATATTCATCCTCTATAGCTTTCTTCCATTCTTTTGCATCTTGACTTTTCAAAGCTTCATCTATTGTCTTCGGATCATTTATAGTAGATAAGTATGCGTACTCACATTCTACGAAGTTTTCCTCTTCGGTATTTTCAGATTGATCGCTGCTAACATCTTGAACTGTATGGAATATTTTTCTAGGTCTTCCCCGGTTTCCAAGTCTTTCAAGTTTCGGACGCCCTCTCCCTCTTTTTTGAGTTGTCTCATTTTCTGAATGTTCAACCAAATTTTCAACTAACGTTTCATTTTCAGCATCACTATTTGATATACCTTCATTTAATGTTTCCGCTTCTCGCTCAGGTGACTTATCTTGACATTCAATCTCTATTTCATTGTGTATTTCGGATTCATAAAAGTCGTCGTAGGATTTTTCAAATCCACTTTCGTTAATAAATTTTACGTCTCTACTTATTAAGATTTCTCTTTTCCGTGGACACAACATACGGTAAGCTTTCGATTCAGAAGAATAGCCCACAAAAACACATAATTCTGATCTGGACTCAAATTTAGATTTAGGTTTCTTGTTTAAAACGTAACCTTTGGAACCAAATATTTGCATATGTACCACAGAAGGTTTCATATTTGTCCACGTTTTGTATGGTATCTCATCCGTTGCTGACGTTACACATCGATTTCGAATATAACACGCTGTATTTATAGCTTCTGCCCAAAAAGATGGTGGCGAACCGGCATGTTTCATCATACATCTTGCCATTTCTACAAGTGTTCTATTTTTACGTTCTGCCATACCATTTTGCTGTGGCGTATATGGAGTAGTTAGCCGACGTTTTATACCACTTTTCTCTAAATATTTGTCGAATTCCCGATTACAGTATTCTTTTCCGTTGTCCGATTGAAGGTTTTTTATTTTGCGACCTGTCAAGATTTCAGCATATGTTTTATATTTCTGAAAAGCTGAGAATACTTCCGACTTGTGTTTTAAAAAGTATACTTCACACCACCGAGATTTTTCATCAATAAAAGTTACGAAGTATCTTGCACCGCCATTTGATTGGCATCTCATTGGCCCACATACGTCACTGTGAACTATTTCAAGTAAATCTTTGCATGTATTGTGTTCATTCTTTGGAAATTTTCCCCGAGTTTGTTTTTCACTGTTTGGAATCGTTTTTAAATTTTAAACCGTAAACTTTGTCACTATTTGCCATTTTCTTCAAATCTTTTTCATTTAAGTGCCATGCATCAATTTCATTTTTAGGTTCTACAATATTTACAGAATTTTCAAGTTTTTCAATGTAATATAGGTTACCGATTCTTTTAGCAGTTAAAATCACCTTTTTGTTTTTATCAATTATAACTGCGTCGTTCTTACGAAATTTTACTTCATAACCGTTATCTGTTATTTTCGACACTGACAGTAAATTTGTTCTTAGATCCGGCACATAAAGAACGTCTTTTAGTTCCAAATTTGTCTCACAACCCCGTTTATTCACTGAGACATCCACTTTTCCGATTCCATTAATTTTTGTACAATTATTGTTTGCCAAGTTTAAAGTCTGATCCAATGGCGACATATTTCTAAAATTTTCTTTACTGGCACTCATATGTGACGTACAACCGCTATCTAAACACCATTTAGATTTAACATCGGGACACAAATAAACTGTTTCTTTTGTCATTAATGACACATTCGAATTTTTATTTTCTTCCACTTTTTGTGTACTTTGAAAATGTTTACTGTTTTTAGATCTACAATTCCTCGCGAAATGTCCGATTTTACCGCACTTAAAACAACCACTGTTTACTTTATTTTTCATTTGTTTTTCTTTTGGTTGATGTTTTTTAGCATATAGCGCATTTGTTGTGTCACTATTTTCTTTAGATTTTCTTGATTCAGATTCTTCCAAAATTTTAACACGCAAAATTTCCGGTTTTGGTAGTTCATCGCGGGTTTCTAAAGCACACCGAAAAGTTTCGAACGAATCTGGGAGACTATACAAGAGCAAAATCGCTAATAGCTCATCACCGATTTGAACACCGATTTCTTTTAGTTTTGCCACGGCATCGAAAAAATCATTTAAATGTTCACGGACTTTATCACTTTCACGCATTCGCGATAAAGCAACTCTTTTCAATAGTGTAGCCTTCCGCGCAGGCCCTTTCGATTGATACGTAGATTCCAATCTCAGCCAAATATTCCTTGCACTTTCACATTCTGCAATCAAACCCAATTCTGAGGGACTCATTGCCAACATTATGTCGGCCGCTGCCTTTTGGTCTTGCTTTTTCCAAGCTGCTGCTGCATTTGCATCCGTCGGACATACATCAGTTCCGTCGACATATGCCCACAAATCATTTTTCACCAAAATAGCACGCATTTGCAGTTTCCATGTGTCATAGTTCTCCGCGTTTAGCGGTTCAATACGTACCACACCAGCCATTTTTCAATTCGACATCAAATTTTCCGTTTTGCCTTCCAATTCTTAATTTTTCCTCTCAAAAATTATCGCCGCTTATTGACTATTCGTTAATTCGCGGTTATTTTGCCTCTTCTGGGCCCATAACCTATTAAAACACGAGGATTCTTGAATTGAAGTTTATTGATAAATTAATTGAAAAATGTGTACTACAAAATTATGTGTGTATCGTGCAAAGGAAAAAGTATACAATGACAAATTTTTCTTTCTACAACATATTCATACAAAAACCAAAGCCTTCTTTGTTTCATATAAGTAGTGGATTGCTTCGTTCCACAACAAGAGCAAATCTGGCAAAAATTCGAGATAATTTTTATAAAAAATTCAAGTTCGACTTCATTTTTATAAAAGTCGCGATATCTGCGAAACTAGAAGAGATAGAGCAAATCTGGCAAAAATTCGAGATCATCTTTATAAAAAATTCAAGTTCAACTTCATTTTTATAAAAGTCGCGATATCTCCGAAACTAGAAGAGATAGAGAAAATCTGGCAAAAATTCGAGATCATTTGTATAAAAAATTCAAGTTCAACTTCATTTTTAGCAAATCTGGCAAAAATTCGAGATCATTTTTATAAAAAATTCAAGTTCAACTTCATTTTTATAAAAGTCGCGATATCTGTGAAACTAGAAGAGATAGAGCAAATCTGGCAAAAATTCGAGATCATTTTTATAAAAGTCGCGATATCTCCGAAACTAGAAGAGATAGAGCAAATCAGGCAAAAATTCGAGATCATTTTTAAAAAAAATTCAAGTTCAACTTCATTTTTAGCAAATCTGGCAAAAATTCGAGATCATTTTTATAAAAAATTCAAGTTCAACTTCATTTTTATAAAAGTCGCGATATCTGTGAAACTAGAAGAGATAGAGCAAATCTGGCAAAAATTCGAGATCATTTTTATAAAAGTCGCGATATCTCCGAAACTAGAAGAGATAGAGCAAATCTGGCAAAAATTCGAGATCATTTTTATAAAAAATTCAAGTTCAACTTCATTTTTAGCAAATCTGGCAAAAATTCGAGATCATTTTTATAAAAAATTCAAGTTCAACTTCATTTTTATAAAAGTCGCGATATCTCTGAAACTAGAAGAGATAGAGCAAATCTGGCAAAAATTCGAGATCATTTTTATAAAAGTCGCGATATCTCCGAAACTAGAAGAGATAGAGCAAATCTGGCAAAAATTCGAGATCATTTTTATAAAAAATTCAAGTTCAACTTCATTTTTATAAAAGTCGCGATATCTCTGAAACTAGAAGAGATAGAGCAAATCTGGCAAAAATTCGAGATCATTTTTATAAAAGTCGCGATATCTCCGAAACTAGAAGAGATAGAGCAAATCTGGCAAAAATTCGAGATCATTTTTATAAAAAATTCAAGTTCAACTTCATTTTCATAAAAGTCGCGATATCTCTGAAACTAGAAGAGATAGAGCAAATCTGGCAAAAATTCGAGATCATTTTTATAAAAGTCGCGATATCTCCGAAACTAGAAGAGATAGAGCAAATCTGGCAAAAATTCGAGATCATTTTTATAAAAAATTCAAGTTCAACTTCATTTTTATAAAAGTCGCGATATCTCTGAAACTAGAAGAGATAGAGCAAATCTGGCAAAAATTCGAGATCATTTTTATAAAAGTCGCGATATCTCCGAAACTAGAAGAGATAGAGCAAATCTGGCAAAAATTCGAGATCATTTTTATAAAAAATTTAAGTTCAACTTCATTTTTATAAAAGTCGCGATATCTGTGAAACTAGAAGAGATAGAGCAAATCTGGCAAAAATTCGAGATCATTTTTATAAAAAATTCAAGTTCAACTTCATTTTTAGCAAATCTGGCAAAAATTCGAGATCATTTTTATAAAAAATTCAAGTTCAACTTCATTTTTATAAAAGTCGCGATATCTCTGAAACTAGAAGAGATAGAGCAAATCTGGCAAAAATTCGAGATCATTTTTATAAAAGTCGCGATATCTCCGAAACTAGAAGAGATAGAGCAAATCTGGCAAAAATTCGAGATCATTTTTATAAAAAATTTAAGTTCAACTTCATTTTTATAAAAGTCGCGATATCTGTGAAACTAGAAGAGATAGAGCAAATCTGGCAAAAATTCGAGATCATTTTTATAAAAAATTCAAGTTCAACTTCATTTTTAGCAAATCTGGCAAAAATTCGAGATCATTTTTATAAAAAATTCAAGTTCAACTTCATTTTTATAAAAGTCGCGATATCTCTGAAACTAGAAGAGATAGAGCAAATCTGGCAAAAATTCGAGATCATTTTTATAAAAGTCGCGATATCTCCGAAACTAGAAGAGATAGAGCAAATCTGGCCAAAATTCGAGATCATTTTTATAAAAAATTCAAGTTCAACTTCATTTTTATAAAAGTCGCGATATCTCTGAAACTAGAAGAGATAGAGCAAATCTGGCAAAAATTTGAGATCATTTTTATAAAAAACTCAAGTTCAACTTCATTTTTATAAAAGTCGCGATATCTCCGAAACTAGAAGAGATAGAGCAAATCTGGCAAAAATTTGAGATCATTTTTATAAAAAATTCAAGTTCAACTTCATTTTTATAAAAGTCGCGATATCTGTGAAACTAGAAGAGATAGAGCAAATCTGGCAAAAATTTGAGATCATTTTTATAAAAAATTCAAGTTCAACTTCATTTTTATAAAAGTCGCGATATCTCTGAAACTAGAAGAGATAGAGCAAATCTGGCAAAAATTCGAGATCATTTTTATAAAAAATTCAAGTTCAACTTCATTTTTATAAAAGTCGCGATATCTCTGAAACTAGAAGAGATAGAGCAAATCTGGCAAAAATTCGAGATCATTTTTATAAAAGTCGCGATATCTCCGAAACTAGAAGAGATAGAGCAAATCTGGCAAAAATTCGAGATCATTTTTATAAAAAATTCAAGTTCAACTTCATTTTCATAAAAGTCGCGATATCTCTGAAACTAGAAGAGATAGAGCAAATCTGGCAAAAATTCGAGATCATTTTTATAAAAGTCGCGATATCTCCGAAACTAGAAGAGATAGAGCAAATCTGGCAAAAATTCGAGATCATTTTTATAAAAGTCGCGATATCTGCGAAACTAGAAGAGATAGAGCAAATCTGGCAAAAATTCGAGATCATCTTTATAAAAAATTCAAGTTCAACTTCATTTTTATAAAAGTCGCGATATCTCCGAAACTAGAAGAGATAGAGAAAATCTGGCAAAAATTCGAGATCATTTGTATAAAAAATTCAAGTTCAACTTCATTTTTAGCAAATCTGGCAAAAATTCGAGATCATTTTTATAAAAAATTCAAGTTCAACTTCATTTTTATAAAAGTCGCGATATCTGTGAAACTAGAAGAGATAGAGCAAATCTGGCAAAAATTCGAGATCATTTTTATAAAAGTCGCGATATCTCCGAAACTAGAAGAGATAGAGCAAATCAGGCAAAAATTCGAGATCATTTTTAAAAAAAATTCAAGTTCAACTTCATTTTTAGCAAATCTGGCAAAAATTCGAGATCATTTTTATAAAAAATTCAAGTTCAACTTCATTTTTATAAAAGTCGCGATATCTGTGAAACTAGAAGAGATAGAGCAAATCTGGCAAAAATTCGAGATCATTTTTATAAAAGTCGCGATATCTCCGAAACTAGAAGAGATAGAGCAAATCTGGCAAAAATTCGAGATCATTTTTATAAAAAATTCAAGTTCAACTTCATTTTTATAAAAGTCGCGATATCTCTGAAACTAGAAGAGATAGAGCAAATCTGGCAAAAATTCGAGATCATTTTTATAAAAGTCGCGATATCTCCGAAACTAGAAGAGATAGAGCAAATCTGGCAAAAATTCGAGATCATTTTTATAAAAAATTCAAGTTCAACTTCATTTTCATAAAAGTCGCGATATCTCTGAAACTAGAAGAGATAGAGCAAATCTGGCAAAAATTCGAGATCATTTTTATAAAAGTCGCGATATCTCCGAAACTAGAAGAGATAGAGCAAATCAGGCAAAAATTCGAGATCATTTTTAAAAAAAATTCAAGTTCAACTTCATTTTTAGCAAATCTGGCAAAAATTCGAGATCATTTTTATAAAAAATTCAAGTTCAACTTCATTTTTATAAAAGTCGCGATATCTGTGAAACTAGAAGAGATAGAGCAAATCTGGCAAAAATTCGAGATCATTTTTATAAAAGTCGCGATATCTCCGAAACTAGAAGAGATAGAGCAAATCTGGCAAAAATTCGAGATCATTTTTATAAAAAATTCAAGTTCAACTTCATTTTTATAAAAGTCGCGATATCTCTGAAACTAGAAGAGATAGAGCAAATCTGGCAAAAATTCGAGATCATTTTTATAAAAGTCGCGATATCTCCGAAACTAGAAGAGATAGAGCAAATCTGGCAAAAATTCGAGATCATTTTTATAAAAAATTCAAGTTCAACTTCATTTTCATAAAAGTCGCGATATCTCTGAAACTAGAAGAGATAGAGCAAATCTGGCAAAAATTCGAGATCATTTTTATAAAAGTCGCGATATCTCCGAAACTAGAAGAGATAGAGCAAATCTGGCAAAAATTCGAGATCATTTTTATAAAAAATTCAAGTTCAACTTCATTTTTATAAAAGTCGCGATATCTCTGAAACTAGAAGAGATAGAGCAAATCTGGCAAAAATTCGAGATCATTTTTATAAAAGTCGCGATATCTCCGAAACTAGAAGAGATAGAGCAAATCTGGCAAAAATTCGAGATCATTTTTATAAAAAATTTAAGTTCAACTTCATTTTTATAAAAGTCGCGATATCTGTGAAACTAGAAGAGATAGAGCAAATCTGGCAAAAATTCGAGATCATTTTTATAAAAAATTCAAGTTCAACTTCATTTTTAGCAAATCTGGCAAAAATTCGAGATCATTTTTATAAAAAATTCAAGTTCAACTTCATTTTTATAAAAGTCGCGATATCTCTGAAACTAGAAGAGATAGAGCAAATCTGGCAAAAATTCGAGATCATTTTTATAAAAGTCGCGATATCTCCGAAACTAGAAGAGATAGAGCAAATCTGGCAAAAATTCGAGATCATTTTTATAAAAAATTCAAGTTCAACTTCATTTTTAGCAAATCTGGCAAAAATTCGAGATCATTTTTATAAAAAATTTAAGTTCAACTTCATTTTTATAAAAGTCGCGATATCTGTGAAACTAGAAGAGATAGAGCAAATCTGGCAAAAATTCGAGATCATTTTTATAAAAAATTCAAGTTCAACTTCATTTTTAGCAAATCTGGCAAAAATTCGAGATCATTTTTATAAAAAATTCAAGTTCAACTTCATTTTTATAAAAGTCGCGATATCTCTGAAACTAGAAGAGATAGAGCAAATCTGGCAAAAATTCGAGATCATTTTTATAAAAGTCGCGATATCTCCGAAACTAGAAGAGATAGAGCAAATCTGGCCAAAATTCGAGATCATTTTTATAAAAAATTCAAGTTCAACTTCATTTTTATAAAAGTCGCGATATCTCTGAAACTAGAAGAGATAGAGCAAATCTGGCAAAAATTTGAGATCATTTTTATAAAAAACTCAAGTTCAACTTCATTTTTATAAAAGTCGCGATATCTCCGAAACTAGAAGAGATAGAGCAAATCTGGCAAAAATTTGAGATCATTTTTATAAAAAATTCAAGTTCAACTTCATTTTTATAAAAGTCGCGATATCTGTGAAACTAGAAGAGATAGAGCAAATCTGGCAAAAATTTGAGATCATTTTTATAAAAAATTCAAGTTCAACTTCATTTTTATAAAAGTCGCGATATCTCTGAAACTAGAAGAGATAGAGCAAATCTGGCAAAAATTCGAGATCATTTTTATAAAAAATTCAAGTTCAACTTCATTTTTATAAAAGTCGCGATATCTCTGAAACTAGAAGAGATAGAGCAAATCTGGCAAAAATTCGAGATCATTTTTATAAAAGTCGCGATATCTCCGAAACTAGAAGAGATAGAGCAAATCTGGCAAAAATTCGAGATCATTTTTATAAAAAATTCAAGTTCAACTTCATTTTTATAAAAGTCGCGATATCTCTGAAACTAGAAGAGATAGAGCAAATCTGGCAAAAATTTGAGATCATTTTTATAAAAAATTCAAGTTCAACTTCTTTTTTATAAAAGTCGCGATATCTCCGAAACTAGAAGAGATAGAGCAAATCTGGCAAAAATTCGAGATCATTTTTATAAAAAATTCAAGTTCAACTTCATTTTTATAAAAGTCGCGATATCTCCGAAACTAGAAGAAATAGAGGAAATCTGGCAAAAATTCGAGATCATTTTTATAAAAATCGCGATATCTCCGAAACTAGAAGAGATAGAGCAAATCTGGCAAAAATTCGAGATCATTTTTATAAAAAATTCAAGTTCAACTTCATTTTTATAAAAGTCGCGATATCTCCGAAACTAGAAGAAATAGAGGAAATCTGGCAAAAATTCGAGATCATTTTTATAAAAATCGCGATATCTCCGAAACTAGAAGAGATAGAGCAAATCTGGCAAAAATTCGAGATCATTTTTATAAAAAATTCAAGTTCAACTTCATTTTTAGCAAATCTGGCAAAAATTCGAGATCATTTTTATAAAAAATTCAAGTTCAACTTCATTTTTATAAAAGTCGCGATATCTGTGAAACTAGAAGAGATAGAGCAAATCTGGCAAAAATTCGAGATCATTTTTATAAAAGTCGCGATATCTCCGAAACTAGAAGAGATAGAGCAAATCTGGCAAAAATTCGAGATCATTTTTATAAAAAATTCAAGTTCAACTTCATTTTTATAAAAGTCGCGATATCTGTGAAACTAGAAGAGATAGAGCAAATCTGGCAAAAATTCGAGATCATTTTTATAAAAAATTCAAGTTCAACTTCATTTTTAGCAAATCTGGCAAAAATTCGAGATCATTTTTATAAAAAATTCAAGTTCAACTTCATTTTTATAAAAGTCGCGATATCTCTGAAACTAGAAGAGATAGAGCAAATCTGGCAAAAATTCGAGATCATTTTTATAAAAAATTCAAGTTCAACTTCATTTTTAGCAAATCTGGCAAAAATTCGAGATCATTTTTATAAAAAATTAAAGTTCAACTTCTTTTTTATAAAAGTCGCGATATCTCCGAAACTAGAAGAGATAGAGCAAATCTGGCAAAAATTCGAGATCATTTTTATAAAAGTCGCGATATCTCCGAAACTAGAAGAAATAGAGGAAATCTGGCAAAAATTCGAGATCATTTTTATAAAAAATTCAAGTTCAACTTCATTTTTATAAAAGTCGCGATATCTCCGAAACTAGAAGAGATAGAGCAAATCTGGCAAAAATTCGAGATCATTTTTATAAAAGTCGCGATATCTCCGAAACTAGAAGAAATAGAGGAAATCTGGCAAAAATTCGAGATCATTTTTATAAAAAATTCAAGTTCAACTTCATTTTTATAAAAGTCGCGATATCTCCGAAACTAGAAGAGATAGAGCAAATCTGGCAAAAATTCGAGATCATTTTTATAAAAGTCGCGATATCTCCGAAACTAGAAGAGATAGAGCAAATCTGGCAAAAATTCGAGATCATTTTTATAAAAAATTCAAGTTCAACTTCATTTTTATAAAAGTCGCGATATCTCCGAAACTAGAAGAGATAGAGCAAATCTGGCAAAAATTCGAGATCATTTTTATAAAAGTCGCGATATCTCCGAAACTAGAAGTGATAGAGCAAATCTGGCAAAAATTCGAGATCATTTTTATAAAACATTCAAGTTCAACTTCATTTTTATAAAAGTCGCGATATCTCCGAAACTAGAAGAGATAGAGCAAATCTGGCAAAAATTCGAGATCATTTTTATAAAAGTCGCGATATCTCCGAAACTAGAAGAGATAGAGCAAATCTGGCAAAAATTCGAGATCATTTTGATAAAAGTCGCGATATCTCCGAAACTAGAAGAGATAGAGCAAATCTGGCAAAAATTCGAGATCATTTTTATAAAAGTCGCGATATCTCCGAAACTAGAAGAGATAGAGCAAATCTGGCAAAAATTCGAGATCATTTTGATAAAAGTCGCGATATCTCCGAAACTAGAAGAGATAGAGCAAATCTGGCAAAAATTCGAGATCATTTTTATAAAAAATTCAAGTTCAACTTCATTTTCATAAAAGTCGCGATATCTCTGAAACTAGAAGAGATAGAGCAAATCTGGCAAAAATTCGAGATCATTTTTATAAAAAATTCAAGTTCAACTTCATTTTTATAAAAGTCGCGATATCTCCGAAACTAGAAAAGATAGAGCAAATCTGGCAAAAATTCGAGATCATTTTTATAAAAAATTCAAGTTAATCTTCATTTTTATAAAAGTCGCGATATCTCCTAAACTAGAAGAGATAGAGCAAATCTGGCAAAAATTCGAGATCATTTTTATAAAAGTCGCGATATCTCCGAAACTAGAAGAAATAGAGGAAATCTGGCAAAAATTCGAGATCATTTTTATAAAAAATTCAAGTTCAACTTCATTTTTATAAAAGTCGCGATATCTCCAAAACTAGAAGAGATAGAGCAAATCTGGCAAAAATTCGAGATCATTTTTATAAAAGTCGCCATATCTCCGAAACTAGAAAAGATAGAGCAAATCTGGCAAAATCTGGAGATAATTTTTATAAAAGTCGCGATATCTCCGAAACTAGAAGAGATAGAGCAAATCTGGCAAAAATTCGAGATCATTTTTATAAAAAATTCAAGTTCAACTTCATTTTTATAAAAGTCGCGATATCTCCGAAACTAGAAGAGATAGAGCAAATCTGGCAAAAATTCGAGATCATTTTTATAAAAGTCGCGATATCACCGAAACTAGAAGAGATAGAGCAAATCTGGCAAAAGTTCGAGATCATTTTTATAAAAGTCGCGATATCTCCGAAACTAGAAGAGATTGAGCAAATCTGGAAAAAATTTGAGATCATTTGATAAAAGTCGCGATATCTCCGAAACTAGAAGTGATAGAGCAAATCTGGCAAAAATTCGAGATCATATTTATAAAACATTCAAGTTCAACTTCATTTTATAAAAGTCACGATATCTCTGAAACTAGAAGAGATAGAGCAAATCTGGCAAAAATTCGAGATCATTTTTATAAAAGTCGCGATATCTCCAAAACTAGAAGAGATAGAGCAAATCTGGCAAAAATTCGAGATCATTTTGATAAAAGTCGCGATATCTCCGAAACTAGAAGAGATAGAGCAAATCTGGCAAAAATTCGAGATCATTTTTATAAAAAATTCAAGTTCAACTTCATTTTCATAAAAGTCGCGATATCTCTGAAACTAGAAGAGATAGAGCAAATCTGGCAAAAATTCGAGATCATTTTTATAAAAAATTCAAGTTCAACTTCATTTTTATAAAAGTCGCGATATCTCCGAAACTAGAAGAGATAGAGCAAATCTGGCAAAAATTCGAGATCGTTATACCCTCAGCCTTTAGGCTAAAGAGGGTATTTACACTTTGATACGACTAAAAATGTGCCTCATCGAAATAATGGTTTTAGACCCCAAGTATGTTTGTACGATATCCGTTTCAGACAATTTTGAGTAGATCTAGCAATGTCCGTCCGTCTGTCTGTCTGTCTGTCCGTCTGTCTGGCTGGCTGGTGCGCACGATAACTCTCGAACGGATCAATCGATTCGGTTCAAATTTTGGGTATCGAAATATTTTGTCCAGATTCGATTTAAGTTCGAAGATGGGCCATATAGGTCCACTCCTTCAGGTACCTCCCCCACAAATGTTCAAAAATTGTCGCAAAACTTGTGCGCACGATAACTCTTGTAGGGAATAACCGATTTGGTCCATACTTTGCACATCGTGTAATTTCTACCAAACTTAGATGAGGTTCCAATACGGACTCAATCGGTCCACTCCTTCGGGTACCTCCCACACAAAATTTCGGATAAGTTCAGTTTAGGACCTGGTCCCGAATAGGGATACGCAGTGGAATGCAATAATCGGTTTTTCGATTATACGGTTTTCGTGAAAAACTTAAAACTCGATTTTCGGTTAGTCGATTATTTGAGAATGTACTAAAAGTCGACTTTCGATTATTCGTTAACCTCCGAAAACCGATTATAATCGAATATAACCGACCATTTCCATTGATGCGATCCGTGATGTATTTATGTATAAAAAGTACCGTCCATTACGCGATTTTAGCGCACCCAATAGTCAACTAAGACTAATAGTCGTCCACGATTAATAGTCGACTACGAATAATAATAGACTACGACTAATGGTCGACAACGAATAATAGTTGACACCGTCTTTCGAAAGTCGATTAAGAATAATCGATTATTCGGTTTTCGCACAGTCAATAGTCGACCACGACTTTAAGCAATTTTGCGGCTAATAATCGATTAATCGATTAACCGAAATCGATTTTACGTATCCCTAGTCCCGAATCGCTTTGATTTTTGTTTACGCAAGTTGTATTCGCTGTCCTCTATACGACGCTGTAGGTTTCATTAGGGGCAAGTCCATACTTCTTGAAAAATAGCCTGAAAGTTACAAAAAACCCTATGACACCGTGTGTAGTGGATGGAGCTCAAGATAACTATCGAACGGATCCGCCGATTCGGTTCAAAATTTGGCCTTCGTAATATTTTGTCCAAACATAATTTAAATTCGAAAATTAGCCATATCGGTCCACTCCTTCAGGTACCTCCCCCACAAAAGTTTAAAAATGTTCGGAAAAGTTGTGCGCAAGATAACTCTTGAAGGGAGTGACCGATGTAATCCATACTTTGCACATAATAATATATATACCTGATATAGATCAGATTCGAATATGGACTATATTTGTCTACTCCTTCTGGTATCTCTCACACACACAATTTTGGATAAGTTCACTTTAAGACCTGCTCTCGAATCACTTTAATTTTTGTTGAAGCGATTTGCATTCACTACCTCCAGTAAGACGGTAAAAGTTTTTTTCAGGGGCAAGTCCATACTTCTTAGGAAAACAGCCCGAATGGTGTAAAAAAAATCCCTATGTCACCATATGTAGCTTTCGGAGAGCACGATAACTCTCGAACTGTTCAACCGATTTGGTCCAACATTTGGTCTTCGTCATATTATATCCAACCTTAGTTTCATGGACAATACCGGTCCACAACTTCCGGTAATTCTTCTTTAAAAAATGTCATTAAAATGCTAGGACGATATCACCTGAATGAGGCAAACAATTTGGTCCAAACTTTGGATCTCCTAATATTTTGTCAACATTTAGTTTAACTTCTAAAATGGCCCACATCGGTCCTCTCTAAGGGTACCTCCCCCACAAAAGTTCAACATTAGTGCAGTTAATTCTAAATCCATATTTTTGTCGGCAAGTTCAAATGTCCAAAAAGGGCCACAAAATTCTGAAGAGACCTTAAATACATTCGATCTGTCCGTAGGTGAAAGTTTCACTTCACATTGGCTGAGGGTATATATCTGTCGGCAAAGCCGACTGACACTTTTTTACTTGTTTTTATAAAAAATTCAAGTTAAACTTCATTTTTATAAAAGTCGCGATATCTCCTAAACTAGAAGAGATAGAGCAAATCTGGCAAAAATTCGAGATCATTTTTATAAAAAATTCAAGTTCAACTTCATTTTTATAAAAGTCGCGATATCTCCGAAACTAGAAGAGATAGAGCAAATCTGGCAAAAATTCGAGATCATTTTTATAAAAGTCGCGATATCTCCGAAACTAGAAGAGATAGAGCAAATCTGGCAAAAATTCGAGATCATTTTTATAAAAAATTCAAGTTCAACTTCATTTTTATAAAAGTCGCGATATCTCCGAAACTAGAAGAGATAGAGCAAATCTGGCAAAAATTCGAGATCATTTTTATAAAAAATTCAAGTTCAACTTCATTTTTATAAAAGTCGCGATATCTCCGAAACTAGAAGAGATAGAGCAAATCTGGCAAAAATTCGAGATCATTTTTATAAAAGTCGCGATATCTCCGAAACTAGAAGAGATAGAGCAAATCTGGCAAAAATTCGAGATCATTTTTATACCCTCAGCCTTTAGGCTAAAGAGGGTATTTACACTTTGATACGACCAAAAATGTGCCTCATCGAAATAATGGTTTTAGACCCCAAGTATGTTTGGACCAAATGTGTTTCAGACAATTTGGAGTCGATTGAGCAATGTCCGTCCGTCTGTCTGTCTGTCTGGCTGGCTGGTGCGCACGATAACTCTCGAACGGATCAATCGATTCGGTTCAAATTTTGGGTATCGAATCATTTTGTCCAGATTCGATTTAAGTTCGAAGATGGGCCAATTAGCTCCACTTCTTCAGGTACCTCCCCCACAAATGTTCAAAAATTGTCGCAAAAGTTGTGCGCACGATAACTCTTGTAGGGAATAACCGATTTGGTCCATACTTTGCACATCGTGTAATTTCTACCAAACTTAGATGAGGTTCCAATATGGACTCAATCGGTCCACTACTTCGGGTACCTCCCACACAAAATTTCGGAAAAGTTCAGTTTAGGACCTGGTCTCGAATCGCTTTGTTTTTTGTTTACGCAAGTTGTATTCGCTGTCCTCTATACGACGCTGTAAGTTTCATTAGGGGCAAGTCCATACTTCCTGAGAAAATAGCCTGAAAGTTATAAAAAACCCTATAACACCGTGTGTAGAGGTTGGAGCGCAAGATAACTTTCGAACGGATTTGCCGATTCGGTCCAAAATTTGGCTTTCGTAATATTTTGCCCAAACTTAGTTCAAGTTCAAAGATGGATTATATCGGTCCACTCCTTCCGGTACCTCCCCCACAAAAGTTCGAAAATGTTCGGAAAATTTGTGAGTACGATAACTCTTGAAGGAAGTAACCGTTTTGTTCCATACTTTGGACATTATGAAATCTCTACCAGACTTAGATGAGGTTACAATATGGAGTCAATCGGTAAACTCCTTCGAGTACCTCCCACACAAAATTTCGGAAAAGTTCAGTTTAGGACCTTCTCTCGAATCGCCTTGGTTTTTGTTGTAACATCTTGTATTCACTGTCACCTATACGAAGGTACAAGTTTCCTCAGGGGCAAGTCCATACTTCCTGAAAAAATAGCCTGAAAGTTGAAAAACAAACCCTATGACACAATGTTTATGGGTGGAAGCGCAAGATAATTCTCGAACGGAAATGCCGATTCCGGCCAAATGTGGCCTTCGTAATATTGTTTCCAAACTTAGTTTAAGTTCGTAGATAAGCCATATCGGTCCACTCCTTCAGGTACCTACCCCACAAAAGTTCAAACATATTCGGAAAAATTGTGCGCACGATAACTCTTGATGGGAGTGACCGATTTGGTCCATACTTTACACATTCTCATAATATCTACCAGATAAAGATCAGGTTCGAATATGGACTATATTTGTCCACTCCATCCCGTACATCTCACACAAAATTTTGGATAAGTTCACTTTAAGACCCGCTATTGAATCACTTTGATTTTTGTTGAAGCAACTTACATTTGCTGCCTCAATTACGATGGTAAAAGTTGTTTCAGGGGCAAGTCCATACTTCTTGAGAAAACAGCCCGAAGGGTGTAAAAACCCCCTATGGCACACCCATGGTCTATGCCGGTCCATTCCTTTAACTACCTTTTCCGCAAAATTTTTGAACTTTAATCCTAATCAACATTTTTGTGGGTTCATACGACCAAAATTTTGAAACCCCCTAAATACATAAGTTTTTTGTGAAAAAAGTGTTTCAATTTGCACAGGCTGAGGGTATATCTCTGTCGGCAAAGCCGACTGATACCTTTTTACTTTTTGTTCAAGTGTTTGGTCCACAGGGTCCGCCAAATATCATCCGATTATCATTCAAAGGTGTAGACCAGTTCTTTACATTGTATCCCAACCATGGATGACGTTAAACATTATATCTGAACTACATTAGCTGTAGTATTCTTTTAAAGTATACATTTTCCTGTGGACTTACGACCTTTTCGTACTCAAATTTGTACGTTTTGTGGACTTACGACCTTTTCCGACAAGGGCAAAACATATAGAAAAACGCGACATACTACCATTTTCTTTGTATCATACGACGTGTTTTGAATTGTACTATCATCCTGTAACAAAAACGCGATTTCCAAAAAAGTGGACTTACGACCTTTTCCGACGGAGAAGACGATATGTATTTAAAAATGTCTTATTTGTTGTTATGAGAAAATTTATGCATAAATCGTTAACAGCATTCCATATATATAAATAAATTAAAAATATCTGCGGAATCTAGACAATGCGTGGAAAAATATGAAACCAAATTTATAGAGATTGGGTACATAAATATATTGCATATTATAGCAACAACAAAAGAGAAAAAGTTATTGTTGGAAAATATTGTTACAAATATGTACATATCGACACCTCCAAATAATAGTATGCTAAGTCTAAAAAGTGAGTTTTGCAGGAGAAGCTCTCAAAGTGTGGAAATTTTTTTGTACTTCAGTACTATGCTAAGTCAATATTTGTTTATAACTTCTGTTCGGATTGACCGATCATTACCAAAATTTGACAGAATTCAAGTTAAAGGACGTTCGACACCTCCAGATAATAGTTTGCTAATTCTGAACAGTGAGTTTTGCAGGACAAGCTCTAAAAGTTTGGAAATTCCTTTGACCTTCAGTACTATGCTACGTAAATATTTGGTTATAACTTCTGTTCGGATTGTCCGATTATTACCAAAATTTGACAGAATTTAAGTTAAAGGACGTTAAATATAAAAATGCAAAGAACTTGAAAACATGCTAAGTCGACTTAGCATACTATTGTTTGGAGGCGTCGATATATTGTTTGGTTTGTTTCGAAAAATTAAAAAAAATATTTGGGAGATCTCCAACTATTTGACTAAAATCCAATAAAATAATTATTGTGTTCTGCTAAAACTTCATAAATAAATATGGTATACCATCGCAAAAGCTTAGTTGCTTACTGTGAAAACTTATCAGAATAGGAAATTAAGAGTAATATTGAAATTACATACAATCATTCAAAATATGGGAAAACAAGTAAAAAAGTATCAGTCGGCTTGGCCGACAGAGATATACCCTCAGCATGTGTATATTGAAACTATAATTGTTCCACAAACACAAACATCCCATACGGGACAAGGGGAGACTTCTCTCATATCAATGAGTGCACCCCGATTCATATTAGCTCAATGATATATTGAAACTATTTTTTCCCAAAAAACGTATGTATTTAGAAGGTTTTAAAAATTGTGGACGTATAAACAGACAAAAATGATTATTACATTAAAGTGCAGAGGAAATACTTAAAGGAATGGATCAACATTGACCATTATGGAAGTCGATCTCCAGCTACTACATATGGTGCCATAGGGGGGTTTTACTCCCTTCGGGCTGTTTGCTTAAGAAGTGTGGATTTGCCCCTGAAAAAACTTTTACCATCGTAAGTGAGGCAGCGAATGCAATGCAGTAGCAAGTCTTAAAGTGAACTTATCCGAAATTTTGTTTGGGAGGTACTGCATGAAGTGGACTAATATAGTCAATATTTGAACCTGATGTATATTTGGTAGATATATTAGGATGTGTAAAGTATGGACCAATTCGGCCACTCCCTTCAAAAGTTACTGTACGAACAATTTTTCCGAATATTTTTGAAATGTTGTGGGGGAGGTACCTGATGGAGTGGACCGATATGGCTTATCTTCGAACACAAACTATGTTTGGACAAAATATTACTAAGGCTGAATTTTGGACCGAATCGGCAGATCCGTTCGAGAGTTATCTTGCGCTCCAACCACCTCACACCGTGTCATAGGGTTTTTTTGCAACTTTCAGGCTATTTTCTCAGGAAGTATGGACGTGCCCCTGATGAAACTTTTAGCGTCGTGTAGGGGGTGGTGAATACAAGTTGCTAAAACAAAAATCGATTCGAGAGATGGTCCTAAACTGAACTTATCCAAAATTTCGTGTGGAAGGTACCAGAAGGAGTGGACCGATTGAGTCCATATTGGAACCACATCTAAGTCTGGTACATATTTCACGATGGGCAAAGTATGAACCACATCGGTTACCCCCTTTAAGAGATATCGTGCGCACAATTTTTCCGAACATTTTCGAACTTTTGTGGGGGAGGTACCGGAAGGACTCGACCGATATTGCCCATCTTCGAACTTAAACTAAGTTTGGGCAACATATTACGAAAGCCAAAATTTGAACCGAATCGGTTCATCCGTTCGAGAGTTATCGTGCGCTCCAGCCAGCAGGACAGACAGACAGACCGACAGACAGACGGACGGACATGGCTAGATCGACTCCAAATTGTCTGAAACACATTTCGTCAAAACATACTTGGGGTCTAAAACCATTATTTCGATAAGGCACATTTTTATCGTATCAAAGTGTATATACCCTCCCTAGCCTAAAGGCTGAGGGTATAATTAAAAAGCCTGTTATTCGCGAATTAGTTAGAATCAGTTAATGCGTATCCGCTTTTGGATATGGCGAAACAATCTCTTTAAATATCTATGTATATTTCGATATTTTATTCAGCGGCCAATGTGTGCCGTCAGTTGCATCACACAATGCAAAAAACTTTAAAGTGGGTAAAAGTCGCGTAATGTCCATACGTTGTTGATGTGCATCTGATTTCAGTAGCACCCATCAAAAAATACGTCAATATACACCTACATATTTCAAATAGACTCTTCAAGACGGATGTGCCTCCACATTCTATTTTGGGTAAAATACCTATATTACTTGCGTATCTATGTAATTTATGGCACACGTTTTCGCAAATATTATAATCGCGTATTAAGGACGTCATATATGTAAAAATGTTCAAAGAAAATCGCGGCTTAGTACGCGGATTTGTCAAAATATATTTTTGCACATTTTCCTATTTTAAATGTATCTATACGTTTTAGAGGGGGGGCGCATAAAAAAAAATCTAAATTCATTGAGGTTCAAAGGAAATTAAATTACACTTGTAAATTGTAAACGTAAAAAATAGGTTTTTTACAAAAAAATTCACGCATCATTGGAGCATAATTGGAGTCTAAAGCTCCAATTATTAGGATGCTGTACAGAGTACACTCATGAGATATACATTAAACGACGTGGTGGAGTGGAGTGTATACAAATTGTTACAGAATTTCATCCATTTTTGCTCTTTGGTACTTACCCGATATCAATAAAATAAAATGAACATTATTTGCAGGGTTCTACATTAAAATTTTATTAAATATAATATTATTAAATAACACATACATACGTAATTGTTTATCAATATTAATATTTAGTAAAATTTTGGTTCTATTACTAATGAAGCTGGATAACATTTAGATACGGTAAATTACGTCGTAATACATATAATGGAATTGATAAATTTATATTGATTATATTTGAAATACACAATTTTTTGTGTGTTCTAAATTGTTTTTTGTGTACATATATTTTTTTATTTTATACTTGTTGTTTGTTAAGAGATAATAAATTTAATTACGTTTTTTTATTAATGAAGCTGACTAATTTTTAATGATATAATATTATTTAATTTTGTATTTATTTCATTGTTCATTGTTATTTCATTTCATTGTTTCATTGTTTGGACTAAAGTTAAATATAATAAACATATAACTATTATTTATCTTATACGTTTATAAATATGTTATATAAGTAGTAAATTTTGTGGTTAATTTCTAATAGATTGATTACAATTATTAAATTCTAGATATTTTATTCATTACGTTACTGTCGGTACATGTGATAAGTCAGATCAAAACCGCGAAGAAGTTATTAGAATTGACAAACAACTAGGATTCGTGCTCTTTGTTAACGTTGATCTAATGTTTTCAGAGTGAACATCTGGGAAAATATTTTTTAGTTATTGTTAAAAAAAGATACGGTATACTTCTCTAAGAACTCTTAATTGTAATAATTAATGTTGCATAATATATCTGTTGCTGTGGAGAACATCGGAAGCTTTTGTTACTTAAAATATATAATCAAGCAAAAAGTTGGTTCAGAGGCCTATATCTATTGTACAGCTTAAGAATAATGCTAAGTTTACATTTTCGAAATCCACTCGATTTCAACTGTCAATTCCATTGTTTAAACGTCAAATGAAATCTAATGGATTTCAGATGGGATTTCGTTTGACGTACGTGTACGCAAAGGAATTGACAGTTGTAAATGTAAACGTACTATAATCGTAAGGCTATAATTACTATAAGGCTAGAATTACCAAAGTACTCGCTAAACTGCATCTATACCAACACTTTACCAGTGCTATGTAAAGTATCCAATAGGATTCATTAGAAGTCTTATAAATGCTTACGGATATGCCGATATGTTTGGAAGTTCAGAGAAGTGACGAATCGGGACAATGTATTCTAAATTTGAAACTGGTGCAATATCGCTACAAGAGCACGATTGATAGAACAGGAAAATATAGAATAGGAAAAACTTATTACGATCAAATTTATCGCCCAATAAATCACAGAATACACAAATGGATGGGACATTTTGGAGACGGACCATCATGGAAACGATTGTTGAAGAGTGATATGAACCGTTGTGTTCTATGTTGTCAATTGAAAAAATAAAATTATTTAATACAATGTCGACCAATACGCAGATGGAAAAGCTTTTGAAGATTGGAAAATTGCAGTTGAGGCATATTTTTAAATGAAAGGTCTTTGGTGTTCAATCCAGGGAACAGAAGAAGAGGAAGATAAGAAAATTCAAGCTAAAGCTGAACTGATATTGTTGGTGGGCAAAGCAGTGTATCCCCACATACGTGGGTGCAAAAATGTGAAGGAAATATAGACAACATTACATGGCATTTACGAAGCGGTCTTGTAAGGAGAGTTGGGCTCATCCAAAAGTTTTGGTCAACCAAATTTAAAGATTGTTTCAGCGTTGAACAGTACGTTAATGAAATAATCAATTCACCGGGCTGAATGTGGACAAGAAATGGCTTATGACTAGTTTATCAGAGTAATATAAGCCAATGATTATGGAAATCCAAAGTTCCGGTATTAGAATCACGAGAGATTCAATTAAATTGAAATTGCTACAAGATGTAAAGACGGAATCAACGGATATGGCCTTTGCTAGCAATAAGAAAGTGAAGAAGGACCTAAATGTTACACCTGTAATCAGTATGGACACATAGCTGCAAAATGCCCATGTAAAAATTGAAAAGGCGATTCTAAGAAGGACCACAAACGTAATTTTGCGATGGGAGCTCTTGCTGTGGGAAAGTTGAAAAATAGCGATTGGTACTTCGATTCTTATATGGGCTCCAAATCAGAATTTTTCAACGACGACTTTCAAGAAAGGAAATCTGAAGTAATTTTAGCGAATAATACAAAGATGCGTGTGAATGGTGTCGGAAATGTGGATATGGCCTCTAAGGTTGGAAAATTCAAGAAAGAAAATTTAACTTTTCGGGAAGCCCTGCTTGTTCCAAATTTGTGTATTAATCTGCTATCAGTTTCAAAGATCGTGGAAAGCGAATATGAAATTGTATTCAACAAAAAGGGATGTAAAGTTCTGAACAAAGCTGGAGAAATCATCGTTACAGGCGAATTGGTAAATGGTATGTTTCGGATGAATATCGCTAATAACAAATCTCTTATTTGTCAAGAAAAAATCAAGCTGGGCGATTTATGGCATACGCGAACTGGACATGTTAATAAAGACTCGTTAAGGAAAATGTCTTCAAGAGCTGTTCTAGGTATCGACTGTGAAATAAGTGATCAAGATTGTGACTCGTGTTTGAAGGGTAAAATATCAAGACCACAGTTTAAAGGTGCTGGAACGAGAGCCAATGATATTTTAGGTTTGGTGCACGCAGATCTCTGTGGCCAAATGGAAGTTCCTTCAATAAGTGGATCGAAATATGTGCTCACATTTATAGACGATTTTACAAGAAAAGTTTTTGTATACTTCTTAAAAAGAAAGTCAGAAGTTGCAGATAAGTTCCTGGAATTTAAGGAATTGGTGGAAAATCAGTCTAATAGAAAAATCAAATCCTTAAGAAGTGACAATGGAAAGGAATTCTGCAACAACCAAATGAATAAAATAGTGATTCAAAATGGAATTGACCAGGGACGTACGCAGGATTTCATTTCGGGGGGGGGGGGGGCACAACTTGACCAAAAATCATGAAAAATTCAAATGTTGTGTAGCGTTACTTACGTAAAGCTATTTTAAGGGGTTATGGCCACTTATAAGCATGAAAAAAGCAATTTTCATGCATTTTTATAAAAAATCTATTAAACCTTAAGTTACCTTCTATTTTTTTTTTTTTTGAAAAATCTTACATTCAAATGCCCGCTTATAAAGCACTGTTTTTACTAAAGCAGTTTGCGGTACCCACTGTAGTTTGAAAAAGAATAAACCGATCAGCATATGTTTTTGTGGATCATTACGAACCTAATAATCTTGTCCATTATCGAAAGGAATTAAAAAAATCAATTTTTAAAAATTTTGAACAGTTAAAATCAAAATTTCGATTTTAACAAAAACAAAACACTGTACAAAATTGATATTTTTTCTGACTCCGTCAGCAGTTTTTTTAAAGACTCTCTCGGTTAAGCACATGATTTATGTGTACAATAGTCCCACAAAAACATATAAAGTGCCACTTCGAGGAAAAGACGTTTTTAGTTTCTATGCTACATACAAAACACAATAAATGTGTCCTTTCGAAAGCTCATATCTCGGTAAATTTTTGTCCGATGGACTGGAAATTTTGGCACATATTCTATTCTATATTTTATATGAAATAATGGTACAAAGTATATAAATTCAATAGAAAGAATTCATAATATTTAGTCCCAATTTACATTAGGCGAGTTTACGTGCGGCAAGTCTCAGTTTGTAGGAGAGACACGTAAGGGGTATGGAAGTGGAAAAAAATTGCTCGTACCGGCAATTTTCAGGCAATTCCTTTTATATTTTTCGTTTTTGACATTATTTTCATTGTTTTGAAAACAAATCTTGCCTAAATAGAATTGCCCCTATAAACGCAAGAGGGAAGTTTAAAAGAGAACGAGAAAAATTGCCGCAAGAAAAATCGTTTAATGTAAATCGGGACTAAGGATACAATTTTAAATATTTACAGAGTAGGATATTTAGAATTGAAAATAGACAATATCGAGCTACGTTCCGTAATGTCGCCATGTAAAATTTATTGAAGTATACTGATGTTTTTAATCATACAGGTCCACGTTATGGTTTATCGCAGAATTTTACAACCACAAAGAATTGCCGTTGTCTTTGCTATAGCAAGATTTTCACTATTTCGATGATCTTAGCCTAATTTTTAAGAACATCGGCTGTCGTTGTCGTTGATATGTTTCCAAATGAAAACATTAAGAAAAATTTAACAGTTTTGGAGATATGGTGCGAAATGTATACAAATTATGGAATTTTTAGATATATTATAAAATTAATTTTTTTTTATTTCTCCAAATATTTTATTTTGGGCCTTATCTACAAATTTGCTGCAAAGGTTAGAAGAAGATTTGCATTGGTTTCAGAGATATGCCCAGAATTGCTTTAAAAAATTCAATATTTAACAATGTTTATATGGGGCCATAAAATCCAAGTTGTATCTGACTCAACAAAACGGAACTAGAGCTTTTGTACTTTGGGTCTGTACTTTCAAAAAATCCTCACTTCAAATTATTTGCACATGATTACTTTAAAAATGTTGCACAGTTTTATTTACCGAAAGAGATAGATTAGATTCCGATACCAGGATTATTTTTTACTTTTAATATTTTGTTAGAAAAGAAGCGATATAATTTGTTTTCTTAATCGTACGATTAGAAGTTTTTGGACTCGATGACAAACACTTTGATGGACTTATTGAACCCCACATAATTATTCACTAATAATTATTTGAGAGACACTCCTCTCGATAGTTACCGCGCCCATAAGCTTTTTAGTTGGCCACCGTAGTATTTAGAGCTTTGTCAGGAAGCATAAACTTGTCCACAAAAAGTAGGATATCGCTATAAACAAGACTACAAAATGTCCAAAGAATCATCGAACAGTCTTTAAACTGCAGTTATATTAGACTTGTATAAGAGACCTGAAGATGTTGTCCAAATATATTCTCTTGATGTACTTTTGGAAGTAATCTTGCGAACCATATTAGGTCCCTTCGACCTTTTTAGTGAACATTTTTGAACTTTTATGGCGGAGGTACCGATATGACTTAAATTTAATTTGGACAAAACATTACGAGATCCATAACTTGGACCGAGAGTTATCATGAGTTCCAACCTGCCAGACAAACAGAGATACAGACGGACGGACGGTGGTAAGTACTTCCATCTTGGCTGAAACGAATATCGTCATTGCTAGATCCTCTATCGGGAACCTCCCATTGGCTAATTGGGGAAGCTCAATTTGTCTTTATGACAAGTGGGGTACCGAGGAAGTAAAATACTCGGGGGTGAGCAAAAACTAGGCTACGGGACGGCAGCTGGTCCCTCAGTACCTTTGGTGAAAGCTGAACCAGCTAGAATGGCCACCACTGGAAATCGGTAGGCTTAACCCGTGGAGCGGCTGCAACTACAGATGGAAAACTACTAACCCTTCAGAAGGAAACGGGAAACCACTGAAGTAAAATCCCTTGCAAATCATATAATAATAATTAATATGGAAACAACAGAAGAAACATGGCCCTCAGTCTCTGGCAATAAGAGGGTGCTAAGAATCCCCGGAGGTAAAACAAAAAAGGTATTAAAAATAGGAACGTGGAAAGTTAGAAGCTTATACGAAGCTGGAAAGCTCAATAACACTATAAGTGAAATGAGCAGACTAAATATAGACATTCTCGGAATAAGTGAAACATGGTGGACTGAAAGCGGAGATTTTAGATCGGAAAATACTCGAGTATTTCACTCAGGAAAGCACAGAAAGGTTGTGGCAGTAATAGTAAAGAGTTACATTGCAGAATATGTAACAGGACTCATCCCACATTCTACAGAAAAATGATGATAAAAATTAATACAAAACCTATTAATATGAACATTACCCAAGTTTACGCTCCCACATCGGACTCAAGTAATGACGAAGTCGAGGAATTCTATTCAGAAATCGAAGAGTTACTAAAAACACCAAATCTCATGAAATTATTATTATACAAGGAGATTTTAACGCAAAGTTGGGAAGAGATGAAGTAAATGGAGTCACTGAAAAATTTGGACTATGACAACGCAATGATAGAGGGGATAGACTGGTACAATTCTGCCAAGAACATAAAATGAAAGTTACAAATACAATGTTTCAATTACATCCCAGAAGACTTTATACGTGGAGATCTCATGATAACCCAGAAAACATCATAAGGAATCAAATTGATTACATAATTATCAAAAAACGATATTCTTCATGTGTGATGAAGACCTCAACTTGCCCCGGTGCGGACGTCCCATCTGACCATAACATGCTACTTTCTAAAATCAGGATCAAATTAGCAATTACCCGAAAAAAGAAGAGGACACCCAGACTAAATCTGCACATGATGAAAGATCCAACTGTTAAATGCGAAATTAAAGCAGAGATTAACTCCAAACTTGTAGGAGTAAACAAGGAGGATGTGGAAAATATATGGCATAATCTCAAAACAAAGATAAACTCCACTACAAAACTCTCCTGCATCGAGAGAAGAAGAATGGGTCACTGAGGAAATAAAACAATTACGAATCCTAAGAAGCCAACAGAAAAATAGAAATTTCGAAAGATACTGGGAGATATATAAAGAATTCAGAACCTTGACAAGAGCAGCAAAAAATAATTTACTTAATAGAAAATGTCAAGAAATTGAAACTCTACAGAACCTACACGATGACTTCAACCTTCATAAGAAGTTAAAGGAAGCAGCAGGAGTATATAAAAAACAGCTCCAGCCACTCTGTTAGATGAAAATAACAAAGCCATATTTGAATTAGCAGAGAAAAAACGAATATGGAAAGAATATGTAGCAAAATTATTCACTGATGCCGAAAGAACCCCTTACGAAGAAACAGAAGACAATCTGACTGGAAACCCAATAACAAAGTGCGAAGTAGAGCAGGCAATAAAAACACTCAAAGATATGAAAGCAACAGGACCTGACGATATTCCAGCTGAAGCACTAAAACTTATAGAGGATGAAAATGTGGAACTACTCGTAATACTCTTTAACAACGTATATGACACGGGGAAATATCCACCAGACTGGCTCATTTCAAAATTCATACCGATACCAGAACAACGAAAAAATGTGAAGTATATAGACTGATTAGTATCATGAGTCACGCATTAAAACCTTTTCTAAGAGTAATCCATAGCCGAATATATCCCCAATGTGAAAAGTATATGGGCACATCACAGTTCGGATTTAAACAAGGAATGGAGACTCGAGAAGCACTGCTTAGCTTACAGGTACTAGTTCAGAAATGCCGAGAAGTACAAAAGGATATATTTATATGTTTCGTTGACTACGAAAAAGCTTTCGACATAGTTCGTCACGATAAACTAATAGAAATTTTCAAAACGATTAACATAAGCGACAAGGAAATACGATGTATACGAAATTTATATTGGAAACAGGGGGCATACATCGATATAAACGGAGAAATGACGGAAGAAGTAACGATTTCAAAGGGGGTACGACAAGGATGTATCCTTTGCCGTTGTTATTTAATATATACTCCCAACGAATATTTATGGAGGCTATAGAGCACCAAAAATAGGAGTACAAATACATGGGATGATTATCAACAATATCAGATACGCGGACGATACAACAATATTCGCAAGCACCATATCCGGTCTACAAAAACTTATTGACAAACTCACAGATGTAAGTGAATCGTATGGATTGAAAATCAACAAAAAGAAAACAAAATACATGACCATCAGCAGAAAAAATACGTATAACAACAGTACGTTGAAAATACAAAACACCGTAATAGAAATGGCAAGGGATGCATTGTACAGATACAACAAGATACTGACAAGTCATGACATCGGTATTCAAACTAAAACCAGATTCATCAAATGCTACATCTGGTCTGTTTTATTATATGCATCAGAAACATGGACAATAAAGGCGATAGATGAAAGAAAACTGGAATCATTTGAAATTTGGATATACCGAAAAATACTTAAAATACCGTTGACAGATCGCATAAGAAATGACGGGGTACTAAGAAGTATGAATCAAGATCGCCAACTACTTAAAAGTGTCATACCTGGGACATATCATGAGAAATGATAAATATATTCTTCTGCAAAAAATTATCAAAGGATCAGTTGATGGAAGACCATGCTGAGGAAGAAAAGAAGTTTCTTGGCTGAAAAATATTCTGACATGGACCGGACATCAAAATGAAAGAAGTTTATTGAATGCCGCCAAAAACAGGTATCTATATTTATAAAAATCCATTTTTGTTAAACATAAGAAAAATTGTAAGTCAGCAAGTAAGCCTGTAATAAGAAATGATCACGTGTACAATGCTATAGATATAAATGAAGAACCCAAGACTGTAAAAGAGACATTAGAAGGAACTTATAAAGAACAATGGGAAAAGGCAATGAACGATGAACTGAACGCTCTGAGTGAAAGTAATACCTGGAAGCCTATTGACAGCAAATTGTGTTTTAAAATTAAAAGAGAATCAAAAGGTGATATATATCTTGAAGTCAAAGGATGTTCTCAGAGGTACGGTATCGATTATGAAGAAACCGTTTCACCTGTTGTCCGATATTCTTCCATACGATTGCTACTAAGCTTAGCAGTTCAGCACGATTTGGATATTGACTAGATGGACGTAGTAACTGCTTACCTTCAAAGTGATCTAAATGAGGAAATATACATGAAAATTCCAGAAGGACTTCAAAGCTCTAATGGTATGGTTTGCAAATTAAATGAATCATTATACGGATTAAAGCAAGCTAGTAGAGTTTGGAAGCAGAAACTAGATGGAACACTGAAAAGAATGTGTCTGAAACAATCGAAAACAGATCCGTGTGTTTATTACAAGATAAACGAGGAAGAAATTACATACGTGGCAATATACGTAGATGACATCTTGATATTTACAAAAAAATGAAGGATCAAAACTTTTTAACAAGAAAAGCCTTTCAACAAATTTCAAGATGAAGGACATAGTATATTTGTAACATTCTACAGAAGTACAACATGCTAGAATGCAACTCTGTTTCGACGCCGTTAGATGTTAACCAAAAATTGTCAAAGCAGAAGATATTGAGGAAATGAGAAAAGTTCCATACCAAGAAGCCATTGAAAACTTACTATATGCAGCACAAGTCAGTCGTCCGGATATTTCGTATGCAATGGGGGTTTTGTCCAGATACAACAATAACCCAGGAAAAGCTCTGAAAACAATTATGAGGTATCTAAAAGGCACAGTTGAATATAAGCTTCAATTTAACATATCTGATATAGAAAATCTGGAGGGATTTTCTAACGCTGATTGGGCTGGTGATCTAGACGAAAGAAAATCAACCTCAGAATATGTCTTCAAGTATCAAGGTGGATGCATTTCTCGGAATTTAAAAAAGCAAGAGACTACAGCGATTTTAACGACTGAAGCAGAATATATGGCTCTGTCTGCGTGCGGACAGGAAGCCTCATGGTTAAGGTCTTTGTTTTATGAACTTGGAAAGACATCAAAGATCGATTGAAAGAAGATGATTAAAATCAAAGGACCAACAGAACAATATTTATTTGCTAAAGAAAAATATGTACAATGCAACATTTTCTACACGTATAAATTTGTTGTTTTAAAACATTAAAAAAAAAAACAACAACAATGCGATTAAGCCAGATTATGTTGAAAAAATAAAGAAAAGATTTAAAAAATTATTTTACTGTAAAAAGCGACCATACCACCATTAACCGCATTCCCACGGTAGCGGGTTCTTTCGTATCGGATTGACCCGAAACTATAGCGGCTGCCAACACTTCCAATCAATCCTGTGCTTCTCGTAGGTTCTATGCTGCTACAACAACAAAAAGTTACCTCTATACTTTAAGCTACATATAGCATCCAGTGAGAACTTATAGTATACTTGCGTTGCCATGCCTTGCGTATCCTTGTAGATCCCGGCTTGAGTACTTATTACGATCTGTCCTAGTACCATTGACCCTTAGCCCTGGTGAAGAACGACAAGTGGATGCTTTGTATAGACTTCTGCTAAATAGTAAAACAAGCTCCGATGTCTCCAATGTTAAAAGATGGTTATGTGCAAATTCCACTAAAAGAGTCCAACCGCAAATATACAGCATTCACAGTGCCCGGTTGGGGGTTGTACCAAAATATCTCAGTCATGGTTTAGCACTCAAGGTATTCACACAGATCCAGAAAATGATGCGCCAATAGGTGAACTAACCATTTCCACGAGACTAAAGAAATACGACAATTCCCAGGTGTCGTCTCCTGGTACTAGTATCGACAATTCCCCCCTGAGTTAGCCAAACACAGTGTCACGACCGTGGCCAAAACCAATTACTACGGAATACATATCCAGTGATGGACTTTCCCTTATCCTTAAGTGTTAGAGGCCTGGCATCAATTCGCGTAGTTCCGGTCTCTAAGTCCTTAATATGGAAGCATCTCTGCTAACCAGTGTACTCATAGAAACTCCTTTGTAGTTATAGTAAAGTTTGGCAGAACCTTGCGTATTCTTGCTGGAGTACTTATTTAGGTCTCCTTCCGTAGTATTCTTCTATAGCCTTGCTGGTGTACTTATAAAGTTCTTTGGAGTAGTATCCATGTATTTCCTTGTGTGTCTTTGCTTGAGTTCCTATTAAGGTTTCCGCTGTAGTATCCTAATTTAATCCTGTTTGAGTACTTATTAAGATCTCTTGCAGTAGTATAGTTGTAGATACTTGCTGGAATACTTATAAACGTTTCTAGCTGTAGAATCCTTTAGTATCCTTGTTTATGTAGAATTTCTTAAGGTATCCAGTGGGAATATAGCCTATTAATAGGAATATAGTTCCTATTATGGTCTCCGCTGTAGTATCCTAATTTAATCCTGCTTGAGTACTTATTAAGATCTCTTGCAGTCGTATACTTGTAGATACTTGCTGGAATATATATAAATGTTCCTAGCTGTAGAATCCTATAGTATCCTCCTTTATGTAGAAATTCTTAAGGTATCCAGTGGGAATATAGCCTATTAATAGGAATATAGTTCATATTAAGGTCTCCGCTGTAGTATCCTAATTTAACCCTGCTTGAGTTCTTTTTAAGATCTCTTGCAGTAGTATACTTGTAGATACTTGCTAGAATACTTATAAACGTTCCTTAAGTGGGAATATAGCCAGGTTTATGGACTACCACCAGCTCCTATCTTTTAGTACTGAGTATTTTCTAAGTCCCTAATCTCTTGCAGTAGTATCCACAGGTACCCTTGCTTGAGTACTAATTACAGTCTCTTGCTGTATTAGATTATTTATTAATGTATCTTACATTAATTTTCTTTGGCTAGTAGTCCCTTTTGCAGTAGTCCCTTTGCAAAACCTTGCGTAAGTACGTATTATTATTTCAATAATATCCTTGGTCTCTCGCAGTAGAATCCTTTAGTATTCTTGCGTAAGAAGAATTTCCCAAAATATCCATATCCTTGAGGGCTAGACCTGTTATCCAGGTCGCGAGGTCCTCAATCCGAAAGCATCCCTGTGATTCCCTGTAGTCATAGAAACTCCTTTAAATTACTATAGCTGCAGTAAAATGCAGTAGTAACCTTGCGTATCCTTGTTTGTGTACTTATTAAGGACTCTCGCAGTAGAAGCAGAATTTTTTAATGTATCCAGTGAAATATGCAAATCCTTGATTTCTACAGTACATAGCCAGGTATCTGGACTACCACTAGCTCCATTCTTAGAGTACTTATCTAGGTTTCTATGTCGTCACTCCGGAAGCACCCTTGCAAATCTCTGTAGTCATAGTTAAGTGTATCCTTGCTTGAGTACTTATTAACACCTCTTACTTTAGTACTCATTACGTACCCTTACTTTAGTACTCATTACGGTCTCTTGCTGTAGTATCCTTACGTAACCTTGTTTAAGTACTTACTTAGGTTTCTCGCAGTAGTATACTTGCGTATCCCTGTTTGAGTATCTATTATGTTATCTTAAGAGTAATTTTCTTTGACTATCCTTGTAAATTCTTACTTTAGTATTTATTAAGCCCTCTCGCAGTAGAATCCAGTGAGAACCTACTCCACGTCCTTGAGGGCTAGACCTGTTGCCCACGTCTCGAAGTCCTCAATTTGGAAGTAGTCATATCGCAACAGAACACTTTAGTGTTCCGGCTCATAGAAAATTTCTCCAGGAATCCAGTGGGAACCTTTGTATATCCTTGAAGGCTGGATTACTTAGCCATCCAATATTCGCGAAAAGCAAACGTACTGTTGGAGAACCCTCGCATGTGCCTACAACTCGCCTATCACCTCAGCCCGGAAGACGAACGGCACATGGAGAATTTGTATCGGCTTCTGCTATCTGGATGGTAAGTAAAGCGCGATTTAAAAGGGTAGTTATGTGCAATCTTGAAGCATAGGAACTCCTGCAGATAACAACTTAGTATAATTGCGTAGCATTTCTTAAGTACTTATTACGGTCTCTTCTTGAGTAATTATGGTACCTAGCAATAGTATCCTAGTAGTTCCTTGCTGGAGTAATTCTTAGAATCTCTTGCAACATAACCCTTTTGTGTCCTGCTCTCACTTCTCGAAGGTGAGTACAACTCGCTTCTCACCTTAGCCCGGAAGAAGAACGGCTCCTACAGGTTCTTCATGGTTAGGGAGGTTATGTGCAAATAGTCTAATAGTCTAAAATAGAACTCGGACGATTCCTAGGCGTCTCTTGGTATAGACAATTCATTCCAGAATTCGCGACGTAGCGTATCCTCTTACATGCATGCTAGGGAAAGGCGAACACAAATAGTGTTTGAGATACTCAAACTTACTGAGTGGCCGCAGTCCCGACTTCTTCGTTCCTTCACTCTACAAACCGATTTTACAGACTATAGATTAAGCGCCGTTTTATCACAATCCTCGAAGGTGTTGAAAAATCATTGCATACTCTAGCATAGTTCTGAACGGAGCAAAGAAGAATTACACCGTCACAGAGAAAGGTTGCTTAGCCAGCATTTGGGGTATGTGGAAGATGTATTTATATTTCTATGGTTACCACTTTAATGTTATTACTCATCACATATCCTTAAAACGTATAGATTCTATCGAGAATATATCAGAAAGATTGGTACGTTGGGCTATGATACTGCAGCTATACACGTTTTCCGTGCAATACTGTAAATAAAGTCATAGCTATCCCTCAAACGACAAAATATCTCTAAAGAACTACCATTGAATTGAATGAATATTCTTCGATTGTTAAAAATGTTAGTTATGAAATCTAAGTGCAGGAAACCCATAACCATGCAGCCGCTAGATATATTGACCGAAGATTGCAAGAGACATCAAAATGTTCTTCATAATCTGTGAGTCCTGCCATCAAAACCATGGGCAACAGTTTTCACAGACTATGTTGGGCCACTGCTAAAAACGAAAAATGTTTTTTCCGATCTTTTTTTCAAATGGGTGGAGTTGGTACAAAAAAGAGGTCCACCGCCGACGAAGTAGTGAAGGTGTTTCGAGATAGAATCTTTTCTAAAGAAATAAAGAAATATTTACAACACAATGATGTTCAATTAAAGAATTATTTGCAAGACATTGGTGTTCGAGTTCGGGTTACGTAGGGGGTGAAAGATACCAAGGAACATGGCAAAGTCTAGGATTTAACTTGATCCCTCTTTCATCCCAAGTGGACATTTCCCATGGTGACTCCTGGGGACCTGCCTTTAACAGCCGTTTGAAGTTTTAAGGATCATGATCTGCGAATCTGCACCTGGAATGTTCGGACTGTTTATAGAGAAGGTGCAGTTATGCATTGGCAGATGTACTTGAAAAGTACAAGGCCGACGTTACTACCATACAGGAAATACGATGGATTGGGAAAGGCGTCACAACAACACCTAAAGGTGACGCACTATATTATAGCTGCCATGACACAAAGCATGAGTTTGTTTGCGGATTTGTAGTTGGTCGGAGGTTAAAACATCTGGTCTCCAGCTTCACCAAGTGAATGAAAGACTCGCTACAATTCGATTAAAAGCAAAGTTTGCGCTCATGTTCTGAAGACAAGGACTAACAGACCAAAGACATATTTTACGAGCGCATAGAAGAAACTTAGGACCGTTGCCCTGCCCTGACATTAAAATTATTTTAGGCGATTTTAATGCCAAAATAGGAAAGGAGAATATCTTTGGCCCAACAGTCGGGAAATTCAGTCTCCACAGTGAAACATCTGACAATGATATGAGGCTGAAAGACTTTGCATCTGCAAAACACATGGTAGTTAGCAGTACCAGATTTAAGCCTCTCTATATTCATAAGCGCACCTGGCTGTCTCCAGATCAAAGAACAAGTAATCAAATTGATCATGTCATGGAAGACATTCATCGAGCGTGTTGGATGTAAGATCGTTTCGAGGAGCAAACATAGATTCGGAACACTACCTTGTTGCAGCAAAGTTACGTACCCGTCCAAACGTTGCACATAAAGCACGAACAGATACAACGCGGAAGTTGTACATCGGTAGGTTGCAAACACAACAGATAGTCACAGCATATTCCACTCAACTAGCCCAATTGCCTAATGAAAGCACTCTTCGTCCCGATTACAAATCACCACTCCATGCAAACAGCCGCAAAATCCATACTAGGATACCAGAGACCTCCACCAAGGAATCCATGGTATGACCAAGAGTGCCGAAGAGAAAAATGCGACATATAGGGCCACTCTACAATCAGTAGCAACGCGTAGCGCACGTGAGACGTATCGGGAGAAAAGGAGAGAAGAGAAACGTCTTTTCCGCAGGAAGAAGAGAGAAATGGAAAGGCGGGAGTGTAAAAAAATCGAGATGTACAGGAGCCAGAATGAAGTCCGAAAGTTCTACCAAAGAGTGAAACATCAAACTGGTGGCTATAGTACAGGCACATCCTCCTGTTGAGACCAGCAAGGTAATTCGGTAACTCATACAGATAGTGTGCTCAGGATATGGAAATAACATTTTTCCAAACTGTTGGTATCCGATAGAAGCGAAGACGGCGAAGATACCACAGATCCAATCTCAGAAGATCATATTGAATGTATACCGCCCAGCCAAGATGAGGTAAAGATAGCAATAAACTGGCTGAAGAATAATAAGGCAGTAGGTGCCGATGCCCTATCAGCCGAGCTGTTCAAAGCCGGAGGCGACACGCTGATAAGGTGTATGCATCACCTACCACATTTTTTGTCGATTATAAAGCAGTCTTCGACGTAGGGGGCGTTCAAAGGTTTTCCAATCCAAATTCAGGTATCCCTGCAAAGCTCATTCGGGTTTGTAGAAAGACATTAACAGATAGTCGAAAGGGAATCTGCTAAAGTGGTTATTACGGTAAACGGCGAGAAGACCAAGTTGATGGTGTCGACGCGCAATGCGTCCATAGACCAACTGTAGACGTAAACATTTTAAGAACAAAACCACATCTCGTCAAACAAACATAACGCTTGACAAAACACTTATACTCCCTGTGCTGATGTATGGTTCCGAAGCCTGGGTACTTGCGCAAACAGACAAGGCAGTGCTTGGTGTGTTTGAGAGAAAAATTCTTCGAAAGATCTATGGACCAATCTGCGATGACGGTGAATATCGACGTCTTATGAACTATGAACTGTATCTGCTATGCAACGGCATCAGTATAGATAAACGTAGCGAGATGCACCGATTGCGTTGGCTAGGCAATATCATAAGAATGAGCTATGATGAACCCGCTAAAACGGCGTATTGGCAGGCCTATGCAAGTGTATGAAGAGATGAAAAGGCGCGGTATTCCAGGAAGCGAATCACCAAACATAGAGAATTGGAGATACATATTTTCTAAGTTCGGCTTATTGAACAAATGTTCTGTAATGCCATGACTTACAGATAGTCCGGAACCAACTAACCCATGCAGATGTCGAGCTCTGGTCGTAGAATCCGAGCTTGAAATCATATGCATCTCATCTGATGACATATACTGCAGTCCGCCAAGGAAATGTAAGGCAGGCAGTTTTGTACCCGAAATCCCGTTATCCGTAGTCTCGCCTGCATCACCCCAGGAATCTATGCCTTACACTATTTATTGTGACGAATGGAACTGATTACTTGCCGCTTCTCGCACAACAAACTAAATGAGCTCCTGAAAACTCCGGGTAGAAATATATATAATACTAGCGGACCCGGCGAACTGCGTCTCGCTATTAAGCAATAAAATTTCATACAAAAACTCAATTTTCGATTTTTCCAATTTTCCGACTTTTCCAGAGGGATTTTCCAAAAAATTCTTCCGTAAAGACCTTCTCCTCGAAAATGCGAATAACTGACAAAAAATTTTACAGGAATCGGCCTAGCCGTTCTCATTTTATGAATTACTATACATTTTTTACACCATTTTTATATATATAGATTGGTGTCCCCCAGCAACACTATTGTCGGTAGTTCAGGCAGTGCCAAGGCATTCATTCAACAAATAATCGAATGTACGTCCAATATGAGATACGAAGCAAAAAGGCAGATACGGTAGTCACTGTCAGCACTTGTATATCTTTTATATAAGGAGGAGGATGGCGGAAGGAAATTTTTATAAGAACTCACCATTTCACGATGGCTTCATTGCGCAGAAGCTAAATTCAAACGACTCTGAAAGAAATACCAATATCATTGAAGAAAAGCCAATGCTTTAGAACGACAAAAAATATAGGCTGGAAATACAAGGTTGTGAACCCTGAGGTTTGTTCGTACAACCGGAAATGGAGGTAGAACATGAGCGAAAGTGTCAGGCTGAGTATATGAGTCAGAACAAATGAAGAGCATTTAATTTATGTAGACGTTTATAACGCGAAGGAAAAAACCAACGAAGGAAATCGATTCTTAATGGTAAATTAAATACCTTCTCTTATTTTAGAACATCTGTGGAGTCCCCGTACTATGGAAGGATGTTTAAAATGGAGAAAACTGCTGGTAGCAAAGGCAATATGTTGAGACACCATAACTATGAAAAAGGTATGGACATATGTACATATACACGATGTGATTCTGAAGAATATCTCCTCCAATGAAAGATCATCAAAGAAATGTGGTGCAACCTTGAAAACGAAGGTGGAGATTCAGTAAAAAAAGGATCGATAAAGATATGGTTGAGAAGTTGCCTGGGTGCCATCACATGAAGGTTGTTGCACAGATATTCAATTTATTCTATTGTTTTAGATCAGGGGTGCTCTTCTTTTCAAATACAGTACCATAAACTAATAAAAATATAGACAAAGAACTCCTCTCACCTAAATTCTGTCACTGAGTGTGAATTGAGTCAGTTAGATATGCACTCAATTTTTAAAATTGCAATAACTATAGATTTTTGAACTATTTGTGATGTGGGTAGTCTTTGACATCCTCATATAAACAAATTAAAAAAAAAAAATCTTGCAATTTACCCCAAAACATTGTGCAATTGAGTGACAACGCTGAGCAGTTTCCGTAAAGGCGACACCTACAAAAAACAAGCAATTTCTCTGTCTATACTTTTGTTAGTCTATGGATATATTCAGCTCAACATTGGCTTTGTCAGTGGCCGAAATAAAAAAAATATGGAAAGTTGATAATTTGTCTCAAAATGGAGTAAATTGGGTCAGCAAGAGGAAACAGTGATGAAGTCTTAATAGCCAAGAGTGGATATTGTTCTTGAGGGAAGAGATATTCACCACAGTGCGTCAGACTGCTTGGTCTTATTCACTGGCCGATTGAGGAGCTTAATGAAAAGCAGTCGGAGGAGTAGCATGAAGAGATTTGAGAGTACGAGGAAAGTCAGGGAGCTGCAACATCGTAGCAGGCAGCAGAAAATAAAATGTTAAAGGAGAAAATGCTTATCAAGAAAGATGAGTTGGTGGCGCCAGTGATGAAAACGATTTGTATTTTAACACGAAAACAAAGCCTTCGGATCGATAAATGTTAATACAAAATGCATAACAATTTGATGTAACTACGCCTCTATGCCCCTTTCATCGAAGGAAATAGATCGTGAGAGGGTACGTGAAAGAAAAATCCAGGAAAATCGGAGCGAACTACGGCAAGATTGAGAGCCACGAACATGAAACTTAAAAATTACTGGAAAAATAACTGAACAGGCTTAACCAAGCCATGGAGATGATGTGATTGTCCAGTTTGAATGGATTCGAAAACCCCAGGACAAAAAGGAAGTCCGTTACCTGTAGGACGAATTGGACAACGAGCGAATGAAGCACTATGCCACGGTGGTAGACATGAAGATATTGGAAGCGCATGTCAAGGCAATGAAAGGCACCATGATGGCATACAAATCCGAAAAAGAAGATGTAGTCAAGCTTGCCAAGACTTTACATGAACAAGCCAAGAAATCGATGCGTGTGTCTGATGAAATTAAGGTAGTCAAGGAAGAATTAATAACGACAGAAAAAGAAGTCAAGGTTTTGAGGGCAAAAGTTAGGTAACTAAGTGAAGCTTTGAAGAGTTCGGAGATGGCACGTCGATTGGCCGAAGAAATATCGACCAAAGAAAAGTCAGAGATTAAAACCAGAAGTTGGAGGCGGAACAAATACTGCTAACGAAAGAGTTAGCAATTTCGGAGAAGGTGTGCCGAGCAGCCACACCTGAACATATGTATGTATAGATGATGAATGGAATGATGGGGGAAGAAGGATCTTCTGGCGAAGGTGATTGCAATGAGAGCCAAGTCAAGGTGAAGCCGCCACCGAATACTGAATACTTTCAGACGCAGCCAAATGATCTTTTAGACTGGAAGATGAAGCCGGCAGACAAAGGAGGTGGTACCAGCAGGAGTGACTGGCTGGAAAGATGGGGGAGATGGTTGAGATTATTTGGCATAGATGGAAGATGAAGCCGGCAGACAAAGGTGGTTTTACCAGCAGGAATGACTGGCTGGGAAGATGGAGGAGATTCCTGGTTGCGATAATTTAGCATAGATTCCATTTGATGTTTTAAAAAGTTATTTGTTTTACGGTCTCTGTAGTGGAATTCTGTAACTCATTTTTTGAGTTACTGATTTTTTGAGGAACAAATACTGTTAATGAAAGAGTTAGCAATTTCGGAACGATGCGGATCTCTGTTCTCGTTCAAAGACGAATGAGTAACATCATAAAAACAACGTGTGAAATTAAGTATACGCAGTTTTGTCAAAGAAATTACCGGTGTCTATGGAACGAGATAGTGATCCGGATCGTTCAATTGAACGAAATTGCCCAACTCTACCGAATACTCGAATACTTTCAGATTGAAGACGCAGCCTAAAGAAGATGATTCAGCCTGGAAGATGAAGCCGGCAGACAAAGGTGGTGGTACACGAACATTCTGATTTTCTAATAAAAATAGTGAATGTTTTGGTGAGGGTTGCGTGTGTATAGGAGAGAGATATTCAGTTGAACAAATATTGTACCGATCGCTGCTTTAGATATGTATATCGAAGAATATAAAAGTAGCTCCGAATGTTTCGCAAGGGACCGATCTGTTTTATGATTAAATAAAAATTGTATTTGTTCAAAATATCACACAATTATAGGACAAGAAGCGTTCCAATGTTCTATATTTATCATTTGAATGGATATGAATTATTGTTATGTTACATTAGGTTACGTTAGATTATCATAAGTAGTTCTTAAGTAAAAATTCACACCGTTTTGTTTTTTATACATCTTTGCGATTGGTCAGCAATCGCAAATAATTTAAACAGAATTATATATTTTGTATTGATTGGATTATGGAAGAGTTTAATGATAGGATTCTCAGATCCCACATGCAGTTTAAGTTGAAATTCTTCTGTTTTGTGTATTATTCTTCAGCACCACAAAGAAATTTTATAACCTACATATTATATTCTTACATTATTTTGAATATGTTTTGCCGCATTTTTACGTTTTTATTATATGAAAAAAAAAACAACATACATATTTAAAATCACCCAAAAATACCAGAAATCTCCTATTTGAATGGCGATAATGCCATGTTCAAGAGTCTTAAATAGGGTTGTTAAATGTTCAAGATTTTTCTTTTAAAATACGTCCCATGAATATTATTAACAATTTTCGCATCCAAAGTGGCGTATGTTTTCGACTAATAAATATGGACAGTCCATGTCCTCTTAAGTATCCTTACATACAATGTGCCTTCAAAAAGTTACTGTTTGTTATTCTTAATGTGAAATTTATCGATCGTTTAAGGTCATTTTACTTATAGGAAGTGATAGGTAAATAAAATAAGCAATAAATTGACGAATTCTGACTGCTTATACACATGGATTCTTCTCAAATTTCTATTATTAATTATTTAATATTTTCTGAATCATTATTTTTGTTTACATAATTTGGTATTTTTCTTCGATAGCTTTTTGTCTAAATTGAATGGATAACATTACGTAAGGATAGTGTAAGCAAAATGTATAAGTACATATATAGTTCCACCTTTTTATTTATGTTTTTATTCCATGATATATGTATGTATGTATTTATGTTAATCTTTGAATTAATACATTGTCTGCTATTTGATTTGAATATATGTATATATGTTTATACTTTTAGTGGTAGTTATAGTTTTTTTTTGTCAAAAATAATCAAATGGTTACTTTAATGTTTAAACTGTAATACGTTTATAATAATAGCTAGTAATGTATTATACGTCTATAAAAATAACTTGCAGCATAATATGTCTATAATAATATAGAATCATTTAATTGGAGTAGCAGTGTTAAGGATTTTTCTTCATCTAAGCTTTTTTTTTATCTCAATATGTTATATGATGCAAAGCCAAGTATTTGGAATTGGTGTCGTCGACTACTTTAAGCATTATCCTTGCTATCGGGTGGTTGATATTGTATTTTTTGTTCGACTGGGCAATCATCTCGGGCAGCCCTACGTTTCCGGCACTGAGCATTACCAGCGTCCCTGTTGTGAAAAATTTAGAGAAAAAAACATTTATTAGTTTCATTTTCTTCTTTGCAAATATTCCCACCATATTCGTATTTTTAACTGAATATGATGAAAATAGTGCCTGAACATGTTAAAGTGGAGAATTTAACTGTTATTGCTCGTCGTTTATGAATCACGCTGAAAATTTGTTTTATTGTCTATAGTCAATTCAGAAACTGGGATATAATATCATCATTAATTTCAATCTGAGACATTCCCAATGAATCATCATTATTGACAATAGAGTATTTTCAAAATGTGTTACATTAGTATGCTCTAGACAGGTAAGAACGGCGTTAAGTTCGGCCAGGCCGAACTTGTTATACCCTCCACCATGAGTTGTATTGAAATAAAATTTCACAATTAGTTTCCATTCGTTCATAAAGAAGACTAAATACCAAATTCTAGCAATTTCAGTAAAAAACGTTACAAACCTCCAAAATTTGGAAATTCCGGAGGTACCGTTCTATGGAGGCTATATCAAAACGCCGATCTATACCAACAAATTTCTGGTGGAAAGTTTTTAGACTCGAATAAGACCAAATATCAAAGATAATGTGGTTAAAACATACAAAATACCGAAAATCAAGAGGTACGCATCTATGGGGGGTATAGGAAGACGTGAACCTATACTGATAATTCTCTTCCGGAAGACAAAATAACAAATAACAACCTTCAGAATTACGAAAACCGGGAGGTACCAAATACCACATTCCAGCCATTTCGGTGGGTTGTTGTGGCCACAACCTTCAAAATACCGAATATCGGGTATACCTACAAATTTTAGGTGGAACGTTTTGTACCCCCAACGGAGACTAAATACCAAATTTCCGGCATTTCAGTGGAATATTGATGCCACAACCTTCGAAATACCGAAAATTGAGATGTACCGTCCTATGAGGGCTATATGAAGGCAAGTCCACGCCATCATACCGGCAAATTTAGGAGGGGATGGGGAATTTGAATATCCCCAATGAGGACTAAATACCAAACTTCAGTCATTTAAATGGAATATTGAGGCCAAGGACTTCAAAATTCTGTACCGAGAAACTTCCGAGGGAAATTTTTATACCACAAACGAAGACAAAATATCAAATTTCATCCATTTAGGAGGAATATTAAGGCCACAACTTTCAAAATACCGACAAATTTCAAATGAAAGTTTCCTACCCCGTGTGAAAACAAAATACCAACTTTCAGCCATATAGGTGTAATATTGAGGCCACAACCTTGAAAATGCCGGAAATCGGGGGGAGAGTTTTATACCACCAACGAAGACTAAGCACCTAATTTCAGCCATTTTGAAGTTACTTTCAAAGCACTTACATTGATTACTGACAAGGAAATTTTATCGGCAGTGAGGTTGTTAGTTGTTGTGGCAGTGAATATGTGTGAGTGTATTGGTATTTTTCGAACTGTCACTTACATGTGTAAAAGGTGGGTAAGTTTGGACAAAATATTAAGAGATCCAAAGTTTGGACCAAATCGGTTGCTCCGTTCAAGAGATATCACGCGTATCATTTGAGCCAAAACTTTTGTGGGGGAGGTACCGGAAGTAGTTGGCCGTAAGAAACATGTTCGAACTTTATCTATGATTAGCAGAAATATTACGATATGCAGTATTCAGATCGAAAGTTGTCGTGCACACTAACCATTCAACATGGAGGCCATAGGGTTTTTTACGGCTTTTGTGACATGTTCTCAGAATGCATGGACTTGCCTCTGAAAACACTTTTACTGCCGTAAAAAGGGATCCGATAACAACTTGCGCACAAAAAAACGATTCGAGAACAAGCTTTAAAATTCACTTTTCCGAAATTTTTTGTGGAGGTACCCGAACTAATGGATCGATATAGTCCATATTCGAACCTGATTATATCTGGTAGAAATACCTATTACCATGTGCAAAGTAGGGACCTGTTACGGATGTCTTTTCTACAGTAGCCACCCTATTTAAAGTCCTATGGAGCATAAAATTGAACTTCCCTCACATAACTGATCAAGCCATATGTGCTAAACTAACAAAACTTCTGGAAGAGTACGAGGCAACTATTTGACCTCACCAATTTAAAAGTCGAATGGATGTGCAAAGAGGAAAATGCGACTTTGAAAACTGAAAGCAAATGTCGGATTGCTTACTCCAGTGGCAAACCTGCTGGTGGCAGGAAAAGAGGAAAATTAAAGTGACTGCACCCACGCTAAACGATTCATCGATAATTGATTCTGCAGAAAGTAGCACGAACTCATCCGACAGCAGTACATTCATATGGTCCTTGGGAGGATGAAAATGCAGTGTCAAAGAGCAAAAAAAGCATAACCTAACTGTCATTTTCCGCTGAGGGCATTGAAGGAAACAGTTCGGGTTAAGGAGTGCTTTATCTGGAGAAATGGCTCATGCACTTTGAAGACAAACAAGAGCAAGACAAGAGCTTTGAATATCAGACCGTTGTACTCAAGAATGCATCTATATAATCTATAAGTAGCCTGCGCTCAAATTAAAAAATGAGAAAGCTCAAACAATCGCACAAAGCTCCGGAATGTGTTCAACCTGTGCGGGAATCAATCTGCATCCAAGTTTATCAGTTGCCAGCATCATACGCTGGATTGCGTTCTTAGCGTTGTCCATCGCTGAAATAAATGACGAAACATCGAGAACTTCTTTGTGCAGAATTTGATATGCAATTATGCTCAATTGAGATGCTATTATCCTAGTGGGTGATGCCATTCTCTTAATGGGCTCATCTTACTGGGTAGCGGATCGGTAGGCGGCTGTTGCGACATGTTGAATCAGACTTGACTGATTCGACAGACCTGATCCAACATGACTCTTTAACCTTAAGAATCCTCTAGATCTTCAGCATGCTAGGGCTAGAGAAGTGACATTTAACCTATGTACTCTGCGGATCCTCCGTGGACCAAAAATGGACCGAGGTAGTTTCTGTATAATGAAGAACTACGATGGGCTGGAAAAAACGGAATAATGTTACTGTGAAGGGTCTAAATAACCAAGAACCATGTTCATAATTTTCGGCTGTTTTGTGTGTGGATGCCTTGCCACCTAAAGCTATGCTTGCCACAAGTGCACAAAATACTAACGATAGGAAAGTTGACGAACCGGACATTTTTAAGGGTGCAAACTAGTCTACGGCTGACAGGACCGATAGCTTGGGCGGTGACGACCCACACGAGACTCTAAAGACTATTGCGGATAGACTATGGAGACAAAATTGGCTACTCCTCGACCAACTGGACAGTCTTGTTCCAGAAGAACAGAATCAGGACCTAATCCCGGAGTACATGTTACTCAACTTGTTCATAACTGCGACTGATACTCACTCAACTTGTTCATAACTGAGACTGGAGACTATGGTCATCCCAGCAAAGTCTACTGGGGAAGACAAGAGTAAAATGGACGAATGGAGTATGAACTCTGATGCTCAACTGGCAGCAAGCCCATTTCCATTTCCTGGTCCTAAATTGGTGCATACCTTTAAAAAACTTCAAAGGCAGGATGCAACAGCCAAGTTGCAAGTCAATGACGTGAATTTGCATACTGAGAAGGTGATCTTCTTCATCAGAAGCAAGTTGAGGTGCATTATGAAATTCGAAAGAAACTATCCTCATATAACCCGACGGGAGCTTCAGGTGGACAAGATATCCCCTCCAGCCCTTGCAGTGGAAAGCAAAAACGTAGAGGCGATGAAATCTACTGCCCAAAGCAAAAAGTTGGAGTCCTTCTCTAATCCGAAGTCGAACTCAATCTAGAAAGGAATGAAGAAGGCAATAATCAATTTTCGACTTTTCGATTTTGGTCTAAAACTAAAACTGCGAGTTTTCAGACTGGCCGTTATTTCGCTTGTCTTAAAACTCGACTTTCCACTTTCTCATAACCGCAGAAAATCGTCGATTTCCGAGTTTTCTTCCTAAACCGCCAAGTCATAGATAGATTGGGTAACCTCGAAATCGATCACAAGATAATCCATGATGCGTTTTTCCCTCCTTTTGACTGCAAAAAGTTTATTACGCTAAACCAAATAACTTCCGTAAAGGTGAACATTTGGGGAAGGAGTCTGACTCTAAACCCTACTTCTTCGCCAAATGTTCACCTTTACGGAATTAATTTGGTTTAGGAGCAGACTCTTTATGAAGTCAATGTGAGTTGAGAAGACGGGTTCGATCTTCAGAAGGTCCCAGACCTCGCCTAAGAAGACGATGACTTCTCAAATGGTCTACCATTCGACCTCCTACGTAGCTACTATTGCCCAGAAAGCCAATAAGATTAAGTCCAATACCGAAAAGGCAACTACCTCCTTGGGAAAACCGACCTTCAAGCGAGTAGAAGCGACCAATTCACTCCTACTTCACACTTTACTTTAAATTATATAGCCTTGGAGTTTTTTATCCGGGTTATACAAAAGTGATTGTTATGAGTCTCATTGAATATACCGGCCAGACCCGGCCCTTGTCTGTTCATTATATTTTTGATAAGGACAGAGAGACTCACATTTGACATTCTTCACATAAAAATGTTTCCTCCTCCAGACCTTTATCGCATGGTACACTAGATGAAGGTAGGACAGGATCTGTGGAGCTCGGTGCGGACGGAATGAACCAAAAATAATGTTTTTTATTACCAGTAGAATATTCCCTTCGTTCTATAGTGGAAGATAAACTTTTCGATAGCAAATACCGTTGCCTTGCTCCAGAACCTGTAATAATCTACATATTTTTACCATACACATTTTCCTTTATACGCATTTTTCCAAAATGTCGGGAACGGAAAAATTGCAGAAATATGAAATAAACTGGAGCAAATGTCAAAGTCGGCGTATCAACCAATCAGAAACAGGCAAACATGTTGCACATTTTTGCTCGCCCAAATTTGTCGTGTAAAAAGTTTCTAAAAAGAAAGCTATTCAGCATCATTTTTGTTCAAAGAGAAGTGAACATTTTGCAAATTTTTTGGCGTACGGGAACGCATTTTGGGCAAAATGTGTTAAATGTGTAAAAACTTTTTAATTCTGGAACGAAGCTTATTTTGAAATTTGTAAATTTTTTCCTTTATAAGACCATGGCAGAACGAACAAGGTAAAGTAAATACTACAACAAATACAACTCAACAACAACCACATAGGAAATTGTTTTTGTTTGTAATGTTAGTGTCATCGGTAAATGTAAACAAAATAAGGAAATTTCTATAAATTATTGGAATTTAAAAAAAAACTAATATTTTTTCACATTTGATCGAATATTTTGGAAAACATGAATGAAACCTCGTTAGATTTTCAGTTTGAATGTTTCCATAACATTCCACTAAATGCAAATTTCTCGCAGAAAGTAGAATTCTTGTAAAAATGTTTGCGGTGAAAAGAAAAAGCAGAAGCTGCTTCAATATTTTGTTTTTGAAAACAAAATTGCACACGTTTATTAGGGCTTTATTTTCATCAAGTTTAACAAAATACCACACATATTAACAAATATTGTACCGCCTTTATAAGCGGTGTTTTAGTGTGCGGCACGTCGTTCGGACGTGGAAGAGGTTACATGACATTGATATGGAAAAAGTCTTTATGGGAAATAGTTTTTTCTGATGAATACACTTTTTCTTCAAAAAGTATATATCCCTAATATACATCGAACATAGAAATAAATATATAAAATGTCGCATGGAATTTGACACTAAAATTACCGCTCAGTTCAGTCAGCTGGGTATTGCTTTTACCTTTTATTGTTCTACCATGTTATAAGACAGAAATTTCATAAGTAATAAATTCTTGCAGGTTCTGGAACAAAGAAAATGCCCTATTTTTTAAAATCTAATCAAAAACTGTCCTGTATGTATTCAAAAAACATATAGAATATAGATACTTATCTTTTAACATTTATTTTGAACACTGCATCCAATTTATTAAATGTTTTTCCGGTTTCATTTAATGTGGCGATGTGTGCTGCGATTACCCTGAGGATTTCAACTCAGATTTTCATGGCATATATCATCCAAAGTCATACGGAGAGTGTGGCCTCTTTAGTTGTGTTTACGTCGTTTTATTTGGGTATTAATTTTATTTGGGTATTGATCTAGTTGCAGAAGGTCTTCATTAGAGGCTGTTCTTCAGTTTATTTTTAATATTTTCGTTAATTAGCCATGTTTCAGATCCATAGAATAGTACTGACTTGACGCATGCATTATAAATGTGCTGTTGCGATTTTGGAGAATAAGTACCAGGGTTCCAACTATTTGTTTTTAAGGTGCAGTATGCGCTTCTGGCTTTTTGAATGTGCATGTCGACATCGTCAAAAGCTCCGCCACTCGGCCTAATATTGCTACCTAGATAGCAGAAGTTATGACAGACATTTTCAATTAGTTTCATGCACTTCGTTTTTCAGCATTTATGTGTAGGTGAAATTTTGCTGCTTGCTCAGATAACACTGTACAACACAAAAAATAAATACAAGAGATTATGAAAGAGGACCGAAAAAAAGAAGACACGTGTATCGGCGTTTTGAAAGTTTACGTCGAGAAGTAACCTAAATAGGCGTGACAAGTTCTGCCCATTTCTACAGGTTTTGAAATATTCGATATCAGATTCCTTGGAATTCTTTGGCAATATTACTGACAACAATACGGGGTATCTTTTTATGTAAAAAATTAACCCTCATGCGAGTCACTAAAGGGGACTTTTTGGTCCATTTTTTTCAAAAAAGTTTAAAAACTCCTTTAAAATGAGATCGTATCAAATCAAAATATTCTTAACAAAGTATTTTACTTAGATATATAGTTTTTTCTGGGACTTATAGTGAAATTTTGTGTAGAATATTTCTTCTTTTAACAACTTTCGTCTAAAACTTTCATGCATCAACCCGAAAAAAGAACAAAACAAATTTATTCAAAAAATATTTGGGTGTTTTGTTGGCAAATTTGATGTATATATTTTCTTGATATATATTGTAAACACATATTTCATTTATTTGGCGACTTATATTGAAATTTGATGGAGAATATTTTTGTCTTTGACGTCTTCTATCTAGAATGAAGTTTTGTGGGACAAAACGTAACAAACTCAGATAAAGTACAACATTAACCCCATTTTAAAGGAGTTTTTAAACTTTTTTGAAAAAATGGACCAAAAAGACCTCTTTAGTGACTCACATGAGGGTTAATTTTTTACATAAAAAGATTCCCCATATTGTTGTCAGTAATATTGCCAAAGACACTTTATACCTAAAATGCAAGGATTCCCAGGAATCTGATGTCGAATATTTCAAAACCTGTAGAAATGGGCGGAACTTGCCACGCCTATTTAGGTTACTTCCCGAGTAAACTTTCAAAACGCCGGTACACGTGTCTTGTAATTTTTTCTTGTAATTTTAAAAAAAGTTCAATTTTGTTGTACAGTGTAATTAATTGATTTTTGATTGCATATTTTTTTCTGTCTGTTGCAAGCAGCACGATGTTATCGGCAAATTCCAGATTTTCGAAGTTATAGGGAAGCCTCCAAGAGATGCCTTTGTTTTGTTTTATGGAATATGACAAAGTTTCATCAAGTATTGTTATGAAAAGGAGCGGAGAAAGCAGACATTATTGTTTAAATCCGCTGATGATGCTACGCTAATTTCATCGTTGTAAAAAAACTCTCAGCGTTGAGTTTGTATATTGAGCTTTTATCAGATTTTGTTCTCACGTGCCTCCAAGATTTTTTTCTATTTAGAGCGTTGAAGGCTTTTTTCAAAATCGACGATTAATCGTAGACTATTTATTTTGTCCACACAGGAACGGTTAAGCATGAACCTTGTTTGTTCTTTGCGTAGGCATTTCTCTAGTGAGTCGAGTATGCGACGGATTATAATTCTGTTGAAGATTTACCATATTGATAGTGTTAAGGCTATGCCTCAGTTAGTGCAAAGTTTTAGGTCCGCTTTCTTAGGTATTTTATTATAAGCTTTTCTTTCCACCCGAACGGTATCATTTCTGTTTCCCAGATTTTGGTTATTAGTAGCCTGAGTATTTCAGCGAAATATTCTGGGTCGGATTTTTAAAATTCTGCAGGCAGATTATCGATACCAAATGATTCACCGTTTAGTTTTAATTGGATTATTTATTTAACTCGGTAGCTGGTTCGGTAGTGCTCCTCTTTTGAACTAGGAGTCTGTGCCTAAAATGAAAATAAATTAGTAAATGTCGAAGAAAATTTACTATTCAGTTTAGAAACGTCCCTGCTATTGGAATGGAAGTGCGTTATTTTTAATATTCTCAAACGGCGTCCTATTTGAAGTACAACATACACACATTTTGTGTATAGTTTTCCATCGTGCATCTAATTCCATTGGACCATCCACTGCAATTTGCTTCATTTGCTCCGTTTACTATACTTTTAATCGTTTAAAAATTGCCTATACATACTTTAAACATAGGCTCGTCGTATCCAGTATAAGGAAAGTACTCAAGCTTCTTGAAGATCCAAGGTTTAATAATGATTTGTCTGTTCTGAACTTGTATAGTTCGCTATTAAGTAACATTTGACTAAGCTTTTTATACGCAGAAATGTCTCCCTAATTTTTTTTTCAAAAATTTCAATGTCAATACTTTGCTTGATAGATCACACGCAAAAGAGAATGAATGATCCTGATCACTCACATCCTCTTTGCTGACGACGTTGTTGTAGTTGACCCGCTTTTTAATTTGTTTCGCATATTTTTTGGGTAACAGATGGGATGAAAAACTATCATCGAAGACTGGTCACAACATCTTCTCATGGATTTTAGTAGTTTTGCGAAATAAGCGTTTATTCTCCCTCCTCATATGTATATTTGAAGTTCAGTTTCAATATACATACTATTTTCCTCTTATTGTTCTGTAGTCATTTTTGGTCATTTGCAAACTTCGTATTATCCTGAAAATATAAAATTTAGATAATTAAAATTTCATAATAGATTGTCTTGATATTTTTGGTCGTCTTTTCTACGGACATTATTATGTTGGTTCAGTTAGACATTTAAATATTAAACAAGTAAAAATTCGTTAAGTTTTTTATACCCTAAAATTCCTTTCCTGTCCGCAATTTAAGGTGAAAAATTTTTCGACCACGGATACCCCAAATGTCCAATTTATCTAGTCTAATCTAAACAAATAAGAACGAACAGAAAAAAATTGTAGCCATTTGATAAAGAAATTCAAAAATTTATCGATTTTCTGGCGATAAAAAATTGTCATATTAATAAAATTCGATAAAATTATTTGATCATAAAGTAAAAATACAGTTTGATAAAATAAAATTGTAATATTGACTAAAATATTTATCGAATTTTTTTATCTTGAGCTGATAAAATATTTCACATATTGACAAAAATATTTATCAAAATATTCCACATTTTGTTTGATAAAAACACAAAAAGCAACAGCAGACACATAGGTACATAAAATAACAGATACAAGAAATAACAGATGAAAGAAAGAAAAAAGGAGTGGAATAATTAATAACAGAAGTAAATAAATATTTAGTGCCACACTTCAATTTTAATAAAAGAAAACAAAAAATCACACATTCTTCTGCCACATTGAAACTCATCAGCGGAAAATGTGTATTTGTAATTACAAATATATTACATATGTACATATTTCAAATATATAAAATATATTGATGTTATTATCAATATCACATGCGGTTGCTTTTTTGTCCAATAAAATATTCTTATTCTCCTTTTTCAGATACGTGAATTCAATTTTAAAATGTATTGGGCATTTAATTTACTTGAAAGGCACCTTTACTTTAAGAAAACACACAAACACTGATTTATTTCTGCACTACCGATCCACACACAACGACTGCTGTAAAGAGATTAGGTCTGTACGGTAACCCAAAAGTTTGTACAAATTTGCACAAACTTTTACAAAATGATGTTCGATAACAAACTTGTAAAGTAAGAGAGAGCTAATTTAACCAAACTGACGGTTAAAAAATTGTATCTGCCTTTCTTAACCACCAAACAGAACAAAACATGAGAACTCGTACCATTTTTTTCCTTCCCTCTTCATTTGTTAGGTTCATAAAAAACATTTATTCGGACTTGGTTCAGAATTAAACTATGTTTTGTTTTTCTCTATATTCGTTATTTGTTATGTATAGGTATGTAGACATGAGAATTGGTTATTGCTTATGTAGACATATGGGGTGCTTCTGAAATAGATCCGGTTATCTCAATTTTTGAACCGGATATTCCGACATTAAACCCGATTTTTTAACCGGTTTTAAGTAACCGATTAAACTTATATGTATACCTTTAAAAATCTTATAGAGTTGTCAATCAAATTAAATTAATTCGCTTATGAAAACTTTGTTAGTTGCAGTTCTAGAACAAAAAACCCGTTTTCTTAAACCGTTTTTAAGGAAAAATATCAGTACGCGCAAATATGGAGATCAAAGGCTTGGGCGTGAAAAATTCTTTTTGGCGATGAATGTCGATGAAGATAATGTGATGAACCCGGAAGGACAGTTCTGCCGTAGGTCAAACTTCTGAGTTATGGCGTGATCAAATTTCGTGATCAAGTCCGAATAAATGTGAAAAATGACAATGAAAGCGGGACAAAATCGATTAGTTGTCAAAGAGAACCGTACCTAAAAGCTTCTGAGCAACATTTTTGTAGAATATTTGGATCCTGAAAAATCTCATCTTGTGGTATATTCACTACGGTTCAAGAAATAAAGGACGAAAAGGACATGAAAGGCATTGAGTTAGAAGAATGAAATGTTCTACAAAATGATTCGCCAATCGATTTCACTGAAGACATGTCACCTCAAAACGAAGCTCCAGCAACGCCAAACAGAGATATGGAGCTATTTTCCCAAGTATTATAGGAAAAAAATCAAAAATATGGCAAAAATTTCCTTTTGGATTCTTAGTATACTCATCAAGTCTTTCATCTCCAAAAGAAAATTTCCACCCCCGGACATTGAGTTCCATTTTGTGTCACAGTGTTATTTGTTTGAAATCGTTTATCGATTATCGCTTACTAGTAACATTTTCATGTTTGATAAACATTTTCCCAATATATTCGTAATATTTTATCGCCATTCGACAAAAATATGGTGATAAAGCTTTTAATCAAAATTTTCGGAGTGACTTTTTTCTCGTATTGCAGGAGTAGTATATCCCAACTGATAATACTCCCTTCAAAAGAGCTCATATGCGTTGTCATCGTAGTTCTGTCTAAAACATGGATAAATATTTAAAATTTTCCGAATTTAGCATTTGAACTCCTGGCAACACTCAATATTAAATTACAGCAATCTAGGTTCGAACATTTGACAAAAAGCCCTTGCAATACATAAAATTTGGCAATTCCGGCTAGACTTAAACCTGGATATGTATGGATTTAACACAACTTCCAATTAACGACCAATTCGGTAGAAAAATGTGTCTAAAATCTTCAAAAACCTTAAATGATAGCTACGCTTATATTGGGGCTATACCAAAATGTGAAGATATACTGTCTGATTTTTTGCAAGGGATGTTATGTATCTGCATAAATAAATGTCTTGTACCTTTAACGAAGTCTTAATACCAAATTTCACTTATTCCTTTTAAATAATGTGGCTAAAACATTAAAAACACCGAAAATCGAAAGTTACGGATCAATAGAGTCTATATGAAGATGTGGACATTTGGACAAATTAAGAGGGGCAGTTCTACGGGGGCTATATTAAGACGTGGACCTATACCGACAAATTTCAGGTCGAAACTTGTATACCCCAACAAGGACTAAATTTCAAATTACAGCCGTTTCGGTGGGATATTGGGATCACAATTTTCAAAATATACATATAACGAAAATCGTGAGGTACTGTTCTATGTCTATATGAAAATATACCGACAAATTGAATGTTTTATACCCCCAACGAATATTAAATACCAAATTGAGTCCATTTCGGTTTCGAAAACCGGCAGGTACTGTTCTATGGGGGCTATATGAAGGCGTGGTCTATATCGACAAATTTCAGGTGAAAAGTTTTACATTACCAGCGAAGACTAAATACAAACTTTTAGCTATTTCGGTGTGTTAATGAGGCTAAAACCTTAAAAATACCGAATATCGGGATGTACCGTTCTATGGGGGCTATATGAGGGCGTGGACCCATACAGACAACTTTCAGGTGGAAAGTTGTATAGCCCCAACGAAAAGCAAATACCAAATTTCAGCCATTTCGGCGAGATATTGATGCCAAATCCTTGAAAGTACCGAAAATCGGGAGGTAGTAACTCAAAATTTTGAAATCTCCCATTATTTTGTCCACTTTTTAGTCGAAAAAATATCGATATGCCACACTTCAAGTCTTCAGAGTCACTAGTAATGTAATGTATCAACTGTTTTTTGTTGAAGAAGTGCAATTTGTATACATTAGGGGACCTTCCTGTGATGCTATCCGTTTATCCTATCCCGTAGCGACATTATACTACTACTATATAGTGATGATTTTCCTAGTTTGGCGGTTCTTAGTACCATTATATAAAACGAAAATATTAAATTTTATAGTTGAATACTATAGGGAGGGGGTTCTACCCCATTATAACGTTTCTCATGATAATACGATTCAAATAGGAGATATTTAATATTAGCAGTTCAATGCGAAGAACTTCTTCCCCTAATCCTACCCAATAATTTCGAAACAAATGTTGGCGACTGCATCTGTTAGCGTATTATAGATACATATTTGTAAAGAAAATCTAATTTTTTTTGAGGTACCTCTACATCTGAAGCTATATATCCACATCAAAGCGGAATTTTAAAAATAAATATAGCCTATGTTACTTTCAGATCTATCCCGCGGTTCTAAGTTTTTCTTCAAAATGGACTGAAAAATACATGAGGATTTTCATACTCTATTGTGTTGGTGAAATAATAGTACGTTTATATATAACCGGATTTAACAAACCCACTGGATTTCAAATGTCAATTCCTTTGCGTACACGTCAAATAAATCTTCATTAAGAAGGTTAACCCTGCAAAAAGCTATAATATAAACATGACCTTAGTTAATTATTTCTTTAAATAACTGTATGCGTAATAATCGAATCTGCTTCCATTTTACTTCACAAAATTCCAAGCGTACGTAATATGTCATCAATGTCAAAACTTTATTTAAATTTCAAATTTAAATTTATATTTTCTCATTAACATATGGTGTTTAGTTATATAGGGGGAAATAAACCGTGTTATAATATTTAAATTAATGAAATGTTTCCAACGGTTTTATAAGGAAATAAAATGTTGTTGCTGTAACTAATCATCACTGACACTTATCATCATTGCGACTGTGAAACAGCTGATAAAAGGACAGTTTTTTTTTCTTAATTTCTGCGCCGCATTGTTATACACATCATTTACATTCAGTGTCCTTTTAGTTGTCTAGACCGAGGAGAGTTTAGTTGAGTGTCTTTGCCAAATATGGAAGTACGACGCTATAAAAGTGGAAGCATAGCTTCCTTTTTAAGGTAAATAAAATAAATTAAATTATACATATTTTGTGTTATTAAAATATTAGGCTGTAATTGGGCAAAATAATGAGTGATTATATTAACAGTTTATAAATACATATTTATATGTATGAGTGATACATTTGTATCCTGGGAAATCGACGTATATGTACATGTATATATGTATATATAGTTGTATATTTTTTGCAATAAGAATGCGGTTGTGACAGAACATACATACATACATCACTTTCTATTGTGTATGCGTGTACGAATAGTGTTTCAGGGTATAACTAGCGATTTCAATAAAAGTTTTAAACGAAATTGGAGGTATTTCACTAATATATGTATAACTGTCATTTTTCCTATCTTACATATAGACATGATAGACATGTTTGCCCTATTACATTATAGAACCACTGACTGTATATAATACATACATTCATACGTATGTATGTATAAACGAATAATACCTGTAACAATTTCAAGATAAATAAAATAACACTTAGTCTCACCCTTAGCCTGTCCGCTTGATTTGTAATTAGTACTTATTCTGGATTCTAATTATACCCTGCGATTATCAAACTTTGCAAGCCCAGTATTTTGTCCAAACAATAGCGGTTCCATCTTTCTGTTACCCTTCCCACAAAAAGTTTATGGACAATTCTGGTTTTGCGTTGAGTTTTTTATCACAGGTAGAGCTTGGGTACTTGAGTACAATGACATATTTTGTTTTTGGGGATGTAATTACCTTTTGATAAAATGCATCACGATACAGGTTGCAATTTTTACGAAATTTTTGGTGGAAATGGGGTCGCAAATTGGAAAAATTCGAAGAAGTTTTGTGTTGGGCAAATATTCAATATTTCATTGTTATACGAATATTTCGGTTTTTAATAGGGCTGGGGTCAATGTCGGACGGCACAGTGTTAAACGGCACGAGTATATATGCCTTTCGACTCGCCGACATTACCACCTTTGTCGGCATCTGGTGAGTGAGGTGTAAACACGACATAACAAAAATGACACTACCTTTTGTTTCTCACTTGTTTTATTATCATCTACTCACATATACATACATATATCATTTTATATTATATGTTATCTAATTTCATATGTCATATACGGTGACGGCCAACTAATTAGGAACACTAAATTCATTTATATATTTTATATTTTACTGATTTTAATACTACTATCCCCAATTAGCTAGACAGACTAAAATACATTTTTAGAAAAGTGGGATGTTCTTCCGCCACATAAGGTAAATCTCCGTATGTTTGACGTCAGTCGATAGTGCTTATACCAATACTTCATACTGAAATTTGTTTCATTTATTTCAGTGTTCCTACTTAGTTGGACGCCACTATAATTAAAAGTGGATTCTGAGTGACATTATTCAAGTTTTAAATTGAATAAAATTCATTGTGCAACAGGAGATAATTTTTTTATTTATAATTTCAAAGCGGTTTGTGCGTAATCATTTTGTACCCTCCCCATATATTTAGTTTGGTTTTTCGTTTGTGACGATAATTTTTCCTTTACCCGCTATACAGTATTTGTTTGCGTTTGGGAATTATAATGTAAAATGTATATCGAATTTCAACATTATAATCTATATTATTAATTTTCTAATTAATTAATTTGTCTTTCTTTGCAGTTGTTTACCAGTATGACATGAACATTTACGGCTTTCGACAGGACAAGCAAACACCTACAAATGATACCCCCGAATAAAATATTTTTTTGTATATGTTAAACCCTCCGTGCCTTTAAAACTTCGAAGAAGTTAAGAATGGAGGGTTCTACATTTCTAATGAAGCATAAACAAATTATCGTCGTAATTACAAAACAAAATTAATAATTAATAAATGAAATAATAATTTATCTAATAAAATATGAAGCTGACTAATACTTATAATGATAATAATATGCTTGTAATTTTTTTAAATTTTGTAAATATTTTTAAAAATAAAAACAAATAAATATATAAAATACATATATAAATTTTGTACATACTTCCAGCTCATGACGAGGCGCTGGATAATCTTACAATTTCAAATAACTCTTCGTATCAAATTTGCAGCGGCCTAACAAAACATTTATTCTTTTACAGAATTACGACATATGTTTCCATAGTTTTTATCAATTGTAGAAATTTTTTAGGAAGTATATGGTTAACAAAATGTTGGGTTTGCCTGCTGCATATAATAACTCATAACGACAATAAATATTTTATGTCCCGAATCAAAATTTGACTTGAGAACGATCACAGCTATCTAGCACTAGTTTCTATTAATTGTTGAATAATAGCCCAGCAAAATGTTCGATGACAAAGATGCCATTCAATTATGGGTGCAAGTGATCTGGAATGTCATCTTTTGTCATTTCCACTAATGCCTTGCCATGTCATTTTCGCCAACCCTTTGCAATGACATTACGAGTATCATTACGACGAGAGTTTTAACAACGTTGGTTGTGATTTCGAGTCTCCCACAACATCAAGCCTATTGTAAATAATTAATGTTATATATTTAGAAAAATATGTATAAATAAAACCACAAAATTCATCTCATTCATCCTTCAAATTTTGCTGGGTAGGTTTATCAGTTCCTTACAACCTCATAACCTTGAGTCATAGTTTGATGAGTTTCAACATAAAAATACATAAAATCTTAATTATAAGGTGATTCGGTGAAAAAAACCTCACGCACAAAATGATTTTAAAATTTGAATTTATCAGAATTATGGGCAATTTTGTGAAGTGGCTGTAAGCAGATATATAATTGAAAATAAACTGTAGAGCCACATGCGATTTGTTTCTCACTAATTTTCTTTAATTCTGAGAATCATAAAAATGTCGTAAACGCTTTTTTTATGATATATATTTCAATCAAAATCAAAATTTTTTCAAATTGGCCGGAGCACGACCTTTTCCAATATTTGAATGGAATAAACGTTATTTTAGTTGTTAGTAGACTTAAGTTTATCCATTAGTGCAACTTGAAATAATTTTTGAGAATTTTTTTTTTTCAAAAAAATATTTTTTTTAAATCGATTTGTGCGTGTACTTTTTTTATATTTCATGGGATTAAACATTAGTTTAGTGATTAATAGGCAAAAGTTCATTCATTCCATATACAGGAAATCGTTTTTGAGAAAAAAGGTCAAAAAGTCATAGCCCTATTGAATAAAAGAGAAGAATCGCTAGATTATAGTTAGGTTAAGAAACATTTTGTAAATTAAGATGTAACTGGAAAAATAGTAAATAAATTTTAGTGTCATACAACCACTCATAGCAAGCAGATTTGGTAGAAAATAATGATTATATTGTTTGATATCTTCGAAGCCCGAAGAAAAACATTTTTATACCTTCCACAATAATATGTAGCTTGTTTTTCTGTTTGTAACGCATTGAAATTTTAATATTCGGGTGAAAATTCCTGGGTTTGTACTAAACAAAAAAGTTCACTATACCATACGTCTTTGGTGAAAATCGAGCCTCCCGATTTTGACTTGATTTTTTTTTATCAGACTTTTGTGATGTATTTCGATAATTCTTAACAAGTATAACTTTATTTCTCGTTTAAATGAAGAAATTCTTGAAAGATTTTTAATGTTGTCAGGTATATGGTTAAATTCAATTTTTTTGATATTTCTGCATATAACAGCCAAACCAACCAAAACCGATTTTCGATCCAATAATAAGACAACATTTGTAGTCAGGACAATAATTAAGATAGCTCTAGTACATCGCAAAATCATTTTTGAACATTGTTCATCCTTTATTTGTAATTTTATTGTCGTATATTTATGAAATCGTTGATTTTTATCCCCACCGGCGTATGATTTATAAAAATTATTCTATTTATGGTATGGTAGTTAAACGCTAGGGTGTATAAATACAAATAATTTACCTTATTTCAAAGCACTTTCAATGATTTCCTTCTAACTTTTATAATTTTTCATCGATTTCATTCATCCAAAGGTCATCTTGACTTTGTAAACGTAAAAAAAAAACTAAATCCGTATATAGTGATATTGTATTTTGGCCGACGAAACATGCCTGATGAGCTGACTTAAACCATTAAGAATTCATTTTTCAATACAAAACTCCTTAGGCCATGTTAGCTCGATTAATTCAATTAATTAATTAAAAACCTGATCCCGTAGTCGGGAAGCTCCATTTTCATCGTAGACATACATATGGCTAGTGGACTTTGTTGCTCAGTACAATCCCAAAAAACAGAAACGCGAAGCGCCTATTAAGATTTTTTTCTTCCATACAAATCGCCCCAAATGGATCATGGTAAAATCCTGAGTCGAACTATTCATGTCCTTTCTTCCGTCCGTCTGTGGTAATTTCACTACCATCCAGAATAATGAGATAGGACGCTGATATTTTATTCGAAGATAGGTCCACGTTTTGATATAGCCCCATTCGAGGAATTTTGTTTTAAGCTTTATTTTCAGACCAAATTAGCTATAATGTGGCATTTAAGGTTTCTAGTAGTAAAAATACATATATACCGAAAATTGTGCACATAAGTTCAAGTTTTGGTATAGCCCCCCATTATTATTATTTTCGGCCTATATTGGTTGTAATTTGGTATCACTCAATGTAAATGTCTAAGGTCTACAAATGTCTAAGGTCTACAATTTTATATTGTCCCCATAGAACAGTACTGCCCAATTTTTTAAAGGTTCTAGACATGTTATAGAGGGTCACGATTGGACAAAGGATCCATTTAACTGCGATTGCTCTACTATATACCTAAAAATCTCAAATTTTTCACCAGCACATTCGAAAAATTACAAAACAGTCTAGGAAGCCCTGTTTATAACCTTCTCCACATTGTGGTAAGGGGTATTATGTCTTTGTGCATTAGTTTGTAACATGCAAAAGGAAACATGATAGAACCATAGTTCCTCTTAGGGATATACACAGAATCACTTTCTTAGCCGATTTATGCATGTCCTTCCGTCCGTCCGTTCGCAACGTACAGGTCGCATTTATTGTCCGATTGGAGAAGATAATGTTTTTCGGCCGATTTGAGGTATTTGGTGTATCAATCGCGCTATTTTCTAATGAAATAGCCCCCGTAACCAAAAAGATTGCCTCCAAAGATGCAGTTAAATCATATGTACAAGTGATTTGGAAATTCATCGAATTATACATTTTCACTCATGTACTCCATTAGCACTGCATTTTAACTAAACCTTTGGTATCGCATTTTAAGCAACCCTTTAGGGTAGAATATGATGCAGTCCAATTTGGATCCAAGCCACGTGTTTTGTTGCAGTGCTTTGGATGTGACTTTAAAGGCACTCTTCGGACTGTGTTTTTATTCAGTTCAAAGATGCAGTAAAAATGTTTTTTCCTCCGCTGTAATGTGTCAAAACGAACTGACAGTGTTGCAAAATTTTACTGATCGCTACCAATATCATGATTTCATCCCGGCGAAGGGAATTATAAATTGGCTTCTCAGTTTTTGAAATGATGCATTTTTAGCGAAAAACCAAACTCTTTAAGTGTCAAGCATTCCCATATGAATGCGAATCACACTCACTTTTCGGCTTTTCCAAATTACTTTATTTATTTTATAACAAATTTTTGGAAATATATTTTTCTGTTTTTGAACGAATTGTAGGAATGTACATTGTACAAACTGACTTATGTACTTGTAGGGACCTCTAACGACTGCTAATAAAATTTAAAATGTGAGAAATGGATCTCGATCGTTGGTTCGCATCCGAATACGGTTAAAATGTAAGGAATTGGAGTGCATTTTTCACGAATCTGATAGAACTGCTTCCGCATGTAGTTAAAATGTGAGAAATGGATGTCATTCGTTGGATCGCATCTGAATGCGCAAAAATGTTAGAACTCCATCAAAACATGCCGCGAAAGAACTAGTGTACATTGCACTACTTCCAATTAATTTTGCTGGGTATGAGGTATTTGGTGTACCAAACATCCAAATTCTGTTCAATTGTGATGCAATTTGTCACCAAATTCGGACTAGAAATAAGTTTGGCAAATTATATTGGAATCGATTCAGATTTGGTGCACAACATCGCTATGTATGTCACATTTTGATGAAATTTGAATTCTGTGACGGAATTCGTTTCATAAATTATATAGAAATCGGTTCAGATTTGGATGTAGCTCAAAAATATATTTTCGCTTGATTTTAGGTATTTGGTGCACCAACTTCACTTTGATCTAAAAAATATTCGCCAAATTATATTGATATCGTGATGGTGTAGGATATCATATAGACGGCCCCGCCCGATTTTGATCATTACCCTACTGGTTTTATTAGAACGTTTTACGATGTCAACTCTAGCTGGAAAACGATCGTCATATATTTTGGTGGGCTTATATATGTACATACATACAGATCTAGTCCTTCATCGATCGATTAGTGGACAGAAAAAGTAAAAAATTACAATTTTTTGCTTAAAACTGATGTTTTTTGGACATATAAAAAAAAAAATTAAAAAATCGATCGACGAAGGACTTATTTTGGATGACTCTGATAAGCCCACAAAAATATATGTCGATCGTTTCACCAATTTCAAAAAGGAACTTGGAGAAAAACTCGATTTTGGTTTTTATGCTACTAAAAGCATAATGAACTTTTCCCTTCCAAAGCTCATATCTCAGGCATTAGGGCGAAACCTATAACTCTGTGTGTTGCGTTTGCGTTCAAAAATACAAAAACAAAATACATGTATTTCAAATTGAAATACATGTATTTTGTTTTTCTTTTTTTTTACGCACACGCAACACGCACAGTTATAGGTTTAGCCCTTATTGTCCCACATACTTTATGCCAAGGCAAATTTATATAAGGTATATGCATGAATTACAACAACTAACAAATTTACAAAAACAACATTTGGTCTGTTCCAGAACTGCAAGAATCTACTAATTTTTAGAATTTTTTCCGATAACATAAAGGAAAAAATTTTATCGTAGTAAAAATTAGTAGATTCTTGCAGGTTCTGGAACAGAGCAATTGTTGTTATTGAAAATTAATTGTCAAAGAAAATATTGAATAATAGGGTCGTTCCAAAATGTTTTTCAGGAAAATATAAATACATTTTGAAAATCCTCTAAAATAGAACAAATTTGAATCAAAATGTAAAAATAACGAATTCAGAACTCTCGTAGGTAATTTTTATTACACGTTTAGGATGAAGTGCAGTATTTTATGGTAACAAATTTCGAAGTTTTAAATTTCATGAGTAGACCTTATTACATTTTGAAAACTAAATTTACAAAACAAGCAAGAATACAGCTGATTGTCACTTCTACTTTATATAAATATGCTTTATGCTACTTACCATGGCTCAATTACCCATGTAGTGGTATCACACCAGCTGTTCGAATATGAAAAGTCAAATCCTTTTGTAAAAAAATATTTTTGTTGTAATTTCCCCAACAACATACATGGTAAAGTAAGTACTACATCAAATACAACTCAACAACAACCACATAGGAATTTGTTTTTGTGTGTAACGTTAGTGTCAAATATAAATGTAAACAAAATAAGGAAATGTCTATAAATTATTGGAGTTTAAAAAACTAATATTTTTCCACATTTGATTGAATATTTTGGAAAACATAAATGAAAATTCGTTAGATTTTCAATTTGAATGTTTCCATATCATTCCACTAAATGTATAAATTATCGCAGAAAGTAGAATTCTTACAAAAATGTTTGAGGTCGCTGGAAATTCATTGAGAAAGGAGAAGCTGTTTCAATCTCTTGTTTTTGAAATCAAAAAACACATGTTTATTAGGCTTTTATTTTTTCAAACTTATCAAAATACCACACCATATTAACAAATGTTGTACCGCCTCTATAAGCGGTGTTTTAGTGTGCGGCACGTCGTTGGGCCTGGTGGAGGTTACATGTCATTTATATGAAGAATCTTTATGGGAAATAGTTTTTTTTCTGATGAATAAATTTGTTCTTCAAAAAATATATGTATATCCCTAATATACATCGAACATAGAAATAAATATATATATAATGTCCTATGGAATTTGACACTAACATTGCAGCCCAGTTCAGTCAGCTGGGTATTGCTGTTACTTTTTCTTGTTCTACCATGAACAACATAAAGAAAATTTTGACATAACATATTCAAAATTTTACGATACCACTACCTTGGTAATTGTGTCATGCTACTTACTTACTATACTTTAACCCTGCGTTTACACATGACAGGACAGTTGAGTACATGTATTGATTGTCAAAAACCCACAACTTGCCTATGTGACGTAGGCGTCCAAAAACAGTTGTAAAATTATGAATGGAAATCGTCGATTTCTTTTTGTTTTCCGTTCACATATTTTTTGTTCATGTTCTTTTGTTTTCAACACATTTCAATTCTTATTTTACTTATTTTCAAAAAAATGTCAAAAATTGTCTGTGAAAAAATTATTGACAGCTGGGAGACAGTCGACAAATTATGTATGTGTTAGTAAATCAGAGCTGTATTTGAAGACGAATTGTTTGGTGCAGGCAACCAGTAAAATAAGCCAATACAATTTTTTCGATTTTCTGAAATGTACAAGTGGGTATTTGGTATTTCATTTGGTATGGTATTTGGATATCATTTGGCATTTAGGCTTCAAAGTAGAGCTGGCAAACCATCGATATTCCCAACATTAGATATTTTCGATATAATATTTTAAAATATCGATTGCTATCGACATTATCGTTAAGCTGTCAACACCATTAATTTGGAGATGAAAATGGTGGAAATGTCAATGCTTTTCTTGACATTTTGCACAAGTAGTTCACAGAAATGTAAAGGAGAATAAACAATTGCTTTTATTTTATAAAAATAATAAAAAATACATTTTACTTTTCCGAAAAATATGTACGTGTGACTACGGACTTACTTTCTCCCACACACAAAACCGAAAAGCAGCGAAATTTCTATTTATTTCAATGAATTTTAGGTTGGGGGTTTTCGTTCCGATAATTTCGATAGGCAAAACTATCTATCGATATTTAATTTTTAAAAAACAATCGATTTTATCGATAATGCCATCGATTTTTTGCCAGCTCTACTTCAAAGTTATTAAAAAACTTCTCCGCCCAAAATTTGCGAACAATTATCGACATTTTGGTATGATCCGGGCAAAATCTGATGACATTTGAAATATATGATTCCCTGTGATTAAAAACTTCTTCATCAAAACTTGTGGACGTAGGAGCTCCCATATATAACTTGTTTAACATTTAAAGTTTATTTTTTATATGTTGCTCAGGTAAATAAATATAACTGTTATGGCTATACAATTATACTTACCGTAAATTCATTGCCCACGGGACTTATTGACGTCAATCTTCTCTTGCAATTGATGAAGGGTTTGATGCCAAAATAAGTAGTTTAATAGTACGTTTATATATAACCGGATTTAACAAATCCACTGGGTTTCAAATGTCAATTCCTTTGCGTATACGTCAAATAAATCCTCATTGAGAAGGTTAACCCTGCAAAAGGCTATAATATAAACATGGCCTAATATGCATAGATTGAAGTGATATAAAGTAAGTGATGTTTATTTATGTTGTTTGTTTTCAGATTCGCTTGATATCAAAAACAGCAACATTTTCTCTATAAAACTAAATTGCTCAATTTTAGATTAATCCGTATTTTTGTATGAATATCCAACCTAAAATTCGAACAAGTCTTTTATTAAGTAATTTTTTTTTATTAATTTTTAGTATAATTACTTTTTTTTGCAAAAACAAACAATTAATAAGTTATATTTTCATAAGGTCTGTTCGATAACCCACATTTTGAATAAATTTGTCCAAACTTTTACAAAATGATGTTCGATAAGAGGCTTGTTCAATAAAAGTGAAATGAAAAGTAGTAGTACTTGCAAACTTATCGAACATATCTATAATCTGCTCTGTTCCAGAACCTGCAAGAAGCTACTAATTTTTACTACGATAACATTTTTTCCTTTATGTTATCGGAAAAAATAGTAAAAATTAGTAGCTTCTTGCAGGTTCTGGAACAGAGCAATCGTCAGTATTTTTGATTTATATTCTGTGAAATTTAATAATTATTTATATGAATAAATATTTATTCATTTAATTTATACTTTGTGTGTACTTATTTTTATATTTCTGTATAGGAATTCAGTAATAAAACAAACAAGTCAAATAATTGAAAAATAAACAAAGAGTTAAGTTGTTAAAAAGTTACTGAATAGACCCGCTGCCCAATTTAAGCTTGAATCTAGTGGATACATATTTAAGATTTTTCTTACCACGCTAAAAACAAATGAAAAGAAAATACAGTTTTATAGTTGCAATTTTATTTAAGATAAGCTGATATTTTATTAATATTGTGTTGATAATATTTATTGATTAATAGCACTACATACATAAACAACTTTTAGTATTATAATATTGTTATATTTGATAAAGTGAGCATAATGTTTGATAGTTGTTTAATTAATTGTTTTAATACGATATAATTTTGCAATAATTTCTTTAATTATTTATTTTCTTTGATTTGATTAATTTTAAAAATGAATTATATGTATGTGTTTGCACTTTAATGGCAATTGTTAGTTCTGGATTATTGAATATTTAATTTTAATTAAAGTTATACGAGAATAATATATAATCTTTCTAATCCGCACCAAAATAGTTTCCATCAATTTTAAACTAGTGCGCAATATAACCTTTAACTATCAGATTTATTATTTTTTTCGGATAAAATACTTTATATTTATCTCTTAGTAACCGTAAAGTTTCTGCTGTAATGTTATTATATCTGATGTAATATTTAGTTGATCGATCATATGGAATTATGTGATTTGATCTTATGGTCCAAACGTTCGTTACACGTTTAACAAATAATGTAAATATGTACTAATATGTTTTAATGTTGTTTATAGAGGAAGGAAATTATTTAATAGCAATCGGCAAAGTATAGTCCAGAGGAAAAAAATACCATTGTACCCCTACTGCAGAATGCATAAAAATGGAGAGAGAACTCTGCTCAACTTTTGAATTAGTTATAGAAGGATCAATATTTCCACACAAAATCAATCAGCATTCACCGAAAATATACATAGGATTGACTATTGGATTGACTGCCATCAATTGCAATGAATATTACCTACAGAATAAACGTTAAACGTCTTAGTTTTCAGATATTCCCGGTATAAGATCTATAGGACCCTGTTTACATATAATATGACCTGGTATTCCCTCGGTCCATATGGTAACCCTCCTAGTAGGGATATTCTATGCCTAATATTACTGATACTTGTTAGTAGTTAATCCTTATTAAGAATAAAATGCATAAAATGTCATGATTTTCAAGTATTTACCGAAAATATGGGATATTTCGGAACATCGCTACATTTCGAAAACATTTATTTGACAACTTGCATTGCGTATAGTTATTTGTTTTTGTTATTCTTTGCTAGACTATGTGGGCTTAAGGTTTATTTATACTTCGTATCATGTCTTAAATAAGGCAACCAACTAATTTTTGAAAAAACCCTACATTTTTTCACGATTATCAGCCACTTTTCATAAATTAATACAGAAAATATTTAGTTTTCTTGGTTCGAAAACAATTACTTGACAAACTGTATATACATAGCGAGCACGAGCTAGTAATAGCTGAATTACAAATAAATTTAAAACAAAGCAAGCAACGGTCCTGACCGGCTTTAGCATGGCAACGCCGAGGAGTTATATTGGTCCCCCTTCCATCTTAAGTGGACACTGACCTACCCGTGGTGTCTCCTTTGGAGCTGCCTTTTACACCCGTTAAAGGTAGTAAGCTAACATGTGTCGCGCGTTCAGCCATAACAACGTTAAAAACTGGGATTGGGCGTTAGGCTAGTAACCCACCACTTCAAATAGCAACATACCATGACTATGATCTGCGAATCTGGACCTGGAATGTTCGCACTCTTTACAGAGAAGGTGCAGTTTACACATTAGCAGATGTTGTTATGAAAAGAACAAGGACGGGAGAGCAAGTACGATGGATGGGGAGAGGCGTCACAACAACACTGACGCTCTGTTTTATAGCTGCCATGACAAAGAGCATGATCTTGGTTGCGGCTTTGTAGTTGGTCGGATGTTAAAACATCTGGTCCCCAGCTTCACTCCAGTGAATGAAAGACTTGCTACAATACGGATAAAAGCAAAATTCTTCAACATTAGCTTTATTTGCGCTCATGCTGCCACTGAAGACAAGGACGAACAGACCAAAGATATAATTTACGAACGCTTAGAAGAAACTTATGACCGCTGCTCTGCCCATGAAATTAATATTAGTCTAGGCGAGTTTATGGGTGCATTCTGTATTGCGACATGAGTCGTGTCGCGTTGCCAGATGCAACATTTACATTGCATATGGCAAACGTCGCCTGACGCCTTCAAATTCTGTTGCCATAATGTTCATTTTCGGGCGACAACAAATTAGCTGTCGCCGTGCATATTTACAAGTGAATACAAAAGAAAAATTGAAATATAAGTAACATTTTCATTTATTTTAAGTGATATTATGAAGTGAATTTGTTTGACATTATATTCATTTTTGGTGTTTGAGTACTTATAATGACAAAAATTACTACAACAATTTTAAAGGCTGGTTGAAAAAATGGAAGCCCGCCCGCCCAAACATAGCTCGTGGAGTCAGGCTTTTTGGCGAACCACTTTTAAAGAGGTATGGAAGGATGTTGCGGAGCAATTAAAGCGTCTTTTGGAAGCCAAAAATAACATTTAAATCTAAGCTATAAACTATTATTTTTGTGATTGTTGGAAACAAAACATCTACTCACAATACTGATGCAGTTCTAAAGAATTCGATTTTCCTCTTAAATGTCTTCCTATAGATATCTCCTCTTTAACCAAAAAATGGTACCACTGAGCTTATAATTTTAGATAACTATTCCTTTTGTTTACAATTTGTTCTGATATATTTTTCTCATTTATTCAAATCGAAACAAAAAACGCTCCGCTACATCGCCTATAACTTGTTTTCGGCGACAATTTTCTATCGCTTTACGTATCACAAATTTTAAATTTTGTCGCAGAGACGATCGACAACGCGACACGACTCGTGTCGCAATACGGAATATACCCATTAATACCCAAACTGGAAAGGAAAGTCTCCACATTGAAACATCTGACAATGGTGATGGCTGATAGACTACGAAGCGGCAAAAGACATGGTAGTTAGCAAAACGAGATTTAAACGTCTCGATCAGCGTACGTAAAAATACTTTAAATAACATTTCCAATCGTTTCGTTTCGTATTTTCCATAGGAACAATACAAAACGAAACATAACCCACGTTGGCCGAGCTCGCTGTTTAGTTTTGTTTTGTTTACATTCGTGAGTACGAACAAAACGAAAAGCGAAAAGTACTCAAATCCACAAGAGCAGATAGAAAACGGTATAGTACTAAACACATGTGAATAAATCAAAAACGTTTGGTGGTTGATAAAATTCACTGTGGTATGCTGATGCTAACTTATAGGGTTGTTAAGCAATCACATGTGTGTGTGTGTGTCTGAGTGTGTCATTGACAATACGCACGGCAAACGTTTCCCAAAAATACTTGTCGTTTCGGTGGTGAATGAAACAACTCAGCAAAGCATAGCCGAAGTTACACTTCAGCAATCGTACGGTTTCCATCTGTTTACATTGAAAAGTTTGTGTTTTTGTTTTGGTTGTGAGAATGAAACGATTCAGAGAAGCTGAAAAGTTTGTGGCTTTGTGTGATTGGTACGGGAATCGTTTTGTTTGTTTCCGTTCATTGGTCTCGATAGATAGAAGACATTCATTGCACGTGTTGAATGTTCGATCTTCCGAGGAGCAAACATAGCATTGGCCACAAAAGTTATTGGGTTATATGTTATCTGTCAAAACGATAGTCTGAATATCGATAGTTTGCCAGCTCTACTGCCCATAGCTGTTTTGATATCACAAAAGGTAAAGAAGATATCACAAAACATAGCTACCATAATTTTTTCCCAATATCTGAAAACACAAAACCGTGTGCGTCCGCTATCATCGCTATGCCACCACTACCAACGTTAAACTCACAATTTTGCTTTAAACGGATTTGTTCTAGCACTTGTAGTTTTCAAGAAAATCGGCGCTGACGTAGCCACCCCAGTGGCGAAGCCGCCCCATGTTACTAAGAAATTTTATGGCGATCGGTTAACGTTAACCCGTCCCAACAGATGGTTCTTTGGTTCCATAGTAATTTGTTTTGAGCCAAAATTGCATTTTCACGAAAATTTCCTAAAATCCGCATTTATGGTCCAATCGATAAAATTTTTTTAACAGTTCATAGTTGTGTCTAAGAAAAGAATCCTACAAAAAATTTTGAAATACTTCCAAATATCCATCTCAACAAAGGTACTCAGCATCGGTGCAGTTTTGCGTTCTGAGCACCTCATTCCAAATCATGCAATTTCATAGTCATGATTTTGGGACTAAAGTGATGGAAAGTTAATGGTTGACAAGAACATCATAATATCTCCCGTACCTGACACAAACTGACTATAATTTTTGTCTTTCGTCTTCACTGTCCAACTAGATGTTAAAAACCGTCGGGCGCCATCGTTCTTTTGATCCTAGCATTATCCAATTGCTGCAGAGCTATAACAGGGTCATTTCTGGGGATTTCATTCATTGTCGAACTCATCACGATATTTGGCATTCAAAGCTTGCGAACGTTTCCCACGGTATTCTTATTGCAAACCAAATAGATGAAGGTGACTTCACTAACAAAAATGACAAATCCTGCACTTCCATCAATGTTCCACCTGGCATGGCTTCTCGAACGACCCCTTATCTTACTTGCTGCTACATTCCAGCGTCTCTTCTCTTGAAACCGAGCTATCCATCCTGGACGTCCAGATTCGAACAACCAGATACGTGCCAACGACCTAGTTGGCAGCAAAATTGAGCTCCGAAATAGAGACTCTTGTTCCAGAGCCTTCTCCAAATTTCTACAACTTTTTGACTTTTCTTTGCTATAGCCTTTATGGACATCCTTTATGCGGATATTCAAAAATGTGCAACACCGTTTTTCCACTTTTTTATTGAGCCAAAATCTTACCTCACAGATCCGAGCCAAACAGAGATGCAAATCTCTTGAGCACAATGTGCAACCCATTTCGTTCGCATCCGGAAAAAAAGAGAGTCGTATCTCCGCATTCAAACCACCCAAAGTCCTGACATCAATTCCATGCTAATAGATAGGCAAATATACCCCCGTCGTTCATAATCCAAATCCATTATATATACACATACATATAATACACCTACCAGTGTTCATGCTGGAAGTGCAATTCGCTTATCCTTTCACACTAAGTGTATTATGTAAGTTAGCTCCATTTCAATCAAACAACATCCAAGCAGCGATAATCCCATATATCAATAATCCCAATCGAGGTACCCACAGCAGCATAGATGCAGTTTTGCGATCTAAGCACATTCACAGCTTACGACATGGCTTCACGAATGTTATGTCACTTGGCTCTACATTCCATCTTATCCTCTCGTGATATCAAGCATGCTAATCTATTGAACATCAATTGCACACCCGATCCAAACGAGTTGTATTCCGGATATACAAACCTTTAAGCGGCGATTTTTAGGCCATCTGCTTCAGAGCCTCTTATTCTCGAGCTGCACTGCAAGTTCCCACCTAGCAGATTCAGCCCAAACTAGGTGTATTCCACATCTGCAAGTCTCTGCAAAACTCCACGTATCGCATCTCCATCACATCCAGTGACGTAGAGTAAAGTATGTGTCTGCAAATCCAAAGCACTCGAAGCGCTTGGTCCTGACGGCAATACCAGAGTCACTAATTTATTAAACACCAAACGCAGACCGAATCCAAACGAGTTGTGTTCCAGAGATACAAATCCATTAGCTGCGATTTGTTTGCCATCTGTTTTACAAAATAGAAAGCCTTATCTCCGAAACTATTCCACACAAAACGCTCAATTCCATGGTAATATTAAAGAAGTCGGTAAATGTGTTAGGTAGCTAAACCTGACAAAGTCTCAGTTGATGATTTCAGACATTTGTAAGGTTGGTCGCATGATGCCCATTCTGAAAACAGACAAATACACTGCAAATGATGAATCGAAAAGTTCTAGAATCCCTTTTGCTGCCATCCCAGTAACGGAAGCGACGCTCATAACAGCAATACGTCTCTGTATGTGATGAAATCGTGAACTCCGCCCTTAATGATTTCAAACGGATTCGATTGCTAACTACTTGAATGAAAATCAAGCCTTCGTACAATTCCAAGTTCAAAAATTCAGTGCCCCCAAGATTAGAATGGGCGTTCCGCAACCAGAAGACCGTCTCTCGTTCTATTTAACATATATCTTGCAAATTTCTCACCTCTACCAGCAGATATTTCTGTCGACAACGTAAGCGAAAAGTTTTCTAAAAACTTAGCCACCATCACAATTTTTAAAATTCACATCCGCAAACTTTACAGCGTCCTTATTCACTTCCCGGAAGTTAAAGTCAGGTTGGAGCTTGTTGGCATTGTGAAAGAAGGCAGGTATATTTCCACCTTTTACAATTTAAAGGTTATTAGATGTAGTCTTCGATAATTTCCTTTTTGCGCAAGTATTAGTTGGGATCTTCTGGGACAAAGATAAGCCGACGCTGTCTGAATTTTCTTCCTAAATGACACAAAATTGAGATTTATGCAAACAACCCAAAAATAATGTCTATTGAATTGCTATTGTCGTGTTCCGAAGGCAATTGTCGATAATCTTCATCTGACTGTGGATAGCTAATTCCTTGAACACCGTGCAACAACAGGCGGCCTCCGAACCAAAAAGTAGCTACAGATGTAACAAAATCCTAAATCAACATCCTACAAAAATTTCGGATAGAGAGCGATCTCTTCCAAGTCAAACTTTGTCAATGGTGGCACAACAAAGATCCGTTCACAGTAGCATTTCCATACCATTGAAGAACGCATTGTTCCCGGGACTGTTAACAACTATCGAGGACATTGACGACGATCAGTAAAACGTATCCCTTTACAAATATAATTTGCTAAAGTGGGTCTGGCAATAAGACAAAGTTGATGTTATCGACGAGCTATGTATCCACAGAACCAACAGGGGAAGTTGGTACTAACATCGGCACCTTTGTATATGCTACAATAAAGTTGTAAAACAAGAAGAAGAATAGAAATACTATCCTTGCTAATACACCGTTCCGAATTCTGGTTACGATATGCGGTCCAATATGTGTTGAAGGTTAATATCGACATCGCATGATCCATGATCTGATTCGGCTATATAACGACATAAGTATAGGCAAACGTATTGAGATACAACGATTGCATTGGCTAGAGAATGGCCTGAGAATAAGCGTTGATGAACCCACTAAAAGAGCGTATTAATACAGGCCACATGGCGATACACACGCAGAACTACAAGGCCAAGGCTTAGATCGAGTGAACAAATGGAATTGAAGATGTAAAGCAAATAATAGAGTTGGGCAGTCTAGTTCCCGGAGCGGAAGGATCTTTCTAGTTTATTTTCCCAAAAGGAACTAGTTCCTTAATATAGTTCCGGGACCGATGTAGTTCAATGAATCTTTCTCTTTCATCGTTCTTTTTGTTTCCTTCGTTACAAATAGTTCCGAGGTCGACATCGTTCAACGAATCTTTCTCTTTCTTTTCCTTTTGTTTCCTTCGTTACAAATAGTTCCGAGACCGTAATAGTTGAACGAATCTTTTTCTTCCATAGTCCTATTTTGTTTTTATAGTTTGGGGGATTAATTGGCATAAAAATAAATAAATTGCAGCGATTGTGATTCCCATTTATTGAGCAATGCGGCAGCATCTAATTTATGAACGAAACGAACGAAGATGGAAATGAGTGTGGAATTGAAGGAAGGAGAACGGAAGGAACTATGTATATGAACTAAAGGAACTATATGAATACAAGAGGTGGATGTAGTTCCAATAGTTCCTTGTCCGAAATAGTTCTGGAATTACACAACTCTAGCAAATAATAGTGAGGAACGGAAATCTTTTCGCAAACAAGTACAAAAGTATCAGTCGGGTTTGGCGACAGTGATATACCCTCCTCCGTCTGTGACATCATGAAAAGGAGCAAACATAACCTTGGTTGCTTTTCAAATATTGTTGTTGTAATGAATTTATCCTTATCGACACAAGTGCCGACATTTCAGTTGTACCCGTGGATCATAAGAAAGGCAACAGTCGTCCCGACGAATATTCTCTTTTTGCTGCAAATGGTACATCAATAAAAACCTATGGAACAACAGTAATATCTCCTTCACTTGGAAATTTGTGTATGCTGATGTGTCTCATCCTATCATCGGAGCCGATTTTTTGACACATTATGGTTTACTCGTGGATATGAAACAATGCAAGCTCATTGATCCTGAAACTGGGATCAATATTAAAGGAGAAGTGAAATCAATTTCAGGCTATGTGAAAATTAAAACTATGGTAAATAATTGCAAGTATCATGATTTACTATCTCAATTTCCAGACATAACGAACATATCGAGAAAAGTGAAAAAAGTTCCTCATGGCGTATATCATTTCATCGAGACAAAAGGCGCCCCTGTTTCGGCAAGGCCTCGTCGACTTCCTCCTGATAAACTAGCGATTGCAAAGCAAGAATTCCAGTATATGATGGACCAAGGAATTCGCCACCCTTCAAACAGCTCTTGGGCAAGTCCGCTACACATGGCTCCGAAAAAGAATGGTGAATGGCGACCCTGTGGCGACTATCGTCTTTTGAACGCACAGACAGTCCCGGACAAATACTCTCTGCCACATATTCACGATTTTGTGCACGGCCTTCGAGGAAAGAACATTTTCTCAACAATTGATATGGTACGTGCCTATAATCAAATTCCAATTGCCCCGGGAGAAGTCAAAATGACCGTTATCATCACGCCCTTTGGACTCTTCGAGTTCGATTACATGACATTTAGGTTATGTAATGCGGGATAAACATTTCAAAGGTTCATGCATGAAGTGTTACGTGATCTGGAGTTTTGTTTCCCATACCTCGATGACATTTTGGTTGCATCGGAAAACGAAGAACAGCATTTACTACACCTCAAACAATTATTCACTCGTTTGGAAGAATACGGCCTTGTAATTAATCTGTCAAAATGCAAGTTTGGTCAACAATCAGTTTCATTTCTTGGACATCTTGTCGAACCAGAAGGTATACGCCCATTACCGGAAAAAGTTGAAGCAATAGCCAACTATCCCCAACCGAAAAACGCGAAGGAACTTCGTCGATTTGTTGCTATGGTAAACTTTTATCGTAGATTCATTCTTGGAGCTGCGGCCAACCAACTTCCACTAATAGCTTGCCAAAAGGGTAACAAGAAAAACGACAAAACTCCAATTGTCTGGACCAAAGACATCAAAACTAGTTTCGAAAAATGTAAGTCCGATATATCCACTGCTACTATTTTATCACATCCTTGTGAAGACTTGCCGATCTGCGTCATGATCGACGCTTCTGATGTGGCCATTGGTGGAGTTCTGCAGCAGCAGAGAACTAATGGCTGGATGGATCTAAGTTTTTATTCAAAGAAACTTTCGGATACGTAGAAGAAACACAGCACCTACGATCGTGAACTACTTGCTGCTTATTCAGTGGTCAAGTATTACCGCCACATGCTTGAAGGCCACAAATTTATAATCTTCACGGATCACAAACCTTTAACGTTTGCGTTCAAACAAAATCCCGATAAGGCTACACCTCGACAGTTTCGTCAACTTGTCTCAATTTTCCACCGACATACGTCACATCAGCGGAGCTGATAACGTCTTCACCGACGCACTCTCACGTATTTCCACTATCTCAATGCCAACATCGATTGATTATAATAATTTAGCTGAATGTCATTAGTCTTACGCTGATTTACAGTCACTATTAAACAAAACCGAATCGTCATCGATGACTCTGAAATTGGTCCAGATATCACCCGAAATTCAGCCTGTTTACTGTGATATTTCAATGGAAATTGCTCGACCTTTCATTCCATCAAATATGCGAAAAGGTGTATTTGACTCATTGCACAATTTGTCACATGGTGGAGTAACAGCTTCGACGAAACTAATACAAAAGCGCTTCGTATGGCCAAACATGAAGAAAGATATTAAAATGTGGACTCAACAATGTCTGTCGTGTCAACGTTCCAAGATCCATAGGCACACACACAGTGAAATTGGCTCGTATCCTGTTACTGATCAACGTTTTCATCAAAATGTTATTATCAAAATGTGTAAACAATGTGAAAAAATATTAAGTTACTTTGTTACAATGATATTTTCCATTGTGTTCCCGTACCTTTTTAACGGTAATGTTAGGAAAAAGAGCGATTTGTCAAAAATTGCTTTCCCATACAAATTTATTAAAAAATACGGGAACGGAAAAATGACGGAAATTGCAATAACTCCAGAAATGTCAAAATCAACGTATCAGCTATCATATTCAGGTCCCAATAAACATGCCGCTAGTTTCTACTATGCCAAATTTGTGTAGCAGAAAACATGAGAAGAGGGTGTATGTTATTCAGCGCTATTTTCGTTTAAAGAGAAGTGCAAGTCTTGCTAGATTTCGGAGTACGGGAACGCATTTGTAGCACTAAACGGGAAATCTACTGCAAGTAGTAATAGTTTGCAGGTTCTGAACACAACTTTTATCTATAAAAATTTATTATTATGATGTCCCAACGATAACATCATTTTTTATTTTTTCATTTGTTAGTATAATACACAATTAATACGATATATAGATTATTTTACGATAATTTTCGAAATTATTATCATTTTATTACGAAATAACAGTAAGGACAAATTAGAATTAATGAAATTAATACAATGGACCATAAACTTACAAAAAAGCCCGTCAGTCCAAATTTTCTTAAAAATATGGCACTCGCCGTACGTTTAAGTTAATGAAATATGTATGTATTCAAGTGAGCGACAGGGTATGTATGTAAAAATTTTACTTTCTGTCATAACAATACAGCAACTTAATAGTACGTTTACATATAATCGGATTAAACAAACCCACTGGGTTTCAAATGTCAATTCTATTGCCTATACGTCTAATAAATCCTCATAAAGAAGGTTAACCTGGCAAAAATCTATAATATAAACAGGCTATAACTGTTAACATACATACATACATATGTATGTTCTAGGATGTTGGGATATAATCTTCCTTTATGGCGCCATCTATACTTGAAGTTTACATATTGGTTGTTTCTGTTTATATTAAGGTAATTTAAATACAATACTACAACTACTACTGATTATATTATAGAAATATGCTGTTTTTTAGTTTATTAATTAAATTTGAAATATATTTATTTTCATATTTGTGTTAATTTGTAATATATTTTATAATGACAAAACTGTTTATATATTGCTAAGTAAATCGTATATTTAATTGTTATAACATTGAAGATGTTCCAAAGAAACTACAAATTTATGTTTTTTATAGAGTTGAATATTTGTTATATAATTTTGATTATAAATATGTATATGTATGTATATCCATTTGATATATTATGCATGACTCGAAGTTGCTATAAGCAAATTATACTTTTTTTGAATACGTTGAGTAATTATGTTTGGGTCAATTCAGTGGTAATATGTAGATCTAGACAACATCCTAGAAACAAAAGAAAACAATTCATAATTAATAAATGTTTTGATCATATTTGTGAAGCCTGGTGCAAAGATACATACATACAGTGCTGCTCAAAATATTTGCAATTCAGATGTCACATTAAAACTATTTTTAAGGACATTTTGCCTTTGAAATATATGTATTTAATTTTGTAATTTGATTCTTTATTGACCCTACTTTCAAGCCTGTTCAAAACATTTGCAACTCTCATGTTCCGATATCATAGGCATAATTATTTTGACAAAAACTGCATTTGTCGTAAAACGCATATAATTATAATATGTGTTCCATAATTTTTTTATAGCTGAGAGGTCAAAGAAGTAACCTAGGCGGGTAATATCACGTTGTATGAATACTGACAATAATTATACGCGTTTTACGACAAATGTAGGTTATGTCAAAATAGTTCTAGCTTCCTTTCTGTTTGGAGGCAAAAGCAAAACGGCATAAGTGCACGCAGAAATATACACATAGCCCAGAAAGTTTGCGTTCACCTTAATACTTTTCAAAAATGATACTAAAACATTAATAAATGGGTAAATAAGAACAGTTTTTCTTTTATAAATATGTTATTGGCGCTCTTTAGTACCAGAATAAAAAGAAAAATTCCGAAAAATATATCACTATTTGGAAGAAAATTAGAGCCCCAAAAAGTCTGCATTCACTTTGTATGTTGTAATAGTACCGTTATTTTTTTACATTTTTTGCAGTTTTCTCCCATTTTGCAGTTTAATCCCATTTCAATATTGTCGCAATTGATCATACTGTGAGCTCGTTTGCGCACATAACTTAAAAAAATAAATTATTTGAAGAAAGGAAAACAAGGTCAAAGAAATTAGAATTTAAAGCAGCTTATTCAATAAAGCAGCTTGTTGTTGTGCTCCACGTTGGTGCGCCTATAAAGCAGCATGTGAGCGGAGCTGATATGACTTCATACGAAAGAACAACACAAGATTTCTTTTGAATGAATACTTTTACTCTTTGTTTAGTGTTTATTTCCAGCTTATGTCTATATCCATCAACTTGGGCAAGCGTGGTAGATTATAAACTTTCAATGTTGGCTAAACAAGTTAGAGTGACTTTATTGAAATTTGGGATCGTTTAAGTACTCAACGTGAGAAGCGAGTAAGTCAACTAGTATTGGTTGTATACAAAAGGTATTAGGAACAAAGACGTAAATTAATAGTAATGTTTACAAAATATGTACATGGTTGTATTTTTAGCTGTTAAATTCTAATATTTAAATCAGGGTTGTATTCTTAATATGTAAATGCGAAATGAAGACGTAGGTGTTTAGACTATGATAAATAAAATATGTACATAAGTGGAATTCAGTGAAAAGTAAACATATGAAATAAAGTAAAAATAAAATAGTTCATGGTATTTTAAAGTTGATCCGCTTCACATTGATAAAAGGAAAATTCTAGGTAAATTATGGAAAATGCTATCGAAATATTGGTGAAACTATAGATAGAGCACACTAGTCCATACAGAGAGTGATAATTAACTATAAACAAACGCGAAACGCCGATCTGAACATTATATAGAAGCCAAAGCCTTACTATCTCAGCGGTATGCTTTGAAACGTTATCTTGTTACAACCAAAATTTCGTACCTAAGCCAAGTTCTTCTGCATTTTGTTTCAAATTATGTTTCATTATGTTCAGGTAACCATACATGTCCATTGTCGATTCAATAAATATAAGTTGTCACACTCCAGAAGCTGCTATACACCCCCAAACCATAAGTGCACTCCCACCATGTTTTACAGTGCAAAACAAGATCTTGTTTTTCAAGAGCTGTTCCAGCTTTTCTCCAAACAATTTGAAGTCCTTTCATTGCAAAAATACAGAACATGCTTTCGTCCAAAAATATGAGTTGATTCCGGAATTTTGGAGGCTTGTATATGTATTCATTAGCAAATTCAATACGCTTCTGCCTGTTTACTAGTGATATGTATGGCTTTCGCCATGCGACTCTGCAGTACTATTCTGGCGGTTTCTGCACAAATACTTTTTTTGGATGCCACTTTCACATTTTCAACAATTTTCGAAGTAGTTATCGGACGGTTTGTTTTAACTATAGTGATTATGTTACGCTTCTCCCGTTCTGATAATATTTTTAACCGTCCAAATCTGTGATTTGACCGTCCAGATCAGGGCTTGGACTTAAAAATTCCGGTTTGTTTTTAGTTAATTGTCACTCTCTGTATGGACTAATATGTTCTACCCACAGTTTCACCAATATTTCGATAGGCTTTTCCATTATTTACCTAGAATTTTCCTTTTATCAATGCTAACTTCTTTGTCCTTGTTTTCCATTCTTGAAATAATTTACTTTTTTAAGTTAGTTGTGCAAACGAGCTCATAAAATAACCACTTGGGACAATATTGAGTAAAAATGGGAGAAAACGGCAAAAAATTTCAAAAAAAACTAACGGTATTATTACAACATACAAAGTGAACGCAGACTTTTTGGGGCCGTAGTTTAGCAGTTGTAACACTTTTATACCGTTATCTTCGTAATAGTAATATATTTTCTGGAATTTTTCGTTTTATTCTGGTACTAAAGAGTACCAATAAATATTTTTAAAAGAAAAACTGTTCTCATTTACCCATTTATTAATGTTTTAGTATCATTTTTGAAAAGCAGTAAGGTGAACGCAGACTTTCTGGGCTATGTGTATATGTTAGAAATATGTTTGGATCCAAACAAATATTTGTTTGGGACTGATTGCAAACAAACATATGTTTGGATCCAAACATAATTTGTTTGTGTCCAAACAAATATATGGTTGCACCATTTTGTAACATATCTCAATTTAATATGTTTGGGTACCAACATATTTTTTATGTTAGAACATATTTTTTATGGGTGGAGAGGATATTGGCCAAAGAGAGTAACAACAGGGCTCTTGCAGCTGCGGAATGCTCCGATTTCATTACGATGTCGGTACGATTGGTTTGCTGGGCTGTTATTCCCTACATTTTCATCGGTCTCATCGTCTCACCATCACATTGACAATGTAGCAACAAACCACAACACAACCCCACCATCGCGATGGTGGCATATGCAATAGACACTGCAAGGGAGCTGACATTGAAATATGGATGGTATTACCTTCCACCTACTGTACACAAAATTTTAATTCATGCTCCAGATATAATACAAAATGCGTTAGTATCAATTGGAGAGCTGTCAGAGGAAGCTGCAGAGGCCAGAAACAAAGATATTAAGAGGTTTCGCCAATATCACACTCGAAAGAATTCGCGCATATTAACAAATACTGATTTGGTTCATCGATTATTGTTAAGCTCGGATCCTTTTATCACCGGACAGCGACAATTACCCAGGAAAGACAAATCGATCTTATCAAAACCTGTTTTTGATTTGCTAGAGTAGAATTTAAATTGGAAGCTATCAATTAATCAGAACTTTTTCTCACTATATGTTTGATACGAATATAATATTGAATTCTTGAATTAATACATTGCACTACAGTACCACAATACAGAGTTAACTGTAAATACTACATTAATAAACAAAACTTCGTTTAAACTTAATATATTTGGCAATGTTATGCTTTTTTAGGCAGTGGAATAGGTAAAAAGGGGGGGCGTGTTTTGGTCTATTGTTGCTTTCGGGAGTGCGTTTTTTCATGTCTATGTTTGCATTACAAGATAATCGGTACGCTTTTTCATTGCATTTTGTATTTATAATAAGAAAACATGAAAAATGTCAGACCGACCCCCCCCCCCCTCCCCCCAAGAGAGGAAAGAGGGGGAATGATACGCTCATGGTTTCATAAAATAATCTTCACAGCAGGACAAAGCTGCAACCTAAGCATTACCTTCATATTTACACGGGAAGTATTTTTGGCCACTTTCCCATACAAGTGGATCCACTGTGCATCGTCTCACGATAACATTGAGACTTTATCAACAAACCACACACACACAACAACTACCTCTGTCGCAACAATTGTTGTTCGTTAACTGACAAACCAAACAACTACAGTGCGTTTGGTGTCGAAAAAACAAAGTTCGTATAGTCAGATACTTCGCACCTACAAATTTGTAATTTCTTTAATATAATTTCAGAACGCATATCAACACAAAATACCCATGAGATTTTCAATTAAAATCATTTACCCTTCTCATTCACTATGGCATAGCCTATTTTGGACAGATGGATTATTATTTGAACATAATTCATCTCAAAGCGCACCTTTCGTGAAGCTTGAGCCAAAATATCATAAAAAATCGAGTATGTTTATGACATAAATGTCCTTCCGATGTTATTTCCATGCATAAATGTTCTCAGGCATCAGAATTATCTTTGTGCATTTGTATGTAACATACAAAAGGAAACGAAATAGATCCATAGTTCCTTTTGGGGATATACATTAGGCCGGGGCGATTTGAAAACCTTAATGGGCCCTTCGCGTTTCTGATTCCTGGGGTTGAACTGAGCAAAAAGTCTACTGGACCATATATCTACCGTGAAAATCGAGCCTCCCGATTTTGACTTTAAGTTTTTTATTGACGTTTTTTGGATATTTTGGCATATAACAGCCAAACCATTGAGATTTTCGATCCAACACAAAGACAAACATTGTAGCCAAGACAGTAATTGAAAACTCTCTAATACATCGCAAAAGCATTGGAACGCTCCTTCAGACAGTTTTGGCCTTAGGAATGTGCAAACTTTTCGGAAAATGTCGATAAATGACATTGTGCTACAAAATTTGACCCGAAAAATATTCAAGTGTTCTGATGCAAAATTATATCGTGTTGGGATCCATGGACAACGACAATGCCTTTATTTCGTTTGGGTCACTTCGTTTTATTTTTTTATAACGGTAAAAGTAGTGAAAATCTGGGTTTCTTACATTTTCAAATTTAAACGGGCATATCTTATTTTTTCCACAACGGATTTCTTTTGATCCTTCTTCCTTTTAAAGGGGTGAATAATGTCTTTTGAATAAGCTATTATTGTTTTAAATCGGTTAACAAATGGCTAAGTTATAGTGGTTTATGTCTGAAAAACCACACAAAAAACCTATAAAGGAATTTCTCATAATTTTCAAAAATATAATGTTTTTTTGTTTTGTTCAATGTGGAAAAAATAAGATATGCCCGTTTAAATTTGAAAATGTAAGAAACCCAGATTTTCACTACTTTTACCGTTATAAAAAAATAAAACGAAGTGACCCAAACGAAATAAAGGCATTGTCGTTGTCCATGGATCCCAACACGATATAATTTTGCATCAGAACACTTGAATATTTTTCGGGTCAAATTTTGTAGCACAATGTCATTTATCGACATTTTCCGAAAAGTTTGCACATTCCTAAGGCCAAAACTGTCTGAAGGAGCGTTCCAATGCTTTTGCGATGTATTAGAGAGTTTTCAATTACTGTCTTGGCTACAATGTTTGTCTTTGTGTTGGATCGAAAATCTCAACGGTTTGGCTGTTATATGCCAAAATATCCAAAAAACGTCAATAAAAAACTTAAAGTCAACATCGGGAGGCTCGATTTTCACGGTAGATATATGGTCCAGTGGACTTTTTTGCTCAGTTCTATCCCAGGAATCAGAAACGCGAAGGGCTCATTAAGGTTTTTTTCCTTCCACACAAATCGCCCCACCCTAATATACATATAATCACTTTCTGAGTCGATTTATGCATGTAGGTCCGTCTGTCCGTCTGCCCATGTATTTTTGTTCGTAACGTACAGGTCGCATTTTTTGTCCGATTCAGCTGAAAATTGGGGACTACAATTTTTTAGCCATAGGAAGAACGCTATTGCTTTTGGTGAAAATCGGTTCAGATTTGGATATAGCTCCCATATATATTTTCGGCCGATTTCACGCATTTTCTGTACCAAACTCGCTATATATTTCCCATTTCGATGAAATTTGGAATGTGTGACTGAATTCGGTCTAGAAATAAATGTGTCAAATTATATCGAAATCGATTCAGATTTGGATATAGCTCCGATTTATATTTTACATATTCACAGTGGTGTAGGGTATCATATAGTCGGCCCCGCCCGACTTTTACCCTTTCTTTACTGGTTTTTAATTGGAAAACATTTTATCCCACCTATGTTTGCTTTTGACAGACGAGTATGCCTAAAGCAAGACACGTCTAATACTTTAAGTAAAATAAAAGTTATGTTCCGAAATTTGTATCAAAAATTTGCAAAAATTTTTATTTCTTAAAATTGTAGATATAACGCAGTCCAAAAATAAAATTAAGAACAGTACAATATTTAAAATTGAGCTAGATACCGCGTAAAAGGTATTGAAATCTCCATAAGATGGGAAGGAGGTGAATGGACAACTATAACTACAGCAGGGGATGATCATATAATGATGCGAATTATTAAGCAGATCTCTCGGAGGTCATCAACACCGATAAATTTATACAAAACCCTCCGATTCATACTGGATACTGGTATCCCAATATAGGCAAAACAGTAGTTTCCAGGAAAAATTCCATTTTTTTGCAAGTTTTACAAAAAACGTTAAAAACGTTTGTAAAATCGAAGACTTTTCTTCGGCTTAAATCAATATTTGAGTTATATGACTTGAAAAAATGTACTTGATCACCAGGATTTGTTCCCTTATACAAAAAACTTGACCCAAAACGAAGAAGGTGTTTTATATTTACCTGGAGATATTTTTATGGACAGAGATGGTACTTGAGGCATGAAGTTGAGATAATTATTAGATTTAAAAAACTGACCGGACATATAACATGTTGAAATCGCACCATGTACACACCACAGATATCGTATAACAGGGGGCTATGCCAAAGTCTATACCGCCACTAAACGTATATATACCACCTGCAACTAGTATTTTTTTTTTTTGCAAACAATTGTTTGTTCTCATCAGACCCGATCAGCTTAAGTGGTCTAAATTCATGGACTCTACACTATTAAATATCAAATAAAACCTTGGTATTTAACAATTATCCTTAGAGACAAGATTTCAAAGGATATATTAATTTATTTAGTTAACTGATTACACGCAGAAAAATATATGTTATGTTTTTTCTTCTTAGAAGTACTACTTTTTATAAATTATTTCATTCAGTTTTTCTTTTATTAAAATCTGTAATGCATTTCTTTGGAAGTTTTTATATAGCTATGTGCCTGTTGTTGCTTTTGCTTTTTTTCTATTCCTTTCAATAAACCACCACCATTTATAAATGTGTGTATATGTTTGAGATAGCCAGTCTTGTATGGAGAAAGTGGCCAAAAATAGTTCCAGTGTAAATATCAAGCAAATGTGCCGTTTACAGCCTTGTGCTGCTGCTAAGATTGTTTTAAGAAATCACTAGCGTTACATTCTCCCCCTTTCCCCTCTAGAGGGGGTGTACGGTAAGAATTGTTTTATGTTGTTATTACAAAATGGCATGAACAAAGGTCCGGATTATCTTATGATGCAAAAATAGGCTTGGGGAAACAAAACAATCTCCAAAACAGCATAAAATCCAACCAATTTAGCGGATTAAAAAAAATCAACATTTTTGTCTTAAAATTGATACAATTTTTAATATAAATCTTATAACGTTCTTCCTGGAAGGTACGTACCGTCCACGTAAAACAAATTTGGAAGTAGATTTCTTCATCTTGCCATTGATGCCAATTATGTTAATGTACGTGGTCAGATAAGAGTAAGAGTTATATGTTAATATATCCATAGAAACCCTATTCCAGGACTGCTTTAGTCAGCGACCCACAATTTATAGTCTGGCACTAGATGGCAGCTGATATTAATACTGAATAATCTTAAACCCATGACCTACTTTGGAAAATTATTCCCGAGGTGGGCACTGGTGGCCATCATATCTAAACCCTTAGGTCAAATTTAAGTATATGAGCGAATTGGCATTACAAAATACATTAAGAAAATATACAGCTAAATGGAATACCACAACGCGCTAAAACACTATTAAAAAATAAGCTATTACCTCCTCCTTCAAAATCCACTATAATATTTTGCAATACGTATTAGCTTCGCGATATTTTGAATATATTTACTTGCACTTAAAATATAGGTTGTACTCACAACAAACAAAATATTAGTCAAATGTTCCGGTTTTTGGAGCTAATCTTAAAAAGATGGCGTTCGAATGAAACAAAAACTAATATATTTGTAAAAAGGTCTATGTCGTAGCTGTCACACCTGCCAGATGTTGTACCAAAATTTTGACATCCATTTTTTTGGCCAATGGGTGGATACACTGTGCGCTTTGCACCCAAACAAATATTTGTTTGCCCCCAAACATTTAATTTGTTTGCACCCAAACATTTAATTTGTTTGCACCCAAACATAAATTTGTTTGCTGCAAAATATGTTTGGGACAAATGTTAGAGAGGCGTTTTTTTCTCCGTGTACCTTTATGAAAAATCGAGATGTACAGCAGCCAGAATGAAGTCCGAAAGTTCTACCAAAGAATAAAACATCAAACTGATGGCTTTGGTACGGGCGCATCCTCCTGTAGAGACCAGCAAGGCAATTTGGTAACTGATAAAGATAGTGTACTCAGGTTATGGAAAGAACACTTTTCCAAACTGTTGGTAACCGATAGTAGCGATGACGGCGAAGAGACCACAGATCCAATTCCAGAAGATGGTATTGAATGTATACCGCCCAGCTAGGATGAGGTAAAGACAGCAATAAACCGCTGAAGTACAATAAGGCAGCAGGAGCCGATGGCTTGCCAGCCGACCTGTTCAAAACCGGAGGCGACACGCTCCTATTGCATATAAGATAGTATCTGGCATATTGTGTGAGAGACTGAAGGCTATGATCAATGAAATTATTAGACCCACATATTTACCTTAAGACAAATCCTGGAAAAGACCCAAGAAATGCAAATCGACGCTTTCCATCTTTTTGTCGATTATAAAGCAACACAACCAACAACATCAGTTGTGAAATACGAAGAAGAATAGTGTTGGTCAACAGATACTACTTCGGTCTGAGTAAGCTGTTTAGGAATAAAGACACATCTCGTCAAACAAAAACAACGCTTTACAAAATACTGATACTACCCGTGCTGATGCATGGTTCCGAAGCCTGACAAGGCAGTGCTTGGTGTGTTTGAGAGAAAAATTCTTAAAAAGATCTATAGACCAACCTGCGTTGGCGGTGAACATCGACGTCGCACAGTGGTTCAGAAATTGACTTTCCTGGCCAAAAATCAAAAGTTAGTTTTGTCAAAGATAATTAATTGCTATATGGAAGGTGTAGGCGTGGTGTGCCCTAAAGACAAAAAATTTTCCCATTTTTGGAAATATGTAATTTTTGCAAATTTCTGGAGAAAGAAGTATCTATTTCTCGGAAACTATAACATATATTGTGTTCATTGTTTTTTGTATGGTAGGTAGGATGGTTGCCTTTAAAGTTACAGAATTTTGACAAGGAAAAAGCGATTCTGAACCACTGTACGTCGTATGAACCACGAGCTGTATCTGCTATACAACGACATCAGTATAGATAGATAAACGTATCGAGATGCAACGATTGTGTTGGCTAGGCCATATCATAAGATTGAGCGATGATGGCCCCGCTAAAAAGGCGTATAAATACGTGCCACATTGCGGTGCACGCAGAATTGGCAGGCCTAAGCTTAGATGGAGCAAACAAGTGGATAAAGAGATGAACAGGCGGGGTATTCCAGAAAGCGAAGCAGTAAACAGAGGGAATTGGAGATATTTTCTTAGTTTAACTTATAGAACAAATGTTCTGTAATGGGCCTTTATGAAGTATCCAGACAATAAAAGAAGGTTTAACTCACAATAAAATAATTTCTTCAGATTTTGAATCAAATTTTGTCACTTGCAAATGTTTTGAGCAGGACCAGAAGTTCCAGCTTTGTTCTTTTATAATTTCTTAAATTAAGTGCAGTAATTACAAATTACTTTTTAAATCTTGAAAAAGTGGTCAATAAACAAACAATGTACAAAAATATATGCATTTCGATCCATAAAATATATAAGTAGAGCTACAAATATAAGACAGGTGTACGGGCATTTTTAATGTTTACGCCACACAGTGGCTCAGAAATCGATTTTCCTGGCCAAACCCCCAATTTTTTCGTCACCAATTGTTAATTGTTAATTTTAACCAAGGTTTTTTTCGAAGGGAAACTAAGGAAACCAAAAAATTAGGTCAAACTATTTCTTCTAAAGACGAAATTGTTTCCCCAATTTTTGAAAATGCATAATTATTGGAAATTACTTGTGAAATAAATAGATATTTCTAGGAAACTATAACAGATGTTATGATCATTCTTTCACGAACTGAGCTATTTTATTTTTCCTCAGTTACTAAATTTTAATGAAATTCCAACTTTAGTGGACTAAAACTTTTCGGGAATAGCATGGAACAAAGTTTCATGTTCTCAGAATGAAGCATGAGAGTGTTCATTTTGCGCATCACGCAAAGAAAAAATATTTTTCGCTTTTGTTGGAACAACAATATCGATTTTTGTTCCAAAAATTAATTTGTTTTGTTCAAGCATTGTAATCCAATTCCAAAAATACCATCTTTTGCTCTAAACGTAGAAAAAAAAACAACTTGAGAAATTCCGCAATATTGTAAAAATCATTAACAATACCAATGGTATAATCCAGAATTTTTACAAAAACTATTGTCAGGCCAGAAAACCTGACACTGGCATTTTTGATTTCCTTGTATATAAATCGCACATACACTTTTCACATAACTTTGATACAGAATTCGGCACCTCTTTACTCGCGAGCAAGCAAAGAGAGCTTCTCTCTCCACTCACTGATTGAAAAACCATGCACTACCCGCTTGCGACGAAAATTCCAATTGTCGCAATTTAAGTAGTCCGCGTCAGTTGCGACTTAATTAACTTAACTTAAACGACGAGTTGTATAAATAATTCACATTTACATTTTCTTCATAACTTTAATATAAATGAAGCATCCAATAACAGAAGCTAGTGTTGATGGACTGAATATCTTCGTACATATTATTCATATTGTTCTGGTATAAAAAAGGAATACGAAGGAAATATGCAAATCGCCCTCTTCTTCTCTCTACCCACTAGCAATTCCAATTGTCGCAATTTAAATAGTCCTAAACTAGAGGTAAGTGGTACTGGTTCACAATTGACCCATAAGTAATGCGAAGGGAACCAATTGACACCTATATATACCCAAGTAAACGACGAAGCGTCAGTTGTGACTATTTCCCACCACTTTTTTTTTATAAATAAACTGGTATATGACTGTAAACCTGGAACTAGTACAATACCACCTACAGGTAATGCATAGAGTGTCAATTGGTTACCTCCTATGACATCCCCATGCTAAAGTTTACAGTTGATTGCACTGTGAGGGGTCAGAAGTGGAACTAGTTACTGTAACGCTGAGAATCGACGAGTTTCCGATGCCGAACTAGCCCATTGCGCAAGCGGGTAACAACAGAGTTTGCTTAAATTGTTGTTGTTGTGTGCCGATTTCTGCTTTGATATAAATATCACGTTTAATAGAATAGGAGCATTGATGAACACAGTACATAGTTTGCTGTTTTAACTTACAACAAAGACAATCAGAGCTACTCCATTGCGCTCATCCAATCACCCACCACAACATAACCTGCCAACATTTTTCAAAAATATTAATCGCTTGAGAATCTTCTGAGATTCGCGGGGATGTTCAATTCAATCGCGGAAGAGCGCACCTGAGAATCTTCTACGAATCGCCAGCATAAAGTAACTGTGTCTCGGAAGCGAATCCCGAGGAAGAATCCCAGATTTATCATCTGGAAGATCTTCAAAAGATCAACATGTAAAGAAAAATTAAAAAAAGAATAGAACAATTGTTTTTGTTTCTTTTATTTGTTGTTTAGTTTTCTCCTTTTGTTTTCTTTTCTGCTTTGTTATGGTTTTTAATTACTCTTTTATGTTGTGGTTATTTGTTATAGGCACTGTACTCAGTACTGTTTCCTCAGTCACTATGTTGTCTTTTGGTTAAACTTGGCAAAACCTGGACATATGTGGTTTGTCAATACTCATAATATTATACGTGCCATTTATATCAAAGTTCTGTAGAAAGTGTATATGAGAATTATATGCAACAAAATCAAAAATGTTAGTAACAATCATCTGTTGCTCTTCCAGAAGAGTCTTCTGTGATTCCCAACGGCGATCATTCGAAAAATATAAGAAAAAAATTTAAACAATCACCCAATGATCGCCGTGGGGAATCACAGAAGATTAATCTAAGCGAACAATCTTCCAAAAATTGAAAAAATGTAGGCAGGGTTCCGCAGCCCTTTACTCGCGAGCAAGCAAAGAGAGCTTCTCTCTCCACTCACTAATTTAAAAACCATGTACTGACAACAGTGTTTGCTCAAATTGTTGCTGCGTCTTTACGAAAAAGTTAACTACAACTCGCTTTTCCATACAAAAACCCAAAATGACCTTCTCTTCTTGTGCACCATTGCTGTCATAGACTAATGAATATACAGAGGACGGAATGCTCTCACCGAGTATGTTCGAATTGAGTGTGGTAACTAAGAAACTCAATATAAAATGCCAAAAAATACAACTTAACAAATATTTTGTTTTACCAAAAGTCTACATAGGGTTAGTTTTTGATGGGAACTATAACCTCAGATAAAAATATCCAAGAAAGTATTGTCGTTTTCCCCAAAAAACGTCTTCGATCTTTTTTTGAGTTTTCGGGTTTGAGTGACTTGACCGCAGCAAAATTTGATTAATCGGTCATCTGTATATTCGTTAGTCTATGCCGGAATAACTCTACCATCAAAACCCAAAGAATAATGAAACGAAGATAAAGAAATAAAAACAAGAGTCTCATTGTTGGTATACATACACAAAAAGATATCAAAAAACACAAAAAGATATCAAAAATCATGCAAACAAAACTCACTAAAAGTGTTTTTTCACTACGGCATCAAATACCAAGAGAAGAGAATAAATTGTGGAAGAAAAGAGACAAATATTGTCCAGTTAACAAAAATTATTTTTGGATTTAACAAAAACAATTGTTGAGATTGACAAAATCGATTGTTGGAGTCACTAACGGAATCTAACAATATCTTTACAATACATATTTTGATCTTCGAATATTGTTGGATCAATCGTTTTTTTCTCTGCGTGTACATAAAAACTTGTGTACCTGTCTCGTTGCGTTCGTTGAAAACGTTCTTAAATTTATTAAAATTGTGCGTTTTTCCATACAGTTCATCGCATTAATTATAGTTTTTTTACATACATATCCATTTTTTAAATATATCAACCCACTTAGCGCCGAGAATTTTTTGCAAGAAAACTTAATATTGTTTATGAAAATTAGTATATATTTAAGCATTAAAAAATTCTCTAAAACGTATAGTTTCTAACCCCTCCAGACGGTATTGTGTAAAATTACGTATGCGACAATTGTACGATCCTAACGTCAGGTACCTTTCCTAGTGTCATTTGTGAAAGGCTGAACCATAGACTAATGAATATACGGACGACGGATCACTCAATTTTTCCGCGGTCAATTCACTCCAACCCGAAAACTCAAAAAAGTTCGAAGACGATTTTTGGGGAAAATGGCAATATTTTCTTGCATATTTTTATCTGAGGATATAGTTCCCATCAACAACTATCCCCATGTAGTCTTTTGTCAGAAAAAAACTATTTGTTAAGTTGTATTTTTTTGGCATTTTATATTGAGTTTCTTAGTTACCACACTCAATTCGACATAGACAATTGTTTCCATTAGTCTATGGCTGAACTCCTATTTGACTGATCTTACCATCTCTTCCAACGAGAGGAATATGCAAATATCCGCCAATAAATCTACGGCCACTCTGTTCAAGTCGTCCGCAAATGCCGCAGCTATGTGCGATAACCCGAGATGTAGACAGCAGCACTTGGGGTGCAGATAACGAAACCTTGTTGGTCACATATAACGCGATAGGTTGGTCTGTGGTAAGGTATGCGCCAGTTTGGTCCGCGAATATATGGAAAAATATTCAAACCTGTCAGAATGCCGGCCTGAGAACTGGAACAGGCTGCCTCCTCATGTCTTTCGTGGACCATCTACATGAGGATACCAAAATTCTTCTGGTACAGCAACACAATTGCATGCTTTCATTGCAGTACTTGATAGAGCATGTCAGGGGCGATCTTTATCATCTAGAACAGGGATGCACAAAACAATATGTGTGACAGGAATATGTGTGAAAGGAACGCTTTTTGAGTAAAAAGTGGCAAAACTTCAAGATTCTTGCACGTAAAGGAACAGAGCTAATATGTTCATATCAAAGAAATAATTTTGAATAATAAACAATAAATTTAAAGTTTTATTTCTAATTTACAATCAATATTCAAGTACAACATAAAGAAAACAGTTCGTACGTCCGTGCTTGTGTGCTTTCGTTGACGTCTCATCAACGACTGAAGAAAATAAAAAAACAATTGACGCTAGAGTATGATCTAGAAAGAGGGGTCCAACGTTACAAAGAGAACCCCTATATCAAAAAGTCTATCAAGCAGGTTTAAATAGCATTCACACAGACACTGTCGCAGGTGCCTAAATCAAATATCATGTGAATGCGGTTCTCGGAGAACATCCTCATCTATCGCATTTGAGGAGCGTCAGCTGCCACAACAAACCAGGGTAGTTTTCGCTCAATTAGCAGCCGTCTGAATTGCTATAGGAAAGGGCAATCAATCACACCGTGCCACTGTGGTTCCGCCCGTGGACAAAAATCGACAAATTTATGTCGACAAATTTGATTGCGATTGAAATAAATATTCTCTAAACCCATTAAATTTTTATTATCCAGTATTATTTTTGCCAATTTACAGCGGTAATATGCCAAGTTAAGTCGAAGAATTTGAGATTTGTATGTGGTACCTTAAAAACGAAAAAAAGATCCGCAAATCATTCGTAGTTTATGAGTGAAATTATAAAAAAATAAGAGGTAAATGTACATTTGTCGATTTCATTGCATGTCTGTCAAATATATGTAAGACGTATTCGCCTGTAATTTTGGTGCAGTGTTAATTAGATTTAAATTGGTGACAAAAAAGCTTTAGGATGCGTAACGTAAAGGTTGGTCCTGGCACCAGGCTTCATTTAAATCGCATGTTATACCTTATTAATTGCTGCATTTTGCATTTTCAAAATCAATGGCAATATATTTCTTTGATAGAACATCAAATTGTATACATCATCTGTATGGGCAAATTTCCTGCGCGCTGAATGTTGTCCCGTGGATTGTGTATTCTATAGGTATGGATGCTTCTCTCTAGATCAGATGATTAAAGTACACAGAAATGTCTCGTTAAAAGAAAATTCAATTTTAATGGATGGAGTTAAAGGAATGAAAAAGGAAGGAGAAAAAGAGGAATAAAAACGATGGTCAATCGGTACCGACCAATACCCTATATCGCAAGTTTACAATTTTTACTTACCGATCCATAGCAAGTGGAAACCATTCTATAAGTTTGATACCCGTGCAGAAATTTAATGCATTAAAGCTAATAAAGAACGAAAAGTAACAAATTTGCACTTAAAAGATTGGCAGCTAAACCCAAACTACTCTCGATAACAATAAATAATGGAATAATTTCGGGGAAATAAGCACATGACTGGTGCCATAATAATATAGCCCTTTCTATTTGGTTTCTTCCTTAAGCGGCGTTTGCATCTAACATGTTTTATAAAAAATGTAAATTCCACAGAATATCTGTTAAATAAATGAGGTAAATTCAAAGTTTTGCTAAGTCCCGGCCCATACTTGAGTGATTTTATTACAAAAAATCATGAAATTATGCGTTCTTAGTTCGAGGTTCATAGTCCCGGTCCACACAAGAGCGATTTAATTGAAATTCATGAAATTATGGGTTTCTAAATCGAATTCCATAGTAGAGTAAAATCGTGTAATTTCCGTAGTGGGTAATTCGATCTAAGAAAGCCTAATTTTACGATTTTTTTAAAGAAATTCGCTATAGTGTGGACCGAGACATACTTAAGTAATTTTATGAAATTGTTGTAGTGGCGAACTCGATCTAGGAACACCTAATTTCATGAAATTATTTCATTAAAATCACTCTAGTGTAGACCGGGAATATGTTGCTTATGCGGATATATAACATTATCATTAAATATGACTTATGTTTGTAAATAATAACGGACAATATAAAACCAGGTTAGTTTGAAAACCCCTTATATTTTACCACAAAAACAATGTTACAAACAGCAAAGGGAAAATTTGTAACACATGGTGGTGGTACTACTTGCGATTTAGGGTTTCATGCAAATCAGTATGGACTCGTATCATTGTAGAAATGAACGATGGGTAAATCCATATTTCTCATCATTATACAAATTATATATTACTATTACATATACATTACTATATACATATAATATTCTGTTTCAATTTGTAAGTACTTAACTTAAGATAACTATATTGTGATCTTAGAGCTGGCAAATTGTAGATAGATTTGACGAAATATGTAAGGTACTGCATGGACAATTTATACATTCATATCATTTCCATAATTCATGATATTCCTCTATCGATGGCAATAATCTATTCAGTAAAAAAAACAACAACAATTAAGTTAATGTAAAATTCAAAAATATTCAGATTATTGTTAATGTTTCAGGTATACAGTGGCGGCCAACTAATTGCACTGATAATATACACATATGGCCAAAATAATAAGTACATCAAAGTTTATGTTTGATGTTGTGCTCCACTATCAGTTTTTTTCTCGAAAAAGATGTGAACTGCTTTACATTTCGAAACTTCTATTTGTAATCAATAATGCAACAAGCATAAAAACGAAAATATTTTGTACCTGTGCCACTTTTGTCTAAAAGTCCAAAATTTGGTTCTCCAAAAAAATAAGTACAATTTGGATATTTTATTATTTACCAATAATCGAGTAAATTTTAATAAAGGTTGGTTAGTAATTCAACTATGCTAATAATATTAAACAAAAATGAAATAAAAATTAATTGATGGATGGGTCGAAATGAGCACAATTACCCTGAAGAGAGGAGATTAGCGTCAAATGAGAAATTAACAAAAGGTGTTAAACTGTATCGGAAAAAAATTGTTGATGAGGTCCTCCTTCGCTAACAATGTTATGGGTTGGTCCGGAGAAACGTTCATGAAAAAAATTTGCGAAGTTTCTTCTAGAGCAATGAAATAAAAATAAATAAAATAAATTTATTAGGTAACAATTACGGCAAGATGAATTTCAATCTCAAAGGAAAGGAATTTCAAATAATGGTTACAAAAATACAATTAAAGACGGAGGTGGCAACCTAATGCTGTGCGACTGATTGATTTTCCTGGTATGGTCTTCATCCAATATATCACATTGCAGATGCTGGGACCCATTTCACTGTGTGCAATTTTTTGAGTCATGTTTTGTTAACCATATTCTGACTCCATAGTGTAATAGAACACAAAAAACGAAAAGACACGTGTCTCGCCGTTTTTTCGTATCTCATCAACTTTCGCGTTTATAGGCCTGCAAAGGTTTGAGGCTATGATGTAAAAAGGGTCATTTAGTCAGGACTATATCTTCCAAACCGTTAGGAAATTTGAATTTATCTCCGAGGCAAAGTTGTAGCTCTTGTCTTAAAGAACAAAAATTGCAAGGAAAGATCAAGGAAAAATCGCCATAGTCAAATTTATTTTAAAATTTTTTCTCAAGTTTTGTTATACAGCTATCAAACCGATCAAATTTGAAGCAAACAACCAACTACAAAAATATACCTCAGATCTCAATAAACATCTTTCTAAAATATACGAACTCTGTAGAAACGGATCTTAATGGCCAAAATAGCAGAACAATTTCGATTTTTATGCTCTTTTCTCGGCTTCTGCTCCATAGATACTAAACCGTTCAAAATTCAAGAAAACAATCGACCACAATATTGTAGCGAAGGCATCAATAAACAACTTTCTGGAACATACGAAATGTCTATGAACGGTTCTTAATGGTAAAAATAGCAAAAATCTTTTGAAAATATCCAGTTTTTATACTTTTTTCTCCGACTCTGGTCCAAAGATACGCAACGGCCCAAAAATTGAGGAGACACGTGGCCTCTCTTTTTTGGACTTCTATCACGCTGCGGTGTCAGAATATGGTTAATAATTTTCGTGTTGCACAGTGTTTCCAATACAAAAACATATTGGTCAACACAATGTTGCTACAAACAGAAGAAAATAAGCCTTTTATATGGATTTTTCAGCAAACAACGGTCCAAAACATGCATCCCCATATGTCACGGATTGGTTCAAGGACAATATAATGAAGTTACTTGACTCGCATAGGCAGTAATCGGACATGAATGCAGACACTTAAAACTGTGCATTGGTATACAATCGTTCCAAAATAAATATCAAATTTGGATTTTTTTTCAAAAAATGTGGTATTGGACAACTTTTGGAAATTACAGCAAACTTCTAAGTAATATGCCAAAAAGAATACAAAAAGTAGTTCAAAATAAAGGTGGAAACAACGAATATTAATAATATAAACATTCTAAATTACAATATATCCTAAAACAATTGAATATACTAATATTAATTTATGATTTCCAAAATGTACTTATTATTTTGTCCATCAGTTTTTATGACTTTGTTCTTAATATCGTATTTAGAAGTTTGTTTATCTTGAAGATCTACACAATATTTATTCTTTAACTGTCGTTTATGTTGCAAAACTTAAATATAAACTGAACTTTGTTTTACAGTGTATACATTTCTTGAATTGAACGAAAACAAGTAAAAAAGTATCAGTCGGCTTTGCCGACAGAGATATACCTTCAGCCTGTGCAAATTGAAACACTTTTTTCACAAAAAACTTATGTATTTAGGGGGTTTCAAAATTTTGGTCGTATGAACCGACAAAAATGTTGATTAGGATTAAAGTTCAAAAATTTTAGGATTAAAGGAATGGACCGACATAGACCATGGGGGTGCCATAGGGGGTTTTTTACACCCTTCGGGCTGTTTTCTCAAGAAGTATGGACTTGCCCCTGAAACAACTTTTACCATCGTAATTGAGGCAGCGAATGTAAGTTGCTTCAACAAAAATCAAAGTGATTCAATAGCAGGTCTTAAAGTGAACTTATCCAAAATTTTGTGTGGGAGGTACGGGATGGAGTGGACAAACATAGTCCATATTCGAACCTGATCTATATCTGGTAGATATTATGAGAATGTGTAAAGTATGGACCAAATCGGTCACTCCCATCAAGAGTTATCGTGCGCACATTTTTTCCGAATATTTTTGAACTTTTGTGGGGGAGGTACCGGAAGGGGTGGACCGATATAATCCATCTTTGAACTTGAACTAAGTTTGGAGATAATATTACGAAAGCCAAATTTTGGACCGAATCGGCATTTCCGTTCGAGAATTATATTGCGCTTCCACCCATAACCATGGTGTCATAGGGTTTGTTTTTCAACTTTCAGGCTATTTTTTCAGGAAGTATGGACTTGCCCCTGAGGATACTTGTACCTTCGTATAGGGGACAGTGAATACAAGATGTTACAACAAAAACCAAGGCGATTCGAGAGCAGGTCCTAAACTGAACTTTTCCGAAATTTTGTGTGGGAGGTACTCGAAGGAGTTTACCAATTGAGTCCATATTGGAACCTCATCTAAGTCTGGTAGAAATTTCATAATGTGCAAAGTATGGAACAAATCTGTTACTCTCTTCAAGAGTTATCGTACGCACAAATTTTCCGAACATTTTCGAACTTTTGTGGGGGAGGTACCGGAAGGAGTGGACCGATATAATCCATCTTTGAACTTGAACTAAGTTTGGACAAAATATTACGAAAGCCAAATTTTGAACCGAATCGGCAGATCCGTTCGAGAGTTATCTTGCGCTCCAACCACTACACACGGTGTCATAGGTTTTTTTAACTTTCAGGCTATTTTCTCAGGAAGTATGGTCTTGCACCTAATGAAACTTACAGCGTCGTATAGAGGACAGCGAATATAACTTGCGTAAACAAAAATCAAAGCGATTCGAGACCAGGTCCTAAACTGAACTTTTCCGAAAATTTGTGTGGGAGGTAACCGAAGGAGTGGACCGATTGAGTCCATATTCGAACCTCATCTAAGTTTGGTAGAAATTACACGATGTGCAAAGTATGGACCAAATCGGTTATTCCCTACAAGAGTTATCGTGCGCACAAGTTTTGCGACAATTTTTGAACATATGTGGGGGAGGTACCTGAAGGAGTGGACCTATATGGCCCATCTTCGAACTTAAATCGAATCTGGACAAAATATTTCGATACCCAAAATTTGAACCGAATCGATTGATCCGTTCGAGAGTTATCGTGCGCACCAGCCTGCCAGACAGACAGACAGACGGACGGACATTTCTAGATCTACTCAAAATTGTCTGAAAAGGATATCGTACTTGGGGTCTAAAACCATTATTTCGATGAGGCACATTTTTGGTCGTATCAAAGTGTAAATACCCTCTTTAGCCTAAAGGCTGAGGGTATAAATATGCATACTAATGTTTGTACTTATTATTTTGACCACATGTGTATATAATCCGCTAATATATATTTCAATATTTGTTATAAATAAAAATAAAATAAGCACTATTGAGTGATTTCAAATCATACTGAGACTCGCCTTAAACGCCTGTTAGACTATACACTTATAACATGTTTTAGTGCATTATCTATATTTATTTGACAGATATTGTCAATCTGAATTACTTGTCCCTGAATTACTTTTTAACCAGTTTGGATGCGTCATTAAGATGAAAATCCTTTTTATGAGTGATTTATAAGCCAATAAAATATGGTGATCTGTAGTGGAATTCTCTAAGGCATTTTTTGGCTACCGACAAAAGTCGGTAAAATTAAAACGCAAAATTATAAATGAAAATTTAAAATAAAAGTTGACAACACTCTTGCTATCGGTAGAACTTTACGACTACTTTTTATTTGTCGCTAACCGACAAACATCGCTAATTACCCAAATTATAATAAAGTTCCACAAACATCCCAGGTCGGACAAGGGAGACTTCTCTCATATAAATGAGTGCACCCCGATATGGAACCTACAGTTTATCGCCGAGTCAGAACGGCGTGTCTTAAGACACCCACATGCCTAAAATACTCAAGAAATGTCGCCAACATTACTGAGGGGTATTTTGCCACCGTTGGAAATTTGATGTTGTCTGACCTGGGAATCGAACCGCAAACCTTCTGAGTGCAAGACGGGTGTGCATACCATTGCACCACAGTGGCACCCAAATTATAAGCATTGTAATTTTACCCATTTTTGTCGGTAACCAAAAAATGCGTTAGAGAATCCCACTACTGGTCATTAGCATATTGACATAATGTGGAAAAAAATATTAGATAATTTTTAGAAAAGTGGAAAGTCCTTGCCCCACATAAGGGGAATCTCAGTATGTTTTGACATCACTCGATAGTTGTTATACCAATATCTTATATACAAAGTTTATTTTACAAAATTCTTCAAAATAATGGGTTAGTAGGGGGTTTTGCAAGTAGTTACGACTACCAAAAAGTACTATAAAAACCCATTATTTTGGGAGGACATTTTTTGCTGGGACATAGTGCTCAACTCCGCCCACTATAAAAAGTTGTGACCTTGTTCCTACCTTGTTACATACATATGTAGGTTTTTTAGCTTTTTTTTAAGACCGTGGGCGTAGTATTTTATTTGTTTTATGCGTAATTTCTCTGAGCCGTCCGAAGACAAACTCCCTGTAAAAATGTTCCATTATTTTGTTTACTCTTCCGTCAAAAAATACTGTTATGTTATTCTTAATGTCTTCAGAGTTGTTAGTGATGTATCAACAGTTTTGTCTATATTGAAAAATAAGAAATTTTGATTTACTAGCCTCTTGTTGAAAAGGTATAAAAAGGAAATGTACGTTTAAGTGTCGTTTTATGTTTAAGTCTCGTTTTGGAGCGCATTTAGTACTTACTTGAATACTTACCGAAAGATATTTAACAAAATCTGGACAAATTATTAAAAGTAATTGATTTTTTATTTTGAAATATTTGATGTTTTATTGTTTTTCTTTTTTGAAATTTGAATCCAATTAGATAGCCAATAAAAAATAATAGCCAATTTATAATAACATTTGATTCTTCGTTAATAATAATTAACTAAAAAGAAAAATATTTATTATATTTGAAAAACATTTTTTGTATAAAATAATAAAAAATAAAATATCACATCGTTTTTAAAAAAAATTCGAGTTACATATAAATAACAGGCAAATTGTTGCATTTAAATGTAAATAAATACCTATTATACTAATATGATTGGTACAATTAATTTGATGTGTCAATTGTGACAGTATTGGAAATTTTCTAGCAATAATTTCACTTTTTATGATATTTATTTTACATTTTGTTACCATAATTACCGTTATATAATTATTTTAATTGAACCATCCATGTGTAGACAATTAATACAAGTATTGATAAATAAGATACGTACCCCTGCATATGAGTGGCATTGTTTTGAAATAAACACTTTTACTCACAATATTGATAAATGTACATAGTAAATTGTCATCGAAGAGTGTTTTGTTATTGATTTATTCTATTTTATTAAAATTTTGTAGTAAATTCCAAGTTATGCACCAAAACTATACGAGAACTTATAGGATCCAAAACTGGGAAACATGTTAATGGAGCTTGTTGCCATGCCAATTCATCTAGAAATATATTTTAAATAAAAAAATAATTCAATTAAATATATGTATATGTATGTACATCAGATTAAAGTAATATTACTAAATATGTATCATAAATTCTTTAATTTATCAGTTATTAAAAAATAGTTCATAGGTGATGTAAACGTGCTATTGGTAACGTACGTATGGAAAAAATCTCGCTATGATTACTTAGGACAGCCCCACACAAACATTTTAATAACAGGATCTCCAAATCTTCATTCGGAAAGTCCGGTCCTTTTCCAAAGACATGGAAAATACAAAAAACTGATAGAAACGCATCTTGGAAAGTGTGGAAGAGCGATGGAATGGGAAAGGCGCGCCCCAAAAACACTTCTCTACAAAATTATCGTGTCGATCCGAGCAAATTTTAATCCCGTATCGTGATTACAAAGACGGACAGACGGACGGACACACATAACATGATCGACTTAGTTATACACCTTTCGACCAGATCCACCCTTTACATGAATTCGTAGATAAACAAGTTAAAAAATATCAAAATACTTTGCCTATAATACCTGTTTTTAAGCCTAAGGGTCTCTTTCACTATGTCGAAAGAAAATGATTGCGAACGAAAAACAACTAAACTTTGGTTTTCATGGCAATATTGACTTTGTGTTTGCTTTAAAACAACTACAAAATTTAAAAATCATACACGAGTTTAGTTGTTTTTCTTTCGTTTTCATTTTCGTTCGACATATTGAAGCAGGCTATAAATTTTTGAACTTTTTGCACTCACTTTAAGAGCTATAGTTGGTGGCCTTAGAGTTTTTATAGCTTTAGGTCAGTATGGACTTACCCCCGATAAAAATTATAATGTCGTTATATTAGCCGCGAGTACTACATGCTGTAAAAGTTTCAATCGATCCTAGACATTTTGAATTTGATGTGGGGAATACCCGAAGGAGGGTAACGATATGGTCCATATTAGAATATGATTTAATTGTATATTACTCCTTTTGAAAGTTATAGTGCCCATCAGAGGTTTAGCACGAATTTTTATACCCTTCTCCATAAGATGCAGGCGATAATTAAATGTGTCTTTCCGTTTCGTCGGAGACTCTATAAAGTGAATACGTTTTTCGTCGATATAACAGACGGCGTCCGTCCATCCGTTCGTCCTTCTGTTTGTTGAAATCAAGATACAGCTCGCAATATTTAAGATCGAGCTTTATAATTTGGTACAGATGCTTGTAACACTCCTAGGATGTTTGGTATTGAAAATGGGCTACATCGTTCCATGTTTTTATATGGCCCCTATAAAACGATACCTACGATTTTTAGTATTTCGAAAATGATGCGACCTGAACTAAAAAAAAATGTAAACGTTGATAACTTCGAAACCTACGCATAACTGTCCTTCAGGATTCGTAATAATGTCGCTATCTACTTTCATCGCCAAAATAGATTTGTTCGCCCATAGTGATAGTGATATATTTCCTTAAAAACGTTTCAAGAAACGGGGTTTTTGTTGTAGCACTGGAATGAGCGAAGTTTTAATGAGCGAAATAATTTCATTTAATTGACAACTCTATATGTTTTTTAATGGTATACATATAAGCTTAATCGGTTACTTAAAACCGGTTCAAAAATCTGTTTAATCTTCAAAAATTGAGATAACCGGATCAATCCTCCAAGAAAATTTGTTATTAACGTGTTCGTCATTAAAAGAGCACGATGCGCCTTAACTAATTTTAAGTGGAAGGTGCTTACACCTGGGAAGTTTTTGCAGATTCTGAAACTACAGTGCTCATAGATGAGAAATATCAAGAAACAAAAACAATCGCCGGAGGGATTTTCAAATAAATCGCGATTTAAGTTCACATTTTTAGGGGTTCTTTAGGTTTTCACGATTTTGCCTGGAAACCGCGAGTCCTATATAAATGGACCTGAAGAAAATGTTGTAGCAGTGAAAATTGAAATCCGCAAGATTGACCTTTATGATATTTTCGTAGGATTTGCCGTTTTTGAGATAAAGAAGTTCAAATTGGGACAAGTCTCCTTATAAAACAATGTTATGACTGCAATTTCCCAACTTAAACGTATATATCTCAAAAATCGTACAACCTAAGAAAAAATAAATCAGCCAATCTTGTAGAGAATTTTCACAGCTACAAAATTATCTTTAGTCCCATTTTGACATGACTTGCGGTTTTCAAGCAAAATCTTGAAGACTTACGATAAAAAACCTAAAAATTTGAACTGAACCTCTATATCTCAAAAATGGAAAAACCTACGAAAAAACCTAAAGGTCAGTCTTGTAGAGAATTTTCACAGCTACAACATTTTCTTTAGTCCCATTCCGAAAGGACTTGCGATTTCCAAGCAAAATCGTGAAAACATAAAAAACACCTAAAAATGTGAATTTTGACCGCGATTTATTTAAAAATCCCTACGGCAATTTTTTCTAGTTTTGGGATTTTTCTCATCTATGTTCATTGCTGTTTCAGAATTCTCAAAAACGTCCCCTGTGTAAGCGTTTTTCATTAAAAGTTAGTTAAGGCGCACCCTTCATGATATTGTTTTATAAAGGGCCGATACAGTCAGTACATTGTCTCAATTTGATCTTCTATATCTCAAAAACGGTAAAACCTACGAAAATATCAGAAACGTCAGCCTTGTGGAGAATTTTCACAGCTACAACATTTTCTTCAGGCCCATTTACATAGGACTCCCGGTTTCCAAGCAAAATTGTGAAAACCTAAAGAACCCCAAAAAATGCGAACTTAAATCGCGATTTATTTGAAAATCCCTCCGGCGATTTTTTTGTTTCTTGATATTTCTCATCTATGAGCATTGTAGTTTCAGAATCTGCAAAAACTTCCCAGGTGTAAGCACCTTCCATTCAAATTTGGTTAAGGCACACCGTGAGAGCTATTTGCGGTAAATATTTCAGAAGCACCCCATATGTCTACAAAAGCAATAACCAATTGCTATGACTACATGCTAATAAATAACCAATAACGAATGTACAGAAAAACAAAACATAGTTTTTTCTGAACCAAGACCGAGTAAATGTCAAAAAGGACTATGAAAACCGGAAAATATTGATTAGATGTCAATGAGAACCGTACCTAAAATCTTCTGAGCAACATTTTTATAGAATAATTGGTACTTTTAATTCGGTTCAAGAAATAAGGAACCAAAAGGACATAAAAAGCATTGAGTTACAAGGATGAAATATTATACGAAAAGATTCGCCATTCAATTTGACTGCAGACATGTGATCTCAAAACGACGCTTAAATAACGCCAAACGAAGATATAAAGCTATTTCCTCAGGCATTATAGGTAGGAAATCCAAAAGTTTATCGCGCGATATCTCAGAAACTTGACCTATGGCGAAAAGTTCCTTTTGGTTTCTTAATATACTCACCAAGGGCTTTCATCTCCAAAAGGAATTTTCTACCCCCAAAAAATGCTGCTGCACAGTGCGATCAGTAAAAATATTTCAACCTCTCCGTATAGTCCGGTGAAGTAAGAGTTTTTTTCCACTGTCTGTTGGAGAAGTTTATACCAAATGGGGACAAGAATTGGAATGACACAGTATACATACATAAAGCAACACCTTTTACCTGCTTATGTCGAAAACATCGAACTCACTTTTGGAAGTCCAAGAGCGGTTATAACCCCATTTAAGGAAAGAGCAAAAAGGTACATTATTCGGAAATTAGTGAACAATTTTACCTAGCTCTATCTCGAAACCGCCATCTACAAAACAAAGAATATGAGTTCAATAGCAAAAAAACCCTGCCGAGAGAGTACCTTAGAGAGTTTGAAAGAAATATTTTTGGAGATCTATGAGTTGAATGCATTTTACACTTGCACCATAGACTAATGAAGGTACAGACGAAGGATTAGTCAATTTTTCCGCGATCAAGTAACTCAAACCCGAAAACTCAAAAAAGTTCGAACACGATTTTTGGGGAAATTTTTTCTGGGATATTTTTATCTGAAAATATAGTTCCCATAAAAAACTATCCCCACGTAGTCTTTTGCCAGAATAAAATATTCATTAAGTTGTATTTTTGGAATTTTATATTGAGTTTCTTGGTCACCACACTCAATTCGAACATACTCGGTGAGAGCATTCCGTCGTCTATAAATTCATTTGTCTATGCTTGCACTAAAAACAGGTGTTTTGGGAGTTTATGTCATTTACTTGACAGATATTTTATGGAATTGACAACTTAAATGATGCATGATGCGTAAACTTAGTACATCTATCACGATGTCGTCAGAACGTCGAGTTGTGTGAAGTACGCCCCTACAACGAAACAGTTAACTTGCAAGTCCTTGTTGTGGGAATGGATGATTTTCACCAGTTAGAAGCGTAACCGTGAACGATACAAGCAGAATCCTAGATCAATTAAGATATAGACGACGGAATGTTCTCACCTAGTATGTTCGAATTGAGTGTGGTGACCAAGAAACTCAATATAAAATGCCAAAAAAAAATTCAACTTAAATATTTTGTTCTGACAAAAGTCTACATAGGGTTAGTTTTTGATGGGAACTATATATTCTGATAAAAATATCCAAGAAATTTTTAATATTTTTTTGTTGCTACTATTTTCACTTTACCTGACTTTCTAGGTCTTATGTTTTAAGCAACTACTTTATTGAGCTGCTGTGTGTGAGAAGTGAAACATTTCGCATTTATTTTTTGTTATTATCGTTATTATTATTTTTTTTTTTTTGTTACCATACTTAACCATGTTACCATTATGTTGATCCTTAAAGAGAGGCCTCAATTTCGCCTGAAACTCCATAAAACTTCATTAGTCCTCATTATTGTTTTTAGAACAGAATGAACATTTATATGTATCACCACTATATGGACATTTCATATACATACTTATTTCCTTTACAAATACATATGTATCTCAATAATCTGTAAATAATTAAGTAAATGTGTATATTATTTTGTACTCAAACTTACCCACAGTTGGAACTAATTTTTATGCATTCCTTACCTAAAAAACACAATAAAATCAAATGGCATATCTATGTAGCATATTACCTTAACAGTTCGATCTGAAAAAATGTCTTATTGCTTTTAATAGAAGTAAATACAGGATTTACATAGGTAAATTACTAGAATGACTTAAGGGGTGGCCCGCACTTGCAAATTTTAGAAAATAGAAAAAAAATTATTGGCATTTTTTAAAGTATAAGTAGCATATAATGTGTGCGATCGGAACAAAATTGACTGAGATATGAGTGTTGGAAGGAAAAATTCATTGTGATTTGTATGTAGCATAGAAACTTAAAATGCGTTTTTCTCAAAATGAGATTTTGAAAACGGTGCCAACTCTAGCTCAAACACTAATGAACCGATTGTCATATAATTTTGTGAGCTTATGAAGGACATCAAAAACTAGCCCTCATCAATCGATTTTATTTAAAAAAAAAATCTGTCCGTTTAATGACCAGATAATTCAATTTTTTTAAACCCAAAATTTAAATTTTGACTTTTTGAGTCCACCATATCCGTAAAATCCAATGTTTTTAAAAAAATCAATCGACGAAGGACTACATCTTTATGTTCTAAATAAGCATACAAAAATATATGACGATCGGTTCATTAGTTTTCGAGCTAGAGTTAGCACCGCAAAACGCTTTAATAAAAACAGGGCTTGATAGACGGTCAATTGCCACAATACTTCGTAATATTTTTCAACAAGAAAAATTCAGAAAGTAGATTAAAATATGCTCTATCAGATGAAAAAATTATCTACTAAAAAGTTTCATAGTTTTCTTGGAAAAATCATGAAAAATGGATTTAATTGGGCTTTACAACTGGCGGTCAGCCCTTAAGCGATTATTTGAATCGAACATACGCTCCGAACGGCTGGTATTTGATTTTGAAAGCTGCACTAAAGGAATGTAATGTATACAGATACCTGTATATTTCCTAAAAAATATTTGAATACTAAAAACCTAATAGTTGTTAATTTAGAAAATAAAGTCACATTTCTTAATAAAATTATGAAGGATGTCTTAGACATAAACATATGTTCAGAAAAGTAATAAACGAGATAGAGAAGTAGAGATAGATAAGTGGAGAGTCTCGGAATAACACTCCTTCTATGCCCATATCTATACAAGGCTAAAACTAACAAGGTCAGCGCCGCACAGTGGTTCATAAATCAATTTTCCTGGCCAAAACCCCCATTTTTTTGTTGTCACCGATTGTTAATTTCTATATGGGATTCGACAGTAAACATATTGAAACTAAAGAAAGCAAAAAATTGGATCAAAATATTGGAAGGTGTGGGCGTTAGAAGCACTAAAGACGAAAAATATTTCCCAATTTTGGAAAATACGTAATTTTTGCAAATTTTTGGAGAAAGAAACAGCTAGTTCTCAGAATCTATAACAGATACTGTGTTCATTGTTCATTTTTTTGTTAGGTAGGTAGGATTTAAGAGTAGTTTTAATAAATTACCGTAGCGTTTACACGAAGTGAGCTATTTTATTTTTCCCAAGGTATTAAATTTTGGTGAAATTCCAACTTTAATGTACTAGAACTTTTCCGTTCCGTTCTCATGGAATGATCCCTGAGAGTGTACTCTTTAAGCCCATATATACTTTTGTACTACTTCCGTCCGTTTAACACTTTTTTTAAATTTTTTGAAATTACATGGGTAAAAATGTGTGCTTTTTCCATACCGTTTCCCATATAAATTATAGCTTTTTCGCACAAATGGAAAGTTTTTTTCATATATAAATTTTATAAGAGTTATAAGAGTTTTATAAAAACCCAACGAGTATTTTTTTTAATTTTGGAAAAAAATTAAATTTTTTAATTTTTTTTTTTTTCAAAAAAAACATTTTTTTTTTTAATTTTTGTATTTTTATGGTTTGATTATTAGGGTTTGACCTTTTTTAAATAGTTAGAACATATGGAAGTCTCAAAAACACTGATATTTTGATGCAAAATATGAAAACAAACTCCAATTTTTAACTTTGACCTTGAATTCCTCTGCAACCGCTAGACCGAATTTAGTGGCTTTTGAGCTGAAAGTGTTCTGTAGAAAACAAAAACAGAATTATGAAAATATATCTATCTGTTCCAAAATTACACAGTTTTGAGCAGGAAAACCAAGTTTGACTGTTTGGAAAACAAATAAGAGAGAAGAATGGGCAAGGAAACTATAAATGCCTGAGCACGGAGAATATCCATATAAATATATAGTGATTTCCTATTAAACAAGTAGAAAGCATTAAGTTCGTCTGGGCCGAACTTTTGCACTAAAATGGAATATTTGAAAATTTTGCCTTTTTAGGGCGAAGATCATTTTTAATATTAATTTGTAATTAATTTCTCGTTGGAATCGAGCTTAATGACCAATGATGCAAGTGAAAAAGGAAAGCCGAAGATTCGAACCCACACAACCACCACTATGTGACATGCATGTTTCGCCTTAGGCGGAGGCTCTTTAGACATATCGGCTGTGGAGCGGCTTCCTTGTCTTCGAACTTTTCTTTATTCAAATGCATTTTTTTGTTGTTTTTTTTTTTACAACAACAATGAGTATTTGCCCATTTAGTTGTGCTTTCATGACAAACGCTAAAATGGAATAATTAGTTTTCTGTTAAGTGCAAAAATTGTTCGACCACGGAATGCTTAAATTAGGTCAAAAATGTATATAAAAATGGCCACAATGTTGGCACCTTTATATGCGGGATATAACAAAACATGGACCTATGTGGAGGAGTTTCGGGACCTCTGAGCCGTGTTTGGTACAGAAATCGAAGCAATATTTACTAGACAAACTTGATGCACTTCTAAAGTAAATTTATTTTATCTGTTTAATTGGAACTTGTATAATGAAATATTATGTAAATATTTTGGTTGTCCATTTTATTTTCCCCTACAAAGCCTTGAGGCGCTGGGGCCACACTTAAATTAGAAATGTTGAAATAAATGAAATTAAAGAAAGCCCAAGTGCCAAATTGGAGCCAATTTATCCAATGGGACCAAAACGTTGACCTATATAACCCATCTTGAACTTGACCTGCCTATCGAAAAAAGACACTCGGGTACACGATTTTATCGTTCTATCTCAATTATTGCGGACGCGAGTGATTACGACAGACGGACATGAATAAATCGTCTTAGAGTTTTATCCTGATCAAGAATATACAAACTTTATATGGTCGCAAATGATTAGTTCGATGTGTTACAAACAGAAAAACAAACTTACACATAGTGCCACTTTTTTACCTTTGCCTATAAAAGAATAATTTTTAATAAATGTTAACTATTTAACCTGAGATCTCAAGCTTAAACTTAATACAAATAAGAATATATTTACCTCATAATGTTCATACTGTTTGCACTTTATGTTCATTTCAGTTTGAGTCCATAACGTTATTCCAATTTCAGACAGTTGAATAGACCTAGTCCAGCGTTTGGGTATTTACTTCAATCAGTCTGCCTTCAAGACTAAATTCATATATGGTGTAGTTTATTTGTCCTCTATTTATCTCTCGGGGAAGAACTAGGTCATAAACAATACCTCTATATAATGATTTATTATGCACAATATTTGTAATATTATTCCAAAATGTATACACGAAATCGTAATTTCCGTATACAAAATTAATCTTTTTTCCTCTTTATGTTAAAATATGCAAGTAATCTAGAAAATATATAAGCAAATGTTAAATATTAATACAAACATTTTATTAACAGAAATGGCCAATATGTTGTTGGCCGTTTAAAGAAATCAGTTTCATTTTTATTTCATTCAATTTAAAGTCATACATAGACGGTTAACTTCATCACATTGAAACAACTGTGGTGCAGGTAGGTAGGTACATATATGATATTTCCCTAACATTATACTTATCTTCAGTTTATCGACTGTAAAATACCAATATCTCGTTCGATGAATCAGTTCATAAAATCACAAAAGTCCTAAAAGAGAAAAATAGGTAAGTAAAATTAGAAGTAGAAGTAGAAGTATATTATTACAATATATCTAATTAACCACAGTGCGAATCGTAACCCCGACTATGATCAAATATAACTGAATGAATTTTAATTATAATAATTTTTAATGTCTCAACTTTTTAAATTTATATTCATAAATACATATGAACGAGGGTTGCACGATAACATTCTCGTCGGTCTTTCTGTTGTAATCGCTCTAGCATTCGCAATAATTGAGCTATAGCGCTATATTTTTGCATCCGAGTGTCTTTTTCCTATAGGCAGGTCAAGTTCGAAGATGGGCTATATTGGACCACTTTTTGGTATAGCCCCCATATGACAGTACCTCCCGTATGATAGTACCTCCCGATTTTCGGTACTTTGTGGATTTTAGCTACATTTTTGACCGAATTACCTGCAATTTCAGGTTTGGGGCTCGCAGTGGTCACAAAATATTTCCACTAAAAACCGTCAACATAGGTCCATGTTTTGGTATAGCCTCCATATAACGGTACCTCCCGACTTTCGTAATTTTGAGGATTTTAGCTAAAATTGTTGACCGAATTACCTGTAATTTGACAGTGAAGGTTTCCAGTGATCTCAAAACATCTCCACCAAAAACTTTCAACATAGGTCCATGCTTTCGTGTAGCCCCCATATAACGGTACCTCCCAATTTTCGGTATTTGGAATATTTTAGCTACAATTTTTAACCGAAATACATGTAATTTGACAGTTGAGGTTCACAGTAGTCACAAAATATCTTCTCGAAAAACTGTAAACATAGGTCTACGTTTTGGAACAGTCCCCATATAACGATACCTCCCGATTATCGGTATTTTGAGGATTGTAGCCACATTTTGCGACCAAACTACCTGTAATTTGACGTGATCCCAGTGGTCACGAAAAATCTACACACAAAAAAAAAACTATCAATATAGGTTCATGTTTTGGTATAGCCCCCATATAACGGTACCTCTCGATTTTCGGTATTATGAAGATTTTAGCTACAATTTTGGACCGAACTGTTTGTAAGTCGATTTTTAAGGTTCCCAGTGGTCACACAACATCTACACCAAAAACTGTCAACAAAGGTCCATGTTTTGGTACAGCCCCCATATAATGGTACCTCCCGATTTTTGTATTTTAGTTACAATTTTTTGACCCAAGTATCTGAAATTCTACAAAATATCTCCGCCTAAAATTGTGGACAGGAGAGAAAATAATTATTCGTTTAAGTTCAGGATATTTTTGGTGGGGGGTATAAAAAGTTCTTAACGCTTTTTACTTGTTTTTTTTTTTTAACCACGCTACACGTCGCAGTTTGGTCGGATCGTCACGACATTTTGGTTGTTAACTGGGATCCCAGACAGAAAGAAGCATATTGAGTTTGGTGTTATTCGGATAATATACCCTAAAAGAAATGTTTACCACTGAAAACCTTATGCACATGGGGTACTGATGTAGGGTATTATATAGTTGGCCCCGTCCCGGCTATAGCCTTTGCTCACTTCTTTAATTTAAATTGTACAGACGTGAAATGCTTGTGATGTTGAAAAAAGACGCTGTGATATCCCAATTTCCAATTTATGGAATTTCATTTTCATGCCAGATATTTCTGCTTCTGTTAGACATATTCCAAGGAGAGAGCTTGATAATGAAACTAAACCATCTGACCTTTAAATTAAAAGAAAATGTGGCATTTATGGTAAAATATCAGAGTTATTGCAAAAGGCGCTAAGCTATCACAATTTTAATATTTTGAAGTTTTTACTTTAATGACAAATACCTCTGCTACTATTTGGTGTATTAAAGGCATATCAAATGCTAATCAAGAAGACCAGAATAGTTTTCAATCAGTACCGAGTAGATGTAGACAGTAGTCAAATATAAAATTGAATAAGTAAGGAAAGGATCAAAGTCGTTCGAGGCCGACTATATGATACCCTACACCACGGTGAATATGTAAAATATATATGGAAGCTAAATCCAAATTTGAACAGATTTCGATATAATTTGGCACATTTATTTCTAGACCAAATTCCGTCACATATTCCAAATTTAATTGAAATCGGACATATAAAGCATGTTTCGTGCATCAAATACCTAAAATCGGCCTAAAATTTATGGGAGCTATATTCAAATCTGAACCGATTTCGATATAATTTGGCACATTTATTTCTAGGCCAAACTCGGGCACACATTCCAAATTTCATTAAGATCGGTCATATATAGCGTGTTTCATGCAACAAATACCTAAATTCAGACGAAAATTTATATGGGAGCTATATCCAAATGTGCACCGACTTCTATATAACCGTCACACGTTCCAAATTCATTAAAATCGGACATATATAGTGTGTTTGGCGCATCAAATAAATAAAATCGGTGGAAAATATATATGGGAGCTATATCCAAATCTGAACCGATTTTCACCAAAAGCAATAGCCTTCTTTCCATGGCTAAAAAACTGATATTCCCCAATTTTCAGGTGAATCGGATGTACGTTTCGAACGGACGGACATGCATAAATCGACTCAGAAAGTGATTCTACGTCTATCCCTAGAAGGAACTATGAACTCGTTTTCTTTGTATGTTACACACAAATGCACAAAGACATAATACCACTTACCTCAAAGTGTAGGGTATAAGTACTTCTTGTGTTTTCAAAAATCCATATAACACATATAAACACTCATATATTTAAAAAAAACGTCCAATTGAATAAAAAACGATAATTAATATGGAAATCGTTATGAAGAAAAAAAAGAAGTAAACAAGTAAGAAAAGTCTATAGTCGGACGGAGCCGACCATGGGATACCCTATACCACTATCCCTGAACAATCGCTCTCCACGTAACTTCTTTTCAATGATTGTGAAAATTTAATTATCAAATATCAGAGATGTAATGTATAATACTTATGACCAAAACCAAAAAGCTATCTAGCACGACAAAGACATTTTTGTAGCAGGAAAGGAAAATTTAGTTCACACAAACTAAAATGTAATGAAACCCACTTATGTAGTACTACTACTTCCGTTGTTTAACCGCTACGTTATTGAATTTTTTATCAATTTCACACAAAACTTTCAGTCCATTTAACCCGCTAAATATTATCTGATCTTCACGTTTATTTTTTACGTTTCTTCTTCATCATAAACTCAAACTTTGTTTAAAATTTTGCGGGTTATTATTTTGACCTACAGAGCCGCTACAAAATTGGTTAAAATTTTGTTATTGGTCCATCCCCTGAACATTTCAGGATCATCACCAAAAACTAATCATTTCTATGCTGGCCCGAACCCAACTTCCTTAAAAAATTCGTTACAATCGATCAAAAATTGCGGCCTTAAGCTTGTTTACAATTTTTAATGGACTGACACACATCGCTAAATCGCTTTATCTCGTCGAGATATGAATTTTGGCATACCAAATAAGGGGTCTAGGACGAATATTTCGTGGTGTTACATAAACTTCTGGAGAGACAATATGTAGCATGGGATAAAAATGTGGTTCTCTACACAGAACCTATTATATATTAGGCAGTAGGTCCTTTATCTAGCAAACACTTTATTGCAATTTACATCAGAGGAAAGGTCAGGAGTTTTTTTTCCATATGTAGGCTACTTTGCGAAATATATATGTCCTCAAGGAATAAAAATATAGACCAAAAATAAATTTTTTATATTTTTCATACAAAAGTAATGGTCCATTTCACCCGCTAAAGAATATCAGATCATCATTCAAAATTGTAGGCATCTTTTTCGACCTATACACTTACCCGGTGCAAAATTTCGTGACTATTGATGTATAATTGCGACTTCTAGCGAGTTTATTATTACACTACAAACAAATAACGGAATATATTAGGCTGTAACTCTGTTATCTGATCATGCACACCAACATAATTGGCATCAATTGAAAGGTCAAGCGTTCCACTTTCAAGTATATCTCACTTGTCCGGAATATCACTTCCAGGAATTAAGATATAAGCTGTATATTAAAAATTTTTACAATTTTCACACAAAAGTTTTGGTCCATTTAACCCTCTAAATATTATCCGATCGCCATCTCAAATTGCAAGCTTCTCCTTTGTGATATACTTTTACCTTATTTAAAATTACGCGTTGATCGGACTATTATTGAGACCTACAGAGCCGCTAGAAAATTGGACAAATATTATGTTTTTGGTCCATTTCACCCGCTAAATATTTCACGATCATCACCAATAAGAATAGGGATCTATTCTGATCTGAACCCGACCTCCATACAAAATTTCGTGACGATCGGTCCATAATTGCGGCCTGGAGCGTGTTTACAATTTATAATGGACAGACGGACGGACGGACACACATCTCAAAATCGCTTTATCTCGTCGAGATATGAAGATTGGTATACCACATTGGGGGTCTCCGACGAATATTTCACGGTGTTACATGAATTTTTACGTACCTCGATAATTCGTAATCTTCAATAATTCTTAAGAAAATGCCGGTCCCTTGAATCAACTTCCTTCGCGTTTTAGCCCGCTAAGTCGAAAATCTGGATAATTCGTATAAAATGGACGGTCCCTTGGATTACGAATTATCGAGATTCTGGAAGTGCCCAATGATATAGGACCGACTGTTCATCGCCTAGTCCGAACGGCATGTCCTAAGACACCACCTGTAGAGAAGTTTTACATGGCTAACCCAGCAAAATGTTCGATGCCAAGGATGCTATTGAATCATGGGTGCAAGTGATCTGGCATGTCATCTTTTTAGCATTTTCACTCATGAATTTTATATGAGCGTGACCACCATAAGATGAAATTCATTTTCGGATGTGAAACCGACCTTCATACTAAATTTCGTGACTATAATTGCGGCCTGAAGTTTGATTACAATTTATAATGGACAGACAGACACACGGACGGACGAACGGACGGACACACATCTCAAAATCGCTTTATCTCGTCGAAATATAATCTAGGACCGATATTTCGCGGTGTTACATGCATTTTTGCCAAAACAAACTTATAATACCCTTTCCACATAGTAGTGTAGGGTGTAAATTTTACAGAAAAATTTTGAACTTTTGTGGGGGAGGTACCCGAAGGAGTGGAACGATATGGCCCATATTCGAACTTAAAGTAATTTTGGACAAAATATTACGACACCCAAAATTTGGTTCGAATCGGTTGATCCGTTCGAGAGTTATCGTGCGCACCATCCAGCCAGACAGACAAACGCACATGGACAAATTGTCTGAAACGAATTTCGTCTAGACATACTTGGGGTCTAAAACCGTTATTTCGATGAGTCACATTTTTGCTCGTATCAGAGTGTAGGGTATATACTTATATAGGGTATAGCCTAAAGGCTGAGGGTATATTAACACGGATTTTTTTAGTTTTGTGGATGTGAGAAAGTAAAACTAAATTTTATTTTTGTGTACTTTTATTAAATAAAAGCAGTGGTTTTTTTCTCCTTTATAGTACTGTGAAGTAATTGTGCAAAATGTCAACTAAAGCATAGACATTTCCGACATTTTTATTTCCAAATTAACTGCTAAACCTAAATAACGACGGGACGCGACCAAAACTTATTTAAATGTTTTCATTCGTTAAATAAATAATTTTTCCTTTGTAATTAATTGGATTTGTGGTGTTGTGGGCTTTTGTTTTCAAAATACAAAACACACACATACATGCATACAAAACGTTCTGTCAAAGTTGAATTTGTTCAACTTACAAAATGTATACGCTCGACGTATTTCGGTAGTTCTCATAAGAATACATGTGTTCTACTTTTTTTCACCACACACGCCCTGGGTATACGGACGTATATAGGTATGGGCCTTATGTCTTGTTCAGACTGACGGTGTTTCGCTCTCTATTCGTTGTTCGACCCCAAATTACGATGAAATGACTTCATTTCCCATACAAAATATTGAGAACGAACTACGATTTGTGTACATTGTTCAATTTAAATTACCCTCAGAACGACGATAAAATATGTCCCATCTCTAACAAATGAGAGAATTTATCGAAATAAATTAATTATGACAGGAAAAATACAAAATTTAAAAATTTATGAAAAACCCAAACATTTTTAGAAAAACTGCAAAATATGAATAAAAAGTAAACGGTTTAACGACTAATATACATTCAAATCATAGCAAATTTTGTCTTCTCTTTCATTGCATTTACATTTCTAGTCCATCGTTTCAAATTCGCGTACAAATTTAGAAACAAAAATCAAATGCCTGCCGGAAAGTCTGTAATACAGACTCTGTATACCAAAAAGTTGTTTTGGCAGGTCTCTCTCTCTCGTTAATTTTTAAAATAGAAAAATTTTAAAATATACTGAAAACACCAAAATTGTGAGAAAAAATAGAAAATATGAATGAAACTAATATAATTTAATATTAAATAGATATCTGAAAGAAGGACAAATATTTTTTCAGTTCATATCAATTAACTTTACTCGTCTTTTGGCTGAAACTTTCTTTAAAATCAGTAAACAAAAACTATGAAAATATGAATCATGTTGCTATGAATGATGTACCATGTCGTATGAACGGGTTAATTCGTGTACGTAATTATGAGAACAAATGACGTTATTCAAATGCTGGTATGAACATGGCATTATGGTGATGAAAAATTTATGATAATATCGATAGCCATCAATTTTTTGAAATGAAATATCGAAAATATCTACAATATCTAATGTTGGGAATATCGATAGATGGCCTATGAGGAACATGAAAATATCAGCAGGTAAGTCCTTATGGGACAACACATACATATGTAAAATAACATATCGCGTAAAGTACCCATTAGTTTGGCCTATGGGACAAATGTTCTGTAAAATAAATCCTCATGAAGTGGGTTAACCCGGCAAAAAACTTTAATGTAACCGTACTATAAACCAAGCTTTACAGTGTATTGTGTATTGACGTACATACTTACCATTTATACATACCACCAATGAAATCCGATCAGAAAAATGTTTGCCATATATTACATTCAGATGTATAACCAATTTAATATGTATCACCATTTTCGATTCTGCGTCTTTTCTCACCAATTTTATATCACCATTAGTTTATTTCATATTTTGACGAATATCACCAAATTTTTGCATGGTCCGGTTCAGATTCAGGAAATCCACTTCATACTTACACTTCTTGTTTGTCACTAATATTGCCCATATATTTATTGTATTGCCCAAATTCAGCATACGTTGTCCACATGTTGAGTATAGCTTCCATGGATTGTTAAAAATTACTTCCAATGGTTTATTTTTTATACCGGTATCATTCATCATTTATATATGTAAATTATTTATGTAGTCTTTACTTTATAGCTTGCAACAACCAAACAGAGAAGAATAAGTGCCTGTATGTAGTTACATACTAGAAAAGTTATAGGTTGGTCTCCTGTAATTAGTACTACTTTATGATTTATCAAATTTCCAATTTGATTGGTTAATGAACAATGATCTCAGCATGAGTTAGACAGGGAAAATTGTCAGTTTTCCAACTCTACAGTTGGCAAATATTTACGGCTAACCAGTGAAGGGCCGGGAAGGCAATTAATCGATGAAATAATATTGGGTCTGTTCCAGAGCTGCAAAAATCTACCTATTTGTACTATTTTTTCGATATCATAAAGGAAAAAATGTTATCTTAGTAAAAATTCTGGATCAGAGGTAGTATTAATAACACGGCTTTTATAGGCTACCAACCGAACTGTTCGAGACTGGACGTCTCTCTAATTGGTGCCGTATAATGTGGGACAAGTCGTTTGGAACCGACGATAAAATACAGGCCCGTAAAAACAGAATCAGGCTGATCTCGTTAATAGGTATGTTCGGATACATTCGTGTGAAATAAAACTATGCTTAAATGGCCCATGAACACATGCATGAATTTTCACATTAGAGTAGCAGCGTAAGTTCTGGTCCACACTAGAGTGATTTCAATTCAATTTTCTAGTGTGGACCGAGACTAAGAGATCGCCAAGTTCGGAAGTAAGTTCTTAGTTAAACTTATGAAACAAATGCTTTGTTTATTTCGAGCCACCTAAATAAGCAATATAACTCCAATAACGACCTGTGTTGTAAAAATGATTTAAGGATTGAAATGAGATAAAACTTTTAATTCTTTAGTCAGTTAAAAATAGTTCACTGAATCAGAAAGTTCAGAGAAAATATTATAACTAAGAAATTTTACAGCAATAAATTAGTAAAACGACTTTTGCACTAGAGCTTTTTGTCGGGTTAACCTTCTTTCTGAGGATTTATTTGACGTTTATGCTATGGAATTGACATTTGAAACCCAATCCCACTAGGTTAATCCGGTTAAGTACAAACGGGGTATAATTCCAAAGGGGTTATAACCTCAGCGTGATACACAAGATCTTCTCTTTTTGGTGTTACAAGTAAAACGACAGCAAATATTTTTTTTTAATTATCGACATTTTTTAAATACACATTTTTCATAATTCTTACATGTTGTTCATAACATATACATGCATACATATGGATGTATGTATATTACCTTAGCAGAGAACACATGTGCCAAAAACATATTTAAATTTACATGTGTAAAATCTGCTAGTTTTATTCAAAGTCCTTAAATATATGCATATGTATGTAAGTATACCCGCATTTTATTCAGACATATCACTTTTTATTGAATTTATCTCCACACTATTACACCGTGATGAATGCCATACTTACTTTAAAAAATAATAATACCGGTCATGTGATAAATAGATTTGCAGGCCGAAACATTGCCATTTCTTAAAATAAGTTCGGCTACTAGGATGATGGCGTATAAAAACAAACAAAATTATAAGCTTTCAAATTAATATATGAACAAAATTAAACTGTATGCCCACAGATAAGGCTATAAGTCTTTTTTTATTAAGGTGAACATTGGGAAAAATAAGGTCCCCTTTTAAAAGACTTAGGATAACGGAATGCTCTTATAAATATAAATTGTGCTACTTTAAGATTCTTGCACGTAAAGGTACAAAGTTAATAGGTGTGTTCGTTTATTCAACAATTTGTACAAGTCCAGTATCTTCTTGTAAACGACTAAGGTCTTTTGCATTGTACACCTAGATAATATCCTGTTTATATTATAGCATTTTTGTTTATATTATAGCATCTTTATGAACACTTATTTGAAGTATATTCAATGGAAATATTCGAGACCCAGTGGATTTATTAAATCCAGTTATGTGTAAAAGTACTTTTATATTAAGATAAATGATATTTTTTTGTAAAAATATGGAACTGGTTGCCATCATGGCGGAATATGAAGGTGTTACATTAATAACAATTGGTCTGTTCCATTACTTTTGAAAATGGTAAAACCGGCAAAAGTAGTTAAAGTTGTAAACTGTTCCCATATGAATTGTTTGTATGGTGTCCGAAATAAAGGAACGCTTTTCGAGTAAAAAGTGGTAAAACTTGAAGATTCTTGCACGAAAAGAAACAGAGCTAATAATTGTGCAATGGGTCCCAAGCACACTCAGGGCCTGTTTCACTATTTCGACAGAAAATGATTGCGAACGAAAAACACCTAAACTTTGGTTTTCATGGCAATATTGACTTTGTGTTTGCTTTAGTTGTTTTTCTTTCGTTTTCATTTTCGTTCGACATAGTGAAACAGGCTGTCAAGGCCAAACATGTATTTAAATGTCACTTGCATTGAAGCCTGTTGTCGGGTTTACCTTGTTTATGAGGTTTTATTTGACGTATACACAATAGAATTGACATTTAAAATTCAGTGGATTGATTAAATCCAATAATATGCAAACGTACTGTAAATTGATTGTTTAATGTTTGCCGTCAAAAAGATAATACATATCTGCAGGCATAAAAATACTTGAAAAAAAGAAAAAAAAAATTAAAACTAATAAAAATGTTGCCAATCGCCCTGAAAATAAATGAAATGAAATCAAAACTGCAAATTATTTAATGTATTTATAGTAATTTTGTATAAGTTGAATACTATATGCTTCAGATTTTTTACAAATATTGCACATACATAAACGCATACATATTTTCAAAAGGCAAGAAAAAGTTAAGTTACTTTTTCAATGTAAACAATTAAATGAAAATCTATCGTAATATGAGAATCAGTGGGAAGTTGGAAGATATGGTGCTCAACGGTTTTTGCATTAGAGCTTTTTGCCGGGTTAATCCCCTTTATTAGGATTTATTTGACGTTTGCGCTATGGAATTGACATTTGAAACCCAGTGGGCTTTTTAAATCCGGTTAAGTACAAACGAAGTACTACTAAAAATAGTTCTGTATAGTTACTCAAAAGCTTGCAACAATTTGTACAAATTGCTACAGAAAATTGTCTGTTAACTCACTTGTTCTCTGTTAACTCTCTGTTCTTTAGTGAAAACTTTCAAGTTTTTGCAAGAACTCGCAAGTAAACAGCCACAATTAATAATAGATTAAGAGTTTTGAATTTAAATTTCTACAAAAGGGATTTTGGGCACAAATTCATTTAGAAATTTTAAAACCTGCTCTGCTGCAGAAACTGACGGAATCTAAAAGTTTGGAAATTTTATAAATCGAGATAAAGCACTTAAAGCACTTAATCTTCGATAAATGTATAGTCTAAAAGGGCATTGTAGTTTCGAACTGAACGAACTGAAAAAAAAACATTTTAAATTAGTTTCACTTTTGTTGTATAGATAGTTATGAAAAGAACTAATGCACCTATTACACAGATAAGTGTACGAACATTACTGAAATGTGTTAAATAGTATTCCTACTTTGCAAAAAGTCACTTGAATTGAATGTCAAAAATGACATGTTTTAAACTGAACTTTTGCCTAACACGAGTATGTATGTTTGTATGCGCACATATTAACGAAAACAATCATCATTTGCAATATATTGAAATACGACATACTAAGTGGAGTGGAATTTAACTTATCTTTTTGATTAAGGCCAATTTCCGGAATCAACAGACACATATCCATCCATATCTGAAAATAATTATTATATTAGAAAATCATTTGAAAGTACTTGAAAGTATTTTAATTAATTATCTTTCTTTCCCGATTTCGTTAAAATTTGATATGGTAAATTCTGTTCAATTTAGAATCACGTTCGGAAAATTTGGTTCTGATCAGTTTAGATATATGTTATATCTGTATATCGTCTGATCAGTTCAGATATATGTTATATCTGTATATCGTCTGCTTCGCACGAAAATGCCGTAAGTCCATTTTTATAAATTTTTCGGGACATTGTTATGGTGGTAAAAACAGTATTCTTCGTTTATTTTCCGCTTCAATACCTGTATTTTGTTTGACCAAATTCCATTCTCGTATAGTTTATAGTCACCAAATTTTGGGGGTTGATGAGGGTCCCGGAGGGGAAGAAGCCTATTGATTTTGGTGATGCTCGGATAATATTTAGGGCTCGGAATGGGCAAAAAACTTATTTGGAGAAAAAATCCACGTTTTTTTCCAAATCGAATATCTGCGCATCTACAATGTATATATCAAAAGCAAAACCTGCTAATGAAAGCAGAAAATATCACCTTTCTAACGACGTAAAGTAGGTCGTCGTAGGCGATCAAACAACGAAGATATCACAATAGCCGCAAATACAACCCAACTTTTCAATTTTGCGATTTTAATCATACTGACGAATATCACAGATTTGGATGGGGACTTTCCAAAAGCAAAACCTGGGTATGAAAGTAGAAAATCCCATCTTTACAATGATGCATAGTAGGTTGGCGTAGGTGGTCAAATAACGGAGGTATAGCAATAGTCGGTAATACATCCCATTTTTCATTTTTGCCCGAAATTGCTCTACAGGTCGCAATTTTGATCGGATCGTCCCCAAATTTTGGGTGTTGATGAGGGTCCCGAAGGGGAAAAAGCCTACTAATTTTGGTGATGGTCGGATAATATTTAGGGCTCGGAATGGGCAAAAAACTTATTTGGAGAAAAAGTCAACGTTTTTTTCCAATGCGAATATCTGCGCATCTACAACGTGTATATCAAAAGCAAAACCTGCTAATGAAAGTAGAAAATATAACCTTTCTAACAACGTAAAGTAGGTCGTCGTAGGTGATCAAACAACGAAGATATCACAATAGCCGCAAATACAACCCAACTTTTCAATTTTGCGATTTTAATCATACTGACGAATATCACAGATTTGGATGGGGACTTTCCAAAAGCAAAGCCTGGGTATGAAAGTAGAAAATCCCATCTTTACAATGATGCATAGTAGGTTGGCGTAGGTGGTCAAATAATGGAGGTATAGCAGTCGTCGGTAATGCATCCCATTTTCCGATTTTTTGTAATCACGCTACAGGTCGCAATTTTGATCGGATCTTCACGAAATTTTGGGGGTTAATGAGGGACCCACAAAGGAAAAAGCCTACTGAGTTTGATGATGGTCGGATAATATTAAGGGTCGGAATGGGCAAAAACCTCTTTGGAGAAAAGGTCAACGTTGTATTACAAAGTCAAGATCTCTGTTTCTTTAAGAGGCACGGAAAGTAGAAAATATCACCTTTACAACGATGTAAAGTAGGTTGTCGTAGGTGGTCAAACAACAGAGATATCGCAATAGTCGGTAATACTTTCCATTTTCCGATTTTTTTGTATTTACGCTACATGTCGCAATTTTGATCGGATCGTCACGAATTTTTTGGGAGTTGATGTGGGTCCCACAGACGAAGAAGCTTATTAAGTTTAGTGATTGTCGGATAATATTCAAGAGTCGGAATAAGCAGTGGCAAGTGGGCAAATAACCGAGATATCGCAAAAGTCAGTAATATATCCAATTTTTCCATTTTTTGTAATCACGCTACAGGTTGGAATTTTGATCGGATAGTCACGAAATTTTGGGGGTTGATGGTGGCCCCACAGATAGTCGGATAATATTTAAGGGTCGGAATGCTGAAAAACTTATGTGGAGACAAATTCAAAGTTTTATTCTTTGTGAATACATCGGCTTCTAGTAGGGGTATTCCAACGGTAAAGCCTGTTAATGGAAGAATAAAATATTACCTTTACATTGGAGTAAAGTAGTTGGCGAAGGTGTCCAAACAAGGGAGATTCCACAATAGTGGGTAATGCATCCAATTCTTCAATTTTTTTGCAATTGCGTTACAGGTCGCAATTTTGATCGGATGGTCACGAAATTTTGGTTGCTTATGGGGGTCCCAGAGAGAAAAAGGGAATATTATATTTGGTGGTAGTCGGATTATATTCCCTAAAAGAAATGTTTACCAGTGAAAAGCTTATGCAGAGGGGTAGTGGTGTAGGGTATCACATGGTCGGCCCCGTCCCGACTATAGCCTTTGCTCACTTGTTACATATAGTTAAATCGCTTTATCTCTTGTTGAGATAAGAAAAAAGGGCAAGGGGGATCTGCGACGAATATTTCGCGATGTTACATGAATATTGCAAGTAACCAACCACAATTAAAAATAGATTATGAATTTTGAATTTAAATTTCTACAAAAGGGATTTTGGGCACAAATTCATTTAGAAATATTAAAACCTGCTCTGCTGCAGAAACTGACGGAATCTAAAAGTTTGGAAATTTTATAAATCGAGATAAAGCACTTAAAGCACTTAATGTCCGTCCGTCCGTCCGTCCGTCCGTCCGTCCGTTCGCAACATACAGGTCGCATTTGTTGACCGATTTCGCTGAAAATTGGGGAATACCATTTTTTTAGCCGTCGGAAGATCAAGTTCGAAGATGGGATATATCGGTCCACGTTTTGGTATAGCCCCCATATAACGGTACCCCCCGATTTACGGTATTTTGACGTTTTCAGCTACATTTTCAGACCGATTTGGCTATAATTTGACATTTAGAGTTCTTAAGTGTCAATAAACATATACAACAAAACATGTGGACATAGGTCCACGTTTTGGTATAGCCCCCATATAACGGTACCCCCCGATTTACGGTATTTTGACGTTTTTAGCTACATTTTCAGACCGATTTAGCTATAACTTGACATTTAGGGTTCTTAAGTATCAATAAACTTATATAACAAAAGTTGTGGACATAGGTCCACGTTTTGGTATAGCCCCCATATAACGGTACCCCCCAATTTACGGTATTTTGACGTTTTTAGCTACATTTTCAGACCGATGTAGCTATAATTTAACATTTAGGGTTCTTAAGTGTCAATAAACTTATATAACAAAAGTTGTGGACATAGGTCCCCGTTTTGGTATAGCCCCCATATAACGGTGCCCCCCGATTTACGGTGTTTTGATGTTTTTAGCTACATTTTCAGACCGATATAGCTATAATTTGACATTTAAGGTTCTTAAGTGTCAATAAACTTATATAACAAAAGTTGTGGACATAGGTCCACGTTTTGGTATAGCCCCCATATAACGGTACCCCCGATTTACGGTATTTTGACGTTTTCAGCTACATTTTCAGACCGATTTGGCTATAATTTGACATTTAGGGTTCTTAAGTGTCAATAAACATATATAACAAAACTTGTGGACATAGGTCTACGTTTTGGTATAGCCCCCATATATCGGTACCCCCCGATTTGCGGTATTTTGACGTTTTTAGCTACATTTTCAGACCGATTTAGCTATAACTTGACATTTAGGGTTCTTAAGTATCAATAAACTTATATAACAAAAGTTGTGGACATAGGTCCACGTTTTGGTATAGCCCCCATATAACGGTACCCCCCAATTTACGGTATTTTGACGTTTTTAGCTACATTTTCAGACCGATGTAGCTATAATTTGACATTTAGATTTCTTAAATGTCAATAAACTTACATAACAAAAGTTGTGGACATAGGTCCCCGTTTTGGTATAGCCCCCATATAACGGTGCCCCCCGATTTACGGTGTTTTGATGTTTTTAGCTACTTTTTTAGACCGATATAGCTATAATTTGACATTTAGGGTTCTTAAGTGTCAATAAACTTATATAATAAAAGTTGTGGACATAGGTCCACGTTTTGGTATAGCCCCCATATAGTGGTACCCTCCGATTTGCGGTATTTTGACGTTTTTAGCTACATTTTCAGACCGATGTAGCTATAATTTAACATTTAGGGTTCTTAAGTGTCAATAAACTTATATAACAAAAGTTGTGGACATAGGTCCCCGTTTTGGTATAGCCCCCATATAACGGTGCCCCCCGATTTACGGTGTTTTGATGTTTTGAGCTACATTTTCAGACCGATATAGCTATAATTTGACATTTAGGGTTCTTAAATGTCAATAAACTTATATAACAAAAGTTGTGGACATAGGTCCACGTTTCGGTATAGCCCCCATATAACGGTACCCCCCGATTTACGGTATTTTGACAGTTTTAGCTACATTTTCAGACCGATTTAGCTATATTTTGACGCTTAGGGTTCTTAAGTGTCAATAAACTTATATAACAAAACTTGTGGACATAGGTCCACGTTTTGGTATAGCCCCCATATAACGGTACCCCCGATTTGCGGTGTTTTGACGTTTGTAGCTACATTTTCAGACCGATGTAGCTATAATTTGGCATTTAAAGTTCTTAAATGTCAATAAACTTATATGACAAAACGTGGTGACATAGGTCCACGTTTTGGTATAGCTCCCATATAACGGTTCATTTAAGTTCATATTTTCGTATAGCCCAGATACCTCCGAACTAGCTGTTAATGACATTTGAAGTTCCTACGTTATGTGCCGATTTTCGATATTTTGAAGATTCTAGCTAAATTTTTTAACCGAATTAGGAGTTATTTGACATTAAAGGCTCCCATCAAAAACTGTCAATATAGGCCCATGTTTTATTATAACCCCTATATAACAGTACCTCCCAATTTCTAGCCCACCAAAAATTGTCAACATACATAGTTAGATATAGGCACCATAAAAAGGGCCTCCCGAATGAAGCATAAATGTACATAAACATTATCTGACATTTTAACGTACCCACTTAAAGTTGGGGACAGGAATGAAAAGTAATTATTCCATTTTAGTTCAGAATATTTTATGGTGGAGGGTATGAAAAGTTCGGCCCGGCCGAACTTAATGCTTTTTTACTTGTTTTTTTTCTTAAAATGGACTCAAAAATTTTATAAGGGGTTTTGGCCCGAGGTATTTATCAGTTTAATGTTGTTATATTATATTAGCAAATAATAGTAACTTTACATTTACGAAATCCACTCGATTTTAACCGTCAATTCCATTGCTACAACGTAAATGTAAACCAAGCATAAGATTAACATATCATGATCTGGCCATTGGAATTGTGGTAGTTGAACTTGTTTGAGCTTTCTGGATCCCTTTTACTGACTTTCAGAATAATGACTACGAGTATTAAATGTTTCCTAATGATGTCAGTGGGGATGTCTTCCCAAACATTATTATGTACGTGAACCCGATTTCGCATACTATTTTGCTTGATAAAGAACATAGTACCCTAAAATTCGGTATTCCAGCTTTTCCAGTAGGGGTTCAATTTCCATGCTTGATGATTTTACTTGATTTGGCACAATTTTTATAATTTATTTGATAGTTGAGGATAATATCTATCTGCAAAGTGAAAATCAGACTGGTCCATTTTCCGACAATACATATTGAGGTAAATATTTATTCTTCAGATGCCTGTCTTTAGCCGATTCGTCATTGTTTAATTTTTTAACCGCCTGAAGACTCCTTTTCTATCAATGAACTCTATTACATTGAATACTGTTAAACGGCGTTTGCATTAGAGCTTTTTGTCGGTTTAACTTTTTTATGAGGATTTATTTTTTCTGCGCTATGGAATTGACATTTGAAACCCAGTGGGGTTATTAAATCCGGTTAAGTAGAAACGAGTTATTAGACCATTTTTAGACACAAAAGTGGAATAAAAGTTATTATAGTCAATAGTAGGCAACAGGAAATATTTTTTCAAGAAAATAATTTTTCATTTCACAAAATTTTTTCAAAAAAAAAAAAGTCAAAGTGGTTTGTGCTTGACCTTTTTTAATACTTAAATGGAATAAAAGTTATTTTAAACATCAATAGGCAAAAGTTCATTCATTCTCGATAAAAAAAAATGGTTGGAGTGATATTGAGTCTTCTTTGGGCCTACAAAGCTTTTCCCCGGAAATGTATCAGTACTGGTCCACGTTTTGGATTACCCCCCATAGAACGGTACCGGGGTTTTCAGGGATTTAGCAGGATTATCCTACAGCAATAGTTGTAATTTAATACATATTTATTCTTCTTTGGGACTACTAAACTTTCCTCCAGTAATTTGTCTGCACTGGTCCATGTTTTATATAGCCTCAGTAGAATGGTACCTCCCCATTTTAGGAAATATCGATAACTGTCAAACTGTTCAGCAACCACAAAATACTTTGTTGTTGCAACCGATTATTTAAACGAAATTTCAAACAGTCAACTTTGCACATATGTAAAGTCGCGCTTGCATGAAAATTCCCCATGATTACTTTTTAAATTTTATTTTTTTTTTTAATTTTTAAAAGTAATTTTAAAAGTATCCAAAAATATAGGTTTTGAAAATGTAACCCCACCATCTTCGAACTTAAACTAAGTTTGCGCAAAATGTTACGATTTGCAAAATTTGGTTCGAATCTGTTCATCCGTTCGAGAGTTATCGTGCGCACCACAGCCAGACGGACATGGCTAAATCGATTCCAAATTATCTGAAATGAATTTCGTCCAAACATACTTCAGGGGCCTAATTCTCGCATCCGTTATCGAGCGAGTTTTTGTTCGAAGACAAATTACGAACGATCGAAATTTTTGGATTCCCTTGTACGATCGAAATTATTTAAAAAAGTTATCGATACATACGGTTATCGAACGATGAAACATACCCAGCAAAATTTGACGGAAGGGGTTCTTTGCGATGACGTGATTTCATGTCATCTTTTGCATTGGTTCAAAGGAAGTCGTGGAAGATCCGATCTTTTCATTAGGATTTGAACCAATGCAAAGGAAGTCGTGAAAGATCCGATCTTTTCATCAGCATTTGTACCCATTCCATCGATCCAATAGAGATGATGTTTGTGTTTTTATTTACACACCTGTTTATTTTCATTTTGGTATGTTCCAGTACTGCAAAAATCTACTAATTTTTACTATTTTTTCCGATAACATAAAGGAAAAATTGTTATCGTAGTAAAAATAAGTAGATTCTTGCAGTTTCTGGAACAGACCAAAGTTGTTAGAACTGTCGTCGTGATGTTGTCTTACATTTCCTGCATATCAAACAACTAAAACTTCTAAACAATTGGTATTATATGAAGTCCCAACCATCGAGCTAAAAATAGAATCGGACTGCACACATTGCTATTTTAAAAGTTCCCGTGTCTGTTCTAAATCTGACATAGAATGAAATCAATCAAATCTTGCTTCTTGGAATTTGAAAAAAAAGTCCGAAACGAAAAGGAAGAAGAATCTGAAAATAAAGAAGAAACTACTTTTGGAAAGAAACAATTAAAAATAAATTAATTAAGCATAAATGGTATTTTCCATAAAAAGTCTCTCCTCCCCGTTCGTTACATTTTGTTCTTAGAGATCCCTAAAGCAAGCCGGGTTGTAGATTCCTACATATTTCCGTCACTAAACAAAAGAGTATAAATTACCAAAATGTTGTTATAAAATAACAAAATTATAAAATAAAAGTAATTTACGAAATAAAAATACTTAAAGGAGTGGATTTGGAGTCCATGTCGAAATCTGAACTGGTGATGGGAAGATAATTGAAAAAACCTTTTGTAAGATGAAAGAATATCAGTTGCGGAGAACGGAGGAAGTAATCTTTTGCGTTGCAGCGGTGGTGATTACATTGCAATTTTGGATGTAAACTTTTGAAAAACTAAACTGATAAATTATTTGTAGCTATTTCATGAATTCGTTTGAATTAATAAAGAGTTTTGTTTTTCATGAAAACCATATTTCAATACAGCATTTCCATTTTCCAAACAAGACATGAAAATTGCATGCCAAGGGGTTGGTGAAAATGACATGCCAAAGCATTGGTTAAAATGACATGTCAAAGCATGGGTGAAAATGACGTGTCAAAGCATTGGTGAAAATGACATGTCAAATCATTGGTGGAAATGACATGCCAAACATTGGTGGAAATGACATGTCAACGCATTGGTTAAAATGACATGCTTAGGATCCAGAAAAGAACGTCATCTTTTGGGGTCCACGCTCGTATAAAATTCATCGATGAAGATGCTAAAAAGATGACATGCTAGATCACTAGCACCCATGATTGAATGTCATCTTTGGCATCGAACATTTTGCTGGGTATGGTAAACACAAAATATTACAAACAAACAAGTTGTTGTGTGGCAAGTTTTTCGTAAAATGAAATGAAAACATGAAAATTGTATAAAATAATAGAAAATTGTGAAAAAATAAAAGTAATAGTGACCCGAAATAAATTCCACTATGTAAAAATATAAAAATCGAATTCTGTAGGCCTATTCTGTAACATTTATCGATAGAAAAGTTGTTAAAATTTCTTTTGTTTTTGTAACAACTACAAAACAAACAAATGAAATTGTTGTAAAATAAACATTGAGTAAAGTTGTTAAAAAGTTACGGAATAGGGGGCCAGGCGTTAGAAAATATATTTTTAATTTTTAAGAAACATTCAATTTCTGTCTAGATTTTTTACTCATTTTATTGGAAAAAGTCTTTAGTACGTCATTTTGATTAGTTTTATTGCAAAATGTTTCATTACAGTTCGTTTTGTGCCACAAAAATAACCATTTCGACAGCAGATTTGTGGCGGGCAAAAACTCGCAAGATTCCACTCGAAAGTGTATTCGACAACGGATGCCGTAATCCAAATACTGAAAATATCGATCGAAATAACTCGATCACGTATGCGAGAATTAGGCCCCAGGTCTAAAACCGTTATTTCGATGAGGCACATTTTTGGTCGTATCAAAGTGTATATGACCAATATTATTGAAAATTTAACATATAACATTTAACATAAGTTAAAGCAAAGATTTACCCTTTTAAAATTGTGGTTGTATATTATACAAATTAAATGCTTTTGGATAAAATGAATGCTTTTACTTGGAAGCTGTGGCCATATTTATATTAAAAAAATGGGTTGAAGCCAACGTGTCTTTTTTTCTCTCGATTTGTGATTACACCACACTTTTCACGATTTTCCTGTCAAAGTAAAAGTAGAAGCTAACTAAATAAGGGTCATCTCATCTACATATGTACAACTTTTCACAATTTTATCTGGGTCTACCATTAAATTATGTTGACATTTTGAAGCCAAATTTTAAGTGTTTTTTTTTTATATTTTCTTTTAGTTGAATTCCGCAAACAGGTTTTAAAAAATCATATAGGATTGTAGAACTCGTGATTCTGAGTTACATATTTGATACATGTGTCGTGAATGTAGTCTACAAAGCTTGAAAAATCTGAAATCTGTATCCAAATACAAAAATTTTTTGCGAACATCCGGATCTAATAAATAACACTGTGCAACAAAATTCAATTTTTTTCAAAATGATGGGAAAAATCGAGTAGATTATGAAAGTAGAGCTAAGAATATGAGACACGTGTATCGGCGTTTTAAAAGTTTACATCGGAAAGTAACCAAAATAGGCGGGGCAAGTTCCGCCCATTTTTAATTTTTTCGAAATATTCGAGTTAAGATATCTTTGAATCCTTGCATTTTAGGTATATAGTGTTTTTGGCAACTTTACAGAGCAATATGTGGGCAATATTTTTGTTAAAAATTTTAACCCTCATGCGGTTCATCAAAGGGGTCTTTTTTGTCCTTTTTTCAAAAATCTTCCAAAAACTCCTTAAAAATGTGATTGTATCAAATCCAAATATTCTACAAAATTGTTCGCCATAAAATTTTACTATAGGTCTCAGAATGCACCAAATCTGTAACTCTTGTCTAATCGCCAAGAATCTCTAAAAATGAAAAACACGTTTTAGGGTTAAAGTCGGACTTCATCTGAGTTTATTCAAAATTGTCCCACAAAACATAATTTTAGAGAGATGATGTCAAAGACAAAAATATTCTTCGTCAAATTTCACTATGGGTCACCAAAGAAATGAAATGTCTATTTACATTTTATAGCATGAAAATATCAGTATCAATTTTGCTGAAAAAACATGAAAATATTTCCCAATTTTATTGATGAAAAATTTTTCCTTCTTTTTTCGAGTTGGTACATGGAAGTAATATGAAACTTGGTTATAGGTGAAAAGTGTCAGAGAATGAAAAATTCTACACAAAATTTCACTATGAGTTTCAAAATAAACTATATATCTATGTATACTATTTCCTTAAAGAATTAGATTACAAATTTACATATATTAGGATGAAATTATATGTTTTAATTTTGGACTGTTAATTTTACATAATTCCATACTGGATCAAAATCTAGCAAAATCCTTTACTTTTTGGGAGAATTGTTAAAGAAAGAAATGTTCCAAATGAAATTTCATTATGAGTCTCTGAATAAAAGAAATCTGTAACCATAACATATAACATTCTTAGCAGCACTTGTTTTTGATATATAGGTTTTGGGGCCATATTTTCCAATTTTCATACTGATTGTCGTTGTGATTGAAAAATATAAATATCTTATTGATGGTTTGTCGTTATAAATTCATACAGAAGATATTGTGCGTTCAATTTAAACAGCTTTAAAAACATTTGTGGTGAATATATATTTGAAAAATATAAAAAACCCAGATCGGACCTTCCAACATTGCGTATTTTTAATACTTTCAACTTAAATTCCGTAGTTAGGATAAGCCATTGGTTACTTATATTGCATGCGAAAATACATTAGAGGTCTACGGCTATGGTCCAGTGAAAATATAGGTGTCATATGGGCTCTCACATGCACAATTTGGTGTGGTCCAAAAAACTACAATGATGGGACTAACTCCTACTTTGGTGGTATTTTCGGAATAAACCTTAGAAATTGACATAAATGACTATATCGTAACAGGGTTCGTTATGGTCATTCATGATACAAATGCTAGTGTTAATTCCGTAAATGCCGCCAAAGTAGGAGTTAGTCCCATCATTGTAGTTTTTTGGACCACACCAAATTGTGCATGTGAGAGCCCATATGACACCTATATTTTCACTGGACCATAGCCGTAGACCTCTAATGTATTTTCGCATGCAATATAAGTAACCAATGGCTTATCCTAACTACGGAATTTAAGTTGAAAGTATTAAAAATACGCAATGTTGGAAGGTCCGATCTGGGTTTTTTATATTTTTCAAACATATATTCACCACAAATGTTTTTAAAGCTGTTTAAATTGAACGCACAATATCTTCTGTATGAATTTATAACGACAAACCATCAATAAGATATTTATATTTTTCAATCACAACGACAATCAGTATGAAAATTGGAAAATATGGCCCCAAAACCTATATATCAAAAACAAGTGCTGCTAAGAATGTTATATGTTATGGTTACAGATTTCTTTTATTCAGAGACTCATAATGAAATTTTATTTGGAACATTTCTTTCTTTAACAATTCTCCCAAAAAGTAAAGGATTTTGCTAGATTTTGATCCAGTATGGAATTATGTAAAATTGACAGTCCAAAATTAAAACATATAATTTCATCCTAATATATGTAAATTTGTAATCTAATTCTTTAAGGAAATAGTATACATAGATATATAGTTTATTTTGAAACTCATAGTGAAATTTTGTGTAGAATTTTTCATTCTCTGACACTTTTCACCTATAACCAAGTTTCATATTACTTCCATGTACCAACTCGAAAAAAGAAGGAAAATTTTTTCATCAATAAAATTGGGAAATATTTTCATGTTTTTTCAGCAAAATTGATACTGATATTTTCATGCTATAAAATGTAAATAGACATTTCATTTCTTTGGTGACCCATAGTGAAATTTGACGGAGAATATTTTTGTCTTTGACATCATCTCTCTAAATTATGTTTTGTGGGACAATTTTGAATAAACTCAGATGAAGTCCGACTTTAACCCTAAAACGTGTTTTTCATTTTTAGAGATTCTTGGCGATTAGACAAGAGTTACAGATTTGGTGCATTCTGAGACCTATAGTAAAATTTTATGGCGAACAATTTTGTAGAATATTTGGTTTTGATACAATCACATTTTTAAGGAGTTTTTGGAAGATTTTTGAAAAAAGGACAAAAAAGACCCCTTTGATGAACCGCATGAGGGTTAAAATTTTTAACAAAAATATTGCCCACATATTGCTCTGTAAAGTTGCCAATGACACTATATACCTAAAATTCAAGGATTCAAAGATATCTTAACTCGAATATTTCGAAAAAATTAAAAATGGGCGGAACTTGCCCCGCCTATTTTGGTTACTTTCCGATGTAAACTTTTAAAACGCCGATACACGTGTCTCATATTTTTAGCTCTACTTTCATAATCTACTCGATTTTCTCCGTCATTTTTTTTGTTGTCGCACAGTGTAATTAAATGTTGCTGGGAAAAATTCTTTCAGCAAGTTTTAGCTATTTCTCAGCAAACAACTGTCAAAATTGTTCTCTCACTTCGCTCTCTTTTACTGAACTTTTGTGTAAAAAGACAGCATTTAGTAACATTTCGTAAGAATTATTAACAATTATCACGTAAAAAGACACAGCTATTACTCGTGAAAATCCATTTACAAAAACGCGAGTTTTCGAGTTTTCTGCGGGTCGATTCCACTGCAATGAAATAACATGTACAGCATCTTCGTTTTTGCGGAAACAGAGATTAGAAAACTTCACTGATAAGAGAGCAAGAATCGTCACAATCCCACGGCAGCGGGTTCTTTCGTACCGGATTGACCCGGAACAACACAAAACCAATGTTCCGGCCAGCGGCTGCCACCTCAGAGTGTACATGTTCGTATTTGTTTCGTTTTTCTGTGTTGGGAGCAGCATATCCCGGAATGCCTGCTCCGAATTCTATTGGTCCGAGCCGGGACGGAAGAAAACCCAGGACCAATATATCTGTGCTCAGTTTGTCACATTCGCGAAATCTTCACCCACATCCAACCTTCGGTGAGATGCAATAGATGTCAGGAGTGGGTGCATCTAAGGGGTTGCTCTGGACTCGTCCACGTGAGGGACTACGACAGGGACTATGTTGCTGCATGCTGTGTAAACACAGTTCCCAGTGAGTCGTCGTCGGATTACGAGACTCCCTCGTCGTCTTATTACGAAACTCCCCCGCAGTCCCCTCGACAACAACCGCACACGCAGCCTTTAACACCAGCCGTTGTTGTCCCAATCCCCGAAAATGCAGCCTTTTTGCAATTGAATTACAATGGACTCCGAGGTAAGATCGAGGAGATAGTAGATTTTATGAGTCGGAAGAACATCAAGTTCGCGGCGGTGCAGGAAACCAAGCTGAACAACAACCACAGCTTAGAGCATTGTGATGGTTACAATGTTCTGAGGAAAGATCGCACCAGAAGTGGAGGTGGGGGATTGGCTTTCCTATTGCACCAGTCTGTCCAATACAGACCTATCTCGCTTGAGCCTGTCTCTAATGACCCATACATGGAATGTATGGGGGTAGCAGTCAGGTGTGGAGCTGCCGAGATAGAGTTGCTGAATGTATACATCCCGCCGAGAAATAGCCGTATCCCTGATTATAGGCCTGACATTAGCCCGCTCTTGCAAGGTCATAATCGTCTGGTCCCGGGGGGATTTTAATGCGCATCATGAGATGTGGCATTCGGCCCTCGGAAACGACCCGAGAGGTACAGCGCTGGCTGAGCAGATTGATAGCTCTACGTTTTGCACGGTCAATGAGGACGCCTCTACCAGAATTAGAGGAGAGTGTCACAGTTCGCCTGACATAATCATCGTGTCACCTGGTCTGACAAATGACGTTACCTGGCAACCCGTCATTTCCCTTGGATCAGACCATCTCCCCATTATTGTATCCATTAGCAGACCACCCGACTTCATCACCTCTGAACGCCGCACGTTCGTCAATCATAAAAAAGCTGATTGGCCGAGTTTCAGAGAGTTCACCAATCACCGCTTCAGAGAATTGCCCAATCCTTCTGATGTTCGGGTAGCGCTCGCCATATCCCTGCTGGTCGAATACCCGAAGTAAGACCAAATTTCCCAGCAGAGGCGACGGGATTAGCAAACGAGCGTGATGAGCTTCGTCGTATCAACCTCTATGACCCCAGAGTCAGAGAGCTGACACTGGAAGTTAACAGGCTGGTCGGCGAGCATAAGCGGAACAAATGGTTAAATCATCTGAAGAGCTGCAACATTGGAGCCGGTATAGGTGAATTGTGGGCAACGGTTAAGTCACTCTCGAACCCTGGAAGAAGGGAAGATAGGACCTCAGTCACGTTTGGCGACGTTACGTTGACTGACCCGAAGAGGTGCGCAAGTAATTTCAATCGACAGTTTGTCGAGCATCCCGAGAGTGACAGCGCGAAGAGAAGAGTATTACGTCGCATCAGATCTCTTCCTGCCGAGGATGAACCACCACAATTTACAATGGATGATGTTGCCAATGCCATCAGGAACGCTAAATCATCCAAAGCGTTGGGCCCTGATGGAATCTCCATGGTAATGTTGAAGCAGCTGGATGAGCCGGGAGTCGAGTATCTCACCAAAGTCTTCAACTTGTCGCTAGCCACCCTCGTTGTTCCCGAAGTCTGGAAAATGGGCAGGGTGGTCCCACTACGGAAGCCAGGCAAGGATGCCAGCAAAAGTGAATCGTACAGACCGATTTCGCTTTTGTCGCCCGTAGCAAAGACACTTGAGGCCTTGATCCTCCCCAGTATCAGAAATAGCTATCAAGTTGCCGATCATCAACATGGATTCCGTAAGCAGCACAGCACGACAACAGCGCTGCACGCCATTACCACATATATCTGTAAAGGACTCAACCAGAGACGGCCGTGCGATAGAACAGTGATGGTGGCTCTTGACTTATCAAAAGCCTTTGATACAGTCAGGCACTCCACGCTGTTTGAGGACATTGAGCAGACAACCCTCCGGCCAAGCTTGAAACGTTGGATAGTCAACTATATGTGTGGACGCCAGTCGTACGTGGAATTCAGGAATAAGAAGTCCAAACCCCGTAGAGTGAAACAGGGAGTTCCCCAAGGTGGGGTGATATCTCCGGAACTGTTTAACTTCTACCTCTCCTGTATTCCACCCCCTCCAGACGGTATTGAGATCGTGACGTATGCGGATGATTGCACGATCTTGGCGTCGGGTACCTATCCTGATGACATCTGTGAGAGACTGAACAACTATTTAACTGATCTTACCACCTTTTTCCATTCGAGGAATATGCAGATTTCCCCCACAAAATCTACAGCCACTCTGTTCACCACATGAACAGCGCAGTTTGGACGTGAGTTGAATGTCGTGGTCGACGGTAGCAGAATTCCGACCACAAACTGCCCTAAAATTTTAGGGGTCACATTCGACACTACATTCACGTCGTGCGCACACGCCACAGCTATCTGCGACAAGTTGAAAAGTAGGAACAAGGTCCTCAAGTCCATGGCCGGCAGCACATATAACGCGATAGGTCGGTCTGTGGTAAGCTATGCGGCTCCAGTCTGGTCCCCGAGATTGTGTGATTCGAACTGGAAAAAGATTCAAACTTGCCAGAATGCCGCCCTGAGAACAGCGACATGGTGCCTCCTCAAATCTTCAGTGGACCATCTACATGAGGAGGCAAAAATTCTTCCTGTAAAGCAACACAATGAGATGCTTTCGTTGCAGTAGCTGCTTGGATGTTATCGTGTGAGCCATCCCAATCACCATCTTGTGGGTAGGCCCGGCCCATTCAGGGAGATCAGGAAGGATATCCATGCTCTAGAGGGAGAGGTCCAACGATACAGGAGAGAACCCCTAGATCAACAAGCATATCAAGCAGGATTGAATAGCATTCACACGGACGCAGTTGCCAAGGCCTTAAGCAATTATAGTGTGAATAAAGTACTCGGAGTACATCCTCCATCTATCGCAGCTGAGGAGCGTCAGCTGCCACGACAAACTAGAGTAGTTTTGGTTCAACTACGCTCGGGATATTGCAGTCGCCTAAATTCTTATTGGGCGGAAATCGATCGCGCCGTGCAAGACATCTGCCCAGTATGCGGCATGGGCCCGCACGACACACAACACCTTTTTAACTGCCCCGCCAAACCTACCCATCTAACTCCAGTGGATCTGTGGCTACATCCCATCGAAGCAGCCACTTTTCTGGAACTGGAGATAGACCCAGAGCCAGATTGAACAGAGGAACGAACAAATAAACATAACAAAAACACTGTTACAACAACAACAACAAGAATCGTCAAGTTTTACCACATTTGACTCGAAAAGTGTTCCTTTACTTGATGTAAGCATACAATTGATATGAAAGCAGTTCACAACGCACTACAGATCTACCAATTTTTCGTTCCTTTACTTTTGTGATAAAAGTGGTCATTAGAGAGCATTTTTGACAGTTTTCTCTTCTATACCCCGGATACACTTAGCCGGATTAACGCAGTGGGTTTGGATTTAAAATGTCAATTCAATGGCGCAAACGTCAAATAAATCCTCTCGAAGTGGATTAACCCGGCAAAAAACTCTAGTGTAACCGTACAATTACCTCTTTTACATTAAATAAGTAAAGGAGCAAAGCTTTTTTCTTAAAAGCAGAAGTGAACCCGCGATAACTTTTGTCCGCAACAAACAAAGATTTGCTCGCTAGTGAATTTGTACTGGGGAATTTTTTCTTAACCTATGTACTAAAAATCGTTTATGTAGCGCGTAAAGAAAAACTTTAATTTTTTGGAAATGTAATATGAAAGATTTGGCAACGTTTCCAATATACCCTCGTTAGCATAAATGCTACGGGTATAAAAATACCTGAAATTGGTTTGTACCGTTATATGAGAGCTATTCCAAAACGTCCACCATTTTTTTGTGGGGAAATTGTCGGTCCAATTTGACCTTAAATGCCAAATTATAGCTTAATCTGTCGGAAAAATCATGTATTTTGAAGTTTTTATTGACATTTTCGAACCAAATTGGATGTAATTAGTCATTTAGAGATTTTACAGTATTGGCGTACAATTATATATGAATAAATTATAATAAGAGATCTAAAAACATGTAAAAAATCGTTAAGATCGACCGGGCCGAACTTTTTATTCTCTCCACCATAATATAGTCTTAATTAAGACTTTAGGTGGGAAAATTGTTCGATCATGGATACCCCAAATGCCTACATCGTCTAATCTAATCTAAACAAGTAAAAAAGCGTTAAGTTCGGCCGGGCCGAACTTTTCATACCCTCCACCATAAAATATTCTGAACTAAAATGGAATAATTAGTTTTCATTCCTGTCCCCAACTTTAAGTGGGTACGTTAAAATGTCAGATAATGTACATAAAATGCTTCATTCGGGAGGCCCTTTTATGGTGCCTATATCTAACTATGTATGTTGAAAATTGTTGGTGGGCTAGAAATTGGAAGGTACCGTTATATAGGGGTTATAATAAAACGTGGACCTATGATGGGAGCCATTAATGTCAAATAACTCCTAATTCGGTTAAAAATTGCAGCTAGAATCCTCAAAATACCGAAAATCGGTACATAACGTGGGAACTTCAAATGTCATTAACATCTAGTTCGGAGGTATGTGGGCTATAAGAAAATATTAATTTAAATGAACAATTTTTGTTGCAGATTTTTTGTTTTGTTTTGTAGAATCCTCAAAATACCGAAAATCGGTACATAACGAAAATATTAACTTAAATGAACAATTTTTGTTGGCTTTTAAATTTCAAATTACAGAAAGTTCGTCCAAAAAATAAAGCTAAGGTACGGAAAATCGGGAGATTTGTTTTGGGGCTATACCAAAACATGGACCTACGTTGGTTAAACATTTTAAGTAAAATCCTCAAAGTACCGAAAATCAGGAAGTATCGTTATATTGGGGCTATGTTAAAATTGTTGATGCAGATGTGTGGTGGCCACTACAACCTTCAAATGTCAAATTATATATGGGAGCTATATCCGAACATGGACCTATGTTGACAATTTTTGATGGAGAGGTGTTGTGACCACTAAGAACTTCAAATGTCAAATTACTGCTAGTTCGGTTTAATATTGTAGCTAAAATCATCAAATTACTGAAAATCGGGAGGTACCGTTATATGGGGGCTTTACCAATACATCGACCTTTCTTGACAATTTTTGGTGAAGAGGTGTGGTGACCACTAGGAATTTCAAATGTCAAATGTTCAAATTACAGATAATTTGGTTAAAACTTGTAGGTTAAATTCTCAAAATACCGAAAATCGGGAGGTACCGTTATATGGGGCTATACCAAAACATGGACCAATGTTCATAATTTTTTCGAATATAAGTTTTTTGGTCAGTAAGAACCCTAAATATCAAATAATAGCTAATTCGGTCTAGAAATGTGACTTAAAACGTCAAAATACCTGAAATCAGGCGGTAACGTTATATGGGGGCTATTCCAAAACATGGACCTATGTCCACTAGTTATATAAATTTATTGACATTTAAAAACCCTAAATGTCAATTTATAGCTTAATCGGTCTGAAAATGTAGCTACGTCAAAATGCCGTAAATCGGGGGTACCGTTCTATGGGGGCTATACCAAAACGTGGACCGATATAGTCCATCATCGAACTTGAACTGCCTTCAAACAAAAGACGCATTTTCCCAAAATTTCAGAGAATTTTGGTGGAGAGGTGTGGTGACCACTAAGAACTTCAAATGTCAAAATTTCAAATTACAGCTAATTCGGTTAAAACTTGTAGGTAAAAATCTCAAAATACCGAAAATCGGGAGGTACCGTTATATGGGGCTATACCAAAACATGTACCTATGTTCATATTTTTTTCGAATATAAGTTTTTTGGTCACTAAGAAACCTAAATATCAAATTATAGCGGTCCAGAAATAAGACTTAAAACGTCAAAATACCTGAAATCGGACGGTAACGTTATATTGGGGTTATTCCAAAACATTGACCTATGTCCACTAGTTTTGTTATATAAGTTTATTGACACTTAAGAACCCTAAATGTCAATTTATAGCTAAATCGGAAAATGTATCTCAAAACGTCAAAATACCGTAAATCGGGGGTACCGTTATATGGGAGCTATACCAAAACGTGGGCCTATGTCCACAAGTTTTCTTATATAAGTTTATTGGCACTTAAGAACCCTAAATGTCAAAATATAGCAAACTCGGTCTGAAAATGTAGCTAAAAACGTCAAAATACCGTAAATCGGGGGGTACCGTTATATGGGGGCTATACCAAAACGTGGAACTATGTCCACAACTTTTGTTATATAAGTTTATTGACAATTAAGAACCCTTAATGCCAAATTATAGCTAAATCGGTCTGAAAATGTAGCTAAAAACGTCAAAATACCGTAAATCGGGGGGTACCGTTATATGGGAGCTATACCAAAACGTGGACCTATGTCCACAACTTTTGTTATATAAGTTTATAGACACTTAAGAACCCTAAATGTCAAATTATAGCTAAATCGGTCTGAAAATGTAGCTAAAAACGTCAAAATACAGTAAATCGGGGGGTACCGTTATATGGGGGCTATACCAAAACGTGGACCTATGTCCACAAGTTTTCTTATATAAGTTTATTGACACTAAGGAACCCTAAATGTCAAATTATAGCTACATCGGTCTCAAAATGTAGCTAAAAACGTCAAAATACCGTAAATCGGGGGGTACCGTTATATGGGGGCTATACCAAAACGTAGACCTATGTCCACAAGTTTTGTTATATAAGTTTATTGGCACTTAAGAACCCTAAATGTCAAATTATAGCTACATCGGTGTGAAAATGTAGCTAAAAACGTCAAAATACCGTAAATCGGGGGGTACCGTTATATGGGGGCTATACCAAAACGTGGACCGATATAGCCCATCATCGAACTTGACCTGCCTGTAAACAAAAGACGCATTTTCCCAAAATTTCAGCGTCCTATCTCCATTTTTGTGGATGCTAGAGTGATTACCACAGACGGACGGACGGACGGACGGACGTGCACAGATCGACTCAGAATTTTACCCTGATCAAGAATATATATACTTTATAGGGTCGCAAATGAGTATTTCAATGCGTTACAAACGGAAAAACAAACTTAATATATCCTCCATACTATGGTGGAGGGTATAAAAATGTGTTCAGCCAGGTGAAAGGTATCACCTACGGGGCTATGTCAAAGTTTCCCATACATAAAGTAATTTTGACAACTGACAACTCCACTCAACGATAATTGATATCGATAATCGACCCCTCAAATGTAAAATCACAGCTAGTTCGGTTAAAAATTGTAGCTAAAATCCTCAAAATATCGAAAATCGAGAGGCTCCGTTATATTTGGGGCTATACCAAAATATAAACCTACATATGCCCATAAGTTTGTTGGTCACTAGGAATCCTAAATGTTAAATTTAAGATAATTCTGTTTAAAAATGTGACTAAAAACGTCAAAACACCAGAAGTCGGGCGGTACTGTTATATGGGGACTATACCAAAACGTGCCTGCAAACAAAATATGCATCTTCATAAAATTTGAGCGTCCTATATTCATTTTTCTGGATGCTAGAGTATACTTTATAGGGCCGCAAGTGATTATTTCAATGCGTTACATACGGAAAAGCAAACTTAATATACCCTCCATACTATGGTGGAGGATATACATAAATAGAAATATGACACAACAAGTTTAAATACCAAATCTAAAATCAACTTTAAAAACTACAAATCCAGCAAGAACTTGTGTTTAAACAAATTCTTTGTTAAAATATTGTGTATAAAAAATCCAGTAGTTGATTTCTGTAACTCACTTTTCATTCATAATTTTGCTTTTTAATTTTACCGATTTTTGTCGGTTACACAAAAAATGAGTTACAGAATTCCATTAAAACATTTCATAATAGTTTAAAAAAAATTAATAACTTACGTTTCTAATTTTGAGTTTTTTCCAAACAGTTGATATCTAAAAGAATCGATGAAAGATTCCATGGAACCAATCCCAAAAAAACGGTACTGAATATATACACTGGTCACTGCCGAAGAATAATAAGACAGCAGAAGCGGAGTTTTTAACCAAAGACGACACGTTAATATGGTTTATTCTTCAGTTATTTTGAACCATCTGGCTATAGAATAAGTCTCCTAGACTTTAGACCTGGTAAATTCACCGTGGACGTCAAATTTGGAACAAGACTCAAAAATAGCAAATTGATACGCTCTTGCTCTCGTGCAATATTTTCAATATGCTTCTGGAGAAGGTGATACGAGCAAAAAGTAAAAATTATAATCTTTAATCTTATTCTTTCCAATATCCTATTAGAGAATATGATACCAGTAAAAAACAGCACATAGTTATATTTAAAAATTCGATAAATAATAAAACACAGTTTTGAAATTAAAAGGAGAATGCAGTTTACACCCAAAATACACCTTTCGCCAAACAAAATGTACATTCTATTATGACCAAGTTTCGCCACTTTTTTTTACTTACCTCATTACTGTGTAAAATAATTAAAGCATTACAACATCTTATTGCCCATATTGAAGACAATTTGAGTTTTTGTCAGCTACAACGTTTTATTAAATTAATTATAATTTATTGAGAGTTGAGAGTTCATAATAAATCTACAAAACTTATATATACTGCACCATATATCACCGTTTTGTTTAAATCGCATAACATTTATATTGCCCATTGATGAAGTACAGTAGTCACTCATTGTAAACCTGGAAAGAAATAAATGTACACCATATGTACATGCATACTGATTTGCATACTAACTAAATACCAAGTCCATATCAAATATAATCGTTTTCGGAAATATATTTGGTTTAATACAAAAACAGATAGGACGCATTGTATATGGAAGTTATATTTGATATGAAAGAACATTGGTTTATATTTCAGCGTTCGCCTCCTGTACCAAATGTTTTAATCAGAGCAATTATGAATAGAAATTCCATGCGGAATTTTTCCCTTTCCCCAATTTCCGAATTTTTTTATTTCCATCATATTTATTTCTAAAATGAGAATTTATTTATTTATTTAAAAAAATGTTTATTATAATAACAAATTTTAATTAAATTATTATTATAAAGTAATTGAAAAAAGGCTATCGGCTTATCCAAAAAGAGAGAATATTTTGTCGATTCAGCAAGGATATTGCATACAGTCGAAATCGCCTATAACGTCGGTCAAGGGACCGACCAAAACCAGACGCTATAAGCGATAGACGTTATAAACGATGCTTATAAATGAGGTGAAATTATATTCACTATACATAATTTTGGGTATAAAAAAGTTGTTTAATTACTTTTTCATCTGACGGCATTTGAAATTCTGGTTCTGTAGTATCCTTAATTTCTTTGTTAGAATTGCCTTCATCTTCCAATATTAAGTCGTCATCATACGTGGCAGATGTGAAAACATTGTCATCGATGGCAACTTATTCATCAATATCATCTACGTGTTGGGAGACATGAGAATGAAGATAAATGTCTTCAGAATCGTTCTAAGAACCATTAAGAATCCTGCATGCATTAGCAATAAAACAATACGTTACATTTCTCCACGCTTCATCTAACAATAACACTGCATCCAACACATTTAATTTCGTACTGTGATCCTTTTCTACTCTTGCCAGGATAGTGGATATTTTCCGATTCCGGCAATGTGATTTTAATGGTTTTATTACACCTTGGTCCGCGGGTTGTGAAACAGATGTGACAATGGGTGGCTAAAATTCAAGCTTAATTGACTTGATAGCTCCTCCATTCAGTCGACCAGCTGAGTTTGAAAAACTATACATACATCCATTTATTGAGAGAAATGTTTCTTCTTCGTATGGTTCGACGTTATAACCGATAGCAAAATTCAAATATTTCACAAAAAACCGACTTTACAACCGGTATGACGTTAAAAGCGATGACGTTATAAGCGATCTTTATTTGTGTGGAATATAAAGGGCAGAAATTCGGGACTTTTGGATTTCGTCGTTATAAGCGATATGACGTTATAAACGACGACGTTATAAGCGATTTCGACGTAATTGCATAATTAAGCAGTCTCCAATGTTTTAAAATAAAGATTTTAAAATAATTTACTTTAGATTAACTTTGTCAGTTTTGTTGTGATGTGTGTTTACTTTTTATTTTTAAAGTAAGCCCAGCTTAATCACAGATTTTTTGTTTTCAAACTTTAAAAACAACAAGTTTTTAAAGTGTGTTTAGTTAAAATTGATTTACTTTAGGGAATTTATTCTTGAGCTCGAGTCGCCATAAAATTGGAGAAGAGTTCTTTGTTTCAATGTAAAGAACTGAGGCAACTGATGAGTCCAAGTGGCGTTGGACGAAGCTAGTATTCTCTGCCCTTCCCTAAAGTAAATCAATTTTAACTACACCCACTTAAAAAACTTGTTGTTTTTAAAATTTGAAAACAACAAATCTGTGATTAAGCTGGGCTTACTTTAAAAATAAAAAATAATTTACTTTTTAAAATTATTTTCCGTGTGTAATGTTCCGAGGTAAATATGATTTTTATGATTTTACTCTACTATGGAACTCGATCTAGAAACACATAATTTCATGAAACTTTTAAAAGAAATTCATGCTAGTTTGGACCAGGACATACTAGAGTAATTTTATGAAACTGCAGTAGACGAATACAAAGCAACTGACATTTCGGAATTCAGCCTAAATCACGATAAAACAAAAATAATAACAATTTTATTACGGACCCGGTTATTTGACCCGAAAGTCCGGGTACAAAACCCGGGTTACACTCTGCTCTACAGAACCGATTACTACAAAATGGGTATCATTGGAAAGCTTATGGAAATGCCTATCTAACAAGCGGCCACGGATGCCAAAAAAAAGCTTCTCATTGAAGTTTTTTCTTGGTTCACTTTTATATTTCGAGCTGACGATTGGTGTTTGTTGTAGAATTTATACTTTTCAATTCAAATACTTTGTTAAAACTTTTTATTTCAAGTCATAGCAATCAATGAAAAATATTTTATTGCTCTTTGTCGTTTTTAAACTCTTTGAAATATTATTCTTATTATTCTTGTTTGAAAAGCCTTCGAGTATTGTTGTTTTTTAATTTACAATAAACGTTTTTGTAATTGTTTTGTACACCACGGAATTTTTAATTTGGGAACTTGCGGACTCACGGTAATTCTTACTGCGTGGAATAGATACAAGGATCTTAGGAGAGGATGATCTAACAAGGGTTATGGGCCCAGATTTCCGAAGTTATCAAATCAAATTTGTGCAAGTTGGACATTTGTGAATAAAAGAAGAAAAATGGCTAATTCTGTGGCTAGTATAGACAAGCTAAACGGCGAAAATTATGGAACGTGGTGTATCCAGGTTAAAAGCTTATTAATAACGCTGGATTTATGGAATACTATTGAAGTTGAATGTCCGGCGGCTGCTGCTGAAAAAGCAATTTGGCAGAATAATGACAGAAAAGCTTTGGCAACGATAACCCTTACTGTGAAGGCAAGCGAGTTAATACACATCAAGAATTGTTCAACTGGTAAGGAAGCATGGGATGTCCTTAATTCATTATACAAGGCGGACACAGCATCCAGAAAGGTGAAGTTATTCAAGAAGTTGGTTCGGTTCAAGTTCAAGCATGGTGAGAAATTTTCAGTGCAAATTAATGAATTTTGTTCTACAATTGATGAGCTAAAAGAAATTGGCGTAACTTTGAATGATGATTTGTTGACCATTTTATTGCTCTGCAGTCTTCCTGAAGAAATGGAAGGTTTTGTAATTGCTATTGAGAGCAGAGACAAACTGCCAACATATCATAATTTGATTTCAAAGATTTTGGAGGAAGAAAACCGACAAGGCGACAAGAATATGGATAATGGTGAGACTGTTTTTGCTGCAAACTCCAAGAGCGGCAACAAAAAGCAATACAAGGATGCAAATTATGTCCGTAATCCGAATAGTGGTAAACATTATCAACAATCAAGACCAAATTCCAATGAGAAGAAATCGGCTGTAGCAAATATGAAGTGTTTCCGTTGTGGTAAGTTGGGACACATTCGATCTCAATGTAAAAATGGCGATAATGAGAGGAAAAGAAACGACTATGCCTGTTCCCTGTACGATAATCGATCCAAAATTGCCACATCATGGATTCTGGATAGTGGGGCAACATCGCATATGTGCCGGAACAAGAAGTTTTTTCATTCATTGACAGAATCTAGGCAGGAAATTGTGTTGGCGTCTGGGGAAAGCATTTTTGCTGAAGGAATCGGAGATGTTGTATTGCAGACGTCTACCACAACTCTGACGTTGCAAAACGTATGGTATGTACCACAACTTCATTCAAATTTTTTATCAATTTCCAAGATTATCAAAGCCGGGCATTCCGTGATATTCAACGGAAATAAAGCAGTAATGAAAAGTGCCGATGGCGTTAATATTTTGACGGCTGATTTGATGGAAGACATGTTTATAGCCAAGCTAAAAATGGAACATGTAGTGCAGACGGTGAATGTTGCAATTGACAAGGACGCAGCTCAAAAATGGCATAAAAGACTTGGTCATTTAAATGCACACGATATGGGTAAATTAGTGTCAAAGAAAATGGTTAATGGATTGGAATTGAAAGTTCCAGATAGCATAGAGTGTGTCACATGTGGACTTTGTAAAATATCTGCCCAACCATTTAAAGCCTACCCTAATATGCAAACGAAAGATGTGTTGGAATTGTTGCATATGGATATATGCGGACCGATGGATGTTCATTCGATAGGCGGATCTTCGTATTTCATGACCATTATAGATGATTTTTCTCGTTTTACTTCCGTGTTTTTCTTAAAGAAGAAATCTGAAGCTATTGAAGTCTTTCAAAATTTTGTTGCGATCGCGGAGAAGCAGACAGGCCGCCAAATTAAGGTTGTTCGTAGTGACAACGGCAAAGAATTTGTAAATGCCAAATTTCAAGACTTCTTTGCAAAGAAAGGCATTGTTCATCAAACGACAGTGTGTTACACTCCTCAGCAGAATGGAGTAGCCGAGAGGGCTAATAGAACCTTAGTGGAGATGGCCAGATGCATGTTGCATTCGTCTGGTTTGCCACGAAGGTTGTGGGGTGAGGCAATCAATACTGCTGCCTACATAAGAAACAGAGCTCCTACTAAAGTTCTTGGAGATGTTACTCCCTATGAGAAATGGGTTGGCAGAAAACCATCAGTATTCCATTTCAAAACTTTTGGCTGTGATGCAATTGCTTTGCATAAAGGCCCGAAATCAAAGGGAAGAAAATTTATGCCAAAAGGAATCAAAATGAAATTTGTTGGTTATTCCACTTCATCAAAAGGATATCGGTTATGGGATCCCAAATCAAGACAAATTCAAGTCGCTCGAGATGTTTTATTTTACGAAGAGTCCTTTGAAAAGATTTCGGGTGAGTCAAACAACTCTGAATGGTTTTGTACAGAAATTTTAAAGCAGAAAAATTTGGAAAACATTGAAGAAAATGGCAATACTCATGCAGGGGTATCAATACCTAATACATCTTCATTTAGTCAAGTTTCAATTGATGATATCTCAGAAAATGTTGTTTCGGGAGCAGTAGTTCCAATAGAAGTGGATAATGGTTCAGAAATGGAAGAATCAGTTACAGTTGATAATAAAAGAAGGCATAAACGTATTACTCCTCAGTCAGATAGAGTTCTTAGATCAAGAGTAGTCGAAAGTGTGGAAATGTTGAACTCAGTAATTGAAAATCCCCAAACAATTGCCGAAGCACTTAATTCTGAGAATTCTGATAAATGGAAGGAAGCCATGGCGGCGGAATATGAGACCTTAATGAAAAATCAAACTTGGACTCTCGTTAATCGTCCCAAGGGTAAGAATGTCATTGGATGCAAGTGGGTGTTTGCCCTGAAACGCAAACCAGATGGTTCCGTTGAAAAGTACAAGGCTAGACTTGTGGCACAGGGGTGTTCCCAGAAGTATAATGTGGATTATAAGGAGACATTTGCTCCAGTTGTTCGACATTCAGTCATTCGATTATTCTTGTCATTGGCTGCACAACATAAATTGTTGGTCAATCACATCGACATTGTTGCGGCATATTTGAATGGGGACTTGGATGAAGAAGTCTACATGCTGCAACCTCCTATGTTTGACAATAACACAAGCCAAGTATGTAAAATGAAGAAACCTTTATACGGCTTGAAACAAGAAGGCCGTGAGTGGAATAAAAAGGTCAACGATATTTTGATGAAAATGAATTACAAAAGATGCAAATCCGATACTTGTGTGTATGTCAAAAGGGAAGGAAAGAAGGTTAGCTTAATTGCTTTATATGTCGATGATATGTTAATAGCATGCTCAACTGAGAGGGAAATGGCAGACATCGTGTCGAATTTGAATAAATATGTCGAAGCTATTGATCGTGGTCCAGTGAAATTTATTTAGGCATGGAAGTTGAACGCGATGAACCCAAAGGTGACATAACTATCCATCAAAAGAAGTACTGTGAAGAGGTACTGAAGCGTTGGGGAATGGCAGAGTGTAAGCCTGCAAGTACTCCATGGCCTAATGGTGCTGTTTTGACCAAATGTGACAAAAATTGTGAGGACTTGGATCTTCATTCATATCAAAGTTTGACAGGTGCTTTAATGTATTTAGCGGTAATTTCAAGACCAGATTTGATGCATGTAGTTTCAAAATTGTGTCAATTCAATTCTCATCCACACAACGAGCACTTTCAAGTAGCAAAGCATGTCTTGAGATATCTGAAGAATTTTCCAGACGGACGAATTACGTTCAAAGCCAATTCAGGAAATCTTAATTGTTTCGCGGACGCTGATTGGGGATGCGATGTAAATGATCGCAGGTCCTACTCAGGTTTTGTTTTGTTTATGGGAGATTGCCCAGTAGCCTGGGAGTCTCGAAAGCAATCGGTGGTAGCTTTAAGCACGATGGACGCTGAATATATTGCCTTATGTCAAGCCACTAAAGAAGTTTGTTTCCATCGAGAACTACTTAAGGAGTTAGAATTCAATATGTACGTGAAATATCCAACTACAATTTTTTGTGATAACCAAGGAGCTCAATTTTTGGTAAAGAATCCCACAGTTCAAAAGAAAAGCAAACATATTGATATCCGATATCACTACGTACGTGAAAAATATGATGACCATAAGATTGATATCGAATATATTCCTTCGGATAAAAATGCAGCAGACATCCTAACCAAAGTATTGGGGAAACAACGTCATCACCAGAATTGTAAACTTTTAAATTTTGATATGTAATGTTTGAATTTGTTATTTTTAGAAAGCATTTGATTTGAGAGGGCGATTGTTGTAGAATTTATACTTTTCAATTCAAATACTTTGTTAAAACTTTTTATTTCAAGTCATAGCAATCAATGAAAAATATTTTATTGCTCTTTGTCGTTTTTAAACTCTTTGAAATATTATTCTTATTATTCTTGTTTGAAAAGCCTTCGAGTATTGTTGTTTTTTAATTTACAATAAACGTTTTTGTAATTGTTTTGTACACCACGGAATTTTTAATTTGGGAACTTGCGGACTCACGGTAATTCTTACTGCGTGGAATAGATACAAGGATCTTAGGAGAGGATGATCTAACAGTGTTTAGGTATAAAAAGTTTTGTGTTGAAGAAGTTACTGACAAATAATTTCGGTGGAGAATATCCACAAACAAGAAATAAGGGAACTGATGAGATCCTGTGGCGAGGATCGAGATTTGCAACTGTCCATAGGAGAAACTCTTATAAATTATAAATAAAAATTTATAAGAAAATTTTGTTCAATTTAGAACTTTTACATTTTCCGTAGGCACCTATAATGTAAAGAAATGAGCCCAACAGAACCAACCGGGTTGTCAAGATTCTAAAGGCCATATCTCTGGATCCAGATGAGGTATTGCAACGTATAGCATATCTGGCATACATTAAGCGGGCAACCATAAAGGGCCCATTTTCGACATTTTGAGGGTTTTATGGAAAAAACCGGGTCCAAAAATCGGCTTTTGGGCTATATCTCCTGAACACCTGAAAATAATCCCACTTTGATGGTGTTACAGGTCTTAAAAACGGAACGGCAAAATATATACCTTTCATTATAAATAAAAGAAGCATTTTATTATGCAGCATTATAATTTTTTATTAAAATTTAACAAAACTCATAACAATGAAAATTTCAATACAATTACAAGATTAAAGTATGCACGACAACAGAGAGGAGTTTGCTACTTGAATGCGTACATTCTATATCGGTGAAAGGGAATTTGATTTCGATAATATTGTAGCAAACCATTGTATTTGCGTATACAATTTTCAAGCTGGGCCAAAAAAATGTTTCCGCCATGAAAATTTGAACGCATCACCTCTTTCATCCTTAAATGTACATTTTGTTGTGGGAGTAGTTTTATACTCAGAATTGATTATAGAAATTCACATTCTTTAGGGATTTGTAATCTTAAAAGTAGAAAAAAACTTAAAGTATAAGTGAAGAAATGAGAAAACCTATTTCAAATTCAATTATAACATCGTAATTGAATTATGTATGTTCTCCTCGAAAGTGATCGTATTGATGTCGTCGTGAACGCTGGAAACAAATATTTCATTTGAAAATTGGTAGAAACTTTTAAGAATGATACAAAAAATAATGTTCTAATAGGAATATTTGTATATTCGAATATATAAATTGTTGTCGTGCAAATAAATATTGACTAAAAACTTGTAATGTAAACAATAAAACAAATAACTTTTAAACAAGAAAAAATTATTAAATTCGAGACAATTGTGTTAGTTTAAACGTTAAAATTTCATTTTAATCTAATATCTAATTAAAAAGACCTAGCAAGAAGGAGGAGTATATTCAAACAACGCAAATAAATTAAGATGACAATTTCTTGTCATACTGAAACTGTGCTTGAAGTTTAGCAGTTTGGAGAACACACATTAATTCTGGGACAAAAGTAAAACATGTTTCCATGTCGAAAGATCTTTCTGAAATATATCCAACTACAAATCTCCTTCTACAAACAATTTTTGTTTCTTAATTGTTAATGTTAGTAAGAACTTCTTATAAACTAAATCCATGTTGTCGAGTAATCGAAAAAATCCAGTATCGGTCCGAGTATCAAGCAACCATTCTAAAATCCATGATATTGTTGATCCTCCTCCTTTGCATTGGGAGCATTAGGATCTTCCATTTCGTATTCTTCCACACCATCATCCCTACTATAAAGGAAGAGAAATAAAGGAAAAACAAAAATGCAAACAAATTAATGCTGTTCTAAAAATAACCCTAACCATAAAATCATTACTATGCGTGGTAAAATGACAATCTCAGGTTTTGCCAATATTATATCATGATATATTTAATCATATATATGTATATGTATTTGTCATCATTTGATTGTTTTTGTTCTATTTCGTTATCGCTTGAAAGTTCTTCTTTGGCTATCATCTTTTAATAAAAACGTTTCCCTTTACTAGAAAACTCTAAAATTCATCTGAATTTAAAGAAAATAAACAATTCATTTATTTTTAACAGCTTTTTTATTTTTATATTTAAATAATTTTATTAGACATTCTTTTACCAGATTAAAATGGAATACCATTATAATGTAATCTTGATTACATGAGCTCATCATTTTAAATAGAGCGGAACTTTTATGTGGAACTGCTAACCTGAACCAATATTGAAAATACTTCCTATTTAAATGGGTAATACTGCATTAATTTTCAGAATAGCTACATAGTGGATGATTCTGATTAATGATGGCTAAAGAAATTTAACAATCTGGGTTGATGACGAAAATTTGAGTGTTAATCCAAATAGAGCAGACTCGGTACTGTGCATCAGAAATGAGGGCTATACCCTTTGTTATTCATTGAGAACTTGCAAGTTTTTGCTGGAGAAATTTCTTCTAGCAAGAACTTGCAAGTAACCAGACTAGAGGTGGGCGCGTGTCGTGCCGTGAGTAGTGCGTGTTCGTGCCTTCTCGAAAAACGCCGTGTTTGTGCGTGTCGTGCCGGAATGCATTTTTGGCCGTGCGTGATCGTGTTTTTTTGTTCGACACGGTTTTGCACGACACGACTAAACACGATCTGCACTATGTGACACGATCGTGCTAAATTTTTGGTCTCCCTTTAGAAGTCGTGCAAGATACCTTACTAAACACGAACATCGAACAAGAAACCGACCAAAATATTCCTAAAATTATTTGCTTCGTTTTTGCAGTCTGGTACTTATTGCCGTTTTGTTATGGAGAGGCCAGATTATGAGTGAAAAAAGATGATCTAGGGCATCAAAAAGTATAAAATATAGAAAATTTTACATAATTGCTGAAATTCGTGTCAGTACCGGCTAAACTATTGGGAGTTGAACCAAGTAACCTTTTGCAAAAATCTTCCAAATAAAGTTCTCAACAATTCTTTAGAACATTCTGAAACTCTAAAATGCTTACATCATGTTGTTTCAGCGGTATTTTGCATCATATCTTTTACAGCACGTACTTCAAACACAATTCACACCAACAGTTTATTCTCGCATTTCGGATTTCACTACATTATTGACATTTTTATTAATGGGCCGATTCCGTACAGCGAGGCGAGTCGTGTCGCGTTGCCAGTTGCAATTTTTCCATTACGTATGGCAAAAGTCGCACGACGACGTCAAATTTTGTCTCCGTAATGTTCATTTTCTGGCGACAACAAATTAGCTGTCGCCGTTCATTTTTACTAACAAATAAAACAAAAATAAAAAAAAAATAAAAATAACTTGTTATCGACGATTATTTTCTATCGCTGTACGTAGTGCATTTTTTAAATTTTGTCGCAGAGACGATAGACGACGCGACATGACTCGCCTCGCTGTACGGAATCGGCCCATAAATCGTCGTTGAAAAATGTACTGAAAACAACGGCATAGAGGCATTTTACAACAACGACATGTTCTGAAGAGTTGTGTATTACATTCCGGAAGAAAATATTCAGAAAAAGTTAACGGTTTTGGAGATACGGTGCGAAATATATAAAAATTGTGGAATTTTTGCATATATTTTGAAATTTGAGGCAACAAAAATAGTTTTTCGAGTTCATTATTTCTCTAAATATTTTATTCTTGTCCTTCTCTACAAATTTGCTTCTGAGATCAGAAGAAGATTCGCATTGGTTTCAGAGATATAGCCCCGGATTTCTTTAAAAACTCAATATTTAACCATGCTTAGATGGGGCCATAAAATCCAAGTTGGATCTGACACAACAAAACCCAACTAGGACTTCTTGTCGTTTGGTTCTGTACTTTCAAAAAATCTTCAGTTCGAATTGTTTGCACAAGATCACCTTAAAAATGTTGCACAGTGGTACATATGAACATTTTTTAAAAACAAATGTACACCTATATAGATTTCTCCTTTTTATACCCTACACCACCTCGTGGTAAGGGGTATTATGTCTTTGTGCATTAGTTTGTAACATGCAAAAGGAAACGAGATAGACCCATAGTTCCTTTTAGGGATATACATATGTACATAGAATCACTTTCTGAGTCGATTTACGCATGTCCGTCTGTCTGTCCATGTATTTTTGTAAACAAAGTACGGGTCGCATTTATTGTCCGATTCGCATGAAAGTTGGGGAAGATAGTTTTTTGGCAAAAGGACGAACGCTATTTATTTTGGTAAAAATCGGTTCAGATTTGGATATAGCCCCCATATATATCTTCGCCCGATTTAAGGCATTTGGTGCAAGAAAAACGCTATATATGTCCGATTTCAATGAAATTTGGAATGTTTACCGAGATTTGGCCTAGAAATAATTGTGCTAAATTATATAGATATCGGTTCAGATTTGGATATATATTCTCGTCCGATTTTAGGTATTTGATGCACCAAACGCGCTATATATGTCCGATTTCAATAAAATTTGGAATGTTTGCCGGGATTTGGCCTAGTGTGTCAAGTGTGCCAAATTATATCGAAATCGGTTCAGATTTGAATATAGCTCTCATATATTATTTAGGCAGATTTGAGGCATTTGATGCACGAAACACGCTATATTTGTCCGATTTTGATGAAATTTGGACTATGTGACGGAATTTGGTCTACAAATAAATGTGAAAAATTTTATCGAAAGCTGTTCTGATTTGGATTTAGCTCCCATACATATTTTACATATATAGTCGGCCCCGACCGACTTTGATCCTTTCCTTACTGGTTTTGTAATTTCGTGCGTGACTGTGCGTGTTCGTGCCTTCTCGAAAAACGCCGTGTTTGTGCGTGAATGTGCATAAAAATTTTGGTCCGTGTTCGTGCATGTTCGTGCCTAATTTTTTAGGCACGCGCCCATCTCTAAACCAGACACACCAAGTGTTTTCTAACCCTTGGAAACACAAAATTCCAAATTTCAACCAATTCGGAAGGCAAATAAATGGGACTCAATGAGACCTTCAAAATGTCCTAACGCTGCGCGTGGTATTTAGCCCGATCATGAATATCTCCCCGTGAGTTGTGCCTCTCTGCCTTGCAATTTAAAGGAAAGGGTGAGGAAACTCACGGAGATTGGATATTCATTATCGGGCAGATTATGTTATGGGTTATCACAAAACGTACACCTACAGTTTTTAGTTTTTAATAATAGACCTACAGTTTAGACCCTTGAAATACCATAAATCGACGCGTTGCTTTATATGGAACATTTTTGGTATGTTTTTAAACCTCTGGAAACACAAAATTCCAAATTAAAACCAATTCGGAGGACAAATGGTACTAATACCTTTCTAAGGCTACAACTCTACTCGTCGCGTTAAATGGGGGCTATTGACCTTATAATCAATTCGTAGCTTGCTTATGTAAATGGGAAACGTACACAAACAGCGTTACCGGAGGTTGTGGGTTAGAATAGAATAAGGACAACTCGAATCACAGCTTGGCCGCTTTTCTAGACATAGAAGGAGTGTTCAATAATGTGAAGCTCGAATCCCTCCATTTGGGTCAAGAGCGACCGAGTGTTCCCTCGATTCGAACTAATTGGATTGATAGAATACAGACGACTAATCAACTCAAATATTGGAGAAAGTTCCGTTATGAAGTCAGCCACTAGAAGCAACCCACCTTGCTATGACTTATGTTGGTGAACGGGATACTCAAGAAATTTGATAGACTAGTAAAACACTCTCGCTGTGTTGGCCCTGTCCATCGACTAAGTTGGAAGACAAAAGACAAGGCAAAACATGGGTTCTCATACAGCATGCAATGCAATGGCTGTATAGGACAGTGGTCTGCCCTAACCTCAGGAATTCTTCTTAAAAATGTCATATTTGTTCTATTTTTGTGGATTTCTTGGAGCTAAGATACATTAGGGTATTTAAAAAGTGTATACCCTAGTCCGACCATAAAATACTCGATTGAGGCGTAAAGCGAGAGGTGAAGTGTGTCTCATGGCAGCCCCTGAGTAATAATTCGAGCATGGCCAGGATGATCACAATGGACCTCACGGTCTCCGAGTGAAGTAGCTGCCAACAACGGTAGCTGCGCGTCCTAAAACCAAACCAAACCATGGCCAGGTTACTGTACAACGACCTGCGTCAGTTCTAATTTCTAGATAGTAATATTCTAGTACAGTATCAACCACCCCTATCTGCCTTTAGGCTTAATATTCTCAATTTGTGGCGTTGTTCACAGTTTGGACCATCTACAGCGGATAGGTAGCAAAATTGGACTAAGTGACAGGAAACGTAAAAATGACAAGCCTACTACTTTGGTTTAATTATATGTTCCCACAAATCGTTTAAAAAGCAAACAAAAGTATAAAACCAAAAATTGCTGTATTCCAATTTTAACTTTCAAACGAAGGGCTCTTCCTGTTGACAAAACCATCAATTGCTGCTAATCGTCTTAAACTTATCTTTTGTGGCAACTCTACGAAGACTTGTTATCACAGTTCCTTTAATTATTCTGCAGGAATATCTAGAAGAAGATGATAACAATATGTCAATACTGTTTGCCATAGTAGGAAATGTTTTTCAGCAGCATAAACCAACAAGCTATTAGACAATGTGATGATCAGATGGGTGGATTTGAGTGGGGGTTAAGGGGAAATTTTATATCAACTATTTTACATACATACATATTTACATTTACATAAATATTTATGTATGTATGTATTTGCATATTTGTTTGTTCTTTGCAAAGGAGATTAGACATAAAGAAATAAAAATAAAGTAAATAAAAAACAAAGGTGCTTTAATATCATTTATGTTAAAACGTTTATTGAAATCAAAAATCTTTGAGAAGAAGCGCTTGCAGTTTAGAAAGCCTTCATTCATTTTATGAACAACATTTTGATTTATAAAAATAATTTTAGTATACACACAATCTTTTTGTAATGACTTACAACATAATCAGGCAATGGGAAATGTCATGATTGTGAATTGGGGGCGTGGCAGTGTAGTACATTAGTTCATATGATGCATATGTACATATTTTCGCAACATCAAAAGGCATTAAAAGAAGGGCAGCATTTTAATTTTATTGAATACTAACTGTTTTGAATTGCAAATGATGTTTCCAAATTTGCTTCACGCAATGAAACTGTTTTGAGATGCTAATTAAGTTTTGAATTTCCTTTTTTCCATGAAAATCTACAAAAAAGAAGAATAAAAAATAAAATTAGTATTGCTTCAAAACTGTTACTAATGTTTTGATTAAGTTGTTAATATCAGTATGGATTTGATGTCATTTATCAGTCAAATGATGGGGAATCCGAAATAAATTCATCATGAGAGAATAATTAGAGATAATATAAATTATACCAACCTTATTCATAGTTTTTCACCAAATTCCTTGTCATTTTCATATAAAAAACTGCAAAAAAAAATAAATTAAAAATCAGTTTCTGTTTCTTGTACTGAAAATGTGCCAATATGTAGTATTTTGTTAGCAGTTCAGAGTGGATTTATTGTCATTTAACAGTCAAATGATGGGGAATCCGAAATAAATTCATCATTTAGTAAGTGTTTGGGTTAGTATAATAATTATGATATTGTAAATTTTTATAATAAAGTTGATACGTACCTATTATGATCCAATGAAGACCGAGTGTGAGTCAAGTATCTAAACATTCTAAAAATGAAAAGATATAAACAATTAATTTTGAATTACATTATTAGTCTTGATTAATATGTTAATGAACAGGATTTTTAATCAGCAATTAATTTTGCGTTGGGAATGGGAGAATTCTCTTCATGATTACTCAAAGCGAGCTGGGTTAGTGTTTTCATCATAAAATTTCAAAATACAGGAAACATTTAAACATTTAAAATGTCTTAAGAACAGTTCGTTTTATAAATTTTTCCGATTTGATTGTCTAAGTCTGGAGTTTCCCCCATTGGCTTAACTTCATCACTTTCCTCTTTGCAGAGAAAAATGTTTACAAAACGCACTGACAGCTTGCAAAATTTACTGATCGCTACCAATATCATGATTTCATCCCGGCGAAGGGAATTATCAATTGGCTTTTCAGTTTTTTGAAATGATGATTTTTTTTTAGTGAAAACCTGAACTCTTTAAGCATCGAGTATTCTCATGTTAATGAGAATGATGCTCACTTTTCGGCTTTCCCAAAAAACACCAGAACAAAATATTTGCAAGCTGACAGCACGATTCAACTAAGAAATCATCGATTTCTGTTAAGTTGAAATAACATCAACACAGTTACCTGTGAGTATGTCGTTGGAATTTTATTTACAAAATTACGATTTTGTTAATTACCTTTAATGCCATATTGCTGGTTGCCCAATATCTTCTCTTGTTGGCGTAACACCACAATCTGAAATTTTAAAATAAATCTAATTAAAATATTTATAACAACGATTTTTTTAATTATTGATAAAAATAAAAAAATATATCAGCAATTTGTTTTGCGTTGGTAATGGGATAGTTCTCTTCATGGCTTTTCAAAGCGAGCTGGGTTAAAGTTTTCATCATAAAAATAATTGCTCTGTTCCAGAATATGCAAGAATCTACTACTTTCAAAATTTTTTAAAGAAAAAATGGTAACATTTTGAAAATAGTTTTTAGCTGGTTCTGGAACGGATCAAATATGGATTTTAAATAATTGATAGTAAATTTGATGTTGCTATTACCTTTATTCCTATAACAGGCTTTGGGAAAACCAAACGCATTTTGCGGTGTGAATATACCTGCAAATAAAACCTTTTATTAGTGCATTTGTATAATTTGTTATAAAAAATTAGCTATATATTGTAAAAAAAATCAGCCATTAATTTTGCGTTGGTAATGGGAGAGTTCTCTTCATGGCTTATCAAAGCGAGCTGGGTTAGTGTTTTCATCATAAAATTTATAAACAAATTGTGCATACATATATTTTTATATTTGTTATTCTTACCTTTTTAATGGGTAGACAGTACTGCTATGTAACCATTATGCTTTCAGACTTGTTTGTATGCAATAGCAAAAGAAACCTGCAATGAAAACAAAAGATCATGGAAATTAAAAAATTTTATAATTAACTACAACTATATATGAGTTGAATTTTTATAATCAGCCATTAATTTTGCGTTGGTAATGGGAGAGTTCTCTTCATGGCTTATCAAAGCGAGCTGGGTTAGTGTTTTCATCATAAAATTTATAAACAGATTGTGCATACATATTATTTTATATTTGCTATTCTTACCTTTTTAATGGGTAGACAGTACTGCTATGTAACCATTATGCTTTCAGACTTGTTTGTATGTAATAGCAAAAGAAACCTGCAATGAAAACAAAAGATCATGGAAATTAGAAAATTTTATAATTAACTACAACTATATATGAGTAGAATTTTTATAATCAGCCATTAATTTTGCGTTGGTAATGGGAGAGTTCTCTTCATGGCTTATCAAAGCGAGCTGGGTTAGTGTTTTCATCATAAGAATAACTTCAATAATAGTATATTTCATACAAATCATATTCTTATAATTACCTTTTTCTCTGCAGTACGTTTTCTTTAACAATCACACGACCATATTACAAACTGCAAATGAAAAGAGATTAACATTAATTTATAACATTTTATGAAATTCTTAAAATGAAGGATTTTTGTTTGTATAAATCAGCCATTAAATTTGCGTTGGTAATGGGATAGTTATCTTCATGGCTTTTCAAAGCGAGCTGGGTTAGTGTTTTCATCATAAAAAATACTTATTTTATATACAGTGTCGGTCACGTAATTAACACACTTCTTTAGGGCAAAACGTTTTCATTTAGTTTATATTTTTGGAATGTTTTTAACACTTCAAAGTCCAAAGGTTAATAAAGAAAAAAGAAAGGGTAAGAAAAATATAAGCCTGAGAAAGTCGAGATTTTCAGGAATCATAATGAAGTCAGTAAATTTTACTAAAGAATGGAACACTAGACTGATGGACATAGAGCTGACGGGAAGAATAAGTCTCCTTCCCATAACATATCGCACCTGTTCGACAAAAGGTAGTTAGTAACTCAAAATTTTATACTTTTCAGTAGAGACAAAAAACGATTTATGTTAATGTTAAAGGTATAATACACAAAAATACTATGCCATCGTAAATGTATCTTTTTACTGCAATACAGCACTGGATTTCTATTTATTTCATTAAGTATTTGGTCGTATTTCTAACCATTTTTCGAGTTACTACAATTTTATAGAAACAAATGTTTGTTTTAGTAGAGAAATTATTTCGACTTGTGTCACCTTAAATGAAAAAATGGGCGGCGATTGATAACATAAAGAGGGAACAATTCGAAATACTACTCTTTTGCTGAAAAAATCGCGATGTAAATGCCTGAAACATGTGGGCGCAACTTAAAATAAGTCTCTTTTGTCGATACACAGTAGTTATTCTGAAGAGATGACAATTGACTTATCGGTATTTTTTGACGAAAGAGTAGACAAAACAATGGGAGTTTTTTGCAGTAGGTGGAGTTGATTATTATGTATCGTTCTTTGATGAAAAGTGAAAATTTCAAAATTTTGAGTTACTACCCTTTTGTTGAACAGGTGCGATATAAAGTGCTTTTGAGCGGATTGTATGAGCGGCTGAAATCGATATTTGACAAAATAATTGTATCGGACCAATGCGGTTTTAGGCTTGGAAAATCCACCACAGGACAGTTTTTCACTTTATGCCAAATCCCACAGAATATTAAAAAAATTGACGGATTTTATCTATTTGTCGAATACAAAAACGCTTTCAACAGCCCAATAAGATCAATGGAGTTGTAAACTATGTCTGGAGTTCGACACAAGGTCAGCATTTAGACTGGAAATAATATCTTTGAGCCTTTAACACCAAATTATGTTTCAAACTGTGAGAGGTATTTAGTTACAACGATTGCGTTGGCTAGGTCATGTCAAGAGAATGAATGAAAATGTCCCCACCAAAAAGCAATATATACGACCCATTCGGTGGCACAGGAAAGGAAGAAAAAGCCAAGTTGAAGCTAGTATCGCGGAACGTTCAAAATGGGAAGAAAATTATTAAAAAGGATCAGACCGATATGCCGACAGAGATATACTCTCAGCATGTCTGAATTAAAGCTTGCATCTTTTGATAATATCGAATCGAATATCGGATACGCAACCAAAATTATTTTCCCCAATAATTATGTATTAGGAGGTTTTCAGATTTTGCGGGCATTTTTGTACTTGCCGACAAAAATATGTATATTTATTTATTTAACAATAATGCCCAGCCTTATGACTTAAGGGCTGCAATCTACAGCTCGATAACATGATTAAAGCTTAAAAGTGTTGCGGAAGTGGTACCTGAACGAATGTATCCATTTTGTTGGTGGATCTTTTTTTTGATTGATAGCGTGCCCTCCTGTTGGCCACCGTATAACTTAGTGGTTTTGGACCGCTATGTCAGGAAGCATTGACTTGCCCACGAAAAACACCACTATGAACAGGACCTCACCTCAAGGAGTATCATCGGAATAATTTTCCAAAGGATCTTCGAACAGATCCTAAAATGTACTTAAACAAAAATGTTGAACTTTTGTGAGGGAGGTACCCTAAGAAGGTCCATGGACCATTTTTATTGCAGTTAAACTAAATATGGACAAAATATTGGGAGATCCAAAGTTTAGATCCAATAGATTGCTCCGTTCAACATATATAGCGTTCAGCTCCGATCGGGATGAACATTTTTTACAGGTAGGTCTCACCACAATTTACAATTTATTTGGAAGCGTTTACTTCCCGAGATATGTGCCTCTAAGGTTGCGAAATTCCCTGGTTAAAGCCCTGCTACTAGAGCAAAATGTTCAATTTTAATGACATTTTGTTCCCGTGCCCGTATTTAACACCGATTTAAGAAAATTTTGCCTTAACTGAGCGAGCACGTAAACTCAACTTTCTCCATCGCTTCGATTTTTTACATACTATTTTGTTACACATGGTGAATTAAAAACTATAATTTAAGGTCATTGTGCTAATCTTATCACGGACACTGTACTTATTTTACATTTGTATGTGTAATAAATATTGTGTGAATCTTACCTTTTTGATTTTGAGGTCAATTCTGGTGGTATTAAAGCAAGAAGTGAACCTGAAAAGAGCAAGAAATATATAATCTATTAGTATTGTTTATTAAAAAATAAACCATATATTGCTGATGTATCATTTATCAGTTCTACTATCTAGATTGAAATAGCTCACATTATTGGTTTCAAGTTTCAAAAACAAATTACATCATTTAAATTTAAAAATTGATATATGGCTTGTGTGAAGAATTATATGGCGGAATAAAACAATTAAAAAAGATTCGGGAAAAAACATACCGATATACAAAAGAAAAAAGCCTCTCATTTCTTACCAAAACAAGGACCTCCGCCTTTTGTAATGTTTAGTAAATATTTTCTTTTTGGAATATTGCGCATTTTTATTATCAAGCGTTCTTAAATATTTTTTTATAATTTGTAATGAACTTTTCCAAAAAAATGATTAATAATAGTGCAACATTATTTTCACTTAGAGTTTTGCAACATAGCGATGTTCTCTTATGCTTGCAGTAAGAGAATAAAATAAGACAACAAAAACTTTTAGTTCACAGAGAGCAAAATGCTTTAAAAATAGATTTTTTTCAAATAACTAAAAACAATATGAGATTTTTGATTGCGCCATCTTAATATGCTTCACAACTCAAACCAAAAAATAAAATCAATATAAGTATACACATACATACCTTCTCTATTCATTGGGCATTGTGAAATCATTTTGTATATATACACCAAATCTGAAAAAGATAAAGGAAAATTATGAAATATTTTTTAACAAAAAATAGAAGATACATGCATAAATAACGGTTTTTAACATCAGCTTAAAAATTTTCATCAAGTTTCTTCAAGAGTAGCAAATAATTCGAATGAACATCATGTGTACACAATAAATAAAATGTTTATTTAATAGTAATATTTACCTATAAAAGTACATTAGGTTGTATCAGGTTGTAGACGCATTGTAACTAAAAAATAAAACAAAAACAAATTGTTAAAATTTTATCAAAAATAATGCATAACTAAATACAGTTAAGTTGTCAGCTTAAATTTTTCATCATACTTCATCAAGAGTAGCAAATAATTCGAAAGAATCAACATCATGTTAAATGAATTAAAATTTCTAGACAAAGGAAATTTAATGCAATACTAACCTTTCATTAAGAAAAACGCTTCCTTTGGGTGGTGGCATCACTTTAGAACAACTCAGCCAACACATTGTCATTACCACAGGTTTGGTATACATATCTACAAAGAAAGACAAATATAATTAGTAATTGATAAAAAAAAAGAAAATGGAATTTATTTCTCTTGTAAACTATCAGCAAAAATTTGTCATTCATTTCTTTTTTTATTTACAAAAAAGTTTCAGCGACGAAAAATAATTAAACATCATTTAAAAATATTACAAATTTATAATATAGAAAAATTACTCACCTTTTTGCCAAAACTAGACAATTTTTCTTCCGACAAATGCGTGTGTTCTCCTCGAAGAGCCAAGCCCAACTAAAAATCTGTAAAGAAATTATGAAAGCAGAACAACTTCCCCTCTAACAACCTATGACAACATATCAGCACAACTGCAGCAAAGAGTACATCACCCTTAGGATACACTCTCTCTTATCTAAAACATTTCTCTCACAAAATAAACAAAAATACTTAAATGCAGCGGCATGGCCAAAACAATTTCCCCCATGTTATCTGTTAAAATAACAAAAAATTTCAGATTCTTTTTTTAACTCAAAACTTTGCAAAAGTTTTGTTTTTCTTCATTCTTTTCTTCAAAAATTAGAAAAAACATTTTCTACAACGAATGTTACTTCCTGGTATATTCATTTAAAATAATAATGCTTAAACAGACTCTTGTACTGGAGGTTCATAACCTTCGGGTCTGTCGATGACAGCACCTTCAGCCGAGACAACGGCTTCGGTACTCTTGCTACCGCCATCACCGTGCAATTCCAACAATTTGGACAAGTCGAAACGGGGCTTCTTCAATACCTTAACTTTGCGGATGTAGACATCGTGCAAAGGATAGATACGTTGGCACTTCTTCTCAATATCCTTGGCAATAGAGTCCAAAGCCAATTTGCCAACCAATTGTTTCAAGTCAGACTTGGTGACTTCTTCGGTGATGATTTCGTGCATCTTGACGCGAATCTTGCGGACTTGAGAGTGTTGGGCATAGCAGGTCTTGCGTTGGGATTGTTGATCCTTAGCGGTGAAACCGATGCAGAAAACACGGAGCAAGTAACCATCAGTGGTCTTGGCTTCAACGATACCTTCAATGAGGGTTTGCCATTTCTTGACCATGGATCTGAAATAGTGTTATGATAGAAATGGAATTGGTTAATAACAACAAAGCCACTATGTCCACTATGCAAAAATTGCAACAAATTTATACACTGTAAACAATGGCGAGACATGTCAACACACACATACACATGGAATTATGGTTAATGGACGGACAAACCAGCATGTTTTCTGTTTATTGGCAAATCTAATGGGAGATAATTTTTAATTATTTAAAGTTTTTGTTGTTGATCCATCTAGTTGCACTTAATAACAATTTTTCTTTTGTTTATTGTCTCTTGTATTGTTGTTTTCCACTTGCATACATCATCTCACACACACGTTTTTTTTTTTTCTTTTATCACACACTTTCCACATGTTTTCAGCCGTCGTACCTGTATTTATCGGTGGTCAAATCCATACCGTGGAAGTTGCACAAGATGTTACGGTCTTGAACATCTTCAGCGATGAGACGGAATTTACGGAAAGAACGCTCGGAATCGTTGTCCTTTTGCAAATCGCCCAAAGCGACTTCGAAGACACGGCCCTTCAAATAGTCAGAGGCGATTCTCTGACCCTGGGTACGGTTGACCAAGGTTTTGCCAACTTGGCGTACCACAAACATGTTGGGAGCTTTGACATCGTACCAATCCTTGCGGGAGAAGGGATCTACAACCTTCTTCTTGCCACCTTTTTTGCCTCCTTTCGAGAGTCCCTTATTTTTACCGACCGCCATCTTCAAAGTTCAAAGCGGAAAAAGAACGAGTCACGTTGATTGCGATATCAGAAAAGAAAGGAAGCCGAAAATTGGCAACTGAACAGTAATTTTTCGTTAAGTTTTGACATGTTATTGGCAGTGTTCACGACAATTTTTCACAGTGTTGCCATACACAGTTGAATCAATATTTCAAATAATGCAATTTCTGAATGCAAAACACAAATTTTAACTGAAAGAATAGATACTATTATAAAAGTATCATATTTCCTGCATTAAAATTGAAGTTTTTTCAAATATTTAAGAAATACTCGAACACAAATAAAGCGATATGGCTACATGAAAAAAATGAATGAACGAAACATTTCCAATCACTTCCTAACATGTGTTCATGAATACAACTCTGTTACAGGACAGTGTTGCCACGAATATTACTTTTTACTTGCCATTCGCTATAACTAGTCGTTTACACCAGACAGTTTGTCTTCAAATAAAACTCTGATTTACTAACACATACAGACATTTGTCGGCTGTCTTCCTGCTGTCCATCATTTTTTCACAGACAGTCGGGTTAACAAACTTTTGACATTTTTGTGAAAAAGAAGTGAGATGGTAATTTAAATGTGCTGAAAACAAAAGAATGTGTACAAAAAGGAAATATGAGAATGGAAAATGAAAAGAAATCGATGATTTTCAATAATAATTTTACAACCGTTTTTGCAGTTGTCTGGACGCCTACGTCACACAGGCAAGTTTTGGTTTTTTGACAATCAATACATGAACTCAACTGTCCTGTCATGTGTAAACGCAGGGTAAATGTCTTATGCCAGACTATGAAAATTTTCATAATCATGAAAATGAGTTTATAGGTAAGAGGTGTGAAGGGTGTGAAACTCTGTACACAAGGTTCTGTAAGTCCCGGTCCACACTAGCGTGAATTTCATTAAAAAATTTCATGAAATTAGGTTTTCTTAAATCGAATTCCCCACTACAGCAATTTTATGATTTTACTTGACTATGGAGGTCGATCTAGAGACGCATAATTTCATGCAATTTTTTCAATGAAATCACTCTAGTGTGGACCGGGACTACTTTGAAATTATTCTTTGTGTTTAAATTCGTAATGCTAAGTTTACATTTACGAAATCCACTAGATTTCAACTGTCAATTCCATAGTTCATACGTAAAATGAAATCTCATTTTGATTTCATTTGACCTATGGATTTGAGTGGATTTCGTAAATGTAAACCAAGCATAACTCTTAAACCAATGCAAAGCAATGAAAATATCAAAATTTTCATATGATTTCATATATGTGTGTGACGTCAATGAAAATTGAAAGAGAATAACAAAGAATTTTCTAATGAAAATGTTTATAGTCTGACATAAGACTAAGAAAAAACAGGAATTTCACAAAAGAAATGTTTGTCAACAACAACATAAAACAGTTGCATTTTTCGGTAGTTTATGACAAAAAGAAGGGTTACTATTGGTGTTTTCGTGGGTTCTTTAGAATAAATGACGCAGCTATCGTCATTTTTTTGTATGGTAAATGACGAAAAATGTTGCCTGTTTTAACAAATAAATGACGAAACAGCCCTAAAACTTGATTTTTTTCTAATGTAAAAATCATATTACTTTTGAAAATGGTAAAACCGGCAAAAGTAGTAAAACTTGTAAACTGCTACCATATGAAATGTTTGGTGTCTGAAGTAAAGGAACGCTTTTCGAGTAAGAAGTATTAAAACTTGAAGATTCTTGCACTTAAAGGAACCGATTTTTATAATATAAAAGAGTATATAAAATCAACTTAAATTATGCAGCCGTATCTCATGGTACAACTATTTTCTAGGTAGAGGCAAGTGTTGTTGTACAACAAACGTAACAATTGCTGCAACAAAAAATTTTAGAATCAACATTTTTAAACAATGTGAAAAAAATATTAGATTACTTTGTTACAATGCTATTTGTCATTGCGTTCTCGTACTTTTTTAATGGTAATGTTAGAAAAAAGAGCGAAATGTCTGAAATGGCTTCCCCATACAAATTTCTTAAAAAATACGGGACCGAAAAAATGACGGAAATTGCAAAAACTGCAGCAAATCAACGTATCAGCTATCGTATTTAGATGATAATGAACATGTTGCTAGTTTCTACTATGGCAAAATTGTATGGCAGAAAACAGGAGAATAGGGTGTTATTCCGCGCTATTTTTGTTTAAAGAGAAGTGTAATGGCCCCGGCACATACGGTACGTTGTGCGTTGCGTCACGCGCTAAAAACAACAACCACATGAAAAAATGTAAGTGATGCCAAGTTTGTTCTTGAAGTTTTCATGTGGTTGTTGTAACGCGACGCACAACGTACCGTATGTGCCGGGGCCATAAGTCTTGCTAGACTTCGGAGTACGGGAACGGGTTCTATACACAATTAATACGATATATAGATAGTTTTAAGATAATTTTCGAAATAAAGTTGTACAGTTCTATATTGTCGTATATTTTTGATGACTAATTCAATTTGCAACAACTTGTTTTGAAAATTCATGTTCGATCAGCTGCGCGTATGCATCTACCTTGATCATTGTGATATGTATGAAATCAACAAAAAAATAAGTGTAAACACCGGGATGTATTTCAGGATTTCGTGAAATCCAGTGGCAGCAATTTTTAAGAGAGGAGAGAGAGAGTAAAAATGCCTTTCCCTTTTACCACAGGCTACCAGACAAATTTCTTCAGATAAAAAATGATAGAACTGCTTTTTCGACATTTTTTGACGATTAGTTGATAATGAAGAAAAAAAAATGGACGAAAAACAGAAGAAAAAGTCGAACGCTGACAAAACTAACTCTAAAGCTACACGCTGAAACTTTCATACGAAACTTTTCCATTATTTTAGCTTTTATAGATCGAGTTCCATACTAAAGTGAATTTATGAAATTAATATATTGGGAAACTCGACCTAAGTCCCTGTTTATACAGGGGAAGTTGATGGGAAAGAAAATTGAGTTTATTGGCGAGGGAGTAGAGAGGAATAAGAGGGGGTACACACACCTCTGTACTGGCAAATTTTTGGTCTGTTCCTTTACTTTAGAAAAAGGTAAAACCGGCAAAAGTAGTAAAAGTTGTAAACTGCTTCCATATGAATTATATGGTGTCTGAAGTAAAGGAACGCTTTTCGAGTAAAAAGTGGTAAAACTTGAAGATTCTTGCGCGTAAAGGAACAGAGCTTCTGTTTTGTTTCGTTTTTCTTCGTATACAACCTGAAGTTGGCTGCAGAATTGTTTTTGCATTTTCTTTCATTTTATTTTCTCTGTCGAGAAACAAACAACAGCGGAGACAATTAAAAAAAAAAACATTTGGAGGAAAAACTATTTTTTTAAGCAAAAACAATTCGAAATAAGTGGAAATATCAAAATTAACATGCAGTTCAAGGGTTCCTTTAACAATTAATTATCACACACGTCCATTTTTACTTTCCATTACAATTTTGCCTTGGCTTTGTTTTTGAACGGCGCAATGAGAAAATGAGTGTGAAAAAGAATAAGAAAAATTATAAAATTGACACAAACATGATTTCCGTGTCTAAACAACAAGGAAATTTTAAAAGAAATTGAGAAGAAAAATTTTCTTTCCAGTCATGGTACAATAAGAAAGGTAGATGCATCGGCGAATTGCTACAACAAAGCAACTTTTATTGTACCATGTTTCCAGTTTGAATGTCTAAACACGGTCTAAGAACGTCAAAAAAATGGGAAAGTTTCATATGAAAGTTTCAGCGTGTTGTGGCTTTAGAGTAAATTAAAAACTGTGAAATAAAATACGAAAATTGATTTTTTATGTTTCTTTTTGACATTAGGTCTGTACGATAACCCGAAAGTTTGTACAAATTTGCACAAACTTTTACAAAATGCTGTTCGATAACAAACTTGTTCAGTAAAGCTGGGTACACATTGTCAGTTTTGAATGACAGCTTTGTTGTTGCTTGCTAGAGCGGTTTGACAGTTATCGATAATTGCGAAATATCGACATTCAAAACTGACAATGTTTACCCAGCAGTATGTGTGTTCGTTTACTCAAAATTTGTACGAATTTTTACTGGATGTTGTTCGTTTACTCTACAGTACAATGCAAAAGACCTTAGTCGATTACAAGAAGTTACTGGACTTTTACAAATTTGTACAAATTGTTGAGTAAACGAACATACCTAGTGTCACTGATATTTGTAAACAAAACATGAAAAATGTTAATAAATTATTTTAATTTCAAAACTACATATTGGTAGATTTGGTTACATAAACATGAATATCATGAATGAATATTCGATTTATGTACAATTCTAATGTTTCCAACCCATTCCTCTAAATGGATAATTGCAAACAAGAACCATATTTGTTACAAAAATGTTTGAGGTCGCTAAAAATTTAATGAAGAATGAACGGCTGATTCAAACTTTTGTTTTTGAAATCATAAAACTTAAGGCCTAGGTACATAAGCTGCCTTGCCTGATTGCCTTGCTTTCCTGCTTGATTTCTGACATAATAAAAATAAAAGTATAAAGAAGGCCGAGCAAATTTCGAATTGGGTTGCCCTTTACTTTTTTATTCTTTTATCAGAAGCAAGCAAGGTAAGCAGGCAAGGCAGCTTATGTAATCAGCCCTTTATGATTATTATGGCTTTATTTTTTTATTTTGCAAAATTTTATCCACCGCGAAAAAAGTTTTCGCATCGAAGCAATTTAAAGCTTCGTTCCCGAACTTTTTATAGTAAAACTCGTAAAAGAGAGAATTGTAAAAAAATGTTCTCACACAAAAGTTTTTTGAAATAGTTCGGGAACGGAAAAATGAAAATACGTCAAAAAACTGGAACAAACGTCAAAGTCGGCATACCAGCCATTCAGATGCCGGCAGCCATGTTACTATTTGTTACACGCTCAAATTTGTGGAGTAAAAAGTTTTTAAAGAGAGCGTAATTCAGCGCCATTTTTGTTTAAAGAGAAGTGAACATTTTACAACTTTTTTATGTACGGGAACGGTTTTTCGGGCAAAATATGTAAAAGTCGTAAAAATTGTATATACTTTTTAGTTCTGGAACAAAGCTTATGTATTGTCGGTTCTGAACCATGGTACAAATACACAGGTAGCAGCATCGGGAATTGTTAGTAACATAAGATGTCAAAATTTGACATCAATTCAATGCAATTGACACATTACCATCAGCTGGCTTGATAATGCTACCTGTATTATTGTACCATGTTCTGAACGGAATCACATATTTGCTTTGTTCCTTTACTTTTTTAGTAGTAAAAGTAGCAAAAGAGAGAAGTTCTCTCTTATCTCAGAAAACTGTGAAAATTGCTCTCACGTAACAAGTTTTGCACAAAAGAAAAGAAACGGGAAAATAGTAGATCTGGCAGCAATGTCAAAAAAATAAACGACTGCTTAAAAAATAACAAACAAAATAAATTTCACTGTTTTTTATTTCACTGGTTTAAATTGTTATTATATTTTTTCTGTTTATTTTGCTTTGACAAAGCGCGTAGTTTTCTTTTTTCATTTTGCTTTAATAGTCAAATAAATGCAAATCAGCAGTTTGACATATTTTCCACTTTTTACACACCGAAATTTGTCGAGCAGAAAGTAGCAAAAAAGGGTCTCTCTCCTCTCTTAAAAATTGCTTCCAGTTTTACTACTTTTTGGGATTAAGGTACGCTTTCCGAGTTAAAAATGGTAAATGGTAAAACTTGAAGGAAATTTAATGTAAAGGAACAAAACTATTGCAAACATTATCTTTTACCCTAGACAGACGGCAGCGTTACTAGGCGTTTACACTAGACAATTTGTCTTCAAATACAACTCTGATTTACTAACACATACATAAATTTGTCGTTTGTCTCACAGCTGTTCATCATTTTTTCACAGACAGTAGGGAAGACAAATTTTTGGCATTTTTGTAAAAATAAGTTAGATAATAATTGAAATGTGTTGAAAACAAAAGAACATGAACAAAAACAAAACATGTGAACGGAAAACAAGAAGAAATCGATGATTTTCATTCAAAATGTTACAACCGTTTTTGCAGTTGTCGGGACGCCTACGTCACACAGGCAAGTTGTGGGATTTTGACAATCAATACATGAAGTCAACTGTTCTGTCATTTGTAAACGCATGGTTAATTTGCATCAACTGCCTTAATTAAAATTCATGCATAATCCACATTCTTAATGCACAAAATCAAAATGAATTTAAAAGGCATTTAGGTATTTCAATATGGCAATACCGTAGAAGAGAGCCCATATTCATATGAGGGAGGGAGGGAGCATATTCATTCTAAGACACAAGGAAAACAAAAAAATACAGTGCAAACAACAACAAAACAGCAATCAGCTGTTTCGTAAATGCAGAAACTTTCGTCTGTCAGGCAAAAATTAAACGCACATCTTAATGCAAATTAACGTTGCCGTCTGTCTAGGGCAGGGATAGGCGATGTGCGCTTACTGAGAGCAAGTGAGCGAAAACTTCAATGTAAAATGCATTGAAATGTATGCTCACTTGCTCTCAGTAAGCGCACATCGCCTATCCCTGGTCTAGGGTATTAAATTGACGCTACAGAGCAAAGTCGGTCAACATTTTCTACCTGTGATATTGAAATATGGTGAGACAAATAACAGAAGAAAGCTCTTTTCTGCAAAAAAACAGACCTGCATGGATACAACTGAATATATCAGTTCCGACATTTTTCAACATTGAGTGAGTATGGATATGTAGAATGTAGTTTCAGTTACAAGTTGATACTGATACTATTTCAAACAGGTATGATATGAGTTGGTATAGACAGAAAAAAGGGAACATATTTGTTTATATCTGGTTTGTACAGACTGATATAAATGGATATTGGTGTGATACAATAAGTATTTATTGTATGTAGCCCAAACAAAATAGGAATTGAAATAGAAAAATTCCCACAGAGCTGAATTTGGTGGAAATGTAGGATTTGTCATTACAAATGAGGTCCTAAAAATCTCTGTTGATCCCATGCGTGCAAAGAAACTTATTCATGGTCATAGGTCATATTTTTGGGTTTTTTAATATATATCTCAAAAACTGTGAGCCTTACCAAAAAGTGACTAAAGCAAAAGACAACGACCGTAAAATTATCTATAAGATATCGCGCACCTAAAAGTCACATAATAATGATATGCACATATAAAGCACCTATAACTTATTTGACCCCAAAGTCAGGATACAAAATCTGGTTAGACATGGTGCTACTGAACCGAGTACTACAAACCAAATCAAAAATGTGAATTTCAAAATTCTGCATTATGAAAACCATTAGGAATAACAAAATCGTTTAATTTGTTATGGAGGGTATATTATGTTTGTCATTCTGTTTGTAACTCATCGAAATAATAATTTAAGATCATATAAAGTGTATATGTTCTTTATCAGCCTGCTTCTACACCGATATAGCCCCATGACTGTATTTCTGTGGAAATGACTTTAATGTCCGAAGTATGTAGGTGGATAATACTTCGGTAAATGTATTGTAGGTCCATTCAGCTTGGAACAACCCCTACCTTACAAAGTGACGCGTCGTTTTAAGGGCTTTTGAAGGTATTATTCTCTTAAGGTCAATCCCCGACCAGAACAACAACATTTTCGGCGGTGGTGGCCTGAGTATTTCAGCTATGAAAACTTATTTACAAGTTGTGTCGTAAGATACTCCGTTCGGGCTTGGACTTGATATGGAAGAAGTATCCCTTTTCCCTTCCATGAAAACTTATTTACAAGTTGTGCCGTAAGATACTCCGTTCGGACTCGGCGATAAAAGTAGGTCCCATATCATTGTGCCAATATGAATCGTTGTGCACTCATTGATATGGAAGAAGTATGCCTTCTCCCTTCCAGGATGTTGTAGGCACATATCATATGTAAGTATTTGTTTAAACTAACCATAGGAAAGCAAATATGTTACTCTCTTTATCTCCCTCTCTTTTTAATCAGTACCACAACAATTTAAAAGTGTAGCAAGCTAACACTTCCCTGCGGGAAATAAATTGGTTTAAAGGTATTTTAAAAATAGTTTTGAAATAACCACAAAAAACGCTTCAATATAACAAAATTATTTGCAATAAATATTTGGAATATAATAAATATTTGATAAATATTCGCGTTTTCATTATTAGGTCGGAAACTTTTCTAGTAGCCCTCGCACATTCCACTCACTGAACCCAGAAAAACATTCGAATTGATGCGTTCAGTTATAACAGTTCATGTCTTTAATATTTATTTATCCCCTAAATAATAAAAATGTTTAAAAATGTTATTTTTTTATGAAATTTTCCTTAGAAGTTATTCACACAAGCCTGTTACACATATAGTATCTGTTGGTATCTGTAGTATTTGAAAAATATCTGTTGTACAACAGATACTTGAGAACGAAAAAACAAATAAAGTTCTCACTCGTTCATATACAACACAGAACTGTTTCTAACAGTTATGTTATTGTGAGTATAGTCGATGGTCAGACTAGCAAGGTTTCTTGAAACCAATTTCGTTAAAATTTCTTTTCAAGTTTCGTTAGTGTCCACACACGTTAACGTGAAATTTCAGATTTTTTCGTGTCCTCTTTATTTTACCATTCGCGTTTGTTGTGTTTCTCATACCAATAAAAACAAAACAAACATAAATAAACTAAAAACAGCACAAAATAATTAACATTTATAATTAAATTAATATTAATACATAGTTAAATTTTCACTATTTCATTAATTTAATGTTTTTATTAAATCTTTTTATGCTTGCTTTGTTCTTAACGTTTGCTTGAGAAAATAAAAATGAAAGAAAATGGAAGAAAAAATCTTGCAACGAACAACAAGAAGAGGCAACACAACAAAGACAGAAAACCATGTACATGGGTTTCACTACTTCATACCCCTCGCCTATAAACTTGACGTCGCCATGTTGAAATCGTGCTAGTCTGACCATCGACATACACAACCCAAACAATATCATAACTGTTACACTCATTCCCACATTTATATCATATTATATCTGTTATGTATATGATATATATGTTTTGTTGATATAAACAGTTATACCATTGCACGTGTTTAATGTGTTGTCATAATTTGTGAGGCAGTTCGTTCGAAGAATCTTTCATTGATATGAGGGAAATCTTTACGTACGTTACGAGGAATATTTTTTGGAAAAAATCAGTTGATCCGTTCGTGATTTTTTTCTTTATGTTGTTGGGGAAATTACAACAAAAATAATTTTTTATAAAGGGATTTGACACTTCATCTTCGAACAGCTGGTGTGATACCACTACCTGGGTAATTGTGCCATGAAGACTACCTTATATCATGTGTCGAATGTGACCCCTAGAATTTTATGGCAGTAGTGGTCGGAATTCTGTTACCGTCGACCACGACATTTAACTCTCTTCCAAACTGCGCTGTACTTGTGGTGAACAGAGTGGCTCATACCCAGCAAAAAGTCTGCATCCGCGGTTGCAGTTAAATCACTAGAACAATTGCCGCTGGAGTACATCTTTTCCTATGAATTTTACAAGAGAGCGCGCAGCTAGGATGCACTCCATTTTGTTTCCACGGCACACAGCTAGGATTCACTCCATTTTCGATCCAAATCACAGCCTTTGATGTAGTGTTTTGGATTGACTTTAAATGCAGTCTAAGTATGTTATAAAATGCCAGCCATTGCAAATATCCCAAAATAAATAAAATACATTGCTTATTCGTGTAAAACAAGAATATTAACTTAAGCTTCGTTCCCGTACTTTTTAATGGTAAAACTCGTAAAAGAGAGAACTGCAAAAAATTTGTTCTTACACACAAGTTTTCTGAAATAGTTCGGGAACGGAAAAATGGAAAATACGTCAAAAAAACTGGAACAAATGTCAAAGTCGGCGTATCAGCCAATCAGACGCCGGCAACCATGTTACTATTTTTTTACTCGCCCAAATTTGTCGTGTAAAAAGTTTTTAAAGAGAGCGTCATTCAGCGCCATTTTTTTAAAGAGAAGTGAACATTTTACAACTTTTTTGTGTAAGGGAACGCTTTTTCGAGTAAAATGTGTAAAAGTCGTAAAAATTGTAAAATCTTTTTAGTTCTGGAACACAGCTTTTATTACATTAACACAAATTATAAAAACTCTCCATTAAATTTGATCGTAACTAAGTTTACTTCCTCTACTCTGCTTTTTATGACATCGAAATTGATATTGCTTCATCATCCAAATGATTTTTCATTTTTCCTCCTACTTCAGTTCAGATTTCCAAAAAACTCCAACTCCACTTCAAAAATAATTTGCGTCTCGTGAATTACAGCAATGTTCATAACTTTTCCAGCAAAATTTGAAGGAAGGGGTTCCATGCGATGACATGATTTCATGGCATATGTTGCATTGGTTCAAACGAAGTCGTGAAAGATCCGATCCATGGTTTAATAAGTAAGGTTAGCCAAAGCTTTATGTCAATTTAAATTTTTTCATTCGAGTATTCCTAAAACTTCAAAACAATATACATAAACTGTGTATGTGTGTACCACACAATTTTAAAAACAATCGAATTCAATGATTTTTAAAATTGTTTTTAAACCATTTGTATTTTTACTATTTTTTTTTTCGATGACATAAAGGAAACATTGATATCGTAGTAAAAAGTAGTAGCTTCTTGCAGGTTCTGGAACAGAGCAATATATTTCTAAATATATAAGATTAATTATTTACAATAGGCTTGATGTTGTCGGAGACTCGAAATCACAACCGACGTTGTTAAAACTCTCGTCGTAATGATGTCATTGCAAAGGGTTTGTGAAAATGACATGCCAAAGCATTGGTGGAATTGAAATACCAAAGCATTGGTGAAAATGACATACCAAAGCATTGGTGTAAATGACATGCTTTGGATCCAAAAATGAATAGCATCTTTTGTGGTCCACGCTCATATAAAATTCATCGATGAAGATGCTAAAAAGATGACATGCCAGATCACTTGCACCCATGATTGAATGACATCTTTGGCATTGAACATTTTGCTGGGTTTAGTTTGTATTTCCTTATTTTTTACAAAACAAATTCTTAGAGTTTTAACACTCTTTCTTGTGTTCAGAATAAAAGACTGCGACTGTAGGGATCAAAGAATTGGCTTGCTTGGCTAGGGATCTTTAAGCGAGTGCTTCTAAAATGTATCGAGCGCAGTGTATTTTCATAACTCCGTGTGGACTGCATCGAAAGATGTATTGAAATCATAACTCTGCATTGCACTACTTCCAAACTTTTTTGCTTGGTAGTAGAGCAAACCAGTAGGTCCCGGTCCACACTAGAGTGATTTCATTGAAAAATTGCATGATATTATGCGTCTCTAGATCGAGTTCCATAGTAGAGTAACATTATCAAATTGCTGTAGTGGGGAATAGGATTTAAGAACGCCTAATTTCATGAATTTTTTTTTTTTTTTTGAAATTCACGATAGTTTGGACCGGGACTAGTGGAATTCTGTAACTCATTTTTCGAGTTACCGAAAAATATCGGTAAAATTAAAATGCTTATAATTTCGGTAATGAACAAACAATTTTGGGCTTTATTTTTTTAAGTACTTCATTTACCTGTAGTAGAATTCTGTAACTCATTTTTTGAGTTACCGACAAAAATCGGTAACATTAAAACGCAAAATTATGAATGAAAAGTATCAATAAAAGTTGACAGCTCTGTTGCTATCGGTAGGATTTAGCAACAGCTTTATTTTGGTTGTTAACTTACCGAAAATGTTTGTTAATTACCGAAATTATAAGCATTTTAATTTTACCGATATTTTCCCGAAAAATGAGTTACAGAATGCCACTAGTCCCGGTCCAAACTATCTTGAATTTCATAAAAAAAAAATTCATGAAATTAGGCGTTCTTAAATCGTATTATCCACTGCAGCAATTTTATTATTTTACTCTACTATCGATCTAGAGACGCATAATTTCATGCAATTTTTTCAATGAAATCACTCTAGTGTGGACCGGGACCTACTGGTTTGCTCCTACCCAGCAAAAAAGTTTGGAAGTAGTGCAATGCAGAGTTGTGATTTCAATACATCTTACGATGCTGTCCACACGGAGTTATGAAAATGCACTGCGCTCGATACATTTTGGAAGCACTCGCTTAAAGATCCCTAGCCAAGCAAGCCAATTTTTTGATCCCTACAGTCGCAGTCTTTTTTTCTGAACACAAGAAAGAGTGTAGGGATACACAGTGAAATGCAATAATCGGTTTTCCGATTATACGGTTTTCGTGAAAAACTTAAAACTCGATTATTTTTTTTTTTGGCGAATTTAAAGTTGTTTTGGCCAGAGTTTTACTACATCGCCACAACAAGGTTAGTCGATTATTTGAGAGTGTACTAAAAGTCGAGTTTCGATTATTCGTTAAGCGCGGAAAACCGACCATAATCGAATATAATTTTCGTTGATGCAATCTGTGATGTACATATGTACAAAAAAGAACCGACCATTACGTGGTTTTAGCACACCCAATAGTCAACTACGACTAATAGTCGTCCACGATTAATAGTCGACTACGAATAATAGTTGACTCCGACTTTCGAAAGTCGATTAAGAATAATCGGTTATACGGTTTTCGCAAAGTCAATAGTCGACTACGATTTTTAAGTGGGGTACACACGATCAGTTTTGACTGTCAGTTTTGCTCAAATAATCGGTTGCTTGCCAGTGTGGCCGTTCACTTTTGTCAGTCATCAGGCAACCACAAAATATTTTGCTGGACGGTTGGACAGTTACCGATAATTCCGAAAAATCGACAGTCAAAACTGATCGTGTGTACCCCGCTTTAGTCGATGGTCAGACTAGCACGATTTCAACATGGCGACGTCAAGTTTATAGGCGAGGGGTATGAAGTAGTGAAACCCATGTACATGGTTTTCTGTGTTTGATGTGTTGCCTCTTCTTGTTGTTCGTTGCAAGATTTTTTCTTCCATTTTCTTTCATTGTTATTTTCTCAAGCAAACGTTAAGACCAAAGCAATAGAGCTGGCAAAAAATCGATGGCACTATCGATAATATCGATTGTTATTTAAAAATTCAATATCGATTGATAGTTTTGCCTATCGATATTATCGGAATAAAAACCCCTAACCTGAAATCCATTGAAATAAATAGAAATTTCGCTGCTTTTCGGTTATGTGTGTGTAAGAAAGTAAGTCGGTAGTCACACGTCCACATTTTTCGGTAAAATAAAATGTATTTTTTACATTTTTTATAAAACAAAAACATTTGTTTATTCTCCTTTACATTTCTGTGAACTACTTTTGTATAATCTCAAGAAAATCATTGACATTTCCGACATTTTCATCTCCAAGTTAATGGCGATGACAACTTAACGATAATATCGATATCAATCGATATTTTAAAATATTATATCGAAAATATCTAATGTTGGGAATATCGATGGTTTGCCAGCTCTACAAAGCAAGCATAAAAATATTTAATAAAAACATTAAATTAATGAAATAGTGAAAATTTAACTATGTATTAATATTAATTTAATTATAAATGTTAATTATTTTGTGCTGCTTTTAGTTTATTTATGTTTGTTTTGTTTTTATTGGTATGAGAAACACAACAAACGCGAATGGTAAAATAAAGAGGACACGAAAAAATCTTAAATTTCACGTTAACGTGTGTGGACACTAACGAAATTTGAAAAGAAATTTTAACGAAATTGGTTTCAAGAAACCTTGCTAGTCTGACCATCGACTTAGAGATTTTACGGCTAATAACCGATTCATCGATTAACCGAAATCGGTTTTACTTATTCCTAAAAGAGTGTTAAAATTCTAAGAATTTGTTTTATAAACAATAAGGAAATACAAACTAAAGTTATGAACATTGCTGTAATTCACGAGACGCAAATTTTTTTTGAAGTGGAGTTGGAGTTTTTTGGAAATCTGAACTGAAGTAGTAGGAAAAATGAAAAACCATTTGGATGATGAAGCAATATCAATTTCGATGTCATAAAAAGCAGAGTAGAGGAAGTAAACTTAGTTACGATCAAATTTAATGGAGAGTTTTTATAATTTGTGTTAATGTAAAAAGTAGTAAAAAGTAGTAGCTTCTTGCAGGTTCTGCAACAGAGCAAATTGCTCTGTGAAAATGTGAAACGAAATATTTTATAAATTTTTTATAAATATCACATATAAAAAAATTATAAAGAAAATTTTTTTTCATTTCAGCCCATGGTCAACATAGCACAAGATTTTTCATTTCAAATTTTCAAAACACTGGAATCCATGGGCTGGATTCCCGTTCTATGAAAATTTGAAATGATAAATATTTTCTTTATAATATTTTTCACTTGACATTTATTTTCTTTATAAAATTTTTCATTTCACATTTTCATAGAAACAGAATTTAGCCCCAGGCCTTAATAGCCTAGACAGACGGCAGTCTTAATTTGCATTAACAGCCTTAATTCAAATTAATTTGAACATTATCCCCTTTCTTAATGCACAAAATCAAAGGAAATTTAAACTGAATTAAGCAATTTCAATATGGCAATGCTGTTGAAAATCAATTGTCTTTTGTCAAATTTCCATGTTTAAGAAAATAAAAAGGGAAAGCAAATCAGCAATTTTCGCGTTTCTTCAAAATAAGTAGTGGTCTTTCGCGAGTAGAATAGCAGCTAATCGTTTTTCACGCCTTTTAACAATTTTCTTTTTCAAATTTTTATTTTCACAAAAAATGCCATTACCCACCATACCAATTCTATCGAAAATTATATCTTCCTCAAATGTTTTTTAAAGTTTTGCAATATTTTTATAATATTAAAAAGACTCAAAAATATCGCGAATAAATTAAATTTATTTTTGCTTCATCGTGGTGAAAAGATCAAAGGTAGAAAGTGTATTTGTTTCGCATATTTTGGCGAACTTTTGTAAAGCTTTATGAAATGGTCTGCTGGGTACAAAGAAACAACACAAACAGCTGTTTCATAAATGCAGATACTATCGTCTGTCAGGGTGAAAAATTAATTCAAATTAGGACATTTTTAATGCAAATTAACTCTGCCGTCTGTCTTGGGTATAAGGCTGTATTATTATATCTTAACATTAGCTGTGTCTGTCAAAAAATCTGGAACAAATGTCAAAGTCGGAATGTCAGCCAATCGGAAGGCGGCAAACATGTTACACATTTTTGCTCGCTCAAATTTGTCGTGTAAAAAGTTTCTAAAGAGAAAGCTATTCAGCGCCATTTTTGTTCAAAGAGAAGTGAACATTTTGCAACTTTTTTGGTGTACGGGAACGCATTTCGAGTAATAATGTGCTAAATGTGTAAACACTTTTTAGTTCTGGAACGAAGCTATTAGCTGTGTCTGGTTACCCTAAAATTTGTAACAATTTGTACCAATTGTTGCTGGAAGTCGTCTGTTAACACAAAAAACCAGCAAAAGAGAGCGATTCGAGAGAGACATTTTGACAGTTCTTTCACTGAGAGCTTGCAAATTCTTGCTGGACAAATTTCTTCTAGCAAGCACTTGCAAGCTCTTCTTCCTGAAAACAATCAATCAGCTGTTTTTAGTTTTTTGTTGATTTATGTTTGTGCACATTAAAAACAATTTTATTGTGGAAATAACATAGTCTAATTGTATTGTTTTATGGAGAACAAATTTGTAAAGTGGAAAAATACTATTTCGTTTCATTTTCTTTTTTATTATTAATAAAATACAACGCGTTTGCTTCCTTTGTTGGCGGACAAATTGTTCTGTTTTGGCAAGTGAGCTGATTGCTTGCTGGTTTTTGCTGGGAAGGTGTCTGTTTACTTTTTACAATTTTCTAGCAAAAGAGAATAAAAACCCCTTACTCTCTGAGAAAGTTCTTGCTGGGAAAGTAACCAGACAGATTTATTATTGTATCATATATCTTAACACTATTTCTCGTCGAAGAACGGCTTCCCTCCTCTCACATGATAAGTTAGGGCTGAAAATCGCGGTGGGACTTATAACAGGTCACTGCAGAGTGAGGTCCCTAACTTCAAAATGGGACGACAGTGGCATTGACTACTGCAGACTATGTGTAGATGCGGAGGAGATAGAGACTGTCGAACATCTGCTTTGTTGTTGTTGTAACAGTGTTTTTATTATGTTTATATGTTCGTTCCTCTGTTCAACTTGGCTCTGGGTCTATCTCCAGTTCCAGAAAAATGGTTTCTTCGATGGGAGCCACAGATCCACTGGAGTTAGATGGGTAGGTTTGGCGGAGCAGTTAAAAAGGTGTTGTGTGTCGTGCGGGCCCATGCCGCATACTGGGCATATGTCTTGCACGGCGCGATCGATTTCCGCCCAATACGAATTTAGGCGACTGCAATATCCCGAGCGTAGTTGAGCCAAAACTACTCTGGTTTGTCGTGGCAGCTGACGTTCCTCAGCTGCGATAGATGGAGGATGTACTCCGAGTACTTTATTCACACTATAATTGCTTAAGGCCTTGGCAACTGCGTCCGTGTGAATGGTATTCAATCCTGCTTGATATGCTTGTTGATCTAGGGGTTTTCTCCTGTATCGTTGGACCTCTCCCTCTAGAGCATGTATATCCTTCCTGTAGTGCGATTCTCTAACTGATTTTTTGAGCTACCGACAAATGTCGGTCAAATTAAAATGCTTATAATTTCAGTAGTTAACGATATTATTTGGTAAGTTAGCGACAAATAAAAAAGTAGTCGTAAAGTTCTACCGATAGCAACCGTGTTGTCAACTTTTATTTGAACTTTTCATTCATAATTCTGCGTTTTAATGTTACCGATTTTTGTCGGTAGAATCGCACTACTGATCTCCCTGAATGGGCCGGGCCTACCCACAAGATGGTGATTGGGATGGCTCACACGATAACATCCAAGCATGTACTGCAACGAAAACATCTTATTGTGTTGCTTTACAGGAAGAATTTTTGCCTCCTCATGTAGATGGTCCACTGAAAATTTGAGGAGGCACCCTGTCACTGTTCTCAGGGCGGCATTCTGGCAAGTTTGAATCTTTGTCCAGTTCGTGCCACACAATCTCGGGGACCAAACTGGAGCCGCATAGCTTACCACAGACCGACCTATAGCGTTATATGTGGCCAACAAGATTTCTTTATCTGCACCCCAAGTGCTGCCGGCCAGGGACTTGAGGACCTTGTTCCTACTTTTCAATTAGTCGCAGATAGCTGTGACGTGTGCGCACGACGTGAATGTAGTGTCGAATGTGACCCCTAAAATTTTAGGGCAGTTTGTGGTCGGAATTCTGCTACCGTCGACCACGACATTCAACTCACGTCCAAACTGCGCTGTCCAAGTGGTGAACAGAGTGGCTGTAGATTTTGTGGGGGAAATCTGCATATTCCTCGAATGGAAAAAGGTGGTAAGATCGGTTAAATAGTTGTTCAGTCTCTCACAGATGTCATCAGGATAGATACCCGACGCCAGGATCGTGCAATCATCCGCATACGTCACGATCTCAATGCCGTCTGGAGGGGGTGGAATACAGGAGAGGTAGAGGTTAAACAGTTCCGGAGATATCGCCCCACCTTGGGGAACTCCCTGTTTCACTCTACGGGGTTTGGACTTCTTATTCCTGAATTCCATGTACGACTGGCGTCCACACATATAGTTGACGATCCAACGTTTCAAGCTCGGCCGGAAGGTTGTCTGCTCAATGTCCTCAAACAGCGTGGGGTGCCTGACTGTATCAAAGGCTTTTGATAAGTCAAGCGCCACCATCACTGTTCTATCGCACGGTAGTCTCTGGTTGAGTCCTTTACAGATATATGTGGTAATGGCGTGCAGCGCTGTTGTCGTGCTGTGCTGCCTACGGAATCCAAGCTGATGATCGGCAACTTGATAGCTATTTCTGATACTGGGGAGGAGCAAGGCCTCAATTGTCTTTGCTACGGGCGACAAAAGCGAAATCGGTCTGTACGATTCACTTTTGCTGGCATCCTTGCCTGGCTTCCGTAGTGGGACCACCCTGCACATTTTCCAGACTTCGGGAACAACGAGGGTGGCTAGCGACAAGTTGAAGACTATGGTGAGATACTCGACTCCCGGCTCATCCAGCTGCTTCAACATTTCCATGGAGATACCATCAGGGCCCAACGCTTTGGATGATTTTGCGTTCCTGATGGGATTGGCAACATCATCCATTGTAAATTGTGGTGGCTCATCCTCGCCAGGAAGAGATCTGATGCGACGTAATACTCTTCTCTTCGCCATGTCACTCTCGGGATGCTCGACAAACTGTCGATTGAAATTACTTGCGCACCTCTTCGGGTCAGTCAACGTAACGTCGCCAAACGTGACTGAGGTCCTACCTTCCCTTCTTCCAGGGTTCGAGAGTGACTTAACCGTTGCCCACAATTCACCTATACGGCTCCAATGTTGCAGCTCTTCAGATGATTTAACCATTTGTTCCGCTTATGCTCGCCGACCAGCCTGTTAACTTTCAGTGTCAGCTCCCTGACTCTGGGGTCATTGGGGTTGATACGACGAAGCTCATCACGCTCATTTGCTAATCCCGTCGCCTCTGCTGGGAAATATGGTCTTACTTCGGGTATTCGACCAGCAGGGATATGGCGAGCGGCTGCAGCAGTGTCCAATGTTGCAAACAAGGAGATACCGTACACTAGGCAGATATGAGATAGACACTCTGACCTTCCTGTCTAACATAGATCCCATCGTCCAACTCAACTTTGCCAGACATCTAGCATGGCTTGGCAAAAGTCCTTAACAACCCTTAATAATCAGACTTTTTTCACTTTTCCAGATAATTCCTTGGCGTCAATCTCTACATCTCCCGCACTCACCATCATCTCCATCATCATTAAATAGCCTACACATGATGGACACAATGGACCAACGGTCTCCGAGTTAAGCAGTCACCTATTCTAATAGAGGGCAGTGCATCCTTAAACCTAACCTAACCTATCATGATATTTAATACTGTTTAGGATCCAAATTCCAAACGTAACGCGCGTGGCAAGCAAACACTTTTACTAATTTTACTATTTCCCATATTCAAAAAATATAGAAATAGTCCATATTTACATTAGGCAATTTTCTTTGCGTCAATTGTCAGTTGTGGAGAGAGGGATGAGGCATTTGCTAACCCTTTGCCTCTCAACACTCTCTCTCACCAACAAACTGACAATTGCCGCAAAGAAAATTGTTTAATGAAAATATGGACTTAACAAATTTGCAAAATCTTTCTTATAGTACGGTTACACTAGAGATATTTGCAGGGTTAACCCACTTCGAGAGGATTTATTTGACGTTTGCGCTATGGAATTGACATTTGAAATCCAAACCCACTGGGTTAATCCATTTATTAGTCCCAATTTACATTAGGCGAGTTTACTTGCGGCAATTGTCAGTTTGATGGAGAGAGAGGTGAGGTATATGGTAACCCTTTGCCTCTCAACACCCTCTCTCACCCACAAACTGACAATTGCCGCAAGTAAACTCGCCCAATGTAAATTGGGACTGACATAGCAATATTTACCATTGCCTGAACGTAGTATGATATGTTAAATAAGTTATCAATGCAGTGTGAATATCGAATTTAAGAAGAAGAAACAGATTTGTTTTGTTTGCTGAAAATCGAAAATGTCTATTGGATATTGAAAAAAAATGCTAAATAAAATAAATAAACTGCAACAAAATACTCTGTAAATAAATTATTAAACGACATTGTGGTATTGCGACTTCTTATGTCCGTAAAAAAATTGATTTAAAAGGTGATATTGCTTACCGAAAGGAATCGGAGGACATGATGGAACAAGTAAACAACACCCGTTATGGAGACACAGAATGGGAGGCTCGAGAAGTTAGTATTGCAACCACAATTCAAGACATAATTTCAAAAAAAATAATAATGTTTTCTTTTTCAACTAGTCACAACGACAGCGCGAGCTAGAAGAAGCCCGTGCTCGGGCAGCACAAATGGAGAAAACTATGAAGTGGTGGTCGGATTGTACTGCGAATTGGCGTGAAAAATGGAGTAAGGTATGTTATAAATGCCCGGTAACGTAAACCGCATTTCTGTGGTTACCAACATTTGTTATGTCAATACAAACGTAATTGATGTATATCCTTCGCATATATACAGGTGCGCAATGAACGTAACAAAGCTAGAGAAGAAGCTAAACAGTTAAGATCGAGCCTGGAAATGGCAATGAAGGAGGCCAACTCTTATAAACGCGAGAAAAATGATCTGGAAATACAAATTTCGCAACTCAAGAAAGAAATGGAAAAGGTTCACTCGTTGATGATGAAACATGCGGGTCAATTCCATAAGACTGGGTACATTTTATTATTTCTTGTGAGTTTGAGAAGTACTTTTTTAATTCTTTTTTTTTCCTATTTAGAGTGGCCGATACCGGCGAAGAAGCTGAAGGTAATGTACGTGATTCGAATAATTCCCCTGATATGTCTTCCGATGGCTTGAAAAATGTCAATAGTGAAGACGGTTTGGTGACAAAATCTGCAGGAGGTGATCTAAAGGACTTGGATATAGAAGAATTCATTTTAAAGGGTGCAATGCCAAAACCGAATTTAACAGATATGGGTAAGTTAATAAGAATTGGTTTTTGAAATCATATTTTTTCATTCGGTACGTGTTATTGAGACTATTGCCAACAGTTTTTATGAGGATATAGTAATTGCGTTAGTAACTTATTTTCAAAAGCAAACAAATATGTAGGTAGGGTAAGTGCACCTAATGTCGGCATGTACCAGTAGTCGGCACCTTTTGAATTTGAACTCAAGTAACTAAAAATTAAGAAAACAAAATAGGTAAATAATCTTAAAAATGCTTCAACAATATTGTCAACTAACTTTATATAAAATTTCATTGAGCTAGGACCAATTATTATATCGAAATTTAAGTTTTTGTCAGTGAGGGTTTTTCACCACAACCGAAAATGCATGTTTCTTAAGAAAAAAATTGTGGAGATGTTAACCTTATAAGCTCTGTAATTATTTTAAAATGAAGAAATTTTCCACAAAATTTCGTTATGTAGGTAGAGAACAGATAAAAGAACACTTTAGAAAAAGAAATTTTTAAAAAATATTTATAATTGTGCAATTTTTGCAGATGCCGACTTTAGGGACAAAAAAATATAAAATTTGCCTGAAGTCGGCATGGGGTTATAAACATTGATTTTTATCGATTACTTTTAGCTAAAAATTAAAAAAAAATACCAAAGAAATACTTTAAAGGCTAATTAATAAAAAAAATAGTTTCAATTTGAAAGGAACTTTAGCGATTTTAAGCAATATTAGCCATGATTTGAAGTACGTACGTTGTGGGGTGCCGACAACTGGGTAATAGATGCCGACTACTGGTACGAACTAATTTATTTAAACAATATGTTTAAATTCCCTTATTTTTTGAAGTAAAATCAATAGAAATGTATACAAATAAACTAGAAATGTATAAATAAGTAATGCTTAAGCTATAGTTCTTTCAAATATTTAAGAAAAAATGTAAAGTATGCATTTTTTCTTTATTTAAATATAACATGCCGACTACTGGATCATATCATGCCGACTATTGGGGAATGGTGCCGACTACTGGTGAAAAAGCAGTATTTCACTAAAATTGTATTTTTTGCATGTTGAACAGAAATAATCAAAAAAATTGTTTATATAATCTAAAACTACACAAAATAACGAATCATAACAACTTAAATTTAATTTGATTGGATATTTAGACTCGGAATGACATACGGCTGAAGATACGAGAATCCTTAAAGTGCCGCCTACTGGTGCACTTACCCTATTTTTAATATTTTCCGTCAATAAATGCCTAAAGAATATTTATGACTTAAAACTATTTCTAGAATCACGAGGATATTTGTATGTGTGTTACTTATTGCTAAACTCGTATCAAAAGGGGCAACTTTTCATTATAAAAAATCGCCCACTTTTGTAGGTAGATATTTGAAGGTTATTATCCGAAAAATTCGTAGATTTAAATGTGTTTATTATTTTGGCCTATATTTTTCTATTTATTTTGAAATACACTACTAAAGTATATTTTGTTATATACTATAGCTACTGAATTTGCCACAGCAACATTTTTCTAAATTCGTTTCTATTCTCGTTTCCTCTGTGTATTATAGATGCAGTTTCCGCAGAAGAGAAACGCTTAATACAACAACTTTCTAAAGACGACTTTGATGAAGATTATTTGCTACAAAAAATCTCAATGTTGCAGTTGCGATTAGATGAAGCTCAAAAAACAGTGCAAGCTGAAAGAGAGTAAGATCCGTTTTTTATTTCCTATGAAAAATTATATAAACACATAAATATTTTTTTACAGTGAAAAGCATGTTCTACATAAGAATATTGAAAAATTGTCTTTAGAAATACAGGAAGTGCGTGACCGCCAAGAAGAGTTGAGATCTGCCAAACAGGTGTGTTTAACATTATGCTGATACCACTGCAAATAAAGAATAATTATTTTAATTAATTAAAAACAAACAGGAGGCTGTACGAGAGCTACTAACATTACAGGAATCACATCGTGCTGAAATGCGCATAATTAACAATTCTTTGGCCGAAGAGATATCATCGCGGGAAAATCTTGAAAGACGTCTGGGTGAATTGCGCACAGAACTTGAAAGGCTTCAGGCAGAAAATGCTTCTGAATGGGGAAAACGTGAACGTCTGGAGACGGAAAAACTTGGACTGGAGCGTGATAATAAAAAATTGCGCAGTGAAATTCGTGACTTGCAAGATCGATCAGATCGTAAGGGTAGGCCATTGCCTGCAACTGATGTCGAAGTGCGGGCTTTGCAGCAAGAATTGTCGGAAAAGACAAAGGTAAACGCTTAACGTTTGTATTTCAAAAAAAAGTAAGTAAACTGTTTTATTTCCCTTCATTTCTTAGGAATTAAGTGAACTGAAAATATCACATTCCAAGTTGAAAAAGCTTTTAGCTGAGACAAATACCGAATTGGGTCATGCCGTAAGACGAGCTGAACAATATGAAGCTGAGGTAAGTACAGGAATGGGAATAAAGTGGGGTTATTTTCTCTCGAGTTTTGGCAGTAATTCGGGGTTTTGGTTTGTGGAGCATAAAAATTATTACAGAAAATTATAGTCATACGTCTACATATTACTACAGCCCCGTACAAGGTATTAATTATTCAACGTCAGATAGTATTGAACAGCTTATATTAACCCTGTGATGTACTTTGTATGTAATTATAAGCGGTGATAAATATTCCAACTGCGCAACGCGTCTTTTAAGTGTATAAAGTCAGCGTTTTTATCACAACATTTACTTTCCTGTCCTGATCGGAGATATCTGTTTCATTTTGTTAGAGATTGTCAGTAGCCCATAATACCTTGCCTAAAAACTTTGACGTGACACATTTTTCTGCGTCATTAATTAGTTACTGATTTTTTGGTAGCCCCAGTTGTTGGAGTTTTCTTGGCAGGTAAAATGTCATTTAATTTATAATTTGTGTTAGAGAAGCGTTTCATTTGTTTAATAATGGAGTTTTGATTTACAAGCAAACTCTTTTCGCTACATTGAAAATGTGATTTTTACTATGTTCCAGAATTTGAAAGTTTAAAATGTTTACCACTTTTCCCTGATTAATTTTAAAAGTTTTACAACATCCTATATTTGTAATACATTGTATATATTTTATTTTCTAATTATATGTTGCACATATTTTTATTAATATATAATGTTACGTTACAGAATCAACAAACTTATTATTCAATTTGAAAACTGAAAATATACATTTTAAAATAGTATTTTTTCATAAATGCATTGGAACATACTGTGGTACTGAATAATTAAATATATAAATATGAACATATTTAATTGGCAAATGCAGCAATACCGGTTATTGCACGACCCAAAATTAGAGCATGAATATCATGGGTACCTTCATAGGTATTGACGGCTTCCAGATTCATAACGTGACGTATAATATGATATTCATCCGAAATACCATTACCACCCAACATGTCACGCATGATGCGAGCAATTTCTAAAGCTTTGCCGGCATTATTGCGTTTGATCATCGATATCATTTCGGGTGTATGCAGCTTCTTATCCTTTAGGCGGCCAACTTGAAGACATGCTTGCAAGCCAAGTGCTATTTCAGTGCTGGCATCAGCAAACTTCTTTTGTATTAATTGATTTGCGGCTAGTGGACGCTTAAATTGCTTGCGATCCAAAGTATATTGTCTTGCAATTTCAACACAAGCTTCGGCAGCACCTAATGCACCCCAAGCAATACCATAACGAGCATTGTTAAGACAACCGAAGGGTCCCTTGAAACCCACTGCATTGGGCAAAAGGTTTTCTTCGGGTACATGTAAGTCATCCATAAGAATCATACCGGTAGGTGAGGCTCTTAAAGAAAATTTGCCCTGAATTCTAGGTGTCTCCAAGCCTTTAGATGATTGCTCACGATCCACAATGAAACCGCGTACCTTATCATCTTCTCCCTTGGCCCATACAATGATAACATCGGCAATTGGTGAACTGGTAATCCATGTTTTTGAGCCATTTAAAATATAACATTTTGATTTGCTATCATATTTTGCTCTAGTTTCCATGCCAGCTGGATCGCTGCCGTGATTAGGTTCAGTTAAGCCAAAAGCACCTGAAAGCATGAAAAATTTCAATATTATCACTTATCTATCTTAGATTGCGTTTAACACTTGAATGTGTGTTATCACTCAAATGTTTTGCTTGCTACTTGATTTGCAAAATACATACATAAATACTTAAATAAATATATACATATGTATGCACATATTATTAACTCACCAATTAATTTTCCTTGGGCCATGCGTGGCAAATACTTCTCCTTTTGTGCATCTGTACCATAATCATAAATGGCACCCATAGCCAAGGAGCTTTGAACACTCATGGCTGATCTATAGGCAGAGTCGACACGTTCGATTTCTCTTGTCAATAGACCATAGGCCACATTTGAGACACCGGCACATCCATAACCAGTTAGAGTACAACCCAAAGCACCCAAGCTTCCGATCTCTTCCATAATTTCCTTATGGAAAAATTCCTCTCTATTGCCTTTTGTCACTCTGGGTAACAGAGTGGTTTGACAATAGTTGTGAAAGGAATCACGTATAGCAATTTCATCTTCGGTCAATTGCGATTCCAAATTCAATGGATCTTGCCAGTTGTATTTTGGCACCTCAGATGATTTTGTGGCAAATGTTGCCCTGGACACTAATGGACGCAGTTTTGTTAATAGATTTTGTGCAATCATATTTTATTTATTTAGCACAAATATAATAATTTGTGTGTTAGATAAGTATATTTATTAAAATTAACGCACACAGCAACAATAACAAAACACAAAATCAGCTGCTGATTTCTCTTCGCTAACCGCTCCGCTTTGCCGGAATATTCTCACTTGACTAAATGGAAACTACTTGTGTACGAGAATGTTGTGTTACGATGCAGAGACACATGACGAAGATACAGCCAAGTGAACAGAACAAGCCCCTTGTTGTGCTCTTGATAGCAATGCGAGTGTTATCAATATTCATTCGCTCTTTATTTTTATCAAGTTATTTTATACGTTTTCTCATATGTTATTTGTTTATGGAGGGCTTAGACAGATTGACATACAGTCAACCAGTTGTGGTATAAGGTATAATGTAATTGTTTTTTTAGAAATCATTTGTCGAAATTCTTTACAATATGCAATATATATATATATATATATGGCATATCTTTCCTTTACCGCCCCACATCAGAAAATTATGAAAAAATTACCACAGTTTGCCACATAGTGCTTTTCATGCCGATTATAACGATGTATTTCTGTTGTTGGGGAAATATATACTTACCGAGATATAGGCCTCCCAATTTCCGAAAATTCCCTTGTTTACTTGGGAAAAACATTTACGATTTAAAAAAAGTTTGTTCGCGTAGCCGAAATTCGCTCCTGTCCATAGGAGAAAGTCTTAAATCCCCGGCCGAAGACCGGTCACTTAAGAAAACTTGCGATTTAAAGGAAATTTTTGTATTTTTTTCTGCGAAGGGTCGGTAAAGGAAATTTGTTCCATATATATATACATATATATATATATATATATATATATATATATATATATATATATATTACAATTTTATTAAGCTTTAATGGGGGTTGTTCTGAACGAAAATTCCCCGAGAGTTTAGTCTTTCCGAAGTGAAAAAAAGAACTAAAAGGGAATTTTCGTTCAGAATAACCCCAAATAAGTTATATTGTATATTTAGTTATTTATTTGCCTTTTCTTTAATTAAATAAAATTTAATGTTAATAATGGATTTTCCAAAGAGCGCGGCAATATGTGAAACTCTTCTGGAAAATGTAAGAGATGGGTCGTTCCAGAAACTGAGCTGTTGAATATCCCTCCAAACTGCACTGAAATGGCATTTAGGTTTCTAAATATTTGGGAGTATGGCCAAATAAATTATATACTTATTTAAATTTAATGAAAATGCATTTCACACCGTTATGAAAGTTTTGAGTATTAAGCTATACATTGAAATAAATTTTGAATTTTTCAATAAGCGCCATTCCAACAGTTGTATGTGTATGTACTGATCACCAGATCAGGAAACAAGAAACCAAATTGATCACGTTGTGATTGATGGAAGACATTTATCGAGCATGTTGGATGTACCAGCATATTCCACTCAACTAGCCCAATTGCTTTATAAAAGCTCCCCTTGTGGCAAAGTATTGCCCACTCCATGCACCAAGGAATCAATGGTATGACCATGAGGGATGTGCTGCAGGGATGTGGTCTATTTTACAATCAGTAACAACCCGTAGCGCACGATAGAGGTATCGGGAGAAAAGGAGAGAAGAAAAACGCCTTTTCTGCAGGAAAAAGTGAGAAATGGAAAAGCAGAAGGGTGAAAAAATCGAGATGTACATGAACCAGAATGAAGTCCGAAAATTATACCAAAGAGTAAAACATCAAACTGATGGTTTTGGTACAGGCACATACTCCTGTAGAGTACAGATACATATAGTGTGCTTCGGTTATGGAAAGGCCATTTTACCAAATTGTAGGTATCCAATACTAGCGAAGACGATAAAGTTACAATAGATCCAATCCCAGAAGATGGCATTGTGCCTATACCGCCCAGCCAAGATAAGCATCATATGTCCCGGCCACAAGAAAGGACTTAAGACTGTTTGCTCCAATAAGATAGTAATCTGGGATATTAACTGATACCATGCCATGTCTGATTTTGGTATTTTCGTAAAGTTCATTTAGCTTTGTAAGATGATATTAACGGATATTCGGTCATCAGTTAAAATAGGAAAGAACCCTTCCGCACAGTATACTACCAAAAGAAGTTTCAGACAAGGAGACGGCCTCTGGTGCGATCTATTCAACATCCTGTTGGAAAAAGTTTATGCGAGTTGCGAAAGTCAAAAAAGTGGGACAATATATTCAAACAGCCACATGTTACTTGCTTATACGATCATGAATCGATCGGTAAAAGAAGTAACTGGTACCTTTGAAAACGACGAAAGAGAATTTGCCAAAGTCAGTCTGGCAGTAAACGGTGCTAAAACCAATGTTTCAAACTTGGCAGGTAGTCTGCTCGATGTCCTCAAACAGTGTGGAGTGATTGACAGTATTAAAGGCTTTTATGTCGATCACAACCAACACTGTCATATCGCACGGCTTGTTCTGGTTGAACCCTCGGTTAATGTGTGGTAAGATGACGTGTATTGCTGTGCTGCTTATGCTGGTTTCACTAGCTACTCTACTCATTTTCCAGGCTTCGGGGGACAATGTGGGTGGCAAGCGACAGATTGAGCACTTTTTTAAGTTACTCAACTCCTGGCAAATTCAGCTGTTTCAACTTTACCATGGAGATAACTTAAGTGCCTAACGCCCTGGATGATTGTAATGCTTTGAAAATTTGAAAATTTGGAGGTTCCCCCTCGACAGGAAGAAAGCTAATGCGACGTTAGTACTTTCTTTTCTCTTCGCCCTGTCATTCCTGAGCTGCTCGACAAATTGTCAACGGTCATATCTTACTTCTTTCCAGGGTTGGAGAGTGACATAATTTACTAATTCCGGCTCCATTGTTGCAACTCTTCAGATGATCTAGCCACTTTTTCCGCTTGTGCTCTCCGTCCAATCTATTAACTTCCAGTGTTAACTCCCTAACTCTGGCTCGACAAAGCTCATTACGCTTATATGCTAGTCCCTTCGCCTTTGCTGAAAAAATGTGGTATCATTTCGGTATGTATATAGCGAGCGGCTGCAGGTGTGATGATGTCCTGGTACATTCATTCTTCTAATCAAACATTAGTAGGGTTAAGGGGTATCTGGACATTGGAAAATTGCAACTATAGTAAGCATATACTGAACTCAACAATTCTTCACTAATCTCCGTGCTACGTACATTGCAAGATATAACCTTATGACAAAAATTAGTTAATATTAAGTGTGTCTGCGTACTCGATAATTTGTAATCATTATTACAAATTGTTACTGAATGTTGTTTTTTTACACAAATGTTCAGTAAAAGAGAATGAATTGAGAAACTCGTTTTGAAATTTTTATTACTGAAAACTTATAATTTTTACTGAAGGAATTTTGTTCAGTAACATTTTGTAGCTTTAAGCAGTTGTCAGAAGTTCAAAATATTCAAATATCATAATCGTAAATATTAATCAAATTGAAAATTTTTACTGAATGTTGTCTTTTTACTTTTTTAATTTTTTCCTTTGAAAGAGTTTAAAATGCTTTACTCTCTAAAAAGATGTTACTGAGTAATATTTACTGAGAAAGTACAAGGACAAACCTATTGTCAGATTATAAAAATTAAAAAATCTAATTCTTTCGAAGCTTCGAATCAAAAACTGATAAAAATATATGTTTTCTTTGATATTTTCAAGGTAAAACGTTTACGGCAACGTGTGGAGGAACTAAAACGAGAATTGGCATCTGCCGAAGATGAGTTGGATTCAGCCGTCAATCAAGTGCGTCGTTTACAAAGATCCAATGATGAATTGGTCGGTCAAAATGAAGGTTTACAAGTTCAAATACAACACCTACAAACAAGGTTTGGAATTCTATTATTTACTTATACTTTTAATTGGGGTTTCAATATTGAACTAAAACCTTTTAACTTTTTAACGTTTGGAATGCTGCTGGAATTTACCAATTACATTTATCACACTAATTTTCTATATGTATAATGTAAAATTATCTCTTAAAAATAACACACACACACTTAACATTAGACGAATCCCCAGTCCCCAGTTGCGTGGTGGTGGAAGCTATAATGGTGTTCAGTTGCGTAGCAAGATTGCTGTTGAAATACCCAGTGATTGTTTGCCAAATATCAATGATTTGCGCCAAATATTTGATGATGGGCCAACTCAAAGTAATGCTGTTGGACTACGTCACTCTACGGGTGGTGCAGCTGGCAACGAAGCATCATCATCAAAACGTTCTAGTCACACCGAACGTACCCTCTTGCAACAACAACAATCAAGTAATTTTTTCGATGCTAAGACATCGCACGTCGAGGAGAATATATTTGAATCGAAAAGTCGTAATTTGGAATTCGAGAGAGCAAAACAGAAATTTGATAATCCGTCGCATTTGCATCATCAACATCATCACCACCAGCGCGAACAACGTGAACGGTCATCTGGAAGACATGGTGGACAATCAACTACCAATAGCAATGCTTCAAATTCAACTACCAATGCCCCGAATAATCGGGCAAATTTAGTATTGCCATTGAAATCTAGCACAGCTATTGGAGGAGGTAATCATATGGGTAATTCAAATTCTCCGAATCTGAACACAAACTCATCAAATCTTTCCAAAGACGATATAAATCGTCAATTGTTTGAGGATCATTCACGTTCTTCGACGGTTGGTGGTAGCGGTATTGGTGGTGGAAATGCTGATTCCAAATTGTATGCCAAAGAAAATACAAATTCTGCTCCATCTGGAAACTATTCCAGGAACAGTATAAATCTAGATGGTCTGAAGGTATCAGACGATGAGGTAAGTAGTTTACCGGTGCAATGAGCAACAAGATGTGCTCATATTTATAATGTCAATGTAATAGGTTAAAAGTAGTTTTTTGTTACTGTGCTTACATTTTGAGTTTTATATATCTTTTGTTTTATATTTTTTAACAACAATTTGCTTGTCTGATATGTAAATTTGTAAGTATGTTGGGTCACTAAAATACAGTTTACTAACATAAGTAGAGATCATTTACCACTTTCAAAAATAAATTAACTTGAACAAATTATTTACTTTTTCACATAGACTCCGTAATTATGGATCTACAAGTTTGCTACTCGACGAAGAAACAGAAGGAAACAGTGAATGAAATATTGCAGTAGTCGAAGTCTAATTCATTAACGGAACTGTGCTAACATGGATCAATTGGTTTTCGCCAATCAACAAAGAAGATGAAGGATTACTCTTTAATCATTAATATGCAACATTTCTATTCCATTTTAGAAGAAGAAAAAAGTAACAGATCATAAGTATTATTTTAATAACACAACTACAACTACAGAGGACGTTTCCTTATCTACCTTTAAGTATTACATAACTAGTTCGTATATTATAACATTTCCATGAAAGTCTGTGTGCATTTGTATCTATCATCAAGCATTTATGCATCCATACAACATTTGTCCTACGACATCCATATTCATTAGCCTTCACAAAATGTACGTACATAATCGTATGTATGAATTCATATATAACAAAATACATTATAAAAACTGCAGTATACATTATCGACATATTCAAAATATGTGTATGTATGTATTGGAACCAATTCGATTATACAATAAAATATTAACTATCCTCAACTTTTGTTCGTTGTTTGTTTCTCTATGACACTGTTAGATGATAGCGGAGAGTACCGAAATATATATACAGTTTTGGAGTTAATCTAATTTTTGGCCAGATGTGGTATAATTTTGAACTCATTTAATTTAATTTGTTTGCTATTTTCAGTATTAAATGCCCATTACCCCACTACTAAGTACTAAGCAATGCGAAGAAACTTGGTCCACAAGGTTAGGTTAAAGGACGCGCGGCTATCATAATAGGCAGCCGCTCCACTCGGAGACCTTATGGTCCATTGTGTTTATCCTGAAAGAAATAAATGTTTTGGAAAGGATAGACAGAGTATTTAAAGATTAGATTAGAATTATTAAGTTGGATTTACGTAGAGTGGGTATTTGCCAAGTTATTTTTCCGTTAGAGCCATCCCAGGCCTTTGGAGAGGAAGAGCAGACTTATCGGTTTTGCAGAAGGCTGTTAGAGATTAAATCGTGCGTTCACCCATGGTGCGCAATCTTCTGGACATAAACATTGGAAAGCGGCATAACAGGTACGCGATTGTTTCTATCTATTCTTCATCTTCACACAGCCTGCAATAGTCAGTAATTTCATTTCTTTCCCATTTGCCAGTCATTGATCTTATCCTATCGGATTACATAATTGAGAGTAGTGATGCGGTTCTTGGTTTTGAAGGGACTGGCCAGATTGCTCTAGATAAGCTACAGACAGGTACATTTTGCCAATATTGACGGACCTTGTCCAGATAGCCTTGGCACAAGAGTGCCTTGATAGTGTTATCGATCGCGATTTTTGTTGACTCCGATCCGCAACTTGTCAATTCATACGCTTTTTTATTACCTTCGATGTCGCGGGACCTGACGATTGACTTTAGGACCCCCAAAGCATTCTTACAATCTAAAGCCAGGCTTGATGGAGTGGGTCCTAAGTGAGAGATATCCGAGAGGTTTTCAGATAGTCTCATATACTCCTATAAGAAGAGAGCTATAGGGCGAACAAAAATAAAGTATTGTCCAAAGGTGAATTTTCACGGAAATTCTCTAATTCAATTATGGTCCAATGGGAGAAAAACTTTACCAGATCATTGTTGTGGCTAAAAAATTAATCCTATAAAAATTTGTAAAAATCGGATCGGATTTTGATATAGCATCAATATGCATATTTGGCCGATTTTGGGCCCACGGCAGCTGCTTCTTTGATACCGGATTGTTCTGGAACCAAACAACACCCATGTTCCGGCCAGCTGCATCTCAGTGTAGACATGTTTGTATTTGTGTCGGCTTTCTGTGTTGGGACCAGCATTGCCCGATCCCGGAATGCCTGCTCCGGATTCTTTTGGTCCGTGCCTGGACGGAGGAATACAAAGGACTAAATCTTCGCAATTTAATTGCAATACCGAGGAAATAGTGGGTATCTTGAGTCGGAAAAATATCATGGTATCGACGCTGAAGGAAACCAAGCTCAACAACAATTGCAGCTTACAGCGTTGTGATGGTTGTAACGTGCTGAGGAAGGATCGCACCAGAAGTGGATTGGGTGATTAGCTTTCCAATTGCAACAGGCTGTTCAAGACAGACCTATCTAGCTTGAGCCTGGCTCAAACGACCCGTGTATTGAATGGCTGCCACCCCAGATGTGGGTGGAACTGTCGAGGTAGAGTTGCTGAACGTATACATCCCCCATATAAATACATAGCTGTACTCCAGGATATATATTCAATATTAACACGCTTTTGGCGGTTCTTACCGACTGGTCTTGGGGGACTTTAATGCTCATCATGAGCATTCGGTCCTCGGAAGCGACCAGAAGGGTATAGAATGGTCTGAGCAGATTGCTAGCTGTTTGTTTTGAACGGTCACAGAGGACCCTCATACAAGAATTAGCGGAAAGTGCCACAGTTCGCCAGACATAACACTCGTGTCATCTGGGCCCTATTCCTCGAAACAATTTATCAACTTTTCATTTTGCACTTAGCAATATTTTTTGAAAATTTTCACATTTTTGTGTTCCACAGAACCGTTATTTTTGGTAAATGATATGTTAATTGAGTGCCTAAGTTCTTACAAATTATTTGCTCTCTTTTTAATTTCTGTTCCACCGACGTTTTCTTCTGCTGATTTTTGATAAGTGCAAAGTGAAAAGTGATAAGTTGTTTCGTGGAATAGGGCCCTGGTCTGACAAATGAAGTCACCTGGCAAGCCGTCGTTTCTCTTGGATCAGATCATCTCCCCATAATTATGTCCATCAGCAGACCGCGAATTCCGTCGCCAAATGACAGTGACCCCAGAGTCAGAGAGCTGATACTGATAATTAACAGGTTGGTTGGTGAGCATAAGCGGAATAAGTGTTTAAATCATCTGAAGAGTTGCAACATTGTAACCGGAATCAGTGAATTTAGAATGACTCTAAATTCACTCTCGAACACTGGAAAAAGGAAGATATGACCTCAGTCACGTTTGGCGACATCTGTCTGATCCGAAGAGGTGCACAAGTAATTTCAATCAACCGACAGTTTGTCGAGTACCCCGGAAGTGACAGGGTAAAGAGAAGAGTAGTGTGGCCCATTAGATCTTTTCTTGCCTAAATACCAAATTTCAGCCATTTGGGTGGATTGTTGTGGCCACAACTTTCAAAATACCGAAAAGATGGAGGTACCATTTTATGGGGGCTATATGAAGGCGTGGGTGGATCTATACCTACAAATTTCTGGGAGAAAGTTGAATGCCCCCAACGAAGACTAAGTACCAAATTTCAGTCATTTCGGTGTGATAATGAGCCTAAAACCTTCAAAGTACCGAAAATCGGATGGTACCGTTCTATATATATATATATATATATATATATATATACTAGCAAGTGCCCGCTACTTCGTTAGCGGATAATTCACACGAATATAAAGGAGGATAATAAATAAATAAATTAAAATGCAGAGTATAGTTTCACCCGTTCCTATTTACAAATTCTTTAACCAGTAAAGTACGACAGTTTAAGGTATTACCACATATTCTTTCGGTAATTACCGAAATTATAAGCATTTTAATTTTACCGACACTTGTCGGTAACTCACAAAATTAGTTTGTGAATCGCACTACTGAACAGATTTCATTACACATTTGTTTTAAAATAGTTGTTTGGTGGATGGAATATACGGAATCGGGAGAATATATGGGAGCTATATCCAAATCTCAACCTATTCTCGTCAAAAGCAATGGCTATAGTCCTTTGGTCAAAATTGCGACCATCATAAATTTTAACCCGGATAGGATAATAAATGCGACAAAAGTGCATCAACGGATGGACGGGCACGTATAAATGGACTCAGAATGTGATGCTATGTAGATCATCGAAAGGAACCATTGACCTATTTCGTTTCCTTTTGCATGTTACATACAAATGCACAAATTGATAATACCCCTTAAGCTACTTTGCTTCATCAAAAAAGTCATCCCAATGAGCAGTGGGAAAACAAATATGATCGGGAACTTTGTTTCGCACCTATTTCTTAAACTGGGAAAGAAAAGGCAATTCAAAACATATTGCACGATTCATCAGTCTTCGAATCTAAACAAAACCAAATGATAAACTTGCTGATCTCTACAATTTTGTCGTAGTTTGCGTTCGATCACCACAAAAAATATTTTAACTGATATTTTTCCTCATAAACCACTGTTTTGTTTTGACACATTGTGTGCGCAATGTAAAAATAAAGTGGACTTCAATAAGAGCGCTGTTGAAAGATATTGTTTTTAATTCGTTATAGGGAGGTTATTTTGTGTGGGAAATATAACTTGTGTTTAAAAAAACTTCTTTATAGAGAAGTATTCGTTATAGGGAAGTTCGTTATATAGAGGTTAAAATAGGTGAGCATGGACTGAAAAAAACCTGTATTTTCAATATTTCTTCGTTATACAGGCATGTCACAGAAACCAATTCCGATCGAAAGTGGAATTGATTCCGTATTTAGCTTCTTCAGAAACCGAAAAACGAAAAATTCTTTCGGAATGAAACCACTTTTGGTTTATCAAGTGGAATTGCATTTGTTTGGTAACATGTCACTTTAAAACACTGCAAAAGCACTTAAAAATAATAAAAATATTGTTTTATTAACAAAATCGCATTTAGTCTCATATTTTTTGATCATTTTATTGAAAAAATTCGCAAATTTCCATTATTTCTCAATCAACAAAATCAATTATTAACAAAGTGTTGCCACATAATTTTTTTCGTGAAAATCACGTTTTTCTTCGAACAAAGATTTATCAGTTCTAAAAACTAAACAATCTGGCATTACGAATGATAACTTAAAGCAAACATAAAAAAGAACAAAATAAGAATGAACTCAAACACGGCATTTTTCAATGTTATGTTGATTTTTTGAGCCTCAATTACATTAAAACTGAATATCCAATAAAAATTAACATTCTTTTCACACAAAAAAAGCTTTCTTTAAACACAATATTTTCACAATTCCCACTTTCATGCTGTTTCCTAATCATATGTTTTTGTTTTGTTTCTTTTGATTCCTCTAATGTTGCCATATTTATACCAAATAATATGATTTTCGGAATTCACCAAATCGATCGGAATCTGAAGAAGCTTAAACAAAAACGATCGAAATGAAATTACGGAATTGAAACCATTCCGATCGGAATCTGTGACATGCCTGATAGAGAAAAATTCGTTATTGGGAAGTTCGTTATAGAGAAATTCGCGCCATACTTTTTGGCGCGTAATAATACAACATAATGTTCGTGTCATTAGAAAATATAACGTCATCAAAGTACTTTAAAGGACTTGAAATCTTCTCTGTAGAAAATTCGTTTCCCTATATTTTACGGGGAGAGCAGTGGTTTTTCCTATCCCTTCGTGATAATGCTTTTCTGACTTTTTCACGTAACGCACATATTCCAAAATCGTTTTCAATTACAAAACCAAAATTTGATTCTGGTTTGTGGTCTATTATTGATTTCCTAAATTATTTAGTGACGAAAAGTTATAGACTCTACATTTCTATATACCAAGAACGCCATAATAATTCTTAATTGCAAACAGAACAACTCAATTAAAAACACAATTTTTAAAACATCTTCTAACAAAAACTGTATGGGGTTAGTTTTTGATGGAATCGACATCCTCAGATGTAAAAGAAAATCTTGCAATTTTTCTCAACAATCGACTTCGAAAAATGTTGAGTATTTTGATTTGAGTCTGTTGACAGCACTCAACATGAGTAATCCTTTGTCTATACACTTCATTTGTCTATGCCCTTACCATAACTTACAGTTCTCCGAACTTTACAGTATGTATTGCATTTTTATTTTCCAGGGCTGTGAGAGGGTTGCGCCATATTTTTTGGGTTCCGTCGTAATAGTGCAACATAATTTTCATCTCATCAGAAAATATAACGTCATCAAAGTACTTTAACGGGCTTGAAATCTTCTTAGTAGCAAATCTGATTCGTTCCTTTATATTTTGCGGGGAGAAAACTTTTTCCTAACCCTTCGTGATGAATACTTGTTATGTAATACTTTTCTGCCTTTTTCACGTAATACACATACTCCAAAATCGTTTTCAATTACAGAACCAATCTTTGTCTCTGGATTTGATTTCATTAATTATTTAGCGATTTCTTCAAATTACAGATTTTGAAATTGAATAGTTATGACTGTACATCTCCATATACGATAAAATTCTTAATTGCAAATAAATCGTGGTAATATGCACAATTTTATTGCACTTTCATTGATTTGCAAGCATTTAGTTATTACCAAAAAGTCAGGTCCATACAGTTGTTGTTATTTCTGGCCGATTTCTGAATTTATTCCCCTAATGTTGTCTTCAACAGCAACTCATTTGTTCAACAAACCCAACATCATTTATTGAAAGAATTTTTGTTTTAATTTTAAATTGAAAATCAAAATTTTTACAAATGCATCGTTTGTAATAATTTTTTCTAACTGGATTTTAACGAATGAAAATCTTTTGTGCGACACCTGTTATGTGAAAACTAAATCAGGATCGGTTTGTAGTATAGAGTATTTGTATTTACGTTCCACCCTAATACATATTTCAGTACGATCCATCCTAATGTGCAGTATGTGATCTTCTTCTTCTTTTAATTACTGTATGCAGTTACAAGTATCATTTACTCTCACTCTCATCTATTTATCTCTGAGTGATAAAGATACATGGTAACTTGTATATGCATACACACATAAACATACATATAGAACCACTTGTTAGTTTTAAGCTAGTTATGTTTGTTGATGCAAAATAAAAGAATATTAAGCATTTGGAGTTGAAACAAAGAAGTTTCTTTTGGTGTTAATACACTACAATTTGGCGACGAGGAGAAAATTAATAGTTAAAACAACAACGACATAATTTGTGGTTAAATAACCTAAAAAAGAACATTAATATATGTACATACATATAATTAAAAAAAAGCAACAAACCAAACATAGTTACAAACAAATCTCAACACGAATTGAAAACAAATCAAAATCTGAAAAATTAAATAAAAGTTTTTACTGAAAATAATTAAAATATTAAAACGCTAAAGGAACATTAAAAACGCAAAAACTTGAGTGAATGCCGACTAAGATTGAGAATGAAGGCAATCAAAGTTTTAATGCCAGCCAGATTGCTGTGTTCCAAACGGCGAATGTGTCCGAGTTTAACCCCAGTGTGGAATCCTGGAGTGTGTGGAAGGAACGGCTAGAGATCCACTTTTGTGAAATAAATTGCACAGATGATAACGTGCGAAAGTCAATTTTGTTGAAAGCGGTTGGTGCAGTTGCATATAAAGTGTTGCACAGTTTGTGTAGTCCCGATTCTCCTGTGTCAAAGAAGTATGAGGAGTTGTGCGAAATTTTGGACACACAATACACACCACCGACAATTGTCTTCAGTGAACGGAAGAAGTTTCATGTGGCAACCAAAAATGAAAGTGAATCGGTTGCAGAGTGGTACGCCAGAGTGAAGTCGTTGGCGCTTAATTGCAAATTTGGCGATCATTTGGAAGCCTTTGTATTAAATCAATTCGTGATGGGCTTACCAAGTTTTATTTTTGAAAGGCTGTGTGAAGAGGACGAGAAACTGACTATGCAAATGGCGTTGCGAAAAGCCATGATTATGGAGACGAAGAGTATGTCAAGGGCGGCAGAGGCTGAGCAGAGTTCAGTGAACTATTTAAATAAGCAGAGATTTGCCAAGAAAAATTTTGGAAATGCAAATGGCGGTTGCAATAGAAGCAGTGGTAGCAGCGGTAACAGAAGCGGTTCGAGTGGCAGCGGCAGAGGCGATGGTAGCAGAGGTAGTTTTGGCGGTGGCCGAGACAACAAATTTGAAAATGGAAGAAAACCTGTGTGTTCTCATTGTGGTTGGCGCAATCATAAGTCGCAGGCATGCAAATACAAAGACAGTAAATGCCATTCGTGTGGTAAAATTGGACATCTTGCTTCAGTTTGCTACAACAAAAAGAGAAGTGTTAATTTTGTTTCTGATAATCAAAATAATTATGATGATGATGATGATGTTTTTAATTACTCAATTTTTAGTGTGTCGGAGTGCAATTCTAGTGGAGTATATTCTCTTCCGGTTATTATTGATGGAGTTGAATTAAAAGCAGTTTGTGATACAGGTGCTCCGTGTACGTTGTTGCCTAAGTCGTTCCTGGAGAAGAACAATATTAAGAAGATGCTTCGTCCATGTCTTGTGCCATATGTAGATTATAGCGGTGATAAATTGAACCTAGTTGGTGAGTATGATGCCTCGGTTACTTTTCAAGGTAAAACAAAATCGATAGTTGTTGTTGTTGTAGATTCATCGAATCCTCCTTTGTTAGGTCGTACGTTTTTACGTTCTTTTAATTTTGAATTGTTGCAAGTCAACAAAATAGATTGCTCGAATTCTAATTCAATGATTATTAATCAAATTAAAAACGAGTTTTCGAGTGTTTTTGAAGAAAAGTTGGGAGAGTTTAATGTCACTAAAGTTTCGTTGAGAGTTGAGGAAAACGCAATTCCTATTTTTTGCAAACCAAGACCCTTACCGTTGGCTTGGAAGAGTAAAGTTGAAACCAAATTAAAAGATTTAATTAAATCTGGTGTTCTAGAACCAGTTGATAACTCTGATTGGGGAACTCCTTTAGTTCCAATTTTGAAGCCTAATGGCGATTTACGAATCTGTTGTGACTATAAGGTTACTCTTAACAAATGTTTATTGGATTTTAAGTATCCGTTACCCAGAATCGATGAAATTTTTGCATCTTTGCAGGGTGGTGAACTTTTCACGAAGCTTGATTTGTCAAATGCTTACAATCAACTTGTTTTGGATGATGAATCACAATTATTATGTGCTTGGAGTACACATATTGGTACTTTAAAAGTAAAAAGATTACCTTTTGGTGTCAAAACAGCTGCGGCTATTTTTCAGAAAACTGTGGAAAACCTTTTAAGAGATATTCCATATGTTGTTGTTTACCAGGATGACATTACAGTTACTGGTAGAAATATGCAAGAGCATATCAGAACCTTAAGATTAGTTCTTCAGAAGCTTCAATCTTCTGGACTGAAACTAAATGTAAAAAAATCATTATTTCTACAATCTGAAATATCCTATTTAGGATTCAATATTGAAAAAATGGTCTTCGTAAGAATAATGAGAGAATTTCGAGTGTGATTTCTGCTCCTATTCCCAAAAATGTTTCTGAGTTGAGGGCTTTTGTCGGTATGGCAAATTATTATTCCAAATTTATTAACAATTTTGCGCAAATTATGTTGCGATTTTATCATTTACTCAGTAAAGATGTAAAATTCGATTGGTCAGAAAGATGCAAAAAGTCTTATGATGAAATTAAGAAGGCTATAACCTCAGACCAAGTTTTGGTTCATTTTAACGCTGATCTGCCAATTGTTTTGACTACAGATGCATCAAATAATGCTGTAGCTGGGATTTTATCTCATAAATTTTCTGATGGTTTAAGACCAATTGCTTTTGTTTCAAGAGCTTTGTCAAAAAGTGAACGGAATTATAGCACTCTTGAGAAAGAGGCTTTATCGATTGTGTTTTGTGTTACAAAACTTCGCCAATATTTGTTGGGAAATCCATTCGTTTTACGAACGGATCATCGTCCACTTTTATGTTTGTTTGGTAGCAACAAAGGTTTACCTATTATGGCTTCAGCGCGGATGCAACGCTGGGCATTAATCCTTTCAGGATTTGTTTATACAATTGAACATGTAAAAGGTGTTAAAAATGAAGCAGACTGTATTTCAAGAATGCCTCAGAAAAATTTTGAATCTAAAAATATTGAAAATTCTTATATCAATTTTATTGAAAGTCAAGAAAATAACTTGAATTTAAATTTTAAAGATATATCTCGTGAAACGAGACGTGACCCAATTTTGTCAAAAGTTGCCGACTTTGTTTTGGAAGGCACTTTAGTTAATTGTCATGATGACAATCTTTCACCTTTTCGTGAAAAGTATACTCAACTTTCAGTTGAGTATGGATGTATTTTGTGGGGATATCGGACAGTAGTTCCTAAAACCCTAAGATCTAAAATTTTGGATGAACTTCATCGTTCTCATTTGGGTATTGTCAAAACCAAAGCACTTGCCAGATCTTATGTATGGTGGCCTGGTCTTGACAAGGATATTGAAAATTTAATATCAAATTGCATTTCTTGTCAGAAACTTCAATCAAGTCCCGAAAAAAGCACATTAATTCCATGGATGCCTAGTGATTCAGTGTGGAGTAGAATTCACATTGATTTTGCTGGCCCAATCAAAAACTTTTACTTTTTAATAGTCGTTGACTCTTTTTCAAAATTTGTTGAAGTCTTCAAAACCAAAGACATGACAACAAATTTCACCATTTCGAAGCTACGAGAGATGTTTTCTCGCTATGGACTTGTTGATACCATTGTGAGTGACAATGGATCACAGTTCACTTCTCATGATTTTCAAAGATTTTTATCGTTAAATGGTATTAAACATATTTTGACTGCTCCTGGACATCCATCTACGAATGGACAGGCAGAAAATTTTGTTAAAACTTTCAAAAAGTCTATTTTGGCCAATTTGGACCAAAATAAGGATTCAAATTTAGACCAAATTTTATGTCGTTTTCTAATGGACTACCGAAACATGGTACATTGTAGTACTGGTGAGTCTCCAGCGAAAATTTTCTTTGGTAGGACATTAAAAACTCGTTTTTCACTTCTCAAACCTCCTAAAACAAAAGAAAGAATCATGAATTCACAACAACTCAACATTTTAAACCATAAAGGTAACCGTGACATCCAGTTTTGCGAAGGTCAGGAAGTTATGGTGCGTGATTATCGTAACCCTAACAAACCTAGTTGGACTCAAGCAACCATAAAACATCAACTAGGACCTCAATCTTATTCCTGCATTTTAAACCATAACAAGTATGTCATAAAACGACATCTTGATCAGATCCGAGGACAACGTAGACAACAACATCCACACGTCATTGAGCCTGATGTTCAAACACACATAAATAATGATAATTCTTCACTTGTTGTTAATGAAAATCATGCTCCAGAAGAGATTATACAACCTAGGAGAGGACTCAGACCAAGAGAAGGAGGTAGAGTTGTAAAGAAAAATTAAAAAAATATCAGTTAATTGTTTAAAAAAATGTGTAAATTTTCCTTTAAAATATCATATTAATATGATCTCATCATTTTTAAAGACAATTTGTATAAAAAAGATTGTTTCTTAAATTGTTTTATCATTATATATATTTATAATTCATTCAATCATTAATTCAACCACTAAATATGAATTCAAAATAATGTTATTCATTTATTATTTACATTCAAAGAATTTATATTGTACATAAATATTCATATTTTTCAATTTTATATTAATTGCCAACTTTAGGGGGAGCATATAGAGTATTTGTATTTACGTTCCACCCTAATACATATTTCAGTACGATCCATCCTAATGTGCAGTATGTGATCTTCTTCTTCTTTTAATTACTGTATGCAGTTACAAGTATCATTTACTCTCACTCTCATCTATTTATCTCTGAGTGATAAAGATACATGGTAACTTGTATATGCATACACACATAAACATACATATAGAACCACTTGTTAGTTTTAAGCTAGTTATGTTTGTTGATGCAAAATAAAAGAATATTAAGCATTTGGAGTTGAAACAAAGAAGTTTCTTTTGGTGTTAATACACTACATGTAGTTTTTGCGTAATTATCACCAACTGCGACATCTGTTGCAATGGAAGATAACAAATGTCTTGTCTTTCTATTATTTAGTGGTTTACGATAAAATAAGTGCGCCTAGATGTAAACTACAAAATTTGAAATTATGTGTGATCGTTTGCGGTATCATGAAGTTATAGCATTGTTAATTTGACACATGTCTTGCAGAGGGCCAACTAAGTGAATAAGTACGTAATAATAATGAAAAATAAGGATTTTTGTTGTTGTTATTTTCTGTGGTTCCAGGACGAATTTTCTAAAACCCGGCCTTATCTCGCACATTTGCATCAACAGTGACCCACTGGTAAAATTTCAAGCTCCTAGCTTTAGCCGTTTTGGCTGGGCGTTGATGATGAGTCAGTCAGTCAGTCAGTCACTTATCACCAAGCTCATTTATATATATCTATAAATCTTGATATGTAGATAGATTAGAAGTGGTTTGTGCGGGACCTTTTTTTAAAATTTAAATGGAATAAAATTTATTTTCGTCATTAACAGGCAAAAGACCATTCATTCGTGCTACAGAAAATAATTTTTTGAGAAAACCTTTTTTATTCATTTCATAGAATTTTTTCAAAATTTTTTGTTTTTTTAAGTAGATTGGAACCTTTTTTTATAATAAAATGGGATGAATGTTATTTTACGCATTAATAGACAAAAGTTCATTCATTCTCACTACAGGAAATAATTTTTCTGAAAAAATTTCAAAAAGCCATAACCCTAATGGTTATATCAACTTAGAATTTTGATCAAGAATATATACATACATACATTATAGGGTCTTCGATGAACATTTCGATGTGTTACAAACGGAATGACAAATTTAATTATATCATCCATATTGTTACGAATGTAACTGATAGGTTTAAGTTAATTTAGTTTAATTTCCGTTAATTTCGAAATTTGAATTGTAACGTAAAGTTTTATTACGCAGTTACTTTATTTAAGCAACAACAACTAACATGTAGAATTCTCTTCATCATTCTAGTTCTTATTTTACCTTTCATTAATGTACTTTTGTTTGTTTTGCCATAATCATGTAATTATCGTTCAGTCGCTGCTTCTTGTATTTCTTGCATTGTTTGTTGTTGTAATTACGTTATTAGAGTGCTTGTCCACTTGTATTGATCTTCGCCCATGTATGTAAGTATGGTTGTTCGCTTATTTTTTACATGTATGACATCAGCTGTTCTGTATATTAGTATACCCAAAGTGACAACATACATGTGAAAAAGCAGATGGTCTGATGGCCGCCTTAGTGCGAATGTGCCTCTGTGTGTTCGTTGAACAGATTCGAAGTGTTACCAGACGTTCTGGATAATTTCCGAACAGGGAGATTTTGGGATTAATACATATGGAATCTGCAACGGCGAGTTAGTTGTGTTTTAAGCGTTGAACTGAACAGATTGGTTAAAGAATAGCTGCGTGCTAACTAGAGACAAGCTGTGTGCTTAGTAATTAAAGTCGGTTCCGAATAAGTGTAATAAAGTAAATAAAGCATTGTAGAAACGTAATCTGAAACGAACCCTGTTTTATTTGGTGCAAATTGTACTGGGGAATAAAACAACGTATACACGGAGATTAGTTAAATCTAATTCCGTAGCAATATTATGGGGGAAGTATAAAAAGTCAATAATAAATAAATAAATATTATATTATTTGGGGTAATTGCATTATTTCTTCTTCTCTACTATTAAAAAACCATTAAATAATTGAATATTAAGCACGGTGCGCCTGAACCAACTTTAAATGGAAGGTGCTTACACCTAGGAAACTTTTTGCGGATTCTGAAACTACAATGTTTATAGATGAGAAAAATCGAAAAACCAAAAAAAGATGCCGGAGCGCTTTTTAAAGTAATCGCGGTCAAAGTTCACATTTTTAGGGCTTTTTAGGTTTTCACGATTCTACTTGGAAACCACCACACGTTGGGGCAAGATTGAAAAAAACGGGTCTTAATTGAAAAATTGAAACACAAATTTACGATAATCTGTCTTGACAGGGTTAACGAGTACAAAATTCTACCTCACTAGCCAAAATAGCAAAGTCGTATGTTGTTTACTTTTCGTGTAGCACAGTGTTAAAGTTTAACATATTTTTAAAATTTAAGAAACTTGTGAAAAGCATTAAATTTTGCTGCTTTTAAATCGCCATAACGTAGATTTTGCTACTAAAAATCTTGGCGTTTTCAAAATGGATATTTCAAACAGAGGTAATTCTTAATATTTTAGGAAAAAATCGTTCAGAAAAAGTCTTGTAGAAAAGTGTTTAAAAAATTCGTCAAAATGTGTCCAGATTTTGCATAATTTTGAAATGTATTGGAGTATAAAAAAAAGAGTGTCGAGAAGGTCGCGAGAATTTTTTTTTTGTATTTTTGTCTTGATTGTTATCTTTGATATCGCGTAAACAAAACTTGCCCCTTGCTTGCGCATTTTGAGTTATGCCAAAAATGGTGGAAATATACTTGAGTCAAATTTTTGCCTTTTTGGGTTTTTGTCTTCATTTTCTCTGATATTGCTGTACAGTATGTCGTGTTTTGGCTTAATGTCTGTGTTCACTCTAAATAAGACAATTTGCGCACGTCCACCATTATGTTATAGGTACTATATATAATGAATTTTATGAAATGATGGCGATGCACAAGAGGTGAAATAGCAAAAAAAAAAAAAAAATGGAGATTAATTAAAAAATTAAATTCGAATTTTGGTATAACTGTCGTTACATGGTAATATGTTACAAAATTCTATGTCTCCAACCAAAATGTCAAGATCATATATTGTTCACTTCTACAGTTACACTGTGTTAAAGCTAAAGAATTTTTAATAATTTTAAGAGCACCATAATGTTTTTTTTGTGCATCAAAAGTTGTCATTTTAGAATGGAATCGTCAACTTCAGACAGATATCAGAATCTTAAAAAAATATATTTATGACAAAAGAAGTTTAGAAACATATTAAAAATTAATTTAAAATTTATCTATTTTTCCCTATTTTTGAAAAGTATTTAGAGTTAAAAAAGTAGCGGAATATTTTATATGCAGGTTATTCCAAAACGAGAATATCTGGAGATGATGTTTGATAAAAATATTTTCAATCCCTTCACAATGCACAATTCACAATTTGTAATATATGCCTAAAATGTTCGAAATCCCCCAAATTTAACTGTACCTCTATATGGGGGCTATACCAAAACTTTGACCTATATTGACAAATTTTTGCACGATGAGTTCTTAGGCATTCAGAACTTTCTAATTTACAAATAAATATATTAAAAAATATGGTCAAGACTCCCGAAATACATAAAATCGGGAGATACCCTTGTATGGGAGCTACACGAAAATATTGGCCTAACTTTATAATTTTTTGCCAAATATTAGCTTAACTAATAATTAATCATATTGGAAGAATTTAGATTAATCAAATAAGAAATGTAGACAAAACCTTAAAAACACTTCATAGTTTTTATGGTACCCATTTATGAGGGCTTCGAATATACATGTCCAATCCCATTATTGTCACCAAAACTGTTTCCGTTATATTGATGGAGCTGTAAACATTCGAATAATATTAAGATTTTATCACCCAAATGCTTCCCTGAATTAATCTCCGTTTTTTGGAATCTTGCCCCAATGTGCGCCAGTCCTATCGAAGTGTGATTAGAGAAAATGTTGTAGCTGTAAAAATTCTCTACAAGATTGATCTTTATGATATTTTCCTAGGTTTTAAAATTTTTGAGATATAGAAGTTCAAATTAGGACAATGCACTGACTGTATCGCCTCCCTATAAAACAATGTCATGACTGTAATTTCCCAACTTAAACGTATGTATGTATATATCTAAAAAATGGTACCACCTATGAAAAAAATTACAAAAGCCAATATTGTAGAGAAATTTCACACCTATACGATTTTGTCTAGTCTCATTTCGACAAGACTTGCCGTTTTCAAGCAAAATCTCGAAAACATAACAATAAAACCTAAAAATGTGACCATAACGTCTATATCTCAAATATGGCAAAAGCTTGCAACAAATCATAAAGTTCAATCCTCTACAGAATTTTCACAGCTACAACATTTTCTTTAGTCCCATTTCGATTGGACTTGCGGTTTCCAAGCAAAATCACGAAAAACTAAAATAAACCTATAAATGTGAACTTTGACCTCGATTTATTTATTATAAATCCATCTGGTGATTATATATATTAACACATCATTTTCAAACTCACGCCAGCATGTCGATGAACTGGCGTTCATCTGACACCAGTCTTCAAGTACAATGAATTCCCACAGTGAGACACTTGACTGCAATAATGCCAAGCAGACAAAATAATCAAAATAATAAAATGTAATAAGAAACCAAATAAAAACTAAAGAATAAACTAAAGAATAAGAAACGTTAGCTTAAGCAAAATGTTTGTTACCTTCTTTGTGGAAATAATGAATTGTTAATTAAGAAATGTTAATCTAAGCAAAATGAAAGTTTTGTAAAATAATTTTTTGGAAATAAAGTTTAGTTCATTAATCAAACTCAAGTAAAACGGTTCTATTTAATTATAAACCGCTTAACTGGCGCCCAACAAAAAAGGAGCCCAAAGGCTCCGAAAAATGTCAAAAAGAACCCCATAGGCTCCACAGACATCTAAGGACCCCTTACGCCCATCGATAAATAAGAACCCCACAGGCTTCATTAAGGACCTCGTAAGCTCCGAATATCTTTGGCAAGGACCTCATACGCCCATCGATAAATAAGAACCCCACAGGCTTCATCAAGGACCTCATAAGCTCCGAAAATCTTTGGCAAGAACACCATACGCCTATCGATAAATAAGAACCCCACAGGCTTCAAGGACCTCATAAGCTCCGAAAATCTTTGGCAACAACCAGCAGACCAAGTCGAGGACAGGCTGCCGTGCCGTGTCCACTCCAAAGTACAGAGGGAAATGGAAAAAATGTGGACCTCCACATTGGTTGTGGTGTGAGTATTAAGTGTTAAGGAATTAAAAAAAAAATTGAAATTGTTCAAGTGAATTATTTACATACGAAAAATTAAAGAAATAATGAGTTAATTAACTACAGAAAGATAATAGAATTTTGAAAACGTATAAATTAAATGAAAAAAATTTAATTAATTTACTAAGAGATATTTAACTATTGAAAATTTTCAAGTGAAATGAAATAATTAACTATAAAAAGAAAAAATAAATTTGAAAACGAATTTACAGTGACACAGAAAAGTATACATACACCCTACAAAAATGCAGTTTTGGCTAAATCGTTGGGTTTTTTACAGCAACAACTGCACTGTGTGGCTCCTTGGTGACGAAATAACCATAATTACACAAATTTATTTTAATCTAATACGTATATTTAATGCTATTAAAGAAATTCAATTTTCACAACACAGAAAAGTATACATACACCCCAAGGAAATACGAGTATTATTGTAAAATTTATGGAATTAGTAGCAAAATTTATACATTTTTTAGTTTTGGCGAATGTCTTTGGGTGTCTGAGATATATTTTAGAGAAAAGAAAATAATTTTTGGGGGTCAAATGCCGTTATTTAGGGTCAAATTTCTTATATACCTCGTTAAAGCTGTCCCTTGCTTAATTTTTTGTGGTTTTAGGTATTGTACTTTATAAAAAGCACAAAATTCGTATCAGATGGCAAATCTTGAGACCCTAGAAAGCTTTGAAGTGGTTTTTGTGCATAATATACCTTCCTGAACGTCGATAAATGCACGTTTTCCATCAGATTTCTCAGGAAGTGAATAGATTCCGCGGAATTCTTGGTGCAAATTACATATAGATGGCTTTGAATTGCCTTGTAATATTGTCGGATACAATCCTTGGGCATCAATTGACTCAGAAATGTACAATTGTACGAAACGTTTCGCGCCTATAGTAACGGTAACGATCATGATACGAAAACGACGTTGTTCACAGTACAAATTTCATGCTTTTTTGGTAGTGCTTATATTTTGTTGCTTTAGAAGTTTTGGGAACAGGTTTGTAACAAAATATGTCACATTTCTGATTCAGTTAATGCCCAAGGATTGTATCAGACCATATTACAAGGCAATTCAATGGATTTTGTATGTAATTTGCGCCAGGATTTCCGCGGAATATATTAACTTCCTGAGAAATTTGAGGAAAAACGTGCATTACTCGATGTCCAGGATAGAATATTATGCACAAAAACAACTTCAAAGCTTTCTAGGGTCTCAAGATTTGCCATCTGATACGAATTTTGTGCTTTTTATAAAGTACAATACCTAAAAACGCAAAAAAATAAGCAAGGGTCGGCTTTAACGAGGTATATAAGAAATTTGACCCTAAATAACGGCATTTGACCTCCAAAAATTATTTTCTTTTCTCAGACACACAGAGACATTCGCCAAAACTAAAAAATGTATAAATTTTGCTACTAATTCCATAAATTTTACAATAATACTCGTATTTCCTTGAGGTGTATGTATACTTTTCTGTGTTGTGAAAATTGTATTTCTTTAATTGCATTAAATATACGTATTAGATTAAAATAAATTTGTGTAATTATGGTTATTTCGTCACCAAGGAGCCACACAGTGCAGTTGTTGCTGTAAAAAACCCAACGATTTAGCCAAAACTGCATTTTTGTAGGGTGTATGTATACTTTTCTGTGTCACTGTATTTAAGTGGGAACAATTTAATTCATTTAACTATTGAAATTTTTCAAGTGAATTATTTGAATAAGAAAGTGTAAGGAAATATTGAAATAATTACTTATAAATTTTTTTTTGAAAACATATTAATTAAGTGAGAAAATTTTAATTATTTTTTTAAGAAATAATTAACCATAAAAGAAAAAATAATTTTGAAAACGTATTAATTAAGTGAGAAATATAATCTGAAGAGAAAAATCTTTTGAATCAATCTTAATTCTGAAAACGTATTAACTAAGTGAGAAAAATAACCTGAAGGAAAAAATCTTTTGAAGCAATCTTTTGAAGTATTAACGTTAAATTTTGCGAAGTGAACATAGATTTTTTTTCGTTGAACCCACCATGTCTAATCCGGCCGCAAACTTAAATAGACCCCCGGTTATTAACATTCCTAATACGGAAGAACAAAATAGACAGTTACAGGAAACTATCGCTCGTATCTGTGCCGAACAGTGTCAAATTGCCATTAGACAATATCTCAGTCCTAGTGCGGACATTTCAGGCACGGATCAAGTAATAGAGGCTAGGTATGGAAATGACCTTTCGGACCTGGACAAGGTCCGGGACGTAGTCCGAAGTTTAATGGATTTTTCTGAAATGCATTTTTTATTTCGAAAGTAAGACGACTGCAGGACAAATTTTTTAAAATTTTTGATTGATACCGGATCTAATAAGAATTATATCAAATCTCATTTAGTAAAAAATGCTACCCCAAACGAAAAACATTTTTTCGCATCTTCCATAGCTGGACAGACAAGTATTACACATCATACCTTTATAAAGCTTTCCGATAAAAATTTGCCAAAGCAAATGCTTTTCCTTTTGCAAAAAAATACATGATAGTGGATAACAGAATTAAAATACGAATAAAACAGCTCACATCCCAATCAGTGAATACAATTAATATCAGGAACGACCACATGACTGACGAACAAAGAGTGCAACTCGATACTTTAGTTCAGAAACATAGAAACCTATTCAGTGACCCCAATGAAAAATTAGGACATTAGAAAAAGCGAACATGAAGGTTCAGCTTGACAAATGTGAATTCTTAAAACGAGAAGTCCAATTTTTAGGTTTCATTGTTTCCGATCGCGGAATAAAAACAAATCCTGATAGAGTAGAAGCCATTAACAACTACCCCATTCCTAAAACGTTAAAAGATCTAAGATCTTTCCTTGGAATGTCCAACTTTTACAGAAGATTCATTCGGGATTATGCTAAGATTGCAAAACCCCTGACAATCCTTCTGCGAGGGGAGAATGGCAGAGCCTCAAAATTCACGTCTAGTAGAATTAAAATAAATCTTAGCGAGGAAGCAATTGATTGAAAAGTGCTCTCATGTCAGAAGATGTTTTGTTAGCATATCCGGACTTTAATAAGGAATTTCACTTGACCACTGACGCTTCTAACTACGCCCTTGGCGCAGTACTGTCTCAAGATCACCGACCTATTATTTTTTTGTCCCGTACCCTTCAGAAAGCTGAAGAACACTATGCGACTAATGAAAAAGAAATGCTCGCAATTGTTTGGGATTTGAAGGAACTTCGGAATTACTTATATGGTTCATCCAAAATGAAAATTTACACAGACCACCTACCACTTACATATTCATTAAATAACAAAAATTCGAACTATAAATTGAAAAGGTGGAAAGCCTTCCTAGAAGATTATAAATATGAACTTCTGTACAAACCTGGGAAAACGAATGTCGTTGCCGACGCGTTATCCAGGTCCCCAGAAGTTTCACAAGACTGTTCTAAGACAGATACCGACCATTATAACAAAATCTCTAATCAAAATCATATTTTACAAGTGAACTCTATGACTTCCACACAACATAGTGATGAAAGCTCTTCTCACAACTCCATTCAATTTACTGACGTGCCAATAAATGCCTTCAAAAACCAGATTATTTTGTCATCTGAAGGAGAAAGTCCTTCCTACAATTTTGAAATTGTTTTCCCAACAATCCATCGACATATAATAAATGAACCAAATATTACAACGGACAATCTCACTGAACTTTCAAAGAAGTATTTGAATCCATCGGTTACGAATTGTATTAAAACTACAGATAATATTCTTGGACAACTACAGGAAATATTTCGCGATAACTTTTCGCAATATAAACTAAAATGTTCTAGGACGATAGTAATTGACCTCAAGACAATAGACGAACAAGAAGAAGTAATTATAAATGAACATAACAGAGCACACAGAAATAGCGTCGAAAACAGGACTCAAATTTTGACAAAATACTACTTTCCAGAAATGCACTCAAAAATCAAAAAAATAGTCAAGACCTGCAAAATATGTAAAGAGAATAAATATGATAGACACCCGAATAAAATTGAATTAGGAGAAACGCCAATACCACAATTTCCAGGAGAAATCGTTCATATTGACATCTATTTAACGGAAAAGAAACCAATACTTACCGCCATCGATAAATTTTCCAAATACGCCCAAGTAAAGGTACTTAATTCCAGAGCAGCGGTTGACGTTAAAGAACCACTCAGAGAAATTCTTTTGTCTTTCGGTATGCCAAAGATAATTGTAATTGATAATGAGAAATCCTTCAATTCAAATGAATAATCTTTATGCTTGAAAATCAATATAATGTCAAGGTATTTAAAATTCCACCCTATAGTAGTAGTGTAAACGGACAGATTGAAAGATTTCACTCAACCCTGTCAGAGATAATGCGTTGTTTGAAAACTGAAAACACTCATAACACATTCTCAGAGCTGTTACATAGATCAGTTTATGAGTATAATAATTCAATCCATTCCACTATAAATAGGAAACCGGTTGAAGCTTTTTTTGGTAGGAGAATTAGTACAGACCCCAAGGACATTCAGAAAGAACGGCAGGGAATTTTACAGAAAAACAGGCAGAGGATATGAACTACCATAATGAGAAAAAGACCCCACCAAAGACATACGAACCAGGACAGAAAATTGTTGTAAAGGAAAATAATAGGCTTGGGACTAAACTGAGCAAAACTTATAGGGAGAGACAATAAAGGAAAACAAAACTTCTACTGTCCTGACAGAATCTGGGAAAATTGTTCATAAAAATAACATTAGTAACTGACAATATTTTTTGATTTTTTTGATTTCATGACATTTTTTACATTGACAATGGGAGACGTACAGATATTTGATTACACTAATGCACAAATTGTGACACTGGACATTCTAAATTACAAACTGGAACCTTTAAATTGAATCACATCATCGATATCGACAAATATCAGTCATTAATTGATAGTATGAAAATGACGGTAGATAGGAATGTTAGTAGCAGCCATCACCTCCGACCTTTCATTATTTACGAATTGACTGAATTACAGGCCTACTTGGACAGACTAAAACCTAGGACCAAAAGATCCCTGAATTTCATAGGAACGGCATGGAAATGGATCGCGAGAAACCCCGATCATGACGACTTTGAGATACTTAAGAAAAAATTTGACGAACTATTGGCCAATAACGATAGACAGATCGTTGTTAATAAGCTATCTTTGGAAAAAAATAAATGAATTGGTTGCAACTACTAACAATATTTTGAAAGTGGAAAACTTCAATGAAACGCACAAAAATCAAATGATTGAAACATTTAAAATGAGAATTGACCTCTTAAAAACCGAAATTGTAAATGTTCAATACGCCAAACACTGGGCAAAAGTCGGAGTGGTAAACTCATTTATTCTGTCTTCAGATGAAGTGAATATTGTAAAAGACATAATAAATGATGAACTAATTCCGTTCGTGAATGTAGAGCAAGATTTCGAATTTGCAGAGATAAAGATTGCTTCAAATAAAAATTCAATTGTTTACATTATTAGTATTCCCACTACAGAAACTACTCCATGTAATAAACTATTAATAAAACCAGTCAAATTTGGCAAACTAGTTGATAGAATAGATTTCGAATATGTAATAATTTGTAATAAAATAATTTTTGGTATCAGAAAAAATTGTAAAACCTATAACGATATTACCATTTGTAAAAGAAAAGAATTAGAACGAATCTATGATAATACCTGCTTGGCAAATTTAATAAATAGCAAACAATCCAACTGCAGTGTCGTTGATAATAGGAATATCCCTACAATAGAAGAATTAACACCGGGAGTAATTCTTTTAAATCAATTCAATGGCACAGTTATCATTAATCAAGAACCTAGAAACCTTTCTGGCACCTATGTTTTAAAAATTCACAACTCAACCACTAAAATATTGGATAAAACATAAGATCACCTGGGATAAATAGAATTTCACATATTTTTAACCGAACGAGGACGCTCGGTATTTAGGGGGGAGGTATTAACACATCATTTTCAAACTCACGCCAGCATGTCGATGAACTGGCGTTCATCTGACACCAGTCTTCAAGTACAATGAATTCCCACAGTGAGACACTTGACTGCAATAATGCCAAGCAGACAAAATAATCAAAATAATAAAATGTAATAAGAAACCAAATAAAAACTAAAGAATAAACTAAAGAATAAGAAACGTTAGCTTAAGCAAAATGTTTGTTACCTTCTTTGTGGAAATAATGAATTGTTAATTAAGAAATGTTAATCTAAGCAAAATGAAAGTTTTGTAAAATAATTTTTTGGAAATAAAGTTTAGTTCATTAATCAAACTCAAGTAAAACGGTTCTATTTAATTATAAACCGCTTAACTTATATAAAAAACTTATATATAAAAACTTCCCAGGCGTAAGCGGTTTTCATTTTAAGTTATTTAAGGCGCACCGTGACATTGTTTTATAAGGCGGCGATATAGTCAATGCATAGTTCCAATTTGAACTTCTATTTCTCGAAAATGGTAAAACCTACGAAAATATTATAAAGGTCAATTTTGTAGAGAATTTTCAGAGATACAACATTTTCTCTAATCCAATTTTGATAGGATTTGCGGTTTTAAAGCAAAATCATGAAACCCTAAAAAAATCATAAAAATGTAAACCTTGACCGCGATTTATTTAAAAAGCGCTCTGGCAATTTTTTAGTTTTTTTCTCATCTATGAACATTGTAGTTTCAAAATCCGCAAAAACTTCCCAGGTGTAAGTACCTTCCATTTGAAGTCGGCTCAGGCACACCGTGTATGTTGAAGGGTTCTTATTCGATATTTCCAATAATTTATTTTTTTTGTTTGAAATAGGCTTAATTGCATATGTATGTACATGCCTATGTATATATATGCATATTTAATTCCGCTTATCTGTCATCATCTGTGTTGTGGGGCTGATTTAAAGCACTGCATCCATTTCTCAATCAATCGTTAGAGCGCTATCCATACACATTTACACTATGTCAGTTCAAATGTTTATAATTAAGGTTAATTCAAAGCCAGTTCTGGCTCCTTTGTCCTTTGTGTGTGTGTGGGTGTGCGTATGTGAGAGGCCTTAGTTAAACTCTTTTGAACTTTTGCAAACATTCGTATAACGTCAAATACTTTGTTTCTGGCATAAAAAAGAATACACACAACCCCAACAGCATGCATAGAAATCCCATGATAAAGAAGAAGACCATTCCATTAATGGTCGTGGAGGATGATACTAAGGCCAGGACCAATTGGAGTGTGTGCTCGCCAATCAATACCGCTGCAACACATTTAGGCTTTTGCGTTACGGTGAATGCCTCTGATAAATAGACACTGGCAGCAATGGACACACCGACACAAATGATAAATTGGAAGAGCAGCATTAGCAGTGCAATAATTTCCAAATCAAGCTGAACAATGGCTGTATTGGTATTTGCCAAATATTCCATGATGCCACCAGTTATGAGCATAAATATTGTGGCTGGCAGCATTGTTGCCACGCACATTCTACGCCGTCCATATCTGTCGATTAGCAGGCAACCCAATAAACTGCCACATGCTCCGGTGGCCGCCATCGTGTACAAACAATTGGTGTCACAATTGAAGCCTAACCAACTGGCGGACAAATAAACACGATTGAATGGCTGTGACATTGTCAGCGTAACAAAGCCGCGTAAAATAAACAATTTCAATAGTGGGCCAGCGTTGTGCTTTCGAAAAATATACCAGCCGCTCTGGCCAGCATCGAATGCCATTAATTGTACACAGTCCTCACGCACGCGCATCACTTCCGTGGTGGTCAATTGGGTACCTATGAGCTGTTTCAATACATTGCCTGCAGCATGGTCACGTTGTTGCTGAATGAGTAGTAGCGGAGATTCGACACGTTGTTTAAAAGCCGCAACGATGGCTGCTAATCCTAAACAGGCAACCACAATGCCATGAATCTGATCGGGTTGCATAGTGCGGTGACCTGTTGGCGGTTCGAGTGCATACCACATATATGTGAATGTCAGTTGCATGAGTATACCAAACCAGAGAGAGCATCGTTCTGTCGACATAACAAAGCCACGCATTTCCTTGCTGCACATTTCGGGACCGACAACAAAGTTTTGTACTTGTGTTAAGCCCATAGCTATGCCTTCAAATAAACAGGTGAATGCAAGGGCAAAAAATGAGTTTGGAAATGTTAGGAACAATAATCCGCCAACAACAAGTAAAGAACCGCTGGTTATCTGCATAAAGAGATATAGAAAAGAAAATAAATTACATGAAATATCAACACATACATATGTACAAATCTAATATATAAAAGGCAATGTGTGTATGTTAGTATGTTTGTATGTTCCGAATAGACTCAAAAACGGCTGAATAGATTTTCTTGAAAATTTCAGATAATGTACTGGGAACACCGGTGGTGAAAATAGGCTATATATTTTTTTGAATGGTCGTCGCGGAAGTGAATTATCGCGGTCATCCCAAATTATTCAAAAATGTATTATTTCTGATAATATACCTAATTTTAGTAAGCGTTACTACAAAACCGCTATAACACTGGCTTCAATATGTGGGATAACGTGGTCAACGCCATATTTTGGAATACAGTAAAATCCCGATAACTTGAGATGTCACTATATAGAAATTCCAAAAAATCGATTGGGAAATCTTATGAAATTTTGTATGTGGAGTTTTTAGGTCTGAGAATAGGTCGTAATCTATTTTTTTATCCCGCTAAGTGTAGTGACCGGTGGTCCTCCCCACAATTTTTTAAGAAAACCGCGAAATTCAAGATACGTTTTAGTTTATTGTTTACAAATTGTTTGCAATGCTATGGAAATTACAGTCTTGACCTTGAATGGTCGTCGCGGAAGTGAAATATCGCGGTCATCCCAAAATGTTCAAAAATGTATTATTTCAATTAATTAGAACTGTCGTAAGCTGTTTTTATACTGCTAAGAGTAGTGACCGGTGGTCCTCCTCCACAATGTTTTTAAGGAAATCTGAAATCTTTGATATTTTTGAACGTATTGTTTACAGATTGTTTTCCCTGAATGATCGCGGTCATCACAAAGTTTTCAAAAATGTATTATTTCAATTAATATACATAATTTTAGTAAGCGTGACACAAAAATGATATAAACACTAGCTTGAACAAGTGGGATAGCGCGGTCGTGAGCTATTTTAATACGGCTAAGTGTAGTGAACGAAGGTTCTCCTTCAATTTTTTTTTTAAATCCGAAGTCCATTAAGTTTTGAACGTATTGTTTACAGAATTGGAATACAGTAAAATCCCGATAACTTGAGATGTCACAAGATCGAAATTCCAGAAAGATCTATTGGAAATCAGACAAAGTTATTGATATACAATACAATATCATCATTGGAATCAGAATACCGCGATCGTGTTCGATTTTTGAAAATATTATAATTACGGATAAAATCTCAAAATGTGGGAAGTGAAACTTCATGAGCATTGATTTCTATCATTGGAATAGCTAGATAAAGATACATTTTTTAAATACAGCAAAATCTCGATAATAGCAACTACAATTTATAGAAGTAATTTTTTTATGAATTATATAAATGTTGCCATACATATCCCGAAGGAACATACATTTCGCTGAGGGGTATTTTACCACTATTGCATATAGAGCGCGAAGAAAAAAGCCGTTACGTTCGATCGGGCTGAATGAGATTAAATCCACCAAAAAAATAGCGAAAATCAGACGCCACCGTTCTATGGGAGCTATATCAAAACGAGGACGTATACTGAAAATTCTCTGCAAGACTGTTTACGACCCCCAACAGTGGCTATATCTCTGCACTATCGAAAACCGGGAGGTACTGTTTTATGGGAGCTATATCAAAACGTGAACCTATAACTGTTACATACCGAACGCAAATAAAAAGGCGTGGCTTTCGGTCGATCCGAATATTTATGTTCTCCTCTTTAAAATATATTAAAACCAGATTTCAGCCATTTCGGTGTGATAATGATGTTAAATCCTCAAAAATAGCGAAAATCAGCCGGTACCGTTCTATGGGTGCTATATCAAAACGTGGACCTATACCAACAATTCTCTGCAGTAATAATTACGATCCCAACCGAGACCAACAATCCAATATATAGCAATGCTAATTGACGTGCACCGACCATTATATGTGGGTCACAAAGTGCTTTAAACTGTCGATTTATGGTGAAGGGTATAATAAAAGAGATTTTATATCTTATATTTGGGGTATACCATTACATGGAATTTATTATGTCAAAACATTGATTTATATTATGAAGTTTCTAGAGGGATGCCTAATTATGGGTTTATCAATACTGGATAGATAACTAAAGTTTACACGGAGAATCCAAACAACGGGCCAGCAACGCGGACCGGGTCAGCTAGTATTATATAAAATGTATGTACATTGCAGTAAAAATATTATGTTTAATCGCCCGAGCTTTTTGGAGTGTCCACTACACCTGAACATAACACACTGAATAGTAAATTTCTTGTTGGAATGAATAACTAGAAGTAACTTTTTAAGATTTGTTTGATCAAAGATAGCTTCTCATGCATTTTTTGTACTTTCTTGGACTGTTTCGTGTAGGAATTTTTTTCATGGGACCCGGACTTCGTTACGAATAATTGAGGTTTTCGTTTTAGAAAAAAATCAGAGAAAAATCAAAAAACAAAAAAAAAAAAAAATCGCCGGAGAGCTTTTCAAATAAATCGCGATTCAAGTTGTCGTTTTTAGGGGTTTTTTAGGTTTTCACGATTTTGCTTGGAAACCGCAAGTCCTATCGAAAATGGACTAAAGTAAATGTTGTAACTATGAAAATTCTCTACATTATTGACCTCTACGGTAATTTCGTAGGTTTTACCGTTGTTGAGATATAGAAGTTCAAATTGGGACAATGTATTGACTGTATCGCCTTCTTATAAAATATGTCATGACTACAATTTCCCAACTTAAACTTATATGTATATTTCGACAATGGTACAACCTAGAAAAAATTACGAAACCCAATCTTGTAGAGAATTTTTAAAGCTAAAAGACTCTCTCTAGTCCCGTTTTCAAGTAAATCGTGAAAACCTAACAAAAAAGCAAAAAATGTGACTTGAACATCTATATATCTCACAAATGGTAAAACCTAGGAAGAAATCATAATGGTCAATCACATTTCACAGCTACATCATCATTTTCTTTAGCCCCATTTCGATAGGACTTGCGGTTTCCAAGCACAATTCTAAACCTAAAATAAACATAAAAATGTGAATTTTGACCGCGATTTATTTGAAAATCCCTCCAGCGATTTTTTCTTGTTTTTGGATTTGTCTCATCTATGAACGTTGCTGTTTCAAAATCCGCAGAAATTTCTCAGGTGTAAGTGGTTTTCACTTAAAGATAGTTAAGGCGCACCATGTATGACATTGTTTTATAAGGTAGCGATACAGTCAATGCATTGTCCCAATTTGAACTTCTATATCTAAATAACGGTAAAACCTACGAAATTAACGTAAAGGTCAATCACGTAGATAATTTTCATAGCTACAATATTTGCTCCAATGTCATTTCAATAGGACTTGCGGTTTCCAAAAAAAAAATCGTGAAAACATAAAAAAACCCCTGAAAATGTCAACTTGAATCGCGATTTATTTAAAAAGCGCTGCGGCGATTATTTTGTTTTTCAATTTTTCTCATCTATGATCATTGTAGTTTCAGAATCTGCAAAAATTTCCCCGGTGTAAGCACCTTCCATTGCTTCAAGAGCACCGTGTGTACGAATTTCCTACTGTACAAACGTATTTTGAAGTTACATGATGGTCAGGCGTTACCACTGTCATGTCTTGTGGTATTTTTCTCAATCGAAATTTTCAATTTTCTATACTGCTTCCGTGAGGTATTCGAGTTTAAAATGGCAATCCCAAGAATCTCTTCCATTTTACAGGACCACTTTGAATAACTTTGATACAAAGCGGAGAAGGAAATGGAACCTCCCCTATAACCAGGATCTGCGCATAAAATATATGGACAGGGAATGAACAGTTTACGCAGGGGGCGATATAAACCTTACAAAAAGGAAGCATGTATATTGGTGTGATGACTTTTCAACTTTTTTCTCTGTTGCACGAATGCCTGAACTTATGTCTATTAGCAAGTAAAAAGGCGTTAAGTTCGGCTGAACTTTTTATACCCTCAAACATGACAAATTATGAAATTATAAAAAAAATAGTTTTCATTCTGTCACCCTAAATTACAAATTATTTATAGCTAATTCGGAAATGTAGTTAAAACTCTAAAAACTTTGTTCCAAAACGGGGATCTATGTCCACAATTTTCGATGTAGAAGTTTTTTGACAACCAAAATTACAGCCAATTTGGACGAAAATATAGAAAAAAACCTTAAAAATACCGCAAATCGTGAAGTACCGGTTTCTAAACATGGACCTATACTAAAACATGGACCTTTGTTTGATAATTATTGGTGAAGAAGTTTTGTGACCGCTGGAGACGGGTAGTTCGGTCAAAAATGTAGCTAAAAACCTTAAAATATCTATACGCAAAGAAGAGTTATTGTAGGAGCAATCGTAATCCAAGAACAAGAATAGTGTATTGTAAAAATTTGAAAATATGTATTGTTGTTTCAACCTCATATTTTGTGTCAGGCACAAGCTAAAATCCTCAAAATATCTAAAATCGGAAGATAACAATATAGGGGCAATACCAAAATATGAACCTGTGTTGAAGGGCAAATGTCAAATAACAGGTAGTTCGATAAAAAAAAGTAGCTAAAATTCTGAAAATATCTAAAATCGGGAGGTATTCTCATGGGGGGGTTACACCAATACGTGGACCTATCGACGCCTCCAAACAATAGTATGGTAAGTCCACTTAGCATGTTTTCAAGTTCTTTACATTTTTATATTTAACGTCCTTTAACTTAAATTCTGTCAAATTTAGGTAAAGATCGGACAATCCGAACAGAAGTTATAAACAAATATTTACTTAGCATAGTACTGAAGGTCAAAGAAATTTCCAAACTTTTAGAGCTTGCCCTGCAAAACTCGCTTTTTAGACTTAGCATACTATTATTTGGAGGTGTCGATATATTGACAATTTTTAGTGCAGAAGTGTTTTGGCCGCTAAGAACCTCACATAACAAATTACGAGGTAAAATCAGCAAAATACTGAAAGTCAGGAGGTAGTGTTATATGAGGGCTATACCAAAACATGAACCAATGTTGGAGAAGTTTCTGACCACTGGGAATCTCAAATGTCAAATGAAAGATAGTTCGCTAAAAACTCGAAAATCAAAATATGTTGAAATTTTTGGTGGAGAAGTTTCGTTACCACTGAGAACCTAAAACGTCAAATAACAAGTAATTCGGTGAAAAAGTATCTAAAATCCTGAAATTGTCTAAAATCGGAAGGTACCTTTAAATGGGCGCCATAGCAAAACTTGGGCTACATACTCGTACATCGACAACTTTTGATGGAGGAGTTTTGTGACCACTGGAAACATCAAATGCCAAATTGCTGACAGTTCGGTCAAACAATTTTTGCTAAAATCCTCAAAATATCTAAAAACGGGAAGTACTCTTATATGGGGCTATACCAAAACATGGACCTTTTTTGGTGAAGAAATTTTGTGAGCATTGGGAACGGCAAGCAGCTAGTTCCGTCAAAAAATGTAGCTAAAATCCTCAAAATACCGAAAATCGGAAGGGCTATATGAAGGCTATACTAAAACCTATACTGACAAATTTTGGTGGAGAAGTCTTGCAACCAGTGGGGTTAAATAACAAGTAGTTCGGAGAAAAAAATTAATGGAAGATGTTCCTAAAATCCTCAAAATAACTAAATTGGAAGGGGAGAGGGCTTTACCAATACTGACAATATTGGTTGAGAAGTTTTGCGACCAAATAGCAGGTAGTTCGATGAAAAAAGTAGCTAGAATCCTCAAAATATCGAAAATTGAGATTTTACCTTATATTGGGGCTATACCAAAATATGAACCTACTTTGACAATTTTTTGTGGAGGAGTTTTGTGACCGCTGGGAACCATAAATGTCAAATAACTTAAATGGAGGCTATACCGTATAATGAATATTTTTGATGGAGAAGTTGTGGCAAATTACAGCTTGTTCGGTCAATTCTTGGTGGAGAAGTTTTGCGACCACTGGGAACCTGAAATTTCAGATAAATAAATAACAGTCGGTGAAAAATGTAGCTAAAATTCTCAAAATATTTAAATCGGATGGTACCCTTATTTGGGGGCTAATCCAAAAAGTGGACCTACAGCTGTGTTCAAAATAATAGGAGTACCCATACACACACCAAGGGAATGGTCAAATAATCATGGATAATATTCTCCAAACTGGACGATTCTGTATTTGTTTTACATTGTTGGTATCTTAACTGTTAATTCATTAACAGAAATGTTACAAATTGTATTAAATTATTTGCTGTTTAAACCAACATTATAAATCGTCTTCAAAATTTTTGTTCATAAAATAGGAGTGTGAAAGACAAAGGACAATAACAATTTTTATACCGTCCACCATAAGATATACCCCCCCATCTCATGGTGGAGGGTATACAAATTGTTATTAAGTTTGCCATTCAGTTTGTTACTACTTGAAATAATCATTTAAGACCCCACAAACTATGTACATTCTTGATCAGCGTGCAATTGTACATCGATATAGCCATGTCCGTCCGTCTGTCCGTCTGTGGAAATGTGGATGAAATTCTGTTAAATTCTATTGTATGTACGTAGGACTTTTGGTATTGAAAACGGGCTATGTAGGTCCACGTATAGCCCCCATACAAAGTGACGCGTGACGCGTCGTCGTTTTAAGGAAATTTTAGGATATTTGTCCCATTTAACCACCGAATTGGTTGTAATTTGGTATTTTGTGTCTCCAGAGGCTAAAAACCATTTCTACCAAAATTTGTTTATATAGGTTCACGTTTTGATATAGCCCCTTCCTAGGACGATATCTCCCCATTTTCGGTATTTTGAAGGTTTAAGTTAATTTTTCCAGTCGAAATGGATGAAATTTGGTATTTAGTCCTCCTTTGGGCTACAAAACTTGTTCACAGAAATTTGTCAGCATCGGCCCACGTTTTGATATACCCCCATAGAACGGTACATAGAACGGTATACAACTTTCCACCTGAAATTTGCTGGTATAGGTCCACGTCTTCATATAGCCCCCATAGAACGGTACTTCCCGATTTTCGGTATTTTGAAGGTTTTTGCCTCAAAATACCACTTTCCGCCAGAAATTTGTCCGCATATGTATTTATAAAGTCCCCTAGAACGGAAATCGCAAATTTTCGACATTTTGAAAGTTATAAAACTTTATAACAGGTGCAAAACATTCCTGGAAAAAAATCAGACAGCATACATCCACGTTTTGCCAAAGGCCCCCATTTAAGGGTACCACCCAATCATTGGACACCGGTCGTTTGTATGAACAAAATGCGTATACTTAATATCTCACGCTAGTTTGTATGATGTTACTCATACGTTTGAACTAGGACAGTGAACTAGGTCGTTCAATTCCCAACTCTAAAACTTACTCGCAAAAATACTACCCATTCACATATGTATGTATATCAAGCATGGTCACATTTGGCACGGCGGTACCGATGATTTTCGGCAATTTACACGCACACGACCCGAATGCATAGAAAGAGCGTTCAAAAGAGAACAAATGTTTTGATTTGTTATTGTTTTATAGCTTGCGTGAATACAAACTTACTAACACACTGTTATAAGTTGCCAATATTTTGAATACATTCACATTTTCTCCGTTCTCTTTTTGGTCATGCCTGATGTATATGTAGGATTAATCAAACCTTCATGGACCGATATTTACCAATTTTATTTATATGGAGTAGTTTTCTCAAATTTTGGAACAGAGATTGTTATAATTTGGTATTGTGTTCAGTCAGAGGATAAAAGGAACAACGATTAGCTCTTTTAATGAGTGTTACGACATTTTTCTTCTTAAGTGGATGTAACTTGGTATTTTGGGATCTCAATGGGTGGAAAACCTCCACAAAAAAATTATCTGTATAAAGTGACTATCATCAGTTAAGTTTTTATTCTCGTCCAAACAATTATACTTAACGTAGAGAAAGAGCTTAGTAGTTACTGCTTATATTTACTTCAATACAGTGGTGATGAAGAGTATAAAAAGTTTGTTTTTATTTCTTTTTTTGACCAGCATTTTCAATATTGTAGTTTATAGTAATGAGTCCAATAGATTTGAAAACTGCTTGAAAACAAAAGTCCTTTGATGGTAGCCAAATGCATGCCATTGTCCTTTCAGCGTATTTTCCTATAAATTGAGCATTTATTGATCAATGCAATGGGTTTTATAGACAAAACCTTTAGTTATAAGACTTGTTCGGCTTCTACGTCGAACAATATATAGTGATTGGTATCCCATAAATTTGTGTATTTTGATCATTGCTCCAAGATTAAGCAGAGCTCCGAAATACTCGCTCGAATTCTACTCGCAGTTGCAACTCGCGCGAGTTCGAGCGGGAGTACTCGCGCGAGTAGAAAAAATAAATCGAGTCTACTCTATTTTTACTCGTCACTCGCGAAGCATATTTCAGTCTTTCTCGAGTGAAAAAGAATTGATATGCTTTTGAAAAAAGGAAATTGTGCAGTGTTGGGGCAAGTTGAGGCGGGTCATATTTGGGGTGGGTCAATTTGAGAGTGGTATGTTGAGGGGGTGGGCAAGTTGAGGGTGGGACAAGTTAAGGGCGGGGAAAATTGCCAACCATGATTACCCATGTATACCTGGCCATTCCCTTGGTATGTTTGGGCACTCCTATTATTTTTGATGGAACTAGCTGTAATTTTCCACATGAGTTTCTCAGCGGTCACAAAATTTCTCCAACAAAAAAAAGTGAACATTTGTCAACGTTTTGGTATGGTCCCATAAAACAGAAGAACCGATTTCGGTTTTTATACCCTCAGCATTTATGCTAACGAGGGTATATACACTTTCATACGGGCGAAATGTGCCTCATCGAAATAATGGTTTTAGACCCCAAGTATGTTCGGACGAAATCCGTTTCAGACAATTTGGGGCTGATTTAGCCATGTCCGTCCGTCTGTCTGGCTGGAGCGCACAATAACTTTCGAACGGATCAACCGATTCGGTCCAAATGTTGGGTATTCTAATATTTTGCCTAAACTTAGTTTAAGTTCGAAGATATCGGTTAATCTCCCTCGGGTACCTCCCCCACAAAAGTTCGAAAATGTTCTGAAAAATTGTGCGCACGATAACTCTTGAAGGTAGTGATCGATTTGGTCCATACTTTACACATCCTAATATATTTACCAGATATACATAGATCAGGTTCGAATATGGACTATATTTGTCCACTCCTTCGGGTACCTCCCACACAAAATTTCGGATAAGTTCACTTTAAAACCTGCTCTCGAATCACTTTCTGTTGAAGCAACTTGCATTCACTGACCCCCTTACGATGGTAAAAGTTTTTTCAGGGGCTAGTAAATACTTCCTGAGAAAATAGCCCGAACTATGTGTAATGGCTGGAGCGCATTATAGCACTCGAACTGGTCAACCGATTTGGTTGGAAATTTGTTCATCGACATATTTTGTCCAAACATAGTTTCAATTCGATGATGGGCAATACCGGTCCACAACTTCCACTACTTCCCCCCAAAATTTAAAAATGTCACTAAATTGGTATGCATGATACACTTTCTTGAACGGGGTAACCAATTTGTTCCAAACTTTGGATCTTCTTATATTTTGTCGAAATTTAGTTTAACTTCCAAAAAAGGCCTATATTGGTCCTCTACTTAAGGTACCTTCCCTGCAAAAGTTCAACATTTTTGTTTAAATGCAGCTTAGGGTCTGTTCGAAGATCCTTTGGAAATGTATACCGATGCTATTCGTTGGGGTCCTCTTTACTGCGATATTATGTTTTCCGTGGACAAGTTCATGCTTCCTGGCATACTGGTCCAAATGTTATACGTTTACCCACTGAAATGACTAGTGGATGTGATATCTATAGAAAAGATATGACTCCCAAAATAAGATCCACTTTCATAATGGACTATGTCGGTCCATTCCTTGAAGTACCTCCTCCGCAACAGTTTTGAACTTAAATCCTAATCCACATTTGTCTGTAAGTTCATATGTTCAAAATTTTGAAAATACCCTAAATACATTCGATCTGTCCGTAGATGAAAGTTTTATGTATAGTGGTTTAAAACTTCTCTATCAACAATTATTTGACATTGACCTCCTTGTGGTATAGTCCACAATATAATAGTAACGCCAGTTTAAGTTGACCGAATTATATAGAAATATAGAACGCCAAATAGTTCCCAGAGCTCAAAGAAATCTTAACGTAAAATTGTGAACATTAATTATTCCATACGAATTATAAATATTTCATGGTGGAGGGTGTAAAAAGTTAGGACCGGCCGAACTTAATGCTTTTTTGCTTGTTTAGTTATTTGTTATCCCTTCAGGACATCCAGCTTTATCTCGCACCTTCGCATCAACAATGCCTTTTAATATTTTAAATTCCGAGTTCTAGCCGTTTTGCCTGGTCGTTGATGATGAGCCAGTCATTTAGTCGCTTATCACTCAACTCTTTTATATATGTACATATAGATAATTTATTGGCCTAAAACGATTTCCTTGGCTAGGTCATGATGTTTGCAATGGAAAAATCTTCGTTGAAAAATCAAGGGAAATATGGTATCGCAAATCATGGTATTTCAGATTGAAGAAATTGCTTAAAAAATCGACATATTTGGACCCCTTATGAACCTTTTGCCTCGGACCCCCTAACAAAGTAATTACTTGTGCTCCTATTATGACCTTTTTGAACCTACAACAAGCGAAATGTTGTTTGTTCTTAATGGAAACTGTAAAAATAAGGACAAGACCGAGCAAGAAGTATTACTTCCTCGCATCTGCTTTACTTACATGAGCAATATTTTTCGATACACGTCCAACAAACATTGACGCTGCAATACATCCCACTATGGCGCCAAAGAAAAATGCCACTATTAAAAGGCAACTGTCATAATCGTAATCAAAACGATTCGGTGGTGCTTCGTATACTGTCCATGCTAGCTTTAAACCACCGGCAAACATAATCAAAGATGCTGGTATTGTGAGTTGTAGCTGGATGCGACAATGCCATAGTTGTTGTAACCATGTTTGGCTCTCCTCCTCCTTGATGGTAGGTAAAATGGGCATTTTATTTCCACAATAAAATCACGACTTTTCTACTCGGAAAATTGCAATGGTGGTGCAATTTTAACAATGAAACATTTTCCCATTTGGAACTTGCTGATGCGCGTTGTGAAGAATACCCGCTGAAGACAAATGATTCACTAACGGTTGAACTACTTCAATTTGAATTAAGGTACGTAAATGACAAAGTGATACTCCGCTATCAATAAATATTTTATTTATATTAACGATTTATGACAATTGATGGTTCTTTTTACTTTCCATATTCGCTTTCGCAGTTTTATGTGCATACATCCATACAGACGAGTATGTGTATGCTTAACTTTGTTGGACTATCGGACGCGTTTTTTTATTCGGCTGGTAAAGCGTGTGTATAATCTATGGGAACTGAAAAATATATGATAAACAGTGGTTAAAATGGAATAAAATGTTATGGAAATCAATAACTTTTAGCACTAAGGTAAAGGTAGTAATTTATACTGGAAATGGGGTCTTTGAGTCTAAATGATCGAACGCAAAGGCAATGCGTATAAACCATGTCTTATGGTATGTCTATGTTAAAATAAAATCTCTAAAACATTATTTTTAAATCCTTTACTTTGTAATTAGAGCTTTTGCTGGATTAGCAATATTTGCCAGATTGGTCCTCAATAGATTTTTTTTGTTGTTGTTGGTGTGCGAATGATTAACCACAATTTCCGTTTCAAAATTCTGATATTGATAAGTTACCTTTGTTTTTCGATTTGAACCACTGTAGCGGCATTGTTAAGTAAATTTGTTGTATATTAATTGATAAGATATGGCTGCTTCTATGTTTGGATTTCTTATCAGTTTTTTTTTGCTGTACTTACACAAAATATCGACTGAATAGAATTAAATTTATTGGATAAAAGGCGTGATGTCGATAAGAAATAAAATAACAATATTTGCAAACAAACAAAAACATTTTTGAGTGCAAAATACCACTCGAAAACCGTGGGGGTATGTTGCATTCATAATAAAAATCTACTTTTAGGAAAAAAAGCTTCGGCAACGACACACAATGGTTCAGAAATCGATTTTCCTGGCCAAAACCACAATTATTTTGTGGCGCCACCGATTTTTAATTTATTTACGGTAATCGATATTAAACGTATTGAAACGAAGGAAACAAGTAAAAAAGTATCAATATTATGTACTTATGAACTTGCCGAAAAGAATATGGATTTGGATTAAAGCTCAAAAGTTTTGCAGGGGAGGTACCTAAAGGAAGTGGGTCTTATTTCGGGAGTTATTCTTCTCGATAGATATCGCGCCCACCAGTCACCATTGGTTATTTCAGTTGGACACCATTTTCTTTAGATCTTTGGACCATTATATCAGGAAACATGGACTTGGCCACGAAAAATATAAAAAAATATATTATTGTTGTAAACAAGGACACTAGGAGTAGCTTCGGTATTCGAACAGACCTTTAGCCGCACTTAAATAAAAATGTTGAACATTTGTGTGGGTGGTACCCCAAGCAATGGACCTTTTGAACATAAACTAAGTTTGGACACAATATTACGAGATCCAAAGTTTGGGTCAAATTAGTTGCTCCGTTCATGAGATAACGCGCGTAACATTTTAGGGAATATTTTCAAACTTTTGTGGGGGAGGTACCCGAAGAAGTGGACCTATAAGCAACATCTTCGAATTTTATATAATATTTGAAGTAATTTTACGATATGCAAAGTGTGGACCAACGCAGTATTCGGTTCGGGAGTTGTCGTGCGCACCAGCCATTACACATGCTGATCGTAGAGGTTTTTTTTACAGTTTTCGGGTAATTTTCTCAGAAGTATGGACTTGCCACTGAAAAAACTTGTACCATCGTAATACGGGCCTTGAGTACAACAAGGAAAATCTAAACAATTCGAGAGGAGGTCCTAACCTGCACTTTTCCGAAATTTCGTTTGGGAGGTATCCGAAGGAGTTGATATATACAGTCCACATTCTAACCTGATCTATGTCTCCTAAAAATATTATGATGTCCAAAGTATGGATCAAATCGGTTACTGCCTTCGAGACTTATCATGCACACCATTCTAGCGAAAAGTTTTGAACTGTTGTGGGGGTGGTACCCAAAGGAGTGGACCGATATGGCCCACCTTAGAAGTTGATTGAATTTTGCGCAAAATATTACCACTTCCAAATTTTAGATCGAATTAGTTTATCCGTTGGAGAGTTATCGTGCTGTGCAACAACTATACATGTTACTTTAGCGGGTTATTATAGCTTTCAGGCCACTTTCCCAGGAAGTAATGACTTGACCCTGAAAAAACTTGAACCGTCGTGATGGGGCAGCGAATTCAAGCTGCTACAGTTAAAACCAAAACGATTCGAGAGGAGGTTTTAAACTGCACTTCTCCGAAATTTTGTGTGGGAGATATTGGAAGGACGGGACCGATTAATTCCATATTAGAACCTCATCTAATTCTGATTGATATTTCACGATGTGCAAAGTAAGGACAAATCGGTTACTCCCTTCTGATCTGATTTTTTTGGAAAGTTTTGGAAAGTTCGAGCATGTGTTGTGTTGTTTACACTGACTTGAAAAAATCACTTTGCAAAAAATTGAATTTACTTGTGAACATTTTCGTTCGATAATTTTTCACAACTTCCAACGTGGATAATCATGGCAAGAGTGCATCTATCAAATTAAGTCTTTGTATGTCGATAAAGGGCCATCCTATAGCACTAAGAAAAACTGGTTTAATTAATTAAATCGTGACCGACACTCGCCAAACAACGAAGGTCGTGAGGGCCGCCAAAAAAGGCAGTTGTGCCAGAAAAAATTAAGGCGTGCATGACCGGATAATGCAAGCTTGCCTTGTTATATACCGTGAGATAGAGGCATCCTTGAGTATTTCTTCCATCAACTAACATTTGCTATTGCATGAACACCTGGTCGCAAAAATGGATTTTTGTCGCTAGATCCAGCAAAAATGGCCAATCGCTCAAAAAAGCCTCTTGTGGATTAGTGCAAAGAAATCCTGAATAAAAACAATCGCGATGTTTCAAACGATATTTATTAGATCGTCACAGACGACAAATCTTGGATCTATGCTTAGGAGCCAACGAAAGTTAATCATGGAAGAAGTCCTTCGAAGCAAATGCTCGCCTGCTTCTTCGGCAAAACTGACCGTGTAGCGACTATACGTCTTGAGAAATGTAGGATGGTTAATTCTGAGTGTTACGCTGCAATTTGTTTGCCTGAAGTCTTCTGAGAAATTCGAAAAACGAACAAGAGAAGACGAATTATTCTTCATCATGACAATGCGAGCTCCCACACATACATAAATATGAACAACATCGGCTAATATTTTGGTATAGCCCTCATTTCACGGTACCTCCTTATATTCGGAATTTCGAGGATTTAAGCAAACCTTTCCTTCCAAATAAGTTGCAATTTGGTACTTAGGGTTTCTAGTGGTCACTAAACTTTTTACCAAAAATTGTGGACATAGGTCCACGTTTGTTTACAAGTCCCTTTTTAGGTACCTCCCGATTTTCGCTATCTTGGGGGATTTAAGCTACATTTTCCGCCCAAATTAGGTGTAATTTGGTATTTGGAGTTCCCAGCGGCCACAAACATTCTCCACTAAAAATATGAACTATATTTGTCCACTCCTTCCCACACAAAATTTCGGATAAGTTCACTTTTTTGTTGAAACAACCTGCATTCTCTGCCTCAATTACGGCGGTAAAAGTTTTTTTCAGGGGGAAAGTCCATACTTCTGGAGAAAACAGCATATGTAGCGGCTGGAGAGCACGATAACTTTCAAACTGATAAACCGATTTGGTCCATATTTTGTAGTTTCAGTTCGAAGATACGCAAAACCGGTACACAACCCCAGGAACCTTACTTACTTACTTAGCTGGCCCATTACAGAACATTTGTTCTATAGGCCGAACTAAGAAGAGATCTCCATTCCTCTCTATTTGTTGCTTTGCACTCTGGAATACCGCGCCTTTTCATCTCAACATCCACTTGTTTGCGCCATCTATTCCTTGGCCTGCCAATTCTGCGTGCACCGCCATGTGGCATGTATTCATACGCCTTTTTAGCGGGTTCATCATCGCTCATTCTTATGATATGGCCTAGCCAACGCAATCGCTGCATCTCGATACGTTTAACAATATTCATGTCGTTGTATAGCAGATACAGCTCGTGGTTCATGCGACGTCGATATTCACCGTCAACGCAGATTGGTCCGTAGATCTTTCGAAGAATTTTTCTCTCAAACACACCAAGCACTGCCATGTCTGCTTGCGCAAGTACCCAGGCTTCGGAGCCATACATCAGCACGGGTAGTATCAGTGTTTTGTAGAGCGTTATTTTTGTTTGACGAGATGTGGCTTTGTTTTTAAACTGCTTACTTAATCCAAAGTAGCATCTGTTGGCCAATACAATTCTTCTTTTTATTTCACAACTGATGTCGTTTGTTGTGTTGACGGAGGTGCCGAGGTAGACGAAGTCTTTTACTACCTCAATATTATAGGAACCAACTTCCACAGTCGGTCCGAGCTCAATGGACGCATTGCGCGTCGACACCATCAACTTGGTCTTCTCACCGTTTACCGCCAGACCCACTTTAGCAGATTCTCCTTCGACCTTTATAAAGGTATCAGTTACTTCTTTTACTGATCGACCCATGATGTCTATATCATCAGCATAAGCAAGTAACATGTGACTATTGGTGTAGATTGTGCCACTTCTTTTGACGTTTGCCTCTCGTATAACCTTTTCTAGCAGGATGTTGAAGAGGTCACACGAAAGGCTGTCTCCTTGTCTGAAACCTCTTTTGGTACCAAACTCTTCGGAGAGGTTCTTTCCTATTTTAACTGAGGACCTCGTGTCAGTTAAAGTCATTTTACAAAGCCGGATGAGCTTTGCGGGAATACCAAATTCAGACATGGCTTGGAATACCTTTGAGCGCAGCGGACTGTCGAAGGCTGCTTTATAATCGACAAAAAGGTGGTAGGTGTCGATCTGCATCTCTTGGGTCTTCTCTAGGATTTGCCGCAGGGTAAATATCTGGTCAATGGTGGACTTGCCAGGTCTAAAGCCGCATTGGTATGGTCCAATAATCTCGTTGACCATAGGCTTTAGTCGTTCGCACAATATCCCTGACACGATCTTGTAGGCAATAGGGAGTAGACTTATGCCCCTATAGTTAGAGCATACAGTCTTATCTCCCTTCTTGTGGACTGGGCACAGGATACTTAGGTTCCAATCGTCGGGTACTCGTTCTTCCTGCCAGATGGTGCTAACTAGCTGATGAATACACCTTATCAGCGTGTCGCCTCCGGTTTTGAACAGCTCGGCTGGTAAACCATCGGCCCCTGCTGCCTTATTATTCTTCAGCCGATTTATTGCTGTCTTTACCTCATCTTGGCTGGGCGGTATACATTCAATACCATCTTCTGGGATTGGGACTGTGGTATCTTCGTCGTCTTCGCTGCTATTGGATACCAACAGATTTGAAAAATGTTCTTTCCATATCCTGAGTACACTATCTGTATCAGTTACCAAATTACCTTGCTGGTCTCTACAGGAGGATGTGCCTGTACCAAAGCCATCAGTTTGATGCTTGACTCTTTGGTAGAATTTTCGGACTTCATTCTGGCTCCTGTACATCTCGATTTTTTCACACTCCCGCTTTTCCATCTCTCTCTTTTTCCTGCGGAAAAGACGTTTCTCCTCTCTCCTTTTCTCCCTGTATCTCTCTCGTGCGCTACGCGTTGCTACGGATTGTAAAGTAGCCTTATATGCCGCATTTTTCTCTTCGGTGGCAGCACGACACTCCTCATCATACCATGGATTCCTTGGTGGAGGTCTCTGGTATCCAAGTATGGATTTTGCGGCTGTTTGCATGGAGTGGGCAATGCTTTGCCATTGCGCTGATATGTTATCGGGATGAGGAGGGCTTTGATTAAGCAATTGGGCTAGTTGAGTGGAATATGCTGTGGCTATCTGTTGTGATTGCAGCTTAACGATGTCTAACTTTCGTGTTGTGTCTGTTCGTACTTTGTTTGCTACGTTTAAGCGGGTGCGTACCTTTGCTGCAACAAGGTAGTGGTCCGAATCAATGTTTGCGCCTCGGAACGATCGTACATCCAACACGCTCGATGAATGTCTTCCATCTATCACAACATGATCAATTTGGTTTCTTGTTTTCTGATCTGGAGACAGCCAGGTGCCCTTATGAATATCGAGATGATTAAATCTGGTACTGCTAACTACCATGTTTTTTGCAGCTGCAAAGTCTATCAGTCTCATACCATTGTCAGATGTTTCACTGTGGAGACTGAATTTCCCGACTGTTGGGCCAAAGATATTCTCCTTTCCAATTTTGGCATTAAAATCGCCTAGAATGATTTTAATGTCATGGGCAGGGCAACGGTCATATGTTTCTTCTAAGCGCTCGTAAAATATATCTTTGGTCTGTTCGTCCTTTTCTTCAGTGGGAGCATGAGCGCAAATAAAGCTGATGTTGAAGAATTTAGCTTTTATTCGAATTGCAGCAAGTCTTTCATTCACTGGAGTGAAGCTGGATACAAGATGTTTTAGTCTCCGACTAACTACGAATCCACAACCAAACTCATGCTTTACGTCATGGCAGCTATAATACAGTGCGTCACCTTTAGGTGTTGTTGTGACGCCTTTCCCAATCCATCGTATTTCCTGTATGGCAGTAATATCGGTCTTGTACTTTTCAAGTACGTCTGCCAATGCGAAGACTGCACCTTCTCTATAAAGAGTGCGAACATTCCAGGTGCAGATTCGCAGATCATGGTCCTTAAAACGTTTGCGGGGTTCGTCAACTTTAGAGGGGTTTGTTTTTCTTTTCTTTCGTTTTTTCATAGTAGGCTGTTTTTTCTAGGGGAGGGTTACTAACCCGACGCCCAAACCCAAGTTTTTAACGTTCTTATGGGTGAACGCGCGGCACATGTTAGCTCACTACCTTTAACGGGTGTTAAAGGCAGTTCCCCAGGTGACACCACGGGGAGGTCAGTGTCCACTTGGGATGAAAGAGGGACCAAGATAAATCCTGGGCTTTGCCATGTTAAAACCGGTCAGGACCGTTCCTTGGTATCTTCCATCCCCTACGTCACCTTAGGAACCTCCCCCCAAAATTAAAAAATGTCTCTTATATGTTAAACACTATATCTGTTGAAGGGATTTGGTCCAAACTGTGGATCTCCTAGTATTTTATCCATATTCGAAAACGGCCCATATCGGCCCTCTCATTAGGGTACCTCCCCCAAAAGTTCAACATTTTTGTCTAAGTGCAGTTTAGGTCTGTTCGAAGATCCTTTAGAAATGTATTACGATGCTATTCGTTATGGCCCTGTTTACAGCGATATTATGTTTTCCGTGGACAAATCCATGCTGTCTGGCATACTGCTCCAAAAATCATACGATGGCCCACTGAAATGACTAGTGAGCGCGATATCTATCGAAAATATATGACCCCCAAAATAAGATTCACTTCCATAATGAACCATTTCTTTAAGTACCTCCTCCCCAACACTTTTGAACTTTAATCCTAATCCACATATTTGTAGACAAGTTCAAATGTCCAAAAAGAGGCCATTCTGAAAAGACCCTAAATGCATTCGATCTGTTCGTAGATGAAAGTTTAAATTCACATAGGCTGAGGGGATACTTTTTAACTTGTTTAGAGACCCCAAAAACCCTAGTTGGGGTTTGTCCTGTCAGATCCAGTTCGGATTTTATGGTCTCATCTAAACCCGTGCTAAAATTTAATTTTTTTGCACTAATCGGGCGTTTATCTCAGATTCGAATAGGAATTGCTGTCTTTAGCAATATTGTAGTCCTAAAGCATTAGAACTTATCTGTTTAACAGATCATATAAGAAAAATAACATCTAGGGATCAAAATCGATAAAATATAGAAAATTTAACATAATTACTGGAATTCTGGTCAGTAGCTGCTAAACTAGTTGGACCAAGTAACCAAGTAAATAATCTTCTCAGCAATTCTTCAGAACATTCTGAAACTCTACACTGCTTATTTCATGTTGTTTCAAGAAGATTCGCATTGGTTTCAGAGATATTGTTCCGTCAATATTTAACCATGGGGCCATAAAATCCAAGCTGGATCTGACACAACAAAACCCAGCTAGGGCTTTGTCGTTTGGATCTGTAGTTCAAATTGTTTGCACAAGATTATCTTAAAAATGTTGCACAGTGTTATTATAACTAATAATAATAATTGTTCCACAAACATCCCATACGGGACAAGGGAGACTTCTCTCATATCAATGAGTGCACCCCGATTCATATTAGCTCAATGATATGAGACCTACTGTTTATCGCCGAGTCCGAATGGCGTGTCTTAAGACACCACTTTGTAGAGAAGTTTTACATGGCTGAAATACTCAGGAAATGTCGCCAACATTACTGAGGGGTATTTTGCCACCGTTGAAAATTTTGATGTTGACTGGCCGGGGAATCGAACCCACGACCTTCAGCGTGCATGGCGGGTGTGCATACCATTGCACCACGGTGGCACCCGTGTTTTTTAACTAATGTTAATAAAAACGTATAAAATGTTTTTTGTTTTTTTTTTAATATTTATTAAAAAAATAATATATGAATGTATAATATCAGATATTTAAATACATTAATTAATATTGATAATTTATAAATTTACGGAATTTAACCAGACATTCGCGTAACGTATCTTTTTTCGTTTCCGGCAATGCCACTATGGTCAAAAAGAAGAAAAGAATTGATAATCCACCCACAGTGTAAAAATATGCCGGCAAATCGTAAACATTAAAACGCCAAGGCTCTGATCGTATGGCAATGATTAAGATGTGAACGGACATCTCCACTATAAAAGCAATGGCTATAAAATACTGTTTCACTGGCAATGGGAATGCCTCTGATAGATATACCGATGATGATGCTGTCGATATGGTGGCAAAGAATTGATAGGCCATTAATAGAAGTAGGACAATAGTCATGGTCTCAGTATTTTTTAAATTCCTTTTGTCGTGCAGAATACCGGCAAGGGCAAAGGTCAGACAGGAACAAACAAAGAAACCAACAATCATTGGGGTTTTTCGTCCTTTGGAGTCCAAAGTAAAGCTGACAATCATTGATCCGACCCACGCTAAGCATCCATATACGTAATATGTCCAAATAGCATCCTGACCAATGGCGATTGAGGTGGCATACGAAAATGCAAAGTAGGTATAAAAACAACAGCTTATGGCTGAGAATGCTCGATAGAATGATATTTTCACCAGAGCAGGCAACCCAATGATGACACTCTGTCGAAGTGTTATTTCCTTACTTTCAGCCAAATAATGTTTGTGTTCTATCAGCTGTTCGTATGTTTCGTGCGTCACTGTAAATGGCCGCTGGAGACGTCTTAATATATCTATGGCCATCTCCTCTTGACCGCGTGACAAATATAATATGGGCGATTCCAGTTGCAAAATAAATGCCAAAATAAAACTTATAAATCCCCAAAGAATTGAAAGTATGCCCATCATTTGGGTGCCATCGAACGATGAATCCTTTGGCCACATATACGAATATATGATTTGTAGAAATATGCCCAGTTGGAAACACATCGATCCAACCATAGCAGCAGTCATACCGCGTAAGCTCTTTACCACTTGCTCGCCTACCAGCACAAATGTCAGGGGAAACACTAGACCCAAGGCACAGCCATTGATGTAACGTGCCGCCAATAAGGCGTTTAATGAGCGTGGATCTGCTATCAATAATATGCCCGAAATTGTCACCAGCAAAGAGGCGAAACACTGAAAATTAAATTAAATCAAATTATATGTAGATAAATTGGCAAAAAAATATTTCGCAAGTTTAACTTACCGTTATTAATTTCTTGGGAATTCTATTACATATGATGGCTCCCACAATGACACCGATTATTGCACCAATGAACCAGCTCAAAGGTAAATGCTTATTTGTAAAGTATACATCCTTGCCTGGATCTCCTAGGAACATACCACCTGATATGAATAATAAGGTCGCTGTTGATTGGAAGGAGAAAATAGAAGGATAATTAACTAAATATGCATTTTTTATTTAAAGGTATTCCTTACGATATCACTGTGCACTTTGTTGCACATATATATGTATACATATGTATGTATGTATATTATACTGACAAAAAAATTTTTTTCCATTTGAAATTTTATGGCGATCGGTTAAGGTTTACCAGTTCATTGTTGTGGCTAATAAAACGATTAAAAAAATTATCGTGATCGGTTTTGACCAATCTTTATACCCTCAGCCTTTAGGCCAGAAAGGCTATATAAACATTGATAAGACCAAAAATGTGCCACATCGAAAAAACGGTTTTAGACCAAATGTGTTCTTCTTTGACACAGCGGTGCCGAAGTTTTTCGGCAATTTACACACATACGACCCGAATGCATAGAAAGAGCGTACGAAAGAGAGATAATGTTTTGATTTGTAGCGTGCGTGCATTAAAACACACTAACGCAGTCATGAGTTGCCAATAGATTTATTTCATTCACATTTTGGCCTGTTCTCTTCTTGGTCACGCATGTTTTAGACCCCAAGTATTTTTGGAAAAAAATCGTTTCAGACAATTTAGAGTCGATTTAGCAATGTCCGTGCGTCTGTCTGGCTGGTGCGCACCATAAATCTCGAACGGATCAACCGATTCGAACCTAATTTTGGGTATCGTAATATTTTATCCAAACTTAGTTTAAGTTCGAAGAACGGCAGCATCTTTATTTAAGCTTAGCGAAGAATATTTTACCGTTTTCTTCTAACTTTTGTGTATATTTCGCGGAAAAAAATTTGACAGCAAATGAAGAGTACGGTCAGAATTCGCCTTTTGGATCACCTTGTTAAATTCGCCTTGTTTAGGCCCATACAAATTACTATGGAAACAGAGATAACTAGGTCAGTCAATGTATGTATCAGAAGGATGGAGTATAGCCTCCATATAACGGTACCGTCCGATTTTCCAGATTTTGAAGTTTTTATCGATATTTTCTGACAAAATTAGCTCCCAGTAGTCAAAAAAAAAAAAAAAAATCCAACAAAAATTACGGACAAAGCTTAACGTTTTGATATTGCCAACATGTAATGGTATCTATCTCCAGATTTTAGGTATTCGGATAAAATGTGCCTCATCGAAATAATGGTTTTAGACCCCTAATATGTTTGGACGAAATCCGTTTCAGGCAATTTGGAGTCGATTTAGCAATGTCCGTCTGTCTACCTGATTGGAGCGCACGATAACTCTAGAACGGATTAACCGATTTTGTCCACAATTTGGCTTTCGTAATATTTTGTCCAAACTTAGTTTAAGTATGGGCCATATCGGTCCACTCCTTCGGTTACCTCTCCCACAAAAGTTTATTTTTTACGCAAAAATTATGCGAACGATAACTCTTGAAGCGATTTGGTCCATACTTTGCACGTCTTTATATTTCTACCAGACATAGATCAATTTAGTTTAAGTTTAAAGATGGAATATATCGATCCATTTCTTCGAGTACCCCTCACACAGAATTCAGGAAGAGTGCCGTTTAAGACCTCGTCTCGAATCGTTTTGATTTTAAATGTAACAACGTGTATTCGATGGCTCCATTACGACGGTACAAGTTTTTTTCTGAGAAAATGTCCGAAAGCTGTAAAAACCCGCTAACGAACTATCTGTAGTGGATGCAGCGCACGAAAACTCTTTAACGGATAAACCTGTTACATCCCAAATTTGATAGTCGTAATATTTTGCGCAAACTTAAATCATGTTCTAAGATGGGCCATATCGGTCCACTTCTTCGTGTACCTCCCCCACAAAAGTTCAAAACTCGTTGCTAAAATGGGGCTCACGATAACTCTCGAAGGCATACTTGGGTCACATTGAAATGTTTATACGAGACATAGATCCTGTTAAAATATGGATTATATATGTCAACTTCTTCGGGTACCTCCCACACAAAATTTTGGAAAAGTGCAGTTTAGGACCTCCTATCGAATCGTTTTGATTTTTTTTTTTTGCAACAGATTGGTCTCAAGGTCGCGATTACGATGGTACACGTTTTTTGAGTGGAAAGTTCATTCTTCTTGAGGAAATAACCCGAAAGCTGTAACAAACGGCTGGTGCGCACGACAACTCTCGAACCGAATACTGCGTTGGTCCACACTTTGCATATCGCTATATTTCTTCGAATATTAGATAAAATTCGAACGTGGGCCATATTTCCCCCACAAAATATTAAAAATATTCCCTAAAATGGTACGCGCGATATCTCATAAACGGAGCAACCGATTTGATCCAAACTTTGGATCTCGAAATATTGCGTCCAAACATAGTTTATGTTTATTGCCTTATCGGTCCACTGAACGCAGAGAAGAGATATTGTAGGAGCAATTATATTCTAAGAACAAAATAGTGTATTGTAAAAATCTGAAAATATGTATTGTTGTTATAACAATATATTTTATGTGATATTTCCAGATTTTTACAATACACTATTTTCTTCTTAGAATATGATTGCTCCAACAATATCTCTTCTCTGCGTGTGCTTGGGGTACCACCCACACAAATGTTCAACATTTTTGTTTAAGTCCGGTTAAGAGTCTGTTCAAGGAAACTTTGTAAATTTTTACCGAAGGCACTCCTAGTGTCCCTGTTCACAGCGATAATATGTTTTTTTGCGGGCAAGTCATTGTTTCTTGATATATTGCTTCAAAAGTTTAAATTATACGGCCAATTCCTTTAGGTACCTCCCCCTAAAAACTTTTGAGCTTTAATCCAAATCTATATTTTTGTCCGCAAGTTCATGCGCCCAAAATTCTGAAAACCCCCTAAATACATAAGTTTTTTTGGGAAAGAAGTGTTTGAATTAACACGGGCTGAGGGTATATCTCGGTCGGCAAAGCCGATTTATACTTTTTTACTTGTTTAAACTAAATTTTCTTACAAATAAGCCAAATTTTGATTTTTAATAACCTCTCTTTATATGAACTTTTTTGAATAGCTCAATTTATTAAAAACTTTCACAAATAATAACCTTCGTTCTAATAATCTAAGCGCGGCACAGTGTGTCCAAAATGGGTTTTTGTGTCAAAAATCTATATTTTCTAAAAGGAAAAAGATAGAGATATGATATTTGGAGGATATGTTTGCCAGACATGGATGTTTTGTTACATGTAGCTACAAGCCATTCGGTCGACGTCTTCTATGGAATGTTATTGAATAAATAACGGGTTTTCGAAATTTAAAAGTTTGTGTAATATAGATACATTTAAATAAGAAGTGATAATTTCTTAGAGTTATATAAAATACGTTTTGGAGACATAGAAACGTAAAACGTTACATGCTCAAATACAGACTTGTGTTTTAACAACATAAAATAATTCAAATAATATGTATACTATAACAAAAATAGAACTAATTAAATTCATGGAGGAATATTTACTTAGCGTAAAAATGGTAATATTTTGCAGTTTAAATTATTTTTTGTTTGTGGGTGCTATTCAAAAGCGTGGGACTATGCCAACGGCAGCTGATTCATATTCCGCAGCTGATCATCAGTATCATAAACTGATGGTAACATTATCATCACCAACAAAGTGGCAACGTCATTGTTGCCATAAATAAAAGAATGACAGTCTGTCAACAGTGAAATTATTTTTGGTGTTTTATTTTGTTAAATATTACCAAATTATATTTGCCAATATTAAACAATATATAATTCGGTCGGAAATGTATTTTAGAACTCCAAAATACCTAAAATATGAGAGTTCTATCAAAATGTGGACTTATGCCCAGAATACATAATATCGGGTGGTACCTTTATAGGGGTCCTATTTCCCGTCGTCGCACCTTGTCGCAATTAATCCATTGAGAAATTGATAGTTTGAGAGCTCTTTTATATTTGAGTACCATTACAGCAGTGGAACCCCGTGGAACTTTTTAGTTATGTCCTATTAAAAAAGAATTAAATAAAAATATGCACGTAAAAATGCTCAAAACAAGTCAGGTTATTCTACAGAACAGGAACACATATACATTTAGTTCTAAGCACAGTTTAATACTACAGGTTTCGCGTTATCGGATAGCAAAAAGAACCATTAAAAAATTCCAATAACTCGTGATATTATGGTCCACACAAAATCGACGAATTTCCTTGCGATTTTGAGTATTTGTTGTAACGAAAATAAGGTAATGTTGTAGGTAGCGTTACTTCAATTATAACGGTACAACCAACGAAATTTTTGTTTTTCTCTGTTAGCTAGAATGTTTTCTATCCCTTCATGTAAAATTTTTGGGAATTTTCGACAATTTGTTTTTTGCATTTTTGGCACAAAATATTGAATTTGGACACACTGTGCGCGGCTAACGTGGCAGAGGTTTACAGCTGGGAACTACCAATCTATAAATCTTCTAAACTGGAAGACATAATACAATACATGAAGGAAACAAGTAAAAAATAATTAAAACAAGTAAAAAAAAAACATTTTTGGACATTTGAACTTGCCGACGAAAATGTGGATTAGGATTAAAGTTCAAAAGTGTTGCAGAGGAGGTATTTAAAGGAATGGACCGACATAGTCCATTATGGAAGTGGATCTTATTTTGGGAGTCATATCTTTTCGATAAATATCACGCCAACTAGTCATTTCAGTGGGTCATCTTGTAACTTTTGGACCTGTATGCCAGTAAGCATGGACTTGTCCACGGAAAATATCGTGGTAAACAGGACCACAACGAACATGGACCTATGGCCATATCCTTTGGGTTATAAGTTTGTTGATCACTAGGAACCCTAAGTGCCAAGTTATAGCTAATTCGGTCTGCAAATGTGGCGAAGAACGTCAAAATACCTCAAATCCGGAGGTACCGTTATATAGGGGCTATACCAAATAGTGGACCGATATAGCCCATCTTCGAACTTGACCTCCCTATGGAAAAAAGACACTCGGGTGCAAAATTTCAGCACTCTATCTCAATTATTGCGGACGCTAGAGTGATTACAACAGACGGACAGACGGTCGGACAGACGGACATGGCTAGATCGTCTTAGAATTTTATCCTGATCAAGAATATATATACTTTATAGGGTCGCAAATGATTAGTTCGATGTGTTACAAACGGAATGACAAACTTAATATACCCTCCATACTAAGGTGGAGGGTATAACAAAAAAAAAAAAAAAAAAAAAAACAAACAAAAAAACAACAAAAAAAAAACTTATCCGAAATTTTGTGTGATAAGTACCCGAAGAAGTGGACAAATATAGTCTATATTCGAACCTGATCTATATCTGATAGATATATTAGGCTGTGTAAAGTATGGTTCAAATCGGTCACTCCCTTCAAGAGTTATCGTGCGCACAATTTTTCCGAACATTTTTGAACTTTTGTGAGGGAGGTACCTGAAGGAGTGGACCGACATGGCTTATCTTCGAACTTAAACTATGTTTGGACAAAATATTACGAAGGCCAAATTTTGGACCGAATCGGCAGATCCGCTCGAGAGTTATCATGCACACCAACTACTACACACGGTGACGTAGAGTTTTTTTGCACCTTTCAGGCTATTTTCTCAGGAAGTATGGACGCGCCCCTGATGAAACTTGTACCGTCGTGAATACAAGTTGTTAAAACAGGATTTGGGAGCAGGCCCTAAACTGAACTTTTCCGATATTTTGTGTTGGAGGTACCCAAAGGAGTGCACCGATTGAATCCATATTGGAACTTCATCGAAGTCTAATAGAAATTTCACGATGTGCAAAGTATGGACCAAATCGGTAACAGTCTTCAAGAGTTATCGTGTGGACAAATTTTCCGAACAATTTCGAACTTTTGTGGAGGAGGCATCAGATTGGAACTTAAACTAAGTGTGGACAAAATATTACGAAAGCCAAATTTTGGACCGAATCGGTTGATCCAATCGAGAGTTATCGCGCGCCCCAGGCAGCCAGACAGACAACTCCAAATTGTCTGAAACGGATTTCGTCCAAACATGCTTGGGATTAGACCCCATTATTATTTCGATGAGGCACATTTTGCGGTATGAAAGTTGATATACCCTCGTTAGCATAAATGCACTCCGTTCGATACATTTTAGAAACGCTCGATTAATGATCCAAAAAAAAAAAAACAACAACGGAATTGTCAAATATATACATACATACATACATACATATGTGGGTTAGAACTCTAATGCAGTTATTCCATTACTAAATTTTTTAGGCGAACTCTTTTACTGATCCGAAAATTTCAGTTCAAACAATTGATTTCAATTAGGCATGTACTTAAAATCACACAGATCCACCACTTTTGCATCATCGATCAGATGAATAGTTTTTAAGAATGCAAAGTTTCTAAAACTATAAAAAATGGACTGCTTTGCAAATGCGTATATAATCCGCGAAAACATCAACCTTTTTATTTTGAAAAGCACAAAGGACGTATTATATAAGCACCATATATAATTTCAAGTAAGATATACTACAAAAAATTAAAAAAAAAAATAATTTTTTACAAATTTTGCAATATGCGAGGTACATACATCATCACAATGTCCATAAATGAAAATGTCGGGAGTCCACCTTAGCGATTATAAAGCAAAATAGCTGTCAAGTATACATTTTGGTTGCAAAATAAATAATTAAATTATTAAGTGGAATTTTGCGATTCAATTGACAGGGAATTCTTCTGGAATAGATCCTTAAATACATACATTTCATTTCTGATACTATTACATAAAATGTTCCACCCAGGTTGCGATTTTAAATTACCTGCAACCTACAATAGGTGTGTCTTTTTACGTGATAATTAGTAATAATTATTACTAATGTTGCAGATTTTGACAGTTGTATAAAGGAAAAGTTGCTGAAAAAATGTTTCAGCAACATTTAGTAAGTAAAAATACACCCCTATTGTTTCTGTTAAGGGTATTGTTTCTACACATTGTTTCATTAACATTTTTGTTGCATGCATTGTGCCTTGTCTTTACAGTTGTATGTATGTCTTTGTAAATATGTAGTATAGACCCTCTTAAGAGATTGTTTAACCAAGAGCTAAAAATGCAATTTTTTCCTTTGTTAACAATTCTGATTATAAATGTATCGTAATTTTTCTGGTAATTAATCTTATCGATACAATTGTTTAATACGCATTTGCAGATCGTATACCCTCCTCACATGACGTTATTTTCCCCCTTCGGATGTAGATAAAAATACACAGTAAAATTTCGAAATTCCCAGAACTAGCTATGTTTTTCGAATTAACCAGATTTCCGATATAACCAAATAAAATACGGATGAAGCGGGTATAGGAGGCATACATAGGAGTTTGTTGTAAAATTAATGAGGTTTTCGGGTCGCGAATTATCAGAATCCTACTGTACTTTTGCATTGTATTTTTTGCAATAAACATTTTTATTGGTATTAAATACGAATCAGAGGCCGGTGCCTCCTTGAATTTGTACACATACAAAGATATGTATGTATGTATGTAAACAATACAATTTCAATAGAAAAAAAAATAGAAATAGAAAAATTAATTGCACATTAGCCATAGAAGAGCATGCTATTTGACGTTGTTTTTCCTTTTTTCTCTGGACAAACTTAAACACAGCAAATACGAAATATTTGATTGACGTTTTTGTTTTTAAACATAATAAAATCCGATGTTTTATAATTGTTGTACATTATAGTGGTTTTAAAAAGTCGATGTCGGTTTTTTTTATGCGGCACCCCCCAATGTTTAGTTTTGCTAGCCATAAATCCTCAACTGGATTTAATAAATCCAGTACAAATCGCATTGCATTTAGATATACCTTTGGAGGATTTACATGGCAGCCAGCTGATTTTTGTTCATAGCATAATTACCAAGGTAGATGCATCAGCCCATCTGATCGAATTTGAAACGTCAAAAGAAGGTGTTGTAAATGGAATTCGGCAAATTAAAAATTTATTGTTTAATATTGAAAATGTTAGCACATTATTGGTCTGTTCCTTTACTTTTAAAAATGGTAACAGTGGCAGAAAATGGTAAAAGTGGTAAACTGCTATCATATAAATTGTATGCTATTAAAAGTAAGGGAACACTTTACAGGTTAAAAATGGTAAGAAATGGTAACCTCTGGCACGTAAAGGAACAGAGCATATGCTGCTTATGCTAACTAATGAGCAAATCATGAATTATTTTATCGTTAGATGTCGTAGATATTAGTCTTGGTTGATTAAAATCAACTTTGTATATCAAGGAAAATTAAATTTGTTCGCCTTGTTTAAAAATTTTGACATTTTAAATCATTTTCGTTGTAGCAATTCACCGATGCAACTACCTTGTGTCTTGTGCCAGCTTGCAACTTTTTGTATTTTCTAGCAACATGTCGCAAAAACAGAGTTGTATACGAGGATTTATGACGGATTTAAAATAAATCCACTCAATACGAGGATTTCTTTTTGTATGGGAAATCTGTAGATTATTGCCGGATTTAGCAAATAAATCCTGATAATGCGCTAAATCCGCTAAAAATTTCTCATCGACAATTTTGGCAATCTTAAAATCTAACAAAACTAAAAACGCACCGCATAAAAACCCCGACATCGATTTTTTAACTTTGAGTTAAAACCAGTATGTACATACATATTTATTTGCTATTCTGCCATCTGAAGGAAACCGATTCGAGTTGTTTCTTTCTTTTTTATTCACCAATATTTCATGTTTACAACCCACCTGCTGCGGAGGAGTTAGATTGTGGTTTATTTTTCTGATTTGTTCGCAGCCATCCTTCTGGTTCTTCCGCCCTGGGCAGTGCTGGGAATGTTGGCACCGCTGACCGTGGTGGATAGTTAACATTTTCGTTTGTTTTTGATTGATTCCTCATTCCAAAACGAAAATTATTGCATAGTTTTTTTCGTATCTTTAATGTCTACAGTTCTGTTGTCGTCGTTTGGAAGCACCGTATCGTACAACGCTTAAATTATAACTGATTAAATTATCGATATTGTTGTTGTTAGACAGGCAATTATTCAGTTGAGAGAATGTGTTCGTCAATCGTAAATGCTATCGCTTTATATTTTTAAACGAGGGCTTATCACAGGTTAACCCAATCAACATAAAATGCAATGTACACTACTAACTCGATTTGCGTCGTCAAATATGATCGTAATAAGTGATAACAATTGTTACAAAATGTTTTTGGAAGTTGTCTTTTTTTACTAAATTCTTGGCAACTGTATAATTGGGTACATTCCAGAGGTTACTGGAAGATTTTTTGTCCATTTGAAACACATAGCAAAAAATAAATAATTATTTTTCAAAGGAAATACATGTCCAAATTAATGATGCAAATCGAGGTATAAGTGTGTATTGATATAATTAATTGATTAAAAGTAAGAAAAACAAGTGAAAACAAGTAAGAATTTGTTGGAAAGGGCCAATCGTCGGACACTCTACACTATTATACCAGTAGTGGGATTCTCTAACTCATTTTTAGAGTTACCGACAAATGTCGGTAAAATTAAAATACTTATAATTTCGGTAATTAAAGATGTTTGTCGGTAAGTTAGCGACGAATAAATGGCAGTCGTAACGTTCTACCGATAGCAAGACTCAAAAAATGAGTTAGAGAATCCCACTACAGAATATAAGCCTTTCCATAGATCAAACTATTTTCCGTTTTTCGACTGACTTTTAGACTTATTTCCCTCAAAAATCTTTTTTTCTGTAGCAGGAATGGATGAACTTGTGCTTATTGATGGCTAAATAAATAACGTTCATTCTGTTTAAATAATGAACAAGTAAAAAATTATTAAGTTCGACCGGGCAGAATTTTTTATAGTTTCCTTTCCTCTCCACAATTTTTGGTGGAGAAGTTTTTCGAGCACTTATACCCCAAATGGCTAAATTAGGTCAGACAATTTATTTAAAAATGTCTTCAATCGGGCGGTCAACAAATGAAGCTAAATTGTTCCCAACTCCTAAAACGAGTAGGTATCGTTATATGCGGGTTATACCAAAACATGGACCTATGCTGACAATTTATAGCGGAGAAGTTTTGTAACTAATACAGTTATATGGCGGCTATACCAGAACACGGACCTATATTGACACATTTTTATAGAGCACCTGTTTGACCCCTGGGAACTTCCAAAGCCAAATTACTGCTATTTCGGTAAAAATGTAGCTAAAATTCTCAAAATAACGAAAATCTAGAGGCACCGTTATATGGGGCCTAAACGAAAACATAGACAATTGTTGACAATTTTTGGTGGACAAGTTTTGTGACTGCAGGTAAAAAATGTAGCTAAAATCCTCAAAATACCTAAAATCGGGATGTACTGTTATATGTCGGCTATAATAAAAGATGGGACTATCTTCACAATTATAGGTATAAAAGTTTTGCGACTACTAGGAACTACAAATGTCAAATTATCACCATTTCGGTAAAAAATCGTTCAAAATCGGTAACTTTATGGGGGCAATATCAAAACTTGGTCATATATGGGGACTATACCAAAACATGGACCTATGTTGACTATTTTTGATGGCGAAGTTTTGTGACCTCTGGGAACTTTAAGTGTCAAATATAAAATGTAGTTGTGTCAACAAATCCTCAAAATCCCTAAAATCGGTATGTACTATTATATGGGGTGACGTAGGGGATGGAAGATACCAAGCAACGGTATTGAGGTAGTAAAAGACTTCGTCTACCTCGGCACCTCCGTTAACACAACAAACGACATCAGTTGTGAAATAAAAAGAAGAATTGTATTGGCCAACAGATGCTACTTTGGTTTAAGTAAGCAGTTTAAAAACAAAGCCACATCTCGTCAAACAAAAATAACGCTCTACAAAACACTGATACTACCCGTGCTGATGTATGTCCCCGAAGCCTGGGTACTTGCGCAAGCAGACATGGCAGTGCTTGGTGTGTTTGGTAGAAAAATTCTTCGAAAGATCTACGGACCAATCTGCGTTGACGGTGAATATCGACGTCGCATGAACCATGAGCTGTATCTGCTATACAACGACATCAATATTGTTAAACGTATCGAGATACAGCGATTGCGTTGGCTAGGCCATATCATAAGAATGAGCGATGATGAACCCGCTAAAAAGGCATATAAATACGGACCGCTTGGCGGTGCACGCAGAATTGGCAGGCCAAGGAATAGATGGCGCAAATAAGTGGATGATGAGATGAAAAGGCGCGGTATTCCAGAGTGCGAAGCAACAAATAGAGAGGAATGGAGATCTCTTCTTAGTTCGGCCTATAGAACAAATGTTCTGTAATGGACCAGCTAAGTAAGTAAGTACTATTATATGGGGGCTATAACAAAACATGGACCTACATTGACAATATTTGATGAAGAAGTTTTCCGAACACTGGGAAATTCAAATGTCAATGTAATTTACCTCTATTTCGGTAAAAGAAAGTCTCAAAGTACCGAAATTCGGGAGGTAACGTTATGTGGGGGCTATGGATCAATGTGGACAATTTTTGGTGGAGAAGTTTCGTGATTGCAGGAAATCTCAAATGTCAATTTACCGAAAATTTAGTCAACAAATCTAGCTAAAATCCTCAAAATACCGAAAATCGGGAGGTACCGTTATATTGGGGCTATACCAAAACATGGACCTATGTTCACAATTTTTGGTGGAGACGTTTTATTCGAACCCTAAATGAAAAATTTTGGCTAATTCTGTCAGAAATAGTAGGTACAAACGTCATTATATGTGGGGCTATTCTAAAACATAGACCTATGTCCCCAAGTTTTGGTGAATAAACATTTTTGATCACTTAGGAACTTAAATACCAAATTATAGCTTATTCAGTTTGAAAATGTAGCTAAAAACTTCAAATCGGGGACAACAATTTTTGGTAGATAAGTTTTGGGTGACGCAGGCGATGAAAAGTACTAAGTAACAGTTCTGATCGGCTTTAGGATGGCAAAGTCCAGGACTTAACTTGGCCCTTCTTTCATTTCAAGTGGATACTTACCTCCTCATAGTGTCACCCACCTGGGGAGCGGCCTTTAATACCCGTTAAAGGTAGTGAGCTAATATGTGGCACGCTATAAAACTACTATAAAAAAACAAGGAAAAAGAAAAACAAATCCCTCTAAAGCAGCGTCAGGCACCATACTTTTCTATTTCATACTTTACGGGGTGTCATTGTGTGAGTACGTGCTTTTTCAATGGGTTGAATTGTGTGTGTGGAGAGAGCAACTTTAAATGAGCACACGTGGGCGTTCTCTCGCCTGACGCTGCTCTAAAGCAGCACCGAACAGCCATTTGTCGCTGGTTACGAAGACTTTCGGCAACATACGATCCGAACGCAAAGAAAGAGCGTGCAAGAGAGAGCAAATGTTTTGATTTGTTTTTGGTTTGTAGCTTGCGTGCATATAATCTTACTAACACACTGTCATAAATTGCCAATGTTTTTAATACATTCACATTTGTGGCTTCGATATTCTTGGTCGACACTGCTCTAAAGATGACGATCCCCGCAAACGTTTGAACGACCATGATCTGCGAATCTTCATCTGGAATGTTCGCACTCTTTATAAAGAAGGTGCAGTTTACGCACTGAAAAATACAAGGCCAGTGGTACTGCCATTCAGGAAATATGTTGGATAGTGAAAGGCGTCGCAACAACACCTAAAAGTGACGCATTGTATTATAGCTGACATGACACAAAGCATGAGTTTTGGTGCGGATTTGTAGTTGGTTGGAGGTCAAAACCACGGTTTCGGAGTCGAGGTATTTTTGGACACTGACCTCCTCGTGGTGTCACCTGGGGAACTGCCTTTAACACCCGTTAAAGGTAGTGAGCTAACATGTGCCGCGCGTTCACCCATAAGAACGTTAAAAACTTGGGTTTGGGCGTCGGGTTAGTAACCCTCCCCTAGAAAAAACAGCCTACTATGAAAAAACGAAAGAGAAGAAAAACAAACCCCTCTAAAGTTGACGAACCCCGCAAACGTTTTAAGGACCATGATCTGCGAATCTGCACCTGGAATGTTCGCACTCTTTATAGAGAAGGTGCAGTCTTCGCATTGGCAGATGTACTTGAAAAGTACAAGGCCGACATTACTGCCATACAGGAAATACGATGGAATGGGAAAGGCGTCACAATAACACCTAAAGGTGACGCACTGTATTATAGCTGCCATGACGTAAAGCATGAGTTTGGTTGTGGATTCGTAGTTAGTCGGAGACTAAAACATCTGGTATCCAGCTTCACCCCAGTGAATGAAAGACTTGCTGCAATTCGAATAAAAGCTAAATTCTTCAACATCAGCTTTATTTGCGCTCATGCTCCCACTGAAGAAAAGGACGAACAGACCAAAGATATATTTTACGAGCGCTTAGAAGAAACATATGACCGTTGCCCTGCCCATGACATTAAAATCATTCTAGGCGATTTTAATGCCAAAATTGGAAAGGAGAATATCTTTGGCCCAACAGTCGGGAAATTCAGTCTCCACAGTGAAACATCTGACAATGGTATGAGGCTGATAGACTTTGCAGCTGCAAAAAACATGGTAGTTAGCAGTACCAGATTTAATCATCTCGATATTCATAAGGGCACCTGGCTGTCTCCAGATCAGAAAACAAGAAACCAAATTGATAATGTTGTGATAGATGGAAGACATTCATCGAGCGTGTTGGATATACGATCGTTCCGAGGCGCAAACATTGATTCAGATCACTACCTTGTTGCAGCAAAGGTACGCACCCGCTTAAACGTAGCAAACAAAGTACGAACAGACACAACACGAAAGTTAGACATCGGTAAGCTGCAATCACAACAGATAGCCACAGCATATTCCACTCAACTAGCCCAATTGCTTAATCAAAGCACTTCTCATCCCCATAACATATCAGCGCAATGGCAAAGCATTGCCCACTCCATGCCAACAGCCTCAAAATCCATACTTGGATACCAGAGACCTCCACCAAGGAATCCATGGTATGATCAGGAGTGTCGTGCTGCCACCGAAGAGAAAAATGCGGCATATAGGGCTACTTTACAATCCGTAGCAACGCGTAGCGCACGAGAGAGATACAGGGAGAAAAGGTGAGAGGAGAAACGTCTTTTCCGCAGGAAAAAGAGAGAGATGGAAAAGCGGGAGTGTGAAAAAATCGAGATGGACAGGAGCCAGAATGAAGTCCGAAAATTCTACCAAAGAGTCAAGCATCAAACTGATGGCTTTGGTACAGGCACATCCTCCTGTAAAGACCAGCAAGGTAATTTGGTAACTGATACAGATAGTGTACTCAGGATATGGAAAGAACATTTTTCAAATCTGTTGGTATCCAATAGCAGCGAAGACGACGAAGATACCACAGTCCCAATCCCAGAAGATGGTATTGAATGTATACCGCCCAGCCAAGATGAGGTAAAGACAGCAATAAATCGGCTGAAGAATAATAAGGCAGCAGGGGCCGATGGCTTACCAGCCGAGATGTTCAAAACCGGAGGCGACACGCTGATAAGGTGTATTCATCAGCTAGTTAGCACCATCTGGCAGGAAGAACGAGTAACCGACGATTGGAACCTGAGCATCCTGTGTCCCGTCCACAAGGAGATAAGACTGTATGCTCCAACTATAGGGGCATAAGTCTTCTCCGTATTGCCTATCACCTTTTTGTCGATTATAAAGCAGCATTCGAAGTCCCCTCCGATCAAAGGTATTCCATGCAATGCCTGAATTTGGTATCCCCGCAAAGCTCATCCGGCTTTGCAAGATGACTTTAAATGATACTAGGTCCTCAGTTAAAATTGGAAAGAACCTCTCCGAACAGTTCAGTACCAAAAGAGGTTTCAGACAAGGAGACAGCCTTTCGTGTGACCTATTCAACATTTTGTTGGAAAAGGTAATACGAAAGAAATGACACAATTTACACCAATATCCACACGTTACTTGCTTATACTGATGACATAGACATCATGGGACGATCAGTAAAGGAAGTAACTTATAGCTTTAGGAATGTCGAAGGAGAATCTGCGAAAATGGGTCTGCCGGTAAACGGCGAAAATACCAAATTGATGGTGTCGACGCGCAAAGCGTCCATAGAGCTCGGACCAACTGTGGAAGTTGGTACCTATACTATTGAGGTAGTTAAAGATTTCGACACTGCCATAAAAACAACAAACAACTTCAGTTGTGAAATAAGAAGACGAATTGTATTGGCCAACAGATGCTACTACGAGTATGGTTTAAGCAAGCGATTTAAAAACAAAGCCACATCTCGTCAAACAAAAATAACACTATACAAAACGCTGATACTACCCGTGCTAATGTATGGCTCCGAAGCATGGGTACTTGCGCAAGCAGATAAGGCAGTGCTTGGTGTGTTTGAGAGGAAAATTCTTCGAAAGATCTACGGGCCGATTTGCGTTGACGGTAAATATCGACGTCGTATGAACCACGAGCTATATCAGCTATACAAAGACATGAATATCATAAGAATGAGCTATGATGAACCCGCTAAAAAGGCGTATGAATACATGCCACATGGCGGTGCACGCAGAATTGGCAGGCCAAAGAACAGATGGCGCAAACAAGTTGATGAAGAGATGACAAGGCGCGGTATTCCAGAAAGCGAAGCGAAAAACAGAGAGAATTGGAGATCTTTTCTTAGAACAAATGTTCTGTAATGGGCCAGCTAAGTTAAGTTAATCACACCAAAATGGCAGAAATTTGGTACGTAGTCTTCGATATTGGCTAAAACATTTCTGGTGGAGTTTCTTGATATTTCTGTTATGAAATTTTTTCGTCTTTATTTCTTTGTTATGTTTGCGATATTGTCGATAAACATTGTTGTCTTGTGTTCGGTAACCTACCCATATGATTGTATGTTGTCTTCGTCAACACTTATTGTTTGTGCAAATGGGAATTTTATAAACAAAACATAAAAGTATTTTTTGAAACATAACAATTTAAAAAGCGTTAAGTTCGACCGGGCAAAAATTTGTATACCCTCCACCATAAAATATTCTGAATTAAAGCGGAATAATTATTTTCTTTCCTGTCCACAATTTTAGGCGGAGATAATTTGTGACCACTGATACCTAAATAAGGTAAAAAAGCATAGACAAATGTATTCAATCGGTCGAGAACCTTATATGGGGCTATATCAAAGTGTGGGCCTATGGTTTTGGTGGAGAAGTTTTATGACCAATGGGAACCTCAAATGTCGAATTGCAGATACTTGGGTCAAAAAATTTAGCTAAAATCCAAAAAACCAAAAATCGGGAGGTTCCGATGGACCTATGTTGACAGTTTTTCGAATTACAGATAGTTCGGCCAAAAATACCGAACATGGGGAGACAACGTTTTATGGTAGCTATACAAAATCATGGACGTATGTTTACAATTTATATAGGGGGCTATACAAAAACATGGACCCATGTTTTTGGTGGAGATATTGTGGGACTACTGGGAACCTCAAATGTCGACTTACAAATAGTTCTGTCGAAAATTTTAGCTAACACTTTCAAAATACCGAAAATCGAGAGGTACCGTCCCAGCTAACATTTTTTTCCTATTGCTCTGATTTCCTATTTTTTCTGAGATTTTCTGAATATTTTTTTTAGAAATTTGCCGATTTCTCTAATTTTTTGCTAGAAATTTGACCGACTTTCTAAAAGTTTTTTTTTTTTTAAGAATCTCTGCACATTTTCTGAGGTATCTTAAGAACCTTCGTTCCATATAACGTTATATGGAGGCTATACCAAAACATATACCTATATAGACAGTTTTTGGTGGAGATGTTTTGTGACCAATGGAAAGCTCAAACGTCAAATTACAGGTAGTTCGGTCGCAAAATGTAGCTACAATCCTCAAAATACCGAAAATCGGGAGGTACCGTTATATGGGTGCGGCTCCAAAACGTGGACCTATGTTTACAGTTTCTGGAGGAGATATTTTGTATATACTGGGAACCTCAAATGTTAAATTACACGTAGCTCGGTTAAAAACTGTAGCTAATATCCTCAATGGACCTATGTTGACAGTTTTTAGTGGAGATGTTTTGTGATTGCTAAGAACCTCAACTGTCAAATTATGGGTAGTTCGGATACAAATTTTAGCTAAAATCCTCAAACTACCGAAAATCGAGAGGTACCGCTATATGGGGGCGATACCAAAACATGGACCTTTGTTGAACATTTTGTAGTCGAGATGTTTTGTGATCACTAGGGACCTCAACTGTCAAATTCCAGGTAGTTCGATCAAAAATTGTTGCTAAAATCGTCAAAATACCGAAAATCGGGAGGTACCCTTATATGGGGACTATACCAAAACATGGACCTAGGTTGACAGTTTTTAGTGGAGATGTTTTTGATCACTAGGAACCTCAACTGTCAAATTACCGGTATTTCGGTAAAAAATTGGCGAATTGGTGCTTTGTTAAAAACAAAAAAACAAAATTCCAATAAACAACCTCACAGGCAACTGTGTTGGTGTTCTTTTCAACTCACAGAATTCGAAGAATTCTTAGTTGATACGTGCTGACATGTTGCAAAATATTTTGATTTTGGTGTTTCTTTGGAAAAGCCGAAAAGTGAGTGTGATTCTCATTCATATGAGAATACTAGACACTTAAAGAGTTCGGTTTTTCGCTAAAAAGGCATCATTTCAAAAACTGAGAAGCCAATTGATAATTCCCTTCGCCGGGATGAAATCATGATATTGGTAGCGATCAGTAAAATTTTGCAACACTGTCAGTTCGTTTTGAAAAACATTACTCTCTGTAATAGAGGGTAATAAATGAAGTTGAGCCAATGGGGGAATACTCCACTCAAACAATCGAAAATGAGATTGAACTTCAACAATAAACAAAACAAACAAGTAAAAAATTGTAGCTAAAATCCCCAAAATACCGAAAATCGGGAGGTACCGTTATATGGGGGCTATACCAAAACGTGGTCCTATGTTGACGTTTTTTTGTGGAGGTATTTTGTGACCACTGGGAACCTCAAATGTTCAATTGCAGATAGTTTGGTCAAAAAATGTTAACTACATCCACAAAATACCGCAAATCGGGAGGTACCGTTATATGGGGCTATATCAAAACATGTACCTATTTTGACAGTTTTTGGTTGAGATGTTTTGTGACCACTGGGAAGCTCAAACGTGAAATTACATGTAGTTCGGTAGCAAAATGTAGCTACAATTCTCGAAATACCGAAAATCGGGACGTACCATTATATGGGTGTGGCTCCAAAACGTGGACCTATGTTTACAGTTTCTGGAGGAGATATTTTGTGAATACTGGGAACCTCAAATGTTAAATTACACGTAGCTCGGTTAAAAACTGTAGCTAATATCCTCAAACTACCGAAAATCGGGAAGTACCGTTATATGGGGGCTATACCAAAACATGGACCTATTTTGACAGTTTTTAGGGGAGATGTTTTGTGATCGCTAGGAACCTTAACTGTCAAATTATAGCTAAAATCCTCAAACTACCGAAAATCGTGAGGTACCGCTATATGGGGGCGATACCAAAACATGGACCTATGTTGAACATTTTGTAATCGAGATATTTTGTGATCATTAGGAACCTCAACTGTCAAATTCCAGGTAGTTCGATCAAAAATTGTTGCTTAAATCGTCAAAATACCGAAAATCGGAAGGTACCAAAACATGGACCTAGGTTGACAGTTTTTAGTAGATATGTTTTTTGATCACTAGGAACCTCAACTGTCAAATTACCGGTAGTTCGGTAAAAAATTGTAGCTAAAATCCCCAAAATACCGAAAATCGAGAGGTACCCTTATATGGGGACTATACCAAAACATGGTCCTATGTTGACGGTTTTTTGTGGAGATATTTTGTGACCACTGTGAATCTCAAATGTTCTATTGCAGATAGGTTGGTCAAAAAATTTGGTTAAAATCCACAAAATACCACAAAACGGGAGGTACCTTTATATGGTGGCTATATCACAACGTGTTCCGATATAACCCATCTTCGAACTTGACCTGCCCAAGGAAAAAAGGTGCAAAATATACAACATTTCGTGAAGATTGGTCTATGTAGGTCCATGTCGGGGTTTTAAGGAATTTAAGATATTTGTCTTATTAGACCACCGAATTGGTAATTTGGTATTTTGTGTCTCCAGAGGCTAAAAACATTTCTACCAAAAATTGTTTATATAGCTCCACGTTTTGGTATAACCCCCATATAAGCCACATATATAGTACGCGCCACTTTAAGATATTTTGAATGTATTAGTCCCATTTGAACACAGAATAGGTTGTAATTTGGTATTTTGTGTTTACAGAGTCTAAGAAACATTTCTACAAAAAACTGTTCATATAGGTCCACGTTTTGATATAGCACACATAGGACGGTTTCTCCCGATTTTCGGTATTTTGAGGATTTTAGCCTCATTCCTTCACCAAAGTGGCTGAAATTTGGTATTTAGTATTTTTCGGGGCTACAGAACTTTCTCCCAGAAATTTATTGGGAGAAAGTTCTGTACCCCCCATAGAACGGTTCATCCCAATTTTCGGTATTTTGGGAGTTTTAGCCTCATTATAACACCGATGACCGAACTTTGGTAGTTAATCTTCGATGAGGGTACAAAACTTTCCGCCTGAAGTTTGTCGGTATAAGTCCACGTCTTTATATAGCCCCCATAGAACGGTACATCCCGATTTTCGGTATGTTGAAAGCTGTGTCCTCAATATCCAACCGAAATGTCTGACATTTGGTAGTTAGTCTTCGTTGAGGGTATAAAACTTTCCACCTGAAATTTGTCGGTATAGGTCCACTCCTTCATATAGGCCCATGAACGGTACCTCCCGATTTTAGATTTTTTCAAAGTTGTGGCCTTACATAGCCTCCATAAAACCGTACATATCGGGTTTCGGTATTTTAAAAGTTGTGGCCTCAATATAGCACCGATATTATACAAAACTATTGCAGAAGAGAATAATCAGTGTAAGTCTATGTCTTCAAATAGCCCCCGTAGAAGTGTACTTCCCGATTTTCGGTATTTTAAAGTTGTGCCATCAATATCCCATCCAAAGACTGAAATGTAGTATTTAGTTTGCGCTGGTGGTATAAAACTTTCTACCTGAAATTTTCCGGTATTGTTTCATGTCTTTATATAGGCCCCATAGAACGGTCCCTCCCAATTTTCGGTATTTAGCCACATTATTCAACCGGAACAACTGAAGTTTTGGAATTTAGTCTTCGCTGGAGTTACAAAACTTTCCCTCAGAAATTTATCGGTACAGGTCAGCGTTTTATACAGCCTCCATAGAACGGAGCTTCCGATGTTCGTTAACTATCCAATATCCTGATTTAGGTGTAGCCCAATTTTATGTATTTCGCTCAATTCGGAAAATTGTAAATATTGGACCATGTTTTGGAAAGAACAACGATGACGCCCCATATGAGCTGTTTTGAAGGGAGTTGGGATATAAGTACACTACTTCTGCACAGTGAAATTAACGAAAATTTCCAACTATTATTTTTCATTCATAATTTGCGTTTTAATTTTACCGAGTTTTGTCGGTAACAAAAAAAAAAAAAAAAAAAAAAAAATAGTTACAGAATTCAACTTCAGGAATTTCTATTCTGTTCCTTAAAGATTTAGCTAAACTATCAATCACGGGTCGAATTCTTCTTGGGAATTTATTGCTTTGATCATAAACTTTAAAATATGGGTTCAGTGTGGATAAACATACATTTGTATCAGCTTGGATATATCCTGGCGAACGTGAAGAAGTCACATTAGCTCAGACATATGTACATACATACATACATACCAATATGTATGCCAATAAATTTCATATTTTATGTTGTCTATGTTAATATATTTATTTGCCACATTTAGAGTTAGGACAACAATAAAGATATTTCACACTTCATCGCCAGGACGCCTTCCATATGCTTGCGGCAAACTATTTTTGCTGTGTAAATGGGTAAATACTGCATTGCAGTATTTAATTCCCATACAAAGACATTTCAGTTCAAACTGATGTCAAAGTTTGTTACGCCTACAAGCATTAACTCTATGAAATACTTAGAGACGTACTTACATACATGTATGTATGTGCTAGTATGTACATACGTATCCGAAACGCCTTTGTAAAGGACCCACTAAAGAAACACAAAAGAATATTTGTTGTTGTTCACTTGCAAAAATTGCAATGCAAACAAAACAAAATACAAAAGAAGTTATACGAAAGAAAGTGCGAAAGTTGGTTCGTTGGTTGTTCTGTGTTGTGTTCATAAAACTTCATGTGAATAAAAAGTCGCAGCCTAATTTTTTTTGAGAAATTTTTGTATTCAAAAGACAATGTATCTAACATAGACAATGCAAAGAAATAAGTGATATTTAAACATGAAGTTCCAATAAGGATATTTTAAATAAGAAGACTTTTTATGCTGACACCAAGAATGGAACATTTAAAACTTTAAGATATACACGTGTGTTAAAGTCAGTAGTGCCGTGGCATGAAGATTTAACTAATTTATAATTTGGAATTAAAATAGATTTAAATTTTTATATTAATTGAATTAATGGAGCTAACATGATCTGAGAAGTTTTGTATTGAAAAAGTGAATTCTAGTGAAGTCCCACACACCCAACCAATATGAGACGATCGTTTCGCTGTTGGTTTAATTCAGCTCATCTAGTGTCCTATCTAGAATAATTTCTAAATACAAATCGAAGGGGGTGTTCCTTCATGAATTGTAATACCTTCCATTTGGAAAGTTTGATATGATAAATATTAGATTGGAATATTTTATTGAAGTCAAGTATGTTTAAAAATATTTTCTGAATACATACATACATACATACATAATACAATACCTACTATGTTATAAATCAACATTATAGAATACAGTACATATTAATTTGTTAAACACATATTTCAACACTTTCCCTTGTTTAATTAATTAATATTTAAATGATTACATAATTATTGCAATCGAGGCTTAGGTAAGGGTTTGGTCATTAAATCTGCTAGTTGATTTTCAGATGAAACTTGACATGTTGACATTATACCCTCTGTGACCTTTTCACGTATGAAGAAGTGTTTGAGATCGATGTGTTTCGTTCGCTTATGAAATTCTGGATTCTTTAATAGACGAATTGCAGCAGTGTTGTCTATTTTTATCATTGGAATACAATTGTAATTTACTATATCCTTGAAAAGTCGTTTAAGCCATATAACTTCTTTTGCGGCTTCACTTCCAGCTATTATCTCTGCTTCAGTTGTTGAAGTTGAAACAGTTGGTTGTCTTTGACTCATCCAAGATATAGCTCCACCTGCATAGGTTGCAACAACACCTGTTGTAGAACGTCCAGTACTGACACATCCATCATAGTCAGCATCACTATAACATTCTAATACCTTGGGTCCTTCTTTCTTGTATGTAATTCCAACATCTATGGATCCAGCAATATATCTAAAGACTCGCTTTAGTCTCTGAATATCTTCATCGGTGTAGTTATCAAGGTGTCTTGAGAGAAAACCAACACTGTATGCCAAATCTGGCCTTGTTCCCAGCATCAAATACATTAGAGCACCTACTGCCTGTCTATAAGGAAATTCTCTTGGTGCTTTTCCTGCTTTTGCAATGCATTTGACTTTGTTTTCCATTGGTGTTGAAACTGGGCGACACTCTGAGAAATTAAACCTCTCCAATATTTTTCTAGAATATGCCTTCTGAGAAATTTTGATTCCATCATCTCTGTTTTCAATTTCCATTCCGAGAAAGTATGAAGCGTCATTAGAAACAATTTTGAACTCTGATTTTAAACTTCTTAGAAAATACTCCAGTTCATCTTTGTCTGATGCAGCTACTAACCCATCATCAACATAAAGGGAAAGGATTAACTTTTTACCATATTTCTCCCTTATAAACAAACAGCTATCTGCGGCGCTTGACTTAAAACCAAGTTTCTTCAGGAAATTTTGCATTCTTTTGTTCCAACATCTGGGTGCTTGCTTCAAACCATAAAGACTTCGTTTTAAAAGACAAACTCTATTTGTACCATCATTAAAAATATTTCAATATTTCCGTCAGCATTCGTTTTTATTCGATAAACCCATTTTGATGGGAGTGCCTTTGCTCCTTTTGGTAGTTTTGAGAGTACCCATGTCTTGTTTTCAATCAATGAACTCATCTCCGATTTCATTGCGTGTATCCAATTAATTCTTTCAGCACTTTCAATAGCTTCTGAATAGCTTACTGGAGGCTCTGTTTGGTTAGCGAAATCATGTGACATCATTACAAAGTCATCGGTGATACAATTTGAAATAATAATTGTTCGATTTCTTAACCGTTTTACATTGATATTATCACATGTGTCATCTAAGTCATGTTCTCTTTGACGTTTTGCATTTTGTGTTTCTTCAAAGCCTTCAATTGAATTTTGGTCTTGAGTTTCGTAATCTTCATTAATTGAATCTTGGTCTTGAGTTTCATTATCTTCATTAATTGAATCTTGGTCTTGAGTTTCGTTATCTTCTTCTTGTGGCTCGGCATCTTGCACCGCTTCCTCTTGAATTATTTCTGGCGGATAAGATTCTTGGTCATCATCTGATTGATTGTCATTTGGACGAATTCGTATTGATATTTCATCTCTCTGCGTATCTTGAATACTACTGGAGTTTTCTTCGTTTTTCCGCTTTACTATATCGTATTTTTCAACTTCTTCTTCTTTAGGACAACCATTGATTTCTTCTGAAAATATCACATCTCTTGATACTTCTACCATATTTCGCTCTTTAATGTAGACACGATATCTTTCATCGCCGTCATAACCAACAAGATAACCGATTATTGCCTTCTTGTCCATTTTCTTCCGATGTTGACTAGGAACATGAACATAACATTTTGATCCAATAATTCGGAGATGTTTGATTCTTGGTTTCTTTCCGTACCATAGCTCGGACGGGCTTTTATCGTCCACAGATGATTTTCCCGTTCGATTTAAAATGTATATGGCTGATTTTACAAATTCTGCCCATAACGACTTTGGAAACTCAACTTCCTTATTCGAGTTCATAAATGTTCTTGCCATCTCTACAATGGTTCTGTTATCTCTTTCACCACCACCGTTCTGTTGAGGGGTATACGGAGCGGTAAACCTTTGACTTACTCCATGTTTAGCTAGAATTTTCTTAACATCTGCATTGTTAAATTCACCACCATTATCACTGAGCAAAGTTTTCACCGTGTGTCCTTGGCATCTGGCATGAGCAAGCATCTCTACCAATGAATCCTTCACATCAGATTTGTTCTTCACAATATATCCATAACGAAATTTTGTGTAGTCATCCTTATAAACCACTAAATATTTATATCCTCTAAATGATGAGGGAAATGGTCCACACACATCTGTCGATATCAACTCTCCTGGGGCTTTTACAGTCTCGCGTCTTCCAAATGGTAATCTTGACGACTTACCAAAAATACAAGGCTCACAAATTTCATTATTGTTTTTGACTCGAACACCCATCTCCTTTTCCAATTTCTTCTTGACGTGCCGTCTATCTTGGTGTCCCCATCTTTCATGATACAATTGCAGCTTAGAATTGCCTACTGACAATGAAACATACTGATTTGCAGACACGGAGCGAAAATCTATTCTGTATAACGTTCCATTCGGCTCCCGGTGTCCACATAAAATCGTTTCTCCATTTACATCTAGCTTGCACTCTTTTATTGTAGAATAAAACTTACTTGAGGGGTTTCTGTCATGCGAAGCCAGTACAGAAAAAAAATTTCTCGATATACCAGGAACATACCATACATCATAAAGTTTTACTGTCTTCTCGGCATTGTTCACTTTTGAAAAAACTTGAATTGTCCCTTTACCCATTGCATTTAATGTCTCTTTGCCGGCAGCTTGTATAGTGTGTGGTGTTTTGAATTCTTCGTATTCAATAAAAAATTCCTTTGAATTTGTGACGTGCCTGGTTGCACCATTATCAATCCACCATTCACTAGTAGAGATACTCAAATTAATTTCATTTGACACAGAGTGAAGAGCAACATTTGAGTGAGGTGTATCCGATGGTTTTGGCTTACTTGGTTTTCCATCTGCTATCCACTTTCTGCAATCTTTAATCCAATGCCCCCTTTTCTTGCAGTAGTGACAAATTCCGGGTTTCCGTTCATATTTAAAATTCTGCTTACTTTTCTCCTTTTCTTTTAACACTAAAGCTTCCTGTTTTTCCACATGTGTGCCTTCAGATTTCTTAAAATTTCTTTCAAATAAACACAGCTGCATAAGAAGTTCATCTAGTGACTTGTCTTCGTCTCGTGTCAGCATCATCCAACTGGATTTGAAAATCTCAAAAGATTTTGGCAACACGTGTAATATCTTGCATATCAGGAGCAGTTCTGGTAGTTCCTTTTCTCCTTTTATTACCAAACCAGCATTGATTTCATTCCATAGGCTTTTGAGCTTTGATATATGTGTAGAAACGTCGTTTTCTGGTGTCCATTCAAAAGAAAATAGCTCGGTGCACATCTTGAATAACTGATCTTGGAAGTTGCTTCAAATTGCTTGTGCAGAGCTTGCCAAACATCATAGGCAGATTCTTTATCCATTACCTTCATGAAAATGTCATCGGTAATTGTGTTTGTTATCAGACTCTTGGCATAGCTGTTAGCTTTTCTGTAATAATCAGATCGCTTCTTGTGTTCTCTAGCTTGAGCTTCTGTTGCTCCTTCTGCTAAGGGTTCCGGCTTTGTAATTTTATTCTCAACTACATCCAGAGCTCCTTCGTGGAAATCTAGAAGATCCTTGACCTTCCGTTTCCAAATTGGCCAATCCGACTCACCACATAAAGGCTTAATGTTTTTGCAGAATTCCATGGTTATTTATTCTTTATACTACCGTTGTTATATTTTTATAGCGGAATCTCTTGGAAATTGTCACAAATTTTCTTTAAAATTCTATTTTTTTTCACAAACTTCAAAAATTTTCACAAATTCTTTATATTTTTTTTTTCATTCGAGCTTGCTGGGCTCATAACCTATTATATTGGAATATTTTATTGAAGTCAAGTATGTTTAAAAATATTTTCTGAATACATACATACATAATACAATGCCTACTATGTTATAAATCAACATTATATATAAACACATATTTCAACAATAAATTGGCAGTGGCTTAAAACGCTTAGACCTCGACAACATTGTCGGTTTGTTGGAGAGGACCCAGGTTTAAACCTCAGCCGGGCAGCTTGGCTCTGCTGTGAAATATACCCTACACCACAATGTGGGGAGGGAATTTTAAGTTGGTTTTGGGCAAAAAGTTTGTAACGCATCCAAATAATAGTCGTAGACCCATACATATATACACCAAAATTGATGTCTCGACGAGCTGAGTCGATCTGGCTATGTGTATCCGTCCGTCCGTCTGTCCATCTAAACCTTGTAATCTCGCTACAGGTAGCAGTTTCGATCGGATCGTCACCAAATTTTGGTTGTTGATAGGTTTCCCGGATGGGGAGAGGTCTATTGATTTTGGTGATGGTCGGATAAAGTGTACTTATACGAAATTTTGTGTGGGAGGTACATGAAGTAGTGGACAAATATAGACCATATTTCAACCTGATTTATACCCGGTAGATACATTAGAATGTGTACAGTATGGACCAAATCGGTCACTCCCTTCAAGAGTTATCTTGCGCACAATTTTTCCGAATATTTTTGATTTTTTTTGGGGGAGGTACCTCAAGGTGTAGGCAGATAGGGCTTATCTTCGAACTTTAACTAAGTTTGGACAAAATATTACGAAGGCAAAATTTTGAACCGAATCGGCAGATCCGTTCGAGAGTTATCGTGCGCTCCACAAGGTGCCACAGGGGTTTTTTTGCACCTTTCAGGCTATTTTCTCGGGAAGTATGGACTTGCCCCTGATGAAGCTTGTACCATCGCGTGGGGGGTAGTAAATAAAAGTTGTTACAACACAAATCAAAGCGATTCGAGAGCAGGTCCTAAACTGAACTTATCCGAAATTTTGTGTGGGAGGTAATATTCAAAAAAGTTTTGCAATAGTTGAAGTTTACCATTTAATAAATCGCGAACTGTAAATATATTTTATACAATATGAATATATTTCTGTTGATTGAAGTGTTTTAGCCACGATCTGATAATATGGACCATAACAAATAATATACGTGGAAGCTGTGTTGCACAGTGGATCCACCCATTGGTCAAATATAAAAAAATGAATGTCAAATTTTGGTACAACATCTGACAGCTCTGACAGCTATGACATGGACTTTTTTAAAAATATATTAATTTTTGTTTCATTCGAACGCGATCTTCTTAAGAATAGCTTCAAAAGTCGGGACATTTGACTAATATTCTTTGTTGTGAGTATAACCTATATTTTAAGTGCAAGTAAATATATTCAAAATATCGACAAACAATACGTATAGGGTATTATAGTGGATTTTGAAGGAGGATGTAATAGCTTAATTTTCATTAAAAAATAGTGTTTTAGCGTATTGTGGAATTCTAAAAATGTTGTGGAAATGGACCAATGTTGGTTTTTTTTAATCCGCTAAATTGGTTGGATTTTATGTTGTTTTGGAGATTGTTTTTGTTTCCCCAAGTCTATTTTTGCATCATAAAATAATCGGGAACTTTGCTCATGTCATTTTGTATTAACAGCATAAAACAATTTTTACAGTATATCCCCTCCAGAAGGGCAAGGGGGGAGAATGCTAAGCTCGTGGTTTCTTAAAACACTCTTCGCAGCAGCACAAAGCTGTAACCAGCGTATTGGCTTGATTTTTACACTCTAAATATTTGGATCCACAAGTGGATCCACTGCGTGTTGGTGGCAATACAAAAAAATGGGTAAACATGTGTTGAAGTAAACAAGTTTTTAGTGTTATTTCTTGATTTCTGGCCAAACCATGCCACATTCAGACTTGTGCTCAAAGAAAGAATTAAAGAATACCCCTTGGGTAATATGGTTCTAATGTGTGGTTTTTCGATATAAACACTTCATCACACAAAATTGTATGCTGACATTTTGAAGTTTTGATTTCGGCGTTTTTTGAATTTTTGTTATAATTAGAGGGCGCAACCTGATAATGACATAAACAATTTATACAATTGTAGAACTCGTGATTCCACGTCGTTTGATGTATATCTCATGCGTGTGCTCTGTACAGCTGCCTAGTAAAAGAAGTCCAAAGTCAAAAATTTTCTTAAAAAACCTATGTTTTGGCTTTAAAATTGCAACTGTAACACAGTTGCCTTTGAACCCCGCGTGATTTTAGTTTTTTACCCGCCGGATCTAATGAGTCTTTCCGCGTTCAAATCCATCCACTAAAACGGCGGATATAGATAACTTGAAAATATGAAAATCTCCAAAAAAAAATTTTGGCAATTCCGCGCATTGAACCGCGATTTTCTTTGAAAATGAATACATAAATGAAATCCTTTATACGCGAATATAATATTTGCAAAAAGGTTTGTCATAAATTATAAAGATTCGGGAGTTATATTCGCATTTAACCCAAAATAGAATGTTGTAGCACATCCGCGGTTCTTGACGAATCTGGTTAAAATTTTTTTTAGTGAAGTATTTTCAATAGGCGGTCATTGAAATCGGATGCGCCTTACAAGCATATGCAAATCGCGATATTTTTACCCACTTGAAGGTTTTTTGAATGGTAAGATGCAACTGAGGGCACACTTTGGCGGCTAAATGAAACATGGATAAATTCATACATATTGATAGAGATGCACTCGCTGTCTCCGAAAAGTTCATGCGCCTCGACTGATTTTAAAGAATTCGCGAATTACACGCTTTTTAACTTTTGTGTTTTTTCTTTGGTTGTGATTTCAATATTACTCTGTACTTCTTAATTCTATTGCTTCTCACACTAAGCATATATATTTTCACGATGACAAACTATTTTTCTTGAAGAAGTTTTAGCAAAATACTTTAGGTTTTGTATGGAAATTTAGCGAAATAGTGGAATAACTCCTAAAAATATTTCTCCAATTTTTCGTATTAAACCAAAAAATATATTTTTGAAATAATATTCCAATAATAATATGGTTTATAGAATTCGGTCCACGGAAATGATCAGAGCAGACTGATAGCTCTACGTTTTGCACGGTTAATGAGGACGCTCTACCAGAATTAGCGAAGAGTGTCACATTTCGCCAGACATAACCATCGTGTTAACTGGTCTGACAAATGGCGTGACCTGGCAAATCCATGGTTTCTCTTAGGTCAGAGCATCTCCCCATAATTGTCTCGATCAGCAGACCGCCCGATTTCACCACCTCTGAACGCAGCACTTTCATCAATGATGGGAAAGCTTATTGGCCTAGTTTTAGAAAGTTCACTAATCACCGCTTTAGAGACCTTTCCTATGTTCTGGTAGCAGAAAGGACGTTTCGAGACATCATCACTACTACAGCTGCTCGCCATACACCTGCTGGTCGAATACCCAAAGTGAGAACAAATTTCAGCAACTGAGCTTGATGAGCTTCATCGAGCCAACCGCAAGGAGCTGCACTGGAAGTTGACCGGTTGGTCGATGAGTATAAGCCGGACAAGTGGTTAAATTATCTGAAGAGTTGTAACATTAGAGCCGGTATAAGTAAATTGTGATAAGCCACTCTCGAACCTTAGGAAGAAGGAAGATAGGACCATAGTCACGTTTGCCGAAATTACAGTTTGTCGATCACACCGGGAGTGACAGGGCGAAGAATAGAGTACTACGTCGCATCAGATTTCTTTCAACTGAAGATGAACCAACATAGTTTACAATGGATAATGTTGCATCAGGAACGGTAAATTGCCCAAAGCGTTGGGCCCGGATGGAATCTCCATGTTAATGCTGAAAAAGCAGGTTGAGCCGGAAGCCACCCACATCCTTCCCGAAGTCTGGAAAATGGGCAGGGTGGTCCCGCTATTGAAGACAGGCAAGGATGTTAGCAAAGACTCTGGAGACTTTACGCCTCTCCAGTTTCAGAAATGGCTATGCATGTGCCGATCATCAGCATGGGCACAGCTCGACAACAGCGCTTCACGCCATCTCCACACATATTTATCGAAGGCCCAACCGCAGCAAGCCATGTCATAAGTACCTTTCATGATGTCATTTTTCCTACGCGAGGAATATGCAAATATCCGCCACTAAATCTACGGCCACTCTGTTCACCCCATGGACCGCAAAGTACACCACACATTCGACATAATATTCATGTCGTCCACGCATCCCCCAGCTATCTGCGACAAGCGGAGATGTAGGAACAAGGTCCTTAAGTCCGTAGCAGGCAGCACTTGCGTTGCAGATAAAGAAACCTTGTTGACCACATATAACGCGATAGGTCGGTCTTTGGTAAAAATGGATGGAAAAATGTTAAAACCTGTAAGAATGTCGCCCGGAGAACTGCAACAAGGTGCCTTTAGGCAGAATGTTTCCACTGAACACTATCTACATAAGGAGATAAAGATTCTTCCAGTAAAGAAAGCAATTGCATACTTTCGTTGATGGATAGGACATCTCACCCAGGCATGTCAGGAAGAATCTTCATTATCTAGAAATATAGGTCCAAGTCTCTCAAACAAGTTTAAATAGCATTCACATGGATGCTGTTGCAGATGCCATAAACAACTGTGAATGCGGTACTCGGAGAACATACCCCACATATCGCAGCTGAGGAGCGTCATCTGTCACGACAAACCCTAGTACTTTCGGCACAACCACGCTCGGGATGATGCAGCGGTCTGAATTCCTAAAGGACAAGAATCGATGACCGGCATGCGGCACAGGCCCTCACGATACACAATACCTTTCCAACTGCCCAGCCAAACCTACTCAACTAACTCCAGTAGATCTGTGGTTACATCACATCGTAGCAGCAACATTCATAGAACAGGAGATATGCCCAGAGCCAGATTAAGCAGAAAGATGAACATACAAACGTATCAAATACCTTTACAACAACATAATAATACTAGTTTAAAAAGTTGTACAAACTCCAGTTGTTTTGGTTGTTAATGTAATAAGTTGAGCTTTATTGAAATAAAAAAAAAAACGCAAGACGCCGACATTATTAAGAATGTCTTAATTAGGAAATTAAATAACTTAATCGACAATTCAGGTGTTGACGAGACGACCAAAGTGTATGTATATTTGAGGGAATTTCTTCAGTTTACTTAAGAATTCAATTACAATGATTTGCATTGCTAAACTATAGGACAAACGATTTCGTTTGGCCTTGTAGCGAGGAATTATGGCTTATTGACATTTGCTCGAGCCTGTGTTCGTCGGCGTGTTTAATTAGACATTCACAAAGTATTCTCTTGTTGATTTATTCATATTTTAATTATATTTATCTCATGTCCGACTATCGTTGGCCGGAAAATGACAGAGTGCCTTGTCAATATTTAATATCAGTGTCTAATTTGAAAATATTTTGAAGAGGGCATTTAAACAAACATCACATACTACATACATACAGTTGTTCAATTATATATTTGCAAATGGAAAAAATTCAAGCAACAACATACATATTAAATTATTATTGTATGACATTCAATCATGAAGAAAAATTTTTTGACAACAACTTCTTTTATTTTGTTTTTCAAAATAGTCAGGCTTATGTTTGGTTTACATTCGGCGTTGTTTCGTGATTTCGAAGGCGTTTCGTGATTTCAGCGAAATCAACATCGAAATCACAGTACACATGATATACAACCTTGCTTTTGCCTAAAAAAGTACCAAAAGTTGCAACACTTTTCACGTATCACAATAAACAAGGTAGATGTGCGAATTGCTGCAACAAAAAATTTTAGTATGAAAATTTGTAAACAACGTGAAAAAATATTAAATTACTTTGTTACAATGCTATTTTTTATTGTGTTCCCGTACTTTTTAATAGTAATTTTAGAAAATAGATCGAATTGTCAAAAATGTCTCCCCCATACAAATTTCCTAAAAATACGGGAACGGAAAAATGATGGAAATTGCAAAAACTCCAGCAGAAATGTCAAAATCAACGTATCAGCTATAATATTAGATACCAATGAACATATGAACATGCTTGCTGCTAGTTTCTACTAGGCCAAAATTGTATGGCAGACAACAGGAGAAGAGGGTGTTATTCGGCGCTATTTATGTTTAAAGAGAAGTGCAAGTCTTGCTAAATTTCGGAGTACGGGAACGCATTTTTAGCACTAAACGGGAAAACTACTGCAAGTACTAATATTTTGCAGGTTCTGAGCACAACTTTTAACTTTCAAAATTTATTATTATGATAAAATCATTATTTATTTTTTTGGTACTATACACAATTGATACGATATACAGATAATTTTACGATAATTTTCCAAATAAAGTTCTATATTGTCGTATATTTTTGATGTTTAATTCAATTTACAACAACTTGTTTTGAAAATTCATGTTCAGTCAGCTCCGCATATGCATCTACCTTGATCATTGTGATATGTTTGAAATCAACAAAAAATAAGTGTAAACACCGGGGTGTATTTCAGGATTTCGTGAAATCCAGTGGATTTTGGAGCGCAAGTGTAAACTTGACATTAATCCCAAAGTCGTTGTTTAAATATTTTATTGAAACAACTTTAATTTATTAGTGGAAAAAATTTGCGATGTTTACCAAGGGGTAAGGCAGGGAAGACTATAGTTTCAGATCTCGCCACAGATCTTCATCAGTTCCCTTGTTTTTTGCTTTTCAACAAGAAGCTTTTTATACCCAAGTGTCAATATTTAATAAAATATACATCTTTGTGTTTATTTCAGCTTTAGTCCATATTTTGTTGTAATTCAATTGTTTGAATAACAACAAAATATTTTAAAGTGGATATGAAATTGATTAGTTGCGGGCGAAGGGTAGGGAATACTATAGTTTCAGTTGTCACCAAACAATAAAATATTAAAACAAAGACTATGGGATTAAGCCTGACTATTTTGAAAAACAAAATAGAAGTCGTCATCCCTTTTGTTTCTCACTAAATCTATCGCCAAATGCATGTGTATACAAATTAATGTCAGTTATTTAATTCCAAACTTTTCCTATAGTCCGACTTGGATGGCAACCTCTTTTTTAATGCTATATTAAAAATACTATGGCTACTTAGTTCTATGCCACAATTAACTTGACAAAGCTTCCGATGACTATGCATTGATGATGTAGATCTTGTGATAAAGGAGGACAAATACAAAAAGTGGAAATAAGCTGCTATACTAGGCGTTTACACCAGACAATTTGTCTTAAAATACAACTCCGATTTACTAACACATACATACTAGTGTTATGACTTTTTGACAACCTCATATCCATGTATCATAGCGTGATGAGTTTCTACATATGGTTACATAAAGTCTTAATTATAAAGTGATTCGATAAAAAAGCTCTCGCACAAAAAGCTTTTAGGTTTTCTATTTTTTAGAACTTTTGACCATTTTTTGAAGTCACTATAAGCAGATATTTAATTGAAAACAAAGTATAGGGACACACAACATAACCGAAATGACATAACCTGTTGGTTTCTGACTATTTTATTGTCGTATTATTACATATATATCATTATACCCTACACCACAATGTGGAAAGGGTATTTAAAGTTTGTTTTGGTAAAAGTTCATGTAACACCGCGAAATATTCGTCGGAGACCCCTAATGTGATGTACCAATCTTCATATCTCGTCGAGATAAAGCGATTTTGAGATGTGTGTCCGTCCGTCCGTCTGTCCATTAAAAATTGTAAACACGCTCCAGGCCGCAATTATGGATCGATCGTCACGAAATTTTGTATGGAGGTCGGGTTCAGGCCAGCATAGATCCCTATTCTTATTGGTGATGATCGAGAAATATTTAGCGGGTGAAATGGACAAAAAAATATTTATTCAATTTTCTAGCGGCTCTGTAGGTTGCAATAATAGTCCGATCAATGCGAAATTTTATATAAGGTTAGAGTATATGACAGAGAAGAAGCTTGCAATTTGAGATGGCGATCAGATAATATTTAGAGGGTTAAATGGACCACAACTTTTGTGTGAACATTGTGAAAATTTTTAATATACATCTTATATCTTTATTCCTGGAAGATACATTCCGGACAAGTTAGCTACCCTTGGAAATGGAACGCTTGACCTTTCAATTGATGCCAGTTGTGTTGGTGTGCATGATCAGATAACAGAGTTACATCCCAATATTTTCAGTTATTCGTATATAGTGTAATCATAAACTCGTTAGAGGTCGCAATTTTACCCCAATAGTCACGAAAATGTGTACCGGGTAAGAGTTTAGGTCAAAGAAGATGCCTACAATTTTGAATGATAATCTGATATTATTTAGCGGGTGAAATGAGCCATTACTTTTGTATGAAAAATATACAAATTTTATTTTTGGTCGATATTTTAATTCTTTGAGGACATATATCGGCAAAGTAGCCTACATATGGAAAAAACGACTGACCTTTCCCCTGATGTAATTTGCAATAAAGTGTTTGCTAGATAACGGTCCTACTGCTTATTATATAATGGGTTCTGTGTAGAGAGTCACATTTTTCCCCCATGCTATAAATTGTCTCTATCATTCCCAGTATTTACATCATTGAATTTTTATACCCTACACCACAATGTGGAAATTTGGAGTTTCACAGTTCACAATTTTTATACCCTACACCACTATGTGGAAAGGGTATTATAAGTATGTTTTGGTAACACCGCGAAATATTCGCCGGAGACCCCCAATGTGGTATACCAATCTTCATATCTCGGCGAGATAAAGCGATTTTGAGATGTGTGTCCGTCCGTCCGTGTGTCCGTCTGTCAATTATAAATTGTAATCAAACTCCAGGCCGCAGTTTTGGACCGATCGTCACGAAACTTGGTATGGAGGTCGGTTTCACATCAGGATAGATCGCTATTTTAATTGCTGATGATCGTGAAATAGTTAGCGGGTGAAATGAACCAAAAACATAATTTTTATCCGATGTTGTATATGCTCAGTAAGTCGCAATAATATGGACTGTTCCCGTACTTTATAAAGTGGTAAAAGTTGTAAAAGTCTTAAACGATTTTCATATAAATTTTGTGTACGGGAACGCAAAATGTGTAAAAGTGGTAAAAATAGTAAAAACTTTTTAGTTCTGGAACAGAGCTATAGTCAGATCGCCTCGAAATTTTAAATAAGGTAAGAGTATATGACAAAGAAGTAGCTTGCAATTTGAGATGGCAATCAGATAATATTTAGAGGGTTAAATGGACCAAAACTTTTGTGTGGAAATTGTGAAAAATTTTAGTATACAGCTTAGAGATATTCCTGGAAGAGACATTCCGGGCAAGTAAGCTATACTTGGAAGAGGAACGCTTGACCTTTCTATTGATGTCAATTGTGTTGTTGTTATTTGTTTGTAGTGTAATGATAAACACGGTAGAGGTCGCAATTATAGTTCAATAATGACGAAATTTTGCATGAGGTGAGAGTTTAGGAGATGTCTAAAATTTTGGATGATTATCTGATATTATTTACCGGGTGAAATGGACCATTACATTTGTATGACAAATACAAAAAACATATTTTTTGTCTATATTTTTTTCCTGGAGGGTATATACCGGCAAAGTGGACTACATATGAAAATAGAACTACTGGTCTTCCCCCCGATGAAAATTGCAATAAAGTGTCTGCTAGATAACGGGCCTACTGCTTAATATATAATGGGTTATGTGTAGAGAACCACATTTTCCCATTCCCAGTTTTTGCATTCTTGCATATTACATGGTGCCCTGACGTTTTATTGTCCAATTGGATTTTTATACATACATTGCAGCATGATTCGCTTTGACACCTTCTTTCAAAACGATTCCCCAGCCAGGCAAAATCAAATTTTAAAACGGTTTTAATACGCGATGAGTTAATACATATATGTAGTGGTGTAGGGTATCACATGGTCAGCCCGTCCGACTATAGCCCTCTCTTACTTGTTTATATTTAGTTTCAGTATTTTTAGCTTATTAAAATCGTACAGATTAATGTAATAGTTCGCATATTATACATTGACGAACATTAGCTTCAGCAACTTTAATTTATTTGCCAACAATTAGTATACAAACTGCGTCCTTTGTGTGTGTGCGTCGAACAAGTAAACGAATGGCGAAACAGCTGTGTGAGAATGCCAGCTAAAAACCATTTTCATTGTGGCCATTTTGCTGGTCATGCCAAAAAGTGTTGGAGGCGCCTTAAGAATGACAATGGAACTTATGTATATTTACGTGCTGTGTTTTTGTTTCCGTGACCAACTTGAAAATTAGTTCTTTCACTTTTTCTCGTCGTATAACTGAAACCCCTGTCAAATATTCATGTAAGTGTGATTTTCTGTTTGACTTTTTGGCTCTAAGACAAATGATATATGAATTTGTTTACAGGAAGGAAACTGAAATTGTTGTGTATAATGTGGAAACAGTTGTCATTAATAGATAGTCAGATGGTCACGCTACATAATTGGATAAAAAACACACAACGACAAGCATAGATCTTAAAATAAATCGTGACATAAATGGGGTTAGAAATTATCTAAATATATTTTGAGTGATTTGAATCGTTTAAAAACACTATGCAAAACTGAAAATGCAAATTTCTAGTATGCATTTTTGAAAGTACATATTGAGACTACAGAAACCCTAGTAGGGTTCTGTCCTGTCATATCCAGTTTGGATTTTATGGCCTCATCTAAACCGGGCTAAAACTACAGTTTTTTTCATTTCTCGGACCTTTATCTCTGAAACGATTAGAAATTTGGCCTTGCTATCTTTGGTAATGTTGTAGCCCTAAACACTAATCTTGTGAACAGGCCGCATAAGAAAAACTCCATCTAGGGCATCAAAATCGATATAATATAGAACTTTTTACATAATTGCTGAATTTCTGGTCAGTATCAGCTAAACTATTGGGGGTTGAACCAAGTAACCAGTTGCAACAGGGACGTACGCAGGGGGGTGGGGCACAGGGGGCCCGGGCCCCCCCGAAATGGTTTGGTCGAACAAAATTTGTTAAGCTACTGTAAAAAATTATTACATATTTTCTTTCTCATAAACATTTTTTAATGATTGGAGATTTAAAATAAAATGAAAACTTATACGAAAACTTATATTTTTCTGAAGTTTCTGTTCAGAAAGTTTTTTTAAGAAAATTTTTCAATTTTTTTGTTTGGAGCTATACTTTTTTGGAGAGAAACTTCTTATGGTTTCTGAATTAATTCTTCATGTCATATCAATTGACTATTATATACGACTTCTGTAATGAATATACTTCATGTTTGTTATGTCATATTCGAGCTAAAAGCTCCTGAATACATATTTGTTGGGGAAAACACAGGCTGAGAGCACATATCTTTTTTTGCAATTTTTTCAGAAATCAAAATTAACGATTTTTTTGTTCGTTTCCAACCGATTACAAGTTATGATAAATACGTATAAAACTCTTTTGTACAAGAGTGATCCTTCTTGATTAATTTGCTTAATATTAGCGAATAATTATGTGGGGTTCTTTAAGGTTCGATTGTTATATGTCAAATTTATATAACATTTTAAACAATACATTTAATTTAAGAAATATTTAAATTCTAGTTCCAATAAGTTGCAAGAACTGAGTCCAGCAAAGTGTTTAATGTCATCGAGTCCAAAAAAGTCAACTCGTAAAATGAAAAAAAATAATGCTTCTTCTATAACAGCTGGAACAACAATCATGGAATTTTTTCCACTTAAAGTGTTTTGTCACGATTTAGCTAAGAGTTTGCCGAATGATTTGACATAGCCCAAACATGAGTTTTGTATTCTCAAACAGTACTGCGAGAAGGATCTATGAGTCGTAGTCGATTTTAAATTTCTGAAGTTTTTAATTGTCTTGTACAGACTCTATCACTTCTAGTAAAGAAGAAAATTTGGCGTTTTTATGACAAAAAATAATATTTTATTCTTAGATTATCGACACAATATCTAGATATAGAAGTCCAAGCTGCACTTGCGGATTCGAGTTATTCTTCTTTTTCGAGGTATACCTTCCAACACATTTAAGCCGTGTATAAATTAATTTTTCCTACTCGCGAATAGAGTTATATAGGGATCGGATTAAAAGAATACCCAAAATCTAATCTAAGATCTTCGAAATACTGAAAATCGTGCGATATCAAAAACAATTGCAATCCTCTGCGGTTGTAAAATTAAAAACTTTGATGTGGTTTTTATACCCTACACCACTATGTGGGGAGGGTATTATAAGTTGGTTTTGGCCAAAAAGTTTGTAACGCATCGAAATAATGGTCGTAGACCCATTATATACCAAAATTAATATCTCGACGAGCTGAGTCGATCTGGTTATGTGTGTCCGTCCGTCAGTCCGTCCGTCCCTCTGTCCATCTAAACCTTGTAATCACGCTACAGGTCGCAATTTTGATCGGATCGTCACCAAATTTGATGAGGGTCCCGGAGGGGAAGAAGCCTGTTGATTTTGGTGATGGTCGGATAATATTCAGGGGTCGAAATAGGCAAAAAACTTATTTGTAAATTTTAAAACAAAAAAATAGGTTTTTGAGAAAAATTTACGCACAAAAATTTCGTGTTTGGGCGCAGATTACTGTGATCCTGTGAGGGCTACAACCTCATGTTATACATTAAAAAATGCGAAATCACGAGTACTATAATCAAATAATAAGTTTTTAGGGAAATCCAGCTGCGCGTCCCGATTAGAGCAAAAATTCAAAAAACCCCATTTTTCTGGTTTCAAAATGTCAGCATCCGTTTGAGGTAGATACAGTGGATATATTAAAAATTATACATTAGAAACTTCAACTCTGAATTGTACTCTTTAACTTCTCCTTTGAGCATTAAGCTCTACATTGTGTTGTAAAACCACTAATTGGAAAATAACATAATGAAACTCGTTTTTTTCAACGATTTTTTCCGATTCCGATTTTACATTAGTACGACCACAGCTTCTGCTCAATTTATTATTTTAAGAAACCCCTCGGTGAATCGGGCTAAAACAGTTTATTTTACCGAAATGCGGTCAAAAGTTATGGTACAGTAAAACTGATCGCGAGTTACAATACCCCATACCTCAGTTTCAACATAAGTTAATTTTCTACAAAAAGCTTGAAATACCAAATTACAGCTACTTCGGTGAAATAATGAGGCTAAAAAATTCAAAATACCGATAATCGGGAGGTACCGTCCTTGACCTGTACCGGCAAATTTCTGAGAGACATTTTTGTAGCCCGGAAAAAGACTAAATACCAAATTTCAGCCACTTCGGTGGAATAATGAGGCTAAAACCTTCAAAGTACCGAAAATCGGGCGGTTCCGTTCTATGGAAGCTATATGAAGATGTTGACCTATACCGACTAATTTCAGGTGGAAAGTTTTATACCCACAACGAAGACTATGTACCAAATTTTAGCCATTTCTGTGTTATAATGAGGCTAAACCCTTCAAAACACCGAAAATTGGGATGTACCGTTCCATGGGGTGTACATTAAAGCGTGGACCGATACAGATAAATTTCTGGGAGAAAGTTTTGCATCCCAAAAGAGGACGAAATATCAAATTTCAGGCATTTTGGTAGTATAGTATAGCTAAAACTTTCAAAAATAGCGAAAATTGGGAGATATCGTCCTATGGGGACTATACCGACACATTTCATATGGAATGTTTTATAGCTCAAATGAAGACTAACCACCAAATTTTAGCCATTTAGGTGGATTATTAAGGCCACAAACTTCAAAATATCGAAAATTGGGAGGTACCGTTCTATGGGGCTATATGAAGGCCTAGACCTATACCGACAAATTTCATGTGGAATGTTTTATACCTCAAATGAAGACTAACCACTAAATTTCAGCCATTTCTGTGGAATATTGAGGCCACAGCCTTAAAAATACCGAAAATCGGGATGTACCCCCCTATGGGGACTATATGAAGGCGTGGACCTATACCTACAAATATACGGGGGAAAGTTGTATACCCCTAACGAAGACTAAATACCAAATTTCAGGCATTTCGCTGCGATAATGAGGCTAAAACCTTCCAAATACAGAAAATCGGGAGAAATCGTCCTATGGGGTCTATATCAAAACCTGGACCTATATAAACATTTGATGGTAGAAATAGTTCTTAGCCTCTGGAAACACAAAATACAAACTTACAACCTATCCTGTGGTCAAATGGGACTAATGCATTCAAAATATCTTAAAGTGACGCATACTAAACATGGGGCGTTATATGGGGGCTATACCAAAACGTCGACCTATATAAACAAAATTTAGTAGACATATTTTTTAGCCTCTGGAGACACAAAATACCAAATTACAAGCAATTCGGTGTATTTGTATGGGGGCTATACGAAAACGTGGACCTACATAGCCCGCTTTCAATACCGAAAGTCCTACATACATATAATAGATTTTACCAAAATTTCATCCACCTACTTCAATCCGTTCTGACGCTAGAGTGATTTTCACAGACGGACAGACGGACGGACATGGCTATATCGATGTAGAATTTCACACTGATCAAGAATATATATATATATATATATATATATATATATATATATATATATATATATATATATATATATATATAGTTTGTGGGGTCTACAATGATTATTTCGAGTAGTTACAAACGGAATGACAAACTTAATATACCCCCCATCCTATGGTGAAGGGTATAACAACACAGAAAAAAATGCCGTCGCTAACATATGTCCCAAACATGTTTTGCAGCAAACATATATGTGTTTTTCTAAGAGATTTATTTTTTATTTTTTAATTACTTTTTATTTACTTATTAATTCTTTTTATTTATTAATTCTTTTATTTTGTAATATTGTAACTTACCTTTTTTCTAAAGATTTTCACTGTAGTTGTTATCGTCTTGAAAGCATAGCAGAACAATATGAATCATATGTACATACATGTTGAGTCTATCAGAACTACCCTGTAGGAAATGTCAATAGTGAATCTATACTGACTTACTACTGACATTGTCAACAGTACTACTGACAAACTGTAGACAACTAATGTAATTTCCTATAGACATTTTGTATGAACGTGTCATTCGAAAGTCAGTACTGACAATGGAACTAGTATGTCAATAGTAAGTCAGTAGTTCCTGAGGAACCATGTGTTGACATTGGAGGTAGTGAGTCAGTATAGACATTGGTGGTAGTAAGTCAGTATAGACATTGGAGGTAGTAAGTCAGTATAGACAATGGAGGTAGTGAGTCAGTATAGACATTGGCGGTAGTGAGTCAATAGTACCAGATTTTCAATACTAAACTTTTTAGCTTATTTGGAACTTTTCATAGATAAAACAGCTATATAGTACGTTTAATAAGAAGATGAAGCTACACATTTGTTTAAATACTATATTTTATTAAAGAATAAAACAAATAATATTGAAAATGCTAAAAATGTACAAATTGCGTATTACAGTATTTTTATCTTTTTAAATGGCTAAGCCAAAGATTCCACATAAGTAAAAATTAGTAAATAAAGACAATGTTTTCAAGGCTGCTTAAACATTTTAACATATAAATAATAAAAAACGTTTTCGTTTTATTTTCTTGGCCAAGTCGCACCAATGACTTGTCTGCTTAAAATAGTTCTTCTTCTGTTGCACTTAACGTTTTATCAGGCGATTCGCTGAATGTTGATATAACATCTAGGAATTGAAAAGAATAAACATGTATAAACTTAAATAAAAAATATGTCCTTAAATTTTCTTGCCTATTACAGCTGTATAACATTGGAAAAATCTCACAATCGATTTTTGTCAAATAATTCTTCAACATTGTAATTATTATGTTTGGTTGCATTCAGCATTTCCAGCGAGACGGGACAATATATACATCAGGCTCCACAATCTTCTCTAAAGGTTCCACATAATGTCTAATTGTCGAAATTTCACCACAAATGTTGTTAGTCGCCTCAGAATTCGTACTTTGCTATAGAATTGTTTATTTTTCACATGTCTTTTATATTTTCTTTTGCTCATACTTGTTATTGAAATTATATGCCTTAAGTTTTCACGATATTTTATTGATTTTTACAAAAACACTGTTTTCACCAACCGCAAAAATCATTTTACGCCAAACAATTAAGAAAATTAAAAAAGGATGCTTCGTTGGGCTATCATCTGTCAATATACACAATGCTTCTTCTTTTTAAGGTAAAGGTGTCAATAGTTGACAACCTGGTGACAAAGTGTTGACTTTGTCACCATATTAGTAGACAAAGTGGCGACATGTCAACACATGACCCCACACTTCCTACAGGGTAGGTTTAGATATTAGACGTTGCCATTATATTAAAGAAATTACAAATTTGTATTGACGAACTTTGTTTTTATACTATACGAACTTTGTTTTTCTGGCACCAAACGCACAGTATTTCTTTAGTTTGTCGGTTTGTCAGTTAACTAACAACAATTGTTGCGACAGCGGTAGTTGTTTTGTGTGTGGTTTGTTAATAAGGCATTCCGCAGCTGTGAGAGCCCTGTTGTTACTGTCTTTGACCAAAATTCTCTCCAGCCATAAAATTATTTTCTAAACACAAAAAACCCAAACATATAAAATTGAAATATGTTACAAAATGTTGCAAACATATATTTGTATGGACACAAACAAATAGTTGTTTGGATCCAAACATATTTCTAACATATATTTTTCTGCGTGAATATATCGCTTTAAATAAGTAAAATTTAATTTTAAAATTAATGTTTTTGTGGCATTTAATTTAAAATATCAAAAGCAACAAGAAAATTGTTCATACATTTTCGGAAACAGCTGTCTTTGTTGCAAGTTTTTGCAAAATGTTGTTCGATAACTTTTTGCAAATGTTCTTGCTTGGGAGGGTAAAATTCACTGAGAGAGGTTGCTGGAAGTTTCTGAGTAATTATTGCTGGGATTGTTATCGTACACACCTAATGTTCTCAACAATTCTTCTGAACATTCTGAAACTCTAAAATGCTTATTTCATGTTGCTTCAGCGCTATTTTGTGTTATATCTTTTACAACATTTGCTTCAAACACAGTTTACGCGAACAGTTTATTCTCACATTTCACCACATTATTGACATATTTATTAAATGGTCGCTGAAAAATATACTGAAAACAACGCGATAGAGGCATTTTACAACATTGGCATGTTCTGAAGAGTTGTGTATTACATTCCATCGAATATTTTTCCAAAAGAAAACATTAAGAAAAATTAACGGTTTTGGAGATATGGTGCGAAATGTATACAATTCATGGAAATTTTCGATATTTTTTAAAAAATTTGAGGCAATAAATGTAGTTTTACGAGTTTATTATTTCTCCAAATATTTTATTCTTTCCCTTTTCTACAAATTTGCTTCAGAGGTCAGAAGAAGATTCGCATTAGCTTCAGAGATATAGCTCCGAAAACTTCATAAAGTCAATATTTAACCATGTTTAGATGGGGCCATAAAATCCAAGCTGGATGAGACACAACAAAACCTAAGTAGGGTTTTTGTCCTTTGGATTTGTACGTTCCAAAAATCGTCAGTTCAAATTGTTTGCACAAGATTACCTTAAAAATTTTGTACAGTGAAAACATTTTTAGAAGCGTTTTCTGACCTAGCTTGGACGTTTGGGTTATTTCATTTTAGTTCGGGATATTTTATGGTGGATGGTATAAAAAGTTTGACCATCAGCATTTATGCTAACGAGGGTATGTACACTTTCATACGGGCAAAATGTGTCTCATCAAAGTAATGGTTTTAGACCCCAAGTATGTTTGGACGAAATCCATTTCAGACAATTTGGAGTTGATTTAGCCATGTCCGTCCGTCCGTCCGTCTGGCTGGCTGAAGCGCACGATAACTCTCGAATGGATCAACCGATTCGGTCCAAAATTTGGCTTTTGCAATTTTTTGTACAAATATAGTTTAAGTTCGAACATGGGTTATATCGGTCCACTTCTTTCGATACCTCCCCCACAAAAGATCGAAAATATTCGGAAAATTTGTGCGCACGATAAATTTTGAAGGGGGTAACCGATTTGGTCCATACTTTCCACATTGTGAAATTTGTACTAGACTTAAATAAAGGTACAATATGGGCTTAATCGGTCCATTCCTTCGCGTAACTTCCACACAAAATTTCGCAAGAGTTCAGTTTAGAAGCTGCTCTCGAATCACTTTGATTTTTGCTGTAACAACTTGTATTCACTGCCCCCTATACGATGGTACAAGTTTCATCAGGGGCAAGTCCACACTTCTTGAGAAAATAGCCTGAAAGGTGCAAACAGGCCCTGTGACACTGTTTGTTGTGGTTGGAGCGGAAGATAACTCTCGAACGAATTTGCCGATTCGGTCTAAAATTCAAAAATAAAATTCGGTCCATACTTTTCATATCCTAATACATTTACCAGTTATAGATAAGTTTGAATATGGACTATATTTGTCCACACAAATTTTCGGATAAGTTCACTTTATGACCCGCTCTCGAATCACTTTGATTTTTGTTGAAGCAACTTAAATTTTTTTGCCTCAAGTTTTTTTCAGAGGCAAGTCCATACTTCTTTAGAAAACAGCCCGAAAAGTGTAAAAAAACCCGCTATGACATAATATGTAGTGGCTGGAGAGCACGATAACTCCCGAACCGATCAACCAATTTGGTCCAAACTTGGGATGTCCTAATATTTTGTCCAAATTTAGTTTAACTTCTAAAATGGCCCATATAGGTCTTTCTCTTAGGGTGCCAGCCTAAGTGCATTTAAGGCTCTGTTCGAAGATCGTTTGTAAATGTATATCGATGGTGTTCGTTGTGGTCATGTCTAGAACGATATTATGTTTTCCGTGGACAAGTCCAAGCTTCCTGGCGTACTGGTCCAAAATTTATACGATGACCTACTGAAGTGACTAGTGCGCGCGATATCTATCGAAAAGATATGACTTCCAAAATAATCCTTTAATCCTAACCATCATTTTTGTCGGCAAGTTTAAAAGTCCAAAAAGGGCAATCAAAATTATGAAAAAAAAACCCAGACATAGGCACACACAATGTGTGTGTCACATATATATCTCTGTCGGCAAAGCCGACTGATACTTTTTACCTGTTTTATTTGTTTTTTATACCCTCCACCGTATTATGGAGGGTATAATTAAATTTGTCATTCCGTTTGTAACACATCGAAATATTCATCGGAGACCCTATAAAGTATATATATTCTTGATCAGGGCAAATTTCTAAGTCGATATAACCATGTCCGTCCGTCTGTTGAAATCAAGATACAGCTCGCATATTTGAAAATAAAGCTTTGTAATTTGACATGGAAGTTTCTACTACTCCTAGGATGTTTGGTATTGCAAATGGTCTATATCTGTCCACGTTTTGATATAGCCGCCATAGAACGGTACCACCCGAATTTCGGTATTTTGAAGGTTTTAGCCTCATTATCACACTGAAATGGCTGAAATTTGGTACTTACTCTTCATTGGGGGTATATAACTTTTCCCCAGAAATTTGTCGGTACACCATAGAACGGTGCCTCCCGATTTTCAATATTTTTAAGGTTTTGGCCCCAATATTCCAATATTCCAATGGTTTTTAGTCTTCATTGTGGGTATAAAATTTTCCAACCGAAATTTATTTCATACAACCCAAATAGAACGTTACCACCCGACTTTCGGTATTTTGAAGGTGTGGCCACAATAATCCATCGAAATGGCACACGTTTGATATTTAGTCTTTGATGAGGGAAATCAACTTTCCCCTCTAAATTTGTCGGTATAGGTCCACGCCTACCTATCTCCGGTATTTGAAAGGTTGTGGCCACAACAAACCACGAAATGGCAGAAAGTTGGTATTTAGTCTTCTTTGGGGGTGTTCAACTTTCCCCCTTAAATTTGCCGGTATAGGTCCACGCCTTCATATAGCCCCCATAGAGCGGCACCTCCCAATATTCGGTATTGTGAAGGTTATGGCCTCCTATTCCACAGAAATGGCTGAAATTTGGTATTTAGTGTTTGTTTGGTATTGCTCCACGCCTTCATGTAGCCCCCATAAAATGGTACCTCACGATTTTTGATATTTTGAAGTTTGTGAGGTAAAAACTTTTCCGATTGAAATTCGTCGGTATAGGTACGCGTTTCGAGATAGCCCCCATAGAACGGTATCCCACCGCAATGACTGAAATTTTTTATTTAGTCTTCCATGGGGTTATTAAATATTCCAGAAGAGAATTATTAGTATAGTATATAAATATATATAAATTGCTGAAATTTGGTATTTAGTCTTCATTTGTGGTATAAAACTTTCCATACGGAATTTGTAGGTATAGGTCCACGCCTTCATATTGCCCCATAAAACGGTATTTCCCGATTTTAGGTATTTGCGGCTTTAATATTCCACCGAAATTGTATTTAGTCTTCGTTGGTGGTATAAAATTTCCCCACTGAAATTTGTCCATACAGGTCTTCTCCTTCATATAGCCCCCATAAAACTGTACCTCCCGATTTTCGGTATTTTAAAGGTTAGCCACATTGTTTTACCGCCATTGCTGAAATTTGGTATTTAGCCTTCTTCATAAACAAAAGGAAACTAATTGTTCCATTTTACTGCAATACAACTCGTGGTGGAGGGTATAACAAATTCGCTCCGGCCGAATTTAACGCAGTTCTCACTTCTTTTTTTCTTCTTAAATCAGGTTTTTTGAAGTTGTACTCCTCCCAACCAACAAAAGTTGCGTTTCAAAACCTGCAAAATTTTACTATTCGGTATTATTTTTCCAATTTTGTGCTAGAACAAATTTTCCGTACTCCAAAAGTAGCAAATCTTGAACTTCTCTTTAAACGAAAATGATGCTGAAAGACGCAATCTTCTGATAGTTTCTAGCAAACGAATTTGGATGAGTAGAAAATAGCAGCTCGTTTGCTGCGATTTGATTGGCGGATACTTTTATTTTGACATTTCGTTCGTTCGTTGTTTGCAATTTTTCCGTTCCCGTGTTTTTTTAATAATTTCTAATAAAGTTTTGACAGTTTGCTCTTTGGATATGTTTACCATTAGAAAAGTATAGGAGCAGGGTAAGAGATTAATTAAATTAATTATAACTTTTTTCTAACACGTGAAGGTTTTGTTTCCATATTTTGTCATTCCGCTTAGAAACACATACAAACATAAATACAATTCCACTGAAAAAATCCGTTTATAACATCCGTTGAATTTCTGTTGTCTTTTTTTAAGTTTGTAATGAGTATGAGTATACGAGTATGTATTTAGCCTTCGAAGAAATAATTAAGCGATGTTGCATAAAACAATTTAATTATTTTCAATTAGCTTTACCCCTTTAAAAATGTTCGCAAAACAATTATTTTATATTTCTTTTCATTTTACAGGTGAGTAATGAGTTGCAAATGAACTTGGTTAGTAGTGAAGTTGTTGGCAGTACGACTGTGATGGCGGCAGAGCTACATATGTACAGAATCCAGTTTGTACTTTTATTTAAAAAAAAAAAAATTAAAAAATTATGTTCGGGCGGGCCGAACTTTTTATACTCTTTACCATAAAATATTCTCATACTAAATATGAAATATTATTTTCTTTCCTGTCCAGAATTTTAGCCGGAAATATTTTGTGACCACGGATAGCTAACTAAGGTAAAAAATGCATCTAAAAATGTCTTCAATCGGGCGGCACCTTTACTGGGGGCTATATCAAAGTGTGGACCTAAGTTTAATATTTTTGGTGGAGAAGTTTTGTGACCATTGAGAACCTCAAATGTCGAGTCACAGATAGTTCGGCTAACAAATGTAGCTATACTCCTCAAAAACCTAAGATCGGCTAGTAACTTTATATGGATCTATATCAAAACCTCAAATGTAGAATCACAGATAGTTCGGTTAACAAATGTAGCTAAACTCCTCAAAAACCTAAAATCGGTTAGTAACTTTATATGGGTCCACATAAAAAATGGACCCATTTTGATCATTTTTGGTGGAGAAGTTTTGTGAAAAACATTGGGAAACTCAAACTTCAAATTACAGATAGTTCGGTAAAAACATATAGTTGAAATTGACAAAATACCTAAAATCGGAAGGTGCCGTTATATAGAGCTACACCAAAACGTGGACCTATGTTGACGGGTTTCGATGGAGATGGGGCTATACCCAAATTTGGACCTATGTTGACAATTTTTTTTGACGGGTTTCGTTGGAGATGGGGCTATACCCAAATTTGGACCTATGTTGACAATTTTTTTTTTTGCAAATGTTTGGTGGAGATATTTTGCGACCGCTAGGAACATCAAATGTTAAATAACAGGTAATTCGGTTCAAAATGCAGTCAAAATTCTCAAAACACCAAAAATCGGGAGGCACCGTTATATGGGGGCTATATCAAAATTTGGACCTATATTAACAATTGTTGGTGGAGAGGTTGTGTGGCCATTGGGAACATCAAATGTTAAATTACAGGTAATTCGGTAAAAAATGTAGCTAAAATCCTCAAAATACCGAAAGTCGGGAGGAACCGTTATATGGGGGCTATACTAAAACATGGACCAATGTTGATGGTTTTAGGTAGAGATGTTATGTGACCACTAGGAATCTCAAATGTAAAATTGCAGGTAGTTTGGTCAAAAATGTAGCTAAAATCCCCAAAATACCGAAAGTCGATATATTGGCGCTATACGAAAACGATATCGCCCATCTTTGAACTTGACCTGCCTATGGAAAAAAAAATAATCGGGATACAGCTTCTCCTTTTTCAATGAATTCCCAGCGACCCCAAACATTTGTGCAAGAATTCTACTTTCTGTTACAAATTATGCATTTAGTGGAATGATTCTTATTGAAAATGTAACGAATTTTCATTCATGTTTTTCGAAATATTCAATCAAATGTGAAAAAATAATAGTTTTTTAAATTCCAATAATTTATAGATATTTCCTTATTTTGTTTACATTTTCCGCTGACACAAACATTACAAACAAAAACAAATTTCTATGTCGTTTTTGTTGAGTTGTGTTTGTAGTAGTATTTACTTTACCTTCTTTGTTCTACCATGGTTGGAGGGTATAATGATGACAAGTAAGAAAAGCGTTAAGACGGCTTTTCTACAGGGGCTATATGAGGACGTGGAACTATACCAACAAATTTCAGGTGGTGATTCTAGCACCCTCAACGAAGACTAAATGCCACATTTCAGCCGTTTCGGTCGATATCGATATTGAAGCCACAACTTGCAACATAACCGTACCGCTCAATGGAGGCTATATCGAAACGCAGACTAGTATAGACCATTTTCGATATCAGTAGATGTCATCATTAAAGTACGAGGGTACTTATAGTCGGAACGGAATTAAGTCCCAATTTACATTGGTCGAGTTTACTTGCGGCAATTGTCAGTTTGTGGGTGAGAGAGGGTGTTGAGAGGCAAAGGGTTACCATATGCCTCACCTCTCTCTCCATCAAACTGACAATTGCCGCAAGTAAACTCGCCTAATGTAAATTGGGACTAACCAAGAGAGAGAGAGAGAGAGAGAGAGAGATCTTAAGAAGGATGGGGAAGTGGAATAGTTACCTCCATAATATAGAGGGTATTATTACAAATGTCATTCCGTTTCTAAAACATCGAAATATTCCTAGCAGATCATATAAAGTATATATATTCTTCATCATTAGAAAATAATTCATTCGAAACTTAAAGATAGATCTTTATAATTTGGTGCAGAAGTTTCTATTACCCCTAGCATTGAAAATGGGTTATATCGGTCTAGGTTTTGGTACCTCCCGATTTTCGGTATTCTTATGGTTGTGGCCTCAATATTTCACCAAAATGACTGAAATGTTGTATTTAGTCTTCGTTTGGGGGGTATACAACTTTTCACTTGAAATTTTCCGGCATAACACAGTCGTGGCTATGATATTTTACTGTAGAAAATATATATAGTTGTAGGCTATGAAGTTAGAAACTTCCAATTTTTTTATTCAAAATATAGTGTGCAGAAAATTTTGAAAATGATTTTTCATTCGAAAAGTAAAAGAATAAAGATGTGTCAAAGATTTTCAAAACACGATCTTTTTATACCCTACACCACTATGTGGAAAGGGTATAAAACACCGTGTAACACCGCGAAATATTCGTCGGAGACCCCCAATGTGGTATACCAATCTTCATATCTCGGCGGGATAAAGCGATTTTGAGATGTGTGTCCGTCCGTCCGTCCGTGTGTCCGTCTGTCCATTATAAATTGTAATCAAACTCCAGGCCGCAATTATGGACCGATCGTCACGAAATTTGGTATGGAGGTCAGTTTCACATCAGAATAGATCGCTATTTTAATTGGTGATGATCGTGAAATATTTAGCGGGTGAAATGGACAAAAACATAATTTTTATCCGATTTTGTAGCTGCTCTGTAGGTCGCAATAATAGTCCGATCGCCTCGAAATTTTAAATAAGGTAAGAGTATATGACAAAGAAGATGCTTGCAATTCGAGATGCCGATCAGATAATATTTAGAGGGTTAAATGGGTTTAATAAACAGGGTTTAATAAACAGCTTATATCTTTTATCCTGAAAAACACATTCCTCCCTCGTGAGTTATATTTGGAAAACGATCTCTTGACCTTTCCATTGATGTCAATTATGTTTATGTACGTGATCAGATAACAGAGTTACAGCCTAATATATCCAGTTTTTTGCTTGTAGTGTAATCATAAACACACTGGAGGTCGCAATTATAGCTCAATATTCATGAAATTTTGCACGAGGTAAGAGTTTAGGTTGAAGAAAATGTCTATAATTCTGCATCTGTAGAGAACCACAATTTCCTCCCATGCTACAAATTGTCTCTATCATGACAGAGAAATTTTTAGTTCAGTTGTCCAATTGGATGTTTTATACAATTATTACAGTATGGGGTCCTCTAGCCACCTATTTTATACCTCAGGAATTACAGTAAAGGGGATACATACAAAATAGACCAAAGATGTGTCTCATCGAAATAATGGTTTTAGGCCCCAAGTATGTTTGGACGAAATTCGTTTCAGACGATTTGGAGTCGATTTAGCCCTGTCCGTTCATCTGACTCTCTTACTGTCTAGCTGGCTGGTGCGCACGATAACTCTCGAACGCATCTACCGATTCGAACCAAATTTTATACTTCGTAATATGTTGCCCAAGGGAGATGAGAGAAGTCTCCCTTGTCCCGTATGGGATGTTTGTGGAACAATTATTATAATATTTAGCCCAAACTTAGTTTAAGTTCAAATATAGGCTTTATACGTCCAAATCTCCCCCACAAAAGTTCAACATTTTTTCGAAAAAATGTGTGAACGATAACTGGCGAAGTGAGCACTCGATCGATAAATCGGGTAAGACTATATCGCTCCACACCTTCGGGTACGTTCCGCACAAAATTCGGAAAAGTGAAATGTAAGAGTCCTCTCGAATCGTTTGAATTTTTTTCAGCAAATTGTCCTTGCGGTCCCCTTTACGATGGTACAATTGCAATAGCAAGTTCATACTTCCTCAGATTATGGCCGAAAAGCTCCAAGAAACAATGGAAAACAAACAATAAACCTAAATAAAATGGTTAGTCCGCAAGATAACTCTCAAAGGGATTTTCTGATTGGTCCAAACTTTGCACATCGTATTATTTCATTCAGTCATGTATCAGGTTGGAAAATGGACTATATCGGTCCCGTCCTTCGAGTACCTCCCACACAAAATTTGGGAAAAGTGCAGTTTGAGGACACGTATCGGATCTACATATTTGAATTTTTTGAAGGAGGGTCTTTTCGCGGTCCCTATTGCAACGGTACAACCTTTCCGGGGTTAGTCCATACTTCCTGAAATAATGGTCTAATGGAGGGACAAAGGAAGCTTCTCTAATATCAATGGATTCATATTATGTTATTGATCTGTGACCTAGTTTTTATCGCCGAGTCCGAACGACGTGTCTTTTGTTGCCACATGTAGAGACTTTTTCATGGCTGAAATACTCAGGAAATATCGCCAACATTACTAAGGGGTATTCTACCACCGTTGAAAATTTGATGTGGGCAGGCCTGGGAATCGAACCAGGAAATTCAGCGTCCAAGGTGGTTGAATATAGCTAGTTCCTAGAGGTAGTGGTGTAGAATATCAAATGGTCGGCCCGTCCGACTATAGCCTTTGCTTACTTGTTTTAATTTATGAATCATTTATCGTCATATACGGAAAATACGCAAGGACACCTTATCATTTATATAAGGAAATAGAGCCAAATTGTGACTGCCGATTCTTTGGGGAATCGGCGTATCCCAGATCAAAAGAACATATCAATTCCCTGAAAACCTTTATATAATTTTTCTAATTCAAGGGATTATCGAATCCCCGATTTTTAAAGGATTAAATATACAAGAATCTTAGAGGATCACATATAAAATACGGATTTAACAATATAATTGCTGAGCCGGATTTGTCAATTTTTGTGTATAAAACCAGAGGCAACGAAAGTAATTATATAAAATAAGACCGAATTCCACTAAAGCGGGAACCAATCTTTTCCGAAATAACGATTCAAAAGAGAACACTCTTTGAAGCCATTTTAAAATTAGAATGTTCTACACATAACTATATCAGTTCCAATTAAATAACGTGATACCTGATGGCTACATAATCACAATATGTTATATTAATCATACGACCCTCAGGACCTTGGAATTCCAGTTTTGAATTTTTATCTTATACTATGTTTACATTTACGAAATCCACTCGATTTCAACTGTCAATTCCATTTCTCAAACGTCAAATGAAATCGAATCATTTTCAGATGAGTTTTTATTTGACGTATACGCAAAGGAATTGACAGTTGAAACCGAGTGGATTTCGTAAATGTAAACATATTACATTTTGTTTTATACTCATTTTAATTTCCACATACGAACTAAGCAAACTTAATCCTATAATTTAAACCAAATCACAGGTAAAAGCATGAATCGCTCAGTGTCAACTGGCCTGAGGACAACGCGAAATTTAATTGGTGAGTCATACCCATTTTACATTACGTTTGTCTTAGCTCTCTTCATTCACTATTAAATAACACTTATTTAAATGTCGATTGTTATCTTATACGAATTACATAATCGATTTATATATACATCGATAATAGTTATAACTTGAATCTTTTTTTTCATCATGTTTACAAGGATGCAATACTGTACTATTATTCCATAATTACTCAATTTTATATGAACTCTACTTTTAATATTCACTATTGTTTACTTGAGTTTTAAATATAAATACAATGAATTGTTAAGTGTTCATTTTTCAATTGCGAAAGGTGAAGGTATTTTTAGTTCAGCATTGTTGGGTGGCTAAGCTGAAGCGGTGCCACTGCTTATAAAGTAATATCATCTTCTTTCAATTCCCACTTACCTTTTCCCAGTTGCCACTATTATTTCCATTTCTATTCCTTCTTCTAAAAGATCTACCTTATTTTACTTTTATGATGACAAAACCGAGCCTTCTTCTGAAGGAAAAGAACTGCCCCAAGACTCAGCACGGCCGGGGCAAGGAGGTATCCACTTCTGGAGGAAGTAGGGCCCGAGTCATTCGTTACAATGGGAAGGTTGGACAAAAGTGCTTCCAGATAATATATCGAACTGACATTTTTATCAATGGGTACTAGTGGCCTATAAACACACTTACAAAAATATTGTGGTCCTAGGTCCAAGTTTTCTCGTGATTCTCATGTAACGAATCATCCTGATTTGAAGCATTTTACAATTACCAACAGGGTTTCGGAGTCGGAGTCTAGCAAATTTTGCTGGAGTCGGAGTCGTGAAAAAAAACTCGACTCCGAATCCGAAAGCATTTCCTATTTTTGAGATAATTAAATTAATTTTTTTTAATACAATCGCGATGATATATGTTGAGACAGAAGAAAATGTTGGGCAAAATTGATCTTTTTATACCTTCAGCCTTTAGGCTAAAGAGGGTATATCACAAATGTTGTCAAATATTTCATATTCCATTTCAAATTTTTTTTTTCGCGCTACATCAAAGATTTTTGATACATAGGTTAAGAAACAAATTCCCAGCACGAATCCGCTCGCGAGCCAGTTTTTTGTTGATGCGGACAAAAGTTATGGCGTTTTTATTTTCGTTTTAAAGAAAAAATTATTATAAAAACGCTAATTATTTTACCGCGAGCAATTGCTACTAAAAAGTTATCTGGAAGTGGCTTGAGTTAGTAGATTGCAAAATATTTGTTAAATGTTACTCAATACTCGCGAAATGTATAATAAATTTATAAATTATTGAATGTAAGGCAACTTTTTTCAAAATAAAGTTCCATTTACCCGCTGTAAAATTACGAAAAAATTCGTATGGAAGCAAAACTACACGCCGAATTAAATGAGACTCAATCATACAGATTGGTATTATAGTTTCGACGTCACAGCCAAAATAAACAAATTTTTTGGTTAAAATTTTTTTTTTTTTTTGTTTGCAGCAATATTTTTTCACATTCATTATGTAGTATAAAATTTTGGAAAAATCTATAGGAATACTTCCTTCGTTTTGCTTAAATCTCCCACTAAAATATACGGATTTTGCTTTATAGACATTCATATAAAAGCTTTCCTATTGAGGAAGATAATTGGGTTGCTGAGGATATATTTCAAGGCTTCTGAAATGGAAATAGAGGTCACATAACCCATTTTAATTTATATACATTTTAAAATACGTGTAAATCGCGCAATTTTCAAAATCATTTTGTCCGCATGTGATTTTCATGTACAGCAAGACCATATCTTTTAATTTGTATATATTTTTCGAAATTTAATTTGGAGGCTAAGATGTAGCATCGGCTGCATATGATTTTTAGAATAATGTTCGCACAAAATTTCCGTATTTGGCTGCAGATTTCTATGAAGCTGTGTAGACTACATTCACGACACATATATCAAATAACTCAGAATCGCGAGTTCTACAATCCTATATACGATTTTTTGAAAAACCTGTTTGCGGAATGAAATTAGAAGAAAATGCCCAAAAACACTGTAAATCTGGCTTCAAAATGTCAGCATCATTTAATGGAAGAAGCAGATCAAATTTTGAAAAGTAATACATTAGTCAGATGATCCTTATTTAGTTTGCTTCTCTTTTACTTTGATATGAAAATCGGGAAAAGTTTGGTTTATTCACAAATCAAGAGAAAACAAAAAAAGACACGTTGGCTTCAACCCATTTTTGTCTATTTTTATACCCTTAGCCTTAAAGGCCTGCGTACATAAGCCGCTCTGCCTGATTGCCTTGCTTTCCTGCTTCATTTCTGACGTAATAAAAATAATAGAATAAAGACGAAATTTTGAACTAAGTTGCCATCAGTTGGAAATTGGGTCGGCCTTCTTTGTTCTTTTATTTTTTATTGAAGCAGCAAAGCAAGGCAATCAGGCAAAGCAGCTTATGTACGCAGGACTTTAGGCTAAAGAGGGTATTTACACTTTGATACGACCAAAAATGTGCCTCATTGAAATAATGGTTTTAGACCCCAAGTATGTTTGTACGATATCCGTTTCAGACAATTTTGAGTAGATCTAGCAATGTCCGTCCGTCTGTCTTTCTGTCTGGCAGGCTGGTGCGCACGATAACTCCCGAACGGATCAATCGATTCGGTTCAATTTTTGGGTATCGAAATATTTTGTCCAGATTCGATTTAAGTTCGAAGATGGGCCATATAGGTCCACTCCTTTAGGTACCTCCCCCCACAAATGTTCAAAAATTGTCGCAAAACTTGTGCGCACGATAACTCTTGTAGGGAATAACCGATTTGGTCCATACTTTACACATCGTGTAATTTCTACCAAGCTTAGATGAGGTTCCAATATGGACTCAATCGGTCCACTCCTTCGGGTACCTCCCACACAAAATTTCGGAAAAGTTCAGTTTAGGACCTGCTCTCGAATCGCCTTGGTTTTTGTTGTAACATCTTGTATTCACTGTCCCCTATACGAAGGTACAAGTTTCCTCAGGGGCAAGTCCATACTTCCTGAAAAAATAGCCTGAAAGTTGAAAAACAAACCCTATGGCACCATGTTTATGGGTGGAAGCGCAAGATAATTCTCGAACGGAAATGCCAAAATTTGGCCTTCGTAATATTGATTCCAAACTTACTTTATGTTCGTAGATAAGCCATATCGGTCCACTCCTTCAGGTACCTACCCCACAAAAGTTCAAAAATATTCGGAAAAATTGTGCGCTCTATAACTCTTGATGGGACTGGCCGATTTGGTCCATACTTTACACATTCTCATAATATCTACCAGATATAGATCAGCTTCGAATATGGACTATATTTGTCCACTCCATCCCGTACCTTCCACACAAAATAAAAACCCCCTATGGCACCCCCATGGTCTATGTCGGTACATTCCTTTAAGTACCTTTTCCGCAAAATTTTTAAACTTTAATCGCAATCAACATTTTTGTCGGTTCATACGACCAAAATTTTGAAACCGCCTAAATACATAATTTTTTGTGAAAAAAGTGTTTCAATTTGCACAGGCTGAGGGTATATCTCTGTCGGCAAAGCCGACTGATACTTTTTTACGTGTTTAACATAAATATAGCCACAGCTTCCACGCAAATTAACCTTGGCTTCAACTATGTTAAATTTTCAAAAATATTGGTGATATACACTTTGATAAGTAAAGTAAAAAAATCGATTTCAATGAAGTAAAGACATTACATACTAATAACTAAAAGTATTAATAATATATAAAATTAAAATAAAATAATAGATCTGTTCCTTTACGTGCAAGAATCTTCAAGTTTTACCACTTTTTACTCGAAAAGGGTTCCTTTACTTCAGACACCATACAATTCATATGGGTACAGTTTATAACTTCTACTACTTTTGCCGGTTTTACCATTTTCAAAAGTAAAGGAACAGACCAAATATTTTTGTTATGTATTCTTAGCTTGTATTATTATATAAAATTAATTTCTTTATGTTTATTTTCCTGACCATGTTTCTTAATATAAAAACGTACATAGAATAAAATTTTTAACAATAAATACATCAACAATAAAAAAGCTAACTTCGTTTCTGTTTCCAATCCATTTAAAGGTTTAAGGCAGGGATGTAGTCAGAAATACATCTCGGCACCAAAATGGGGGTTAAAACTTGATATTTTGTAAGTAAAATATACAAAAAATTTCAGAGAAATTACCATATTAAAAACATTTACATATAAATAGTCTTTAACATATCGATAGGGATCCCATATTCAGTAATCTTTTTACTGCAATTTTTGTCATTCTCGGAGTCGACTCCGGGGTCGCAGTCGTGAAAATAAGTGGCCTGGAGTCGGCCAATTTTTACCTCGACTCCGAAGCTCTGATTACCAACACATTGTTCAATAGAATTTTCTGTAAACAGGTATCAGTAGTGGGATTCTGTAACTCATTTTTGCTGTTACCGACAAAAATCGGTAAAATTAAATCGCAAAATTATGACTAAAAACATAAAGAAAAGTTGGCATCACTGTTTGTGTCGGTAGAGGCTAGCGACTACTTTTTATTCATCGTTAACTTACCGAAAAATTTCGTTAATTATCGAAATTATAAGCATTTTAATTTTACCGACAATTATCGATAACAGCAAAAATGAGTTACAGAATCCCACTACAGGAGTTCTTCTTGCATACAAACCTCCCCGCGACAAATGTTCAGTATTGGTCCATGATTTGGTATACTCACATACGATTTACATCCCGATTTATTTCGGCAGATGTTAAACAAATGTTCAAACCCAATTGGTTTTAATAATAAACTCTGAGTTCAGAAAACCACCATATAAAAATGTGATATCGGTCCAATTTTGACCACAGCCTCCATAGGGTTACCATCAATTTTTCGGTACTTTATAAGATTTAATCACCTTTTTCTGCAGAATTGTCTATAATAACGTATTTTTTGTTATCAGAGCGGGAAAATTTTTTACGTTTTTGCGTGTTGCAACATTAGAGTGTCCTAAAAAAAAAAAAAAAAAAAAAAAAAAATTTTATTACAGTGTATACCCCTCAAAACTTTTTATTTTTCTTTCACGAGTTTTCAGTGCGGCTCTAAATTGCCATGATAAAATAAATCACTAATAGCACAAAAAGTATTATATTGAACATAAATGTAAGAAAGGATACTAAAACTGCCTACAAATATTCCAAAAATATAAATTCAGCACCTAAAACAGAGTTACATACAGTTCGTTTTGTTGTAATTTTTATTATAATAAATATTTCAAATAAATAAATTATATTTAAAATAAAAGCTTTGCATATTTATTTTGTTCATGCTTAGACAATTTTACTTTCTTGCAATTAAGTTCACTTCTCATTGTATATGCGTTGTTTTACAAGTGAGCGAATAATTTATAATGTGGATACCCAGAAAAATATTCGATGCCATTCAATCATGGGTGCAAGTGATCTGGCATGTCATCTTTTTAGCATCTTCATCGATGAATTTTATATGAGCGTGGATCCCAAAAGATGCTGTTTATTTTTGGATCTAAAGCATGTCATTTACACCAATGCTTTTACATTTCATTTTCACCAATGCTTTGGCATGTCATTTCCACCAATGATTTGGCATGTCATTTTCAGCAATCATTTGCAATGATATTATCATTACGACGAGTGTTTTAACAACGTTGGTTCCGATTTCGAATCTCCGACATCAAGCCTATTGTAAATAGTTAATCTTATATATTTAGAAAAATGTGTATAAATAAAAACACAAAATTCATCTCTATTGGATCGATGGAATGGGTTCAAATGCTAATGAAAAGATCGGATTTCCTTTGCATTGATTCAAATGAAAACATCGGATCTTTCACGACTTCGTTTGAATAAATGCAAAAGATGCCATGAAATCACGTCATCGTATGGAACCCCATCTTTCAAATTTTGCTGGGTAATAGAAGTAAGGCAAAACAACAAAAATCATTTATTGTTTTTCATTTCTCTCGGAAAAAGAAGGTGAACCATTATTTAAGCCACACTGTGTAGATGTAGATGTACGAGTATTCGGCGTTTATTTGCTACGAGTACTACATTAATGTGAAGATGAAAAGAAAATTGTTAAACGTTTCTGCTTCCAATTTATCGTATACTACATGTGAAAACATATGTATGTACTATGTATGTACATATGCATATACATATACCCATAACATACTTAATCGTACAAACGATTTGAACGATTCACCATAACTACTTGTCCTTCCAACTCAAAGATCGTTGTTGCTGTATGAAACAATTGCAACGGAACAATGGTTGAGAGTGCCCCTAATTAATATAAGTGGATGTTGTTGCTTCAGTGTAATGGAAACGAAACAAATACTTTTATACACTTCAGTACACACATTCTTACATTAAGTATATGGCAAAAACCAAAAATGTTTTACCACCGATGAATCCGAGTTTCACCCATTCAGAATTCGCGAAATGTTAACATCTATATATATAAAAGAGCTTAGTGATGACTGAAGGAGTGAGTGACATGTATATCATTGCCCAGATGAAACCGTTGAAGCCAGAAAGCTGAAATTTTGACTGTGTGTTGCTGTCGGTGTGTACGGATGACATAAGGCTGGGTTTTTGGAAATTCGACCTATAAAGCGCTCGGCACATACGGTGCGTTGTGCGTTGCGTTACAACAACCACAGGGCTTAAGGGTACAAAAAGTACTAAATATGGTACCCTTTGTATTACGCAAACGGGAAGAGCTAGAATTCTGAAATTTGGAATGAGGGTAACTGATGGAGAGATGTTCCAAAGGGTTTTGGGATTGTATATTTTGAACGGATTTTGGTAGAAACTTGGAATTTGGTATGGAAATGAAGGTTGGGAAGTGGTGTTTATAAAAGAAAATGGTTTGTGAAATTGGTACTCATGTGTACGAAAAGTACTAAATGGTACTAAATTTAGTACAATTTGGATTTGGGTGAAAGGATAAAGCTGGAAATCTGAAATTTGGATTTAAGATTACTGACGGAGTATTGGATTGAGATATAGGGGTAGTTTTGGAAATTCGTACTTATGTGTACGAAAAGTACTAAATTTAGTACAACTTGGATTTGGATGAACGGATAGAGCTAGAAACCTGAAATTTGGAATTAAGATTACTGACGGAGTATAGGTATAGGACGATATGGGGGTAGTTTTCGAAATTTGTACTTATGTGTACGACAAGTTCTAAATGGTACTAAATTTTGTTCAACTTGGATTTGGGTGAACGGATAGAGCTGGAAACTTGAAACTTCGAATTGAGGTAACTGTTGAAGTGTACGATTTATATATTGTGTAATTTTAGTACTTATGTTTACGAAAAGTACTAAATGGTACTAAATTTGGTACAATTTGGATTTGGTTGAATGAATAGAGCTGAAACCCAGCAATTTCGTACTTATTTCGTACTAAATATGGTATCCATCGTATTAGGCAAACGAGAAGAGCTAGAATTTGACATTTGGAACGAGGGTCACTGATGGAGAGTTATAGAGAGAACCCTTTGGTATGGTTTTTGGAAATTCCACCTATAAGTGTACGAAAAGTACTGAAAGTTACTAAATTTGGTACCAATTGTATATTTTGAGCGGATATAGCTACAATCTTCAAATTTGGTATGGGAACCAAGGTTGGGAAGTGGTGTTGATATAAGGAAATGATTTTGGAAGTTCGTACTTATGTGCACGAGAAGTAATAGATGGTACTAAATTTGGTACAATTTGGATTTGGGTGAACGGATAGAGCTGAAAACCTGAAATTTGTAATTTTGATTACTGTCGTGAAATATGGGGGTAGTTTTGGAAATTCATACTTATGTGTACGAAAAGTAGTTAATGGTACTAAATTTGGTTAAATTTGGATTTGGATAGACCTGGGAAAACTGAAATTTGGAATTAAGATTACTGATGGAGTGAAGGACTGAGGTAGTTTTGGAAATTCGTACTTATGGGTACGAAAAGTACTAAACTAAACAAAACTAAATTTGGTACAAATTGGATTTGGGTGAACGGATAGAGCTGGAATCCTGAATTTTTGTAGTGTAGTTTTGGAAATTTGTACTTATGGGTAAGGAAAGTACTAAATGGTACTAAATTTGATAAAATTTAAATTTGGATAGACCTGGAAACCTGAAATTTTGAATTAAGATTACTGATGGAGTGAAGGACTGAGGTAGTTTTGGATATTCATACTTATGGCTACGGAAAGTACTTAATGGTACTAACTTTGGTGTAATTTAGATTTGGGTGAACGGATAGAGCTGGAATCATGAAATTTGGAAGTAAGATTACTGTTAGACTTTGGATTGAGTTAGTCTTGGAAATTCGTACCTAACGGTACGGAAAGTACTAAATGGTACTAACTTTGGTATAATTTAGATTTGGGTGAACGGATAGAGCTGGAATCATGAAATTTGGAAGTAAGATTACTGTTAGACTTTGGATTGAGTTAGTCTTGGAAATTCGTACCTAACGGTACGGAAAGTACTAAATTTGGTACAATGGTACTAAATTTGGTACATTTTAAATTTAGGTGAACTGACAGAGATGGAATCCTTAAATTTTGAATTAAGAGATAGGATTGAGGTCGTTTCGGAAGTTCGTACTTATCGGTACGGAAAGTACTAAATGGTACTAAGTTTGGTACATTTTGGATTTGGGTGAACAGATAGAACTGGATTCCTGAAATTTATAATTAAGATTACTTATGGAGTGTAGGATTGAGGTAGTTTTGGAAATGCGTACTTATGGGTACGGAATGTTCTAAATTGTACTAAATTTGGTACAATTTATATTTGGGTGAACGGATAGAGCAGGAATCAAGAAATTTCGAGTTAATGTTATTGTTGAAGTGTTTGGTTAAGGAAGATTTGGAAATTCGTACTAAATGGTGCTAAATTTGGTTCAATTTGGATTTGGGTGAACGGAAATTTAGATTACTGTTGGAGTGTAGGACTGAGATAGTTTTGGAAGTTCGTACTTATGGTTACGAAAAGTACTAAATTTGGTACAATTTAGTTTTGTATGGATGGATAGGGTAGAATCCTAAAATTTGGAATTACTGTTGGAGATAGTTATTGAAATTCGTACTTTCATACGAAAAGTATTAATGATATTATGAATAGAGATGAAACTATGAATGGATGGAACTATTATAGAACCTCTTGATGTGTAGGGTTGAGATATGGATGTGGTTGTGGATATACGTACAATAAGTGTACGAAAATTACAAAATGGCAAAGAATTTGGTTCAAATTTCTATTGTGTATATTAGTATAGCTGAAATTGTGAAATTCGGTATTATGTATACGTACTTTTGTATACGAAAAATACAAATTGCGGCTGGGATTTAGATTTGGGTAAAAGGCAGTAGTTTTTTAACTTATACATATTATAAGTACTGAATTTGGTACCAGTTTGGCGTTGCTTGAAGGTATAAAGATGGAATTTCCAATTGTTGTATGAGGGATGGTGTTGGTGTTTAGATAAGGATTTTTTGAAGTGGAATTCTGGTATATTATTTATTTGCCAGGTTCATTGTTAGAAGTGGTCGTTAATGTACTAGAAGTATTAAGTAATACTAAATATAGAAGCACTGGTATTGAGTGAATCGATAAATAAACTTTGTTGTGAGGATCACTGTTGAGATTAGATCAGAATGTTTATTAAAATCCACCTTTAAATGTATGAAATGTTCCTACATGTAATACCATTGGCATTGGGTGAACAAGTAGAGCTAAAACTGTAAGATATGAGCTAAGGTTCTGGATTTTAAAAATTGTACTGAATAATGTACTATTGTTTCTAAGTTAACACGAATTCAATTTCTAAATAATGGTAAAATTGTTCCACAAACATCCCTGACGGGACATGGGAGAATTCTCTCATATCAATGAGTGCACCCCGATTCATATTAGCTCAATGATATGGGACCTACTGTTTATCGCCGAGTCCGAACGGCGTGCCTTACGACACCACTTGTAGAGAAGTTTTACATGGCTGAAATACTCAGGAAATGTCGCCAACATTACTGTGGGGTATTTTGCCACCGTCGAAAATTTGATGTTGCCTGACCGGGGAATCGATCGGTTTTCTACATTTTGATATCACAAATTCCAAAATTCAGTTGGAAAATGTGGATAAAATTTTCAAAATACCCATACCATTCTAATAAAACATGGACTGAAATTTTAAATGTAGGCCGCTGTTGAAATGTAGAGGTCTTTTTTTGAGATTCGAACAAACGTGTACGAACAGTACTTGAAAGAAATTAAATATCAATTCAAATAGGTATTAGTACATAAAATTTTTCAGTGTTCACCATATGAAATATTGTTTATTTGAATATTATTGATACTAGCATTTTGCTAGTATTCTATATAGTATGATTGAAATTCTTTAAAATGAAGTGTTTTAGGAGGAATCCCATAAGGTGGACCATTAAAATTATTTTACGTGGAAGCTGTGTTGGCATCAATGTAGAAAAATAGGTAAAAATGGGTTGAAGCCAATAAGTTTTTCTATGCTCCCTTCCAATTTCTGGCTTAACCTTAAATTTTATAGACATATGCCCAAAGAAAGACTCAAAGAATTCTTCATGGGCAATATAATAGTTGTGTATCATTTTTCGATATATACTGCATCCACCTAAAATTGATGCTGACAATTTAAAGCCGGAATTTCGGTTTTTTTGAATTTTTTTTATAGTTCGGGCGCGCAACAAGATAATATTCAAAACTCATAATAGGATTATAGAACTCGTGATTTTACGTCGTTTAATGCATATCTCATGAGTGCGCTCCTTAAAGCATCCTAGTAATTGGAGTCTAAAGGCCAATATTTGATGCGTGAATTTTTTTAAAAAGCCTATTTTTGCGTTTAAGATTTACAAGTGAAATTCAATTACCTTTGTATCCCGCGTAAATTTAGTTTTCTTACGTGACGGATGTAATCAGACCTTCCGCGGTCGAATTTATCCACTAAAACTGCGGATATAGATACCTTGGAAATACGAAAATGGGCAAAAATTTATTTTGACAAATCGGCGTATTAAACCGCGATTTTCTTTAACATTTTTTACATAAATGGAATCCTTTATACGCGATTATAACATGTGAGAAAATGCGTGTCATAAATTACAGAGATTCACGAGTAGTATGGCTTTTTACCAAAAATAGAATGTGGAGGCACATCCGCGGTTCTTGAAGAATCTATTTGAAATATGTGTATACAGACGTATTTTTGATGTTTGCTACCGAAACCGGATGCGCATCAAAATCGTATGCAGATTGCGCGATTTTTACCCACTTCAGGTTTTTTTTGCATTGTGTGATGCAACTGGCAGCACACTTTGATCGCTGAGTGAAACATCGAAATATGCATAAATATTGAAAGAAATTGTTTCGCTGTATCCAAAAACGGATGCGCATCAACGCTAATAGGCTTTTTAATTTCCACATTTTTTGAATGATTGTAATTTCAATATTGCTCTTAATTTCCTATACTTCTAAGTTATCACAGTAAGCAAATAAGCTTTCACGATGGTAAACCATATTTCTTGATGAAGTTTTAGCAGTACAACTCCCAAATATTTATACCCTACACCACTATGTGGAAAGGTATTATAAGTGTGTTTTGGGAAAAATTCATGTAACACCGCGAAATATTCGTCGGAGACCCCCATTTTGGTATATCTTCATATCTCGGCGAGATAAAGCGATTTTGAGATGTGTGTCCGTCCGTCAGTGTGTCCATCTGTCCATTATAAATTGTAATCAAACTCCAGGCCGCAATTATGGACCGATCGTCACGAAATTTGGTATGAAGGTCGGTTTCACATCAGAATAGATCGCTATTTTAATTGGTGATGATCGTGAAATATTTAGCGGGTGAAATGAACCAAAAACATAATTTTTATCCGATTTTGTAGCTGCTCTGTAGGCCGCAATAATAGTCCGATCGCCTCGGAATTTTAAATAAGGTTAGAGTATATGACAAAGAAAAAGCTTGCAATTTGAGATGGCGATCAGATAATATTTAGAGGGTTAAATGGACCACAACTTTTGTGTGAAAATTGTGCAAATTTTTAATAAACAGCTTATATCTTTGTTCCTGAAAGACACATTCCCCATTTGTGAGTTATATTTGGAAGACGATCCCTTGACCTTTCATTTGATGTCAAGTATGTTGATGTACGTGGTCAGATAACAAAGTTACAGCCTAATATATCCAGTTTTTTTTTGTAGTGTAATCATAAACCCGCTAGAGGTCGCAATTATAGCTCAATAGTCACGAAATTTTGCACGAGGTAAGAGTTTAGGTTGAAGAAAATGCCTATAATTTTGGATGATGATCTGATATTATTTAGCAGTTGACATTCACCATTTCTTTTGTATGAAAATATACAAATTTTATTTTTGGTCCATATTTTCATTCCTGGAGGGCATATACCGGCAAAGTAGCCTACATATGGAATAATAACTACTGACCTTTCCCCTGATGCAAATTGCAATAATGTGTCTTCTAGATAACGCTTACTTACTGCCTGATATATAATTTGTTTTGTGTAGAGAAACACAATTTCCTCCCATGCTACATATTGTCTCTATCATGATAGAGAAATTTTCAGTTCGGTTGTCAAATTGGATTTTTATACAAATATTGGAACATGGGGAATCGCCACCAATTTCATACCTCAGGATTTAGGGTAAAGGGGATACAAATAAAATACGACCAAAGATGTATCTCATCGAAATATTGGTTTTAGACCCCAAGTATATTTGGACGAAATTCGTTTCAGACAATTTGGAGTCTATTTAGCGCTGTCCGTTCATCTGTCTCTCTTAATGTCTAGCTGGCTGGTGCGCACGATAACTCTCGGTTCTACCGATTAGAACCAAATTTTATACTTCGTAATATTTTGCCCAAACTTTGTTTTCGAAAAATTGTGTGAACGATAACTGGCGAAGTGAGCAATCGATTTGCTCTAAACTTTCCATATATTATTCCTTCCAGATATAGATCGGATAAGACTACATCGGTCCTTAGGGTACCTCCCACACAAAATTCGGAAAAGGAAATTTAAGTGTCCTCTCGAATCGTTTTGAATTTTTTTCAGCAGATTGTACTTGCGCCGCAAATCCGCAAGTTAACTCTCAAGGGGATTTTCTGATTGGTCGAAACTTTACCAGTCATTGTGTCCCACACAAAATTAGGGAAAAGTGCAGTCCCAGGGTAAGTTATACTTCCTGAGATAAAAGTCCAGAAGTTCCAACTAAAATTACAAATCTGAAAAATTAATTCTCAAATATTTCCAAAACTCAGAATTTAGCTTACTAAAATTGATTTGGTATAGCCCCATATTACGATACCTAGAGATTCCACGTATTTTGAAGCAATCTCATGTTACAAAATAAATATATTTTTATACGACAGAGGCTGTTAACCCGGCTGACTTATACTATCTTCTTTGGTGTGTAATTGAATATGAATAATTTTGGGATTTATAAATTTGTTGCATGCAAAATTTTTGAATTTCTATTCATTATTAGTTATTTCTACCGGTATAAAATATATTTTAGATATCACAATATATGCCCACAATGAACTATTTTCGAAGCATATGTGAGGTACAAGCGCAATTATCAAATATACCAAATTGCGTGGTATATATATGTATTTATTTTAGGTGTTTTCCAAAAAGGAACCTGATATTCAAAGACAATTTGAAGATGTAGCAGGAGAGCTAATCAATGTGAATTTTCCAATTTTCGAATATTTTTTAGAAATGTATAATTTATATATTTTTACACAAACATCCCAGTAAAGACAAGGGAGGCTTCTCTTATATCAATGGATTCATATTAAGTTATTTCCGTGAAAATAATAATAAATTTAATAACTATTTAAATATCTAGGAATAGATATGGAATGCTGTTAACGAATTATGCGTACATTTTCTTATAACAACAAATAGGATATTTTTAAATATTTTTATACCCTACACCACAATGTGGAAAGGGTATTATAAGTTTGTTTTGGTAAAAATTCATGTAACACCGCGAAATATTCGTCGGAGACCCCCAATGTGGTATACCAATCTTCATATCTCGGCGAGATAAAGCGATTTTGAGATGTGTGTCCGTCCGTCCGTCCGTGTGTCCGTCTGTTCATTATAAATTGTAATCAAACTCCAGGCCGCAATTATGGACCGATCGTCACGAAATTTGGTATGGAGGTCGGTTTCACATCAGAATAGATCGCTATTTTAATTGGTGATGATCGTGAAATATTTAGCGGGTGAAATGAACCAAAAACATAATTTAGGTCGCAATAATAGTCCGATCGCCTCGAAATTTTAAATAAGGTAAGAGTATATGACAAAGAACAAGCTTGCAATTTGAGATGCCGATCAGATAATATTTAGATGGTTAAATGGACCACAACTTTTGTGTGAAAATTTTAAAAAATTTTAATATACAGCTTATATTTTTTCCTGGAAAGACATTCCGGCCAAGTAAGCTATACTTGAAAGAGCGAACGATTGGCCTTTCTATTGATTTCAATTATGTTGGTGTACATGATAAGATAACAAAGTTACAGCCTAATATACCCAGTTATTTGTTTGTAGTGTTATCATAAACATGTTAGAGTTCGCAATTATAGCTCAATAATCACGAAATTTTGCACGAGGTAAAAGTTTAGGTAGAAGAAGATGCTTACAATTTTGGATGGTGATCTGATATTATTTAGCGGGTGAAATGGACCATTACTTTTGTATGAAAAATAAAAAAAAAATAGGACTACTGATCTTCCCTCTGATGCAAATTGCAATCACGTGTCTGCTAGATAACGGGCCTACTGCCTAATATATAATGTGTTTTGTGTAGAGAACCAGATTTTCCTATTCGCAGTTTTGCATTATTGCAAATTACATGGTGCCCTAATGTTTTAATTGTCCAATTGGATTATTATACATACATTGCAGCATGGGTCGTTGTGCCACCTTTTTAAAACGATTCCCAAGCCAGGCAACATTAAATTTTCAATGGTGGCAAAATACCCTTCAGTAATGTTGGCAACATTTTCTGAGTATTTCAGCCATGTAAAACTTCTCTACAAGTGGTGTCTTAGGACACGCCGTTTGGATTTGGAGATAAGCTATGGGTCCCATATCATTGAGCGAATATGAATCGGGGTACACTCACTCATTGATATGAGAGAGGTCTCCCTTCTCCCTTCTGGAATGTTTGTGAAACAATTATTTTATTATTATTTAAGCTTGGTGTGATACGGTACTAGAAGGCACAAAGCTACTACTTACAATAAGTTTATTTGTTCCGTAAAGAAATTTTGATATGTGGAAAGCTAATTCCCAGGGGTAAAAGGCCTTTTCTTACTTGTTTTTATATGAGAATAAAAACTTCTATAACTTTTGCGCGCATCGTCCAATTTTGTGAATGCGAACAGATTTGAACCCAGATTTTTTTTCTTATCCTCTATGCCAAAAATTGTAGATGTGCTCACAAAAAAATTAATTATTTTCAAATAGTATTGCAAAGGATTTTTGGTTTTTGCCATATATATGTATGTATGTGTGTAGGTAATAATTTCAAAGTGGAAGGAAACAATTGAAATGTGGAAATATAAATAGCCGTACATAAACATTTATATATTTTTTGTAAATCAATTTAATTAAAATATACGTAGAGTTTCAGTTAAAATGAAGGTCAGTATGAACAAATAACCGAATTTCAACATCCTATTTACATAGATGGGTGGACCGATACAGAACATTTGTTCAATAGTCTGAACTAGGATTAGCATGTTATGTACCATGCCGTGTGTTGTTATATTTAACCTGTGTTTCTCAACGAATACTTTGTCTTCCCCTACTGTATACGCAATCATAAGACTTAGTTCATAGTTAACCTTGGGGTCAGTAACAAAATGTCAGGTCAATAAACGTAGGTATACTTTAATATCACTGTCAGATATACAGTGACTGTCACTGAAAATGATGCAATCTGAAATAAAAAAATGCTCACTGCGGTAACACCCAAGCAGGTACTGCATCGACAACATCTTATTGTGCCGACGCACCGGTAAAACCTTCGCCTCCTCATGAAGATGGTCCACTGGTGTCAAGGGAGGCACCCTGTTGCAGTCCTCAGGGTTCTTTATCAGCACCCCAAGTGCTGCCGGCCAGCGACTTGAGAACCTTGTTCCTACTTCTGATCTTATTGCAAATAGCTGTGGCATGCGCGGACGACATCGAACATTACACCCAGTATTTTAGGGTAGTTAGTGGTCGGAATCAGTGCACCATCGACCAATATGTTCAGTGGGAGCCTCATCTCAGCCGTCCATGTGGTGAACAGCGTGGCTGTGGATTTATCGGCGGATATTTTCATATTCCTCAGATGGAAGAACTGCACTAGGACAGCTATGTAGACATTAAACCTATCACATATGTCATCGTACAATCATCCGCGTACATCACGTCTGGAGGGTGTGGAATTTCAGAAAGGTAGAGGTTAAACAGTTCCGGAGATATCACCCCTCCTTGGTGAACTCCCTGTTTCACTCTACGGGTTTTGGACTTTTTGTTTCTGAATTCTACAAACGACTGGCATCCACACATATAGTTGATTACCCAACGTTTAAACATGGCTGGAGATTAGTTTTCTCTATATCCTCGAACAGATTGGCATGGTTGACGGTATCTAAGGCCTTCGATAGTTCAAGAGCCACCATGACTGTTCAGTCGCACGGCCTTTTCTGGTTCAGTCCTCTACTGATATGTGTGGATATGGCGCCTAATGCTGTTGTAGTACTTTGCATTTTCCGAAATCCATGTCGATGTTGGGCAACAGGAAAACACCTTCTCATCGTGGGGAGGAGTTTCGCCTCTAAGATCTTTGCTACTGGCGACAGGAGTGAAATCGGCCTGTACGATTCACCTCTGCTGGCATCCTTGCCAGGCTTCAGTAGCGGGACCACCCTGCCAACCTTCTAGGCATCTGGTACAACATGGGTGGCTAACGATAGGTTGAGAACACTCGTTAAATACTCAACTCCAGATTCATCCAGCTGCTTAAGCAATACCATCGATATTCGGTACGGGCCCAACGCTTTGGATGATTTAGCGTTTCGGATGGCATCTGCAATAGCACACTTCTCTTCGCCCTATCACTCTCGGGGTGCTCTATGAACTGTCGGTTAAAATAACACGCGCACCTCTTTGGGTCAGTTACTGTCACGCCGTTGAAAGTAACAGCCGTTCTGTCATCCTTCTTTTCCGGACTCGAGAGTAATTTAATCGTTGCCCACAATTTACTTATTCCTGCACCAATATTGCATTGCTTCAGATGGTCTTGCCACTTTTTCCGCTTATGTTCACCTACTAGCCAGTTGACTTCAAGAGTAAGTTCTCTAACTCTTGCGTCGTCGGGGTTCGTACGACGAAGCTCATCACGTTCATTTGCTAGTCCCGTCGCCTCTGCTGGGAAATTTGGTCTTATTTCGGGTATTCGACCAGCAGGTATGTAGCGAGCGGCTACTTTAGTGATGATGTCTCGGAAAGTTCTCTCAGCACCTGAGGATCTGAGGGGCAATTGTCTGAAGCGGTGATAGGTACAGCTATTCATCGGCGGTATGTACACGTTACGCAGCTCTACCTCGGCAGTACCACACTTTACTGCTACCCCCGTACACTTAATGTATGGGTCACTAGAGCCAATTGTGCTTGATTCCGCGCGAAATCACGAAACGCCTTCGAAATCACGAAAAGACGACGAATGTAAACCAAACATTAGAATTATGGATAGGTAAGTCGACTTTCGATTAATCGACTTTTTGTTTTAACTCAACTAAAAGTCGAAGTTGACTGTAACTAGTTAACGACAGAATTACCGGCAATCGTCGATAAGAGGAAGGCCGACTTCCGAAACGTCAGATGCTTTACAGTTTTTAAACTTCGTCAAAATATTTCTGCTGCAGACTAATGCATTGTTCTTCGAAAATGCAACTAAATGCGGCGTTATGAAATACAGTACTTAAGACATTTTCGGACATATGCAAAGCATCTGACGATACATTTCAGTCAGTCGAAATTTTTAAGTGTCAATAATTTTTATTATTACTGATTAATATCTTCCCATAGCAGCAGTGGTGTCATTTTAGTTCTACTTTTCATTCATAATTTTGCTTTTTAATTTTACCGATTTTCGTTGGTAACTAAAAAATGAGTTACATAATCACACAAAATCATTTGCGCAAATGTTCAAAGGAAAACACGAAAATCGACGAATAATCGATTATAATCGATATCAAAAAGTCGAGTTTTAGGACCAATGAAATAATCGACAGGAAAAATCGCATTTTTAGTTTTAGATCAAAATCGCAAAGTCGAAAAATCGATTATTGCTTTTCATTACCTATCCCTACTTGGAATGTTATGCTGATCAAGAATATATGTACAGTATGCAAAGTTCATATTCGTACACCCGTCAAAACTGAATAAAATCGTTATTTTTTTAACATTTTTCATGCAAATATGAAACAATTGATGAGAAATACTATGAAGAAGACAGATTTAAAAAAAAAATCAAAAATAATTTTTAATTTATTTCGTCATTTAGTTATAGATGGCGTACACCTAGAAGAACTATATATTTGTGGTATTTAAGGATTTTTTAAGTAAAATTCAACTATTTTTTGTTCTTTTCATCTTTTAGAATGCTTGTTCTGTAGAAAAATGTAAAAATAATTAATTTATAAATTTATTGTAAAAATAAATGATTTATTGCATAAATAAAATTTGGACAAACATTCGAATTACTTAAAAAAATGTGATAGATATGATTGACTATGAGAATTTATTCCCGAATTTTGGACAAAAATAGCTCTAGCAGTCCTTCTGCAACAATATTCGAGGGAAATAAATGTTGCCAGCGATTGGAATTGCAACGAAACATCATCCGAGCTAGGGTAATATAAAGACATTTTTGGTTTCTACTTCGTAAAAATCTACTTCGTCGGACGAACAACCTATTATTTATGGACAATTTTTAATAATAATATCGTTATTTTTACATTTTTCTGCAGCACAAGCTTTTCAATAGACGAAACGAACAAAATTTAGTGGTATTTTGCTTTAAATATCCTTAAATACCACAAACCCACATAGACGCCTCTATACCTAAATGACGGAATGAATTAAAAATTAGTTTTGATATTTTTAAATATTTCCTCTCCATAGTAATTCCCATCAATTGTTTCACATTTGCATATTAAATATGTAATTAATTAACAACGATTTTATTCAGTTTTAAGGGGTGTACGAATATGAACTTTGCATACTGTATATACTTGATAGGGTGTCCGCCGAATATTTCGATGCGTTACAGATGGAATGACAAATCGTTATAAATAAAAACAAGTAAGAAAGTATCTGATGGAGATATAGCATCACCATTGACAAAAACAATAATTATGTCGTACATAAAATATTTTGATTTTGTATCACGAGTTTTCTTCAATATATATGGAATCTGTAGGTACTGTAATATGGGGCTATACTAAATCCGTGACATACATATACCGAACATTTTCAGTAAGAAAACTTCTGATTCGTAGAGAACTCGAAATATGAATTTACGTTTAACTAAGTTTGGAAGAAATTTTTGAAACAAGTTTTAGAGTCTAACTGCTATGCCTAAATACGACCGTATTCCCAGAGCGTGTGTGGTGAAAAAAATAAAACACATGTATTCTTATGAGAACTACCGAAATACGTCGAGCGTATACTTTTTGTAAGTTGAACATTTTCAACTTTGACAGAACGTACGATATGTTATTGTACGTATGTATGTGTGTGTTTTGTATTTTAAAAACAAAAGCCCAACAAAACATGAAATACAATTTATTGCAAAGGAAAAAATGTTTGTTTTACGAATGAAAACATTTAATAAAGATTCAGTCGCGGTTTTTGTGTTTTAAATGGGATTTCGGATACAACGTATTTGGGTAATACGGACGCTCAGAGAGCGTTGTTGTGGAAGGTAGGTGAATATTTTTTGTACGTCACGACTTAAATTAGGTATAGCTGTTAGCATGACACAATTACCTAGATAGTGGCATCGTAAAATTTTGAATATGTTATGTTATGTCAAAACTTTCCTTATGTTGTTGGGGAATTACAACAAAAATATTTTTTTTTATAAAGCGATTTGACTTTTCATATTCGATCAGCTGGTGTGATACCACTACCTGTGTAATTGTGCCATGAGTTTTAGCCATCTCAATATATGCAGGCAGGGGTCTTCGATCGATATAGTCCATATTCGAACCCGATATTTAACGGGGAGGAGTAATACGATGTGCAAAATTTGGGCCAAATCGATTTTGGGAGACAATAAGGTTTTGTATCCGACCGTAGGTACGCATTGGGATCCAAATTACCAGACCACGCCCACTTTTTACACCCTCCACCATAATATGGAGGGTATAATTAAATTTGTCATTCCATTTGTAACACATCAAAATATTCATCAGGGTTAAATTCTATTACGATATAACAACGTCCGTCTGTCCGTCTTTTGAGCTTTGTAATTTGGTATAGAAGGTTCTATTACTCCTAGGATTTTTGGTATTGCAAATGGGCTATATCGGCCCACGTTTATAGCCCCCATAGAACGGTACCACTCGATTATCGGTATTTTGAAGGTTTTAGCTTCATTATCACACCAAAATGGCTGAAATTTGGTAGTCTTCCTTGGGGGTATTTTGTCGATGATATAGGTCCAAGCCTACATATAGCCCCCTATTTCTGGTACTTTGTAGGTTGTGGCCTCAATATTCCACTGCAATGGCTGAAATTTGGTATTTGGTTTTCATTTGGGGTATCAAACGTTCCATATGAAACTTGCCGGTATAGGTCCACGCCTTAGTATAGCCCCTATAGAACGGTACATCGCGATTTTCGCTATTTTGAAGGTTATGACCACAATCATCAATCGTAATGCCTGAAATTTGGTATTTAGTCTTCGTTGGGGGCAGGGTTTCGGAGTCGGAGTCGGAGTCGAGCAATTTTGCTGGAGTCGGAGTCGGAGTCTGAGTCGGAAAAAATAACTCGACTCCGACTCCGGGCAAAATTTTTTCCACGTTATAGAAACATAAGATTAAATTTGGAACAAGAACATTTTTTTTACATCATTATTTATTTTAAAAGAAAATTAAAAGAAAACATATATGCAAACGGCATTTAAAGGACAATTCACAGGATATTTACTATCCTCTGAAGTGTAGTCTATTCATCCCTATTTTGTTGATCCAAATGATTCTTTACATTTTTGCAAACAAAAGTAAAGTTCTACGACAATAAAATTAAGATTGGACCTTTAACCTCTTTCGTCAGAAGTCTTACTGGTCTTCTCACAAAGGTCTATTGGTATTCTCATCCTGTTTTTTATGAGAAATCATCCTTGTCCTCTATTAAAGACATTGTGGTCTGTATGTATTTCGGTAAATTTCGCATAATCTATTAACTATATATGAAACTAGCGCACCCGGCGAACTTCGTCTCGCTATTAAGGAATAAAATTTCATACAAAAACTCAATTTTCGATTTTTCCAATTTTCCGACTTTTCCAGAGGGATTTTCCTACATTTTCTTCCGTAAAGACCTTCTCCTCGAAAATGCGAATAACTGACAAAAAATTTTACAGAAATCGGCCTAGCCGTTCTCATTTTATGAATTACTATACATTTTTTACACCATTTTTATATACATATATAGATTCAGATTAAATTCGTTGTTTGTCAACGACAGATTCATACCGCCATAACTCAGAAGTCTGACAAACGGCGAATCTTTCTTCTAGGATTCTTTATGTACTCATTAGATGTAGACATTCAAATAACCGGATCTGTCCGCCAGGAACAGACATAGTTCATGTGTATCCGAGTTTTCTACGCAATCAATAGCATATACGAAATTCAATGAAATACATAATCATACAGTTTTCATGAGGAAGGATCGCGTAAAAGTGATAAAGGACAATGGAAACATAACAATATCGATTTCTTGTCTTGGACCGACCCTACATAAAATTTTCCTAGCAACATTTTTGTAGAATATTTTCATGCTAATTTTTTCGTGTGTTAATTTTCGATCGGAACAATATTTCTATAGTATAAGCGTTGGATGAGAACAATTTATTTTATTTTGTATGCAGCAAATAAACTGTGTTTTTCTCGAAATCGGCCACCAAAATATATTACAATTGGCTTATCAGTTTTCGAGGTAGAGTTGGTTGGCACCGCAAAATGCTTTAATAAAAACAGGGTTTCGTAGACGGTCTCAAAACTTCGTAATATTTTTCGCTTTCAGATGAAGAAAAAAATCACGCATAAAGTTACGTAGTTTTCTCGGAAAAATTCATGAAAAATGGCTTTTCTTGAGCTTTACAACTGGGGGTCTCCTTTTAAGGCTAAGCGCACTAAAATGTTGGGTTACATCCAGTTTGAATTGTTTATAATTTTTATTGCATGGACTACATGCAATTGCCCCTTCATTTTCACATATTTTGAAAGCTTAAAGATTTTCTGACGCGGAAGAATTCCGTCCAGAATATACTTGTGCAAAAAAGGAAAACCGACAAAAACTTTCGAGTCGTCGGCTTTCCTTTTTCAGATGCATTATTGATCATTAAAAAAATTAAATTAAAAATTAATACTAAAAATGATCTTGGCCTAAAAAGGCAAACTTTCAAAAAAAACTTTCTAAATTCGCTATTTTCAATGTAAGATTCGGCAGGAACAATATTGATATGTTCGAATGTATTCGAACGAATAACCTTTCTAATGAATATGTAAGGAAAAACTAACACATTAGCCTATATAGGCCAAAATATAGGAAAAAGTTAAAAATGTGTGCACATTTTATTCATTTTTAGTGGTATAGGAATTCACTCTCGGAGTCGACCCGGAGTCGGAGTCGGAGCCGGAGTCGTGAAATAATTCGTCTGGAGTCGGAGTCGGAGTCGAGCCAAAAATACCTCGACTCCGAAACCCTGCTCCAAGGTCCTGTTTTTTTTTTAATTTTAAATATATGAATTTTTATAAGAGCTATAAGAATTTTTTTGAAAAACTAGGAGTATTTTTTTCAATTTTGGAAAAAATTTTAATTTTTTGATTTTTTTGATTAACCGTTTTTTATACCCTCCACCATAGGATGGGGGTATATTAAGTTTGTCACTACGTTTGTAACTACTCGAAATAATCATTGTAGACCCCACAAAGTATATATATTCTTGATCAGCGTGCAATTCTACATCGATATAGCCATGTCCGTCCGTCTGTCCGTCTGTCCGTCTGTCCGTCTGTGGAAATCACTCTAGCGTCCGAACGGATTGACGTAGGTTGATGAAATTTTGGGAAAATATGTTATTTTTACGTAGGACTTTTGGTATTGAAAGCGGGCTATGTAGGTCCACGCTTTCGTATAGCCCCCATACAAAATGACGCGTGACGCGTCGTCGTTTTAAGGAATTTTTAAGATATTTGGCCCATTTTACCACCGAATTGGTTGTAATTTGGTACTTTGTGTCTCCAGAGGCCAAAAAATATTCCTACCAAAGTTGGGTTATATAGGTCCACGTTTTGGTATAGCCCCCATATAAGGCCCCATATAAAGTACGCGTCATTTTAATATATTTTGAATGTATTAGACCCATTTGACCACAGAATTGGTTGTAATTTGGTATTTTGTGTCTTCAGAGGTCAGAAAGCATTCCTACCAATGTTGGGTTATATAGGTCCACGTTTTGGTATAGCCCTCACATAAGGCCCCTTATAAAGTACGCGTCATTTGAATATATTTTGAATGTATTAGACCCATTTGACCGAAGAATCGGTTGTAGCTTTGTATTTTGAGTTTCCAGAGGCTAAGAAACATTTCTACCATAAAATGTTTATATAGGTCCACGTGTTGATATAGCCCCCCATAATACAATATCTCCCGATTTTCGATATTTTGAACGTTTTAGCCTCATTATCACACCGAGATGGCTGAAATTTGATATTTAGTCTTCTTTAGGCGTATAAAACTTTCCCCCAGAAATTTTTAGGTATAGGTCCACGCCATCATATAGCCCCCATAGAACGGTACCTTCCGCATTTCGGTATTTTGAAGGTTGTGGCCACATTAAACCACCGAAATGGCTGAAATTTGTGGTGGAGGGTATAAAAAGTTCGGCACGACCGAACTTAACGCTTTTCTTACTTGTTAAATAGTTAGAACATATGAAAAAATCAAAGACACTCATATTTTGATGCAAAATATGAAAAAAAAATGGAATTTTTAACTTTGGCCTTGAATTCCTCTGCAACCGCTAGACCGAATTTATTGACCGGGAAAAACGATTCTGAACACTATGCGGTAGTTAAGTTAAGTATACCTAAGTTTTTGTGGTAAATATTTCAGATGCAGCCTAGACGTCTACGTAACGGGAGGTACCGTTATATGGGGGCAATACCAAAACATGGACCTATGTTGAAGATTTTTAGTAGAGAAGTTTCGTGACCACTATGTGGACGAGAAGTTTCGTAACCACTGGGAACCTCAAATGCCAAATTACAGTTAGTTTGGTTAAAAATTGTAACTAAAATCCTCAAAATACCGAAAATCGGGAGGTACCTTTATATGGGGGCTATACCAAAACATGGGCCTATGATGAAGATTTTTTCGTGAAGAAATTTCGTGGCCCCTAAGAACCTTAAATGTAAAACTACAGTTCGTTCTTATAGTAATAATAATAGCTAAAACCCTCAAAATGCCCAAAATCGGCAGGAACGGTTATTGGCACTATACCTAAACATGGACCTATGTTGAGAGTTTTTGGTGGAGTAATGTTGTGTTCCCTAAGAACCATAAATATCAAATTACAACAAGTTCGGTTATACATTGTAGCTAAAACCCTCAAAAACCCGAAAATCAGGAGGTACTGTTATATGGGAGCTTTACCAAACAAAAAAGAACCTCAAATGTCACATTACAGCTAGTTCGGTTAAACATTTTAGCTAAAACTCTGAAAATACTGAAAATCGGGAGGTATAAACATGGACCTACATACCATGGACCTAGATAAACCCCTCAAAATACCGAAAAGCAGGAGGTACCGTAATATTTGAGCTATACCAAAATATGGACCTATGTTGACGATTTAAAGTGGAGAAGTTTCGTGCTCACTGACAACTTCAAGTGTCAAATTACTGCTGGTTGGGTAAAAAATTGTAGCAAAAACCTTCAAAAATACCGAAATACCGTTATATGTGGTCTATACTATGTAATGGATCTATGTAGACAATTTTTAGTGGAGAAGTGGTGGAATCATTAGGAACCTTAAGTGTCAAATTACAGCTAGTTTGGTTAACATTTTAGCTAAAATTCTCAAAATACCGTAAATCGGGAGTACCGTAATATGGGGGCTATAATAAAACGTGGGCCGAACCTGCCTATGGCAAGAAGACAAAAATATAGCGTTCTATCTCAATTATTGTGATATATATATATATATATATATATATATATATATATATATATATACATATAGCAAGTGCCCGCTACTTCGTTAGCCGAGAATTCGCACGAATATAAAGGAGGATAATAAATAAATAAATTAAAATGCAGAGTATAGTTTCACCCGTTCCTATTTACAAATTCTTTAACCAGTAAAGTGCGACAGTTTAAGGTATAACCACATATTCTTTCGGTAATTACCGAAATTATAAGCATTTTAATTTTACCGACACTTGTCGGTAACTCACAAAATTAGTTTGTGAATCGCACTACTGAACAGATTTCATTACACATTTGTTTTAAAATAGTTGTTTGGTGGATAGAATATACGAAATCGGGAGAATATATGGGAGCTATATTCAAATCTCAACCTATTTTCGTCAAAAGCAATGGCTATAGTCCTTTAGTCAAAATTGCGATCATCATAAATTTTAACCCGGATAGGATAATAAATGCGACAAAAGTGCATTAACGGATGGACGGGCACGTATAAATGGACTCAGAATGTGATGCTATGTAGATCATCGAAACGAAACGATTGGAAATGTTATTTAAAATATTTTTACGTGCGCTGCTCAGAAGGTATGGTCTTACTCCGGAACAAATTGTACCGTTGTAATAGGAATCGTGAAAAGAACCTTTGCAAAAAAATTAAATAAATCCGAGACGAGTCCTCAAAGTCCACTTTTCCCAAATTTTGTGTGGGAGGTACCCGGAGGACTGGACCGACTGGACTGGACGAAATAATACGATGTACAAAGTTTGGACCAATCAGAAACTCGCTGCGAGAGTTATCTTCAGGATTTGGCATTTTAGATGGTGCCGTCAGGGTTTCTTGGAGTTTTTAAGCCATTATCTCAAGAAGTATGGACTTGCCCACGATAAAATTGTACCTTGGAAAAGGGGGCGGCAAGGTCAGTCTGATACAAAAATTGCAAAACCATCCGAGATAAGCTCCTAAACTTCATTTATTCCGAATATTGAGTGGTAGGTACACTAAGGAATAGACTGATATGGCCCATATTCAAACCCGATCTATGTATATCCGGAAGGAGTAATACGATTTGCAAAGTTTGGACCAAATCGATTGCGTCCTACGTTAACACCATTTTACAGAAAAATTTCTAACTTTTGTGGGGGAGGTAGCCGAAGGAGTGGACCGATATGGGTCAACTTCGAACTTAAACTAAATTTGGGCAAGGTATTACGAAGTTCAAAATTTGGTTCGGTTGATCCGTTCTAGAGTTATCGTGCACACCAGTCAGACAGACGGACAGGGCTAAATCGACTCCAAATTGTCTGAAATAACTTCGTCCAAACACTCTTGGGGTCTAAAACTATTATTTCGATGAGCCACATTTAGCCTAAAGACTGAGGGTATAAAAACTAAGAAATAGGAATTATGGACAAATATTCTGTATCGTATATTGATACAATTGTGATATTGATACAATTACAGCAGTTGTTCGTGTTACCAGAGCTATTGCATCTAATTCAGAGATGGACAAGAAGAGTGCGCCCCTCTAATTTAAATTAGGATTCTGCATACAAATGAACTCTCCGTGTTCACCTATGAACTCCGAACTCTCGAATTCGGGAGATCACTTTAAACAGAGAAGTCAGAAAGAAAAGCAGACGAAGATGTTTACTTTTATCAAGTATCGGAATAATCGGATCCCTCTGTCCGAAATAGGTTAATTGATTAAAACGCAAATTTAAATGAGTTCTAATAAACCAAAAACTAATGTGCGTCAAAGATCGTCCTAAATAACTCAAAACAAAGAAACATTTGCAAATGAACTCGACAAAGAGGGATAGCAATAATAGTATAATAAGTTTGAACTAAAGCCTCGACTTCAGTATCTAACAGACTGCGAGACGAAGTTCGCCGGGTCCACTAGTTTACTAAAAAGCACAATTTCATTAAGAAAGAACAAAACACTGATTTATTCACTCGCTTTACCGTCTTCACTGAACGATGTTCTCCAGAACACTGATGAAAAAAGACCAACATAATTAATACCATTTTTTCTTTTCCTCTTCGCTTGCTACGTTGGTAAACAACAACAAAGCACGAAACACAAGTGTTTAACGCATACACATCACAAAACGTCTGCGTCTCCTATTACACCATGTACACAGGTCTTTATTATAAATCACCATTCCGCAGCTGCGAGAGCAACGTTGTTACTCTCTTTGACAAAAATCCTCTCCACCCATAAAGAATATGTTCTAACATAAAAAATATGTTGGTACCCAAACATATAAAATTGAGGTATGTTGCAAAATGTTGCAAACATATATTTGTTTGAACACAAACAAATTATGTTTGGATCCAAACATATATTTGTTTGCAATCAGTCCCAAACAAATATTTGTTTGGATCGAAACATATTTCTAAACAGAGTTACAGCCTAGAATATACACGGATTTCACAGTTTTAATTGGGTGTAGGTTCACCAGGAGTTGCAGGTATAGTTCAATATTGACACGAGGTAAGAGTTTTGGTCAAGGAAAATGCCAATATTTTGGATAAAATCGGGTATATTTAGTGGGCGAATTTGACCCTCATTTTTGTTGGAAAAATATCCAAATTTGGTCCACATTTCAAATTTCGGGGGGAATATTCCGACAAATAACGGAAACGAAACTTGAAAAACAACTGTTTACTTCTTCTTTGATGCAAGATACATGTATCAATGTAGCGCAGCGACGACCATAGAAATACAACCAAAACCAAAGCATGTGTGAATGTATGAGTTAACAACTAAAACAGTATCAGCGGCTTTGCCGACAGCGATATAGCCTCAGCCTGTGTGAATCGATACCCAGCAAACACAATGTCGGACGTCCGACGCGTCTGCTCAAAGTCGGAAGTTTTTTCCGACGCGTCTGACCGACTTCGGTCCGAACTCTGTCCGACTACTCTGACGAACTTTTTCCCGTTCTCTCTCTCCCTCTCTGAAGGGAATTTTTCTATTTTCCCTTGTGCTGCTTTGGCAAAACTAAGTGTAAATAAGCAGAGAGAAAAGAATTGTACATGTTTCGCTCGCACATTGTAAATGTGTAATTGTTAATGTGCGGCGTTGATGCAGTACAAACGAAAAATTGAGTGCTCGGGTTTTAATTTCTGTATCGGAGAACAAATTTGGTTTATTTTTGTTATGCGTGTTGATGCATGATAGTGCTTAAATGTTATTCATAGTGATCGGTCGCATGCATATTTCTTTATTTTTATGAAGTTAATGAAAGTAAAGATTTTCTTCGTCATACTTCAACACTATTCCGTAGAAAGTCATATGTTTTATATTTGTACATGGCCAAAGTTAAGTTTCTTAACACTTTTATGTGTATCAAAATTTTTTGCATGTGAAGACATGTATTTTTTCATATGTATACTAATAACAATTGTTTTACATATTTCACAGATCGTGTTGACGAATTTGTTGTTCTCCACAGTTTGTTTTTCCATTTAACACAGCAAAATATGATATTAAAACCTTTAATATGTTTATATTAGATAAACTTTCATAGGATTTGGATATTTCATGAACTAACTGTGTATTTTCAACATCTTTTAATAATAATGATGGTAAATATATCAGAATTTCATACGATAGTTCATCTGACTTCGCAAACACTTTTGAATTTCATAAGATTTTACTTCGGAATTCGGACCGATATCTGTCCGAAAGTCGGTAAATAAATCAGAAATTTATCCGATAGTTCATCAGAGTTTGGACCGAATTCGGTCCGAAAATCGGCTAAAACATCCGATTTTCATCCGAATTTCGGTCAGAGAACACGTCAACCACGCCATATGACTTTCGGTCAGAGTTCGGACCGAATTCGGATCCGAACTCGGACGTTTCATCCGACTTTCGGACCGAATTCGGTCCGAACTCTGATGATTCTTCCGATTTTGGGTTGCTTTGATACTTTCATCTACGGACAGATCGAATGTATTTAGGGTCTTTTCAAAATTTTGTGGCTCTCTATGAACATCCGGAAAAAAATGTGGAATATTTGAAATTAAAAAGCATTACGGAGGTAGTACTTAAAGGAATGAACCTACGAAGTCCTTTATGGAAGTGGATCTTATTTTGGGAGTCATATCTTTTCGATAGATATCGGGTCATCGTATTACTTTTGGACCAGTATGCCAGGAAGCCTGGACAGAAAACATAATATCACTGTAAACAGGGCCACAATGAACAGCATCGGTATACATTTCGAATGGATCTTCGAACAGACCCTAAACGGCACATAGACACATATGTTGAAGCTTAGTGGGGGAGGTACCCTAAGGAGAGGACCTATATGGACCATTTTAGAAGTTAAACTAAATTTGGATAAAATATTAGGAGATCAAAAGTTTGGGCCAAGTTGGTTGCTCCGTTCAAGAGATATCAAGCATACCATTTTAGTGACAGTTTTTTCAAATATTGGGTGAAGTACCGGAAGTTGTGGATTGGTTATGCCCATCTTTGAACTGAAACTAAGTTTGAGCAAAACATTACGAAAGCCAAATTTTGGAACAAATCGGTGGATCAGCTCGAGAGATATCGTGGTCTCCAGCCACTATATATGGGGACTTTTACACCTTTTGGGCTTACCCCTGAAAAAAACTTTTACCGTTGTAATTAAGGGAGCGAACGCAAGTTGCTTCAACAAAAATCAAAGTGATTCGAGAGTAGGTTTTAAAATGAACTTATCCGAAATTTTGTGTGGGAGGTACCCGAAGGTGTGGAAAAATATAGTCTATATTCGAACCTGATCTATATCTGGAAGATATATATTCGGATGTGTAAATTATGGACCAAATTGGTCGCTTCCCTCAAGAGCCTCTGTAACATATGTCCCAAACATATTTTGCAGCAAACAAATATATGTTTGCAACAGTCCCAAACATAACATATGTTTGGGTCCTGCAAACAAATATATGTTTGGGTGCAAACAAATTATATGTTTGGGTGCAAACAAATACAAACCCAAAAGCCACAAAAAACACATGCACTATTGGGCGATTACTAAGAGCAAGGAAGCGTAAAATTCTATGTAAAACACTTTGAAATGTACGCTCTCAGTAAGAGCTAACTTGATATCTGTATAATATACACACAAATGTTGTGGTTTTTTATTGAAAGGCAAAAGAACAACAAACAACAATTCCAAAGAAATACATAACACACTTTAATAAAAGAAAAACTTATTGAAATAATTTGTTAATAGTCACACTTTTAAAAAGAAAAATATATTGAAACGTAGTTGAACGCTTCTCCTTAGTTGTGAAACAAATTTTACTCAAAGTTGACATTATCAGTGGGGAATCGGCATCTGGAATCAAATGATTATGTAATAAATAAATATGGATATACCATATTTCAAATATACATATGTATGCAATTACCAATATTAAATGCGATTTATTCCTTGTCCAATAAAATAATTCCATTAAATTTTTCGATTCAATTATGAAATGTATTGGGCAGTTAATTTACTAAAAACACAATTTCTTTTAGAAAATACAAAACACTGATTTATTCACTCACTTTACCGTCGACGCTACGCTGGCAGCTAAAACACTGAAGAAAGAAAAACCAAATAATTCATACCATTTCTTCTTATCCTCTTCGCCTGCTACGTTGTTTGACAACAACAAAACAAGAAACACACGAGTTTGACGCATACACGACATCAAAGCACCTAAGCCCCCTTCTTCGCTTCTACGCCTTCTATTATACAATACACAACTCTTTATTATAATACAGCATTCAGCAGCCACGAGAGCACTGTTATTACTCTCGTTGACAAACATCCTCTCTCCCCCCATGAAAAAGACGTTCTAACATAAAAAATATGTTTTACCCAAACATATAAAATTGAGATATTTTACAAAATGTTGCAAACATATGTTTGTTTGGACCCAAACATATTATGTTTGGATCCAAACATATACTTGTTTGCAACCGGTCCCAAACATATATTTGTTTGGATCCAAACATATTTCTAAGATAAATTTTTCTGCGTGTACCATTTTTCCGAACATATTTGAACTTTTGTGGGGGAGCTACCTGAACGAGTGGACTGATATGGCATATCTTCGAACTTAAACTAAGTTTGGACAAAATATTACGAAGACCAAACATTTTCGAACTTTTGTGGAGGAGGTACCGGAAGGAGAGGACCATCTTCGAACTTAAACTATGTTTGGACAAAATACAAATTTTGGACTGAATCGATTGATCCGTTAGAGAGATTCGTGCGCTCCAGCCAGACAGACAGTCGGACGGATATGACTAAATGAACTCCTAATTGTCTGAAACGGATTTCGTCCAAACAAACTGGAATCTAAAACCATTATTTCGACGAGGCACATTTGGCTCGTATGAAAATGTATATACTAGGGTTATGACGTTTTGACAGTTTTTCTCATTCCGCACAAATGAATTTGAATTTTTTTTGTTGAAAAAATTCTATGAAATGATTTTTTTTTTCTTAATATCGAATGGACTTTTGCCCATTAACGACTAAAATAACTTTTATTCAATTTCAATTTTAAAAAATGTCCCACACAAACCACTTTTAATTTTTATAATATATGATATATACTGTCTAATATATAAGTGGGTTGCTTCATCATTTTGGTAAGCTTGTAGAGAACTACATTTACCTTCCATGCTACATCACAATAGAAAAGTTTTCAAATTATGATAGAGAAATTCCAGGAGTTTTTTAAGTTGATGCAAATTACAAAGTCGTACAGTGTCTTGACGTTTTTTGTAGTGTATGCTGATAAATTCTAGCATTATCATAATTTAATTTGTACTACATTCGCAAACAAGTGCTTGACAAACTGTATTTTTGGCAAACTTCTTGGCGTTCCTTTAAGGCAATTTTTATGGTACTGCATGCGAATATATTCAATCTTTTATGAAGGAACATAAACCACCAAATTCAAATTAAACTTAACGACATATGTACATACATATATATGCACATACAAACATACCAACCAACCAACCATTATCCTTAGCAGACATACATAGATGTCTAAGAAAAAAAAACACAATCACTGTGTATGTTTTTTTAGCCCTTAAAGGTATTGTACAAGAATGGCCGTAAGGAGTAAATAAACAATGTTTATATAAATAATTATTTAACATTTGTAAGAGTTGTTTTGCAAAATGTAAGCAAACAATTGTATACAAAGAGCTACATATGTATTTACTTATTTATGTAGTTACATGCATGTGGTAGAGTTAAACTACATTTAACTTATTGCTTCAAGCAATGTTTGTTTTGGGGCGTTCTTAGTACATACATTCGTGTATACAAACATACCTACATACAGTATCGGCCAAAACTAAAGCACCCCCTCAGTAATTTTTTTTGAAATGATAATTTTTTATGAAAACAAAATTAATAATTTTTTTTTTATTTTTCTTTTTTATTTATTTATATCTTTATAATTGAAAAATACAAAAATATGGAGATCAGAATTTAATAAACAAAAGTTAAAATTCAAAAAACATTTTAGGTCGCAAATATAAGCGGACAAAACTAAAGCACCCCCCTCCATTTGAGGTACAGCAAAAACTATTGAAATCAATATTTCGTTGCTTATCCTCTATTCTGGATGACACAATCACATCTTTTAGCCATAAAGGATACTAAATTATTAATTATTGCAGGCGAAATAATCGGTTTTCGGAAAATTTAGCTTAAATCCTCAAAATACTGAAAATCGGAAGTTACCGTTATATGGGGGCTACACCCAAACGTGAACCCAGGTCCACGATTTTTGGTGAATATGTTTTGTGACCACTAGGAACCCTAAGTACCAAATTACAGCTAATTTAGTAGGAAAATGTGGCTTAAATATCCGAAATACCGAAGATCGGAAGGTACCGCTATAAGGGGGCTATACCAAAACATTAGCCGATATTGTTCATATTCATCCAAAAATGATGCTACAGCATTCTCTGGTCAAATACTAAATCCCTTAGGTTTAAAAATTAGCAAAAGAACGAATTGCAAAAGAACGGTAGACGCCGGCTTATTCAGTCGACGACCAGCAACAAATCTTCCGCCTCCATGTTTTACAGCGTCTTTGCAATATTTAGGATTTAACGGTTGCCCATTTGGTCCAAGCCTTTTACCATCTGAATACTTTAAATTAAACATAGATTCATCGGAATACAGTTCAAATGGGTATTGGCGAATGCCAGTCTGGCTGCTTCATTTTTAGTCGATATGAAAGGTTTTTTTTTTGCTGGTACTGAATAAGCCGGCGTCTATCGTTCTTCTGCAATTCGTTCTTTTGCTAATTTTTAAATGTTAGCGTATTTTATTTGACTAATGGATGCTGTAGCATAATTTTTTGATGAATATGAACAATATCGGCTAATGTTTTGGTATAGCCCCCTTACAGCGGCACCTTCCGATCTTCGGTATTTCGGATATTTAAGCCACATTTTCCTACTAAATTAGCTTTAATTTGGTACTTAGGGTTCCTAGTGGTCACAAAACATATTCACCAAAAATCGTGGACCTGGGTTCACGTTTGGGTGTAGCCCCCATATAACGGTAACTTCCGATTTTCAGTATTTTGAGGATTTAAGCTAAATTTTCCGAAAATCAATTATTTCGCCTGCAGTATTTAATAATATAGTATATTCTATACCAAAAAGATATTATTGTGTCATTCAGAATAGAGGATACGCAAAGAAACATTGATTTCAATAGTTTTTGTTGTACCTCAAATTGGGGGGTGCTTTAGTTTTGTCCGCTTATATTTGCGACCTAAAATATTTTTTGAATTTTAACTTTTTTTATTAAATTCTGAATTCCTTATTTTTGTATTTTCCAATTATAAAGTCATAAATAAATAAAAAGAAAAATAAAATATAAATTTATAATTTAGTTTTCATAAAAAAATTATCATTTCAAAAAAATTTACTGAGGGAGTGCTTTAGTTTTGGCCGATACTGTATGTATGTCTGTATGGAGATTATCCTTATGTATGTATACCCAAACAATAGTTTCTGTGAAAGAATGTTCAATGGCATAGATTAGTTTTATACTTAACTGTTAATAATACATCATTTGGTCTGTTCCAGTATTGCAAGAATCTTAATTTTTTTACTATTTTTTCGAAACATAAAGAAAAAAATGTTATCGTAGCACATTGGGCCCAATGGCAGGTTTCTGAGGCAAAAAGTCTAGTTTTGAAGTCATATATTTGTATAAATTAGTAACGGGATTAGATTCTTAACACTTTGAGCCACTTAGAAACAAAATCATTTCAACCTGGCAACGCTTCGTGGTCACATACCGAGCTGTCAAAGATATTGCATGTTACTTTGTAAAATTATATAAAAATTTATCCAACGAAGAACAAATTTGTTTCGCTCGGCAATTAAAAACCGCTGATTTAATAAACAGTTTTTTTAATGGATAAAACGTGTAAAGGTATATAAATTAATATTCTGATTAAGAAATAAAAGAAGTTAGATTTGGTAAGGAATATTTGAAGTAGACTTGTGGTGTATTTTTTGTGTAGTTCGTATTGTAGTTTAAATAGTTTTTGGAATAAAACTAGCGGTATTGCGACGTATTGTCGAAACTATATATATCTGATAGAAGGTAATAGTGAGTACTATATGTGTAAAAAAATTTCATGTCCGTATGGATCCGAATACTTATAGAAAATTACTTACAGATAGCGTGACACTTAAAAATGTGGATATTTTAATTTATTAGATTGGGTTGGGACTGGACGATGCTCAATATGACACAAGTCGCCAAATTTTATAGTAATCTTATCCGAGTTACACCAAGCATTGAAATCTTCAATATTCTAGATCTTTAAATTTAATAACTGGTACTACAAACACCTACTAAATTTCAAGATCTTAACCTGTAATTATAAAGTTTTCAAATAACGGACGCGATCGCGGTTTTCTACTTCCAAAACATAAATTAATGATAGAGGTCACAATTACTATTGTTTTGTATACCAATGCGTCTAATAATCTCTGAGATTTCGCGTTTGGCTAAAACTTGTTGTGGGGGAGGTCCCCCACCCCCTCCATTTTTCGGTATAAAAAGTACCTTACGATCTATTCTCAGACCTTATGAATCTACAAACAAAATTTTATCAAATTCGGTCCAGCCATTTCAGAAGATTTATATTTCGAACATCATTGTATACCTGAAAAGGTTTCTATATATATGTAGATATATATCTGAACCGATCAGAGCCAAATTTTCAGGACCTGATTCTAACCTGAACAGGATTTACCATATCAAATTTTAAGGCGATCGGATGCAAATTGTGACCTTTGTGGGGCTTAAATATAAAATCGGATTAAATCGGATGAAACATATACATGAAAACTATATATATATCTGAACCGATTCTTACCAAATTTTGCAGAAGTACTTTTATGCCCATTAAAAACATTGGAACGAAATTTGGTACCTCTAGCTGCTTCCAGTGACTTGTTGCCTCAAAAACCTGTCATTGGGCCCAATGTGCGTAGTAAAAAGTAGTAGCTTCTTGCAGGTTCTGGAACAGAGAAATTGATTGTTTTCACTATAAATAGCTTGTACATACATTATTTGTCAAAATTGTTTTCCTTTGGCTGTGATGAATTAACGCCCGCTTATTAATGATTAAAATATTGTTTATTCCATTTAAATATTAATAAAAAAAAATACAAATAAGAAAGTATCAGCCAGCTGTGCTGACGGAGATATATCCTCAGCCACTAAAAAAACAACAACAACAAAACCGAACAGAATAATTATGCCAAATATAAAATACAGGGTGACGTAGGGGATGGAAGATACCAAGGAACGGCTCTGACCGGCTTTAGCATGGCAAAGCCCAGGATTCATCTTGGTCCCTCTTTCTTATCAAGTGGACACTGACCTGCCTCTGGTATCACCTGGGGAACTGCCATTAACTCCCGTTAAAGGTAGTGACCTAACATGTGCCGCGCGTTCACCCATAAGAAAATTTAAAACTTGGCTTTGGGAGTCGGGTTAGTAACCCTCCCCGAGAAAAAAACAGCCTACTATGAAAAAACGAAAGAAAGGAAAAACAAACCCCTCTAAAGTTGACGAACCCCGCAAACGTTTTATGGACCATGATCTGCGAATCTGCACCTGGAATGTTCGCACTCTTTATAGAGAAGGTGCAGTTTACGTATTGGCAGATGTACTTCAAAAGTACAAGGCCGACATTACTGTCATACAGGAAATACGATGGAACAGGAAAGGCGTCACAACAACACCTAAGGGTGTCGTACAGTATTATAGCTGCCATGACACAAAGTATGAGTTTGGTTGCGGATTTAAGTTGGTCGAAGGTTAAAACATCTGCTCTCCAGCTTCACCCCAGTGAATGAAAGACTCGCTGCAATTCGACTAAAAGCAAAATTCTTCAACATCAGCTTTATTTGCGCTCATGCTCCCACTGAAGACAAGGACGAACAGACCAAAGATATATTTTACGAGCGCTTAGAAGAAACTTATGACCGTTGCCCTGCACATAACATTAAAATTATACTAGGCGATTTTAATGCCAAAATTGGAAAGGAGTATATCGTTGGCCCAACAGTCGGGAAATTCAGTCTCCACAGTGAAACATCTGACAATGGTATGAGGCTGCTAGACTTTGCAGCTGCAAGAAACATGGTAGTTAGCTGTACCAGATTTAAGCATCTCGATATTCGTAAGGGCATCTGGCTGTCTCCAGATCAAAGAACAAGAAATCAAATTGATCACGTTGTGATAGATGGAAGACAAGTATCAAGCGTGTTGGATGTACGATCGTTCCGAGGTGCAAACATAGACTCTGACCACTATCTTGTTGCAGCAAAGGCACGTACCTGATTAAACGTAGCAAACGAAGTGCGAACAGACACAAAACGGAAGTTGGACATCGGTAAGCTGCAATCACAACTGATAACCACAGCATATTCCACTCAACTGGCCCACCTGCCTGATCAAAGCACTCCTCGTCCCGATAACATATCAGGACAATGGCAAAACATTACCCACTCCATGCAAACAGCCGCAAAATCAGTAATTGGATATCAGAGACCTCCACTATGGTATGACCAGGATTCTCGTGCTGCTACCGAAGAGAACAATGGGGCATATAGGGCTACTTTAAAATCAGTAGCAACGCGTAGCGCACGAGAGAGGTATCGGGAGAAAAAAGAGAGGGTCTTTTCCGCAGGAAAAATAGAGAGATGGAGAAGCGGGAGTGTGAACAAATCGAGATGTACAGGAGATAGAATGAAGTCCGAATATTCTACCAAAGAGTGAAACATCAAACTGATGGCTTTGGAACTGGCACATCCTCCTATAGAGACCAGGAAGGTAATCAGGAAACTTCGGTAGCCACGGTGCTCTTGAAACAACTTTAAACGGAAGGTGCTTAGACCTGGGAAGTTTTTGAGGATTCTGAAACTACAGTGAGAAATAAAAGTTCAAATTGGGACAATACATTGACTGTATCGTCATTACTGCAATTTCCCTACTTAATCTTATATATCTGAAAAACGGTACAACCCAGGAAAAAAACTACGAAAGCCAATATTGGAGAGAATTTTCACAGCTATAGGATATTCTCTAGTCACATTTTAATAAGACTTACCGTTTTCAAGCAAACCGCGAAAACCTAACAAAACAAACCTACAAATGTGACCTAAACTACTATATCTCAAAAATGGTAATACCTAGGAACAAATCATAACGGTCAGTCCTCTACTGAATTTTTACAGCTACAACATTTTTAAACCCATTTTGATAGGACTTGCGGTTTCCAAGCAAGATCGCAAAAACCCAAAATATACCTAAAAATGTGAATTTTGACCTGCGATTTATTTAATAATTCCTCCAGCTATTTTTTCTTGTTTTTGTTTCTTTTTTTCATCTATGAACATTGCTGTTTCAAAATCCGCAAAAAAATCCAAGGTTTAAGCATGACATTGTTTTATAAGGAAGCGATACAGCCAATGCATTATCCCAATTTGAAATTCTGTATCTCAATAACGGTAGAAACTACGAAGATATCATGGAAGTCAATCTTGTAGAGTATTTTCATAGCTACAACATTTTTTAGTCCCATACGATAGGAGCAAAATCGTGAAAACATAAAAACACCTAAAAATGTCAACTTAAATCGCGATTTATTTAAAAAGCTCTCCGGCGATTTTGTTTGTTGTTTCTCATGTATGAACATTGTAGTTTCAGAATCCGCAAAAGTTTCTCATGTGTAAGCACCTTCCATTTAAAATTAGTTCAAGAGCAACTTTTAGTTACATATGGACAATGTTCCTTAATGGACCATATATACAACCTACATTTTGTTCCACTAGTTGTTGTTGTGTTATAAAACTAAATTAAATTTAGAAATTTTCATACACGCATTTCACAGATTAAAATGTATTTTTCCTATTCTCTTACAAACATGCTTTTGTATATGTATGTTCATACATACATAAGTATAAATATATAAATATACCACACCAAGTTTCATTTGTAGCTACAGTCCATTTAGACTCATTGGCTTTAAAACCAATTTTATAACATTCACCAATGTAAATATTTGTTTAATATCATAAAAGCAATCACTTTGAAACATTTCTATCTTCAATGTACAAAGCTTCAGTTTTTTTTAATATATCACCCTTTAGCTATAAAATTAACTTCTGTTGCGATTTGAAAAATAGTTTTACAAAATAATATTCGTTGATTTTTGATTGCAGTGCTTTAGAATTTAGAATCCTCTGAGCATGTGTATATTTATATCCTCCACCATAATAAGGAGGATATAACTAACTCTGTCATTCCGTTTGTAATACATCGAAATATTCGTCGGAGACTCTATAAAGTATATGCGTATATATATTCTTGGTCAGCATGAAATTCGAAGTCGATGTATCCATATCCGGCCGTCCGTCTGTTTAAATCGAGATACAAGTAAAAAAGGGGTAAGTTCGGTCGGGCCGAACTTTTTATACCCTTCACCATAAAATACATATTAGTTAGTTTTCTTTTCTGCCCATAATTTTAAGTGGAGATATTTTGTGAACGCGGAAACCCAAATGCCTAAATAAGGTGAGAAAAGGTATCAAAAACTATGATTTTTTGGTTTTATTCGACCTTTATACTTATTTTAGAAAAACTTTATTAAATAGGGCGCCATCTTTATATTTCAACACGCAGAGAAAAAAATATGTTTGATCCAACAATATTCCAAGAGCAAAATATGTATTGTTAACATATTGTTGGATTCCTCATGTAGTATTGTAAATCCAAAAATAGTTTGTGTCAACTGAACAATATTTCTCTCTTTTCTTCGAAAATTTGTTTCTCTTCTCTCGCTATTCGATGCCGTGTTGAAAAAACAATTTTGGTGAGTTGTGGTGTGTTTGTATGACATGCTGCCTTTACCTTTGTTTTTGTGTGTATGTACTTGTGAGACTCTTGTTTTTATTTGTTTCTGTTTTGTTTCATTCTTCTTTCCTTTTCATGTTTGTTATGGTGTTTAATTATTCCTTATGTTGTAGTGGGTTCTTGTGGCTTTTTGTTTGTCTTTGTTGTCAGCCAATGCAGCAAACCATGTATTGTGTTCATCAATGATTGCAATATTATACGCGACATTTATATCCAAGTTATGCGAAAAGTGTATATGAGAAGTATATGCACTCAAATCAAAAATTTCTGGGCTGGTTTTCTGTATTGACAATACTTTTTGTAAACAAAATTAGATTATGATAGTTCCTACAATCGGTATTGTTAACTATTTTAACAATATTGCGGAAATTCGAAAGTTGTTTTTGTTTTCTATGTTTGGAACAAAAGATGGTATTTTTGGATTTGGATTACAATGTTTGAACAAAACAAATACATTTTTGGAACCAAAACATATATTTTTGTTCCAACAAAAGCGAAAAATATTTTTTCTCTGCGTGAAAGCTGTATTGGCATCAATGTAGAAAAATGGGTAAAAATGTGTTGACGCCAACAAGTTTTTGTATGTTCCCTTCCGATTTCTGGCTTAACCATACATTTTATAGGTCTATGCCCAAGGAAAGAATCACAGAATGCTCCATGGGCAACATGATACTGGTGTATCATTTTTCGATATATCCACTGCATCCACCTAAAATTGATGTTGATATTTTCAGGCCGGAATTTTGGGGTACTTTAACATTTTTTACATAAATTGAATCTTTTATGCGCGATTATAATATTTGCGAAAACGCGTGTCATAATTGCAGAGATGCCCCAGAAATATGGGATTTTACCCAAAATAGAATGTGGAGGCACATTCGCGGTTCTTGAAGAATCTATTTGAAATATGTGTATATTGACGTATTTTTGATGGGCGCTAATGAAACCGGATGCGCATCAAAATCGTATGCACATTGAGCCACTTTTACCCACTTTATGGTTTCTGGCATAGTGTGATGCAACTGACGGAACATCGAAACATGCATAGATATTGAAAGAGATTGTTTCGCTGTAATCCAAAATTATCACAATAAGCAGTTAAGCTCTCGCGAAGCTAAACCATATTTCTTGATGAAGTTTTAGCAGTATACATTAATTATTGTATGGGATTTTGGCGAAATGCTCCCATATATTTTTTTTCTAATTTTTTTAATCGAACCAAAAAAACATTTTTCGAACAATATTTTAACAATAAGTTTTTTTCTCTTTTGTTGTTGCTATAATATGCAATTTATAAAGGCAATCTTTATAATTTTGGTTTCATATTTTTGTACCCGTTTTCTAGATGCTGTGCGTATTTTTAATTTATTTATTTTAAGGTTTATACGGACTCTGAGTTAGTATAATTCAGATTTGCTCCAAGATTTTTATTTTAAATTTTTTTCATATTCCGTGAAAATAAAAACAACTTTTAGAAATTATGTTGCATCTACGGATGGATGTAAAATGATGTTACTGATATATGCATACATTTTATCAATACAACAAATAAGACATTTTAAAATATTTTTCGTTATAAGAGAATAAAAACCACTATAACCTTTGCGCAATTTTGTGAACGCGAACATATTTGAAACCAGAATTTTTTCCTTAACCTCTATACCAAAAATCGTAGATGTGCTCGCAAAAAAAAATTTAATTTTTGTCAAATAGAATTGTAAAGGAAATTTGTTTTTAAATGGTTTTATTTAGCTCACCCCGTTTGTTTTATTATTTATTCTTGGGACAAATTTAGTAATTCAAATTTCACCCTCTTCCTGTCAACCGATTAATCTGAAATTTTGTATACACTTTGGATTTTGGTGACAATACAATTATGTTTATTCGCTACAAAATGGCGGATAACGTAGGTTTTATCAATCCCATCAATATGGGTATCAAATGAAAGGGCTCAACAAGCAGAATACAATACACTATAAAAAATTGAAATCCAAGATGGCGGCCGCTACAAAATGGCGGATAACGTAGGTTTTATCAATCCCATCAATATGGGTATCAAATGAAAGGGCTCAACAAGCAGAATACAATACACTATAAAAAATTGAAATCCAAGATGGCGGCCGCTACAAAATGGCGGATAACGTAGGTTTTATCAATCCCATCAATATGGGTATCAAATGAAAAGGCTCAACAAGCAGAATACAATATACTATAAAAAATTGAAATCCAAGATGGCGCCCGCTACAAAATGGCGGATAACGTAGGTTTTATCAATCCCATCAATATGGGTATCAAATGAAAGGGCTCAACAAGCAGAATACAATATACTATAACAATTGAAATCTAAGATGGCGGCCGCTACAAAATGGCGGATAACGTAGGTTTTATCAATCCCATCAATATGGGTATCAAATGAAAGGGCTCAACAAGCAGAATACAATATACTATAAAAATTGAAATCCAAGATGGCAGCCGCTACAAAATGGCGGATAACGTAGGTTTTGTCAATCCCATCAATATGGGTATCAAATGAAAGTGCTCAACCAGTAGAATACAATGTACTATATAAAATTAAAATCCAAGATGGCGGCCTCTGCAAAATGGCGGATAACTTAGGTTTTATCAATCCCATCAACATGGGTATTAAATGAAAGGTCTCTACAAGTAGAATACAATTTACTATGCAAAATTAAAATCTAAGATGGCCGCCGCTACCAAATGGCTGATAACAATTTTTTATCAATCCCACCAATATGGGTATCAAATAAAAGGGCTTGACAAGAAGAATACAGTGCACTATACAACCTCAATATTTAAGATGGGCGCAGCCACTAAATGGCGTATAACTAAGATTTAAATTTAGAAATTGAATCTGTAATTTAGGTATCTGATTAATCCAGCCTGAATCCACCACCAAGTCAAGATTTTTTATCGTGTTGAGGACTGTGTGGCGTTAGGGTGGCTAAAAATGATACGTCGTTAGCGGTACAACACCCAAGTTAAGGTGAAAGGTTAAAACGCGCCGATAACTGTATGGCATTAGGGTGGATAAAAATGATATGTCGTTAGCGTTTTCCCCTCAAGACTCAGGTGCATCTTGTTGTGCATAGCCTTGCCCCTTTATTGGACCTCTGGGGGGGTTGACCGTTTAAATGTCCATTACTCGTGGGAACAAAATTGTAAAAAAATATTTAAAAAATACAAACACAAATAAAACAGAAACTGCAACACAAAGTAAACGAAGGCATCAAAAAGCGAAAGAAAAGTATAAAGCAAAACGAGCTAAAGAAAGTGAAGGTGATAGAAATAGTCGATTACAGAAACGACGGGAACAATAAGCGTCAAAAACACCTGAGCAATATGAGGCCAGGTTAAAAAAGCAACGTTAGCGATATACACAAATGACGGCGTCAGAAACGCCTGAAGAATATGAAACCAGGTTAACAAAGCAACGTGAGCGATACACACAGATGATAGCGTCAGAAACGCCTGAAGAATATGAAGCCAGGTTAACAAAACAACGGGAGCGATACACACAGCTGTGTGTTGCCTTTAATACTATCATGGGCTTCTACAATACATAAAATGCAGGCCAGCACTGTGGATCACGCAGTTGTATACTTAGGTGCGAAACTGTTTGAAGAAGGTCAAGCCTACGTGGCTCTTAGTAGAGTAAGATCTTTGCAGGGACTACGTATAGAGGAGTTGGACTGCAATAAACTAACGGGCAAGAAACCTTGCAATAATGAAGCACTAAATGAATTAAACAGAATGCGAAATAAAAAACTAAAAACTAGAAAATAAAAATAGGTAAAAAAACTTTTTAAGTTAAACGGTTTTATGTTAAACATACATTGCAATGTTTAAGATAAATGTACTAAAAACCAAAAAATAATAAAATAGATACAGTCGTGGGAATTATAAACATATGCATAGACTAGACTAAAATAAAACCGTGGGGCACGTCAATTTTCTGCAATCGTTGATTAAAATGTTTGTTTTGTAATGTTACACTATAATTAGCAGTTGTTCAACCGACAACGATGGACGTGTGATAAGTAGGGCTAGAATGTGGAAACAAGCTAGCAAGCTCGATTATAAGCGAGTTTTAGGGTTTCATAGTGGTGAGCGAGTAGTACTTTGTCGATTAAAGACAAACTACGAGCAGTGAAACGATTCCTCGCCAGCCAGCAGTGTGAATGTCCAACGATAAACTAGTTGAAACATCTCTTTTATTTACATGGAGTGTATAACTATTGGAATTTCCAAGAGCAAGAACATAGTAAGTAATTTCCTCACCGTCTGCGGGCCAACTGCCTAACGACGAATTAAACGAATCTTCTATCGCAGATTAAGTCGATAATTTGTAGACAATTGACGTGCCCCACGGTTTTATTTTAGTCTAGTCTATGCATATGTTTATAATTCCCACGACTGTATCTATTTTATTATTTTTTGGTTTTTAGTACATTTATCTTAAACATTGCAATGTATGTTTAACATAAAACCGTTTAACTTAAAAAGTTTTTTTTTTTACCTATTTTTATTAAATGGTTTTATTTAGCTCACCCCGTTTGTTTTATTTATTTTGGGTCAAATTTAGTAATTCAAATTTCACCCTCTTCCTGTCAACCGAATAATCTGAAATTTTGTATACACTTTGGATTTTGGTGACAATACAATTATGTTTATTCATTATCATTATAAATTCAAGATGGCCGCCGCTACAAAATGGAGGATAACGTAGGTTTTATCAATCCCATCAATATGGGTATCAAATGAAAGGGCTCAACAAGCAGAATACAATATACTATAAAAAATTGAAATCCAAGATGGCGGCCGCTACAAAATGGCGGATAACGTAGGTTTTATCAATCCCATCAATATGGGTATCAAATGAAAGGGCTCAACAAGCAGAATACAATACACTATAAAAAATTGAAATCCAAGATGGCGGCCGCTACAAATTGGCGGATAACGTAGGTTTTATCAATCCCATCAATATGGGTATCAAATGAAAGGGCTCAACAAGCAGAATACAATATACTATAAAAATTGAAATCCAAGATGGCAGCCGCTACAAAATGGCGGATAACGTAGGTTTTGTCAATCCCATCAATATGGGTATCAAATGAAAGTGCTCAACCAGTAGAATACAATGTACTATATAAAATTAAAATCCAAGATGGCGGCCTCTACAAAATGGCGGATAACTTAGGTTTTATCAATCCCATCAACATGGGTATTAAATGAAAGGTCTCTACAAGTAGAATACAATTTACTATGCAAAATTAAAATCTAAGATGGCCGCCGCTACCAAATGGCTGATAACAATTTTGTATCAATCCCACCAATATGGGTATCAAATAAAAGGGCTTGACAAGAAGAATACAGTGCACTATACAACCTCAATATTTAAGATGGGCGCAGCCACTAAATGGCGTATAATTAAGATTTAAATTTAGAAATTGAATCTGTAATTTAGGTTTCTGATTAATCCAGCCTGAATCCACCACCAAGTCAAGATTTTTTATCGTGTTGAGGACTGTGTGGCGTTAGGGTGGCTAAAAATGATACGTCGTTAGCGGTACAACACCCAAGTTAAGGTGAAAGGTTAAAACGCGCCGAGAACTGTATGGCATTAGGGTGGATAAAAACGATATGTCGTTAGCGTTTTCCCCTCAAGACTCAGGCGCATCTTGTTGTGCATAGCCTTGCCCCTTTATTGGACCTCTGGGGGGGTCGACCGTTTAAATGTCCATTACTCGTGGGAACAAAATTGTAAAAAAATATATAACAAGTAAAAAAGCATTAAGTTCGGCCGGGCCGAACTTTTCATACCCTCCACCATAAAATATTCATTCCTGTCCCCAACTTAAAGTGAGTACGTTAAAATGTCAGATAATGTTCATAAAATGCTTCATTGGGGAGGTCCTTTTTTATGGTGCCTATATCTAACTGTTGACAATTTTTGGTGGGCTAGAAATTGGGAGGTACTGTTATATAGGGGTTATAATAAAACATGGGCCTATGTTGACAGTTTTTGATGGGAGCCTTTAATGTCAAATAGCTCCTAATTCGGTTAAAAAATTTAGCTAGAATCCTCAAAATATCGAAAATCGGTACATAACGTGGGAACATCAAATGTCATTAACAGCTAGTTCGGAGGTATCTGGGCCATACGAAAATATGAACTTAAATGAACAAATTACAGAAAGTTCGTCCAAAAAATAAAGCTAAGGTACGGAAAATCGGGAGGTTTGTTTTGTGGCTATACAAAAATATGGACCTACGTTCGGTTAAACATTTTAAGTAAAATCCTCAAAGTACCGAAAATCGGGAAGTATCGTTATATTGGGGCTATGTTGAAAATTGTTGATGCAGATGTGTGGTGACCACTACAACCTTCAAATGTCAAATTACAGTTCGTTCTGTTAAAAATTGTAGCTAAAATTGCCAAATTACTGAAAATTGGGAGGTACCGTTACATGGGAGCTATATCCGAACATGGACCTATGTTGACAATTTTTGATGGAGAGGTGTTGTGACCACTAAGAACTTCAAATGTCAAATTACTGCTAGTTCGGTTTTATATTGTAGGTAAAATCATCAAATTACTGAAAATCGGAAGAACCCTAAATGTCAATTGATAGCTAAATCGGTCTGAAAATGTAGATAAAAACGTCAAAATGCCGTAAATCGGGGGGTACCGTTATATGGGGGCTATACCAAAACGTGGACCTATGTCCACACCTTTTACTGTATAAGTTTATTTGATACTTAAGAACCCTAAATGTCAAATAATAGCTAAATCGGTCTGAAAATGTAGCTAAAACCGTCAAAATACCGTAAATCGGGGGTTCCGTTATATGGGGGCTATACCAAAACGTGGACAACTTTTGTTATATAAGTTTATTGACATTTAAGAACCCCAAATGTCAAAATATAGCTAAGTCTGTCTGAAAATGTAGCTAAACCCGTCAAAATACCGTAAATCGGGGGGTACCGTTATATGGGGGCTATACCAAAACGTGGACCTATGTCCACAACTTTTGTTATATAAGTTTATTGATACTTAAGAACCCTAAATGTCAAATTATAGCTAAATCGGTCTAAAAATGTAGCTAAAAACGTCAAAATACCGCAAATCGGGGGGTACCGTTATATGGGGGCTATACAAAAATGTGGACCTATGTCCACAACTTTTGTTATATAAGTTTATTGAAACTTAAGAACCCTAAATGTCAAATTATAGCCAAATCGGTCTTAAAATGTAGCTAAAAACGTCAAAATACCGTAAATCGGGGGGTACCGTTATATGGGGGCTATACCAAAACGTGGACCTATGTCCACAACTTTTGTTATATAAGTTTATTGATACTTAAGAACCCTAAATGTCAAATTATAGCTAAAGCGGTCTAAAAATGTAGCTAAAAACGTCAAAATACCGCAAATCGGGGGGTACCGTTATATGGGGGCTATACCAAAATGTGGACCTATGTCCACAACTTTTGTTATATAAGTTTATTGATACTTAAGAACCCTAAATGTCAAATTATAGCTAAATCGGTCTAAAAATGTAGTTTAAAACGTCAAAATACCGCAAATCGGGGGGTACCGTTATATGGGGGCTATACCAAAACGTGGACCTATGTCCACAACTTTTGTTATATAAGTTTATTGATACTTAAGAACCCTAAATGTCAAATTATAGCTAAATCGGTCTAAAAATGTAGCTAAAAACGTCAAAATACCGTAAATCGGGGGGTACCGTTATATGGGGGCTATACCAAAACGTGGACCTATGTCCACAACTTTTGTTATATAAGTTTATTGATACTTAAGAACCCTAAATGTCAAATTATAGCTAAATCGGTCTAAAAATGTAGTTAAAAACGTCAAAATACCGCAAATCGGGGGGTACCGTTATATGGGGGCTATACCAAAACGTGGACCTATGTCCACAAGTTTTGTTATATATGTTTGTTGACACTTAGGAACCCTAAATGTCAAATTATAGCCAAATCGGTCTGAAAATGTAGCTAAAAACGTCAAAATACCGTAAATCGGGGGGTACCGTTATATGGGGGCTATACCAAAACGTGGACCGATATAGCCCATCATCGAACTTGACCTGCCTGCAAACAAAAGACGCATTTTCCCAAAATTTCAGCGTCCTATCTCCATTTTTGTGGATGCTAGAGTGATTACCACAGACGGACGGACGGACGGACGGACGTGCTCAGATCGACTTAGAATTTTACGCTGATCAAGAATATAGGGTCGCAAATGAGTATTTCAATGCGTTACAAACGGAAAAACAAACTTAATATACCCTCCATACTATGGTGGAGGGTATAAAAAATACAAACACAAATAAAACAGAAACTGCAACACAAAGTAAACGAAGGCATCAAAAAGCGAAAGAAAAGTATAAAGCAAAACGAGCTAAAGAAAGTGAAGGTGATAGAAATAGTCGATTACAGAAACGACGGGAACAATAAGCGTCAAAAACACCTGAGCAATATGAGGCCAGGTTAAAAAAGCAACGTTAGCGATATACAGAAACGCCTGAAGAATATGAAGCCAGGTTAACAAAGCAACGTGAGCGATACACACAGATGATAGCGTCAGAAACGCCTGAAGAATATGAAGCCAGGTTAACAAAACAACGGGAGCGATACACACAGATGTGTGTTGCCTTTAATACTATCATGGGCTTCTACAATACATAAAATGCAGGCCAGCACTGTGAATCACGCAGTTGTATACTTAGGTGCGAAACTGTTTGAAGAAGGTCAAGCCTACGTGGCTCTTAGTAGAGTAAGATCTTTGCAGGGACTACGTATAGAGGAGTTGGACTGCAATAAACTAACGGGCAAGAAACCTTGCAATAATGAAGCACTAAATGAATTAAACAGAATGGGAAATAAAAACTAAAAACTAGAAAATAACAAGTAACAAAAGTCTATAGTCGGACGGAAAGGAAAATTTAGTTCACACAAACTAAAATGTAATGAACCCCCTTATGTAGTACTACTACTTCCGTTGTTTAACCGCTACGTTATTGAAATTTTTACCAATTTCACACAAAAGTTTCAGTCCATTTAACCCGCTAAGTATTATCTGATCTTCACGTTGGTTTGTACGCTTCTTCTTCATCATAAACTCAAGCTTTGTTTAAAATTTTGCGGGTTATTATTTTGACCTACAGAGCCGCTACAAAATTGGTTAAAATGTTGTTTTTGGTCCATTTCATCCCCTGAACATTTCACGATCATCACCAAAAACTAATCATTTCTATTCTGGCCCGAACCCAACCTCCTTAAAAAATTCGTTACAATCGGTCCATAATTGCGGCCTTCAGCTTGTTTACAATTTTTAATGGACGGACACACATCGCTAAATCGCTTTATCTCGTCGAGATATGAATTTTGGCATACCAAATAAAGGGTCTAGGACGAATATTTCGTGGTGTTACATAAACTTTTGGAGAGACATTATGTAGCATGGGATAAAAATGTGGTTCTCTACACAGAACCCATTATATATTAGGCAGTAGGCCCGTTATCTAGCAAACACTTTATTGCAATTTACATCAGAGGAAAGGACAGTAGTTTTTTCCCATATGTAGGCTACTTTGCGAAATATATATGTCTTCAAGGAATTAAAATATCGACCAAAAATAAAATTTTTATATTTTTCATACAAAAGTAATGGTCCATTTCACCCGCTAAAGAATATCAGATCATCATTCAAAATTGTAGGCATCTTTTTCGACCTATACACTTACCCGGTGCAAAATTGCGTGACTATTGATGTATAATTTCGACTTCTAGCGAGTTTATTATTACATAACAAAGAAATAACGGAATATATTAGGCTGTAACTCTGTTATCTGATCATGCACACCAACATAATTGGCATCAATTGAAAGGTCAAGCGTTCAACTTTCAAGTATATCTCACTTGTCCGGAATGTCACTTCCAGGAATTAAGATATAAGCTGTATATTAAAAATTTTCACAATTTTCACACAAAAGTTTTGGTCCATTTAACCCTCTAAATATTATCCGATCGCCATCTCAAATTGCAAGCTTCTCCTTTGTGGTATACTCTTACCTTATTTAAAATTACGCGTTGATCGGACTATTATTGAGACCTACAGAGCCGCTAGAAAATTTGATAAATATTATGAAGGACTGGATTTATATGGACTATATCCGACTTGATGAAATATTGTAATACGATGTGCACATTTCGGACCAAATCGATTGCTCCCTTCGAGAGTTTTCGTTCACATGACATTGGATGCACATCCTCTTGCGGTTCGAGCATAGTAATTTCTTAACAGATACATATAGAATACCTAGAATATGTTAATAATATGTAATTTAACGTACACACGAAATCGCTTAAGACGACATTGTTTATAACGTAATGTCGTTATCCAAAAGACGATTTGAATCGGAATACCCTAAGAATGCGTGATGTCTCTGTTTATCTGTTTCACCCATTTCGTCGTACTTGGTGTTCGATTTTTCGAATAGTAAAAAGATTGCAAGCTTCTTCTTGGTCATATATTCTTATCTTAGTTAAAATTACGCGTTGATCGGACTATTATTGAGACCTACAGAGCCGCTAGAAAATTGGATAAATATTATGTTTTTGGTCCATTTCACCCGCTAAATATTTCACGATCATCACCAATAAGAATAGGGATCTATTCTGATCTGAACCCGACCTCCATACAAAATTTCGTGACGATCGGTCCATAATTGCGGCCTGGAGCGTGTTTACAATTTATAATGGACAGACGGACGGACGGACGGACACACATCTCAAAATCGCTTTATCTCGTCGAGATATGAAGATTGGTATACCACATTGGGGGTCTCCGACGAATATTTCGCGGTGTTACATGAATTTTTACCAAAACAAACTTATAATACCCTTTTCCACATTGTGGTATAGGGTATAAAAATAGGTAAAAAAAACTTTTTAAGTTAAACGGTTTTATGTTAAACATACATTGCAATGTTTAAGATAAATGTACTAAAAACCAAAAAATAATAAAATAGATACAGTCGTGGGAATTATAAACATATGCATAGACTAGACTAAAATAAAACCGTGGGGCACGTCAATTGTCTGCAATCGTTGATTAAAATGTTTGTTTTGTAATGTTACACTATAATTAGGCAGTTGTTCAACCGACAACGATGGACGTGTGATAAGTAGGGCTAGAATGTGGAAACAAGCTAGCAAGCTCGATTATAAGCGAGTTTTAGGGTTTCATAGTGGTGAGCGAGTAGTACTTTGTCGATTAAAGACAAACTACGAGCAGTGAAACGATTCCTCGCCAGCCAGCAGTGTGAATGTCCAACGATAAACTAGTTGAAACATCTCTTTTATTTACATGGAGTGTATAACTATTGGAATTTCCATGAGCAAGAAAATAGTAAGTAATTTCCTCACCGTCTGCGGGCCAACTGCCTAACGACGAATTAAACGATTCTTCTATCGCACATTAAGTCGATAATTTGTAGACAATTGACGTGCCCCACCGTTTTATTTTATTCTAGTCTATGCATATGTTTATAATTCCCACGACTGTATCTATTTTATTATTTTTTGGTTTTTAGTACATTTATCTTAAACATTGCAATGTATGTTTAACATAAAACCGTTTAACTTAAAAAGTTTTTTTTTTACCTATTTTTATTAAATGGTTTTATTTAGCTCACCCCGTTTGTTTTATTTATTTTGGGTCAAATTTAGTAATTCAAATTTCACCCTCTTCCTGTCAACCGAATAATCTGAAATTTTGTATACACTTTGGATTTTGGTGACAATACAATTATGTTTATTCATTATCATTATAAATTCATGATGGCCGCCGCTACAAAATGGCGGATAACGTAGGTTTTATCAATCCCATCAATATGGGTATCAAATGAAAGGGCTCAACAAGCAGAATACAATATACTATAAAAAATTGAAATCCAAGATGGCGGCCGCTACAAAATGGCGGATAACGTAGGTTTTATCAATCCCATCAATATGGGTATTAAATGAAAGTGCTCAACCAGTACAATACAATGTACTATATAAAATTAAAATCCAAGACGGCGGCCTCTACAAAATGGCGGATAACTTAGGTTTTATCAATCCCATCAACATGGGTATCAAATGAAAGGTCTCAACAAGTAGAATACAATTTACTATGCAAAATTGAAATCTAAGATGGCCGCCGCTACCAAATGGCTGATAACAATTTGTTATCAATCCCACCAATATGGGTATCAAATAAAAGGGCTTGACAAGAAGAATACAGTGCAATATACAGTGCATCTTACACACCCGAAAGCCATACAGTTTCCAGCTAAGTACAATTACGGGACGGCTGAAAGAAGAATGTTGCCTTTAATACTATCATGGGCTTCTACAATACATAAAATGCAGGGCAGCACTGTGGATCACGCAGTCGTATACTTAGGTGCGAAACTGTTTGAAGAAGGTCAAGCCTACGTGGCTGTTAGTAGAGTAAGATCTTTGCAGAGACTACGTATAGAGGAGTTGGACTGCAATAAACTAACGGGCAAGAAACCTTGCAATAATGAAGCACTAAATGAATTAAAAAGAATGCGAAATAAAAACTAAAAACTAGAAAATAAAAATAGGTAAAAAAACTTTTTAAGTTAAACGGTTTTATGTTAAACATACATTGTAATGTTTAAGATAAATGTACTAAAAACCAAAAAATAATAAAATAGATACAGTCGTGGGAATTATAAACATATGCATAGACTAGACTAAAATAAAACCGTGGGGCACGTCAATTGTCTACAAATTATCGACTTAATCTGCGATAGAAGATTCGTTTAATTCGTCGTTAGGCAGTTGGCCCGAAGACGGTGAGGAAATTACTTATTATGTTCTTGCTCATGGAAATTCCAATAGTTATACACTCCATGTAAATAAAAGAGATGTTTCAACTAGTTTATCGTTGGACATTCACACTGCTGGCTGGCGAGGAATCGTTTCACTGCTCGTAGTTTTTCTTTAGTCGACAATGTACTACTCGCTCACCACTATGAAACCCTAAAACTCGCTTATAATCGAGCTTGCTAGCTTGTTTCCACATTCTAGCCCTACTTATCACACGTCCATCGTTGTCGGTTGAACAACTGCCTAATTATAGTGTAACATTACAAAACAAACATTTTAATCAACGATTGTAGACAATTGACGTGCCCCACGGTTTTATTTTAGTCTAGTCTATGCATATGTTTATAATTCCCACGACTGTATCTATTTTATTATTTTTTGGTTTTAGTACATTTATCTTAAACATTACAATGTATGTTTAACATAAAACCGTTTAACTTAAAAAGTTTTTACCTATTTTTTTCAACATATACCCTCATTAGCATAAATGCTGAGGGTATAATTATAGTGGAGTGGTTTTGTGACCACTGGGAACCTCAAACGTCAAATTACAAGCACTTCCGCCAAAAATTTAGCTAAAATCGTCAAAATACCGAAAATCGGGATGTACGTTTATTTGGGAGCTATTCTCAGTACACAAAATACATCCTTGCAAAAAATGTTGTATATGGGTCCAAGTTTAGGTATAGCTCCCAAATAAACGTACATCCCGATTTTCGGAATTTTGACGATTTTTCATGCGTGGTATAAGGGTAATAACATACCGGGGGGCAAGGGAGACATACGGGGCAGCTGGATTTTTTATCGTAAACTAGAGACGTTCCCCTGGATAAAAAAAAGATATACAGAGTCTCCCACACATTACCACTCTAAATTGGCAAAAATAATAGTAGATATTAAAGATTTGATGTGTTTAGAGAATATTTATTTCAATCGCAATCAAATTTCTTGCCATAAATTTTTCGATTTTTGTCCACGAGCGGAACCACAGTGCAGTGGCCTCAAAATTTATCATCAAAAAATTTGTTAATGCAAGTCCAAATTTTGGTTTAGCGCCCATATAATAATAATAGTACCTCCAGATTTTATGTATTTTGAAGATATTAGTTAATTTTTTTCACTGAACTACCCCTAATTTGAGCACTAAAATTATCAACATAGGTCGCCCATATAACGGTACCTCGTATTTTAAATATTTTAATGAGTTTAGTTGAATTTTTTGTCCGAACTAGCTGTAATTTGCATTTTAGGTTCCAGTGGTTCCAGAACATCTCCACCAAAAATAGCCAATAGGCGTCTCAAGAGACGACATCACGTTTCCATTTCTTCAGTTCAGTGAGAGAAGTGAAATCGCCTTTGTAACGTTTAGGCAGATTCCAAACATCTGCAATGCACACTGGAACTCTTATGCCATCCTAGCGCTTATTGCGTCTATTCTGATGCCTGCAACCCGGTTGTGTAAGATGGGCTGATCACTTGTTCAGTAGTCATTTGTTCCTTGCTGAAGATTTGAAGGATTACTTGCAGCTCTGAATGACTATCTAAAAACTCTCAAATACTTGAAACCCCATTGTAAAGAAAGGTGAGTCTCCAATCAACATTGCCCGAAGCAACCAGTGGAGTGAGCGTGAGATCAAAGTTACCCAAGACTTTCAAAACTACTGCCACAACAAGGACGTTTCCCACTGAGATTCAATCGCTCCAAACACAACATCCCTGTAATTAAACAAGAAGTCGCTAATCCATCACAATTAACAGAAGTGGGATTTTTCGATACACTTATATTTTAAATTTAAAAGAATAGTTTTATTTATTTTTTAACTCTGTGAAACGCAAGTACCGTGGAATTTTCAAAATGATTTGTTAATTTTTGTCATGAATACCGATATGTATGTTACTTGGTAATGCTCTTTTTCAGTATTAAATTGAATCGTTTGTATTTTGTCGATGAAAATATTTGTTGGTGTTTTAAAAAGTTTTTGTTACACACATTTTATTTATTCGTATCCGGTTCACCTAAAACTGATAATGTGTAGACTTTAATGTTTGTGAATGGAAAGCACAAAATGTTTATACAAATACAGAGATGCAAACGCTGAGCATTATATTATGTGTGATTTTATTGGAAAGAGAAAAAAATTTCTTCGCCGATGAATTAAAAACATTAAAGTTATGGGTTTTCATTGCTAAATCAAATGTGTTAACAAAAAAAAAAAAAAACAAGTAACAGAGGGCTATTGTCGGACACCACTTCACCTGGGCACTAGTTTTCCGCGGAATTTATTGATATTATCGCGAAGTCTCCCTTGTTCTTTCGGGGATGTTGAGGGAATATAAGTATGTATGTATGATTGTGACAAGTTATATATTATTTGCATTATTTCGTAGTGTACAGATGGACCATTTTGGCTACATATACAGTACCGTGCAAAATAATAGCAGTGCGGAACTGCTATTCGCGGAAATTGCAATAATACTGCTATAAATCCTTAAAGCAATTTAATTATCTGCATCAGGCGAATGCTTATAATGCTCTTAAAAAATTAAAAATTTGTATTAAGATAGAAAAAATACCAAAGTTATTTAGAAATAGCTTCTGGTGACTTTATCGGATACGATCAATGAAATACGAGTATATCAATATTTCGAGGTATTACATTATTTCTAATCAAAGTACAGCATTGTATATTGCATCAATTTAACAAAAAAAAAAAAAAAACAAGTAAGAAAGTATCAGTCAGCTGAGCCGACAGAGATATACCCTCAGCCACGTACCCGAAGAAAAACAGTTAACACAATACTTCTGTAGGTTTTTTAGCTGTTGGGAAAATTTTCCAGGATGGAAAGGGCATTTTTCCCAAACTTTGGGTAGGGTGTACCCATGGGAGTGATTAGCCAGTTTAGGTGGTGCCGGTAGGATTTTCTGGACCTTTTTGGGTCATTATCTCAGGAAGTATGGACTTTCCCACGAAAAAAAAAATTACAACGTCGTAACAGGGGCCGCAAGTGCAACCTGCTGCGTCACAAATTAATAAGATCAGAGAGGAGTTGTTAAACTATACTTTTTCCAAATTTTGTGTGGGAGGTACTCAAATGAGTGGACCGATATAGTCCATATTAGAACTCGATCTATGCCTGAAAGTAATATTACCAATAGCAAAGTTTGGCTCAATTCGGTTATTCCCTCCTAGAGTTATCATGCCCACAATCTTGGCGAAAAATTTTGAACGTTTGTGGGGGAGGTACCGGAAGGAGTGGACCGATATTGTCTATCTTCGAATTTAAACTAAGTTCGGACAAAATATTGAAAGACCCAAAATTTTAACCAAATATGTTGATCCGTTCGAGAGTTATCGTGCACTCCAACTACGACACATGGTATTATATGGGTTGTTTGCAGTTTTCGTGCTGATTTCTGAGGATATATGGACTTGCTCCTGAAAAAAATTATATCGTCGTAATGGGGGTAGTGAATACAAGTGGCTGCAACAAAAATCAAAGCGATTCAAGAGCAGGCCTTAAACTGCACTTAAGCAAAATTTTGTGTGGGAGGTACCCGAAAGAGTGAACAAATAGGGTCCATATTGGAACCACATCTATGTCTGGTAGAAATGTCACGATGTGCAAAGTATGGACTAACTCGGTTACTCACTTCAAGAGTTATCGTGCGGACAATTTTTCCGAACATTTTCGAACTTTTGTGGGGGAGGTACCTGAAGGAGTGGACCGATATGGCCCTTAAATCAAATCTGGACAAAATATTTTGATACCCAAAATTTGAACCGAATCGATTGATCCGTTCGAGAGTTATCGTGCGCACCAGCCAGCCAGACAGACAGACAGACAGACAGACGGACAGACAGACAGACGGACGGACATTGCTAGATCGACTCAAAATTGTCTGAAACGGATATCGTACAAACATACTTGGGGTCTAAAACCATTATTTAGATGAGGCACATTTTTGGCCGTATCAAAGTGTAAATACCCTCTTTAGCCTAAAGGCTGAGGGTATAAAAAACGTGGCATTCCTTTATCATGATTTTGCAGTTTCTGAAACTACAATGTTCTAGGTGAGAAAAATGAACAAGTAACAAAGTATCAGTCAGGTATGCTGACGGAGAAATATCCTCAGCCACTGACAAAAAAACTAAACCGAACCAAACCAAACACAATAATGATGCCGTATATAAAATATATTGATTTTGTATCACGAGTTTGCTCTAAAATATGTATGTACCGTAATGTGGGGCTATACCAAATCATTGACATATACCAAACAGGACTCTAAATATTAAATTATGTTAAACTAAGTCTGCACCAATCAGAAGCTCTTGCGGGTTTCCCATTTTGTTTGGTGCCATCAGGGTTCTTAGAGCTTTTAGGCCAATATCTCAGGAAGTATGGACTTGCACAAGAAAAAAATTGCACTGTCGTAAAGGGAGGCGAAAGAAAAACTAACTGAAAAAAATTTCAAAACTATCAGAGAGGAGCTCTTAAACTTCACTTTATCCGAATTTTGTGGGGGAGGTACCCGAAGGCGTGGACCGATATAATCCATATTCCAACGTGGTACATGACTGGATGAAATAATGCGATGTGCAATGTCTGCACCAATCAGAAACTCCCTGCGAGATTTATCTTCCGGATTTGCCATTTTAGTTGATGCCGTCACGGTTTCTTGGAACTTTTATATCCCAAATGAAGACTTAATACCAATTTTCAACCATTTCGGTGGAATATTGAGGCCACAACCCAGCAAAAATCCTCATTACAAACCTCCTTTCCCAGCCATTATTTTAACAAGGGCATGTCGCGCGAAATGTCAGGTTATTTTGTAACCACTGAAATAAGTAGTCAGAATATACTCAGTATCTACTCATTTCAGTGGTTACAAAATAACCAGATATTTCGCGCGACATGCCCTTGTTAAAATAATGGGTGGGAAAGGAGGTTTGTAATGAGGATTTTTGCTGGGAACCTTCAAAATACCGCAAATCGGGAGGTACCGTTTTATGGGGGCTATATCAAGGCGTGGGCCTATACCGACAAAATTCTGGGAGAAAGCTTTATACCTCCAACGAAGACACAGTACCAAATTTTAGCCATTTTGGAGTGATAATGAAGCCAAGACCTTCAAAATACAGTAAATTGGGTGGTACCGTTCTATATCAAAACGTGGAAATTGTAAATTTTACACGCAAAAAATAGTTTTTTTTTAATTTACGCATCAAATTTTGGCCTTTAGACTCCAATTACTAGGATGCTGTACGGAGCACACTCATGAAATAAACATCAAACGACGTAGAAACACGATTTCTATAATCCTGTCATGAGTTTTGAATATTATCTTGTTGCGCATCCGGATTATTAAAAAATTCAAAAAAAAAAAAAATCTCGAAATTCATATCATATTGCCCATGGAGTATTCTTTGAGTCTTTCTTTGGGCATAGGTCTATAAAATGTAAGGTTAAACCAGAAATTGGAAGGGAACATAAAAAACTTGTTAACTTCAATCCATTTTTACACAAATTTCTACATTAATGTCAGCACGTAAATTACGTAACACGTAAATCAATTTTAATGGTCGACATTATGGGACCCTCCTCCTAAAACACTTCATTCTCAAGAATTTCTGTCATACTATGTAAAATATGTTAACAGTTCGCGAATTCTGAAAGAGTGAAACTCGGATTTATCGATTGTAAAACATTTTTGTTTTTTAGCATATATTCTTGATCATGCCATGTCCGTCTGTTGTAATCAATCTAGCATCCGCAATACTTGAGATAAGAAGCTAAAATTTTGCTCCTGAGTGTCTTTTTTCCACAGGTAGGTCAAGTTCGAAGATGGGCTATACAGATCCACATTTTGGTATAGCCCCTATATAACGGTACCACCAGATTTAAGGTATTTTGAGGATTTTGGTTACATTTTTTGACCGAACTAGCTGAGATTTGATATTTGAGCTTGCCAAGAAATTTCTCCACGAAAATTTGTCAAGATAGGCCCACTAGGGTTATTTTAGCCATATTTTCCAATTTGGCAGTTGCAAGACGTGAAAAAAAACTTCTGCAACAAAAATAGTGGAGATAGGTCCTCGTTTTGGTATAGGTCCCATATACTCGTATTTCCCGATTTAAAGTATTTTTAGGCTTTTGGCTACATTTTCTGACCGAATAAGCTCAAATTTGACATTTGAGGTTCCCAATGGCCAAAAAACATCTCCACTAAAAATTGTGAAGATAGGTCCACGTTTTGGTATATACAACGACATCTTTCGATTAAAGGTATTTTGGAGATTTAAGTTTTTTGGGGAGCTAAGTTTTTTATCGAACTAGTTGTAATTTGACATTTGAGGTTCTCTGTGGTTCCGAAACTTCTCCACCAATAATCGTCAATATATCCCCATATAACGGTATTTTTTTTTTGTTTTGTTTAGCTTTAATTTGACTCTTGAGGTTTTCTCTACCAAAAATCGTCCACAAAGGTCCATTTTCGGTATATCTCCCATATAATGGTATAAACGGACTGAAGAAATTTTTAGATACATTTTTTGACCATTTAGGCATTTTTTTTAAGGCGCATTGCATTGTCAGCACTAGCAATCATATTCATTTATGCCATGTTCATACCAGCATTTGAATCACGTCGTTCGTTCTCATAATTACGTACACGAATTAACCCGTTCATACGACATGGTACACAATTTATAGAAACATGATTCATATTTTTTTCATAGTTTTTGTTTACAGATTTTAAAGAATGTTTCAGCCAAAAGACGAGTAAAATTAATTGAAATGAACTGAAAAATATTTGTCCTTCTTACGGATATCTATTCAATATTAAATTATATTATTTTCATGCATGTTTTCTATTTTTTCTCAAAATTTTGGTGTTTCCAGTATATTTTAAATTTTTTCTATTTTAAAAATTAACGAGAGAGAGACCTGCCAAAATAACTATTTGGTATACAGACTTTCCGGCAGGCATTTGATTTTTGTTCCAAAATTTGTACGTGAGTTTGAAAGGATGGACAAGAAATGTAACTGCAATGAAAGAGATACCAAAATTTGATATGATTTGAATGTATACTAGTCGTTAAACCGTTTACTTTTCATTCATATTTTGCAGTTTTTCAAAAAGGTTTGGATTTTTAATACATTTTTAATTGTTTATTTTTCCTGTCATAATTAATTTATTTCGATAAATGCTCTCATTTGTTAGAGATGGGACACATTTTATCGTCGTTCTGAGAGTAATTTAAATTGAACAATGTTGTTCGTTCTCAAAATTGTGTATGGGAAGTGAAGTAATTATGTCGTAATTTGGGTTCGAACAACGAATATAGAGCTAATTAGCCTTAGTATGAACAAGGCATTACATTTTTTTCTGTCCACAAGTTTAAGTGGAGAAATTTTTTGACAACGGATACTCTAAATTAGGTCAGGAAATATATCCAAAAATGTCTTTAATCGCGCCGTACCTTTGTATGAGGCTATACCAAAACATGCACATATACTGACAAAATGTTTCGAGATTGCAGGGAACTCTCAAAAAAATCGGGTACCGTCGATTTTCGGTATTATAAGGTTTTTAGCTAATTTTTTTATTTTTAGGGTTCCCAGTAGTCAAAAAACTTCCCCACCTTAAAATATGAATACAGTTTGACATTTTGATAATGCCCCATGTAAGGGTACCTCCAGATCTCCGTCATTTTTAAAGTTTTAACTATATTTTCTTACTAAATTAGCCATATTTTGACATTTAGGGGTCCCAGTGGACAATTAACTTAAACAATTACATCTTAACTTTGGACTAAATTAAGAATGTTGTTGTAATAACTTATAAAGAAGTAGCACACCAAATTATGTTAAGAACTGATGCATATTGTGGCTTTTAAGAGACAAAGAAGTGAAATTTGGAAAAATATATATGTATAGGGGAGCCATATCTATATCTGAACCGATATGGACCAAATTTTGCAGATTTGGTTCTAAGTCTATTATAAAAATATGTACGAAATTTCGAAGGTGATTTGTTGCCTCACAACCCTGTCCATGGTCCCACAGTGCATCATCAAAATCAATAGACTTCTTCCTCTGTGGGAGCCACATTAACCCCCAAAATTTCGTGACGATCCGATCAAAATTGCGACTATTGCGATATCTTCGTTGTTTGATCACCTACGACAACCTACTATACATCGTTGTAAAGGTGATATTTTCTACTTTCATTACATTGATTTGTTGCCTCACAACCCTGTCCATGGCCCCACAGTGCATCATCAAAATCAATAGACTTCTTCCTCTGTGGAAGCCACATTAACCCCCAAAATTTCGTGACGATCCGACAAAAATTGCGACTATTGCGATATCTTCGTTGTTTGATCACCTACGACAACCTACTATACATCGTTGTAAAGGTGATATTTTCTACTTTCATTAGCATTTGCTTATAGATGCGGAGATATGCGCCTCGAAATAAAACGTTGACTTTTTCTCGGAATAAGTTTTTTTGCCCATTCCGACCCTTGAATATTGTCCAACCATCACCAAAATCAATAGACTTCTTCCCCTCCGGGACCCCTTAGGTCAGAAAATATATCAAAAAATGTCTTTAATCGCGCCGTACCTTTGTATGGGGGCTATACCAAAACATGAACATATACTGACAAAATGTTTCGAGATTGCACGGAACTCTCAAAAAAATCGGGTACAGTCCGATTTTCTTCCCCTCCGGAACCCTCATCAACACCCAAAATTTGGTGACGATTCGATCAAAATTGCGACCTGTAGCGTGATTACAAAGTTTAGATGGACAGACGTACGGACACACATAGCCAGATCGACTCAGATCGTCGAGACATGCATTTTGGTATATATAAGTATGGGTCTACGGCCATTAGGCCGGGGCGATTTGTATGGAAGGAAAAAAGTGTTAGCGGGCGCCTGGAGTTTCTGATAATATATAATATAACATATAACAACCAAACCACTGAGATTTTGGATCCAACACAAAGACGACAATTAAGAACTATCTAGTACATCGCAAAAGCATTGGAACGCTCCTTCAGGTTGTTATGGCCTCGAAAGTGCACATTTTTCGGAAAATATCGATAAATGACACTGTGCTACAAAATGGGACTCAAAGTCAGTGGCTGGAAAATTCTTTGTGGAGATGAAAGCCCTTAGTGAGTGTGCTAAGAACCCAAAAGGAAATGTTCACCATAGGTCAAGATTCCGAGATATCGCGTGATTAATGGTTTAATTTTGGCCCTCTAATATCTCTCTTTGGACCTCTAATATCAAATTTTAGATAGTTTGCCAAAAAAATGTAGCGAAAACCCTCAAAATACCTAAAATCGAACACATGGACATTTTTGGGGAGAAGTTTTGTGACGCCTGGGAACTTTAAATGTTAAATTACCCACCCCGCCATATATGACAGCTTGGAATTTCAAATGTAAAAACTCCTCAAAATACCTAAAGTCGGGAGGTAACGTTATATGGGGGCTATGCCAAAACCTGGACGTTGACAATATTTGGGGGAAAAGTTTTGTGACCACTGCAGTGGGAAAATCAAATTTCGAATTAAAGTTAGTTCGGTCAAAGTATGTAGCAGAAAATACACTCGGGTGCAAAAATATAGCGTTCTAGGTTAAAAATTGTGGCCCTAGTGTGATTACAAAAGAAGGACATGGCTAGACCGATTTTATGACATCGCAAATGATTGCTTCGATGAGTAATAAACAGAAAAACATACTTGATATACCTCCCATGCAATGGTGGAGGGTATAAAAAGGAAATAGTCAGACAGGCCGACCATGTGATATCCTACATCACAACCCCTGGGCACTAGCTTTCAGCGAAATGTCTTTTTCATGTCATATCAACATATTGTAATTATTTTTCGTGTTTTTTTTTCGTTACAAACCAAGCTTCTATCTTGCTTTATAGCCTTTACCGTTCCATAACACTTTTGATAAGACAGTCATATATCTATAAAAAGTTCGAATATTTGAGGTGCAGATTCGCAGATCATGGTGCTTAATACGTTTACGGGGGTCGTGTTTTAATAAAAGTGTATTTTTGTCGTGTTACAGTAAATTATTAAACTGTTTGGTCCTTCAAGGTTATTCATGTTCATAACACTGTGCGGCATAATCAAACGCCAATGTTTATTTGTGTATGTGGTGTATGACATGACATGGATTGTTAGTTTTTAATCCTTTGTAAGCATACATCCTTCGTAGCATAAAACTTTTTGAATGCAAACATTTTGAAAGTATATTAACATCTTGTTTTTGTTTTACTGCATGATATTCATTCCACACAGTTTGTCGTTGTTGTTGTAAAACTCATATTCCTATGACAACTAAAAATACACAACAATAACAATACTTTTTATACCCTCCACAATAAGATGGAGGGTATATTTAATTTTGTCATTTCGTTTGTAACACATCGAAATATTCGTCAAAGGAGTTCTAAAACAGACATTTTCAACAGTGAGAAGCATTTTCGGATGTCCGGAGTGGAAATTACATCACGATTTTATAAACTTTTGTACACTTCGAGTCGTCAAAATGTAAACTTTTCAGACGAAATGCGGATATCCTGAAGGGGCAGCCACATTCTACAGTAGTAAATAGTCTCTGAAATGTCTGAGAGTGATTTATGCGTAAAATCTACGACTCTAGTAGACAGTACGTCCAAAAATTAATTTGCTGAAGGAATAAAACAAGCCTTGTTATGCATTTCACTTGATTATAAGAAGAATCCTTGCCAAAGCAGGACTAACGGGTGTATCCTTAATCAGGAGTAATATACTTATATTGAATATTACTGAAAGTAATATAGAGTGAATATGCATTGATATTCTAATACAATATTTCTGTATACGCAAGTTTTAAAGGGGTGTTCTATTCAAATGAGCCAAATTTTTTACTTGAATTTTTGTCTTTATTTTGCTTTTGTTGTATAATTCTTATAAAAATCGGATTTAAGTTCAAAGGAATGACTAAGTTTACACCAAACACAAAACAAAATATAAACAAACGTCAACAATTCTTGTATAAACCAAGAGGAAATGGAGGTTGAAAAAAATTTGTAGAGGGTTCTACTCATGTGAGCGGCAGTGTATATGTATATATTATTTATTAGCATAAAATTCTTAGTCGAAATAACCATGTGTGTCCGTCCATCTCTCAGTTGAAATCAAGATGCAGCTCACAATTTTTAAGCTAAAGCTTTATAATTTGGTGTAGAGGTGTCTTTTACTCCTACAATGTTTGGTATTGAAAATGGGCTATATCGGCCCACGTTTTGATATAGCCCCACCTTGAATGGTACCTCCCGATTTTCGGTATTTTGAAGGTTGTGGTCTCAATATCCCATCGAAATGGCCGAAATTTGGTATTTAGTCTTCGTTAGGGGTACAGAAATTTTTACCTGAAATTTGTCGGTACTGGTCCACCACCATAGTACGGTACCTCCCTATTTTCGGTATTTTAAAGGTTATGGCCTCAATGGCCCACCGAAATGGCTGATATTTGGTATTTAGCCTTCGTTGGGGACATACAAATTTCTACATGAAATATGTTGGTACAGGTCTACGTTTTGATATAGCCCCCATAGAACGGTACCTCCCGATTTTCGGTATTTTAGAGGCTGTGGCGTCAATATTCCATAGAAATGGCTGAAATTTGGCGTTAAGTCTTCGCTGGGGTATACAAATTTCTGAAATTTGTCGGTTTAGGTCCACGTCTTCATATAGCCCCCCTTGAAAGGTACCTCAGGATTTTCGGTATTTTGAAGATTTATCTTTATAATCATAAGTCGCTATAAGGATAATATGGTATAATTATTTCTATTATACCTGCAGTAGTTGGTATTGAAAATAGGGCATATCGGTCCACGTTTTGATATAGCCCCCATAGAACGGTACCTCCCGATTTTCGGTATTTTGAAGATTGTGGCCTCATTAGCCCACCGAAATGGCTGAAATTTGTCACTTAGTCTTCGCTGGGGTATAAAAAGTTCTAACTGAAATTTGTCGGTTTAGGTCCACGTGTTCATGTAGCCCCCATAGAACCGTTGCTCCCGATTTTCGGTAGTTTGAGGATTGTGGCCTCAAAAACCTATCGAAATGGCTCAAATTTGGTATTTAGTCTTCGCTGGGGAACAAAAATTTTTACATGAAATTTTTCGGTATAGGTCCACGTCTTCATATAGCTCTTACAGAACGGTACCTCCCGATTTTCGGTATTTTGAAGGTTGTGGCCTGCTGAAATTTGTCACTTAGTCTTCGCTGGGGTATAACACTTTCTAACTGAAAATTGTGGGTTTAGGTCCACGTGTTCATTTAGCCCCCATAGAACCGTTGCTCCTGATTTTCTGTTTTTTGAAGATTGTGGCCTCCAAATCGCATCGAAATGACTGAAATTTGGTATTTAGTATTCGCTAGGGTATACAAATTTCTAAATGAAATTTGGCGGTACTGACCCACGCCTTCGTATAGCCCCCATAGGACGGTTCCTGCCGATTTTCGGAATTGGCATTTAGTCTTCATCGTGGTTGAAAACGTTTCCGTAGATAAATGTAGGTATAGGTCCACGTTTTGATATAGGCACCATATAATGGTCCAATTGCAGTTGAGTTTATTTTCGAACCGAATTGGCTGACGTTTTTACTCTTTTTTCCCGATACCACTCTATTGCTAGGCTTCAATTTGGTACTAGTGGTCATTCTTGCGTATTTTTGGAAAGTGACTAAAACTTTAAGGAAATACATACATCTATACTAAATAATTTCATTTTTCCAATATTATAACCAAAATATTTGGCAACCCTTGCAATTTAGAGGAATTTTCATAACTAGAAAAATGAAGCAAAGGCAATTTACTAAATGATTCAACTTAAGGCGTTAAAACAGTCCTTTGTTTCATAAATTCGCTTAGAATACAACTATTTTTTCTCATTTTTAAATACATTTTTTCTTAACAATTAGTCATGTTTGCGAGGCTTTTTCTCCTAAAGAACCGCGAAGTATGGAAAAAATAAGTTGAGTTTCGAAAAATTTGGAATGTTTTGAAGCGATTTGCATCTTTAAATTTTTAAAATGACGATATGATTTTTTGATTTTTGTCGTTGGGAGCATCCACTGTGCAATGCTTTGACATGTCATTTTCACCAATGCTTTGGCATGTCATTTTCATTGCAATGGCATTATCATTACGATGAGAGTTTTATCAACGTTGTGTGTGATTCCGAGTCTTCGACAACATCAAGCCTATTGTAAATAGTTAATCTTATATATTTAGTAAAATGTGTATAAATAATAACACAAAATTCATCTCTATTGGATCGATGGAGTGGGTTCAAATGCTAATGAAAGATCGGATCGTTCACGACTTCCTTTGCATGGGTTCATATGCTGATGAAAAGATCGGATCTTTCGCGACTTCCTTTGCATTGGTTCAAATGCTAACGAAAAGATCAGATCTTTCACGACTTCGTTTGAACCAATGCAAAAGATGCCATGAAATCACGTCATCGCATGGAACCCCTTCCTTCAAATTTTGCTGTGTGCTCATATTTCGAGTTACCGACTAATATCGGTAAAATTAAAATGCTAATAATTTCGGTAAATCACGATATTTTTGCTAGGTTAAAGTCAACTTTACTTGTTGTGTCTGTTCGTACTTTATTTGATACGTTGGATCGGATCGGTTTTTAGGAGCTTTGCCACATTATCTTAGGAAGTATGAACTTGTCCCCGAAAACATTGTGTTTTCGTAAAACGAGTAGAAAGCACAACCTGGCGCAAAGAAAAAAAGATAATCCGAGAAGAGTTCCTAAACTCCATATGTGCCAAAAATTTTAAAATTTTGTGTGGAAAGTAGACAGGCAGGCAGTAGGCCGATATAGCTCATATTAGAAGCTGATTTTTAAATTTGGTGGGGGTGGTGTCCGAAAAAATGATCCAATACGGTTCATCTTCGAACTTGATCTAAGTTTTGACAAAATATTACGAAAGCCAAATTTTGGACCAATCGGTTAATCTTTCGAAAGTTGTCGTGCGCTCCATCCAATCCAATCCGACAGACGAACGGCCGGACATGGCTAAATCGACTCTAAATTTTTTGAAACGGATTTCCTCCAAACATTCTTGGGTCTAAAACCATTATTTCGATGAGGCGCATTTCCATAGTATCAAAGTGCATATGATAAAAACCAAATTCCCTTTACAATTCCATTTGAAAAAATTGCAATTTTTTTGCGAGTACATCTTCGATTTTTGGTACGGAAGTTAAGGATCAAATCTGTTCACGTTCACAAAATTGGCCGATGCGCGCAAATGTTATAGCGGTTTTTATTCTCTTATAAAGAAAAAATATTTTAAAATTAATTATTTGTTGTATTGAGAAAATGTATGCATATATTAGTAACAGCATTTGATATCAATCCGTAGATGGACCATAATTTCTAAAATTTGTTTTTATTTTCGCAGAAAATCAAAAAAATTAAAAAAAAAATCAGGGAGCAAATCTAAATTATACTACCTCAGAGTCCGTATAAACATCTAAAGAATAAATTAACAATAAGTACAGAATCTAGACAAGGCGTAAAACATATGAAACCAAAATTATAAACATTGGTTTTATAAATTACATATTAAAGCAACAATAAAAGAGAAAAAAACTTATTGTTAAAATATTATTCCAACTATATTTTTTGGTTCGATTAGAAAAATTAGAAAAAAATATTTGGGAGTTCTCCAACTATTTCGCTAAAATCCCATACAATAATCAATGTATAATGCTAAAACTTCATCAAGAAATATGGTTTACCATCGCGAAAGCTTAACAGCTTACTGTGATAACTTATAACGATAGAAAAGTAATTTTAAAATTACAATCGTTCAAAATATATGAAAATTAAAAAGCCTGTTATTCGCGAATTAGTTAAAGTCGGTTGATGCACATCCGATTTTGGGTACAGCGAATCAATCTTATTCAATATTTATGCATATTTCGATGTTTCACACAGTGTCCATTGTGTGCCGTCAGTTGCATCTCACAATGCCAAAAACCTTAAAGGGGGTAAAAGTCGCGCAATGTGCATACGATTTTGATGCGCATCCTATTCCATTAGCGCCCATCAAAAATACTTCAATATACACCTATCTTAAGTAGATTCTTCAAGAAGACATTTGGGAACATCAAATGTCATATTACGGACATAACTTCCAATATTCGTTGGCATTTACATATGTCCGTGAAGTAAATGAAGCAATGATTTTGAGCTATAGGCAGCCAAATTTGAAGATGGGCTATATCGGCCCATGTTTTGGTACAGCTCCCATACAACAGTACCTCCCTCGGTATTTTGAGGATTTCAGCTATAATTTTTAACCAAACTTAACTTCTTAGGAGTCACAACACTTCTACCCTAAAAATTGTCAGCATAGGGCCATGTCTAGGTATAGCCCCAAATATAACGGTAGCTCCCGATTTTCGGTATTTTTAGGGTGTTAGATACAAATTTCAACCGAACTAGCTGTAACTTCGGATTTGAGATTCCCTGAAGCGAGATAGACCCATAGTTCCCTCTAGGCATATACATAGAATCACTTCCGTCCGTCCGTTCGCAAAGTACAAATCTCATTTATTGTCCGATTTAGGCCAAAATTGAGGAATATAATTTTTTAGCCATAGGAAGAACCCTATTGATTTTGGTGAAAATCGGTTCAGATTTGGATATAGCTCTCATATTTATTTCCGGTCGATTTCACGTACTTGCTGCACCAAACCCGCTATGTACGTCCGATTTCGAACAAATTTGGTATGTGTGACAGAATTCGGTGTAGAAATGTATCTGCCAAGTTATATCGAAATCGGTTCAGATTTTGGTATAGCTCCCATATATATTTTCGGCCAATTTCACGTATTTACTGCACCAAACACATTATATTCGTCCGATTTTGATAAAATTTGGAATGTGTGACGGAATTTGGTCTAGTAATAAGTGTACCATATTATATCGAAATCAGTTTAGATTTATATATGGGCAATATTATTGAAAATTTAACATCGTTGAATCCAAGGTTTACCCCTTTATAACTCGCGAATAGTGGTTGTATATTGTACAATTTAAATGCTTTTGGAAAAAATGAAATGTTTTTAGACTTGGCAAAAAATATTGCTCTTCAAAGTTGATTTGCGTGGAAGCTGTGGCTATATTTATGTTAAAAAATGGGTAAAAATGGGTTGAAGTCAACGTGACTTTTTTTGTTTTCTCTCGATTTGTGATTAAACCACAATTTTCCCGATTTTCCTGTCAAAGTGGAAGTAGAAGGCAACTAAATAAGGATCATCCCACCAATGCATAACTTTTCAAAATTTGATCTGCGTCTACCATTAAATGATGCTGACATTTTGAAGCCAGATTTTAAGTGTTTTTTGAAATTTTCTTATAATTTCGTTCCGCAAACAGGTTTTTCAAAAATTCATATATAGGAATGAAGAACTCACGATTCTGATTTATTTGATATATGTGTCGTGAATGTAGTCTACACAGCTTCATAGAAATCTGCATCTGCATACGGAAATTTTGTGCGAACATTTTTCTAAAAATCATATTTTTCGGGCCTAATTTTTACAATTGTCATTCGATTTCCTCGTACTTGATTGCACATTTTAGTTTTTTACGTTCCGGATCTAATAAATCATTACTCGTTAAAATCCATCTAGTAAAACACGAGATAGGAGAAATTCCAAGGTAGGAAAATCACCTAATATTGTTTTTGAAAATATCGCGCATTTTATGGCGTATTCTGTCGGCCGCTTGCACTGCTATGAAAAAACTAGTGCAGCATCTTCCTTTTTGTGGAAACAGAGATTTAAAAACTTCACTGATAAGGGAACTACATTCATTTTATCCCAAAAATAGTGTGTGATCCATCCATGCCTTGAAATAGGTATATATCGATGCAGATTTTCATGGTGACACTAAAACCCGATGCGGAACGAAATTGTATGAACTTTGCGCAAATTAGCTATGTTTTATAGGTTTTTTAATGCTAAGATGCATCCGATGCTACATCTTAGCGTCCAAATTATATTTCGAAAAATATATACAAATTAAAAGATATGGTCTTGCTGTACATGAAAATCACATGCGGACAAAACGATTTTGATAATTACGCGATTTACACATATTTTAATAATGCATATAAGTTAAAGCGGTTTATTTGAACTCTATTTCCGTTTAAGAAGTCTAATGATTTATTTCAACAAACCAATAACTTTCCTCAATGGGAAACCCTCTATGTGAATGTAGATAAAGCAAAATCTGCCCATTTTCTTGGGAGTTTCAAGAAAAAAAAAGAAGTACTCCTATAGAATTTTTCCAATATTTTCAACTCTAGAATGCATGTGAAAACTATTATTCCAAACCAAAATTTGTTTTTTATACCCTCAGCCTTTAGGCTAAGGAGGGTATATCAGGAATATTGCCAATTATTTCATATTCCATTTCAGAAAAAAAGGATACATTTTTTTCGCGCTACATCAACGATTTTTGATATGTAGGTTAAGAAAAAGATTCCCTGTACGAATCTGGTCGCGAGCCAATTTTTGGTTGTTGCGGACAAAAGTTATGGCGCTTTTATTTCGCTTTTTAAGAAAAAAATATTATAAAAACGCTAATTACTTTAATAAGCACAATTGTTACAAAAAAGTTCTCTCGAAGTGACTTCAGCGAGTAGATTGCATAATACCTGCAAAATATTACACAGAATTCGCGGAATGTACATAAAATTGATAAATTATTGAATATAAGTCAACTTTTTTCAAAATTAAGGCCCATTTAGTGGTCATAAAATTACATAAAAATTTGTTCTAGATCAAAACTTCACGGCGAATCAAATGAGACTACAATCATACAGACTGGTGTTATAGTTTCGATGTTACAGCCAAAATAAGCACATATTTTGGTCAAAAAAATTATTTTTTGTTTGAAAAAATATTTTTTCACATGCATTATGTAGTAGAAAATATTGTAAAAATCTATAGGAATACTTCCTTTATTTTGCTTAAATCTCCCAATAAAATAGACGGTTTTTGCTTTATTGACATTCATATTAAAGCTTTTCCATTAGGGAAGGTAATTGGGTTGATGAGGATGTATCTCAAAGCTTCTGAAATGGAAATAGAGGTCAAATAACCCATTTTAATTTATATGCATTTTAAAATACGTGTAAATCGCGTAATTATCAAAATCATTTTGTCCGCATGTGATTTTCGTGTACAGCAAGACCATATCTATTAAGTTGTATATATTTTTCGAAATATAATTTGGACTCTAAGATGTAGCATCGGCTGCATCTTAGCATTAAAAAACCTATAAAATATCGCTAATTTGCGCAAAGTGCATACAATTTTTGTCCGCATCCGATTTCAATGTCAACCATGAAAATCTACATCAATATATATCTATTTGAAGGCGATCAATAAAGAACCGCGGATGTAGCATCACACACTATTTTTTGGGATACAATGAATGTAGCTTCCTTATCAGTAAAGTTTTCAAATCTCTGTTTCCGCTAAAACGAAGATGCTGCACTAGTTTTTTCATTGCAGTTGAAACGATGCGCAGAAAACGCGATAAAATACGCGGTATTTTCAAAAACAATTTTAGGTGATTTTTCTACTTTGGAATTTCTCGTAACTCGCGTTTTAGTAGATAGATTTTCACGAGGAATGATTTATTGGATCCGAAACGTAAAAAACTAAAATGTGCAATGGAGTACGAAGTATTCTAGAGACAATTGCAAATATTAGACCCGAAAAATATGATTTTTAGAAAAATGTTCACACAAAATGTCCGCATTTGGATGCAGATTTCTATGAAGCTGTGCAGACTACATTCACAATATACGTATCAAATAACTCAGAATCGCAAGTATTACAATTCTATATATGATTTTTTTAAAAACCTGTTTGCGGAATGACATTAGAAGAAAATTTCAAAAAACACTGTAAATCTGGCTTCAAAATGTCAGCATCATTTAATGGTAGAAGCAGACGAAATTTTGAAAAGTACTACACTAGTGAGATGATCCTTATTTAGTTTGCTTCTGCTTTTACTTTGACAGGAAACTCGAGAGAAGTGTGGTTTACTCACAAATCGAGATATAACAAAAAAAGACATGGTGGCTTCAACCCATTTTTACCAATTTTTTAACATAAATGTAGCCACAGCTTCCACGCAAATTATCTTTTAAGGCCAATATTTTTTGCCACGACCAAAAACATTTCATTTTATCCAAAAGTATTTAATTTGTATAATATACAATCACGAGTCGCGTTTTCTAAAAGGGTAAACCTTGGCTTCAGCTATGTTAAATTTTCAAAAATATTGGTGATATACACTTTGATACGATGAAAATGTGCCTCATCGAAATAATGGTTTTAGAGCCCAAGTATGTTTGGACGAAATGTGTTTCAGACAATTTGGAGTCGATCTAGCCATGTCCGTCCGTCTGTCTGTCTGTCCTGCTGGCTGGAGCGCACGATAACTCTCGAACGGATGAACCGATTCGGTTCAAATTTTGGCTTTCGTAATATTTTGCCCAAACTTAGTTTAAGTTCGAAGATGAGCTACATCGGTCCACTCCTTCCGGTACCTCCCCCACAAAAGTTCGAAAATGTTCGGAAAGTTTGTGCGCACGATAACTCTTGAAGGGAGTGACCGATTTGGTCCATACTTTGTATAGCGTAAACTTTCTACCAGAGTTATATGAGGTTTCAATATGGTCTCAATAGGTCCACTCCTTCGGGTACCTCCCACACAAAATTTCGGAAAAGTTCAGTTTAGGGCCATATCTCGAATCACTTTGATTTTTGTTTTAGCAACTAGTATTCACTGCCCCCCACACGGCGGTACAAGTTTTATCTGGGGCAAGTCCATACTTCCTGAGAAATAGCCTGAAAGATGCAAAAAGCCCCTATGACACCGTGTGTAGTGGTTGGAGCGCGAGATAACTATCGAAAGCATCTGCCGATTGGGTCCAAAAATTTGGCCTTCGTAATATTTTGTCCAAACATAGTTTAAACTCCAAGATAAGCCATATCGGTGCACTCCTTCAGGTACCTCCCCACAAAACTTAAAAATGTTCGGAAAAGGTGTGCCCACGATAACTCTTGAAGGGAGTGACCGATGTAATCCATACTTTGCACATCCTAATATATCTACCAGATATAGACCAGGTTCGAATATGGACTATATTTGTCTACTCCTACTGGTACCTGTCGGATAAGTTCACTTTAAGACCTGTTACAGAATCAGTTTGATTTTTGTTGAAGCGATTTGCATTCGCTACCTTCATTACGACGATAAAAGTTTTTCAGGGGCAGGTACCATATTTCTTGGGAAAATAGACCGAAAGATGTAAAAACCCCTATGTCACCGTATGTGGCGGTCGGAAAGCACGATAACTCTTGAACTGTTCAACCGATTTGGTCCAACATTTGGTCTTCGTCATATTATATCTAAACTTAGTTTCATGGACAATTCCGGTCCGCAACTTCCGGTATTTCTCCCCAATATTTAAAAAAATGTCACTAAAATGCTAGAACGATATCACCTGAATGGGGCAACCAATTTGGTCCAAACTTTGGATCTCCTAATATTTTGTCAAACTTTAGTTTAACTTCTAAAATGGTCCACATCGGTCCTCCCTAAGGGTACCTCCCCCACAAAAGTTCAACATTATTGCAGTTAGTTCCTATTCCACATTTTTGTCGGCAAGTTCAAATGACCAAAAAGGGCCACAAAATTCTGAAGAGACCTTAAATACATTCGATCTGTCCGTAGGTAAAAATTTCACTCCGCATTGGCTGAGTGAACACTTTTTTTACTTGTTATACCCTCAGCCTTTAGGCTAAGGAGGGTATATACACTTTGATACGATGAAAATGTGCCTCATCGAAATAATGGTTTTAGACCCCAAGTATGTTTGGACGAAATGTGTTTCAGACAATTTGGAGTCGATCTAGCCATGTCCGTCCGTCTGTCTGTCTGTCTGTCTGTCCTGCTGGCTGGAGCGCACGATAACTCTCGAACGGATGAACCGATTCGGTTCAAATTTTGGCTTTCGTAATATTTTGCCCAAACTTAGTTTAAGTTCGAAGATGAGCTACATAGGTCCACTCCTTCCGGTACCTCCCCCATAAAAGTTCGAAAATGTTCGGAAAGTTTGTGCGCACGATAACTCTTAAAGGGAGTGACCGATTTGGTCCTTACTTTGTATAGCGTAATCTTTCTACCAGGTTAATATGAGGTTTCAATATGGTCTCAATAGGTCCACTCCTTCGGGTACCTCCCACACAAAATTTCGGAACAGTTCAGTTTAGGGCCATCGCTTTGATTTGTGTTTCAGCAACTTGTATTCACTGCCCTCCATACAACGATACAAGTTTCATCAGGGGCAAGTCCAACTTCCTCAGAAAATAGCATGAAAGTTGCAAAAAAACCCCCTATGACACCGTGTGAGGTGGTTGAAGCGCAAGATAACTCTCGAACGGATCTGCCGATTCGGTCCAAAATATGGCGTTAGTAATATTTTGTCCAAACGTAGTTTAAGTTTGAAGATAAGCCATATCGGTCCACCCCTTCAGGTACCTCCCCCACAAAAGTTCAAAAATGTTCGGAAAAATTGTTCGTACGGTAACTCTTGAAGAGAGTGACCGATTTGGTCCATACTTTACACATCCTAACATATCTACCAAATATAGATCAGGTTCGAATATAGACTTTATTTGTCTACTCCATCCCGTACCTCCCACACACAATTTCGGATAAGTCCACTTTAAGACCTGCTATCGAATCACTTTGATTTTTGTTGAAGCAACTTACACTCGCGATGGTAAAAGTTTTTTCAGGGGCAAGTGTAAAAACCCCCTATTGCACCCCCATGGTCTATGTCGGTCCATTCCTTTAATTACCTCCTCCGCAAAACTTTTGAACTTTAATCCTAATCAACATCTTTGTCGGTTCATGTAAAAAACGTATTTAAATTTACAAAGGCTGAGGGTATATCTCTGTCGGGAAAGCCGACTGGTACTTTTTTACTTGTTGTAACAGAAATATGTGCTTATTTTGGCTATAATATCCTAACTACTATCCCGATGATTATAAGTTTGGTTTCATTTGATTCCCCTTGAAGTCTTTCTTTAAAACTGTTACTTTTTTTGTAATTTTTGACGGGTAAATGGACCTATATTTTCAACAAATTCGGATTACATTTAAAATTGTTCCAATTTTTTGTAAATTCCGCGAATGCTGAGTAACATCTTACAAATATTATGCAATCTACTTAATGACGTCACTTCGTGATAACTTTTTAGTGACAATTGTGCTCAATAAAATAATTAGCGTTTTTATAATAATTTTTTCTTAAAAGCAGAAGTAAAACCGCGATAACATTTGTCCGCAACAACCAAAAATTTGCTCGCGAGCGGATTTGTACTGGGGAATTTTTTCTTAACCTATGACTAAAAATCGTTAATGTAGCGCGAAAAGAAAAAAATTCAATTTTTTGGAAATGGAATATGAAATAATTGGGAACATTTCCCATATATCTTCATATATATTTTACATCATTGGTTGCGTTTTTATTGAGATAACTTTTGCAATTTTGTGTTTTTTTTTTAAATTGTCTGGCTTAATCCCATTGTTGTTGTTTCTTGTTTGTGGATATTCTCCACCAAAGTTATTTTTCAATAATTTCTTCAACAAAAAACTTGTTTATACCCAAACATCAATCGTCACGCTTATACGTGATTAAAAAAAACTTCAATGAGATGTCTTTCCTTGGTAACCTCACCCAACCCATACGAAAGTGTTTGCAAAACAAGATATTTTACATATTCACAGTGGTGCAGGGTATCATATAGTCGGCCCCGCCCGACTTTCATCCTTGCCTTACTAGTTTTACTTTTTTGGGGGGCTGATAACTTTAGTATCTCTGTAAACCAAATGTTTATCCATGAAAAGCTTATGCACAGTGGTAGTGGTGTAGGGAATCACATAGTTGGTCCCGTTCGGAACATAGCCTTTTCTCCCTTTCTTATCAAAAATTGACTAAAGTAAAAGTATTAGACTTAAAAATTTTCTGCAAAAATGGGTTTTTCCAGTTTGGCTTAAGTGTTATGCATGGCTTGCATGTACATATCAGTTATAACGTGATTTTTACAATCGCATTGTCGAATTGTCGTAGGTAATAAGAATATTGATTTTTACAATCGCCTTGTCGAATTGTCGTAGGTAATAAAACAAATGAATAGAGAATATTGTATTAAAGTAAAGTTTTAGTCAACTGCCTCAAAAATGCCACATTGGCGCTGAGGCTACACGTAAACAATTGTAAGAATTTTACAAATAAATAAATGAAATGACAAAAAAATCTTCTATAGTCTACAACTTTTACTCTAGCCACACAGAAAAAAACAAATTCATTCAATTTATAAATAGTGTTCAAAATTGTTTCCAATGTTCAACTTTTTACATTGTATGAACCTAATTCATAAAGCAATAAATACTGGTTTCTTTTTTGTGTGAAACATAAACATTGGATATATGTCTATTCTATTTTGCAAAATATGAACCAATTCATTCATTTTAAAATAATATTCTTTAAAGCACCGACGTAGCCAGGGGGGCCCGGGACCAGCCCCCCCCCCCCTCCCGTAAAACGTAAAATTATATAAGAAAATTACCTTCTTAAGATTTTCTAAAAATTTTTTTACAAAAATAAATCAGAATCGCGCCTTCTTTTGAAAATACTGAAAATTTTGGGTTAATATTGTGGGTTAATATAGGGGTATAGATTTGATGTAATCAATTGGTTTTCAAGTAAATACTCTACTCCCGCAAGTAGTTAAAAAACACGATTTTTCTAACTGCTTATGTTTTAGGCCAAATTCTTGGAAGTACAAAAGCCAAATGAAACTTTTTAAGCGTTGAACGACAGATAAGAGACAATACTATAAGAGAATGCAAATAAAGCACAAAAATTGTGAAAATAACCGAGTTCTACGTAAATTTTTGCAACCACTTTTTGTGGCGTTAAAACAACCAGTGGCAAAAAGTGGGTCAATATTTGCCATTACTTCTTTAATGTATTTTTTAATATCATATCAATTACCAATTCCTTGTTGTTGTTAAAATTTGTACAAAACATATATTAACCATTTTACTTTGCTTTATTTTGAATAAGTTTCCCATGTATAGCCGTTTAAGAGTAAGCCGTATTTTCTCTGCTAAAATGTCATTTGGCCTATCTTTTGAACAAAAACAAAAGATGCGTATTGTCTTTTACGCATAGGAATGTGGGAAGACAAACGAAAAATGTGCTGAAACAGATTATTGTGCCTCAAAATGTACCCTTGGTTTCATGAAATTATTTCAAGGAAACCCTTTTTGTGTGGCTTAAGAATTAAGACTTCCTTTATTTTCTATCATTGTTTTAAGAATTATTTATGTACCAAATAAAATTGGAACCACTTCTTAAGACAGTCATTTCGACAGCTAAAATAGTAAATTGGCAAATGTAAATTTTTAAATAGTTTTTTGGGTAACTCGGTGTGGATGCCGTAAAACTGTAAAAGTTATTTTGCTTTAGGTTTTTTACGAACAACTCATATTCCACAATTTGAATTATTTTATATTTGCCAAGACCACTATGTAAATATTTTTAAAGACATCAAGTCTTTTTTTTATACCCTCAGCCTTTAGGCTAAGGAGGGTATATGGGCAATATTATTGAAAATTTAACATCGTTGAAGCCAAGGTTTACCCGTTTATAACTCGCGAATAGTGGTTGTGTATTGTACAATTTACATGCTTTTGGATAAAATGAAATGTTTTTAGACTTGGCAAAAAATATTGCCCTTCAAAGTTGATTTGCGTGGAAGCTGTGGCTATATTTATGTTAAAAAATGGGTAAAAATGGGTTGAAGCCAACGTGTCTTTTTTTGTTTTCTCTCGATTTGTGATTAAACCACACTTTTCACGATTTGTACGTTAAAGTAAAAGTAGAAGGCAACTAAATAAGGATCATCTCACTAGTGTATAACTTCTCAAAATTTGATCTGCGTCTACCATTAAATGATGCTGACAGTTTGAAGCCAGATTTTAAGTGTTTTTTGAAATTTTCTTTTAATTTCGTTCCGCAAACAGGTTTTTCAAAAAATCATATATAGGAATGAAGAACTCACGATTCTGATTAATTTGATATATGTGTCGTGAATGTAGCCTACACAGCTTCAGAGAAATCTGTATCCAAATACGAAAATTTTGTGCGAACAAATTTCTAAAAATCATATATTTCGGGTCTAATTTGCACAATTGGCATTCGATTTACTCGTGCATGATTGCAAATTTTGGATTTTTACGTTGCGGATCTAATAAATCATTATTCGTTAAAATCCATCTACTAAAACGCGAGATAGGAGAAATTCCAAGGTAGGAAAATCACCTAATATTGTTTTTGAAAATATCGCGCATTTTATCGCGTATTTTGTCGGCCGCTTGCACTACTATGAAAAAACTAGTGCAGCATCTTCCTTTTTGCGGAAACAGAGATTTAAAAACTTCACTGATAAGGGAACTACATTCATTTTATCCCAGAAATAGTGTGTGATGCTACATCCACGGTTCTTGACTGATTGCCTTGAAATAGGTATATATAGATGCAGATTTTCATGGTGACACTAAAACCGGATGCGGAACGAAATTGTATGAACTTTGCGCAAATTAGCGATGTTTTATAGGTTTTTTAATGCTAAGATGCAGCCGATGCTACATCTTAGCGTCCAAATTATATTTCGAAAAATATATACAAATTAAAAGATATGGTCTTGCTGTACATGAAAATCACATGCGGACAAAACGATTTTGATAATTACGCGATTTACACATATTTTAATAATGCATATAAGTTAAAGCGGTTTATTTGAATTCTATTTCCGTTTAAGAAGTCTAATGATTTATTTCAACAACCCGATAACTTTCCTCAATGGGAAACCTTCTATGTGAATGTAGACAAAGCAAAATCCGCCCATTTCCTTGGGAGTTTCAAGAAAAATAAAAGAAGTACTCCTATAGAATTTTTCCAATATTTTCGACTCTAGAATGCATGTGAAAACCATTATTCCAAACCAAAATTAGTTTTTTGCAACACAAATATGTGCTTATTTTGGCTATAATATCCTAACTACTATCCCGATGATTATAAGTTTGGTCTCATTTGATTCCCCGTGAAGTCTTTATTTAAAACTGTTACTTTTTGTAATTTTTGACGGGTAAATGGACCTATATTTTCAAAAAATTCGGATTACATTTAAAATTTTCTAAATTTTTTGTAAATTCCGCGAATGCTGAGAAACATTTTACAAATATTATGCAATCTACTTAATGACGTCACTTCGTGATAACTTTTTAGTGACAATTGTGCTCAATAAAATAATTAGCGTTTTTATAATAATTTTTTCTTAAAAGCAGAAGTAAAACCGCGATAACATTTGTCCGCAACAACCAAAAATTTGCTCGCGAGCGGACTTGTACTGGGGAATTTTTTCTTAACCTATGTACCAAAAATCGTTAATGTAGCGCGAAAAGAAAAAATTCAATTTTTTGGAAATGGAATATGAAATAATTGGCAGTTTTGCCCATATACACTTTGATACAATGAAAATGTGCCTCATCGAAATAATGGTTTTAGACCCCAAGTATATTTGGACGAAATGTGTTTCAGACAATTTTGAGTCGATCTAGCCATGTCCGTCCGTCTGTCTGTCCTGCTGGCTGGAGCGCACGATAACTCTCGAACGGATGAACCGCTTCAGTTCAAATTTTGGCTTTCGTAATATTTTGCCCAAACTTAGTTTAAGTTCGAAGATGAGCTACATCGGTCCACTCCTTCCGGTACCTCCCCCACAAAAGTTCGAAAATGTTCGGAAAGTTTGTGCGCACGATAACTCTTGAAGGGAGTAACCGATTTGGTCCATACTTTGTATAGCATAAACTTTCTACCAAGGTAATATGAGGTTCCAATACGGTCGCAATAGGTCCACTCCTTCGGGTACCTCCCACACAAAATTTCGGAAAAGTTCAGTTTAGGGTCATCTCTCGAATCGCTTTGATTTTTGTTTTAGCAACTTGTATTTACTGCCATCCATACGACGGTACAAGTTTCATTATGGGCAAGTCCATACTTTCTGGGAAAATAGCATGAAAGTTGGAAAAACCCCCTACGAACCCGTGTGCGGTTGTTGGAGCGCAATATAACTCTAGAACGGATCTGCCGATTCGGTCAAAAATTTGGCCTTAGTAATATTATGTCCAAACATAGTTTAAGATTGAAGATAAGCCATATCGGTCCACTCCATCCGGTACCTCCCAAACAAAATTTCGGATAAGTTCACTTTAAGACCTAATATCGAATCACTTTGATTTTTGTTGAAGAAACTTACGAAAGAAATTACGATGGTAAAAGTTTTTTTAGGGGCTAGTCCATACTTCTTGAGCAAACAGCCCGAAGAGTGTAAAAACCCCCTATGGCATCATATGTTGTGGCTGGAGATCCACTTCCATAACGGTCAATGTCGATACATTCCTTTTAGTAGCTCCTCCGCAAAACTTTTGATCTTTAATCCTAATCAATATTTTTGTCAGTTCAAACGCCCAAAAGTTTTAAAACCCCCCTAAATAATTGTTTCAATATACACAGGCTGAGGGTATATCTCTGTCGGCAAAGCCGACTGATACCTTTTTACTTGTTTTATTTTTGCCTTATTAAGGCGAAGGCTATTTATGGTGATATTTAATTAATTCTCTTTCGAGTTGAGCTGTAAGGCCTTTAGAGATACATTGAAAAATTAGGAGTCTACCGAAGTCCCACGCATCCAACCATTACACTACGTTTCACTGGTGGTAAAGCCGATCTTCAGGTGTATTAGGATGAAGTCTAGTTGCTTGCTCCTGAACATTTTTGACAAGATGAACGATAGGAAACCAGAATTTCCCTGAGGGAAGATCAACGATTGGACACCAGAATTAGTCTTTTAGTCAGCATTAGTTCTCTGTCAACAAAATTACTATTGGCCTTAGAAATTCTTTGTGATAAAATCCCCGATTGACCACCAAAATTTCATTATAATTTCCAGGATTGGCTACCAAAATGACTTTATGCAAATAACTACAATTGGAAATAACAAAATATCCATGATTGTTCTTTATGAAAATAACCTGTTTGAGCCCCAGAATTGTCTGTTAAAAGAAACACGATTGGAAGTCACAATTTTTCTATTAACAGATTCACGTTTTGTCACCAGAATGTGTCTACTTAAAATACAAGATTGGAAGTAAGAAATATTCTACTAATAACCCATGTCTTGGCGCAAGAACTTTTATAGTAACAGACCCTCGTGTGGGAACCCTAACAACACTGTATGTAATTTTTTGAGTCATGGAAATTTAGCAATTTTTTGACACGGCAGCGTTATAAAAAAGAGGATGTCTCACCATTTTTCCCATCACTTTTATAACTCCTGAATCCTGCCTGTCAGGCGATCTTGCGCAAACAATTCGAATTGAGGATATTTTGTAAATACAGACCCAAACGACAAGAAACCCTAGTTGGGTTTTGTTGTGTCAGATCCATCTCGTATTTTATTGCCCCATCTAAACAAGGTTAAATATTGAGTTTTTAAAGAAATTCGGGGCCATATCTCTGAAATCAATGCGAACCTTCTTCTGACCTCTGAAGCAAATGTATGTAGATAAGGACAAGAATAAAATATTTGGAGAAATAACGAACTCGAAAAGTTGCATTTATTGCCTCAAATTTCAAAATATATGCAAAAATTCCACAATTTTTACACTTTTCTCGCCGTATCTCCAAAACCGTTAATTTTTTTCGGAATATTTTCTTTTTGAAAAATATTCCACGGAATGTAATACACAACTCTTCAGAATATGCCATTGTTGTAAAATGCCTCTATGCCGTTGTTTTCAGCACATTTTTCAACGACGATTTAATAAAAATGTCAATAATGTAGTGAAATCCGAAATGCGAGAATAAACTCATGGTGTGAACTGTGTTTGAAATACGTGTTGTAAAAGATATGATGCAAAATACCGCTGAAACAACATGAATTAAGCATTCAGAATGTTCTAAAGAATTGTTGAGAACTTTATTTGGAAGATTTTTGCAAAAGGTTACTTGGTTCAACTCTCAATAGTTTAGCCGATACTGACCAGAATTTCAGTAATAATGTAAAATTGTCTATATCTTATAGATTTTGACGCCCTAGATGGAGTTTATCTTATGTGGTTTTTTCAAACGAAAAGTTTTACTAGTTTAGGGCTACACTATTGCTAAAGACAGCAAGGCCAAATTCCTATTCATTTCTGAGATAAAGGCCTGATAAATGCAAAAAAGTATAGATTTAGCCCGGTTTAGATGAGGCCATAAAATCCGAACTGGATCTGACAGGACAAAACCCTACTAGGGTTTTTGTAGTCTAAATATGTTCTTTCAAAAAATGCATACTAGAAGTTGTTTGCTTTTTCAGTGTTGCATAGTGATATATTACATCCAAATATGAACCGATTTCAATATGCACATATAAATAAATAAATAAATATGTCGAAGCCAAAAAAAAAAAAAAAAAATATTTTAAATATTTTAAGGTATTTAAATATTTAAGGTATTTTAAGGTAATTAAACTACGTTGGTCTTACCGAAGTGAATGGTACTTACATATATCATCTCGATGTGAGTTATAGTCAATTCCTGAAGTTTACTGACGACGGCCTCCAATTTGATAAATGATATGCTCAGAAATATATGTGACTATTATTGAATTGAACATTCATATATTAAAACCGATTTATGATTTTGCAAAGTGTTCTAAAAACAAGAAAAAATTGGTGAATATCGTCACACATCGTCAGCAATAAAAGTCTAAAACAAGGTTTACATCATTATTAAATACCAAATTTTTGCTAACATGAACTTCCAAAATGTTGGTCCGGTGCCCCCCCCCCCCCCCCCAAAATGAAATCCTGGCTACGTCCCTGCTTTAAAGCAAGAACAAGTTACTTATATTCAAAACTCTGTTTATATTTTTTAAAAATTTATTTTTTCTATACAAATTTTATTTTTTTATTATATTTTGAAATTTGTTTTTTTTTTGTTTTATTTTGAAATTATTATTTTTATTACTGTTCTTTAGACGTTTCTCTTCTAATTGATTTTTCCTAACCATATGTACATACATGTTGAGTCCATCAGCAATAGCTTGAGTTATTAGATATTGCATTTATGCATATTAAAGAAATTCAAAAATTGTATATGCGAAATAATGCTATTGATATAATGAGTGTTTTCCGACAACAAACGAAATCTATACGTGTGATTTGTTAGTGTGGTGTTTGTTTAGGCTGTTGTACTTTAAAGCACAGGCAAAGTCATTAGCTCTGTTCCTTTACGTGGAAGAATCTTCAAGTTTTACAACTTTTTACTCGAAAAGCGTTCCTTTACTTCAGACACCATATAATTCATATGGAACCAGATTACAACTTTTGCTACTTTTGCCGGTTTTACCACTTTCAAAAAACAAAATTGCAATAGTGTCAAAAATTCCTAAAATGCTCCGAAATGGCGCGATTTGAGAACAAATTGGTCCAGAACGCTTTGGTAATGATTTTAAATTAGATTACAAAAAAATAAAAGAATTAATTAAAAGCAAATATGTTGTCATAACAGCTAAAATTAAAAAATGCGTTACTGAACTTCAATGCATTTGGTGCGGAAACTTTTTTCGCAATAGAGAAAAATTGGCACCGTATTTCATAATAGTTTTCCATGCTCTACACGGCTATGTAGTGGTATTTTTGATATTTGCAAAAAAGTGCAAAAAGTTATAAACCTAGTGTACATGAACATAAAAATTTGTCCATTCACTTTAAAAGAGGCGCGTTCAAATTATGGACAAAACAAATTATGAACGGAATTAGTAAAAAAATCATACTTTTGTTTTTTCTGTGCACTTTCTGATACACTCCGGTTCATCTGAATAGAACCAACCAATATTTGTCTACAAATACCGTTATATCTGACGAAAGGAGAGGAATTGTAAATTATAATTTTGTGGACATGTAGAGCATATAGTAGCCGATATTTTCAATACCTAACATGTTTCACATACATATGCGTTAAAATGGTACTTTTTACTCGCTTTATGAAAAAATGTCAAAATATTAGCATTTTTTAATGGTTCACCAGGATAGAACCACCCTAAGAATTTACACAAATCCTTTGTTAGATGTGGTAAACTTTAACAAAAAACTATTTATAATTATAAATAAATGCCGTTAGTGTTGATTGCCAACAAACATTGTGCAAAAATTTGTATTAGGGTCTTGAAATTTGTTGAAAATCGAGGCTTAGAGCTCCAAAAAATATTTTTATGAAGAAATCGGTAGAAACAATTTATAAAGACAAAATTTTATACTGAATTATGTTCAAATTTTTCTATACTACAATAAAATTACAAAAAAGTCACATTTGATAGGTTTATGAGTCCGAAACAGAGGAAAGTGAATGCAAATCGATGGGTTCCACCCAGTTTTGTTGGCTGTGGACATCTACAGGCCCAAACAAATAAAGAAAATTCCACCGCCGAACGCTTCATGTCAACATCAAGGGTTTGATTTAGAAGATATCTCATGACAAGGAAAGCACAGAAACATAGGCGCTATTTTTTGTGTAATAACGGATCAGAAAAATTTTTTCGGTGATTATACTATAAGGGAAAGATGTGTGAGCATCATAACCATCAAAATTAAACCCTGTGCTTTCGAAAAAATTAATGTCCGCCTTTCCCTATCGCTAAGCTGTTTCCTTACATCAAATGTCTTAGAACATTTTGAAATTCCAAGGACTTGATGGTGAGATGGAGCGTTCGGCGGTGGAATTTTCTTTATTTTTTGGACCTGTAGATGTCCACAGCCAACGAGACTGGGTGGAACCCATCGATTTGCATTCACTTTCCTGAGATAAAATATGAAATTTTGTATTGGAAAGGTAGAATTTTGAATTATCTTTACGATATTTCCTCTGTTTCGGACTCATAAACCTATCAAATGTGACTTTTTTGTAATTTTATTGTAGTATAGAAAATTTTGAAAATAGTTCAGTACAGAATTTTGTCTTTATAAATTGTTTCTACCGATTTCTTCATAAAAATATTTTTTGGAGCTCTAAGCCTCGATTTTCATCAAATTTCAAGACCCTAATTCAAGTGTTTGCACAATATTTGTTGTCAATCAACACTAACGGCATTTATTTATAATTATAAATAGTCTTTTGTTAAAGTTTACCACATCTAACAAAGGATTTGTGTAAATTCTTAGGGTGGTTCTATCCTGGTGAACCATTAAAAAATGCTAATATTTTGACATTTTTTCATAAAGCGAGTAAAAAGTACCGTTTTAACGCATATGTGAAACATGTTAGGTAGTGAAAATATCGGCTACTATATACTCTAAATGTCCACAAAATTATAATTTACAACAACATTTTTGGAATGCATGGCATCAATTAGTCATTACTTATAATAGCAAACACTAACGCTTCAACAAAATCAGCGTTGTGGGAATTATTTTCTATTTCAATGCTTATTTTGACTGGACTATCTATGTGCAGTACATGCACATTTTAAAATGTGTCTGTGTGTATGATTCATAATTTCATTTGCCTAATGTCATCTGCTCAACTTTGTTTTGTCGCTGACATGGATCAATCGAAGATTGTTATGGAGGTTATTTTCCACTCGAGTTAAAAATTGGAACAAACAAAATTAGCTCCACCGCTTTTTATCTATTCATACGGAGCTTTGTTCAATGTGAAACGTCAATGTTGTTTTGACATCTAACTATGTATATGATACAAACGTATGGGTTAAGTGTTTTCCATTTCATTGATGAATCACATTCACGTCTCCTTTTAATGGTAACGTGGGCATTTGAAATTGATATGAATTCATCAATATTGATTGATGTTATTTAAAAAAAAAAATAAATTAAAATTTAAATAAATTAAAATTAACCAGTAAGGAAAGGATCAAAGTCGGTCGGGGCCAATATATAACAATATGCTACCCTAGAATACTGTGAATATGTAAAGTATATATTGGAGATATAATTGCTTAAGTCTGGAGTATTATCCCATTGGCTTAACTTCATCATTACTTTCTTTACAGAGAGTAATATTTACAAAACGCACTGGCAGCTTGCAAACTTTACTGATCGCTACCAATATCATGATTTCATCCCGGCGAAGGGAATTATCAATTGGCTTTTTTTTGAAATGATGATTTTTCTAGTGAAAACCTGAACTCATCAAATTTGGACAGATATAGGGTGTTTGGTGCAGCAAATACGTGAAATCGGGCGAAAAAATATATGAGAATTATATCCAAATCCGAACCGATTGCTATATAAATTGGTATATTTATTTTTAGACCGAATTCCGTAACACATTCCAAATTTCATCGATATCAGATATGTGCTGCCTGTTTTGTGGAGCAAATACGAGAAATCGTTCGAAAATCTGTATAGGAACTATGTCCGAATCTGAACGCGATCCGGCATATGATGCTGGCAGCTGTTGAACTTAAATGTGGCGTGACCTTTCTCTTCCAACATTTGCTGTAGACGAACAACAACGCCTGTCTTTTAGCTTTATTCACGCAACAATCATCAAAATTGATCTACAGAGGTAGAACACTAGGGTTATGATTTTTTGACATCTTTCTCAAAAATGATTTCCTATAGTGAGAATGAATGAACTTTTGCCTACTAATGCCTAAAATAACGTTATATCTTTTTTATTTTAAAAAGGTTCCGCAAAGGTTTGAAAAATCCTATAAAACGAAAAAAAAATTTACTCAAAAAATAATTTCCTTTTGCACTAATGAATGACCTTTTTTGCCTATTAATGACTAAAATAACTATTATTCCATTTTTATATAGAAAAAGGTCCGGCACAAATCACTTTTAATTTTTATGAAATATGAAATAAAGTTATACAATATAATACTAGATGACCCGGTCCGCGTTGCTGGCCCGTTTCTTTTTGGGTTTCCGTGTAAACATTTATAACCTATCTACATATTTATATATTTACCCCTTTTCAGATGTAATTCGAATCATTAATGTAATTTGAGAATTCCATTTGTAATTCGTAACATTTTATTTGTAATTCGAGAATTCCATTTGTAATTCGAAACATTTCAATTGTAATTCGAATTATTTCATTTGTAATTCGAATTTACCCATTTGTAGTTCGAATTATTCCATTCTTCTTGAAACTTCATAAAATATTTTTTAGCACAACTCGCATGTAATGTTTTTTTTTGTTTTTTTTTTGTTTCCGTTTGTAACACTTCGACTTTTTTTGGTCAGCATGAAAATATGTCGATATAGCGATGTTCTTCACCTGAAATCAAGATACAGCACGCAAGAACTTGTAATTTGGTACAAAACGTAGTTTTGTGGTTTTAGCCGCATTATCCTACTAAAGTGGCTGGATAATTTGGTGTTTAGTGTTCGTTGAGGATATGTCCGCATAGAATGGTCGGTACAGGTACCTCAAAGATTTCGACACTTTTAAGGGTTTTAGCTAAATTAATCAACAAAAATGGCTATAATTCGGTATTAAGTCTCTGCCCAGAATTATTGGTTTAGTTCCACGTCCTGATATAGCTACCGTAGAATAGTACCTCCCGATTATAGATATATTGGAGGTTTTAGTTTCATAATCCTACCGAAATGGCCACAATTTGGTATTTAGTCTTCTTTGTGGGTACAAAACCTTTCCGCATGGAACGTTGCGTACAGGTCTAGTTTTTATACCCTCAGCATTTATTCTAACGAGGGTAGTATATACACTTTCATACGGGCAAAATGTGCCTAATCGAAATAATGGTTTTAGACCCCAAGTACGATTGGACGAAATGTGTTTCAGACAATTTGGAGTCGATTGAGCAATGTCCGTCCGTCTGTCTGCCTAGCTGGACCGCACGATAACTATCGAACGGATGAACCTATTCGGTTCAAATTTGGGCTTTCGTAATATTTTTCCCAAACTTAGTTTAAGCTCGAAGATGGCCTATATTGGTCCACTCCTTCCGTTACCTCGGTAAAATTGTGCGCACGATAACTCTGGAAGAGAGAAACCAATTTGGTCCATACTTTGCCCATCGTGAATTTTCTACTAAACTAAGATGAGGTTCCAATATGGACTCAATCGGTCCACGCCTTCGGGTACCTCCCACACAAAAGTTCGGCCTGATCTCGAATCGTTTTGATTTTTGTTGAAGCATCCTTTATTCACTGCCCCCAATACGGCGGTACAAATTTCATCAGGGGCAAGACCCTACTTCCTGAGAAAATAGCCTGAAATATTCAAAAAACCCCTATGACACCGTGTGTAGTGGTTGGAGCGCAAGATAACACTCGAACGGATCTGCCGATTCGATCCAAAATTTGGCCAATTTGGCAAATTTGTCCAAACTTAGTTTAAGTTTGTAGTAGTTTGTTATTCATATTTATATCTTATTTGAACTTGTTATTTCTGTTCGTTTGTTACCCAGTCTTATATACACTACTTTGAATATTATTATGTATGAGTTAGCCTACTATAATTTATTTCAATCTATACTTTCTAAAATGTGTCAAATGAAAATAAATAAAGATTCAGTTTTGAAATATTTGTGAAAGAGAACAGACGTGTTTAAATTATTACGGCCTACAATTTTCAGAAGTGGGATCGATTTTTTTTTCTCTCAAAAATTTTTGTGTTCGTTTGCAATGGAGAATATTATTGCAAAACCTGTGGCGGACAAAGCGGAAAATGTTTGTGGGGATGAACGTTATGAAGTTGCAAAGGATTTTGGAAAAGGCAAGAAGGAATCTATTGAAACGTCAAAGAAGTTTGGAAGAATTCATGAAGTACATCAGAATGGTGCAATAGCAGAACAGAGAAATGAGGCTGTAGAATTTAAAATGTTGGAGATGGAACTGCAACTTTTGAGGCAAGAGCAAGAACTGTTGTTGCGTGAGAATGAATTTTTGAAAAGAGTGATGGAATATGAAAAGGGGAATGCTGGTTTTGAATATGCTGGACAAAAAGAGTTTTGCGTGAAGCAGTTTGGAAGTGGAAATAGAGATGGTGAGAAAATAGATCCGATGATTGCAATCATTAAGGATATTGTCCCTGATTATGATGGCGTTGTACAACCTGACGTTTGGGTAAGCCAATTCCGGGGAATCCTCAAAGTTTATCATGTGAATGAGAAGACCGCAAAGGCTCTATTGTTGAGCAAACTAAAAGGAAAGGTCCAGAAGTGGTTACACAACAAACCGAATTTTGTTACCCAAGATGTCGATGTTTTGTTGAATGAAATTAAAGATGTTTTCTCCGTGAAGGTAAACAAACTTTCGTTGCGTCGTAAGTTTGAAGCGAGAACATGGCAATACGAAGAATCATTTATAGATTATTATAATGACAAAATATGACTCGCTAGCAACGTATACATCGGGGATGATGAATTGATTGATAGCATAATAGACGGGATTCCTGATAAACAGCTCAAAATTCAGGCAAGCTTACAATGTTATAAAGATAGATCTCAACTTTTGCAAGCCTTTTCGAGAATTAGTTTAGAGAAACCGAAAACGCTGTATACGAGTGGAGTACTTCAAAGAAATCCGGGCTATAATGTCAAATGTTTCAACTGCAATATCTTGGGTCACATGGCTACGGATTGTAAGAAGCCGAAGAAAGCTTTTGGAGCATGTTATGGATGTGGAAGTCTAGAACATCTGGTTGCAACCTGTCCCAATATAAACAGTGAAGCTCAACTAGTAGAAGAGAGATCAAATGATGAAAATAGGAACATGTTTATGCAATCGATTATGGCAATTGACATCGAAGAAAGTGGCGTATGTGAACCTAAAATTGTTAAATGTCTTGAAATTAGTGACAGGAAAAAGTTTTTTGTGCATAGTTCCGGGAAAAGAAAGCAAAATGTAGACGCACAAAGTTTGAGTAACGGTGTACCAGCATTGGGTTCGAACACATTTGAAGACAATTTAATAATTTGCCAAAATAGACATAGAAAGCAAAAAGGCATATTTGATCAGATACAGAAAAATGAAATTTCGAAAGCGGATTTAAGTGTAAACCGCGAATTAAGAAGAAAAGAAGCAAAGAAAAAAAGGAAGTACTTCAATGCAATCATGAACATTACTTTAATATAACCCGAAAAGAACCAAGAACTTATAAGATCGGAGATTATGTATCGGTAAAAAATCTCGAGAGTTCTGGAGGTGTTTCGAAAAAACGCATACATAAGTTTAGAGGTCCATATAAAGTAACAAACATAATAGATAATAATCGTTATTTGGTTCAAGATGTTGACGGCTTTCAGTTGTTTCGAAAAGGTGGGCGGGCGGTCTCAAATATGGGCCCTTGGTATAATAGTGGTTGTGGAGTGATAGCCAATGAGAGATCAGGAGCTCTCTCGGTCAGAATGGCCGAATTGTAGTAGTTTGTTATTCATATTTATATCTTATTTGAACTTGTTATTTCTGTTCGTTTGTTACCCAGTCTAATATACACTACTTTGAATATTATTATGTATGAGTTAGCCTACTATAATTTATTTCAATGTATACTTTCTAAAATGTGTCAAATGAAAATAAATAAAGATTCAGTTTTGAAATATTTGTGAAAGAGAACAGACGTGTTTAAATTATTACGGCCTACAAGTTCTAAAATGGTCCATATCGAAAATGTTCGGAAAAATTGTGCTCACGATAACTCTTGAAGGGTCCATACTTTACGCATTCTTATATATCTACCAGATAGAGATCAGGTTTGAATATGGACTATATTTGCCCATATATTTGCTCTTGACTAATTTTGATTTCTGTTGAAGCAACTTGCAATCGCTATCTCAGTTACGACGGTAAAAGTTTTTTCAGAGGCAAGTCCATACTTCTTGGGAAAATAGCCTGAGAGTTGTAAAAAACCGCTATGGCACCATATGTAGTAGTTGGAGAGCACAATAACTCTCGAACTGATAGACTGATTTGGTTCAAAATTGGGTCTTCGTCATATTTTGTCCAAACTTAGTTTAACTTATAAAATGGCCCATATCGATCCTCTCCTTAGGATACCTCCCCCACAAAAGTTCAACATTTGTGTCCAAGTGCAGTTTAGGCTCTGTTTGGAGATCCTTAGCAAATGTATACCGATGATGTTTTTTGTGGTCCTGTTTACAGCCATATATGTTTTCCGTGGGCAAGTCCATGCTTCCTGCTATACTGGAAATGACTAGTGGGCGCGATATCTATCGAAAATATATGACTCTCAAAATAAGATCTACTTCCGTAATGCACTATGTCTGTCCATTCCCTCCTCCGCAAAACTTTTGAACTTTAAACCTAAACCACATTTTTGTCCGCAAGTTCAAATGTCCAAAAAGTGACACAAAATTCTGAAAATACCCTAAATACATTCGATGAAAGTTGCAATTCACATAGGCTGAGGATATATCCCTGTCGGCAAAGCTGACTGATACTTTTTTACTTGTTTTAGTTTTTGTTTTTTTTTCATCTATGAACATTGTAGCTTCAGAATCCGCAAAAATGTCTTAGGTGTAAGCACCTTCCATTTAAATTTAATTCAAGAGCCCCATGCCTCATGTAACGGTACCTTCCGATTTTAGGTGTTTTGAGGAGTTTAGCTACATTTATTGGCCGAACTATCTGTAATTTTACACTTAACAATCCCAGTGGTCATGTTTTCGTATAGCCCCCATATAACGATACCGCCATTATACATTTTGAGATACATTTACTGAACTTATTTAAGCTTTGGGGTGTTTCCATCAAAAATTGTGGACAGGAAAGAAAACTCATTATACCATTTTAGTTCAAATACTCTCAGCCGATAGGAAAAAGTGGTCTAATTAAAAAAATAACCGTTATTTTCAAATGTACGATGGCGCAATTTTTTCGTTGACAATTTCATACTTCCTGAGATAATGAACCAACAGGTGCAAAAAATATTTCGGCACCAACTAAACCGGGTAGTACGTAAAATAACCCTCGCTGGGAGAAATCTATTTGTTTCAAACGTTGTACATCGGATTATTTTTTACATATATATTGACTACATCGAACCATTCCTTCGGGCACCTCACACACAAAGTTTGGAAAGAGTGCAGTTCAAGGACCCGTCTGGAATCGTTTTAAAATTCTTGGAAGCATGTTGTATATGCAGCTCTTGTTACGATGGTACTCCTGAGAAAATGGCCCAAAAACTCACCCCTTTTTTATTTTTTATGGACGTAATGATAGCGCACTATCTATAGTGATACTCCACAGGAACCGCCATCCTAGGACCGCTCTCGCTTTACTTCAGGATGACGTTTTTTAATTGATATTTTCAGTTCCCATTTAAATGAGGGAACATAATGATTAGGGGTTCGATTTTGTCGTTGGTAAGCTGTTTTTCGGAAACTCCTATAGGCGTCAAAAGTATTGTATTTACATATCGCTCATTTACTCAAAGAGTGACACATTTCAAAAAACCAAGTTTGGAGTAAAACCTTAAAAAGGTTATTACACAAAAAATAAAATAACTATTTCAGCTTTAGTCCATATTTTGTTGTAGGGAATACTATAGTTTCAGTTGTCACCAAACAACTTCATCAGTTCCCTTTTTCGCCGACTCTGTATCGATAAACAGGTCAATAAAGCCATTTAGCAAATTAAATAAAATGAGAAATTTGCTGTATGGCCCTAATAAAAAACGCCAACAACAATAATAGGCATCAGCACGGCCTTGTTGACCAATGCGTAATGCAAAAACAACTTTCTTGTTGTTTTTACCCCCGCTTATTGAAGCAACACTCCTATGTTCGTATTCTTTGCGAAGCAAAGACGACATAAAAACAGTGGTGGATATGAAATTCTTTTTTCACACAAAGTTTGGAAAGAGTGCAGTTCAAGGACCCGTCTGGAATCGTTTTAAAATTCTTGGAAGCATGTTGTATATGCAGCTCTTGTTACGATGGTACTCCTGAGAAAATGGCCCAAAAACTCACCCCTTTTTTATTTTTTATGGACGTAATGATAGCGCACTATCTATAGTGATACTCCACAGGAACCGCCATCCTAGGACCGCTCTCGCTTTACTTCAGGATGACGTTTTTTAATTGATATTTTCAGTTCCCATTTAAATGAGGGAACATAATGATTAGGGGTTCGATTTTGTCGTTGGTAAGCTGTTTTTCGGAAACTCCTATAGGCGTCAAAAGTATTGTATTTACATATCGCTCATTTACTCAAAGAGTGACACATTTCAAAAAACCAAGTTTGGAGTAAAACCTTAAAAAGGTTATTACACAAAAAATAAAATAACTATTTCAGCTTTAGTCCATATTTTGTTGTAGGGAATACTATAGTTTCAGTTGTCACCAAACAACTTCATCAGTTCCCTTTTTCGCCGACTCTGTATCGATAAACAGGTCAATAAAGCCATTTAGCAAATTAAATAAAATGAGAAATTTGCTGTATGGCCCTAATAAAAAACGCCAACAACAATAATAGGCATCAGCACGGCCTTGTTGACCAATGCGTAATGCAAAAACAACTTTCTTGTTGTTTTTACCCCCGCTTATTGAAGCAACACTCCTATGTTCGTATTCTTTGCGAAGCAAAGACGACATAAAAACAGTGGTGGATATGAAATTCTTTAGTTCGACTCAAATTGTAGGGTAAACAGCTTTAGGGCCATACAGCAAATTTCTCATTTTATTTAATTTGCTAGATGGCTTTATTGACCTGTTTATCGATACAGAGTCGGCGAAAAAGGGAACTGATGAAGTTGTTTGGTGACAACTGAAACTATAGTATTCCCTACCCTTCGCCCGCAACTAATCAATTTCATATCCACTTTAAAATATTTTGTTGTTATTCAAACAATTGAATTACAACAAAATATGGACTAAAGCTGAAATAAACACAAAGATGTAAAATTCTGCAGTCCAACAATAAAAAACGCCAACAACACTAAAATAACTATTGGGATCATCTTTAGTAAAGATATTGTCAGATATCCGGCAAAATGTCTGTGCAAGATCAAGCATTATTCGAATTGTTTTAGTACTTCATAACCTCAAAAAACTTTTTTTATTTATGCTAAACTCCTAGAAAACAAGCTGTAACTCGCTGAGTTTTAGAGATATCCACATGAAAATTTGACGCAAGATAAAATAGAAGTCGTAGAAAAAATAGAAATTGCTAACTCAAAACTGAGTTATGCCACTCTTTGAGTAAATGAGCGATATGTCGTTTCTTTTGGTCCGAGGCTGAGGGTATATCTCTGTCGGCACAGCTGATAACACTGTGACACAAAATGGAACTCAAAGTCTGGGGGGTGGAAAATTTCTTTTGAATATGAAAGCCCTTGATGAGTATACTAAGAACCCAAAAGGAAATTTTCGCCATAGGTCAAGTTTCTGAGATATCGCGCGATGAAGTTTTTGATTTTTTCCCTATAATACTTGGGAAAATAGCTCCATATCTCTATTTGGCGTTGCTGTAGCTTCGTTTTGAGGTGACATGTCTTCAGTGAAATCGATTGGCGAATCTTTTTGTAGAACATTACATTCTTCTAACTCAATGTCTTTCATGTCCTTTTCGTCCTTTATTTCTTGAACCGTAGTGAAAGTACCACAAGATGAGATTTTTCAGCATCCAAATATTCTACAAAAATGTTGCTCAGAAGATTTTAGGTACGGTTCCCTTTGACAACTAATCGATTTTGTCCCGTTTTCATTGTCCTTTTTGACATTTAATCGGTTTTGGTTCAGAAATAAACTATGTTTTGTTTTTCTGTATATTCGTCATTGGGTATTTATTGGTATGTACACATAACTATTGGTTATTGCTTATGTATACATCTGGGGTGCTTCTGAAATATTTACCACACATAGCTATTGTAATGATGAACACGTTAATAACAAATTTTCATGGAGGATAGATCCGGTTATCTCAATTTTGGAACCGGATATTCCGACATTAAAACCGATTTTTGAACCGGTTTTAAGTAACCTATTAAACTTATATGTATACCGTTAAAAAGCTTATAGAGTTGTCAATCAAATTAAATTAATTCGCTTCTAAAAACTTTGTTAGTTGCAATTCTAGAACAAAAAAACCGTTTTCTTAAACCGTTTTTAAGGAAAAATATCAATACGCGCAAATACGGAGATCAAAGGCTGGGGGGCGAACAATTCTTTTTGGCGATGAAAGTCGATGAAGGTAATATTACGAACCCGGAAGGGCAGTTATGCCGTAGGTCAAACTTCTGAGTTATAGCGAAATGAATTCTTTCTTAACAAACTATACATACCTACATGATAAAAACCCTAACGAAATTTGATCGCGCCATAACTCAGAAGTTTGACCTACGGCATAACTGCCCTTCCGGGTTCGTAATATTACCTTCATCGACTTTCATCGCCAAAAAGAATTGTTCGCCCCCCAGCCTTTGATCTCCGTATTTGCGCGTATTGATATTTTTCCTTAAAAACGGTTTAAGAAAACGTTTTTTTTGTTCTAGAATTGCAACTAACAAAGTTTTTAGAAGCGAATTAATTTAATTTGATTGACAACTCTATAAGCTTTTTAACGGTATACATATAAGTTTAATAGGTTACTTAAAACCGGTTCAAAAATCGGTTTTAATGTCGGAATATCCGGTTCCAAAATTGAGATAACCGGATCTATCCTCCATGAAAATTTGTTATTAACGTGCTCATCATTACAATAGCTATTTGTGGTAAATATTTCAGAAGCACCCCAGATGTATACATAAGCAATAACCAATAGTTATGTGTACATACCAATAAATACCCAATGACGAATATACAGAAAAACAAAACATAGTTTATTTCTGAACCAAAACCGATTAAATGTCAAAAAGGACAATGAAAACGGGACAAAATCGATTAGTTGTCAAAGGGAACCGTACCTAAAATCTTCTGCGCAACATTTTTGTAGAATATTTGGATGCTGAAAAATCTCATCTTGTGGTACTTTCACTACGGTTCAAGAAATAAAGGACGAAAAGGACATGAAAGGCATTGAGTTAGAAGAATGTAATGTTCTACAAAAAGATTCGCCAATCGATTTCACTGAAGACATGTCACCTCAAAACGAAGCTACAGCAACGCCAAACAGAGATATGGAGCTATTTTCCCAAGTATTATAGGGAAAAAATCAAAAACTTCATCGCGCGATATCTCAGAAACTTGACCTATGGCGAAAATTTCCTTTTGGGTTCTTAGTATACTCATCAAGGGCTTTCATCTCCAACAGAAATTTTCCACCCCCCAAAAATGCTGCTGCACAGTGTAATTTATACTTGTTTTCTTGTTATTTCAGTTTTAAAGACCGGTTTCACTAAGACGATTCGAAACCAAATTCATTCGAGCTACCATCGAACTTCTGAAAAATATTTGGTTCACTTTTGTTTTTAATCAAACCAAAATTTGCAATGGGGTATAAAACTTTCCATATGAAATATGTCGATATAGTTCCAGGCCTTCATATAGCCCCCATAGGAAGGTAACTCCAGATTTTTAGTATTTTGAAGATTGTGACCTGAATATTCCTCCGAAATGACTGAAATATTTATTTAGTCTTTGTTGGTGGTATAAAACTTTCCACCAGATATGTGTCGGCCATAGAACGGTACTTCCCAATTTTCTGTATTATGACCACAATTATCCATCAAAATGCTTGAAATTTGGTATATAGTCTTCGTTGGGGTATTCAGCTTTCCCTTCTAAATATGTCAGTATAGCTCCACGCCTTTATATAGCCCCTCAATATTCCACCGAAATGGCTGAAATTTGGTATTTAGTCTTCGTTGGGAGTATAAAACTTTCCCCCACGAAATTTGTCCGTACAGATCCACGCCTTCATATATCGCCCATAGAACGGTGCCTCCTGAAGTTAGACACATTGTTTTACCGAAATTGCTTGAATTTGGTATAAACGAAAGGAAACTAGTTGTTCGGTTTTACTTCAATACAACTCGTGATGAACGGTAACAAGTTCGGCCGGGCCCAACTTAAGGCTTTCTTACTTTTTTATTATTTGTTGATTTTCCGCAAAAATAAAAATAATTTTTGTAATTATTTAAAGTATGTTTGGACGAAATCCGGTTCAGAAAATTTCGATTCGATTTAGCAACGTCCGACTACCTGTCCGTCCGTCTGTCTGTCTGGATGGCTGCTGCGCACGATAACTCTCGAACGGATGAACCAATTTGGTCCAAAATTTGACTTTCGTAATATTTTGTCCAAACTTAGTTTAAGTTCGAAGATGGGCCATATCGGTCGACTCCTTCAGGTTCCTCCCCCACAAAAGTTCAAAAATATTCGTAAACATTTTGAGAACGATAACTCTCAAATGTAGCGACAGATTTGGTCCATACATTACACATCGTAAAATTTCTACCAGACATAGATGAGGTTCCAATATGGACTCTATCGGTCTACTCCTTCGGGTACCTCCCACAAAATTTCGAAAAAAGTTCCTTTGGGACCTTTAATTTTTGTTGTAACAACTTGTATTTGCTGCTCACATACGACAGTACAAGCTTTATAAGCGGCAAGTCCATACTTCCAAAGTTGTAAAAAACCCCTATGACACCAAGTGTAGTGGTTGGAACATATGATAACTCTTGAACGGGTCAACCGATTTGGCTCAAAATTTGGGTTTAGTAATTAATATTTTGCCCAAACTTAGTTAAAGTTCGAAGATGGATAACTCTCGGAGAGATAACTCTACCACTCCACTCCTTCGGGTAGCTCCTACACAAAATTTCGTAAAATTGAAGTTTAAGACCGAATCGTTTTGATTTTTGTTGTAACATCTTATATTCACAGCCCCCATTACGACGGGCAAGTCCAACTAGTTGAGAAAATAGCCCAAAGCTGTATAAAACCCCGTGACAACTTTCGAACTTTGCATATCTCTTTTTCGTGGACAAGTCATTGCTTTCAGACCAACTGAAATGACTGGTGGGCACAATAACTATCAAAAGGAATGATTCCCAAAATAAGATCCACTTCCAAAATGGCCTATGTCGATCTATTCCTTCAAGTACATGCTCCGCAAAATTTTGAGCTTCAAACCAAATATATTTTTTGTCGGCAAATTCCAAAAAGGGCCACAAAATCTGTAATCCGTAGATTCGATATTGCCAATAGATGAACATTTCAATCCACACAGGCTGCGGGTATAGCTGGCTGATACGTTTTTTACTTGTTTCTTTTTCTGAGAATAAAAACCGCTTTAACTTTTGCACGGATCGGCCAATTTTGTGAACGCGAACGGATTTTAAACCAAAATTTTTTCCTTAACCTCTATATTTAAATCGTAGATATGCTCGCAACATTTTTTTTAATTTTTCCAAATGGAATTGCAAAAGAAATTTTGTTTTTACCTTATATATACCCAGCAAAATTAAATGGAAGTGATTCCATGTGAAATCATGATTTCACTGGTTCTTTTGCATGAGTGCGAAAGGTGTCGTGATAGATCCGATCGTTTTCATCGATTTTTCATGAGTGCAATTGAAGTCGTGAATGATCCGATGTTTTTCATCGAATTTTCATGAGTGAAATTGAAGTGGTGAAAGATCCGATATTTGTCATAATATTGTCATGAGTTTAAATAAATTGATAAGTACCCGCACAATAAATCATCAAATCTTCGTGTACCCGAATAATTGTGTACTTGCAGATGTAATTGTTAAAATGAAAATAAAAGTCAGATGAAAGTGATCGATAGTGGCAAAATTTATATATTTTAACTAAAAATACAATGTAAATTGATATATTTTGTGTTTGGAAACCTGTTTCATTTTGTGGATATTAAAAAGAAATATGAACAAGTAAGAAAAGCGTTAAGTTCGGTCGGGCCGAACTTTTTATACCCTCCACCACAAATTTCAGCCGTTTCGGTGGATTAATGTGGCCACTACCTTCAAAATACCGAAATTCGGAAGGTACCGTTCTATGGGGGCTATATGATGACGTGGACCTATACCTACAAATTTCTGGGGTAAAGTTTTATACGCCTAAAGAAGACTAAATACCAAATTTCAGCCATATCGGTGTGATAATGAGGCTAAAAAGTTCAAAATATCGAAAATCGGGAGATTTGTATTATGGGGGCTATATCAACACGTGGACCTATATAAACATTTTATGGTAGAAATGTTTCTTAGCCTCTGGAAACACAAAATACAAAGTTGCAACCGATTCTTTGGTCAAATGGGTCTAATACATTCAAAATATATTAAAATGACGCGTACTTTATAAGGGGTCTTATGTGGGGACTATACCAAAACGTGGACCTATATAACCCAACTTTGGTAAGAATGTTTTCTGGCCTCTGAAGACACAAAATACCAAATTACAACCAATTCTGTGGTCAAATGGGTCTAATACATTCAAAATATGTTAAAATGACGCGTACTTTATATGGGGCCTTATATGGGGGCTATATCAAAACGTGGACCTATATAACCCAACTTTGGTAGAAATATTTTTTGGCCTCTGGATACACAAAGTACCAAATTACAACCAATTCGGTTGTAAAATGGGCCAAATATCTTAAAAAATCCTTAAAACGACGCGTACTTTATATGGGGCCTTATATGGGGGCTATATCAAAACGTGGACCTATATAACCCAACTTTGGTAGAAATATTTTTTGGCCTCTGGAGACACAAAGTACCAAATTACAACCAATTCGGTGGTAAAATGGGCCAAATATCTTAAAAATTCCTTAAAACGACGCGTACTTTATATGGGGCCTTATATGGGGGCTATATCAAAACGTGGACCTATATAACCCAACTTTGGTAGGAATATTGTTTGGCCTCTGGATACACAAAGTACCAAATTACAACCAATTCGGTTGTAAAATGGGCCAAATATCTTAAAAAATCCTTAAAACGACGACGCGTCACGCGTCATTTTGTATGGGGGCTATACGAAAGCGTGGACCTACATAGCCCGCTTTCAATACCAAAAGTCCTACGTAAATATAACATATTTTCCCAAAATTTCATCAACCTACGTCAATCCGTTCGGACGCTAGAGTGATTTCCACAGACGGACAGACGGACAGACAGACAGACAGACAGACGGACGGACATGGCTATATCGATGTAGAATTGCACGCTGATCAAGAATATATATACTTTGTGGGGTCTACAATGATTATTTCGAGTAGTTACAAACGTAGTGACAAACTTAATATACCCCCATCCTATGGTGGAGGGTATAAAAAGACCTGGTCTGTAAACCACGAGTTCCACCAGCCTACCAACACCGATATAGTAAAACATATCGAGTTGTAATTATTAAGTTAGCTGGGTCATGTTTACAGGATGGATAAAGATGCCACCGGCATATGAATACGAGCCATTTGACGTTAAGCGACCCGAGGGATGAACAAAACTCCAATGAAAAGGCCAAATTGAATATGATATCACAAAACATGGCATGCAAAATTAGAGAAGCAAAGTTGAAAATCGGTGCGTTTGGAAATATGTTTTTAATTCGGCTCATGGAACAATATGATCTGTTTCGTTTTATGGATACAAAAAAAAGTATGAAAGAGACCCAGTCTATAAACCACGACCTCCACCAGCCGACCAACACCGATATAGTAAAACATATAGAGCTGCAATTATGGGGTTGGCTGGGTTATGTCAACAGGATAGATAAAGATGCCACTGGTATATTAATTTGACGTTACACCAGCCGAGGGAAGAATAAAATTCCAATGGAAAGACCAAGTTCAATATGATGTCACAAAATATGGCATCCAAAATTAGAGAAGCAAAGCAGAAGATCGGTAAATTAAGTATAAAAGAGATCATAGCATGACAACATAACTACTACAGGATAAGTTTTTTTTTTTTAAATAACATAACAGAATTCAAATTTATACTAGACTAGCTGACCCGGTCCGCGTTGCTGGCCCGTTGTTTGGGTTCTCCGTGTAAACTTTGATTATCTATCCAGTATTGATACACCCATAATTAGGCATCCCTCTAGAAACTTCATAATATAAATCAATGTTTTGACATAAATTCCATATAATGGTATCCCCCAAATTTAAGATATAAAATCTCTTTTATTATACCCTTCACCATAAATCGACAGTTTAAAGCACTTTGTGACCCACATATAATGGTCGGTGCACGTCAATTAACATTGCTATATATTGGATTGTTGGTCTCGGTTGGGGTCGTAATTATTACTGCAAAGAATTGTTGGTATAGGTCCACGTTTTGATATAGCTCCCATAGAACGGTACCGGCTGATTTTCGCTATTTTTAAGGATTTAACATCATTATCACACAGACATGGCTGAAATCTGGTTTTAATATATTTTAAAGAGAAGAGCATAAATATTCGTATCGACCGAAAGACACGCCTTTTTATTTGCGCTCGGTATGTAACAGTAATAGGTTCACGTTTTGATATAGCTCCCATAAAACAGTACCTCCCGATTTTCGATAGTTCAGAGACATAGCCACTGTTCAGTATACGTCCTCATTTTGATATAGCTCCCATAGAACGGTGGCGCCTGATTTTCGCTATTTTTGGTGGATTTAACCTCATTCAGCCCGATCGAACGTAACGCCTTTTTTCTTCGCGCTCTATATGCAATAGTGGTAAAATACCCCTCAGCGAAATGTATGTTCCTTCGGAATATGTATTGCAACATTCCAAAAATTACTTCTATAAATTGTAGTTGTTATTATCGAGATTGCTGTATTTAAGAAATGTATCTTTACCTAGCTATTCCAAGGACTGAAATCAATGCTCATGAAGTTTCTCTTCCCACATTTTGAGATTTTATCCGTAATTATAATATTTTAATATTTTCTGATTCCAATGATGATATTGTATTGTATATCAATAACTTTGTCTGATTTCCAATGGTCTTTCTGGAATTTCGATCTTGTGACATCTCAAGATATCCGGATTTTACTGTATTCCAAAATGTGGAGTTGATCGCGCTGTCCCACTTATTGTTAGTGTTCAGCGTTTATAGCGTTTTTTAGGCATGCTTACAAAATTATGTATATTATCTGAAATAATAAATGTTTGCAAATTTTGTGATGACCGCAATATTTCACTTTTCGCGATATTTCACTTCCGCGAAGACCATTCAGGGTCAAGACAGTAATTACAGTAGTATTGCAAACAATCTGTAAACAATACGTTCAAAATATCATGGACTTCAGATTTAAATTTTTTTTTTTTGAAGGAGAACCTCCGGTCACTACACTTAGCCGTATTAAAATAGCTCACGACCGCGCTATCCCACTTGTTCAAGCTAGTGTTTATATCATTTTTGTGTCACGCTTACTAAAATTATGTATATTAATTGATAATACATTTTTTAAAACTTTATGATGACCGCGATCATTCAGGGAAAACAATCTGTAAACAATACGTTCAAAAATATCAAAGATTTCAGATTTTCTTAAAAACATTGTGGGGGAGGACCACCGGTCACTATAAAAACAGCTTACGACAGTTCTAATTAATTGAAATAATACATTTTTGAAAATTTTGGGATGACCGCGATTTTAACTTCCGCGACGACCATTCAGGGTCAATACTGTAATTACCATAGCATTGCAAACAATTTGTAAACAATATATTAAAACGTATCTTGAATTTCGCGGTTTTCTTAAAAAAATTGTGGGGAGGACCACCGGTCACTACACTTAGCGGGATAAAAAAATAGATTACGACTTATTCTCAGACCTAAAAACTCCACATACAAAATTTCATAAGATTTCCCAATCGATTTTTCGGAATTTCTATATAGTGACATCTCAAGTCATCGGGATTTTACTGTATTCCAAAATATGGCGTTGACCGCGTTATCCCACATATTGAAACCAGTGTTTTAGCGGTTTTGTAGTCACGCTTACTAAAATTAGGTATATTATCTGAAATAATACATTTTTGAATAATTTGGGATGACCGCGATATTTCACTTCCGCGACGACCATTCAAAAAAATATATAGCCTATTTTCACCACCGGTGTTCCCAGTACATTATCTGAAATTTTCAAGAAAATCTATTCAGCCGTTTTTGAGTCTATTCGGAACATACAAACATACAAACATACTAACATACACACATTGCCTTTTATATATTAGATTTCCCAAATGATGAGCTTGGTTTAGAGATTGACACATAATTTATCGAATATTGGAAAAACTTAACCCCAAGTTGAAAGAAATATCTTGCAGCCATCGGAAGAGATAAATATGATATTGCGAATTAATATAATATATAATTTTGAAAATTACATACAAAATAAAGAAAAATAACATCTGGCGATACAAATAATCTGTGCATTGTATTCTTATTAGTTCAACAAATTACATAATTGTATTGCAAATTTTATTTCTGATTGGCGAAAATCCGGATCCAAAGCATTGGTGCAAGAAGCCATGACAATGAACTGGTGCAAGATGCTATGACAATGAAGGAGTGCAAAATGCCATGACAACCCAGCAAAATTTGAAGAAAGGGGTTCCATACGATGACGTGATTTCATGGCATCTTTTGCATTGGTTCAAACGAAGTCGTGAAAGATCCGATCTTTTCATCAGCTTTTGAACCCATTTCATCGATCCAATAGAGATGAATTTTGTGTTTTTATTTATACGCATTTTTCTAAATATATTTCCTAAATTATTTACAATAGGCTTGATGTTGTCGGGGACTCGAAATCACAACCAACGTTGTTAAAACTATCGTCGTAATGATATTGTCATTGCAAAGGGTTGGTGAAAATGACATGCCAAAGCATTGGTGGAAATGACATGCTAAAGCATTGGTGAAAATGACATGTCAAAGCATTGGTGTAAATGTCATGCTTTAGATCCAAAAATGAATAGCATCTTTTGTGGTCCACTCTCATATAAAATTCATCGATGAAGATGCTAAAAAGATGACATGCCAGATCACTTTCACCCATGATTGAATGACATCTTTGGCATCGAACATTTAGCTGGGAATGAACTGGTGCAAGATGCTATGATGATGAACTGGTGCAAGATGCTATGATGATGAACTGGTGCAAGATGCTATGACAATGAACTGGTGCAAAATGCTATGACAATGAATTGGTGAAAGTGTGTGTTGCACTCCCTTGTAAATGTCATTGGTGATTCACCTAAATTTTCACCTATGACATGTCATTTGCACCCATGATTCAACTCATGTTTTGTCATCGAACATTTTGCTGGGTAGTGTTGTTGCAGTAAATTTTGTGGCAACACCACGAAATTCTTTTGAAATCACTCTGCTGTTGTACAATTCTATATTTAACCTACTTTGTTGTTAATGGAAAATAACGTAAACATTATGTTGTAATAATTTCTTGACATATACTTTATTTACGGGACTATACACATCAAAATAAGCAGAAGGAAAATGCACCAACTACAAAGAAGATTACTCACATAAACAAAGCAATATAGAAGCTGAAACATAACAGTTAATTTAAATAACTATAAATGTGTAAACAATGTTCTAGATTCACTGGACACATAATTAGCACACCTTCAACAAATCACTAATTTTGTGAATAATTGGAATATTTTCGTTCATATTCACTTTTCAATCCCTTTCATTTGGGAATAAAAGTAGAATTAGTCATGACAGAGTCATAACGCCATAATCATAAATACCAAAATTCTATTGGTTCCTTATGACTATGGCTTTGGCATTATGTTATGTCACATTGATTTCCTTAGGTTTGGTTCAATCAGCTGACTGATATGGCGTTATGGCTATGTCATGTCTAATTCTCGCTTAAACGCATTATACATTTAGCATGTTTTATAAAACATGCATCATTTATGTTGTCAATTACATATATTATCTGTCAAATAAATGACGTAAACTTCCAAAACACCTGTTTTAAGTTCAAGTGTAAAATGCATTTAAGTTCCAGTCTGATAGTTATACTCTCCACCAGTCATCGAAATTTCAGTGTCAAAAGGAGATTAAATGGGGTACACATTGGGTCCCAAGGACTGAAATTTTAGATTTTTTATTGTTTTTATCAATCTTTCCAAATGCAAACAAATTGATTGAGGCAAGCATATCGTTTATAGAAACATCAAGTAAAACATCATAATTTTGTTGATCTTAGTAGAAACCATGGTTTCGGAGTAGGGGTATTTTTGGCTCGACTGCGAGACCGACTAAAGACCGGTTTTTTCACGACTCCGGCTCCCACATGACTCCGAGGGTAAATCCCTATACCACTAAAATTAAAAAAAAAGGCACAAATGTTTAACTTTTTCCTATATTTGGTCCATATATGCTAATTTATTGGCTTTTCCTAACATATTCTTTAGAAAGGGCATTAGTACTCAACCTCGGAACATAATTATGAAGTAACATTCATATCTATATTATTTCTACTGAATCCTACATTCAAAAACGGCAACAAAATACAATTTATATGCTTTTTACATTACAACAAAAATCAGGTTTTAGGGCTGTTTCGTCATTTATTTGCTAAAACAGGCAACGTTTTTCGTCATTTACCATACAAATAGCTGCGTCATTTATTCTAAACAATTCACGAAAACACCATGCTATTTTAAGTAACCCTGCTTTTTTGTCATACACTACGGAAAAATGCAACTGTTTTATGTTGTTGTTGTATGATCGAAAAAATACTCAAAAAATAATAAAAGTGAAAATAATTGCTTAAAAAAAACTTGCAAAAATTATGTTTTTGTTTTTGAATTAAGTCAAATTAGTTGATAAACATTTTGCTTTGAAATTCCTGCTGGACTGAATTTTACCATATGTCGTGCTGTATGTCACGATAAGTCCATGTCTATCTCTATGTTACCTGCGCAAATTTGAATAATTTTTCTAAACATAAGGAAGATAATTTAATGAGACCGCAAGATATCCCGGACCTCAAAACAATTAAATTTAAAATCATTACTCCAGAAATCATTTACATATATTGAATATTATATGCTTATTTTCGCACATTCTATCCATATTTAGAAAACATCTGTAGAGTGATTAAAAATGCAGAAATGGGATGTATTGCCGACTATTGCAATATCTTCGTTATTTGGTCACCTGCGCCAACCTACTTTGCACTATTGTAAAGTTGGGATTTTCTACTTTCTACTTTCATACTTTTCTACTTTGCTTTCGGAAGTTGCCCAACCAAACCTGGGATATTCGTCATTATAATTAAAATCGCAAACATGAAGAGTTGCATTTCATTAGCGACTATTACGATATATTCGTTGTTTGACCACCTACGACAATCTACTTTACATTGTTAGAAAGGTGATATTTTCTACTGTCGTTGTCAGGATTTGCTTTTGGTATACCCCTAATAGAAGCTGAGATATTCGCAAATTAGTTGTTTGCCCATTCCGACGCCTGAATATTATCCGGCCATCACCATCTACACTTTGTAATCACGCTACAGGTCGCAATTTTGATCGGATAGTCACCAAATTTTGGGTGTTGATGAGGGTCTCGGAGAGGAAGAAGCCTATTGATTTTGGTGATGGTCGGATAATATTCAGGGTTCGGAATGGGCAAAAAACGTATTTGGAGAAAAAAATCAACGTCTTATTTCAAAGCGAATATCTTAGCTTATATAAGTGATATATCAAATGATCCTGCTAATGAAAGTAGAAAATATCACCTTTACAACGATGTAAATTAGGTTGTCGTTGGTGATCCAACAACGAATATATCGCAATAGTCGCTAATAGAAACCAACTTTTCATATTTGCGTTTTTAATTATAAAGACGAATATCACAGCTTTGGTTGGGGACATTCCAAAAGCAAAGCCTGACTAGGAAAGTAGAAAATATCATATTAACAATGATGCAAAGTAGGTTGACGTAGGTAGCCAAATAACGGAGATGTCGCAATAGTCGGTAATACATCCCATTTTTCCATTTTTTGTAGTTACGCTACAGGTCGTAATTTTGATCGGATCCTCACGATTTTTGGGGGTCTCACAGAGGAAGAAGCCTATTGAGTTTGGTGATGTTCGGATAATATTCAGGGGTCGGAATGGACAAAACACGTATGTAGAGAACATTCAACGTTTTATTCATATGCGAATATCTCCGCTTCTAGCAGGTGTATTCCAACGGCAAAGCCTGTCAATGGAAGAAGAAAATATTACCTTTACATTGATACAAAGTAAGTCGGCAAAGGGTTCAAGCAATGGAGATGCCATTGTTGCCGGTAATGCATCCAGTTCTTCCATTTTTTGTAATCACCTAACAGGTCGGAATTTTAGTCGGAAAGTCATGACTAAAGCCTTTGCTCACTTGTTTTTGCTTTGGCTCCCATAGAACGGTACCACCCGATTTTCGGTATTTTGAAGATTTTAGCCATTTTCACACCGAAATGACTGAAATTTGGTACTTAGTGCCCGTTGGGGGTATAAAACTTTTCCCCAGAAATTTGTCGGTATATGTCCACACCTTCATGTAGCCCCCACAGAACGGTAACTCCCGATTTTCGATATTTTGAGGGTTTTGGCCTCAAAATTTCACTGAAATGGCTCAAATTTGGTATTTAGTCTTCGTTGTGGGTATAAAACTTTCCACCCAGAAATTTGTCGGTACAGGTCTACGCATTCATATAGGCCCCATTGAACGGTACCTTCCCAATATTCGGTATTTTGAAGGATATAGCCTAAATATTCTACTGAAATGGCTGAAATTTGGAAGCCCCCATAGAGCGGTTCCTCACGATTTTCGGTATTGTGAAGTTTGTGGCCACAATATTCCAGAGAAATGGCTGACATTTGGTATTTAGCCTACGCTGGGGGTATTCAACTTTCACCTTTAAATTTTTCTACATAGGTCTACGCCGGATTTTCGGTATTTTGAGGATTGTGGCCACAATGACCCACTGAAATGCCTGAAATTTGGGATTTAGTGTTTGTTAGGGGTATACAACTTCCGCAGAAATGTCTTGGTACAGGTCCACGTCTTAATATAGCTCCTATAGAACGGTACCCCCAGATTTCCGGTTGAATGGCTGAAATTTAGTATTAAGTCTTTGTTGGGGCATTCAACTATCCCCCCAAAATTTATCGGTATATGTCTACACCTTACTTGTTGTATGTTAATTGATTTAAATATGTGTGCTAATTACACTGTGACACAAAATGGAACTCAAAGTCTGGAGGGTGGAAAATTTCTTTTAAATATGAAAGCCCTTGATGAGTATACTAAGAACCCAAAAGGAAATTTTCGCCATAGGTCAAGTTTCTCAGATATCGCGCAATGAAGTTTTTGATTTTTTCCCTATAATACTTGGTAAAATGGCTCCATATCTCTGTTTGGCGTTGTTGTAGCTTCATTTTGAGGTGACATGTCTTCAGTCAAATCGATTGGTGAATCTTTTTGTAGAACACTTCATTCTTCTAACTCAATGCCATTCATGTCCTTTTCGTCCTTCATTTCTTGAACCGTATTGAAAGTACCACAAGATGAGATTTTTCAGCATCCAAATATTCTACAAAAATGTTGCTCAGGAGATTTTAGGTACGGTTCTCTTTGACAGCTAATCGATTTTGTCCCGTTTTCATTGTCCTTTTTGACATTTAATCGGTTTTGGTTCGGAAATAAACTATGTTTTGTTTTTCTGTATATTCGTCATTGGTTATTTATTAGTATGTAGACTAGGCCGGGGCGATTTGTATGGAAGGAAAAAAGTGTTATCGGGCGCCTGGAGATTCAGATTTTTGGGATTGTACTGAGCAAAAAAGTCAACTAGACCATATGTCTACGGTGAAAATCGAGCCCCCGGATTTTGACTTGAAGTTTTTTTCAAGGATTTTTGGATATCTTGGCATATAACAACCAAACCACTGAGATTTTCGATCCAACACAAAGACAACAATTATAGCCAAGGCAATAATAAAGAACTCTCTGGTACATCGCAAAAGCATTGGAACGCTCCTTCAGGTAGTTATGGCCTCGAGAAGGAGCACATTTTTCGGAAAATATCGATAAACGACACTGTGCTACAAAATGGAATTAAAAGTCAGTGGATGGAAAATTTCTTTTGGAGATGAAAGCCCTTGGTTTCCAAAAGGAAATTTTCACCATAGGTCAAGTTTCCGAGATATTGCGTGATTAATGGTTTAATTTTGGCCCCTTAATTTTTGATCAAATAGCTTTATATCTCTCTAAAGCGTTATTGTAACTTCATTTTGACATTACATGTCTTCAGTCAAATCGAATGGTGAATCTTTTTGTAGAATATTTCATCCCTCTAACTCAATTCCTTTTATGTCCTTTTCGTCCTTTATTTTTTGAACCGTAGTAAAAGTACCACAAGGCGAGATTTTACAGCATCCAAATATTCTACAAAAATGTTGTTCAGAAGATTTTAGGTATGGTTCTCATTGATGACCAATCAATATTTCACCGTTTTCATGGTCCATTTTGACATTTTACCGGTTTTTGTTCAGAAAACTATCTTTTGTTTTTATGTATTTTGATTATTGGTCTGCGGTGCTTCTGAAATACTTACCATAAATAGCTCTTGTAATGACGAACACGTTAATAACAAATTTTATTGGAGGACAGATCTAGTTATCTAAATTTTTGAACCGGATATTCTGATATTAAAACCGATTTATATATATGTATATCATTAGAAAGCTAATAAAATGGTCAATCAAATGACAGCAAGTAGCTGATTACAACTTTGTTGGTTACGAAGATAGAACAAAAAAAAAAAAAACGCGTTCTAAACCGATTTTGATGTAAAATATCACTGGGTTCTTTTTGGCGATGAAAGTCGATTCAGATATTATTATAAATCTGGAAAGGCAGTTAAGTCATAGGTCAAACTTCTGAGTTATGGCGAGATGAATTTGTGTTATGTTGTTTTTTTTTTAGCATGCACTTAAAGTTCATCAAGAATGAATTAATTTCGCCATAACTCAGAAGTTTGAACCACGTCAATAACTGTCCTTATCATTTTCATGTTTCCATAGCGCAAAATTATAAAATTTTCTATTTCTTATTTTCCTACATTTTATCCAAAACTATAACGTTTTTTGTTTTGTTTTTTTTTGATTGCTTGAGTGGGAGTATTTTGTTTTGTTCAATATTATTTTCGTAACCAACAAAGTTGTAATCAGCTACTTGCTGTTATTTGATTGACCATTTTATTAGCTTTCTAATGATATACATATTCGGTTAATCGGCTACTTAAAACCGGTTCCAAAATCGGTTATAATATCAGAATATCCGGTTCAAAAATTTAGATAACTGGATCTGTCCTCCAATAAAATTTGTTATTAACGTGTTCGTCATTACAAGAGCTATTTATGGTAAGCATTTCAGAAGCACCACAGACCTATAACGAATATACATAAAAACAAAACATAGTTTTCTGAACAAAAACCGGTAAAATGTCAAAATGGACCATGAAAACGGGGAAATATCGATTGGTCATCAATGAGAACCGTACCTAAAATCTTTTGAACAACATTTTTGTAGAATATTTGGATGCTGTAAAATCTCGCCTTGTGGTACTTTTACTACGGTTCAAAAAATAAAGGACGAAAAGGACATGAAAGGAATTGAGTTAGAGGGATGAAATATTCTACAAAAAGATTCACCATTCGATTTGACTGAAGACATGTAATGTCAAAATGAAGTTACAATAACGCTTTAGAGAGATATAAAGCTATTTGATCAAAAATTAAGGGGCCAAAATTAAACCATTAATCACGCAATATCTCGGAAACTTAACCTATGGTGAAAATTTCCTTTTGGTTCTCAGTACACTCACCAAGGGCTTTCATCTCCAAAAGAAATTTTCCATCCACTGACTTTTAATTCCATTTTGTAGCACAGTGTCGTTTATCGATATTTTCCGAAAAATGTGCTCCTTCTCGAGGCCATAACTACCTGAAGGAGCGTTCCAATGCTTTTGCGATGTACCAGAGAGTTCTTTATTATTGTCTTGGCTATAATTGTTGTCTTTGTGTTGGATCGAAAATCTCAGTGGTTTGGTTGTTATATGCCAAAATATCCAAAAATCCTTGAAAAAAACTTCAAATCAAAATCCGGGGGCTCGATTTTCACCGTAGACATATGGTCTAGTTGACTTTTTTGCTCAGTACAATCCCAAGAATCAGAAACTCCAGGCGCCCGTGATGGTGGTCAAATCGCCCCACTCTAATGTAGACATAACAATTGGTTATTGCTTATGTAGACATCTGGGGTGCTTTTGAAATATTTACCACAAATAGCTCTTGTAATGGTGAACACGATAATAACAAATTTTCTTGGAGGATAGATCCGGTTATCTCAATTTTTGATCCGGATATTCCGACATTAAAACAGATTTTTGAACCGGTTTTAAGCAACCGATTAAACTTATATGTATACCGTTAAAAAGCATATAGAGTTGTCAATCAAATTAAATTAATTCGCTTCTGAAAACTTTGTTTGTTGCAGTTCTAGAACCAAAAAACCGATTTCTTAAACCGTTTTTAAGGAAAAATATCAGTACGCGCACATATGGAGATCAAAGGCTGGGGGGCGAAAAATTCTTTTTGGCGATGAACGTCGATGAAGATAATATTACGAACCCGGAAGGACATTCATGCCATAGGTCAAACTTCTGAGAAGAATTTTTCGCGAAAATTTCCTTTTGGGTTCTTAGTATACCAATCAAGGGCTTTCATCTCCAAATGAAATTTTCCACCCCCAAAAATGCTGCTGCACAGTGTTATATGTCACCTTAAAATTTGAGTGTCTTCATAAAACTATTATTTTTGAACAAACGCTCATGATAATATTTACATATAGTATTGAATATGCTTTGGCATATCATAGGGAAGGATTTTGTTTTCGAGAATGTTTCAGTATATCGCAAAAAAACTCTTAGCTGACTGAAATAATTTTGCCCCAGGGGGGTGTGCTAATTACGTGACCAACAAATTAACAGTTATGTTTCAGTTTTTACATTGCGTTGTGTTTTTTAGGCATACTACCGAGAATATATTAATTCAAGTACTTTATTAAATATAACTAATTTTCATGGTCTCTTTAGGCAACAATAAATTATGGTAATGGGCTGTGCTAATTATGTGACTAACACTGTATATAATGCTGTTGCCGTATACTTTGTGGCTGTTGTGAAGGATAGTAAAGCAATCCATGATTAACAACACTTCGAAATTCTTTCGAAATTACTCTGCAGTTGTACAGTTTTGTATTTAAGCTACTTAGTTGTTAATGGAAAATAACATCACTATGTTGTTGTATGTCATTATTTCCAGCCGTTGTTTCTTGATAAATATATAAATAAAATATAATTTTAAAAAGTTAAGTTTCAGTGTTTTAGTTAGAAATGCACTTAAAACTAGGAAAAAATTTGTCGCTTAGCCTCAATAAATATATTCTTTCTCATGATGGAATCTCTTAAATAAAACGCTTGCCGTTTAATTCTGCCATCATTTATAATTTAAATGCAAGCGTTTTATTTGAGAGATTCCATCACGAGAAAGAATATATTTATTTAGGCTAAGCGACAAATTATTTCTTAGTTTTAAGTGCATTTCTAAATAAAACACTGAAACTTAACTTTTTTTAAATTATATATTATTTTTAACCTTTTAGTAAATACAGTTTTTTGACCACTGAGAACAAAATTATAGTCAATTTAGGCGAAAATTTAGATAAAAACTTTAAAATGCTTGAAATCGTGTAGTTCCGTTATATAAAGGCTATACCAAAACTTGAACTTATGGCCATAATTTTTGGTGGGGAAGTTTCTGTACCATTGGGGACTCCAAATGCCAAGTTACAGCCAACTCTGGCCAAAAATGAAGATAAAATCCTTAAAACACTTGAAATCGGGTGGTACCACTATATGGAGGCTATATCAAAACCTGGACCTATGTCAACAATTATTTGTGGAGAAGTTTCCGTACCATTGGGTACTCCAAGTGCCAAGTTACAGCCAATTCGGCCTCAAAATGAAGATAAAATCCTCATAATACCAAAACCTGGACCTATGTTCACAATTTTTGGTGGGGAAATGTCTGTATCATTGGAAATGTCAAATGACAGCTAATTGTGTTGTCATCCAAATCTGAAAAGTTTCAGTTCGATTGGTCAACTGCAACTGTGTGGAAAATGAGTTTCCAGAGTTGAAATGCAAGTTAAACAAAACACCGTTAAAACACTGTAAAATGGAGCAATCATTGTTTTAATTTTATATTCATGTATTGTCATCCAAATCAACTGCAACTGTGTTAAAATTGAGTTAACATATTTGAAATGCAATTTAAATAAAACACTATAAAATGGATCAATATTGGTTTTAATTTCATATTCATGTATTGTCATCCAAATCTGAAAAGTGTGCAAAGTTTTAGTCCGATTGGTCAACCGCAACTGTGTTAAAAATGAGTTACCAGATTTGAACTAAACTGACCAAAGCAAGTTAAATAAAACACTGTAAAAATCATTAATATTATGGAAACCTATTTCCGGGGCTATACAGACCAAAATAAGCAGAAGAAAAAAGCACTAACTATAACTACATTCAGGTATTTGTTTAAGTTAAACAAGTAAAAAAGTATCAGTCGGCTTTGCCGACAGTGGTATACCGTCAGTAGGTTTATGATTTTTTGACGTTTTTTTCTCAAAAATGTTTTTCTGTAGTGAGAATGAATGAACTTTTGTCTACTAATGCCTAAAAACATCATTCCATTATATTATAATTTTAAAAAAGGTTCCGCACAAACCACTTTGAAAACTTTTTTGAAAAAAAAAAAACTGTTGCACGAATAAATGACCTTTTGCCTATTAATGACTAACATAACTTTTATTTCATGTAAATGTTGTAAAAGGTCCCGCACAAACCACTTTTAATTTTTATGATATAGGAAATAACGTTATATATAATATAAAATTATATATTTATATCTAATAATACGAGGATAAAATATATACCCTGTTTTCAGTTAAATATAAGCTTATATTGATTTAAAATTTTTTTCAAAATTTCTGAAAAATAAAAGCTTTAAAAGCTTTTTGTGCGGAAGCTTTTTTTATCGAATCACTTTAGAATTAAGTTTTTTTGTAATCTTATGTAGAAACTCATCACGCTATGATACAGGGATATGAGGTTGTAAAAAAGTCATAACCCAAACCCTCAGCCTATGTAAATTGAAACACCCTTTTCCCAAAAACGTATGTATTTAGGGGGTCTTAAGAATTTTGGGCGTATGAACATACCGACAAATATATGGATTAGCATAAAATCTCAAAAGTTTTGCGTGGGATGTACCTAAAGGAATGGACCGAAATAGTCTATTTTTGAAGGGTGTATTATTTTGGGAGTCATTCCTCTCTGTAAGACCATTATATCAAGAAACTTGGACTTGTCCACGATAAACATCATTTCGCTGTAAAGGGAGTACCTTCCGTAAAAATTTCCAAAGGATTCTCGCACAGACCCTTAACCGCACTTAAACAAATATATTGATCAGTTGTGTGGGTAGTACCCTAAGTAATGGACCGATGGGGTCTACTTTTGCTACTACTACTAAGTTTGGACAAAATATTTCGATATAGAATGTTTGGAGCAAATCGGTTGGTCCGTTTTTATACCATCAGCATTTATGCTAACGAGGGTATATGAAGAAAAGACAAAATTTTTTAGTTTTCCATAAAAAAAAAAATTAAAAATTTTTTTTAAGCTACATGAATGATTTTTGGTACATAGATTGGAAAAAAATCCCATTCTTAAATCTGTTCGAGATACTAATTTTGGCTGTTGCGCGCAAAAGTTATGGCGGTTTCAATTCTGATAAAAAGAAAAAAATCTTTAAAAGACTCTAATCATTATATTGAGAAACTCTCTTAATTAGGGGCTCCCTACATACTATATGGTTACTGAGGTCCCATAACTTTAGTGAAAAAGTTGTAAATTTTCGCGGAAATTAGGAAAGCATTCAAAACAATTGGTAGTTTACAACTTGTTCTAATAAAATTCAAGCTGTTTATGCATCTGAAAAATATATAAAAAATATGTACGTAATCTAAACATCGCGAAGATTCAAATGAAACCAAAACTATACAAATCCGTTTAGCGGTTTGCATATTATAGCAAAAAACAAAAAATATATTGAGGAAATTTATAAAATTTTTGTAAGAGAAAATATTTATTAAAATTTATTTTGTGAGTTAGTTGAACAAAATGTAAGAAAAATAGGTCGGAGTTTTTCTTCTATTTTAGTTAAATTCCACGCAATAAATCACATTTTTTATTCTAATCACTTCTCGAAAACACGCTAACATCTAGCAGAAGATATGGATATCTTTCAAATAAATGTTGGGTTCCTTTAAATGGGGTATAATCTTGAAATAAAATTGTATCGGGTAATGTTCATTTTGAAATGCGTGTAAATCGCGAAATCCTCAAAATCACTTGATGCGCATGCAGTTTACCAATACAGCGATTTCTTCTCTTTTAATTTGTACACATTTGCCAGGATTTACTTTGGCCGCTAAGATGTAGCATCGTCTGCAGTTTAGTGTGCAACAAACTGTATTACGCTTATATTTTGCACAAAGTGCATACACTTTTTATGCGCATCCGATTTCAATATCAACCGTGAAAAAATACATCGATCTAAACATATTTCAATAAAATCCATCAAGAACCGTGGATGTAGCATCACACAGTATTTTTTTTGATAAATCGGATACAGCTCCCATGCCACTAAATTTTTCAAACCGCTGTTTTCGCACAAACGCGAGTGATGATTCACTTTCTTCATTGAAATGGAAACGATCCACATAAAACGCGAATTAGTCAGCGATATTTTGAAAAACATTTTTCGTAAATTTTTCAATTTTTGCAGTAGCCATTTCCGCCGTTCTAGTAGATGGATTTTTACGATCTGTGATTCATATGATCCGGATCGTCGAAAAACTAAAATATCGCGGGGTACCAGCACACTCAAAACGATATTGTAAATACTGTACCCAAAAAATAGGTTTTTTAGAAAAAATATCGCACTAAATTTTTGCCTTTGGCAGTAGATTGCTCTGCTGCTGTGTGGGCTACATACTTAATATACATATCAGATTATGCGAAATCGCGAGTTCTTTAGTCCTAAAATTGGTTTTCCGAAATATCCGAATGCGCGTCCCAGTTACATAAAAAATACAAAAAACACCTGAAATCCGGCTTCAAAATGTCAGCATCCATAAAAGGTGGATGCAGTGAAAATTTTGGAAAGTGATACATTAGAAGTGTAATCTTCATTTTGTATTCTCCAACTTTTACTTTGGACAGATGTCCGTCATTTGAATGGTTTAATCAGAAATCGAATAGCAATGTAAAAAACCTGTTTAGATTGAACGTGTTTTTACCTATGGTTTTTCCTTTACGCGGTCGTAACTACCATGTAAATTAATTTTTTTTGCTAAATTATTGAGCTTTGTACAAAAACATCTAAATTAATCCAGCAATAGTCATATTTACTGGCAAACTACAATAGTTCGCGTATTATAATAGTGCAAACCTTGGCTTCATGGAAACTAAAAAATTTTGACTTTTCCTCATATACACTTTCATACGGGCAAAATGTGCCTCATCGGAATAATGGTTTTAGACCCCAAGTATGTTTGGACGAAATGTGTTTCAGACAATTTGGAGTCGACTTAGCTATGTCCGTCCATCTGTCTGTCTGGCTGGCTGGTGCGCACGACAACTCTCGAACGGAACAACCAATTCGGTCCAAATTTTGGCTTTCGTAATATTTTGTCCAAACTTAGTTTAAGTTCGAAGATGGGCTATATCGGTCCAATCCTTCTAGTACGTCCCCCACAAAAGTTCGAAAATGTTCTGAAAATTTGTGCGCACGATAACTTTTAAAGGGAGTAACCGATTTGGTCAAATCCTAATCAAAATTTTTGTCGGTTCAAACGCCCAAAATTTTTAAAACCCCCTAAATACATGCGTTTTTTGGGATTTTTTTTTTTAATATACACATGCTAAGAGTATATCTCTGTCGGCACAGCCGACTGATAATTTTTTACTTGTTGAGGTTGGTGAGGTTGGAGGGGAGGAAGGAGTGGACCTAGTTGCATCATTTTCAAGTTTCATCTAATATTCTAAGAAATATTACGATATGCAAGGTGTGGACCAACGCACTATTCGGTTCCAGAGTTGTCGAGCGCACGAGCGACTTCACATGCTGGCCGTTTGGGTGTTTTTACAGTTTTCGGGTCATTTTCTAATTAAGTATGGACTTGCCACAGAAAAAAACTTTTGATCTTTTGAACCCAAAGAAGTGGCCCGGTAACTAGAACTAGATTTAATTTTTAGTAAAATATCATGATTGTCATATTTTCAAAGTCGGGCCGGTCCGTCTATATTATACCCTACACCAGCCTACATCAGCTGAATCGGACAATAAATGCGACATGTACGTTGCGAACGGACGGACGGAAGGTCATGCACAAATCGACTCAGAGAGTGGTTCTATGTATGGGTCTACCTCTTTTCCTTCTGTATGTTACATATAAATGCACAAAGACATAATACCCCTTAGCACAGTGTGATGTTGGATATAATCAAAGCGATTCCACATTCGAACCTCATCTAAGTCTGGCAGAAATTTCACGTGTGCAAGGTATGGACCAAATAGGTTACTCCATTGAACAGTTATCGTTCGCGCAAATTTTCAGAACATGTTCGAACTTTAGTGGGGGAGATAGGTACCCGAAGGAGTGGACCGATATGGCCCATCTTCGAACTTAAACTAAATTTGGACAATGTATTACGAAAGCCAAATTTTTGACCGAATCGGTTTATTCATTCGAGAGTTATCGTGCGCTCCAGCCAGCCAGACAGACTGACGGACGGATGGGCATGGCTAAATCAACTCCAAATTGTCTGAAATGGATTTCGTCCCAACAAACTTGGGGTGTAAACCCATTATTTCGATGAGGCACATTTTGCCGTATGAAAGTGTATATACCCCCGTTGGCATAAATGCTGAGGGTATACAAATTACAACAGCATCCAGACATTGTGAGAAATAATACTAAGCCTACGTCGTGTAATATTCAAGTTATTTGCAAAAATACAAAGAAAATTTGAGGAAAAAATAAAAATTGTTTTATTCTAATTGTGTTATTTTATGATTTTAAAGTTAAAGAAACAATTTTTCGATTTTTATCACAGTGTTTTATTTAACTTGCACAGTTGCAGTAGACCAATCAGACTAAAACTTTGCACACTTTTCAGATTTGGATGACAATATATGAATATGGACCCAATTTTTCCTACAGCCCCCATATAGCGGTACCACCCCATTTCAGGTATTTTGAGGATTTTATCTTCATTTTTGCCCGAATTAGCTGTCATTTGGCATTTCCAATGATACAGTCATTTTCCCACCAAAAATTGTGAACATAGGTCCAGGTTTCAAGTATTACGAGGATTTTATCTTCATTTTGTGGCTGAATTGGCTGTAACTTGGCATTTGGAGTCCCCAATGGTATAGAAACTTCTCCACCAAACATTTTTGACATAAGTCCAGGTTTTGGTATAGCCTTTATATAACTGTACTACACGATTTCAGGCCTTTAACAGTTTTTATCTAAATTTTCGGCCTAAATTGACTATAATTTTGTTCTCAGTGGTAAAAAATGTGTTTACTAAAAAGTTAAAAATAAAATATAATTTAAAAAAATTAAGTTTCAGTGTTTTATTTAGAAATGCACTTAAAACTAGGAAATAATTTGTCGCTTAGCCTCAATAAATATATTCTTTCTCATGATGGACTCTCTCAAATAAAACGCTTGCATTTAAATTGTAAATGGTGGCAAAATTATGTACACCCGCCTTGCACGCAGAAGGTCGTGGGTTCGATTCTCCGGCCAGGCAACATCAAAATTTTCAACTGTGGCAAAATACCCCTCAGTAATAGGCGACATTTCATGAGTATTTCAGCCATGTAAGACTTCTCTATAAAGTGGTGTCGTAAGACACGCCGTTCAGACTCGGCTATAAACAGTAGGTCCCATATCATTGAGCTAAATATGAATCGGGGTGCACTCATTGATATGAGAGAAGTCTCCCCTGTCCCGTCTGGGACGTTTGTGGAAAAATTATATATATATATATATATATATATAAGTGAAAACCAAATTCCAAATTTCAGCCATATCGGTGGATTATTGTGGCCACAACCTTCAAAATACCGCAAATCGGGAGGTACCGTTCTATGGAGGCGTGGACCTATGCCAACAAATTTCTGGGAGAAAGTTTTGCACCGGCAACGAAGACTAAGTACCAAATTTCAGCCATTTCGGTGTGAAAACAGGCAAAACCTTCAAAATACCGAAAATTGGGTGGTACCGTTCTATGGGGGCTATTGGTCAAAACGTGCACCTATACCGATAAATTTCATATGAAAAATTTAATACCCCTAGTGAAAACCAAATTCCAAATTTCAGCCATATCTGTGGATTATTGTGGCCACAACCTTCAAAATACCGAAAATCGGGAGGTACCGTTCTATGGAGGCGTGGACCTATACCAAATAATTTTTGGGGGAAAGTTTTGCACCGCCAATGAAGACTAAGTACCAAATTTCTGCCATTTCGGTGGATTATTGTGGGCACAACATTCAAAATACCGAAAATCTTGAGATATCGTTCAATGGGGGCTATATCAAAACGTGGACCTATACTGATAAATTTCATATGGAACGTTTAGTACCCCAAATGAACACCAAATGCCCAATTGCAGCCATTTCGGTGGATTATTGTGGCCACAACCTTCAAAATACCGAAAATCGGAAGGTGGCGTTCTATGGGGGCTATATAAGGGCGTCAACCTATACCAACAAATTTCTGGGGGAAAGTTGTGTACCCCCAACGAAGACTAAGTACCAAATTTCAGCCATTTCGGTGGATTATCGTGGCCACAACCTTTAAAATACCGGGAGTTATCGTTCTCTAGGGGCTATATCAAAACGTAGATCTATACCGATAAATTTCATATGGAACGTTTAGTACCCCAAAGGAAGACCAAATGCCCAATTTCAGTCATTTCGGTGGATTATTGTGGCCACAACCTTCGAAATACCGGGAGGTGCCGTTCTATGGGGGCTATATGAAGGCGTCGACCTACATATACCAACAAATTTCTGTGGGAAAGTTTTGTACCCCTAACGAAGACTAAGTATCAAATTTCAGCCATTTCGGTGTGATAATGAGGCTAAAACCTTCAAAATACCGAAAATCGGGAGATATCGTTCTATGGGGGCTATATCAAAACGTAGACGGATAATGTCCCATTTTCTATACCAAATTAAAAGGCTCTATTTTAAAATTTGGTTGTATCGGCTTATGGTTATATCGACTTAGAATTCTATCTTGATCAAGAATAATATATACGTTATAGGGTCTGACAAATGACAAATTTATTTATACCCCCCATATTATGGCGGATGGTAAAAAATGCGAAATCGCAAGTAAAACAATCGCATAGTAAGCTTTTAGACAAATCTAGTTGCGCGTCCCGATTAGAGCAAACATTCCACCTGTTTTTACGTCAAAATGCATCCTTTTTCGTTAAAGGGAAGTTCGTAATAGGGAAGTTCGTTATAGAGAGGTTAAAATAGGTGAAAATGAGTTGAAAAAGCTGTGTTTACATTTATTATTCGTTATAGAGAAAAATTCGCTATAGAGAAGGTCGACTGTATACTTAAAGTAGAGAAAGTGCATAGCGTTAGTAATTGTTCGTATTTACTCCAATACAGTGCACACTGGTCCCAACCTGCGACAAAAATCGAAAACTCGATATCATCAAATCTCTGCGACAATTCAGCAAATTGTCTCTAAACATATCAAATTTTAATATTCCTGCACTGTTTTTGTAATTTATAAGGGCATTTAACAAAACAAAACAGAAGAAGTTGATATTTACGTATGATCTCTTAAAAACTTTAAAAACATCATAAACATCGCATAAAATGTGCTGGAAATTACATTTTTTATAATACTTTGAAGTTGAGTTTTACTAACTTCGCCATCCTTCGCCACTCTCCAAATTTCTTGAAGAATGTTCAATGTAGTGTCAAGTTTACAAAAAAATTGGTTCTAGCTGCATATATTTGCATTTCCGTGTGTGACATTAAAAATACTGACGATGCCTCTGGTCGTTTCATTGAATATGCCGTATTACTGTGTTCTCAGTTTCTTCATTGTTTTGTGTTTTAATTGTTTGTTTTGCTATTTTTTTAAGATTTACACATTTTTGTTTTAGGATCTACTTATGAGTACATTTTTTACATTTGTATATTTTTGATGTATGTATGGTGCTACATATAATATGAAAAACAAGTAAAAATGCTAAGTTCGGTCGCACCGAATTTTATTATATACCCTACCATGAAATATTCTGACCTCAAATGGAATAATTTGTTTCCTTTCCTGTCCACGATACCAGTCGGAGACGTTTTTTAACCGCTAACAATTTTTGGTGCAGAAAATGTTGATAAAACCTTCAAAACGCCTGAAATCGGGAGCTACCGTAAAATGAGGGCTATACCGAAATCTGGACCTAAGACCACAATTTTTGGCGCAGAAGGTTTTTGACCATTGGGAACCCCAAATACCAACATACAGCCAATTGGGGCCGAAAATGTAGATAAAAGCTTCAAAATACCTGAAATCGGGTGGTACCGCAACATGGGGGCTATAGGAAAAACTGGACCCATATTGAAAATGTTTTGGCTAAAGTAATTTTTACTTGTTTTTAGCATATTCTGAAAACAAATCAGATTGATCCGACGACTATAAATATTTTTGTCGCACCTTCCCATACAAGTGGGACCACTGTGCAGGGGTGGTTCGGTCCGGCCGTTCATACTTGTTATTATTCATCTGTTTTTAAGCCTGCTAAATCAAGTCATTTATGTGAAAGATCGTCCACAAATTCTTATCAACGAAGAATTTCTTTTCAGGGCACATAATTTTAATACGGAGTTCCCACATGGAAAAAATCCAATTAAAATTGTGCAAATTCTTTTGACTTGCTTTTTTAATTTTCATCATCAACATAATTAAAACGTTTTATACTAGAATATTTTTGGTTTTTTACCTTATTTAATTCTAACTATTTTCCGCAAAGTAAATAAATGTAATCCGGCTTTGTGCACAACTAAACTAAATACTCTCATTTCGTTGTTAATCAACGGTCTGTTGGTGAAGATGGAAAACTTTTTTGAGAATGTGATACACATTCCAAATTCTACAAACTTTAATAATTTTCCCAAATCAAATGTCGGTTATAAATCTTTTAAGAGATTACAAAAGTTTTAGTTCACACTTGAAATCATGCCGTACGCATAACATTTAATTACTGAAAGTGTGTAGCCGAAGCCAATCATGACGTTTTCAGATCTAACCATAAAACTTCTCACATGGTGTAAAATGTAATTTAATCCATTGGAAATTTTGGGCATGTGGGACACGTAGACCACAATTCAACCCATTGAATTTAACTATTGTTCCTTGATAAAAATGAATGTGTGTGCACGTATGTAAATTTGTCTTATTGTATGTTTTAATTTTGCTTTCAAGTGTTCATAGATTTTTGAAAATATTGCTCGTAAATTCAACAACAGGTGGGAGTGTTTGCTATAAAAATATTCGTTTCGAATGAATTGCGAAATGTTGGTCCTTTCTAGAGAAGATGTAAAGCGTTGATTTTTTAAAGTCTCGTAGTCTTCTGAACTCTCTGAACATTCAATATCATGTCTACTTATTAAAACGTTAGTAGCCAGGATTTACTTTGACCGTTTTGTTACTAGCCCACCTTACAAAAGTCACACGAAATAAAAGATTATTGTAGCTTTTAATGTTGCGGAACTCCTAAAACGTTTTATGGTCAATGATCTAAGCCACAAAGCTTAACAGCAAGTGCGATGGAACAGGAAAGGTGATGCAACAAAATCATCAGGGTTTGTTACTGGGAGTATCTACCCCTGCGGACTAGCGGCAATACATATAAAATTTAAATTCTTCAACATCAGTCACAAGGATGAACAAACAAAACGTATATTTCCCGAGAGCGTAGAAAGCGCATATTACCCATGCCATAAAGTAATGGCTTTAAAGATTAAAATTATTTGACGTATCCTCCAAGGAAACCATGCATGCTGCTACCAATGAGGTGAAAGCGACAAAAGGGGTTACTCAGCAATCACTGGCAACGTTTGGCACATGAGAGAGATTTTCATAAAAACAGAGGGAAAAGCGGGAATGTAAAAAAACCAGGTAGGAACGGTGTAAAGTTCGGCCGGGCCGTACTTTGTTTACACTATTTTGAAGGCTTGTGAGGGATGTGCCCAATGTGGGCCATTTTCGAGCTTAAACTAAGTTTGGACAAAATATTACTAAATCCAAAGTTTGGACCAAATCTGTTGCTCCATTCAAGAAAAATCGCACATACCAATGTAGCTAAAATTCTTGAATTTTGGGCGGGGAAATACCAAAAGGAGTAGACCGAAAATCAACATTTTCGAACTTTATAAAAAGCTCGGAAAAATATTGCGATAAACAAAGTTTGGACCAACACAGTATCAGGATCGAAAGTTGTCGTGCGCACTTACCACTAGACACGTAAGCCGTAGGTGTTCTTTACAGCTTTCGGGCCATTTTCCCTGGAAGTATGGACTTGCCCCTGAAAAAACTTGTACTGTAGTAATAGAGGGCCCGAGAACGCTTGTTGCAAAAAGCAACGCGTTTCCCGAGAGGTCTTTTTATACCCTCAGCATTTATGCTAAAGAGGGTATATACACTTTCATACGGGCAAAATGTGCCTCATCGAAATAATGGTTTTAGACCCCAAGTATGTTTGGACGAAATGTGTTTCAGACAATTTGGAGTCGATTGAGCAATGTCCGTCCTTCTGTCTGCCTGTCTGGCTGGCTGGAGCGCACGATAACTCTCGAACGGATCAACCGATTGGGTCCAAAATTTGGCTTTCGTAATATTTTGTCCAAACTTAGTTTAAGTTCGAAGATGGGTTATATCGGTACATTCCTTCCGGTACCTCCCCCACAAAAAATCGAAAATGTTCGGAAAATTTGTACGTACGATAACTCTTGAAGAAGTAACCGATTTGGTCTATACTTTGCAAATCGTGAAATGTCTACCAGACTTAGATGAGGTTCCAATATGGACTCAATCGGTCCACTTCTTCGGGTACCTCCCACACAAGATTTCGGATAAGTTCAGTTTATGACCTGCTCTCGAATCGCTTTGATTTTTGTTTCAGCAACTTGTATTCACTGCCTCAATTACGATGGTAAAAGTTTTTCAGGGGCGAGTCCACACTTCATGAGCAAACAGCCCGAAGGGTGTAAAAACCCCCTATGGCACCATATGTAGTGGCTGGAGATCCACTTCCAGAATGGTCATAGTCGATCCATTCCTTTAAGTATCTGCTCCGCAAAACTTTTGCTCTGGTTTATACGCCGAAAATTTTTAAAACCCCCTATATACATACGTTTTTTTGGGAAAAAATTGTTTCAATATACACAGGCTTTCGGTCAAGCCGACTGATACTTTTTTATGCTAAATTATTTGCATAAAGGAAGTGAAGCCATGACTACTGAAGTCTTAAGCTTACGCAGGTATATTTACTAATTATCCAGAGAGGTCTAAAACTGCACTTCTCTGAAATTTTTTGAAATACTCTGTGGAAAGTTATCGAAAGAGTGGATCGATATTATCCATATTCGAGGTTGATCAAAATTTGGACAAAATATGACGAAGGCCAAATTTTGGGCCGAATCGGTTGATCTGTTCGATAATTATCGTGTTCTCCAGGCAGCGACCCAGATGGACGAATATAGCTGAGTCGACTCCAAATTTTCGGAAACAGACTTCTTCCAAACACTCTTTGGCCTTAAAACCATTATTTCGATGACGCACATTTTGACAAAAGGCTGAGAGTAAGAAAAATGTAAATTGGAAAAAATTGTGTTTATGGATATTTGCTAAAAGAATGTATACATGTATAGACCTTGGAATGGGCGCCAGAATTTTATTTTAAAAGAATTCAAGACTGGTTTTTCAAATGAAAATGTGTTTTATACATTTACGCGGATACTTGGCCACAGAAATGTATTTTCTTCACGACAAACGCTTTTTTTGCGCTGCCTTTGAAGTTATGAGTTTTGGCTTTGAACGCTAACACCTTGAAAACATATCAAAAAATGTTGTCACGGCGTGTTAGCGTTCAAAGCCAAAACTCATAACTTCAAAGGCAGCGTAAAAAAAGCGTTTGTCGTGAAGAAAATACATTTCTGTGCACAAGTATCCGCGTAAATGTATAAAACACATTTGCATTTGAAAAACGATAAGTTCTAGGACAGAGTAGCCATTACATAGTCGATACGTCCGAAGATTTGCTTTACCACCAATGAAACCAGGTAACGTAATTTGGTGACTATGTCAGTTCGAGTCTTTGGCTTTTCTTTTTCACTTGCAAATAATTTCCGATCATCAAGCTTAACTCTAAACGAGAAAATTAATAAAAAATCATTAAAAATGATCTTCGCCCTAACAGGCAAAATTTCAAAAAATAAAAACAGGCTGAGCCCGGCTGGGATTTGAACCCACGTCCTTGAAAACATATCAAAAAATGTTGTCACGGCGTGTTAGCGTTCAAAGCCAAAACTCATAACTTCAAAGGCAGCGTAAAAAAAGCGTTTGTCGTGAAGAAAATACATTTCTGTAGCCTAGTATCCGCGTGAATGTATAAAACACATTTTCATTTGAAAAACGATAAGTTCTAGGACAGAGAAGCCATTACATAGTCGATACGTCCGAAGATTTGCTTTACCACCAATGAAACCAGGTAACGTAATTTGGTGACTATGTGGGTTCGAGTCCTTGGCTTTCGTTTTTCACTTGCAAATAATTTCCGATCATCAAGCTTAACTCTAAACGAGAAAATTAATAAAAAAAAGAAAAATTAAATGTTATGATATTTCTAAGCTTTCCCGATTTTAATTACACTGTACTTGTGAGTTATTTGATAAATGATACATCCAAAAATATATGCGATGATTAATATATCCATTGTTTTGCACATATATTAAATCTGATATATTGTCAATAAAGTTCTGAAAACAAGGGGAAATTGGGCAAGAAGTCTTATATGCTGTTTATATTTTAGCCTTTTACAGGGTTAACCTTCTTAATGAGGATATTTTTGACGTATACACAAAGGAATTGACATTTGAAACCCAGTGGGTTTGTTAAATCCGGTTATATATAAACGTACTATTAAGTCATTTTAATTAAAACATAGTAATGAAAATTATTTCATAATTTACATAATTGCTAAATCAGAAATTTTCGCTAACATGAACTTTCAACATTTTGGTCAGGTGGCCACCCCAAATGAAATCCTGAAATGCGTCCCTGGTAGTACCCTTATATAAAGGCTATACCAAAACCTGGACTTATGTCCATAATTTTTGGTGGGTAAGTTTCTGTACCATTGGGAACTCCAAATGCCAAGTTACAGCCAATTCTGGCGAAAAATGGAGACAAAATCCGTAGAACACTTGAAATCGGGTGGCACCACTATAACTTGTACCTATGTCCATTATTTTTAGTGAGGAAGTTTCTGTACCAATGGAGGGTCCCATTGCCAAGTTACAGCCAATTCGGCCTTAAAATGAAGATAAAATCCTCATAACACTTGAAATCGGGTGGTACCGCTATAAGCGGGCTATACCAAAACCTGGACCTATGTTCACAACTTTTGGTGGGGAAATGTCTGTATCATTGGAAATCCCAAATGCCAAATGACAGCTAATTCGGGCAAAAATTAAGAAAAAATCCTCAAAATACCTGAAATCGGATGGTACCGCTATATGGGGGCTGTAGGAAAAAATGGGCCAATATTCATGTTTTGTCATCCTAATCTGAAAAGTGTGCAATGTTTCAGTTCGATTGGTCAACTGCAACTGCGTTAAAAATGAGTTACTAGATTTGAACTAAATCGGGTGGTACCGCTATATGGGGGCTATAGGAAAAAATGGACCATATTGGATTTGGTTTCATATTCATTTATTGTCATCCAAATCCAAACATCCAAATGAAAAGTGTTCAAAGTTTCAGTTCGATTGCTCAACTGCAACTGTGTGGAAAATGAGTTACCAGATTTGAAAAGCAAGTTAAAAACATCGTTAAAACACTGTAAAATGGACCAATCTTTTTTTTTTCAATTTTATATTCATGTATTGTCATCCCAATCTGAAAAATGTGCAAAGTTTTAGTCCGATTGGTAAACTGCAACTGTGTCAAAATTGAGTTACCAGATTTAAAATGCAATTTAAATAAAATACCGTAAAAATGTAAAAATCGACCAATGTTGGTTTTGATTTCATATTCATGTATTGTCATCCAAATCCGAAAAGTGTGCAAAGTTGTAGTTCGATTGGTCAACAGCAACTGTGTCAAAAATGAGTTACCAGATTTGAAATACAAGTTAAAAAACACAGTTAAAACACTGTAAAATGGACCAATCTTTATTTTAGTTTCTTATTCATGTATTGTCATCCAAATCTGAAAAGTGTGCAAAGTTTTAGTCCGATTGGTCAACTGCAACTGCGTCAAAATTGCGTTGCCAAATTTGAAATGCAATTTAAATAAAACACCGTTAAAACACTATAAAAATGGATCAATATTGGTTTTGATTCCATATTAATGTATTGTCATCTAAATCTGAAAAGTTTGCAAAGATTCAGTTCGATTGGTCAACTGCAACTGTGTTAGAAATGAGTTACCAGTTTTGAACTAAACCAAACCAAAGCAAGTTAAATAAAACGCTGTAAAAACGTAAAACACTGTAAAAAAACAAACCCAACATACCAGTACTGTAGATTTTGTTTACACACATTCAATTGTAATTTAAATAAATACGAAAAAATTGTATATTGGGTAACCTAAACAATTTTCATACAGTCGAAATCCCTAATAACGTCATCGCTTATAACCACGAAATCCACAAAACCTGTCCTTATAGTCCACACAAGTAAATATCGCTTGTAACGGCATCGTTTATAACGACATATCGCTTTAAACGTCGTCTTATTGGCAAATATTTGGATTTTCCTATCGGTTATTACGACGAAACATATGAAGAAAACACATCTGGCTTTACTTTTTGTTGCATTTTTCGAACTCGACAAAATTCGCTAAAATTAAAATGCTTATAACTTGGGTAATTAGCGAACATTTTTGGTAAGTTAACAACCAATATAAAGCTGTCGCTAAGTCCTAGCGATAGCAATAGCGTGGTCAACTTTTATTGGTAATTTTCATTTATAATTTTGCGTTTTAATTTTACCGATTTGAGTAGATTCCAGAATTCCACTACAAGAATATGTACTCGTAAAATAACCAACATATATGTACAGTGCCGCTCACTTGAATAGAACCTCCTACAATTTTTTCAACCTTAGTTGAAGTTAATTATAACTACGGATATCCGAAAACGCCTCTTACTATTGGAAAAGCCTGAGTTAGAACTCGTTTTTAATTTGTCTTATGCATTGAGTTTGAAAGACATTAACGCCCAAGTCCTTCATAATAAGTAATGCGTTCCAACACCATAAAAACACCTGCATCGCAAAGAATTTAGAAGGTGGTCTTCCATTCAATAATTGTTATGCAATTGTTTACTTGATGAGGAGAGTCCTTAATAATTATGAAGGACTTGGCCGTCAATTTGTCTCCCTAAATGCGCCCAACAAGTTACAAAGGAGTTCTAAAGTTCATTTCCAGTAGTGAGAAGCATTTTCGGATGTGCGGAGTGGTTGGGTATTCCATTCAAGTGAGCGGAACTGTATATGTTCAATATGTTCGAAGATGGATTTCAGCACCACCTGAATTATGACCAACAACTAATGTCTGATTAATAACAAACAAGTTCGATTGAAGTCTTAGCGTTGTGTGAGAAACTGAAACACAATTCAGTTCAATTCAAAATCTTGTGATATGAGGGTTACGACACATTGGGTTCTTTATAATTATGGCAAATACACACGAAGATTCTGCAGTAACCAGAATATAATGTACCATCTGTGTCAGATGCGCGTCTAGCTGTAGAAACTCTTAAAAAATTATTTACTCAGAAGCAAACAAAAAGGTTTGGAAAGATTTTAAAGCTCAGATCTGAAAATTGCATTTATTTAAACAAAAAACCAACAGAAATCACTATTTAGTACGACTGTCGCTTACAGCGTCCGAATTACGTTGGTTCTTTGGCCGACATTATAAGCGATTTCGACTGTATTTTGAAACACAATAACAAAATATGTATGTATGTATAGTATGCCGAGAGCTGTTATAGCCCAGTTGTTTGCGTAACTATGGAATAACTAGCAATTTTGCTGACTACTGTTAAAAAACCCTAGTAACCACCCATTCTACTCGCAATGTTATAGACTGGTGAATTTAACACAGTGTTCGAAAATAAACACTATGGTATCGTACCGTACCGTTCTGTACCGTACCAAGGTGGATAGGTACACTACGATAGTGTACCGCTCCGGAACACAAACACTAAAAAATATTTTAGTGATACTGTACCGGAACACAACGATAATCGTAGTGTACCGCATGCCGGAGCACTAAAAATCGTAGTGCTCCGACTGCGGAGGACTAAAAATCGTAGTGTTCCGACTGCGGAGCACTAAAATTTTAGTGTTCCGACTGCCGGAGCACTAAAAATCGTAGTGCTCCGACTGCGGAGGACTAAAAATGTTAGTGTTCCGACTGGCGGATCACTAAAAATCATAGTGTACCACGTGTTGGAACACTAAAAAATAATAAAGGTATTATGTTTTCTTAGGAAAATTAAATATTTGGTTAAATTTGATCAAATAAAAATTAAGATAAACTGTTACATCCATGTATGTTTAAATTAGTTAAACACATTGCGAAATATGATCAAAATTATGAAAAAAACAATATTTAGTTTTTGTGGAATGAAGCAGAAAGATCGTCGTGCAGGAGCACTAAAAATCGTTTTGTACCACGTTTTGAAACTATAAGGTAATGAACCATACATTAATTTATTATGATTTCTGAGGAAATTAAATATTATATATATTTTTTTTAATAAATAAAAATTAAAAGAAAATGTGAAAAACATCTGATTTGGTTTTTGGACAATGGAGCACTAAAAATCGTAGTGTTCGACTGTGGAGCACTAAAAATCGTAGTGTTCCTACTGCCGGAACACTAAAAATTTTAGTGTTCCGACTGCCGGATTACTAAAAATCGTAGTGCACCACGTGTTGGAACGCTAAAAAGTAACGTTATGGTAATCAATCGTCTGTTTATTATGATTTATGAGGGAAATTAAATATTTTATGTTTTTAGGATAAATAAATACATATTAATAAATAAAAATTAGAAGTAAATGTGTAAAATATCTGATTTGATTTTTGGACAATGGAGCACTAAATCGTAGTATTCGACTGTGGAGCATTAAAAATCGTAGTGTTCCGACTGCTGGATCACTAAAAATTGTAGTGTTCCGACTGCCGGATATCTAAAAATCGAAACAATGGAACAATAAAAATCGTGGTGTTCGGTTGTGGAGCACTAAAAATCGTAGTGTTCCTACTGCCGGATCACTAAAAATCGTAGTGTGCCGACTGCCGGATAACTAAAAATGGTAGTGTACCACGTGCAATACAATAAGGTAATGTACCACACATGAGTTTATTATTATTCGTGAGGAAAATTTAATATTTTATGTTTTTTTTTTAATAAATACAAATTAAGAAATAAAAATTAGTAGGAAATGTGAAAAACATCTGACTGGTTTTTGGACAATGGAGCAGTAAACATTTTACTGTTGGACGTTTAGGTAATCATCTGTTTATTATGATTTATGAGGAAAATTAAATATTTGATGGCATTTGGGTCAAGTAAAAATTAATAAATACTTAAAAGTAGTTGCAAAATTTTAGAACGTTAGTAGAAAATATGACTATAAATTACATTTTTTGTTACAAATAATCTAAAATATTACACGTTACTGTGGTTGCACATTTAGACACTCAGTATATACGTATCAGAATAACAATACTTAGTGTCATAAAGATGTACATATTCGTAGAAAAATTGTCTTCTTGATCTTCATGAATTACTTAATTTTTTAATGTGAACAAAAGAAATAAGGAACGGAAAATATTCATAACAACACAATGTTTGCGGAAATTGCACCTGTAACTTTTTGTATCAAAAACAAAATTCCTCAGTGAATGCAGTAGAAGAAAGTATGTATATTTTACCTGTTGCCATTTGTATAAGAAACAGTATTCATCAATTAATAATGATGTTTTTTTTTCTAACTTTCTACTAAAGCTCTCAACGTTTGTAACTAATTTAAAACACGTGCATTTTATTTATTAATTTTTAATTTTTGCTCGTCCCACAACCCATAAAATATTTAATTTTCCTCAGAAATTATAATTAACAGCGTTTCGATTTTTAGAGATCCGGCAGTCGGAACACTACGATTTTTAGTGCTCCGCAGCCGAACACTACGATTTTTATTGTTCCATTGTTTCGATTTTTAAAGGTCCGGCAGTCGGAACACTACAATATTTAGTGATCCGGCAGTTGGAACACTACGATTTTTTTTGATCCGGCAGTCGGAACACTACGATTTTTAGTGCTCCGCAGCCGAACACTACGATTTTTATTGTTCCATTGTTTCGATTTTTAGAGATCCGGCAGTCGGAACACTAAAATTTTTAGTGATCCGGCAGTCGATTTTCAGAGATCCGGCAGTCGGAACACTAAAATTTTTAGTGATCCGGCAGTCGGAACACTACGATTTTTAGTGATCCGGCAGTCGGAACACTACGATTTTTAGTGATCCGGCAGTCTGAACACTACGATTTTTAGTTCTCCGCAACCGAACACTACGATTTTTATTGATCCATTGTCCAAAAATCAAATCAGGCGTTTTTCACGTGTTCTATTAAATTTTATTTTTTTAATTTGTATTTACTAAAAAAATTATAAAATATTTAATTTTCCTCACAAATCATAATAAACTCATGTATCCACAGTCAGAACACTACAATTTGTAGTGCGCCATTGTACAACAACCGAATCAATGTTTTTCATATTTTCTACATAAGTTCCCAACGTTATTAATTAATATGTATATATACATGGATTTAATATGTATATATACATGGATTTAAGATTTAAGAGTTTTTATGTCTTAATTTGTACTTATCTCATAATAAACTCGTGTGTGGTACATTATCATTACGTTATTTTTTAGTGTTCCGACATGTGGTACACAACGATTTTTTAGTGCTCCGACTGCGGAACACTACGATTTTTAGTGTTCCGATTGCGGAGCACTACGATTTTTAGTGTTCCGACTGCGGAGCACTACGATTTTTAGTGTTCCGACTGCGGAGCACTACGATTTTTAGTGTTCCGACAGCGGTACCCAACGTTTTTAGTGTACCAATATGTGGTACACTACGTTTATCGTTGTGCTCCGGAACAGTATCACTAAAATATTTTTTAGTGTTTGTGTTCCGGAACACTAACGCTAAAAATATTTTAGTGATACTGTTCTCGGAGCGGTACACTATGTTAGTGTACTGTTTATTTTCGAACTCTGATTTAACATGGGGATGTCATAGGAAGGGGTCTATTATCTCCTCACTGCATAACCAGTAACCACCCAATTCGATAGTCGTATGAAGGCAATTGTCTCTTCATTGCATTACCAGTAACCAGTCAATTCGGTAGTCAGAAATTATAGCCAAAATTACTAGTAATTTGAAGTCAGATAAATGGGTAAATGCATATATGTATGCATTAGCCACACTTTTTTTTGCATAGTGTGCACAAGTTTTACAAATGACAATATAATCTTGTATACTTACTCGTATCTTGTTCCTTGATACTGGAACTAGTGTGTTACTACTTGATACAGCGACTTATGTTTATTTACAAGAGAGAAACATTGTCGATTACACTATCCATCGGTAGTCTATAAAATAGTAAATATATTACATGCCGCATTACCTGTGACTAGTGAATTGACTTGATAGGCAGGGTCTCCAATGAATATTTCGATGTGTACAAACAAAGCTTTACGACAGTGATAAAAATTGCTCGTCTCTTCAGAGGGATGTGCTTGTACCATGCTTCTCTCTTTGGTAGAATTTTCGAACTTTATTCTTTGATTTCGATTCTTTCACATTCCCGTTTTTCCTTTATTTTTTTCTGCGGCAAAGACATTTATAACCTCTCATTTTCCGTACGGACATAACTCCCAAAACGATTTTGGGAGTTATGTTCGCCTTGGTTTGCGGGCATAACTCCCAATTTTTTGGGAGCTATGACTCCCCTATCTCTTCAGAGAAGACTAAATACCAAATTCCAGTTATTCCGCTTGAATAATTTGACTGAATCTTGCAAAATACCAAAAACCGGGGTGTACCGTTTTACTGGGGCTATATGAAGGTGTTGGCATATACCGACTAAATTCTGGGGAAATGGAGCTAAAATCTTCAAAATACCGAAAATGGGGTAGTACCGTTCTATAGGTGCTTTATCAAAACGTGGACCGATATAGCCCATTGCAATACCAAACATCCTAAGAGTAAAATAAACTTCTATACCAAATAACATAGCTCTATCTTGATTTCAACAGACGGACATGGTCATATCGACTTAGAATTTATATACTGAATAAGAATATATATACTTTATAGGGTCTCCGATGAATATTTCGATGTGTTACAAATGTATTCAGAATAGAAATAAGTTTGCTTCAGATAAAGCTCCCATATACATATATGTAAGTTGCAAAATTTTATTGAAATCGGTTCAGATTTGGAGGTGGCCACATATATATGTTCGCCCGATTTCATATAGTTGGTGCCTCAAACACAAATTTTGTTCAATTTTCATTTACATTTTCAGCCGATTTCATGTATTTAACGCACTAAACTCAAAATTGGACAGATATTTTAATGAAATTTGGAAAATTTCATTTCATTCATCTAGAAACAATTTCGCCAAATTTTATTGAATTTGTGGTCATATAGTCACAAAAAAATCAAGAAAATCGAATAGTTCATTTGAAAAAAATTAATGTTAAATATTAAATCGCAAAAATTGCAACCAAGAATATACTGAAATGTTTTGCTAAGGAGTAGCATCGACACTGCAAAAATTAAAGAAATCAAAAATCAGTTTTTGCAAAAGTGTCCGATTTCACACGGGATTTCCCATATAATTTATTGGGTCGCGAATGATCAATGCGTACCATGGTGGAAGGTATAAAAATCCAAACGTGCAGGAACAAGAAAGGCGTCAGAAAATTCTACCAACGAGCGAAACATGGTACTGAAATTTAGTAAGTAGCGATGACGACAATGCCACATAATCAATCCCAGAAGATGTGTTAATGTAAACCGTTCCTACAGAATGAGGTCAGGACAACAGAAATGATAAGGCAGCTGTAGCCGGTGGTTTGTCTGCTGATCTGTACAAGACCGGTGGCACTCGGACCTTTGATTGCGTATCATATGTCCAGTAGGGTGACGATTTTTTGTAACCTCATACCTTTGTATCATATTTTGCTAAGTTTTTCTTTAAAATTGGATAAAATCTAATATACAAGGTGATTTAAAAAATAATGTCATTTGTCCTTTGAGGAATGTTGTAAATAATTTTGTCTTTCACTGATTTTGACTTTGTCATCTAATTGTTCCATTGCGTGATTCGTTTGATCGAATTTCTGTTACGAAATTTAGTGTATATTTCAAATCTCTTTGTGATGAATGTTGATATCTAGAGCATTTTTTGTGAAGCTTTCGAAAATGCGTGCCCACACACATATGTATTTCAATTTCATATCCTTGGTTCGTTATACACGTTGTAAGTGTATTTAAGTCTGAATTGTAAATAGCTTGTCATTAGGCACAATCACAAAAGAAAAATCATTCAATGATTTCATTGCTCCAACTTAATCCGCTTTTATTGGATGACATTCAACCCAAATAAATATTCGGATTCGAATTGTTTTAACGCCACATCAAAAATATAAGATTACATGCTTATTAAAACAATTTCATATCCATTATGGCGAATAGAGTAGCAAATGAATGGCAGGCAGGCAGTAGTACGAATTGCGAACTGAATTTATGAAAGGAATAACAATTGAGCATATGTACGTGATGAAACAGATGTACACGTATGTGTGTACTTACATACCCAGCAAACCAAATGTCTGATGTCCGACACGTCTGAACAATTTCGGAAGCAAAGTCGTTCAGATTTCGTTCCGATTTCTAAACGATTTTTCGGAGAGGAAATAGTTCAGACTTTGTACCGATTTCGTTCAGATTTCGGAACGAATGTCGGATAGAAATTTCCTTTCCGAATTACTTAAGGATTTTCTTCAGATTTCGTTACGAAATCAGACCGAAATCGATCCGATGTCGCTGCGACATTTTGTTCCGAAATTATGTCAACCACTTCATACAACTTTCGTTAAGATATCGTTACGATTTCGGACGATACGTCCGACATTTTGTTCCGATTTCGTTACGAAGTCGGTACGATTGGTTTGCTGGGTACATACATACATACATATGTATGTATATTATTCGATGAAATGCTTTTTGATAATAACACCCCTAAAGCCATTTTTCAAGGTTACATCTGTTAAAAAAAATTACAAACAATTTTTCGTTTAAAACAGCAATGTTCAATCATTGCAATAACGATGCAGTTATCACAGAAAATAATTACACTGATACCTCGATTTGCGTTGTTTCGATTTGCGTTAACAAAGAAATAATAGATTTTGTTTCGATTTGCGTTACAGATTCGATTTGCGTTATATAAAAAATAATATATTTGGCTTTGAATATCGTGAAGAAGACATGGGTTCTTAACGTCACACGATAAAACAATAAAAAAAGATTTTTTATTTTAAATTGCCTCGGAACATGCATTATTTTGAGGGACAATCACCATCTTCTAATTACCGCAGAAAAATATTTTTAAAATTCTCTCAAATATCAGAAGCATAGCAACTTATAATTAGACATCGGATTTTAGCATGTTTTTTATTTCTTATCCGATTGGACTCAAATTTTGGATCTAGGGGTTTTGAGGGTCAAATTTTCGATATTTGGGGTCATATCAAAAACATGCAAAAAATATACAAAATATATGCAAAAAATATGCAAAATATATGCAAAAAATATGCAAAACATGCAAAAAATATGCTAAATATACAAGTGTTTTTTTTGACGAAAATCGTCAATTAAATTTGGAAAATCATCAAAAAAGCGTTCTAATTAGGTTTTTTGACGTTTAACATAGTTTTTTTTGCAGATTATTATGCTATTGAGACTCTCCAGATATTCCGCCTCAGCAATAAATCTGGACTAATAAGACTTAAATCAGTTTTCACAAGCTGAGAAAATGTCAAATAACCCAGCATTCCTATTACAACATAAGTTGCTTCCTACACAAATGTAGGTAATGGAAAAATTTCAAAAACTCAATCAGAAATGTCAAAATTAACGTGTCCAAATATGGTGATATTTTCTACTCGGCCAAAATTGTTTAACAGAAAAACAAAGGAGCTAGAAGTAGTCATCGCAATTTTGGTTTATAGTCCGGTCAAAATAGATATGCGTATAAGGGGGAAATAGCAAAAATTCCCACAAAGCTGAATTTTGGTGGAGAGCTAGGGTTGGCCATTAGAAGCAACGTCCTAAAAGTCCCCATCGATCCCATGTGTGCAAAACAAGTTATTCGGGGTCAAAGGTCATTTTTGGAGGCATTATTCAGTTTTTTTAATTTTTCTCAAAAACGGTAATACATAGCAAAAGACCGCTAAAGTAAAAGTTGTAGATTCAATAATTGTCTACAAGATTGCTCCTTATGATTCTTAAAAAAGACTTACCATTTTCGAGATATCTCGATCTAAAGGTCAAATAAAAAATTAGCCGTGTAAGTACATTATGAGGCGAATCGGTTAAAGTAACGACACTATGTGTTAGATACTTCCGTAAGCTTTCAAACGATATCCACTTTGCAGTAATCGGTTCAGTAGAACCGGGTCTAACCCGGTTTTTAAATTTGGCTTTTCGGGTCTAATAACCGGCGAACCGGATCCGCAACCGTTGAAAATTATACATTTCCGTAATCAGTGCAACAAACCCTACCTTCGGACAAAACTTGAAAAAAATCGGAGAGTTTTCGTTGGGGTCGTTCCCGTTGGGCTTTCGATTATACATGTGGGTTAAATGTGCTATTTTTGCACAAAATGACTCTAACATTGAATAACTCTACTAAACACACTCCGATTTTGTTGGAATTTGTTTTAGAAGATAGCTATAATTTCGCTCTTCAAGAAAATATATGTTTTTTGGGGGGACAGACCCGATTACTTCGCTTATTTTAGCCGGTTCGTCTGAATATGTGCATATTTCCCTTATAAGTGCATAAAAACCATGTGTTTTTTAGAACAGCTATATCTCAAGAATGGTTCCTTCTAAGAAAAAATTGTAAGGGTCAAACTTGTAGATAATTTTTCTGTCTACAATATTTACTTTAGTCACTTTTTGATTAGATCAACCGTTTTCAAAAAATAAATCTGAAAACCTAAAAACCCTTAAATTTTGACCTTTGACCCCGAATAATTTTTTTTGCACACATGGGATCGATGGGGACTTTTAGGACGTTGCTTCTAATTGCAAACCCTAGCTCTCCACCAAAATTCAGCTTTGTGGGAATTTTTGCTATTTCAATGTCTATTTTGACCGGACTATTAGATAAAAGCGGAATTTTATGTATTTTTTGGAAAAAGGGTTCGTTTTTTAGCACAAAATGGGAAAAAGTACTAGAGTACCATTTAAGATTCCAGGTTCTGGAATACAACTATAATTAGAATTATACGTTTTGAATATCCACATATTAGATTTGAATATATTTTATAGTGTTTAGACCTTTATTCAGTATATGCAGACATTGCAGTATTGGCAATTTTTGTTCTTTGTGGTCAAAAAGCTTCTTTGGAAAAATGTTCTAACTGCCGCTTTAATATTGATGACATAGTTTTAATTTAATGCACTAAAAATACATAATTTTATATGTATATTGTACGCATACAACCGCTTAATGCAGAATTGGGAAATATTCACTACTCGGCGAAAATAATTCATTATTGTTATACCCATCCACGATGAATAATAAGCAAAATGAAGAACACCCAATGATTAGTGCAAAATGACATCACTGAGAAAAACCACACAATAGCGTGGTAGTGGTAAAATAAGTCAAAAACCTTCGAATAATCTTTAACATGGCAAAACCACTCACATATTTCAGCTAGAAAAGCATTTGGAATGCTAAAAAATATAGTTCATTCATTCCTGCTACAGGAAAACAATTTTGATAACACAGTCGCAAAGTCATAACCCTTTTGTACATACACGCAGAAAAATTTATGTTAGAAATATGTTTGGATCCAAACAAATATATGTTTGGGACCGGTTGCAAACAAATATATGTTTGGGTCCAAACATAATATGTTTGGGTCCAAACATAATATGTTTGGGTCCAAACAAATATATGTTTGCAACATTTTGTAACATATCTCAATTTGATATGTTTGGGTAAAACATATTTTTTATGTTAGAACATTTTTTCATGGGTGGAGAGAGGATGTTTGTCAACGAGAGTAATAAAAGTGCTCTCGCGGCTGTGGAATGCTGTTTTATAACAAAGAGTTGTGTGTATTATATAATAGAAGACGTAGAAGCGAAGGGGGCTTTGGTGGCGTGTATGCGTCAAACTCGTGTGTTTCTTGTTTTGTTGTTGTTAACAAACGTGTTGTTAACCAACGCAGGCGAAGAAGAAAGGAAGAAATGATATGAATTATATTTTTTTCTTTCTTCAGTGTTTTAGTTGCCTTTGTAGAGTGAAGACGGTAAAGTGAGTGAATAAATCAATGTTTTGTGTTTTCTTAAAGAAATTGTGCTTTTTAGTAAATTAAATGCCCAATACATTTTATAATTGAATCGGAAAGTTGAATGGAATTATTTTATTGGACAAGGAAGAAATCGCATTTAATATTGGTAATTTCATACATACTTATGTATATTTGAAATATGGCATATCCATATTTATTTATTACATTACATAATCATTTGATTCTAGATGCCGATTCCCCGCTGATGATTTCTACTATGAGGACAATTTGTTTTATTTCACAACTAAGGAGAAGCGTTTCTATATATTTTTCCTTTTTAAAAGTGTTACTATTTACAAATTATTTCAATAAGTTTTTCTTTTATTAAAGTGTGTTATGTATTTCTTTGGAATTTTGTATGTACCTTTGTGTTTGTTGTTCTTTTGCTTTTAATAAAAAACCACAACATTTGTGTGTATACTATAGAGATAGCCAGTGAGTTCTTACTGAGAGCAAGTGAGCACACATTTCAAAGTGTTTTACATTGAATTTTACGCTCCCTTGCTCTCAGTAAGCGCCCACTGGTCCATGTGTTTGTTTTTTTTGTGCCTTTTGGGTTTGTATTTTTTTGCACCCAAACATATAAAATGTTTGCACCCAAACATATAAAATGTTTGCACCCAAACATAACATTGTTTGCACCCAAACATATATATCTTTGCACCCAAACATATATATGTTTGCACCCAAATATATATTTGTTTCCACCCAAACATATATTATGTTTGGGACTGTTGCAAACATATATATGTTTGCTGCAAAATATGTTTGGGACATATGTTAGAGAGGCCGTTTTTTTTTGCGTGTACAATTAATTAACATATACCTGACCGTGTACTCGATAATTTATACTAATTGTTACCAATGCTTCGAATTTGGTAGTTGTTTAATGGAGAAGTTGCTGTAAAAATTGTTTCAGCAACATTTAGTACAAATTATCGAGTACAAGGATATAACACCTTTTATACCACATTAGTCTTGTTGTCTAGAATATAAATAAATATATTAAGAAAAATATACGCCGCAATATTGTCATTAAAGTCGCCAAAGGCACAATACACCTAAATGGCATAGATTTCAAGGAATTTTAATTTCCAAAAAAATGAAATTTCACATCTGTCCCGTGTTTTGCTTACATCCTGATGTAAACTTAAAAAGCGTCATATTTCTAGCTCTACTTTCACAATCTGATTGGCTTTTCTGTAATTTGGGAAAATTTAGTCTTGTCAAAAACGGGCAATGCCAATAAAAATGTCCGGATTGTCGTATAGAAAAATCTCACTATTTTTTACACGTAGAGCACTTTTTACTTTTTTATTTCATTTAAAAGTTCGGTATTAGAAATTAGAATTTTAAAAAGTATTATTATATAACTACCGCGAGTGATTTAATCATAGAAAATAATTTATTTTCTTTACTATTCGTTAATCCGGACAATTTGATAATTCGTACATCGCCGAAACCTGTGGTGTAGGGATTATCGAGATTATACTGTATATACATATGTGGGCAATATCCAAATCTGAGTCGATTCTTACCAAAAAAAACTCCAATTTTTATGCGAATTGGTCTATAAATGTGACCTGTACTCTGTTTTCAAAAAGACATGGCCAGATGGATAAGTGCGAATCTATGCAGATCATCAAAGAAACTGTGGGTATATTTCGTTTCCTTTTGCATGTTGCAAACTCATTCACTAAGAAATAATACCCTTAGGTTATTAAAATATGGTTATCAGTGCAATCATGAATAAAAATTCCGTGCGGAATTTGTTTCCTTTCCCCAATTTCACAATTTGTTATTTCCATATTTATGCCCAAAAAGGGAATATTTTGACGATTCGACTAGAGTATGCCATAATGAAGCTAATCTAGTAGTTTTCATCTTTTAACAAATATTGATTTTAAAAGAATTTCACTTTCTAAAATTATTTCCCGTGCGGAAAATTCAGAGGGAAGTATTCATGATTGCCCTGTATATGTTTTTATATGTTATATTTAATATTTTCTTAGTCTTAATTTCTAGTTCATTTGTTATTCTGTCAGACTATTTTGGCCGAGCAGAAACTATCAACATATTTGGATACGTTCATTTTGACATTTCTGATTGAGTTTTTGAACAAATTTGTATTAGAAAGCAACTTATGTTGTAATAAGAAGGCTGGGTTATAGGAAATTTTCTAAGTCTTTTAGTCCAGATTTATTGCAGTGGCGGAATAATAATTAATAACATAATTATCTGCTAAGATATCGACGTTTAACGACAATAAACTTAATTTAGAACACTTTTTGATGACTTTCCAAATTTAATTTGACGATTTTCGTCAAAAAAATTAGTTGCATATTTTGCATATTTTTTTGCATATTTTTTGCATATTTTGTGCATATGCAAAATATGCAAATATACAAAAAAATAAAAAATATGAGTCTGCCATTACATTCAGTTTTCTTCAAAACGAATTTTGGTCCAATCAAAATGTTCGTATCTTTATTAATAAAAAATATGCAAAATCCGATGTCTACTTATAACCAAAGCAATTGAAATGTTTGTGGACAGAAAATAGCAGCGGTAATCCAAAATAGGCTATGGCAGATGCAATTAATTGTTATAAATAAATATTTTTACCGACAAATTTATTCGACCAAAAATAAAACAGTTTTTCTCAGAGAAATAAAAGCTATAAATCATTTGCATAATGTGACGATTTTTATTATATTTTAGTTAGTTTTTTCGTAAAAAGTCTGATTTTGATATTCTTTACATAAAAATAATATCTTTGATATAGCATTGGTACAGTTAAATGTTAACAACCACCTTCGATTGAATTGTTATGTAAAATTCAGAAGAAAAAAAATTCTAAAAAACAGTTTTGGAACCAATTAACAAATTCTTCAAACAAACGCGTGGAAACATGTTTGGTACATGTTTTTGTACAAAGAAACTTGGGATGATTTTGAAAAATGGGTGACAATAGGACACACTTGAGACGGTGGGGGAGCAGTGCACTGTGGTCCCAACCCGTGACAAAAATAAAAAACGATGTCTACAAATTATGATGTTTATTCTTCAAATCTTTTCTAGACACATCAAATTTTAGTATTCCGGCTTTCTTTTTACAACTTCTAACGGTACTTGTTAAAGCAGATCATTTCTGTTGAGACGTTAAAATTGCCATTAACATAGTGACAAGTGATATCAGCAAAAAGTATTGTGTTAAATTACTATAGTAAGAAATTGAAGTTAAAGTTAAAGGTATTGTTATTGTTTTAAATTGATAACATCATAAATCTGTATGTTTTATTTTGGAGTAAAATTGATCTCTTTTGAAATGTATTTTGTGAGTTTTTATACCCTCCACCATATGGAGGGTATAATTAAATTTGTCATTCCGTTTGTAACATATCGAAATATTCGTCGGAGACCCTACAAAGTATATATATTTTTGATTAGCATAAAATTCTATGTCGATTTGACCATGTTCGTCTGTCCGTCCGCCCATCTGTCTGTTGAAATCAAGATACAGCTCGCAATTTTAAAGATAGTCAATAATTGGTACAGAAGTTTTTATTACTTGCAGGATGGTTGGTATTGAAAATGGGATATATCGGTCCATGTTTTTATATAGCCCCCATAGAACGTTACCTCCCGATGTTCGGTATTTTTAAGGTTTTAGCTTCATTATCCTACCAAAATGGCCGAAATTTGGTATTTAGTTATCGTTGGGCGTATAAAACTTTCCACTTGAAAATTTTTGGTATAAGTCCACGCATTCATATGGCCCCCATAGAACAGTACCTCCCGATATTCGGTATTTTGGAGGCTTAAGCTTCGTTATCCAACCAAAATGGCTGAAATTTGGTATTTAGTTATCGTTGGGTTTATGGAACTTTACACCTGAAATTTGTTGGTATATGTGAGTTCACGCCTTCATATAGCCCCCACTGAACGGTACCTCCCGATATTCGGTATTTTGAAGGTTTTAGCTTCTGTATCCCACAAAATTGGTTGAAATTTGGTAATTCGTCTTGGTTTAGGATATAAAAAATCGTTTCATCTGAAATTTGTTGGTATAGGTCCACGCCTTCATATAGCCCTCATAGAACGGTACCTCCCGATATTCGGTATTTTGAAGGTTTTAGCTTCATAATCCCACCAAAATGGTTAAAATTTGTTAATTAGTCTTCGATGAGGACATATAACGTTCCACTTAAAATTTGTTGGTATAGGTCCACGCCCTCATATAGCCCCCATAGAACGGTACCTCCCGATATTCGGTATTTTGAAGGTTATAGCTTCAATATTCGTGGAAGTGCCCAGAATTAGAAAAAAATTATCTCGTCTGCCGAAAGTTGCCGAGCGGTATTCAGTTTTCATTATACTGAGTATGCTCGTAGTTTTGTGAATGTTTAGTAGGGTTATTCGGTGTTTTCAAGTAACCGGTGTTGTTATTTTGCATTTTGATTCGATCTTATTTTAGAAAAAAATTATATTTTTAGGATAAAGGTATTAATGTGTGTTTTCACATTTGTATGTTTTTGAAATATGGTGTTCAAAAACTTGAACAACGCCAACATGGGATGTACGGGATTCGAAGAAATTATAGCAAAGCTTCAGGTGGAAGTTGTGGGATATGATTTCTCTAAGTTGTCAGATCGTATACACTATCTCTGCAAAAGAATTTTAAAATATACCTATGTAACATAATTATATGTGCAAACTAATATTATGATATTTAGTGCCGAAAACAAAATATATTTCCAATATTCTATTTACATTGTAGTTAGTGCTTACGATTGCTTTTAAAATATAAAAGAAAATTGCGTTCTTATTAATTTATATGTGCAATAACAAAAATGTTTAAAAAATGCATAATAATGAACAAAATTGTTGTACATTTAACATGATATTGTATTGCCCTTGTGGATTAGGACTTGCTGTGGCCTCGTGTCATAGAACCGACTAGGTTTCTTAAGGTGTTAGTGGTGATATACTCCCATTTCGCCAATAATGCACATTTCAATTCTTTCAGCGTCGTGCACTCCTTTGACTTTGGCAGATAGTATGTCCCGAAGGTCTTAACTGTGTTTGTGGCCATGAGTTACAGCTGGCCACTCCAATAACGGTACATTTTATCGCACGAGTGGTGAAGGCAATTTTGAGTTCAGTTGTGTCTCCCGTGATGAAGTCTTGAAATGTTCTGCAGATATTAAGTCCAATGCTATTGGTCCTGACGGTGTTGACCCAAAGTTCATTCGAATACTCATACCTCGTATTATACCATTCCTAACCTACTTGTTATACCCTCCACCATATGGAGGGTATAATTAAATTTGTCATTCCGTTTGTAACACATCGAAATATTCGTCGGAGACCCTATAAAGTATATATATTATTGAGCAGCATAAAATTCTATGTCGATTTGACCATGTCCGTCTGTCCGTCCGTCCGTCCGTCTGTCTGTCTGTCTGTCTGTTGAAATCAAGATACAGCTCGCAATTTTAAAGATAGAGAGTCAAAATTTGGTACAGAAGTTTTTATTACTTGCAGGATGGTTGGTATTGAAAATGGGATATATCGGTCCACGTTTTGATGTAGCCCCCATAGAACGGTACCTCCCGATTTTCGGTATTTTTAAGGTTTTAGATTCATTATCCTACAAAAATGGCTGAAATTTGGTACGTAGTCTTCTTTAGGGGTATAAAACTTTCCCCCAGAATTTTGTCGGTATCGGTCCACACCTTCATATAGCCCCCATAGAACGGTACCTCCCGATTTTCGGTATTTTGAAGGTTTTAGCTTCATTATCACACCGAAATGGCTGAAATTTGGTACTTAGTCTACGCTGGTGGTATAAAACGTTCCCCCAGAACTTTGTCGGTATCGGTCCATGCCTTCATATAGCCCCCATAGAATGGTACCTCCCGATTTTCGGTATTTTGAACGATGTGGCCTCAATATTCCACCGAAATAGCTGAAATTTGTTATTTAGACTTCGTTGGGGGTACTCAAACTTCCCCTTTAAATTTGTCGGTATAGGTCCACGCCTTCATATAGCCCCCATGGAAAAGTACCTCCCTATTTTTCGTATTTTGAAGGTTGTGTCTTCAATATTCCACCACAATGGCTGAAATTTGGTATTTAGTCATCAATGTGATAAAAAACTGTTCGCCAGAAATATGTCTGTACAGGTGCACGCTTTCATATTGCCCCATTTCTGACTAAAATTCGTCGGTATAGGTCCACGTTTCGATATAGCCCCCATAGAACGGTACCTCCGGATTTTCTTAATATTGAAGGTTGTGACGTCAGTATCCAACCGAAATGGCTGAAATTCGTTATTTCGTCTTCCAAGAGTTATAAAATATTCCAGAAGAGTATTATCAGTATAGGTCCACGTCTTCCTATATCCCCATAGAAGCTTACTTCTTGATTTTCGGTATTTTTTAGTTTTAGCCACATTCTCTTACCGAAATATAGGAAATTTGGTATTTAGTCTTCTTTGAGCCTAAAAACTTTCTGTCAGAAATTTGTCGGTATAGATCGACGTTTTGAAATAGCCCTAATAGATTGGTGCCTCTCATTGTTTTACCGAAATTGCTGAAATTTAGTATTAAGTCTTCTTCATATACGAAAAGAAACTAGTTATTACATTTTACTTCAATACAAGTTGTGGTGGAGGGTATACCAAGTTCGGCCCGGCCGAACTTACGCCGTTCTTACTTGTTTAATAATATCCTTAAGTCTATCACTTACCCAAACGATTGGAAGCATGCGGAAATTTTGTCGGTTTAGGTCCACGCTTTCAAACAGCCTCTATAGAACGTACCGCTCCCGACTTTCGGTATTTTGAAGGTTGTGACCTCAATATTCCACCAAATTCGTTGTAATTCGGAATTCAGGCTTCCTCCTGAAGCTGGTCGGTATAGGTCCACACCTTCATATAGCCCACATAGAATGGTACCTCCCGATTTTCGGTATTTTGAAGTTTGTGGCAATAATTTCTCCCCGAAATGGCTGGAATTTGGTATTTCGTCTTAGCCGAGGATACAAAACTTTGAACCTACAATTTGTCGGTATAGGTCCATGTCTTCATATAGCCCCGCATATAACTGTACCTCCCGATTTTCGGTATTTTGAATTATGCGTCCTCAACCGAAATGATTGAAATTTGGTGTTTAGTCTTCGGTTATACAACTTTCTACCTGGTAATTTTCTGTTTTGCTCTACTTCTTCATATAGCCTCCATAGAATGGTCCCTTCCAATTTTCGGTATTTTATAGATTTTGGCTCCAATATTCCACCGAAATGTCTGAAATTTGGTATTTGATTTTCGTTGGGGGTATACATTTTTCTTTGTTTTTTGTCTTATTTAATTAATTTTTTTTTTAAACTGTTATGACCTAAGAGGTGTATTGAAAAATTAGGAGTCTACCGAAGCCCCACTCGTCATCCAACCATAATGCTACACGGAGGAAAAAACGGCATCTCTTACATATTTTGCAGCAAACATATATATGTTCTAACATAAAAATATATGTTATAACATAAAATATGTTTGAATCCACACACATGTTGTGTTAGGGACTGTTGCAAACAAATAATATGTTTGGATCCAAACATATTTTATGTTTGCATCCAAACACATTATATGTTTGCTGAATTTTTTTCTGCGTATACGTTTCACGGTTGGTTAAGTCCGATCATCAGGATGTTGTTTTTGTGGCAGACGAATGCTAAGCTTGGTATCTATGTAGTATATGTATATACGCAATTCATTCGGTAAATGCAAATGCGAAATTATGGTAGTCAATTGAAAATCTTAACTTTTCCTATAGTCAAACATGGTAATTCCATTTTTCGATGTTCACAAATACTATGGTAAAATTTATTCATACGGCATATCTTCCATATCAAAAGATGTTGATCATCAATATTGTCTACTAAAGTTTTGACAATTTCATGGTGGCTTAGAACGCTAAGACGCCGGCAACCTTGACACTCAGTTGTAGGGGACCCAGGTTCGAATCCCAGCCTGGCTCATGCTGAAATTATTTTATTTTTACAGTGTTTTATTGAACTTGCTTTGGTCCGTTTAATTCAAATCTGGTAACTCATTTTTAACACAGTTGCAGTTGACCAATCGAACTGAAACTTTGCACACTTTTCAGATTTAGATGACAATACATGAATATGGAATCAAAACCAATATTGGTCCATTTTATAGTGTTTTAACGGTGTTTTATTTAAATTGCATTTCAAATTTGGTAACTCAATTTTGATACAGTTGCAGCTGACCAATCGGACTAAAACTTTGCACACTCTTCAGATTTGGATGAAAATACATGAATATAAAATTAAAACAAAGATTGATCCATTTCACAGTGTTTTATTTAAATTGCATTTCAAATTTGGAAACTCAATTTTGATACAGTTGCAGTTGACCAATCGGACTAAAACTTTGCACACTTTTCAGATTTGGATGACAATACATGAATATGAAATTCAAACAAAGATTGGTCCATTTTACAGTGTTTTAACGGTGTTTTATGTAACTTGCTTTTCAAATCCGGTAACCCCTTTTTCCACACAGTTGTAGTTGACCAATCGAACTGAAACTTTGCACACTTTTCAAGTGTTTTAAGGATTTTATCTTCATTTTAAGGCCGAATTGGCTGTAACTTGGCATTTGGAGTCCCCAATGGTACAGAAACTTCTCCACCAAAAATTGTTAACATAGGTCCAGGTTTTGGTAGAGCCTTTATGTAATGGTACTACACGATTTCAGGCATTTTAAAGTTTTTATCTAAATTTTCGGCCTAAATTGAGAATAATTTTGTTCTCAGTGATCAGAAAAATGTATTTACTAAAAAGTTAAAAATAAAATATAATTTAAAAATGTTTGAGATTTAGTTTATTCGACCTTTTAAATTTATTTTAGAAATGAAAATCTTCTTTGAGCTTGAGGTCAGTGTTGTTTATTTGTTTATTGTTTCATTTGTTTCCCAATATTTCGCAATTTTTGAAATTGCATCTTCAGGGGACGATCTACAACGACATTATAATTGTATGTATATTATTGAGTATCACAGTATTTTTAAAATATTTTCCAAACATACAAAAAGAGATTATTATTTACTTACAATACGTAAAAATATTAACAGTCAAGTATTTCTTAAGAACTATCGTAGATTCTCTACCATCATCTGTTCCTTGTAAATATTGCACTGGAATGACTACGTATTGCACGATCTCTTTTTTGTCAAATATCTATAACAGTAGGCTGCATTGTCTGTATCGCTCTTATAATTTATCTTCGTATTTGTTGGTATATTGTTGATATGCAGCATCTCCAATGTAAGTCGTCTGTTATAGTTATTTTCTACTTGCAGTACACGTACATTGTCAAAGTTTGGCATATGGTTGTTAAGCTTACAGTGGTCCGCAAGCGCTGTTTTTTGGACCGTATTCTGATTTCGTAATTTAATATCAGATTTGTGTGCCGATAATCTTGTTTTCAGTTTATTCTTAGTCGTACCCACATACATTTTTCCACATTTTTCCTCTTCGTTACCATCACATTCAATTTTATAAATTACGTTGTGTTTGTCAAGTTTAGGGACGCTGGTTTTGGTTTGACTAAACAGTCGTTTTAAAGTGTTGCCAGTTTTTGGTGCTATATTTAATTTATCCTTGTCAAAAAGGTTGGAGTTTTGGAACCTTTCTGAAATTTCCGGTACATACAACATTGTTTTATATATCTTTTCGTTTTTATGTTCTTCCAAATTTGTTTCCGTCTGACGTATTTTATAGTTATTTATTAAATTCTCAATAAGATATTTAGGGAAACAATTTTTGGTTAATATTTTCCTTATTTTATTCTTGTTTTTTCCGTGAAATTTGACATCACTTACATTAAGGACTCTGTTTATGAGGTTACGTGCGGTATTTACTATTATTTGTTTTGGGTGTTTGGAGTGGTAGTTGATAATACGACCGGACGCGGTCGGTTTTTGGTACCAATTAATTTCTAGTTTATTTTTTACTCTTTGTATAAGGGTGTCTAAATATGGAATGGAACCATTGCACACTGGTCCCAACCTGCGACAAAAATCGAAAAATCGATATTAGCAAATCTCTGCGACAATTCAGCAAATTATCTCTAAACATAATATATTTTAATATTTCAGCACTGTTTTTGTAATTTATAACGGTATTTAACAAGACAAAACAGAAGAAGTTGACATTTACATATGTTATCTTAAAAACTTTAGAAACATCAGTAAGGTTGTGACATCTTACAATGCAAGTAACTCAAAATTGAAAGGATGAAATTATTTTTTTCGAAATGGAAGTTTGAGTACATGGTTTTCTAATTACTTTTGCATAAAATTTTGTACACATTATTCGCATAAAATGTGCTGGAAATCACATTTTTTATAATACTTTTTTGTGGATTTTTGTTTCCAAGTCCTAAAAATTGAAGTTGAGTTTTACTAACTTCGCCATCCTTCGCCACTCTCCAAATTTTTTGAAGAATGTTCGAAATAGTGTCAAGTTTACAAAAAATTTGGTTCCAGCTGCATATATTTGCGCTTCCGTGCGTGACATTAAAAATACTGACAATGCCTCTGGTCGTTTCAGTATATTCAGTATTACTGTATGCTCAGTTTCTTCTTTGTTTTGTATTTTAATTGTTTGTTTTGAGTTTTTTTCTTTAAAAATTTATACATTTTTATTTTGGGATCTACTTATGAGTGTATTTTTTACATTTGTATATTTTTGATATATGTATGATGCTACATATAAAATGAAAAACAAGTAAAAATGTAAAGTTCGGTCGCACCGAACTTTTTTATATCCCCTACCATGAAAAATCCTGACCTCAAATGGAATAATTTGTTTCCTTTCCTGTCGACGATACCAGTCGGAGACGTTTTTTGACCACTAAGAGCTCCAAATAGCAAATTAAAACCAATTTGAACCGAAAATGTAGATAAAAACTTCAAAATAACAGAAATAGGGAGGTACCCTAATATGAGGGTTATACCGAAACCTGGACCTAAGACCACAATTTTTGGCGCAGAAGGTTTTTGATCATTGAGAACTCCAAATTGCAAATTACAACCAATTCGGGCCGAAAATGTTGATAAAATCTTCAAAATACCTGAAATCGGGAGGTACCGTAATATGAGGGCTATACCGAAACCTGGACCTAAGCGCACAATTTTTGGCGCAGAAGGTTTTTGACCATTGCGAACCCCAAATACCAAAGTACAGCCAATTAGGGCCGAAAATGTAGATAAAAGCTTCAAAATACCTGAAGTCGGGTGGTATCGCTACATGGGGGCTATAGGAAAAACTGGACCCATATTGATGATTTTTTGGCTAAAGTATTTTTTACATATTTTTAGCATATACTGAAAAAATCAGATTGATCCGACGATTATTAATATTTTTGTCGCACCTTCCCATACAAGTGGGACCACTGTGCATTGTCCTCTTCTTCCATTGTAAATTTTATATTATTATTAAATTCATTTAGCGTCCTTAATGTATCTAGTATTGCACTTTCTTCTATAATTACAAATAAGTCATCTACATACTTCGTCAAAATTGTTGGTTTCGTCCTTAGTTTCTCCATTGCGGATGGAGATGACATTATCCAAACAAGCAATGATAAGGAACAACAAGAAATTATGCGAACGAAATTTACAACAATGTTGGATACGCACATTAACAGAATGAGGGAGAGCAACATAGACAAATTCATCAACAGAACAGTGGTGCACAGCGAGAAATTTCTTAGGCAAAATAAAGGCATTTTAATTTTAAATGCGGACAAAGGCAATGTGACGGTTGCAATGAGGAAGGATGAATACCAACAGAGGATGATGGGAATACTCTCAGATATTATGACATACCAAAGGTTGAATAAAGATCCCACAACAAATTTGATTAAAAAGAATAATGAACTTGTAGAAGAATTATACAAAAACAACATTATTTCGCCCATAGAAAGAAAGAGACTAAAAACAGACGTGGCAACAGCGCCTAGGATATACGGACTACCCAAGATCCACAAACAGGAGTATCCATTGAGACCCATATGCTCATCTATCAACTCACCCTCAATAGAACTATGCAAATACATAGTAAATATTTTAAAAAACTTGACGAACAATTCAAAATACAACGTAAAGGACTCACTGCAATTCAAAAATAAAGTAAAAAACTTGACGATTAAGGAGAATGAAAGAATGGTATCATTTGATGTGGTCTCTCTATTCCCAAGCATACCTGTGGACTTGGGCCTTTCTATAATAGAAGAAAAGTGGAATACCATAAAAGAATACACGAATATGTCTCAGAACCTATTCCTAAGTATTCTGAAATTCTGTATAAAAGACAATCGATACTTCCAATACGAGAACAGAATATACAAACAAAGGAAGGGATTGCCGATGGGGTCACCGGCTTCTCCGATAATAGCCGATATCGTTATGGAGAAACTACTTGACACCTGTATGGAGAAACTAAGGACGAAACCAACAATTTTGACGAAGTATGTAGATGACTTATTTGTAATTATAGAAGAAAGTTCAATACTAGATACATTAAGGACGCTAAATGAATTTAATAATAATATAAAATTTACAATGGAAGAAGAGGACAATGGTTCCATTCCATATTTAGACACCCTTATACAAAGAGTAAAAAATAAACTAGAAATTGATTGGTACCAAAAACCGACCGCGTCCGTTCGTATTATCAACTACCACTCCAAACACCCAAAACAAATAATAGTAAATACCGCACGTAACCTCATAAACAGAGTCCTTAATGTAAGTGATGTCAAATTTCACGGAAAAAACAAGAATAAAATAAGGAAAATATTAACCAAAAATTGTTTCCCTAAATATCTTATTGAGAATTTAATAAATAACTATAAAATACGTCAGACGGAAACAAATTTGGAAAAACATAAAAACGAAAAGATATATAAAACAATGTTGTATGTACCGGAAATTTCAGAAAGGTTCCAAAACTCCAACCTTTTTGACAAGGATAAATTAAATATAGCACCAAAAACTCGCAACACTTTAAAACGACTGTTTAGTCAAACCAAAACCAGCGTCCCTAAACTTGACAAACACAACGTAATTTATAAAATTGAATGTGATGGTAACGAAGAGGAAAAATGTGGAAAAATGTATGTGGGTACGACTAAGAATAAACTGAAAACAAGATTATCGGCACACAAATCTGATATTAAATTACGAAATCAGAATACGGTCCAAAAAACAGCGCTTGCGGACCACTGTAAGCTTAACAACCATATGCCAAACTTTGACAATGTACGTGTACTGCAAGTAGAAAATAACTATAACAGACGACTTACATTGGAGATGCTGCATATCAACAATATACCAACAAATACGAAGATAAATTATAAGAGCGATACAGACAATGCAGCCTACTGTTATAGATATTTGACAAAAAAGAGATCGTGCAATACGTAGTCATTCCAGTGCAATATTTACAAGGAACAGATGATGGTAGAGAATCTACGATAGTTCTTAAGAAATACGTGACTGTAAATATTTTTACGTATTGTAAGTAAATAATAATCTCTTTTTGTATGTTTGGAAAATATTTTAAAAATACTGTGATACTCAATAATATACATACAATTATAATGTCGTTGTAGATCATCCCCTGAAGATGCAATTTCAAAAATTGCGAAATATTGGGAAACAAATGAAACAATAAACAAATAAACAACACTGACCTCAAGCTCAAAGAAGATTTTCATTTCTATAATATAATTTAAAAAAATTAAGTTTCAGTGTTTTATTTAAAAATTTTTGAATTTAGTATTTTTGAAAGGTTTAGCTATATTATCCTACCAAAATGGCTGGAATTTGATATTTCGTCCTCCTTTGGGATGCACTACTTTCTCCCAAAAATTTATCGGTATCGGTCCACGTTTCGGTATTTTGAAGGGTTTAACCTCATTATAACACCGAAATGGCTAAACTTTGGTACATAGTCTACGTTGAGGGTACACAATTTTCCACCTTCGTATAGCTCCCATAGAACGCTGCCGCCCGATTTACGGTATTTCGAAGGTTTCAGCCTCATTATTCCACCGAAGTGGCTGAAATTTGATATTTAGTCTTTTTCTGGGCTACAAAAATTTCCCTCACAAATTTGTCGGTATATGACCACGTTTTGATGTACCCCCCATACGACGTTATATCCGAATTTTCGGTATATTGAAGGTTTTAGCCTCATTATAACTGGCTGCAAGTTGATACTTAGTCTTCGTTGAGGGTATAAAACTTTCCACCTGACATTTTTCGGTAAAGGTTCATGTCTTCATATAGCCGCTATAGAACGGTACCTCCCGATTTTCGGTATTTTGAAGGTTGCTCAATATCCCATCGAAATGATTGACATTTGGCAGTTAGTCTTCGTTCCCCACCGAAATAGCTGATAAGTGGTACCCAGCAAAAATCCTCATTACAAACCTCCTTTCCCACCTATTATTTTAACAAGGGAATGTCGCGCGAAATATCTGATTATTTTGTAACCACTGAAATAAGTAGATACTGAGTAGATTCTGACTACTTATTTCAGTGGTTACAAAATAACCAGATATTTCGCGCGACATGCCCTTGTTAAAATAATGGGTGGGAGAGGAGGTTTGTAATAAGGATTTTTGCTGGGGCATTACATTTTTGTTAGGGGTATGAAACCTTCCACCCGAAATGTGCTGGTATAGGTCGACGTCCTCAAATAGCCCCCATAGGACCATACCTCCCGATTTAAGGTATTTTGAATATTGTGGCCTCAATATATCAGCGATATGAGTGAAATTTAGTATTTAAACTGTCATTAGTATATAAAATATTGCAGAAGAGAATTATCAGTATAGACCCTTTTCTTTAAATAACCCCCATAGGAGCATACTTCTTGATTTTCGGTATTTTGAAGGTTGTGTCATCAATATCCCATCGAAACGGATGATATTTAATAGTCCGTTGGTGGTATAAAACGTTCCATCTGAAATTTTCCGGCATTGTTCCATGTTTTTATATAGCCCCCATAGAATGGTCCCTCCCAATTTTCGGTATTTTGAAAGTTTTAGCCACATTATTCAACGGGAATAACTGAAATCTGCCTCCATAGAACGGTGCTCCTGATGTTGTTAACTATCCAAATCTAGAATATCCAGGTTTAGGTCTAATCGGTATTGCCCAATGTTATTTATTTCGCTCAATTCGGAAAATTGTAAATATTTGTCCATCTTTTGGAAAGAAAAAAATGTCGCCCAGTATGAAGTGAGATATATATCAGGAAAAATGTGTAAAATTGTCTTTTCCATTTCAAAAAAATCAAAAAAAGATTTTGATACTACATCAATGATTTTTGGTACATAGATTAAGAAAAAAATCCGCATTTCAAATCTGTTTTCGTTACTAACATTGATCGTTGCGCGCAAAAGATATGACCGTTTTAATTATGATAATTAGAAAAAATTCAAAAAAAAAATCGCGGCTTAATATAGTTAGCTGTTATATCCTATTATCGTTAACTGAATTCGTAACGTTTGCGATGGTGCAAAAAATAATAGCAAAGTCTCAATGGATTCGCGAAAAATCAAATTTGTTAAATAATTTCACGTATTTACAAACATATTTTTAAAACAATAGCGCTCATACTTACGAAAAATATATAAAAAATTATAACAGCATCCAGACATTTTGAGGAATAAAATGAAACCTAATTTGTGAAGGTTGGAGGTTTAGTATTCATGTTATTTGCAAAAATACGAAGAAAATATGACGAAAAAATTAAAATCATTTTATTCTAATTTTATTTTTTTTTATGGTTTTATAGGAAAAGTTGGAGAAAAAATGTTTGAGTTCTTCGGCATTTTCGTCAAAATTTCACGCCATAATGATGATATTCCGTTGTAACAAATTTTCCGCTTATAGTTTTCCTATTGGAAAATATTATTAGAACCTTATATTAAATCACAAGGAATTCCAATTGTGGCATAACGTTAAAATAATGTTATATTGAATATTATAACATTTGAGATGCATATAAACCGCGTAATTATGAAAATGACATGATGCGCATCCGATTTTCCAACACAGCGAATCAATCCCTCTTTTTTGATGTACAGTTTGTCAAATTCTATTTGGCGGCCACGATGTAGCATTTGCTGCATATTAGGGTGCAAAATACAGTAAAATGGTCATAATTTCCGCGAAGTTCATTTACATTTTATGCGCATCTGATTTCAATAATCACCATTAGAAAATACATCATTCTATGCCGTTTCAACGCGATCCATCAAGAACCGTGGATGTAGCATCGCACTCAATTTTTAGAAAAAATCTATTATAGCTCTGGATTTACGAGAGTGTTTAAATATCTGTTTTCGCGCAGTTTAATCACGCGTATCGATCTATTTATTTAAGTAGAACTAACACATCCAAAACGCGTTTTAATATGCGATATTTTCAAAATAATTTTTTGCAAATTTTCGAAATTTGAGGGTATCATATCCGCCGATCTATGGGGTGGATTTTTACGCGTCGTGGCTTGTTAGATTCAGAACGTAAAAAAACTAAATTTACGCGGGATTCCACGGAAATCGAATGAAATTTGTAAATATTAAACCAAAAAAATAGGTTTTTGAGAAAAATTTACGCACAAAAATTTCGTGTTTGGGCGCAGATTACTGTGATCCTGTGAGGGCTACAGCCTCATGTTATACATTAAAAAATGCGAAATCGCGAGTACTACAATCAAATAATAAGATTTTAGGGAAATCCTGCTGCGCGTCCCGATTAGAGCAAAAATTCAAAAAACCCCATTTTTCAGGTTTCAAAATGTCAGCATCCGTTTGAGGTAAATACAGTGGATATATTAAAAAATCATACATTAGAAACTTCAACTCTGAAGTGTACTCTTTAACTTTTCCTTTGAGCATTAAGCTCTACATTGTGTTGTAAAACCACTAATTGGAAAATAACATAATGAAACTCGTTTATTTCAACGATTTTTTCCGATTTTTTTACATTAGTACGACCACAGCTTCCGCTCAAATTATTATTTTAAGAAACCCCTCGGTGAATCGGGCTAAAACAGTTTATTTTACCGAAATGCGGTCAAAAGTTATGATATAGTAAAACTGATCGCGAGTTACAATACCCCATACCTCAGTTTCAACATAAGTTAATTTTCTACAAAAAGCTTGATATACAACTCCTGTAATAAAACGAAATTAAACTAATTGTTCCTATTCACGTCAATACAGTTCGTGGTGGAGGGCATAAAAAGTTCGGCCCAGCCGAACTTAACGCTTTTCTTACTTGTTTCAATTGAATTGTACTGACGAGTATCTCAGCTTTGGTTGGATGCATTTTAACAATGAAGACATTCTGAGCTTTAAAATGTTACCGAATGTGTTACCAAAATTTGTGGAATGCTTGTGATGTTGAAAGAGATGTTGGGATATCCCAATTTCAAATTTATGGAATTTTATTTCCATGTCAGATATTTCTGCTTCTGTTGGACATATTCCAAGGAGAGAGCTTGATAATGAGACTGGGCTTTAAATTAATAGAAAATGTGTAGTTATTGCAAAAGGCGCTAAGCTATCACAATTTTAATATTTTGAAGTTTTTACTTCAATGACAAATACCTCTGATTCTATTTGGTGTATTAAAGACATGTAAAATGCTATTCAAGAAGTCCACGAAAGCTTTCAATCAGTACCAAACAAATGTCGACAGTAGTTAAATATAAAATTAAATATTAATTATTTTGGTTCAGTTCGCCTTAAGTCATTTGGCATAAAAGCCCGATAGGTGAAAACTTAGCTTATGCACAGAGGTAGTGATATAGGGTATCACATAGTCGGCCCAGCCCCGACTATAGCCTTTGCTCACTTGCTCGAAGTTTATATTTACTTATTCCATTTGTAATTCGAATTATTTTATTTGAAATTACAAACAAAATGATTCGAATTACAAATGAAATAATTCGAATTACAAATGGAATAATTCGAATTACAAATATAATAATTCGAATTACAAGTGGAATAATTCGAATTACAAATGAACTATAATGAATTACAAATAAAATTCTCGAATTACAATTAAAATAATTCGAATTACATCTGAATTCAATGAATTTACTTGGAAACGTAGACAAATGTGACAATTTTTTTAAGAGATATTTTTTCCCTTATTTCAAATACCTTAGAAATATTGGTCGCTGTTGATGTTTTGGGGTGAAAAAGGTCGATTTTTGGAAACTCGAACTAAATGAAATTAAATATTAATTAACAACAAAATGTTCATACATCCCCATTTCCACATTCCAATATTGTTTTTTTATTCCCTTTCTGCATACAAGGTAGCGGACCCTTTGCTAGTTTATTTATGTTTGATTTGCTCCCTAAGAAATACTATTTTCTTAATCTCATTTTCAATTCGTATTGTTTTTTTAACCCATTTAAAAATTCCATAGAAAAGGCATGAAAAAAATTCTTAAGAAAAAAACTGGAAATTTATACACATTCACCATTTTCTTATACACTTTATGTTGTGACCTTTTTTATTGTTTGAAATATAATATTTTGTGGAGATTTATGCCTTATGCCCTGCCTTTATGCTCGGATTAAACGATAGGAAGGATTTCAGTCTATTATTATTTTAGGGATATTTAAAATAAAAAGGTATCATTTTCATGGAAATAATGGGGAAAAACTTGTTATAAACATGTCAAATACAATTTAATGCCCACGTCCTAACCCAACACCAAAAGTCATTGTATTTGTGTAGCTTGTACCGAATTCAATTTTCAATTGAAATCACAGCAATAAATTAGAATATTTTGTAAAATATTACGAATTAAAACTTTTGATTCAAAAGGTAGCTTAAGTTGGGTCATATCAAAAAATAACACATGTTTGTTTGTCTGTTGTCATCACACCAATATCCAGATAAAAAAGAAAAACAAAAGAAAAACACGAGAAAGTTTAATTTTTGAAACGTCTACCGCCTAAATGTTTTCTATTTGATCCAAAAACCATCGGATTTGTATTCGGACACACACGCTGTGCCAGCGTACTCATTATTTTGTTTACAGTACTTTGTAAAGGGTTACATAATGACTAACGGATCCGAATTTTTGATAGACCAAAAATGTACCTCATCAAAATAATGGTTTTAGACCCCAAGTATGTTTGGAAGAAATTCGTTTCCGACAATTTGTCCGTCCAACTGTCTAAACGAAGCAACCGATCTACAGTGGATCCACCCATTGGCCAAAAATGACATGGACCTTTTTAAAAATATATTAGTTTTTGTTTCATTCGAACGCGATCTTCTTAAGAATAGCTTCAAAAGTCGGAACATTTGACTAATATTTTTTGTTGTGAGTACAACCTATATTTTAAGTGCAAATAAATATATTCAAGATATCGCGAAACTAATACGTATAGCACTATATTATTTTATAGTGGATTTTGAAGGAGGAGGTAATAGCTTAATTTTCATTAAAAATTAGTGTTTTAGCGTGTTTTGGAATTCTAGTTAACTGCATACTTTCTTAGTGTATTTTGTAATGCCTATTCGATTATATACTTAAATTTGACCTAAGGTTTTAGTCATGATACCCACCAGTGCCCACCTCGGGAATAAGTTTCCAAAGTAGGTCATGAGTTAAAGATTATTCAGTATTAAAATCAGCTGCCATCTAGTGCCAGACTATAAATGGTGGGTCGCTGACTAAAGCTGCCCTAGAAAAGGGTTTCTATGGATATATTAGCGTATAACTCTGTTATCTGACCACGTGCATAAACATAATTGACATCAGTGGCAAGATGAAGAAATCTTCTTCCAAATATATCTTACGTTGGAAAGCACTTACTTCCAGAAAGAACGCTATAAGATCTATATTAAACATTTGTCCAATTTTCAGACAAAAATGTAGATTTTTTTAATCCGCTAAATTGGTTGAATTTTATGTTGTTTTGGAGATTGTTTTGTTTCCCCAAGCCTACTTTTGCATCACAAGATAATCGGGACCTTTGTTCATGTAATTTTGTATTAACAACATAAAACCATTCTTACCGTATACCCCCTCCAGAGGGGAAAGGGGGGAGAATGTTACGCTCGTGGTTTCTTAAAACACTCTTCGCAGCAGCGCAAAGCTGTAACCGGCGCATTAGCTCGATTTTTACACTCTAAATATTTTTGGCCACTTGCTCCATACAAGTGGATCCACTGTGCGATCGGGTCCAAAATTTGGTATTCGTAATATTTTGTTCAAACTTAGCCTAAGTTCGAAGATGGGCCATATGGGTACATTCATTTCGGTACCTCCCCCACAAAAGTTCAAACATTTTCACTAAAAACGATTATATTATTTCCAGGCATAGATTGGGTTGGAATATGTATTATATCGATTCACTCCTTCGTGTACCTCCCACACAAAGAAGTGAAGATTAAGAGCTGTTCTCGGATCGGTTTGAAATTTCCTCAGCAGGTTGTCCATTTTTTTCGGGGGCAATGCCCTAAAGGCTCCACGAAACGTGTATGCTAGATAACTCTCGCAGGTAGTTTTCGATTGGTCATAACTTTAAATGTCGTATTGTTTGGGAAAAGTGTAGTTTAACAGCTCGTCTAGCCAGTTGTACTCTGTCTTTCGTTACGAACGGTCGCAAACAATCGCAACAATCAAGAGTAATTTTAAAACTTCTTTCACCAACATACTTGTGTTTACATTTCATTAAGATAATTGATAACGCGTAAAATCTGTCAAAAAGAAAAAAGACGAACAAACTGCAAATGGGCCGAGGGCCTCCGAAAAGCGGGGCTCACCCCAAGAGCAGGTCAAGTGCGTTGAAACACCCCAAACCATCACTGGTATATGGAGGTAGTATTGGCTCTGACCGACCTTCAACGTCACGAAATAACAGATATAGCATTTTATCTGATCCACATGAAATGGATACCACCCAACAAACTAATATCATAGAGGAAGAAAAAACTCCAAAACCTCCACCAATTGTAGCTGACAGTAGCATCCCACTAAGAGAGGTTCAACATCTGCTGGGCGATGATTGTACCTATAAACGCATCTCGGTGGGTACAAAAATTTTCCCCCTAACACTCGAAAAATATGAGTTTTGTAAAAAAGCTCTTAAAGAAAACAATATCGAATTTCATTCGTATAATTCGAAAGATAATCGTCTTTTTACGGTATTCCTTCATGGTCTGCCAAAAATCAATACCGAGGAAATAACTAATGAGCTGGTTAGTTATAATTTATCACCTACTTCAGTAACTGAAGTAAACACAAAGTACAGCACCATTCACGACGCTGTATACAAAGTACAGTTTCTTCGTAAAAACTTCTCTCCATCGTACTTACAAGGTATAAAAACAATAAACAAGGTCTGGATCACCTGGAGAAAACAGAAACCGAAAACCAACAACAAACCCACCCAATGTTGGAACTGTATGATGTACGGACACGGTGGGGAACATTGTAACAGACGACCAGCGTGCATGATATGCGCCAAATCGCATCACACGAGTGACTGTCCGTTTAACAGCACAGACAAAAGACCTGCGGTATTTACATGCTACAATTGCAAGAAGTTCGGTAGAGAGAGAACCGATCATTCAGCCAACGACATCAACTGTCCCCTTCGCGCTCATTACCTTGAGGTACGTGAGAAAGCTACATCAAAACAAAACAGAAAATCACCTGTTAAACGAAACCACACAATTGCTAAATCTCTGGAGAGAGAACAGTTTCCAGCAAACAATTTCGCTCCAGTTCAACATCAATTCAGAGAAACTTCGCGCTCCTATAGCGATCAAACGAGAAATACAAATCAAAATGATCTCTTCACAATTGATGAGCTCTTCGGTATTTTTACCTCCGCTCTTAACGAGTTGAGCAAATGCACATCTAAAGTGCAACAGATACATGTTGTTATGACGATGGTTAAGCATGCTTATGATCTTAAATAACTTAATGCACCTTAAAATTCTTCATTGGAATTCAAATGGAATTTCAAATTACTCCCTTCAAAAACAATTGGAAGTATTACTAGAGAAAAACAACATACTTATTGCTTCTCTAAATGAAACATTTCTTAATGCTAATCACAACCCGTATTTCAACAATTATGTACTCCACAGAAATGACAGAACTATGTCAAGAGGTGGTGGCGTCGCGCTCTTGGTCCATAGATCTCTAAAGCACTCATTGCTTCCGCTTACAAAAACTTCGAATATCGAAAACTTATCCCTTGAAGTCACGATAAATCAAAAGGTTATAATCATAACATCCGCATACTGTCCCAGATATTCAAGAAACTTTAAAAATGATATAATTGCACTAACACCTACTGACAAAGAATTTATTTTACTAGGCGATTTAAATGCTAAGCATCAAAATTGGAATTGTCATACAAATAATACAGCCGGTATTATATTAAATGACCTTCAACAAACCCGAAATTTCTTTATATACAACCCAAATAATCCAACCTTGTTTCCGCACCAGAATAATCGTATTGCTTCAACGGTCGATTTAGTTCTAAGCAACTCAACGCTCTACATGCGAACAGAAACATTAGGATACGAAATTCCTTCCGACCATCGCCCAGTCTTATGTACGGTAGAATATTCCACAATTGGTACTAATGATCTGAGGAAAAATGTATACAAATATTGTAACTGGGAGCGGTACAAATATGAAATCAGTTGTCGCATTATAATAACTAGGTCGTATTCGTCAAAATCGGCCATAGATAAGGAAATTGATAACCTTGTAAAATTGATTTTGTACGCCAGAGACACTGCCACACCAAAAATACGACACTCAAATTCTTCAAACCTTCCTAGAGATATACTCCAATACATACGCGAGCGTAATAAATTCAAGAGGAAGCAACAAAGAGCAGTAGATGGTCGAACTGTTGCCTTTTATGACCAATGTACGAAATTTTTTAATAAGATTATAGATAGAAGAATATTTTCTGAAAGAAATAGTAAATGGTCCAATCTCTTAGAAAAAATGAAACCAGGTGACAAAAGATTTTGGAAATTAAGCAGAAGTTTAAGAGGAAAGGGAAAAAATCAGTTAACTTACTTAGAAGTTGGTACAAATAAACTAATTTCTGACGCTGAAAAAGCAGAATGTTTAGCTTCGACTTTCTCTCAATCACACTACCTTACGATGAACAATACCCATCCCTCTGAAAGCAGCATTAACCGGAGCGTGGAACAGTTTAAATCACTGCCACCTTTCACAGAAAATATCGAATTCATAACAGAAACTGAAATATCAAGTATACTATGCAACCTCAACTGCTCCAAATCACCAGGATTGGATGAAATTCCCAATCTTCTACTGAAACATCTTCCTGAAAACGGAATAAAACTTCTTGTGGCCATTTTTAATAGCTGCATTCGTTTGAATTATTTTCCCTCAGCCTTTAAGAAAGCCAAAGTCGTAGCAGTTCTCAAACCCAATAAACCAGCAACAAATCCCACCAGCTATAGACCAATTAGTCTTTTAAGTAACATTGGGAAGATTTTTGAAAGGTGTATTCAATCGAGATTAAACGATTACGTTTCCAACAATAATCTACTGGCTAAAGAACAATTTGGATTTAAAAAGGGCCATCAAATAAAGAGAATCCAAAACATGGTTATAACCAATAAAAGACTCAGAAAATCTACTGGTGTGATTTTATTAGACATTGAAAAGGCCTTCGATACAGTATGGCACAATGGAATCATTTATAAACTTATCAATATGAATATCCCCAAATACCTATGTAAAATTATTACTGATTTTCTGTATCAAAGATCATTTTCTGTGTATATAAACAAATCATTTTCTACAACTAAAGCTATCCCAGCTGGTCTTCCACAAGGCTCAATTTTATCTCCCATTCTCTATAATCTGTATACTGCCGACTTTAAAGCGAACAGAACTTTTGATGTAGCATATTATGCAGATGATACTGCTTTGATAAGTACAAGCAAATTAACTAGCGCTCTGCTAAAGAAAATGGAGTCAAGCTTAACAACGTGTAACATTTGAGGTTCATTGTGGCCATAAAATATCTCCACCAAAAATTGACAATATAGGTCCCATATAACAGTACCACCGGATTTTCGGTATTTTGAGAGTTTTATCTGCACTTTATTCACTGTAATTTGAGGTTCCCTGCCGTCTCGAAACTTCTGCACCAAAAAAAATTTCAATATAGGTCCATGTTTTGGTATAACTCAAATATAACGGTACGTTCCGATTTTCGGTTTTTTGAGGACTTAGCTGTTTTTTACCCAACTAACCGTTATTTGACGTTTAGAGTACTCTGCAGTCATGACATTTCACCACCAAAAAATTTCAACATATGTCGATGTTTTGGTATAGGTACACGCAGAGAAAAAAATATGTTTGATCTAACAATATTCCAAGAGCAAAATATGTATTGTTAACATATTGTTGGATTCCTCATGTAGTATTGTATATCCAAAAATAGTTTGTGTCAACTGAACAATATTTCTCTCTTTTCTTCGAAAATTTGTTTCTCTTCTCTCGCTATTCGATGCCGTGTTGAAAAAACAATTTTGGTGAGTTGTGGTGTGTTTGTATGACATGCAGCCTTTACCTTTGTTTTTGTGTGTATGTACTTGTGAGACTCTTGTTTTTATTTGTTTCTGTTTTGTTTCATTCTTCTTTCCTTTTCATGTTTGTTATGGTGTTTAATTATTCCTTATGTTGTGGTGGGTTCTTGTGGCTTTTTGTTTGTCTTTGTTGTCAACCAATGCAGCAAACCATGTATTGTGTTCATCAATGATTGCAATATTATACGCGACATTTATATCCAAGTTATGCGAAAAGTGTATATGAGAAGTATATGCACTCAAATCAAAAATTTCTGGGCTGGTTTTCTGTATTGACAATACTTTTTGTAAACAAAATTAGATTATGATAGTTCCTACAATCGGTATTGTTAACGATTTTAACAATATTGCGGAAATTCGAAAGTTGTTTTTGTTTTCTATGTTTGGAACAAAAGATGGTATTTTTGGATTTGTATTACAATGTTTGAACAAAACAAATACATTTTTGGAACCAAAACATATATTTTTGTTCCAACAAAAGCGAAAAATATTTTTTCTGTGCGTGTACCTTCCGATTATAGTTATTTTTAGGGGTTTAGCTACATTTTTTACTGAACTGATCATAATTTGATATTTGAGGTTCCCTGCACTCACAAAACTTCTCCACGAAAAATTTCCAACATAGATCCCTGTTTAGGTAAAGCTACCATCCCAGCAAAAATTTGGATCCGGTAGTCGTTACGTAACCCTTTACAAAGTAATGTAAACAAGCTTCTTTTCGCATTACAAGTAAGCCGAAAAGTAATGGGTTACTTCTTAAAAAATTTACAAGGTATACCTACTTACATTACTGCTCACTAAGTAATGACGACGGTGGCACAGTGAATGTCTATCCGACTATAAATCCTAGGGTTGTGTGTTCAACGCTCACCGTTGGCACGCGAGTTTTTTTTTAATTAAAAAATAACAGTTCGTGGTGAACATGTGCACTGCACATAAGTTCTTAAGCAACCCTTAATATTCGTGTGCGTGGCATAGTGTGTAGTGTCTTTGGCTAGAAATCAGAGGGTTCGTGGGTTCAATTCGGGCGGACAGCGAAATAAAATAAAGTAAAATAAAAGTAAGATGTGTGATGAAATTAAAAACCAATTCTCTACATCAACTGTCTAAAAATAGAATAAAAATAGATTTTTTTCACCTTACGTTTCAACTTCTAGTGGCCACAGAATAACTAGTTATTCAAGTGATCATAAAATAACTACAAACTGAGTGCGACATGCCCTTGTAAAAATAATGAGGAAGAAAGGGGGTTTGAGAGTAGTTACGGCTGCCAAAAATCCCTTACGAAACCCATGATTTTGGGAGGACTTTTTTTTGCTGGGTAGCTACACTTGTTGGCCGACCTATGTGTAATTTGACATTTATGTTGTGTTTGAAAAGCAATAATCGATTTTTCGACTTGCCGATATTGGTCAAAAACTAAAAATGCTATTTTTCGGTCTGGCGATTATTTCAATTGTTCTAAAATTCGACTTTCGACTTTTTGATAAGCATAGAAAATCGATTATAATCGACTATTCGTCGATTATCGAGTTGTCTATTGATCTTTTGCATAGACAATTTTGTAGATATACTATCGAAAATTGATCACAAATTGATTTTTAGACTTTTGACTACAAAAGGTCGACTAATTGATTAATCGAAAGTCGACTTACCTATCCCTACACAACATTGAAGACATTTTTAGATACATTTTCTAATCTAATTTAGGCACTTGCGGTATTGGTGGTCGAAAAACTTCTCCACCCAAAAGTGTGGACAGATAGGAAGCTAATTTTCCGTTTTAGTTCAGGATATTCAGTTCAGAATAAATTTTAAGAAGTTCGACCTGGTCGAACTTAACGGTTTTTTACTTGATATTTCTATGTCAGAAACATTTTTCAACAATAATGTAGATATTTAATTTATTTTCTTTTTTGATATTTTGTAATTCATAATTTCGATGGTAAATTTCAGCATTCTCAACAAAGAAAAACATTTTTAGTGTTCGCATCATGTATCTTTAAGCTACCTTAGATAAGCCCAATGTAATTCAGCCTTGATTAAAAAAGAATTTCTGAAATTGTGAATTAAACAAAGTCCAAAAAACCCCACAAAAATATTCGAAAAAACAACTTGTAGCTATTTTTTGTGGCGTTTAAACGATCAGTGGCTTTATCTGGGTTAACAAAAAGAATTTCTGAAATTGTGAATGAAACCAAAAGCAATTCAAGATATTTTTGTTCTTTATAATACATATGAACTACATATTTTGAAAACAAAATTTCTGTGCTAGCTTGTTCTTGACTTTGTTGTTTTGTGTATATCGTCAATTTATAATGTTTGCAATGGCGAAAGACATAACAACTACGGTTGTTCCTAGTTTGTTGTATTTTTTCATATTTTCATTACTTTTCTTCATCTAAGTATGTATGTCAATGTATGAAAACAATTTTTTTTACAATAAAAATTAATTGAAATATTTTATAATGTAATAAGTTCCAGTGTCTACTTGAAACTATTGCTTTATTGGCTTCCTTCCTTATTGAGTTTAATGAAAAAATAAAATGGAGAAAAAATAAAAGTTCAAGAGAAAGCAAAGGAAAAAAGAAAATTGTTAGTGACGTTAAGAATGTAATGACAAATTACTGGGTGAGTGTCACTTATAGAAAAGAAGTTTACAATTTTTCTCTTAAAACCAATTCAAACTTTCTTCTACAAATATCAGTTAAAATTTAGCAAAAATAAATGTACTCCTCGACTATGTCGAAGGGAATGCGGAAGGCAATTACATAGTTTTCGGTTTTCCATGAGTTTATGTTTTAATAAATTAATGAATTGACTTTATTGCTTATGTAATCGAACAATCCATTAATTAGTTTAGTAGTTAATTATTATTAAGGTGACTTCTGGTTAATTTGCTATAAATTATACGTACCCACATCTTTTTATTCAAATTTCAGACAACAATTAAAAAACTTTTTTTTATGTGATGTTCAAATAACAAAGAGCATGTGTATATACATTCAAACATATGCCATGCATGATAAAACAGTAATATTTCATTCCAACTCAAACTTGGAAAACAACTTCGTTTAAAATAAGGACATATTTTTGTCCACGACTTTGTATACTTTTCGCCACCACGTGGGCAGGGTAATTATTATAAGCATTGTACAATTGAAAGGTATAACAGAGCTCACATTTTTTGTTTGCTTTATTTACGTCGAAAAATCGCTTAAAATATGTGATTTGTCGAAAATTATGTATTAAACTTACATATGTTTAAGTTTTTTAAATACCAAATTTTAGCCACTTCGGTGTGATAATGACGTTAAATCCTTCAAAATACCGAAAATCGGGAGGTACCGCTCTATGCGGGCTAAATGAATGAAGCAAAATTTCAGGCGGAAAGTTGTATACTCCCGCGAAGACTAAATACCTAATTTCAGCCATTTTGGTGTGATAATGAGGCTAAAACATTCAATACACCGAAAAAAGGAGATATATACCGCTGTATGGGGGCGATATGAAGTCGTGGACCTATACCAACGAAAATTTAATTCAAAATGTCAGCCATTTCACTGTGATAATGGGACTATAACCTTCAAAGTACCGAAAAGCGGGAGGTACCATTCTATAAAGGCTATATCAAAACGTGGACCGACATAACCCATTTTCAATACCAAACATCCTACCAGTAATAGAAACTTTTAAACAATCTACCATAAAATATTCTGAACCAAAAACTAATTAGTTTTATTTCCTGTCCACAATATTAGTTGGAGATATTATATGACCTTGGATACCCCAAATGTCAAAATTAGGTGAGAAAATTTATATAAAAATATCTTCAGTTACGCGGCACTTATAATATGGAGCCTATTGGGGGCTATATTGTGGACATATCGCTCATTTACTCAAAGAGTGACATAACTCAAAAAATGCGTTTTCTGAGTTAGCAATTTCTATTTTTTCTACGACTTCTACTTTATCTTGTGTCAAATTTTCATGCTGATATCTCTGAAACTCGACGAGTTACAGCTCATTTACTACGAGTTTCGCATACTTCAACACAAAAGTTTTTTGAGTTTATGAAGCACTGAAACACTTCAAATCATGCTTGATCATGCTCAGAAATTTAGCGCTGATATCTGGCTATCTGGTTGCAAAATATGGTCCAAGTAGTTATTTTAGTTTTAGTGTAATAATGTTTTTAAGTTGGAAAGTCAAATTTCAATCTCCAACTTAAAACGCGTTTTTCTCGAAACTTGATTTTTCTAGATGTGTCACTCTTTGAGTAAATGAGCGATATGTTGACAATGTTTGGTGGAGAAGTTTTTTGACCATTAGGAACCTCTAATGTCAAACTATAAATAGTAACTAATGTCTTCCAAATATCTAAAATCGGAAGGTATCGTTACATATAGGGTGAAGTGTTGTGACCACTAGGAACCTCAAATGGCAAATTACAGCCAGTTCGGTTAAAAATGTTTGGCAAAATCCTTAAAATACCGAAAACCGGGAATTACCGTTATGTAAAGACTATACCAAACAAGTGTAAAGGTATCAGTCCGCTTTGCCGACAGAGATATACCCTCAGCCTGTGTGAATTGAAATGTGCATCTATTGACAACATCAAATCTACAGATTACGGAATTTGTATCGCTTTTTGAAGTTTCCGCCAAAAAATATCTTTGGTTTGAAGCTCAAAAGTGTTGCGGAGGATGTACTTTAATGAATGGACCGAGTCCATTTTGGAAGTGGATCTTAAACCACATTTTTCCGAAATTTTGTGTGGGAGGAACCTGAAGGAGTTGACATATATAGTCCATAGTCAAGCCTGATCTATGTCTCGTATAAATATCACGATGTGCAAAGTATGGATCAAATCCGTTATTGCATTCAGGAGTTATCGTGGGCACAAATTATCTGAATATTTTCGAACTTTTGTGGGAGTGGTATCTAAAAGAATGGACCGATATGGCCCATATTCGAACATAAACTAAGTTCGAACAAAATATTACGATGACCAAATTTTAAACCGAATCGGCATATATGTTCGAGAGTTATCGTGCCCTCCAACCACTATACTTGTTCCATAGGGGATTTTTACAACTTTCTGGCTATTTTCTCAGGAAGTATTGACTTGCTCCAGATGAAACTAGTACCTTCGTAATGGGGGCGGCAAATACAAGTTGCTGCAATAAAAATCAAAACGATCAGAGAGCTGGTCCTAACTAAACTTTTCCAAAATTTTGTGTGGGTGGTACCCGAAGGAGTGGAGCGATTAAGTCCATATTGGAACCTCATGTAAGTCTGGTAAAAATTTCAGGATGTGCAAAGCATGGACTAAATCGGTTACTCCGTTCAAGAGTTATCGTGCGTACAATTTTTCCGAACATCTTCGAACTTTTGTTGGGGAGGAACCTAGGGGTGGACCGATATGGATTATCTTCGAACCTAAACTGAGTTTGGACAAAATATTACGAAGACCATTTGGACCGAATCGGCGATCCGTTCGAGAGTTAACTTGCGCTCCGACCAGTACACAGGGTGTCATAAGGGTTTTTTGCTACTTTCAGGCTATTTTCTCAGGAAGTATGGACTTGCCCCTGATGAATCTTGTACCGTCGTATGGGTGGCAGTGAATACAAGTTGTTACAACAAAAATCAAAGCGATTCGTGTGCTGATCTTAAACTGGACTTTTCCGCCATTTTGTGTGGGAGGTACCCGAAGAAGTGGACGACCGATCGAGTCCATATTGAAACCTGACATTTACCCTGTTACTGGCTCACAAAAAACTATGTTTTTTTTGTATAATCTGTATATTCGAGCAATCAATAAATAACGAATATACAAAAATAATATAGTCTTTTTCTGAACAAAAACCGGGTAAATGCACAAAAGGACCACGAAAACGAGACAAAATCGATTAGATGTCAATGAGAGCCATACCTAAAATTTTCTGAGCGACATTTTTGCAGAACATTTCGAAGCTGAAAAAATGACATCTTGTGGTACTTTTATAGCGGTTCTTAAAATAAGGGACGAAAAGGACATTGAAGGAAGCGAGTTAGAAGATCGATATGCTCTACGAAAATAATCCTCATTCGATTTGATTTGAAGACATGTCATCTCAAAAAGAAGCTAACACAACAGCGACCAAAAATATAACGCTAATTTCAGACGCCTTACAGTGTCTTCAGTAGAAACTTCATCACGCCATAACTCGGAAGTTCGACTACGGCGTATCTGTACTTCGGGATTCGTAATACACTCACCAAGGGCTTTCATCCCCAAAAGGTATTAGCTCTGCCCCAAAACTTCGGTTCACAGTATAATTAGTTTTCTTTTTGTCCACAATTTTAGGTGCAATAATTTTTAGACCGCGGATACCCAAAATAACTAAATTATCTAATCTAAAAAATGTGTTCAGTGTGGTAGTATATGCATATGGACAATGCTGACAATTTTTGGTGAAAAAGTTTTCAGAATAAAATGTCCAATGACGGGTAGTTCCGTCAAACAATGGAAAAAATACAGACATTCGAACATGGCTAGATCGACTCAGAATTTTATCCTGATCAAGAATATATAAGTTAATTGTATGGGGATTTACTTTGCTCCCTTCCTTTGTCGGTGCTACGCACCTTTGTTGTTTAATTAAAAATCTTGTTGATTGTTTTGCGGTGCTATGCACCTCTTTATTTGGTTGTCGATTTGGAAGTGAATTTAATTGTGTCTTATAACTATAATTGAGGAGTGCTGTGGCGATCACGCCACTTGCATAAACTCCTTCGTTGGCTAAATGTCGTTCCCACCGTTGAGTGGAATATGATCCTCTTGTTGAAGGTTGATTGAGTTCGCTGGACTGATGTTGTGGTGTCAGCGGAAAGTTGGGAGTTGTTTTGGTATGACACAGTGGTGTGGTTGGATTAAGGTGTTAACTCCTCCCTGCTGAAAAATCAAGCGTCCCGTTTGATTAGTAAAATGGAATATTGTAAAGACTCTTGCGGCACGGAATCCCCTGCACTGCTGTTTCAGTATTGAATTCATTCCGGACTACAATCTTGTCCGTGTTCCTGTTTCTTCTAATAGCCATCACCAATGCAACGCATATCATTATAGTCACGAGGCCAGCGTTGGTAAGTATGCTGGTTTCGAATTTAAAATTCAATCGCTCGATTCTTTGGTTGTTCCTTACATGCAATGATTTTAAAAATGCCAAAGATAAAATTTCTTCAATATCACTCCTCGTTGACACATGTTGAAGTAATGCTGGTAAAGGTTTGGAATATGCTACTTCTTTAGATTCGAATACAGAGTTATTGATCTTAACAGAAACATTATGGAATCTTATCAAATAACTACCGTTTAGTTTTTTTTTCAGATTCATTTACTAAAATATTTCCAGTGAAATCGTTTAACAATATTAGTCCAGATTCGACTTCTTCTACTTGCTTAGTATGTTCAGCATTCGTAATAGAGCAGTTATGAGGGATATTTCTTATTAATTTTGGGATATAATTATTATTTGTCAAATTGGTTAATTCGCTGGATAGGCACAACGTGACTCCATCAATTATGTTACAATTATTTCTAATTCCAAAATTATTTTTTTCACATACAAGTATTTGCTTAAAGTCTAGATTTATAATGGTACTGTTTCTCTTAATAGGTTTTAAAATTAATTTTTTACAAACATTATTCAAAGTTTTTGGTATTATAATTTGGTAACTAATAAATTTATCATTACATGCTATTTTGATACATATTAGCAAAATTCAATGCTTCTTCTAAATTCATAAAAGGGATGTTATCATCGTAGAATATTTTTTCTACTTCAAGCATTTCTTCAACAGATAACATAAATGTGTTTACAGTGTTTGATTTTGACAATTGTATTGCAATATTTATCCCTTCGTTGGACACCGATATTGTTTGTCACATTCGTAACACATGAGTCTGGCCAGACCCATGTAATAAATATAAATTTTTTAGTAAACTTAATTAATATTTTCGTATAAAAAGTTGTAGAATATGTTTTAAGGATCCTAATCTTACATATATAATCGTTATTTGTCAAAAAAACATACCGAAAAACACTAAATTTAATTAATTTTATCAAGGTAGTAAAAACGGACATATGTCTATGGAGTAAAAATTCTTACTTTTCTCGTCTCTATGCTCGAAAATCCTATTTATATATAACTTCAATGCACTATATTTTATTTTGGGGTATTACTCTGAATGAATAGGGTCTATTTTATAACTTTACAGCTTATTGCAGTGCAATAACGATAATATCAATAGGTAAATGAGGGCATATGTCCTAAGGACTTTCTTCTAATTCATATGGAGAATCCTATATTTGAACCATTCCACTCCACAAAAAGAGCATAAAGGCTTTGTAATGGGTTTTATTTGTCCAGTTATGTGAAATATTGCCTAAAATAAATGTGTAACCCTATTTCCAAGGGATTTTTTTAGGTTGTGGTACGTACGCTTATTTCAAACCCACATCCTACTTTTGCGACCTTTTTACGTGCAATTTTGAAGACATGGTAGGGTGAAATGCGACAAATTTCATAAAATGGTATTCATTCTGTCAAATAATGTAGAAAAAACCAATTTTAAGAAAAATGTTGGAAAATTTTCAATAAAAAATAGGTGGGGTCTGGCCAGACTCATGTGTTACGAATGTGATATGTATGTCAAAAAATCCTTGTAGCTCCTTTCTGGTGATCCTTTTGACTTCATGTTTCTTTCGTTGGAAAGGTAAGAAAATTTCATGAAGCTACCTGAAATCTCAGGTCCATAGCTTTATTTTAACCCAGTTTAAAATGCAAAATAAAATGAAAAAGGCCTGGCTAGACTCAGTGTCCAACGGAGGGTTAAATTCTTAATTTTCTCTTTAATTACATCAATTTTATATTTTTCGTTCAGGATTAGGGTGTTTTGCACATTTTCATTACTTTTGAGAGATTTCAAGATTTTATTATTTGTGATAGTGACATTGTTAACCTGTTCAATAAGTCTTTCGTTAATGATAATCTGATTATTATTATTCTCCTTGCATATTTTACAGATGTTGAGCAAATTTTTTATTTTCCTCGTCATAGAAGGGAAGTAACAATTTTCTAGGATTTGTTTTCTATTTTCGGCATTGTTCCTATGCGCTCTATTGTGAGTTTCGATTATAATTTGCTTCTGTCTTTCCTCATCGATCACGTCTTCAACCAATATGCGAGCAAATCTAATTTGAATATTTCTGAAGTAATCAGGGTACAACGCTTGATTTTGATCCCATTAATGACGGTTGGATTCAAGTATTTTGTCAGTATAGCCTTTAATTCAGATTCCATTAGAATTGGTTCTTTGATCGTATGCCGATGATAGGAAGGGAATACAATCTTGAATTCATATGAGGATTCTGTGGACTCCTCGATAAGAATTTGATTTTTAAATGTGTTTATTGGGACTTCTACTGAATAAATCAGATCTTCTGAAGAGGTATCAGCACTGTGAACCGTTGGTGTTAGTATGTTAACATCTGCCATCGACGGTCTTGATAGCGCATCTGCGACCACATTCGTCCTGCCTGGCTTATAGATTAACTCATAATTGTACTCTTCCAATTGCTCCTAAAGCATATTTCGAGGCGTCAGTCGTAAAATCAAAAGGTTTATTAAAATCTGGATATTGTAAGATTATTTCGTCTGAGACTAGACAATTCTTAAGCTGTTTAAAACGTTCAATTTGCTCGGAATTTAATTCTATGTTCATCTTCATTGACGGAGTTTTCCCTAAGTCTCCCCTCATCATGGCTGTTAATGGTTTGGCTATTTGAGCATATCCCCGTATAAATCTCCGATAATGTCCAGTCAAACCTGAGAACGAACGTAGGTCATGGACCGTTTTGGGTTGCGGAAAATTTACTATAGCCGTGAGTCTGTCCGGGTTCGCAGAGAAACCTCCTTTTTTCACATTAAATCCTAAGAAATTGAGCTCTTCTTTCAGGAACTCACTTTTATCCAGATTAACCTTCAGACTAGAATTTTCTAAACAACAAAAAAAAAAAAACATTGTTCCACAACATCCCATACGGGACAAGGGAGACTTCTCTCATATCAATGAGTGCACCCCGATTCAAATTTAGCTCAATGATATGGGACCTACTGTTTATCGCCGAGTCCGAACGGCGTGTCTTAAGACACCACTTATGGAGAAGTTTTTCAAGGCTGAAATACTCAGGAAATGTCGCCAACATTACTGAGGGGTATTTTGCCACCGTTGAAAAATGTTTGATGTTGCTTGGCCGGGGAATCGAACCCCCGACCTTCTGCGTGCAAGGCGGGCGTGCATACCATTGCACCACGGTGAATTTTCTAGTGTTCGGAATATTATTTCTAGATTCGCAATGTGTTCTTCCTTACTCTTGCCGAATACTAAGATGTCGTCGATGTAAACGTAACATCTCTTCCCGATATGATTTCTGAGAATGTCATCAAGTGCTCTTTGGAAGATTGCTGAAGCATTACGTAGGCCGAATGGTAGTCGTGTGAATTCAAACTTTCCATTCTTGACGGAGAAAGCCGTTTTCTCTATGTCAGATTCTCTAAGGGGAATTTGATGAAATCCGCTCTTCAAATCTAGGGTGGAAAAATACTTTTGGTCTCCCAAGTTAGCTAAAACGTCTGTAATTTTTGGTATGGGGTACCTATCAGGTTTTGTCACCTCATTTAACTTCCTGTAGTCAATTACCATGCGATATTTCTTTACGCTTGAGCTGTCTTGCTTTTTCGGCACTATCCATACGGGGGCATTGTATGCAGATCGGGAAGGACGAATTATTCCGTCCTTTAACATTTCTTCGATTTGCTTGTCAATTTCGGACTTCAATGCCATTGGATAGGGATATGACTTTGAATAAACTGGGTTGTCACTATTTGTTTTAATTTCAGCTTGTACTACTGTTGAATAAGTGAGCTTTTTGTTAGGGTCTACGAATAAATTGGGATACTTATTCAGAATTTTCTTAATTTCATCCCCATCCTCACGACTCAGATGGTTCAAACGTAGGTTGATATTATTCATTTCGGTTACTTTCAGTTCCTTTAAAGGAAATTTCCTGTCGTTCAGAATAGTGATATAGGATCTCCACGTGTAGATTATAGCATTCAAAGATTTCAAAATATCATTTCCAATTATCCCATCAAAAGTCTCTAAACCAGGAAGGATATAAAATTTGAGTTTTCCTGTCCCGCAATCGAAGATGTCTATGAAGCTATGGTTTTCAATCTTTACTACACCGCCTACGGAATTAACAAAGAAAGGGGTTTTGTTTTTAAAAGGGTTTCTGATGAATTTGCTGTTAACATAATTTTGTTTGATCCGGTATCTATTAGGAATTTTAGTTCGCTACCATTTTTTGTTCTGTATGGAAAGTATGGCAACGTAGAAGCTAATCTAAAAAATTAACGTCATTGACTATTGGTTGCTGTTCCAAATCTTCTTCATACTCGTCGTCATAGCTTACTTCATATTGCTGCTCTGTTGACTCTTCATAATCATCTGGTTCATTGTCTTCATGAGCATTGGCCTCGATATTGAACATTCTTTGCTGTTTTTGCGGATGATGAATGTTTCCAGAGTTTTGTCGTTTGAAGTTAAACTGTCTGTTGTTGCTAGTACTATTCATCTGTGGCCTATTTTGGTAGTCAACCTGTCTGGTCTGGATGGATTGATCTACATCCATTGGGACTGCAGGTTTTGGTGGAAGAGGAAGTCTGTGCCCAATAAATTGATTTTGTCCAAAATGATTCCTTTCTGGAGGTCGGTATGGAAAATTTCCGGTTGCTTGGTACTGCTGTTGGCCATTCTGAAAAGTCCGATAATGATTATCAGCTGGACCTCTGTATCTTTGTTCACTTTGGATATTCCTGTCCCCGAATGTTAATTGAGGATAGAATTGTTTTGGGAGATTTGTTTGTGGAACTCTATTTGGTTTAGGCCCCTTTTCAGTGGCATGTTGGATGCGAACACCCAAATTCCCTAATTTCAGACAGGCATTGAGTGCCTGAGGCAAACTTGTTGGGTTAGTTATACTCAATATGCTGGGAAGATTACCGTTTAGTCCACGTACAAACGTGTCTAAAGCTTTGTCCCTGTACGTCTGAGTCGAAACTTCCAAAGCTTCACTTCCTAGCTCCAAACAGTCGATCTTGTCTAGGATCAGAATTCAGTATCCGTTTGACCGTTTAGTCCACGTACAAACGTGTCTAAAGCTTTGTCCCTGTATGTCTGAGTCGAAACTTCCAAAGCTTCACTTCCTAGCTCCAAACAGTCGATCTTGTCTAGGATCAGAATTCAGTATCCGTTTGACCACCCTGCCATAAAACCGTCATCTGGTATTCCAGAGTCGAAATGTCCCTCTTGTCTGAGAAATGTAGGACTAAGCATCTCCTAATGGCCTTCCAATTTAATGGGGTCCGATACGGCTCCAAAGCTGTGTCAGCTTCTCCTACTACTTTATGCCTTATCGTGTGAAGGATTGCGAAGTATTTCGCGGTTCCTTTCTGAGGCTCGTAAATATTCATAATCCTATCTACCGCTTTTCTCTTCTTTCACCTGGCTTTCCTGCGAATTCCCTTAATGTCTTTACTATGTCCGGAATTCTCTCACCCTCTGAGATGTCCCCAGAGCTGAGTATGCTGATATCTTCCGTGGTACCAACATCCTCCCCCCTTTTAAGAAGGCTTGCCACAGTCTCAGCTATGATCCGAGTTAGTTCTTTTTTTTGATATTCAGTAAAGGGGTCTATTTTAAGATTTCCCCCAGAAGATGTGGATGCTGAATTCGATAAACTCATGGCGTCAACTTTCGATATTAGTTTTTCCAAATCACTAAGCATTTAGTAATTTCTTTCACTTAATAATTTTGTGCTCACACTTTGCTAATATTTTTTTATTTCTAATTTCTTATACGTCAGTTTTTAATAGTAGGTTGTCCATATCACTCATCACTAGAGTTTGGGAATTCCCGACTTTTTTTTTGATTCCCAGGAAATCGGGATTGAAAATTTCTCATTCCCGGGAACCCGGGAATTCTCGGGACTATGGTAAATCGAATTTGTGGGCCATAGACGTGACAGAGAGTAAGCAAACACGAAATACCTACTCCCTTTATGTGTAGTCGTGTCATTTGTTATCTCTTTGGAACAATATTAAGGGTAAAATAGCAATAGGGTGAAAAAGCAATAGCAAACATCTTAAACGACTTTGTGCCAGTATCTTGAAAGAACCAATAAATCATATATAACATATAGCAGCTGTTCAAGAATATCTATATGTATGCGGTCAAAATCCAATTATTCCTGACTAATCAGCGGAGATTATATAAAATATCTTCTTCCAACTACCATCCTAGCAAAGCTTCCTTGATATCAAAGAGTGCTGTCCGATTATATTTTTAAAGTCAACGATACCGTATGTTCCTCTTATGGTTCGAAATGAGTGTTGATCATATAACAAATCCGTTTATAACGAATTTTTACACGGCTGACCTTTTGACACGGCTTCACAATGGCAACACGGTGGCACCAATGATATAGAGTCGTACTTATATGAACATAGTACATACCATTGTTATTACTGATTTCCAATCCTAATATGCTCTATTTGCCACTTACACATTATACAGTGTTTTATAATAATTTTGGAGAAAACAACAATTCGTATGGATCACAGCTTTTATATCTTAGCAAACTAATATTCTTCAAGAATGCCACCAATAAAATTTTTGACTAGAACAACCATTATAAACTAAAAATTCATAATTATGTGAGGTTACACAGACTTCGAATTTCAGAAAAAAAAAAACACCAATTATCTAGCAATACATACATATTTTATACGAATTATGGAGATTTTTCCAATGGGCCCGCAATTACGAATAATCAGGGCACGAATTATCGCCATTCTACTATATTTCCAATATTAAATAACTATAAGGCAAATTCCCGTATTCCCGGGAATTTCAAAAAATTTTCCCGGGAAATCCCGTTCAAAAAATTTTGGGAATTCCCGACCAGAAACTCTACTCATCACTTCTTTAATCTTTCTTCTTTGTTCGATTTTATCTCTCTTTTGAAATATGATTTTAGTTTTTTTCCAAATTTCCTAGTTCACAAATATTTAATTGATATTATTATGATTACACGAATTAATTTTATTATACCCTCAGCCTTTAGGCTATGATTATACCCTCAGCCTTTAGGCTATGAAGGGTATATGAGAAAAAGTCAAAATTTTTTAGTTTCCATGAAGCCAAGGTTTGCACTATTATAATACGCGAACTATTGTAGTTTGCCAGTAACTATGACTATTGCTGGATTAATTTAGATGTTTTTGTACAAAGCTCAAAAATTTAGCAAAAAAAAATTAATTTACGTGGTAGTTACGACCGCGTAAAGGAAAAACCATAGGTAAAAACACGTTGAATCTAAACTGATTTTTTACATTGCTATTTCTGATTAAACCATTCAAATGACGGACATCTGTCCAAAGTAAAAGTTGGAGAATACAAAATGAAGATTACACTTCTAATGTATCACTTTCCTTTTATGGATACTGACATTTTGAAGCCGGATTTCAGGTGTTTTTTGTATTTTTTATGTAAGTGGGACGCGCATTCGGATATTTCGAAAAACCAATTATAGGACTAAAGAACTCGCGATTTCGCATAATCTGATATGTATATTAAGTATGTATCCCACACAGCAGCAGAGTAATCTACTGCCAAAGGCCAAAATTTAGTGTGATATTTTTTCTAAAAAACCTATTTTTTGGGTACAGTATTTACAATATCGTTTTGAGTGTGCTGGTACCCCGCGATATTTTAGTTTTTCGACGATCCGGATCATATGAATCACAGATCGTAAAAATCCATCTACTAGAACGGCGGAAATGGCTACTGCAATATTGAAAAATTTGCAAAAAATGTTTTTCAAAATATCGCTGACTAATTCGCGTTTTATGTGGATAGTTTCCATTTCAATGAAGAAAGTGAATCATCACTCGCGTTTGTGCAAAACAGCAGTTTGAAAAATTTAGTGGCTTGGGAGCTGTATCCGATTTATCCAAAAAATACTGTGTGATGCGATTTACATCCACGGTTCTTAATGGATTTTATTGAAATATGTTTAGATCGATGTATTTTTTCACGGTTGATAGTGAAATCGGATGCGCATAAAAAGTGTATGCACTTTGTGCAAAATATAAGCGTTATACAGTTTGTTGCACACTAAACTGCAGACGATGCTACATCTTAGCGGCCAAAGTAAATCCTGGAAAATGTGTACAAATTAAAAGAGAAGAATTCGCTGTATTGGTAAACCGCATGCGCATCAAGTGATTTTGAGGATTTCGCGATTTACACGCATTTCAAAATGAACATTACCCGATACAATTTTATTTCAAGATTATACCCCATTTAAAGGAACCCAACATTTATTTGAAAGATATCCGTATCTTCTGCTAGATGTTAGCGTGTTTTCGAGAGTGATTAGAATAAAAAATGTGATTTATTGCGTGGAATTTAACTAAAATAGAAGAAAAACTCCGACCTATTTTTCTTACATTTTGTTCAACTAACTCACAAAATAAATTTTAATAAATATTTTCTCTTACAAAAATTTTATAAATTTCCTCAATATATTTTTTGTTTTTTGCTATAATATGCAAACCGCTAAACGGATTTGTATAGTTTTGGTTTCTTTTGAATCTTCGCGATATTTAGATTACGTACATATTTTTTATATATTTTTCAGATGCATAAACAGCTTGAATTTTATTAGAACAAGTTGTAAACTACCAATTGTTTTGAATGCTTTCCTAATTTCCGCGAAAATTTACAACTTTTTCACTAAAGTTATGGGACCTCAGTAACCATATAGTATGTAGGGAGCCCCTAATTAAGAGAGTTTCTCAATATAATGATTAGAGTCTTTTAAAGATTTTTTTCTTTTTATCAGAATTAAAACCGCCATAACTTTTGCGCGCAACAACCAAAATTAGTATCTCGAACAGATTTAAGAATGAGATTTTTTTCCCAATGTATGTACCAAAAATCATTCATGTAGCTTAAAAAAAATTTTTAATTATTTTTTTTATGGAAAACTAAAAAATTTTGTCTTTTCTTCATATACACTTTCATACGGGCAAAATGTGCCTCATCGAAATAATGGTTTTAGACCCCAAGTATGTTTGGACGAAATGTGTTTCAGACAATTTGGAGTCGATTGAGCAATGTCCGTTCGTCTTTCTGTCTGTCTGTCTGGCTGGAGCGCACGATAACTCTCGAAGGGATGAACCGATTCGGTTCAAATTTTGGCTTTCGTAATATTTTGTCCAAACTTAGTTTAATTTCGAAGATGAGCTATATCGGTCCACTCCTTCCGGTACCTCCCCCACAAAAGTTCGAAAATGTTCGGAAAATTTGTACGCACGATAACTCTTGAAGGGTGTAACCGATTTGGTCCATACTTTGCCCATCGGGGAGCGTGTACCAGACTTAGATCAGGTTTTAATATGGACTCAATCGGTCCACTCCGTCGGGTACCTCCCACACAAAATTTTGGAAAAGTTCAGTTTAGGAACATCTCTCGAATCGCTTTGATTTTTGCTTTAGCAACTTGTATTCACTGCCCTCCATACGACGGTATAAGTTTCATCAGGGGCAAGTACATACTTCCTGAGAAAATAGCCTGAAAGTTGCAAAAAACTCTTATGACACCGTGTGAGGAGGTTGGAGGGCAAAAAAACTCTCGAACAGGTCTGCCGATTCGGTCCAAAGTTTGGCCTTAATAATATTTTGTCCAAACATAGTTTAAGTTCGAAGATAAGCCATATCGGTCCACTCCTTCAGGTACCTCCCCCACAAAAGTTCAAAAATGTTCGGAAAAATTGTGCGTACGATAACTCTTAAAGAGAGTGGCCGAATTGGTCCATACTTTACACATCCTAATATATCTACCAGATATAGATCAGGTTCAAATATGGTCTATATTTGTCCACTCCATCCGGTACCTCCCACTCAAAATTTCGGATACATGTTCACTTTAAGACCTGCTTTCGAATCGCTTTGATTTTTGTTGAAGCAACTTGCATTGCTGCCTCAATTGCGATGGTAAAAGTTGTTTCAGGGGCAAGTTCATACTTCTTGAGCAAACATCCCTGAAGTTCTAAAAAACCCCTATGGTACCATATGTAGTGGCTGGAGATCCATTCTTTTTAGTATCTCCTCCGCAAAACTTTTGATATTAAATCCTAATCAACATTTTTGTCAGTTCAAACGCCCAAAATTTTTAAAACTACCTAAATACATGCGTTTTTTTGGAAAAAAATTGTTTCAATATACACAGGCTGAGGGTATATCTCTGTCGGCAAAGCCGACTGATACTTTTTTACTTGTTTTATCTTTTCTTTGTTTTCACAATTTTAATACACTTATTGCTACTTACTAATATTATTATATTCCTCATATTCTTTTTATACCGGGCGGCAGCTGGTCTGTACGGACGTCCTTTTCTCTTAGCGATACTCGGTTGGGTCCTTGTTGGATTGAATGTTGGGCGCCAGTTAATTGTATGGGGATTTACTTTGCTCCCTTCCTTTGTCGGTGCTACGCACCTTTGTTGTTTAATTAAAAATCTTGTTGATTGTTTTGCGGTGCTATGCACCTCTTTATTTGGTTGTCGATTTGGAAGTGAATTTAATTGTGTCTTATAACTATAATTGAGGAGTGCTGTGGCGATCACGCCACTTGCATAAACTCCTTCGTTGGCTAAATGTCGTTCCCACCGTTGAGTGGAATATGATCCTCTTGTTGAAGGTTGATTGAGTTCGCTGGACTGATGTTGTGGTGTCAGCGGAAAGTTGGGAGTTGTTTTGGTATGACACAGTGGTGTGGTTGGATTAAGGTGTTAACTTATATACTTTATAGGTTAGATATGGAAAAACAAACTTAATATACCCTCTATACTATGATGGAGTGTATAAAAATGTCCCACACAAACCACTTTTAATTATATCATAACAATTTAAAGTGGTTTGTGAAATAAAATTATATATGATATAAAATTATATATATGTAACTAGCTGAACCCGGTGCGTTTCGCTACCCCTTTAGATTGATATGCATTTGAAATTTTACGGATTTTTTAAAATCAGATAGAAATAAATTCAAAAATTTAAAGTAAAGTATTTATTGTAATGCTTTAGGATATACAATGTTTTTTGTTTTTCCTTCAGGAGCGTAAACAAACAAATCGGCCGGTCTACCAACACGTGAACATGCAACGTAGAGCTGACCATGAGAAAGAAGAGTCTGTCCTTGGGTTTTATTTATAGTCAATGCAAATGTCAAACGTACATGAAACTGCAATCTTTTAAAATTGAAGGGCGTTTATGTTGCTATTAGAGGGATTCGAGGTAGAATTACATCTGAACCTATACGAGCCCTAACCACTATTAATTCGTACACAGAGCATATTTCAACAATGTGTTATTAAAGTTTGTATATTAGGGCGACCCAAAAAAACAAAATATTTTTATTTTGGAGCTCCTAGCTCCTAAATTTGTTTCCATTTGATGCAAAAACCTTATATATGAAATTTTACGGGGATTGGTTAACGTTAACCCGTATCTACCGAGCGATCTTTGTTTCCATAGTAATTTGTATAGGGTCAAAGGTGCATTTTCACGAACATTTTCTAAAGGCCGCAATTATGGTCCAATCGATGAAAAAACTTTAGGAGTACATAATTGTGGCTAAAAAATGATCTCTACAAAAATTTATGACGATCGGTAAACCATAACCCGTGTCCCCTGGCCGCTCTTTATTTTTCATAGTACTTTGTATGGGGACCAAAAACGAATTTTCCGAAAATCGCCTTACAGGCCATATTTATTTTCCAACGGATGGAAAAACAATTAACCAGTATATTATTGTGCCTAAAAAATGAATCCTACAAAGATTTATGAAAATTTATTCTCTTTAGACAAACATTTGATGTTAATTAAGTTTCATGTTAAATAGTGAAAAAATACCTGGTGTACGAATTAATAGTGGTTAGGGCTCGTATACTTCCCAGTAATAATGGTTGCCTCAATTAAATAGTTATGTAGTTTTTTTACTGTTAACCTTGTAACATTGCAAAGGCGAGGTGGGTCTATGTTTCTTAATAAAATAATAGGAACACCAACTTTTAGCACTAAATTATGTGGTGGAAAGCCTGAAGATCCAACGAACTTAGGAATTCAACTGGATAGTTGACCGCGTCGTCTTAAGTTGCCACAGTATCAATGGATTTGTACGTTCGTGCATTTCCTGAAATTCTATTGACTGAAATTCTTTCAATATAATTTACCAATTTGCTTTGTAGACCAATTCCCGCCACATATTCCAAATTTCATTGAAATGGGCTTACATAGCGTGTTTGGTGCATCAAATACATGAAATCGGCCGAAAATATATATGGGAGCTATATGTAAATCTGAACCGATTTCAATATAATTTGACAAATTTTTTTGTAGATCAATTTCCGCCACATATTTCAAATTTCATTGAAATTGGACAAACATAAGGTGTTTATTGCATAAAATACATGAAATCGGCCAAAAATATATATTGGAGGTATATCCAAATCTGATCCGATTTCAACATAATTTGGCAAACTAATTTCTAGGATCAATTCCGTCAAAGATTCCAAATTTCGTCAAAATTGAACATACATGGCGTGTTTGGTGTAGAAAATACATGAAATCGGCCGAAAATATATATGGGAGCTATATCCCAATCTGAACCGATTTCAAAATAGTTTGGAACATTTATTTCTGCAATAAATTCCGTCACAGATTCCAAATTTCATTGGAATTGGGCATACAAAACGTGTTTTATGCATCAAAAGCATTAAATCGGCCGACAATATATATCCAAATCTGAGCCGATTTCAAATTACTTTGGCAAATTTATTTTTAGACCAAATTCCGTCACACATACCAAATTTGAAGACTGTATCGATAATCGTTCGTTAGATATCAGCATACAAAGTCTACAGTTTTTGGAGGTACTTCCGATCCTGAGGCTATATCTCCAGATCGGGGCGGAATTTTTAAAATTTACATAGCCTGTGACACTTTCAGGCCGTGTGGTAATATACTCTGAAAGTTTCAGGAAGATCAGTTCAGCGGTTTTTGAGTCCATAAACTTCAAACAAACAAACGTACAAACATTTTCCTCCGTTATAGATATACTCGTAGATACCGCCCAAATTTCACTGAAATAAACATGGGAGCTATAGCCAAATCAACACCGATTTCAATACTTATTTCTACACCAAATTTAGTTACACATTGAACATACATAGCGTGTTTGGGGCATCAAATACATGAAATCGGCCGAAAATATATATAGGAGCTATATCCAAATCTGAACCGATTTCAATATAATTCGGCATACTCATTTCTACAACAAATTTAGTCACACATTCCAAATTTCATTGAAATTGGACATACATAGTGGGTTGGGTGCATCAAATACATGAAATCGGCCGAAAATATATATAGGAGCTATATCCAAATCTGAACCGATTTCAACATAATTCGGCATACTCATTTCTGCCACAAATTTAGTCACACATTCCTAATTTCATTGAAATTGGACATACATAGTGGGTTGGGTGCATCAAATACATGAAATCGGCCGAAAATATATATAGGAGCTATATCCAAATCTGAACCGATTTCAATATAATTCGGCATACTCATTTCTGTATCAAATTTAGTCACACATTCCAAATTTCATTGAAATTGGATATACATAGTGGATTGGGTGCATCAAGAACATGAAATCGGCCGAAAATATATATAGGAGCTATATCCAAATCTGAACCGATTTCAACATAATTTGGCAAACTCATTTCTGCAAAAAATTTAGTCACACATTCCAAATTTCATTGAAATTGGATATACATAGTGGATTGGGTGCATCAAGAACATGAAATCGGCCGAAAATATATATAGGAGCTATATCCAAATCTGAACCGATTTCAATATAATTCGGCATACTCATTTCTACCACAAATTTAGTCACACATTCCTAATTTCATTGAAATTGGACATACATAGTGGGTTGGGTGCATCAAATACATGAAATCGGCCGAAAATATATATAGGAGCTATATCCAAATCTGAACCGATTTCAACATAATTTGGCATACTCATTTCTGCAACAAATTTAGTCACACATTCCAAATTTCATTGAAATCGGACATATGTAGCGTGTTTGGTATATCAAATACTTGAAATCGGACGAAAATATATATGGGATCTATATCCAAATCTGAACCGATTTCGATATAGTTCGGCACATTTTGTTATAAGCTACGTTCCGTCACGCATTCCAAATTTCATGGAAATCGGACATATATAGCGTGTTTGGTACATCAAATACTTGAAATCGGACGAAAATATATATGGGAGCTATATCCAAATCTGGACCGATTTCGATATATTTTGGCACATTTATTTTTAGGCTAAAATCCAATTTGGAGTCTGTATCTGTAACCGTTCTATAGATATTTGCATACAAAGTTTAAATTTTTTGGAGGTACCTCCGATTCTGATGCTATATCTCCGGATCAGAGCGGAATTTCGAAACTTTTTATGGCCTATGTTACTTTCAGGCGATGTAGTAATATACCCTGAAAATTTCAGCAAGATCGGTTCAGCGGTTTTTGAGTCTATAAATTTCAAACAAACAAACAAACAAACAAACATACAAACATTTTTCTATTTTATATATATAGATGATATGATAATAATCTAGTGAGAAGCAAAATATGTCATTTTGGTTATGTCGGATGGCTCCAAAGCTTATTTCCAGTTATATATCTGCTTATAGTGACTTCAAAATTTCTCAGAAAAGCTCATATAGAAAAATTTTCAAATGACTTTGTGCGTGTGTTCTTTTTATCGAATCACCTTATAATAAAATTGTTTTCTAATCTCAGTCTTATGTTACAGGGATGCGAGGCTGTAAAAAATTCATAACCCTAGTATAAATCCTCGTCAGTCTAACGGCTAAGGGTACAAAAAGGTCATACAAGTCCTTTATTTAATAACTTGTAACAAGTAGCTCACTGAAAAAGTAACTGTAGAATTGGTGAGAGACAAAGTGTCGTTCCGCAAAATATAATTAAATTAAACGGTGCCGTGACATAACTCCCAACGGAAAATATTTTTGTAAAAAATCGAGCGATTTTTTTTTGAGAAGATAAAAATGTATTTTTAAAAATATTCAAATTTTTTCTAAAAAAGAAAAGAGCCGTAGGCGAATATATTTATATAAATTGCGCGATGTTTTAAAAAATATTTTCGCCTGCGGCTTTTTCGTTTTTCAGAAAGTATTTGAATATTTTTACAAAAGCTTTTTATCTTCTTTAATTGTGAAAATATTTTTACAAAAAATCGCGCGATTTTTTCAAAAATATTTAAAAAATTTAAGAAGATAAAAGTATGTTTTTAGAAATATTCAAATACTTTCTGAAAAACGAAAGCGCAGCATGCGAAAATATTGTTGAAAAAAATCGCGCGATTTTTTACAAAAACATTTTCACAATTTAAGAAGATAAAAATAAGTTTTTAATAATATTCAAATACTTCCTGAAAAAAGAAATTTAAGAAAATAAATAGTTTTTGTCAACGTGAGCAAATACTTTCTGAAAAGCGAATAGCGCCGCAGTCGAAAGTATTTTTGAAAAAAAAATCACAAATTTCACAAATATTTTCACAATTTAAGAAAATACAAAGATTTTGTAAAAGTATGCAAATACTTCGCGAAGCAAACATAACGCCCAAAACCATTTTGGGAGTTATGTCCGGGCACAAAATGAAACATGTAATTATATGAATGACTGAAACATTAAACATCGACATTTCGACCATATTTGTAAAAATATTCTTCCTGTATCTCTCAAATCATACAGTATCACACATTGTGCTCTTAAGAGCTTACATCCGTTTTTACTTACGGGAAAAATAGGTCAGAAATTTAAATAAGGCATATTTAATGTCAAGAATAACAAATGCTTTGTAAATATTTCAGTTAGCTGTCTAAGGAATTGGGTTTATTTCTGTCGGTAAAATTGGTATATTCTTCCCTACTTCCTTTAATATGTATTAATAAAGATCGGCTTGTCTTAAATGATCCAACATAAGCCATCAGATATTCTAAATATTTTGTCCTTTGAAAAAAATGTACTTGACAAACTGTATATATGTACGTACATAAATGAGTTTGAATGCGTGTCTCTTGGCATGTGAATTAAGGAAAACGAAATGTCAATTGTTTTTTCTCTGTTACACATTCACTTACGTAGTGCTTATGAAATCACAGCACGACCTTACATACCAGAGTACATCAAGTGAATAAAAAAATCCGAACGAAAAGGACATGATGTACATGAAGGGAAAAATAACTGTTAATTTACCATGACAATCAATGACATTGCTGCTGCATTCCGGTACTACCGAATACGTGACTACAATGCAATGCAATCGATTGTTTTATACCTTGGCGATGGTGTCTTAAAGCTATTCGAAAATAGTGGAAAACCATCTTACTGTTATGGACAATTCAGTACTTAAATAAAAAAACTGGAAAATGTCACTTTAAATTAAGAGTTTTTTAAAGAGTTGCAATGTTAATGGAGTATATAAGGAAAGTGTTTTATTCATAAACTCAACGGAATGGAAAAGATCTAATACATGTCTGCCAGCAAACCAACCTGATATGATATATGCTGATTCATGGGATTCATATAACGAAAAAGAAATTCAAATTGAAACTTTTGGCAAATATTGAAGTGGTCTAAAGCGGAACCTATTTCAGTCAAATTTGACAGGTGTAGCATATACACACGCAAAAAAATTTATGTTAGGAATATGTTTGGATCCAAACAAATATATGTTTGGGTCCGAACAAATATATGTTTGCTACATTTTGTAACATATCTCAATTTGATATGTTTGGGTAAAACATATTTTTTATGTTAGAACATCTTTTTCATGGGTGTAGAGAGGATGTTTGCCAACGAGAGTAATAACAGTGCTCTCGCGGCTGGGGAATGCTGTTTATAATAAAGAGTTGTGTGTATTGTATGATAGAAGTCGTAAAAGCGAGAAGGGGGCTTTGGTGCTTTGATGGCGTGTATGCGTCAAACTCGTGTGTTTCTTGTTTTGTTGTTGTTAACCAACGTAGCAGGCGAAGAGGATAAGAAGACATGGTATGAATTATTTTGTTTTTTCTTTCTTCAGTGTTTTAGTTGCCAGCGTAGCGTCAAGACGGTAAAGTGAGTGAATAAATCAGTGTTTTGTGTTTTCTTAAAGAAATTGTGTTTTTAGTAAATTAACTGCCCAATACATTTTATAATTGAATCGAAAAGTTGAATGGAATTATTTTATTGGAAAAAGAAGAAATCGCATTTAATATTGGTAATTACATACATATGTATATTTGAAATACGGTATATCCATATTTATTTATTACATAATCATTTGATTCCAGATGCCGATTCCCCACTGATGATGTCAACCTTGAGTAAAATTTGTTTTATTTCACAACTAAGGATAAGCGTTCAACTACGTTTCTATATATTTTTTCTTTTTAAAAGCGTGACTATTTTCAAATTATTTCAATAATTTTTTCTTTTATTAAAGTGTGTTATGTATTTCTTTGAAATTTTGTATGTACTTATGTGTCTGTTGTTGTTGTGCCTTTCAATAAACAAAAACACCACCATTTGTTATATCAAGTGAGCTCTTACTGAGAGCAAGAGAGCATATATTTCAAAGTGTTTTACATTGAAATTTACGCTCCCTTGCTCTCAGTAATCGCCCACTGGTGCACGTGTTTGTTTTTTGTGGCTTTTGGGTTTGTATTTGTTTGCACCCAAACATTTAAATTTTTTGCACCCAAACATTTAAATTGTTTGCACCCAAACATAAATTTGTTTGCACCCAAACATATAATTTGTTTGCACCCAAACATATATTTGTTTGCAGGACCCAAACATATGTTATGTTAGGGACTGTTGCAAACATATATTTGTTTGCTGCAAAATATGTTTGGTACATATGTTAGAGAGGTTTTTTTTTTCTGTGTGCATTTATTGTTTGGAGGCTCGAAAGTGATGAAAATAAGTTCAAAAGCAAAAATATTCCTTCGTTATGTTAAAGAAATAAAAAAATCTTGCGTTTGGCAAAAGTGTAAACTTTATTTCGACGCGTCAAATTTTGGGCTAGTTTTGTAATCTTCATTTATTCCCTAATGAAACGTTGGAAGGACCTAACATTTTCTGGATTTTAATTCACCACTAAATACTTAAAAAAGTTACATTTATATGTTATACGTATAATCTATGTCGGTGTAATAATGCAATCAAAACAAGTAAATTCGGTTAAAAATTTTAGGTAAAATTCTCAAAATACCGAAAATCGGGAGGTACCGTTATATGGGAGCTATACCAAAACATGGACCTAAGTTCATATTTTTCGAATATAAGCTTTTTGGTCACTAAGAACCCTAAATGTCAAAATATAGCCAATTCGGTCTATAAATGTAGCTTAAAACGTTTTGTTATATAAGTTTATTGACACTTAAGAACCCTAAATGTCAAATTATAGCTAAATCGGTCTGAAAATATAGCTAAAAACGTCAAAATACCGTAAATCGGGGGGTACCGTTATATGGGAGCTACACCACAACGTGGACCTATGTCCACAAGTTTTGTTATATAAGTTTATTCATACTTAAGAACCCTAAATGTCAAATTATAGCTAAATCGGTCTGAAAATGTAGCTGAAAACGTCAAAATACCGTAAATCGGGGGGTACCGTTATATGGGGGCTATACCAAAACGTGGACCTATGCCCACAATTTGTGTTATATAAGTTTATTGACACTTAAGAACCCTAACTGTCAAATTATAGCTAAATCGGTCTGAAAATGTAGCTAAAAACGTCAAAATACCGTAAATCGGGGGTACCGTTATATGGGAGCTATACCACAACGTGGATCTATGTCCACAAGTTTTGTTATATAAGTTTATTGACACTGAAGAACCCTAAATGTCAAATTATAGCTAAATCGGTCTGAAAATTTAGCTAAAAACGTCAAAATACCGTAAATCGGGCGGTACCGTTATATGGGGGCTATACCTAAACGTGGACCGATATAGCCCATCATCGAACTTGACCTGCCTGCAAACAAAAGACGTATTTCAATGCGTTACAGACGGAAAAACAAACTTAATATACCCTCCATACTATGGTGGAGGGTATAAAAATGTTGAGAGGTGGAAACTTTATTTTGACGCTCACTGTATATACCTTCTACAAACTTGACTAAGTGCTTAATCACATTCGATTCTTTTCGTATTAATATAGAGTTAGGGGCTTTCTGGACGTGTTCATACAACCAGCCGCCAAAAATATCGAAATTTTTTAATTTTGCTAATAAACTTGATTTGAATTAAAGCGCTAATGCGTTATTTCTCGTATGAATCAAGTTTTACTTATAAACGGTTAAAATAACACATTTATTTCATTTAAATATTTCAGAAGTAAAAAAGTGTTAAGTTGGTTCGGGCCGAACTTTTTATATCATCCGCCATAAAATATTCTGAACTTATGCGGAATAAATAAAATCTTTCTGTTACGAAAGTATCAATTTTAGGTAGAGACGTTTTTTTGACCACTGGAAACTCCAAATACCTAATTTTAGCCAGCTAAAAACTTGAAAATACCTGAAATCGGGCTACAGTCTATGCCCACAATTTTTGATGGAGAAATTTTTAACCACCGGGAACCATAAATGCCAAAGAACATCCAATCTTGTCCTACAATTTATATACCCTACATCACTACCCCTGTGCGTATGCTTTTCACTCGTAAACATTCCTTTTTGGGAGATACGAAAGTTTTCACCTATCTGGCTTTTATACCAAATAACTTAAGGCGAACTGGACCAAAATAATTAATATTTAATTTTATATTTGACTACTGTCGACATTTATTTGGTACTGATTGAAAGCTTTCGGGGACTTCTTGATTAGCGTTTTACATGTCTTTAATGCACCAAATAGAAACAGAGGTATTTGTCATTAAAGTAAAAACTTCAAAATATTAAAATTGTGATAGCTCAGCAATAACTCTGATATTTTACCATAAATGCCACATTTTGCATTAATTTAATAGCATTAATTTCAGGTGTTTTAGTTTCATTATCAAACTCTCTCCTTGGAATAGGCTCAACAGAAGCATAAATATCTGACATTTAAATAAAGTTCCATAAATTGCAAATTGGGATATCCCAGTGTCTTTTTCACCATTACAAGCATTCCACCAATTTTGATAACGCAATTCGGAACATTTTAATGCTCAGAATGTCGTCATTACAATTCAAATAAAACAATGGGAAAGTGAGATATGATATTTTTCTTTTCCATTGACGGGCTTTCCTTTTGGAATACGACTACTAAAAGCGGAGATATTCGCATAAGGATAAAACTTTGAATTTTTGTCCACATACGTTTTTTGCCCATTCCGACTCTTGAATATTATCAAAGACCCACAAACCTTAAGTGATAACACGAGTTTTACAGCTTCAATTCTTTATTTATCTCTTGAGTGTTAATAAAATGAATGAAAGTATGTAGGTGGAATTTCAGATATAGTTGGATGTAATTGAGGTAGGTATGTGTAAATATGCTTATATATCGGCCCTCGGTGTCTATGCTTCGGTACACGTCATTTACTCGAGTGCTGTGAAATATGCAGGTTCTGGTGGGGAAAGCTTGCTATGCGTTTGGCTGGATGCAAGCGGTGTGATGACTACGAGCGAGTAGCTGGATACGAATGGTAGGCTGTCATGAGCTTGCTGGCTATGAGCGCTGAGGTGTGAGCATGATGCGAGCGGTGAGCTTGATGCGAGCTGTGAGCTGCTTACGAGCAAGTAACTGGATACTAATGGTAGGCTGCCACGAGCTTGCTGGCTATGAGCGCTGAGCTGTCGATTGCTGCTCGGTGAACTGGTTTCGGGTAGCGGTGCTGAGTTGCGAACTGGTTATGAGGGAGTGGGGGGTTACGGGCGTTGACTGGTGAGCGGGTAGCTGGCCGCAAGCGTTGACGGTGCTGGACGGTGAATTGGTTACGGGCGAGCGCCGGGCATTGACTGATGAGCGTTTAGCTATGTCCAAGCGCTATACGGTAGCGGGTTGCAAGCGTGTAGCGGCGTACGGGCGCTGAGCGTGTTGAGGGTGAGGAGTGGTAAGTGTAGCTATGTCCAAGCGCTCAACGGGAGCGGGTCGCAAGCTTTTAGCGGCGTACGATCTGTGAGCGGGTAGCTGGATACGGGAGTCGGCGATTCGGGGTGGTGAGTGGACTGCGAGCGTGTAGCTATGTCATTGGAACTATTACGAGACTGGAACGATCGGAACGATATCCGACTCGTTCGTTTATATAGTTCCTTTCGTTCATCTCGTTCCTTTTGACCATCACGTTCTATTCACTCATCTCGTTGCTTCTAACCCCTTCTCAATAGGAGTTGCAAGCAAAATCGTGAAAACCTAAATAACCCTATAAATGTGAACTTTGATCGCGATTAATTTAAAAACCACTTCGCCGAATTTGTATACCCTACACCACTATGTGGGGAGGGTTATATAAATTGGTTTTGGCAAAAAAGTTTGTAACGCATCGAAATAATCGCCGTAGACCCAAAGTTATATATACCAAAACAAGTAAGACAAGGCTATAATCGGACGGGTCCGACCATGTGATACCCTACACCACTACCATTGGGAATTAGCTTCCCGCAAATCAAAATTTCTTTATGGAACAAATAAACTTATTGTAAGAAATAACTTTGTGGATATTGGCACCGTTTCACACCAAGCTTATATAATAATACTAGCAAAATGCCCGATACTTCGTATGCGGAAAAGGTACACTAATAACATCCATTTTAATTGATGGTATGCACACCCGCCTTGCACCCAGAAGGTCTGCGATTCGATTACCAAAATCAAATTTTCAACGATGGGAAATACCCCTCTGTAATGTGGGCAACATTTTCTGAGTATTTCAGCCATGTAAAACTTCTCTGCAAGTGGTGCCTTAAGGCACGCCGTTCGGACACGGCGATAAACAGTAGGTCCCATATCACTGAGATAATATGAATCGAAGTGCACTCATTGATATGAGAGAAGTCATCCTTGTCCTTCTGGGATGTTTGTGGAACAGTTATTTATTATAAATTCATTTAAGTACTGTAAAGTAAGTGAAAACGCCAATTGTGGGTGTTCTCACAGAAATGAAGGGCGGTTGGTTTTCTGCTGTGAGCCTCGAAAATATTTCAATAATGGAAATATTTTCCTCAAGGTTCATCCACAGGGAATATAGAAATGGAAAAAAGGAAAGAAAATGCGATGTATTAGGAAATAAGAACAGTAATGGTTTTTTATTGAATTCGTTGAACAGGAACGACCGCTTACCAAGGACAACAGTATTGGTTGATGCTTAGTTGACAAGTGTTTATTAAGAAGAAAATTACAATGCAAGTTCAGTAAGGAAATTCAGAGAGAGAATGAGAGCATACAAGGTACAATTAGGGATGCCGAATAGAAATATTTCTGCATACTGAAAAATAGAAATAGGGTTGCCAGTTGGGGAAATCCGGCGTAAACCGTAAGTAAAGGTGTACGAAACACCTTTGGTTCGATTTCCACAAAAAACCTTATCGTATAACATCAACACCGACCCTCATTCTTAATTTCAGTCCACGGTACGGGTATTTTGAATATTTTATGCGCATTTTGCATCCGAAGTTGCTCTAATTTCGGAATTTGTGATATCAACATGTGATATCAATCTTTATTCAAAAAATGTTACTTAATGCGCACGCTTTGACATGGCCCCTATATTACAGTTAAGTTTTGAGATTTTAAAGTAGGCCCTTTTGTTCTCTTCTTGTAAAACTATAGTCGCATTGATCTATGATTTCAAATTAACTTATTTAAGCATCCAGAATAAAAAAATATTTTTTTAAGAGATACGTTTGACTTTTTGATTTCAGTGCAATATTTAGAAACCGCCTTCTCGTTAGCATAAAACCAATAGTACACTTTTCAGTAGAATTTTAAAAATCCAGGACCTTAACTCAAATTTTACTGTTTTAGCTCTACATGTTCGCCCAATGCCAATGGTATTACATGTAGAAACATTTCATAGATTTTAAAGGCGGATTTTCATAACAAATTTCATTTGCCGGTTCATTCAATACCAGTTCTTCAATATTTAGTATAACACTGTGCAACATTTTTAAGGTGATCTTGTGCAAACAATTCGAACTGAACATTTTTGAAAGTACAGACCCAAACGCCAAGAATCCCTAGTTGGATTTTGTTGTGTCAGATCCAGCTCAGATTTTATGGCCCCATCTAAACATGGTTAAATATTGAGTTTTTTAAAGAAATTCGGGGCTATATCTCTGAAACCAATGCGAATCTTCTTCTGATCTCTGAAGCAAATTTTTAGATAAGGACAAGAATAAAATATTTGGAGAAATAATGAACTCGAAAAACTACATTTATTGCCTCAAATTTCAAAATATATGCAAAAATACCACAATTTTTATACATTTCGCACCGTATCTCCAAAACCGTTAATTTTTTCTGAATATTTTCTTTTGGAAAAATATTCCCCGGAATGTAATACACAACTCTTCAGAACATGCCATTGTTGTAAAATTCCTCTGTCCCGTTGTTTCCAGTACATTTCTCAACGACGATTTAATAAAAATGTCAATAATGTAGTGAAATCCGAAATGCGAGAATAAACTGTTGGTGTGAACTGTGTTTAAAATACTTGTTGTAAAAGATATGATGCAAAATACCGCTGAAACAACATGAAGTAAGCATTTTAGAGTTTCAGAATGTTCTAAAGAATTGTTTATAACTTTATTTGGAAGATTTTTGCAAAAGGTTACTTGGTTCAACTCCCAATAGTTTAGCTGATACTGACCAGAATTTCAGCAATTATGTAAAATTTTCTATATTTTATAGATTGTGATGCCCTAGATGGAGTTTTTCTTATGTGGTTTCTTCAAAAGATAAGTTCTACTAGTTTATGGCTACAATATTGCTAAAGACAGCAAGGCCAAATTCCTATTCGTTTCTGAGATAAAGGCCTGATAAATGCAAAAAAATGTAGATTTAGCCCGGTTTAGATGAGGCCATAAAATCCGAACTGGATCTGACAGGACAAAACCCAACTAGGGTTTTTGTAGTCTAAATATGTACTTTCAAAAAATTAATACTAGAAGTTGTTTGCATTTTCAGTGTTGCATAGTGTAATTTAATACTTCTAGAATTTTTATTGTACGACCACCACTATCAGTGAACCTGACAAATAAAAAATAAATCAGAATTCAATTTCTATTCCTTAGCCCAATACTAAATTTATTGCACTATAGAACTTTTCGCACACTAATTACACTGTGCAACACTGGAAATGCAAACAACTTCTAATGGGCATTTTCTGAAAGTACATATTGAGACTACAAAAACCTTAATTCGGTTTTGTGTTCTTAGATCGGGTTTAGATTTTATGGCCTCATCTAAACCGACCTAAAATGAGCCTTTTTTCCAGTGATCGGACCTTTATCTCCGAAACTAATAAGAATTTTGCTTTGCAGTCTTCAGCAATATTGTAGCCCTAAAGTAGTAGAACTTATGTGTCAAACATATGAACTAGGAAAAGATGCATCAAGCGCATCAAACTCGTTAAAATATAGAAAAGTTTAAATAATTTCTGCAATTCTGGTCAGTAACAACTAAACTGTTGGAAGTTGAAGCAAGTAACCATTTTAAAAATTTTCCAAATAATGCGACCATCAATTCTTCAGAACATTCTGAAACTCTAAAATTGTTATTTCACGTTGTTTAAGGGGTATTTCATAACATACCTTTTACAAAATTTATTTCAAACAATGTTCACACAGGCTATTAATTCTCATATTGGGGATTTCAATGAATTATTGAAAAATTTACAAAATTGTTGTTGAAAAATTTGCTATAAACAATGCGATAGAGGCATTTTACAACAAAATAATGTTCTGATGAGTTGTGTATTACATTCCGAAGAATATTTTCCCAAAAGGTAACATTAAGAAAAATTTAACATTTTGGGAGATACGCTGCGAAATATACACAAATTATAAAATTTTTAGATATATTATTAAATTTGAGACAATAAATGAAGTTTTTCGAGTTCAGTATTCCTCCAATTATGTTCTTCTTGCTCTTATCTACAAGTTTGCTGCAGATGCCAAAACAAGATTCGTGTTGGTTTCAGAGATACAGCCCCGATTTGTTTTAAACATTCGATCTTTAACCATGTTTAGATGAGGCCATAAAAAGCGAACCCGATCTAAGAAAACAAAACCCAAATATGGTATTTGCCTATTGGTCCTCTACTTTCATAAAATTCTGGACAGAAGTTGTTTGCACGCGATTGGCTCAAAAATGTTGCACAGTGTTATATAACCCCAGCTTCATTGCTACAGCCAACACCGAATTTTGTACCATTTTGTACTTTTCGTATTTTTAACACGACCTGAATAACTCAGCCCTCAGCGACCTCCATACCTTATTTCAGAATTTGTATTGATATTTGGGAAACTCCTTATCTAAACACCAAAACAAATCCTAATATAAACAAGTAAAAAAGCATTAAGTTCGGCCGGGCCGAACTTTTCATACCCTCCACCATAAAATATTCATTCCTGTCCCCAACTTTAAGTGAGTACGTTAAAATGTCAGATAATGTACATAAAATGCTTCATTCGGGAGGCCCTTTTTATGGTGCCTATATCTAACTGTTGACAATTTTTGGTGGGCTAGAAATTGGGAGGTACTGTTATATAGGGGTTATAATAAAACATGGGCCTATGTTGACAGTTTTTGATGGGAGCTTTTAATGTCAAATAACTCCTAATTCGTACATAATCGGTACATAACGTGGGAACTTCAAATGTCATTAACAGCTAGTTCGAAAGTATCTGGGCTATACGAAAATATGAACTTAAACGAACAATTTTTGTTGGAGAATTTTTGTTGACTTTTAAATTTCAAATTACAGAAAGTTCGTCCAAAAAAATCCTTAGAAAATCGGGAGGTTTGTTTTGGGGCTATACAAAAACATGGACCTACGTTCGGTTAAACATTTTAAGTAAAATCCTCAAAGTACCGAAAATCGGGAAGTATCGTTATATTGGGGCTATGTTGAAAATTGTTGATGCAGATGTGTGGTGACCACTACAACCTTCAAATGCCAAATTACAGTTAGTTCGGTTAAAAAGTGTAGCTAAAATTGCCAAATTACTGAAAATTGGTAGGTACCGTTACATGGGAGCTATATCCGAACATGGACCTATGTTGACATTTTTTGATGGAGAGGTGTTGTGACCACTAAGAACTTCAAATATCAAATTACTGCTAGTTCGGTTTAATATTGTAGCTAAAATCATCAAATTACTGAAAATCGGGAGGTACCGTTATATGGGGGCTTTCTGACAATTTTTGGTGGAGAGGTGTGGTGACCACTGAAATTCTTAATGTCAAATGTTCAAATTACAGATAATTCGGGTAAAACTTGTTGGTAAAATTCTCAAAATACCTGAAATCGGGCGGTAACGTTATATGGGGGCTATTCCAAAACATGGACCTATGTCCACTAGTTATATAAGTTTACTGACATTTAAAAACCCTAAATGTCAATTGATAGCTAAATCGGTCTGAAAATGTAGATGAAAACGTCAAAATGCCGTAAATCGGGGGTACCGTTATATGGGGGCTATACCAAAACGTGGACCTAGGTCCACAACTTTTGTTATATAAGTTTAGTTACACTTAAGAACCCTAAATGTCAAATTATAGCTATATCGGTCTGAAAATGTAGCTAAAAACGTAAAAATACCGTAAATCGGGGGGTACCGTTATATGGGGGCTATACCAAAACGTGGACCTATGTGCACAACTTTTGTTATATAAGTTTATTGACATTTAGGAACCCTAATTGTCAAATTATAGCTACATCGGTCTGAAAATGTATCTAAAAACGTCAAAATACCGTAAATCGGGGGCTACCGTTATATGGGGGCTATACCAAAACGTGGACCTATGTCCAAAAGTTTTGACACATAAGTTTATTGACATTGAAGAACTTCAAATGTCAAATTATAGCTTCATCGGTCTGAAAATGTAGCTAAAAACGTCAAAATACCGTAAATCGGGGGGACCGTTATATGGGGGCTATACCAAAACGTGGACCTATGTCCACAAGTTTTGTTATATATGTTTACTGACATTTAAGAACCCTAAATGTCAAATTATAGCCAAATCGGTCTGAAAATGTAGCTAAAACCGTCAAAATACAGTTAATCGGGGGGTACCGTTATATGGGGGCTATACCAAAACGTGGACCTATGTCCACAACTTTTGTTATATAAGTTTATTGACATTTAAGAACCCTAAATGTCAAATTATAGCTACATCGGTCTGATAATGTAGCTAAAAACGTCAAAATACCGTATATCGGGAGGTACCGTTATATGGGGGCTATACCAAAACGTAGACCTATGTCCACAAGTTTTGTTATATAAGTTTATTGATACTTAAGACCCCTAAATGTCAAATTATAGCTAAATCGGTCTAAAAATGTAGCTAAAAACGTCAAAATACCGCAAATCGGGGGGTACCGTTATATGGGGGCTATACCAAAACGTGGACCTATGTCCACAACTTTTGTTATATATGTTAATTGACGCTTAAGAACCCTAAATGTCAAATTATAGCCAAATCGGTCTGAAAATGTAGCTAAAAACGTCAAAATACCGTAAATCGGGGGGTACCGTTATATGGGGGCTATACCAAAACGTGGACCGATATAGCCCATCATCGAACTTGACCTGCCTGCAAACAAAAGACGCATTTTCCCAAAATTTCAGCGTCCTATCTCCATTTTTGTGGATGCTAGAGTGATTACCACAGACGGACGGACGGACGGACGTGCTCAGATCGACTTAGAATTTTACCCTGATCAAGAATATATATACTTTATAGGGTCGCAAATGAGTATTTCAATGCGTTACAAACGGAAAAACAAACTTAATATACCCTCCATACTATGGTGGAGGGTATAAAAATCGAAATTCAGAGACATAGCTGGTCCCTTCATGCAACACCAAAACGGTACCAATTCCAGTACCTATAATAGGTATAAGTTTAAAAAATTACACCTCTATATCCAAAACTATATTCCAACCGCGATACTTATTTACAGCTCAATACGTTCTCCCAAAACCAATTATAGTAGTATTTAGTACTTTTCGTATACATAAGTACAAATTTCCAAAACCTCATCCTTATCTCCACTCTAAACCTCAACCGATATCTTTATACCGAATTTCACAATTTCAGCTCTACCTTTCATCTTTACTTTTACACAATAACAATTTGAACAAAATTCTGTGCCATTTAGTAAATTTCGTACACTTATGGTACGTCTATCCACAACCACATTCATATCTCAACTCAACACCAACCAATATATCAAATTTCCGAATTCCACCTCTACTCATATACCAAATTTAGTACCATTTAATACTTTCCGTAGGAAAGTACGAATTTCAATAACTATCTCAATCCTCCACTCCAACAGCAATCTTAATTCTATTTTTCAGAATTTTAGCTCGATGCGTGCACCACATCCAAACTGTACCAAATTTAGTACCATTTAGTACTTTTTTTACAAATTTCCAAAACTACCTCAATCCTATACTCCAACAGTAATCTTATTTCCAAATTTCAGAATTCCATCTCTATCCGTTCAATAAAATCCAAATAGTACCAAATTTAGTACCTTTTAAATAAGAATTGAGAAAAATACCTCCATATCTCAATCCCACACTCCGGCTGTAATCTATATTCCAAATTGTGAGGATTTCAACTCCATCCGTTCTACAAAACCAAAATCGCACCAAATTTAGAACCATTTAGTACTTTTGGTGCACATAAGTACAAATACATAAGAACGAATTTCCAAAGTTGTCTCCATAACTCAATCCTACACTTCAACAGCAATCATTATTCCAAAAATTCGGGTTTCCAGCTCTATCCGTTCACACAAATCCAATTTGTACCAAATTTAGTACCATTTAGTACTTTTCGTACACATAAGTATGAATTTTCAATACTCGAGTTTCCCCATACTACAACAGTAATCATATGCCAAATTTCAGGATTCTAGCCCTATCCGTTCACCCTAATCCAATAAATTTGACCAAATTTAGTACTATTTTGTCCTTTTCGTACACTTAAGTACGAATTTCCAAAACTACCTCAATTCTATACTCCAACAATAATCTTAATTCCAGAATTCTAGCTCTATCCGTTCTCTAAAATCCAAATTGTACCAAATTTAGTACCATTTAAAACTATTCGAGTACATTAGTTCGATTTTCCAATACTCGAATTTCTCATACTCCAATAATAATAACTATTCCAAATTTCACTTTTTAGCTCTTTCCGTTCACCAGAATCCAAATTGTACAAAATTTAGTACCATTTAGTATTTTTCGTACGAATTTCTAAACCACCTTCATATCTCAATCCTTAACTTCACCAGTAATCATTATTCCAAATTTCAGGTTTCCAGCTCTATCCGTTCATCCAAATTAAATCGTACCAAATTTAGTACCATTTAGTACTTTTCGTACACATAGGTACGATAATCCAAAACCACTTCCATACCTCCATCCTCCACTCCAGCAGTAATCTTAATTCCAAAATTCAGAATTCCACCTCCATCCATTCACCCAAATTCAAATTGTACCAGATTTAGTACCATTTAGCACTTTTCGTACACCTTTATACGAATTTCCAAAGCTAGCTCCATATCTCAATCCTACACTTCAGCAGTAATCCTAATTCCAAAATTAAGGATTTCACCTCTATCCGTTCACTCAAATCTAAATTGTACCAAATTTAGTACCGTTTAGTATTTTTCGTACACATAAGTACGAATTACCAAAACAACTCAATCGTATCTCCAACAATAATCATTATTCCAAAGTTTCAGGACTCCACATCCATCCATTCATCCAAATCCAAATTGTACCAAATTTAGTTCCATTTAGTACTTTTCGTACACATAAGTACAAAATTCCAAAACCACCTCCATATCTCAATCCTCCACTCCAACAGTAATCTTAATTCCAAATTTCAGGATTCCGCCTATACCCATTCACCCAAATCCAAATTGTACCAAATTCACGACCGTTTAGTACTTTTCGTACGCATAAATACGAATTTCCAAAACTATCTCAATCCTATACTCTAACAGTAATAAAAATTCAAAATTTCAGGATTCCACTTCTATCCATTCACCCAAATCCAAATTGTACCAAATTTAGTACACTTTAGAACTTTTCCAAAACAACCCTCATATCTCAATCCTACTCTTCAACAATAATCTCAAATCCAAAATTCAAGTTTTCAGCTGTAACCGTTCACCCAAATCCAAATTGTTCTAAATTTTGTACCATTTAGTACTTTTCGCACACATGAGTACGAATTTCTAAAACCATTTCCACTCATAAACACCACTTCCCAACCTTGATATCCATACCAAATTTCAAGATTCTAGCTATAGCCGTTCAAAATATGCAATTGGTACTAAATTTTAAAACTTTTAGTACTTTTTGTACACTTATAGGTCGAAATTCCAAAAACCGAGCCTTATCTCACGCCTACATACCAACAGCAGCCTACACTCAAAATTTCAAACTTCTAGCTTCAGCCGTTTCGTCTGGGCGATGATCTGTCAGTCACTCACTCACTTATTAGTCCGGTCAAAATAGACATGCGTATAAGGGGGAAATAGCAAAAATTCCCACAAAGCTGAGTTTTGGTGGAGAGCTAGGGTTAGCCATTAGAAGCAACGTCCTAAAAGTCCCCATCGATCCCATGTGTGCAAAGCAAGTTATTCGGGGTCAAAGGTCATTTTTGGAGGAATTATTCAGTTTTTTTAATTTTTCTCAAAAACGGTAAGACTTAGCAAAAGCCGGCTAAAGTAAGAGTTGTAGATTTAATAATTGTCTACAAGAATGGTCTTTATGATACTAAAAAAATACTTACCATTTTCGAGATATCGCGATCTAAAGGTCAAATAAAAAATTAGCCGCGTAAGTACATTATGAGGCGAACCGGTTAAAGGAACGCCACTATGTGGTAGATACTTCCGTAAGCTTTCAGACGATATCCACTTTGCAGGAATCGGTTCAGTAGATCCGGGTCTAACCCGGTTTTTAAATTTGGCCTTTCGGGTCGAATAACCGGCGAACCGGATCCGCAACCGTTGAAAATTATACATTTCAGTAATCAGCGCAACAAACCTTACCTTCGGACAAAACTTGAAAAAAAATCGGAGAGTTTTCGTTGGGGTCGTTCCCTTTGGGCTTTCGATTACACATGTGGGTTAAATGGGCTATTTTTGCATAAAATGGCTCTAACATTGAATAACTCTACTAAACAAGCTCCGATTTTGTTGGAATTTTTTTTAGAAGATCGCTATAATCTCGCTCTTCAAGAAAATATATATATTTTTGGGGGACAGACCCGATTACTTCGCTTATTTTAGCCGGTTCGTCTGAATATGTTCATATTTCCTTTATAAGTGCATAAAAATCATGTGTTTTTTAGAACAGCTATATCTCAAAAATGGTCCCTTCTAGGAAAAAAATTATAAAGGTCAAACTTGTAGATAATTTTTCTGTCTACAATATTTACTTTAGTCACTTTTTGATTAGATCAACCGTTATCAAAAAATAAATCCGAAAACCAAAAAACCCTTAAAATTTGACCTTTGACCCCGAATAATTTTTTTTGCACACATGGGATCGATGGGGACTTTTAGGACGTTGCTTCTAATGGCAAACTCTAGCTCTCCACCAAAATTCAGCTTTGTGGGAATTTTTGCTATTTCAATGTCTATTTTGACCGGACTATATCACTAAGCTCTTTTATATCTATATATATAAATGAGCTTGGTGATAAGTGATTGACTGACTGACTGACTGACTCATCATCAACGCCCAGCCAAAACGGCTAAAGCTAGGAGCTTGAAATTTTACCAGTGGGTCACTGTTGATGCAAATGTGCGAGATAAGGCCGGGTTTTAGAAAATTCGTCCTGGAACCACAAAAAATAACAACAACAAAAATCCTTATTTTTCATTATTATTACGTACTTATGCACTTAGTTGGCCCTCTGCAAGACATGTGTCAAATTAACAATGCTATAACTTCATGATACCGTAAACGATCACACATAATTTCAAATTTTGTAGTTTACTTCTAGGCGCACTTATTTTATCGTAAACCACTAAATAATAGAAAGACAAGACATTTGTTATCTTCCATTGCAACAGATGTCGTGAATAACTAAATGTTTGCAAATCAATGAAAGTCATAACTATTCATTTTCAACATCTGTAATTTGAAGAAATCGCTAAATAATTAATGAAATCAATAATAGGCCCCAGGAATATAGGAATTTGGTATGGAAATCAACGTTGGGAAGTGGTGCTTCTAAAAGGAAATGGTTTGGAAAATTACCAATCATGTATACGAAAAGTACTAAATGGTACTAAATGTAGTACAATTTAGATTTGGGTGAACGTAAAGAGCTGGAAACCTGAAATTCGGAATTAAGGTTACTGTTGTAGTGTAGGATTGAGATATGAGGGTAGTTTTGGAAATTCGTGCTTATGTGTACGAAAAGTACTAAATAGTACTAAATTTGGTACAATAGGGATTTGGGTGAACAGATAGAGCTGGAATCCTGATATTTGGAATTGAGATTACTGTTGGAGTGTAGGATTGAAGAACTTTTGGAAATTCGTACTTATGTGTATGAAAAGTACTAAATGGTACTAAATTTGATACAATGGGGATTTGTGTGAACGGATAAAAGCTGGAATCTCGAAATTTGGAATTGAGATTACTGGTGGGGTGTAGGATTGAGGTAGTTTTGAAAATTCGTACTTATGCGTACGAAAAGCACTAAATGGTACTAAATTTAGTACCATTTGGATTTTAATGAACGGAAAGAGCTGGAAACCTGAAATTTGGAATTAATATTACTGTTGAAGTGTAGGATTGAGATATGAGGGTGGTTTAGGAAATTAGTACTTATGTGTACGGAAAGTACTAAATGGAACTAAATTTTGTATAATGGGTATTTGGGTGAACGGATAGCTCTGGAATCTCGAAATTTGGAACTGAGATTACTGGTGGAGTTTAGTATTGTGGAAGTTTTGGAAATTCGTACATAGGGTACGAAAAATACTAAATAGCACTAAATTTGGTACAGTTTCGATTTGGGTGAACGGATAGAGTTTGATTCCTCAAATTTGGACTGAGGATCACTGATGAAGAGTAAGAAAGATGTTCCAAAGGGTTTTTGGAAACTTGAGTGTACGAAAAGTACTAAATGGTACTAAATTTAGTACAATTTGGATTTGGGTGAACGGATAGAGCTGGATTCCTTAAATTTGGAATTTATATTACTGTTGGAGTGTAGGACTGGGGAAGTTTTGGAATTTCTTACTTATGTGAATGAAAAGTACTAAATGGTACTAAATTTGGGACAATGGGGATTTGGGTGGACGGATATAGTTGGAATCTCGAAATTTGGAATTGAGATTACTGGTGGGGTGTAGAATTGAGGTAGTTTTGAAAATTCGTACTTATGGGTACGAAAAGTACTAAATGGTACTAAATTTAGTGCAATTTGGATTTGGGTGAACGTATGTATGTAGCTGGAAACCTGAAATTTGGAATTAAGATTACTGTGGAGTGTAGGACTGAGATATGTGGGTGGTTTTGGAAATTCGTACTTATGTGTTCGAAAAGCACTAAATTTGGTACAATAGGGATTCGAGTGAACGGACAGAGCTGGAATCCTGAAATTTGAAATTGAGATTATTGTTGGAGCATAGGATTGGGGAAATTTTGGAAATTCGTATTTATGTGTACGAATAGTACTAAATGGTACTAAATTTATTACAATTTGGATTTGGGTGAACGGATAGAACTGGAATCCTGAATTTTAAGTATTTTAATTTTATTTATTTTAATTTAAAGTATGAATTTTAGTAAACGGAAAGAGTTAGAATTTGCAACCCGTTCGCGGTAGGCTATAGAGGGAGAATTTGGATTAGGGTGACGGATAGTGTTTGAGTCCTGAAATTTGAAATTAGGATAACTATTGGAGTGTAGGACTGAGGTAGTAAGGGTACGAAAATTACTAAGTGGTGCTACCTGTGATACAATTTGGATTTGGGGGAACGGATAGAGCTGGAATCCTGGAATTCGGTCAGACTGCTGTTGGAGTATAAGATTGAGATGGAAGTAGTTTTTGAAATTCGTACTTATGGGTACGAAATGTACCAAATGGTACAACTTGGATTTGAGTGCACGGATAGCGCTGGAATCCTGTTATTTGGAATTATGGTTACTGTTTAAGTGAAGGATTAAGGTTGTTTTGGAAAATCGAATTGTACAGAATTTGGTACAATTTGTTTTTGTGTAAAGGGGTTTTTGGAAATTCGTCGTAGAAAGGTACGAAAAGTGCTAAAGTGTACTAAATATGGAATCCATTGTATTAGGCAAACGCGAAGAGCTAGAAATCTGAAATTTTGAACGAGTGGTCATTGATGGAGAGTTAGGAAGATGTACCAAAGGGTATTTAGAAACTCGACCTATAAGTGTACGAAAGGTACTAAAAGTTTCTAAATTTGGAACCAATATGAACATGAATATGGAATCAAAACCAATATTGGTCCATTTTACAGTGTTTTAACGGTGTTTTATTTAACTTGCATCAAATCTGGTAGCTCATTTTTGACACAGTTGCAGTTGACCGACCAATCGAACTGAAACTTTGTACACTTTTCAGATTCGGATGACAATACATGAATACGAAATCAAAACCAATATTGGTCCATTTTTACAGTGTTTTTACGGTGTTTTATTTAACTTGCATTTCAAATCTGGTAACTCATTTTTGACAAAGTTGCATTTGACCCATCGAACTAAAACTTTGCACACTTTTCAGATTTGGATGACATTACATGAATATGAAAACAAATCCAATATGGGTCCATGTTTCCTATAGCCCCCATATAGCGGTTCATTTAGTTCAAATCCGATTTAGTTCAAATATAGTAACTCATTTTTAACGCAGTGGCAGTTGACCAATCGAACTGAAACTTTGCACAGTTTTCAGATTTGGATGACAATACATTAATATGGGTCCATTTTTTCCTACAGCCCCCATATAGCGGTACCACCCGATTTCAGGTATTTTGAGGATTTTATCTTCATTTTTGCCCGAATTAGCTGTCATTTGGCATTTGGGATTTCCAATGATACAGACATTTCCCCACCAAATATTGTGAACATAGGTCCAGGTTTTGGTATAGCCCCCTTATAGCGGTACCACCCGAGTTCAAGTATTATGAGGATTTTATATTCATTTTTAGGCCGAATTGGCTGTATTTTGGCAATGGGAGCCCCCAATGGTACAGAAACTTCTCCCCATATATTGGTACCACCTGATTTCAAGTGTTTTAAAGATTTTATCTTCATTTTCAACCCGAATAGACTGTAATTTGGCATTTGGGGTTCCCAATGGTACTCAAACTTCCCTACCAAAAATTGTGGACATAGGCCCAGGTTTTGGTACAGCCCCCATATAGCGGTACGACCCGATTTCAAGTGTTTAAAGGATTTTATCTTCATTGTTTGAGGCTAAGCGACACATTATTTTCTATTTTTATTTTCTATTTTTAAGTGCATTTCTAAATAAAACACTGAAACTTAATTTTTTTAAATTACATTTTATTTTTGGTCAATTTCACCCCCTAAATATTTCATGATCATTTGCACTATAGGGGTCTATTCTGGTTTGAACCCAACCTCCATACAAAATTTCGTGAAGATTGATCCATAATTGCGGCCTGTAGCGTCATTACAATTTTTAATTGACGGACGAACGGACGGACAAACATTTCAAAATTGAGATATGAATTTTGGTATACCACATGGTGGTCTACGACGAATATTTCGCGGTGTTACATAAATTTTTCGAAAAACAAACTTATAATCTTGTATGATACGAAAATAATTAAATCATATGGAGAAAAGACAATAACAAAAATGTTCAACCTTAAAAAACTTCCGCAGAGTTAATTTCTCATTTTTGGTTGACTTTTCCAAATCACTTTATTGCAAATATATGTAACTTTGTATTTGCAATTGACCATAGCATCCTGGTAATAAAACGTTGAAATTTGTGAACAATGTTCACATGCGGATTTATAGCACTGGTCAACAAAATGGAATTTGCTGGCTATTTGACTTTTTTGCTGTTTCTGTCTCAAACTAACGCGTTATTCTACATCAGATAACAGTTTTTCCAACAGCTTTTGTTATACCCTACACCACTAAATATTTGGCAAAAACACAGCGAAATACTGGTCGAAGACCCAAAATGAATGTCTCGTTATTTACGAATAACGCCGCTTCTATTAGGGGTATTCCAAAAGAAAACCGGCACCGACATTCAAATGAAACACACGTCGTGTTGACCAGTGTAATACATATGTATGTATATGTATCAAAAACCTAAACGTTCGTTACTGTATGCATGTATGTACATTAGGGCGACCCAACAAAATTTTTTGGATATCATACTCTAAATCCTGCAATAATAAAATTGCATATTTAAGGTTTTTGGATCAAATGGATGTTTAAAAATATCTTCTGATACAAAAGGACAGATACTAATAACGGTGGAATAAAGCTGCCATAGTATTTGTAATAAAAGCTTTGAAAAATATGGTTGAAATAAGTCGGACTATAGGAAAAGTTTGGAATTAAATAACTGGCATTAAAATAAAATAAAAAATTCGAATACACAATTTTCGAATGATTTGTGGTATAAATACTAGTTACCAAGCTTAGACTTCGTCCACCCACTTAAACTGACATTCTAATATGCCTGATGGGTTGCCACCGTGGTGCAATGATACGTACACCGCCTTGCACACAGAAGGTCGTGGGTTCGATTCCCCGGCCAGGCAACATCAAAACACTTTTCAACGATGGCAAAATACCCCTCAGTAATGTTGGCGACATTTCCAGAGTATATCAGCCATGTAAAACTTCTCTACAAAAGTGGTGTCTTAGACACGCCGTTCGGACTCGGCGATAAACTGTAGGTCCCATATCATTGAGCTAATATGAATCGGGGTGCACTCATTGATATGAGAGAAGTCTCCCTTGTCCCTTATGGGATGTTTGTGGAACAATTATACATATAATATGCCTGATGATCGGATTTAACCACCCGTGAAACGTAGCATAATGGTTCAATGTGTAGGACTTCGGTGGATTCCTAATTTTTCAATGTACCTCTTAGGTCAAAAGAACTCAACTCGAAAGAGAATTAATTAAAAATATCACTATAAAATGACCTTCGCCTTAATAAGGCAATTTTAGGTGGAACAATTTTTTGACAATGGATAGACTCCTACTGCCTAACACTATTGCTTAAATTCCACAAATGTTGGGGTAGAGATAATTCCTTTTGGAGATGAAAGCCCTTGGTGTGTGTGTATATTAAAAACTCCGAAGGACAGATGCGCCGTGAGTCGAACCTCCGCGTTATGGCGTGATGAAGTTTTTGCAAGAGACCCTGTAAGCCATCATGAATTAGCATTATATCTTTGTTTGTTGTTTTTGTAGAGCACTTAAGCAACAGTGAACAAAGATATAATTCCTGATGGCCCACAGGGTCTCTAACAAAAATTTCATCACGCCATAACGCGGAAGTTCGACTCACGGCGGATCTGTCCTTCGGGGTTCATAATATACTCACCAAGGCCTTTCTTCCCCAAGAGGAATTTTCCGTGCCAAAGACTTTCACCTCCATTTTGTTGCACAGTGTTATCTAATCTAATCTAAAAAAATGTGTTCAGCTAGGTGAAAGGTATCACCTACGGGGCTACGTCAAAGAGTCAACCTATCTTTAAATTTTTGGGCGGAAAATTTTTATAGCTGCAGGGAACTTCAAGAGTCAAATTGAGGATAGTTTCATGAGAACAATGTAGACCCTCAAAAATGGACCCATGTTGACGAATTTTATTGAAGAAATTTCGTGACCTCTGAAAATTCCCGAAAATCGGGAGGTACAGTTATATGGGGGGATATACTAAAACATGGACCTATATTGACGATTATTTTTGAATAGACAAAATTGTAGGTAAAATTCTCAAAATACCGATCATTACAGCTAGTTCGGTTAAAAATTGCAGCTAAAGTTCTCAAAATACAGAAAATCGGGAGATACCATTATATGGGGGCTATACCAAAACATGGACCTATGTTGACGATGTTGCGTTGGAGATGTTTTATGACCACTGAGAACTTTAAATGTCAAATTACAGCTAGTTCGGTTAAAAATTGCAGCTAAAATTCTCAAAATACCGAAAATCGGGAGGTACCGATATATGGGGGCTATACCAAAACATGGACCTATGTTTAAGATGTTTGGTGGAGATGTTTCATGACCACTGTGAACCTCAAATGTCAAATTGCAGATAGTTCGGTTACAAATTGTGGCTAAAATTCTCGTTTGGGATATAAGTTTGTTGATCACTAGGAACCCTAAGCGCCATATTATAACTAATTCGTTCTGCAAATGTGGCGAAGAACGTCAAAATACCTCAAATCCGGAGGTACCGTTATATGGGGGCTATACCAAATAGTAATCAGCACGCTATCTCAATTATTGCGGACGCTAGAGTGATTACAACGGACGGACAGACGGACATGGCTAGATCGTCTTAGAATTTTATCCTGATCAAGAATATATATACTTTATAGGGTCGCAAATTATTAGTTCGATGTGTTACAAACGGAAAAGTAAGAACGGCATTAAGTTCGGCCGGTCCGAACTTGTTATACCCTCCAGCACAATTTATATTGAAGTAAAATGGAACACTTAGTTTCCTTTCGTTGAATTACTAATTACCACATTTCCGATATTTCGGTAAGATAATGTGGCTAAAACCTAAAAAAATACGAAAAATCAAGAGGTATGATTCTATGGGGGATAAAGGAAGACGTGGAGCTATACTAATAATTCTTTTTAGGAATACTTTATAACCCCATGGAATGCTAAATAACAAAATTCAGTCATTTCGGTGGGATATTGAGTCACAACCTTTAGAATTCCAAAAGTCGGGAGTTACCGTTCTATGGGGGCTATATGAAGGCGTGGACCTATACCGAAAAATTTCACATGGAGAGTATGTTGTCCCACAGGGAAGACCAAATTTTAGCCATTTCGGTGTGATAATGAAGCTAAAACCTTAAAAATATCGAAAATTGGGTTGTACCGTTTTATAGGGGCTACATCAAAACTTGGACTGATATAGCCCATATGCAACACCAAACATCCTAGAAGTAATATAAACTTTTAGCTCTTGCGCTCTTGATGGCAACAGACGGACGGACAGACGGATATGGTTATATCGACTTACAATTTTATCCTGATCAAGAGTATATATATATATATATATATATATATATATATATATATATATATACTTTATAGGGTCTCCGGTGAATATTTCGATGTGTTATGATAAATTTAATTATACCCTCCATATTATGGTGGAGGATATAAAAACTTTTTTTGAGTCGCCCTAATGTTGTTTGTAATTTTGTTCACATACACACACACATAATTGGAATAGTTTACTTGGGTTAGTAATTGAAATTTATGGGCATTTTTAAAATTATTTGCTGCAAAAACATTTTGTTTTTATTATGAAACAATCCTCGTCACAAGTCAGAATTAAGGTTTTTTTAACGTTTGTTTTGCAAAGTATGCCCCATTTTTTGTTTATATAAGTTTACCTACTATTTCCAAGTAACATGGTGAAAATTATTTAAACTCGAAAAATATGATATGTTGGTTACATTTCTAAATCGTGTAGCTTTTGTTGTACGTAATATTTTGGCAAAACATGCATGGCTACAATTCGCTACAGTTCGCATGTTCAAATCCAGCAGAGAACAAAATTAAAATGTGGAAAGTAAATTCACCTCAACTGTTCTAAAAATAGAACATATCGCTTATTTATTCAGAGAGTAGCATAACTCAAAAAATGCGTTTTCTGAGTTAGCAATATCTATTTTTTCTACAACTTCTACTTTACCTTGTGCAAAATTTTCATGGTCATATCTCTAAAACTCAACGAGTTAGAGTGTTACGACATCAAGCAAAATCATAAAAAACAAAATCGAAATAATATAAATAAATCATACATATACGCGTATATATTTTTCATGCATATTTGTTTTACGCTTTTTTCTTACTTCCGTTCTAAAGACACAAAATTTCCAAAAATTTTGCTTGTTACAAAATTATTACTTTCAATAACTAAAATAATGTATGTTGCAAAATTAAATTTCGCAATAACTCAATTAACGTTTCCAAATTTCAATTTCCAAATAATTTTGCTCGTTGCAAAATTATTCGTTTCAATAACTAAAACTGCAAAACTAAATTTCACAATAATTCAATCAACAACACACTTTTCCAAATTTCTATTTAATTTTATACAGACTTACAAATTGCTAACATTTCACTTTGTTAGTTTCTTCATTTCCACTTAAATTTTCACTACACAATTGTTTCGATTTTGTTAATGTATGCTAGATTGTAAGAAGACATAAATTAATGAATAATTTTTTTGCTAATGTAAGCTAATTTTAAGAATATATAAATTAACGGAAAATCAATAAAGTTCAGTTAATAAACTCACACTAAAACCGACGGTCGGTTTTATTACTTTTTCTTTACAGCTCATTTACTACGGGTTTGGCATAACTCATTAAAAAGTTTTTTGAATTTATGAAGCACTAAAACACTTCAAATCATGCTTGATCTTGCACAGAAAGTTAGCACTGATATCTGGCTAGCTGTTGGCAAAATAGGGTCTAATTAGTGATTTTATTTTTTGTCTAATAATTTTTTTAATTTGTGAAGTCGAATTTCAGTCTTCAACTTAAAATTGATGTTTTGAGTTGTGTAACTCTTTGAGTAAATGAGCGATATGGTTTTATACCCCAGCAAAATAAATTGGAAGCAGTGCAATGTAGACTACTTCTATCACGGCATGTTTTGATGCAGTTCAAACGGAGTCATGAAAAAGGCACTCCATTCCTCACATTTTAACCGCTTTTGGATGCAATCCAAAGAATCACATCCATTTGCAGTTAAAATGCAGTGGCAAGGGTCAGTTAAAATGCAGTGCCAAGGGGTTAGTTAAAATGCAGTGCTATGGAGTGCATCTTTCAGTAGTCACGCTCTTGTAAAAATCATGAGTGAAAATGCATAATTGGATGCACTTCCAGATTACTTGTACATATAATTTAACTGCATCTTTGGAGGCAAACATTTTGCTGGGTACCCTACATCATAATATGGAGGGTATAATTAAATTTGTCACTCCGTTTGGAACACATAGAAATATTCGTCATATACCATTTCTTATTATATAAAAAGCTTAGTGATAAGTGAGTGAATGACAGATCATAGCCCAGACGAAACGGCTGAAGCTAGAAGCTTAACATTTTGATGGTGGGTTTCTGTTGGTGTGTGGGGGTGAGATAAGGCTGGGGTTTGGAAATTCTAACTGGAAGGGTACTAAAAGTACTAAATATGGTACCCTTTGTATTAGGCAAGCGGGAATAGCTAGAATTCTGAAATTTGTAATGAGGGTCACTAGTGGAGAGTTATAAAGATGAACCAAAGAGTTTTTGAAAATTGGAACTACAAGTGTACGAAATGTACTAAAAGTTCCTAAATTTTGTATCAATCGTGTATTTTTAACGGATATAGCTAAAATCTTGATATTTGGTATGTGAATCAAGTTTGGGAAGTGGTACTGATATAAGGAAATGGTTTGGGAAATCCGTACTTATGTGTACGAAAAGTACTAAATGGTACTAAATTTGGTACAAGTTGGATTTGGGTGAACGGATAGAGTTGGAAACCAGAAATTTGAAATCGAGATTGCTATTGGATTGTAGGATTGAGGTAGTTTTGTAAATTCAATAAAATTGGGATTTGCGTAAACGGATAGAACTGGAAACCCAAAATTTGGAATTAATACTACTGTTGAAGTGTAGGATTCAGATATTGAGGTAGTTTTGGAAAGTCGTACTTATGTGTATTTAAAGTACAAAATGGTACTAAATTTAGTACAACTTCGATTTCGGTGATCTGATAGAACTAGAATCCTGAAATATGAAACTAAAATTAATGTTGGAGTATAGGATTGAGTTAGATTTCGAAATTCGTACTTACGTGTACGAAAAGTACTAAATGGTACTAAATTTGTTACAATTTTGATTTGGGTGAAAGGAGAGAGCTCAAATCGTGAAATTTGAAATTAAGATTACTGTGGGAGTGTAGGATTGAGGATATTTGGAAATATTTGGGTACGAAGGGTACTATATTTGGTACAATTTGGATTTGAGCTGAAATCTTGAAATTTGGAATTAAGATTACTTTTGGAGTATAGGATTGAGAAAGTTTTGAAAATTCGTACTAATGTGTGCGAAAGGTACTAAATTTGTTACAATTTGGATTTGGGTGAATGGATAGAACTGCAATCCTGAAATTTGAAATTAAGATTACTTTTGGAGTGTAGGATTGAGGTAGTTTTGAAAATTTGGTACAATTTGGATCTGAGCGAACGAGTAGAGCTGGAATCCTGACATTTGGAATTAAGATTACTATTAAAATGAAGGATTGAGTAGTTTTGGAAAGTCGTACTTATGGGTTCGAAGAGTACTAAATGGTTCTAAATGTGGTACAATTTGGTATTGGATGAACGCATACAGCTGAAATCCTGATATTTGGAATTAAAATTACTGTTATTATTTTGTATTAATGTCAGTATATGGTTGAGATGTGCGAATTACGTAAGTATACGAAAATTACTAAATAGTACTTAATTTTGCTGTTGGGTGTAGGGACAGAGCTGGAATCTTTATGTTTTGGAGTTATTGTGAGCATTAGCGTGTAACGTTGCTATATGGACGTGTTTAAAGAAATACGTACCATAAATTGAACATATCTGGAATTCTAAAATTTGTTCTTAGAGTCACTCTTGGTATGTGGGGTTAAGATATGGAGATGGTTCTAGAAATGATAACACTATGCAACACTGAAAATGCAAACAACTTGTAGTATGCATATTTTGAAAGTACATATTTAGACTACAAAAACCCTAGTAGGGTTTTGTCCTGTCAGATCCAGTTCGGATTTTACAGCCTCTTCTAAACCGGGCTAAATCTACACTTTTTTGCATTTATCAGGCCTTTATCTCAGAAACGAATAGGAATTTGGCCTTGCTGTCTTTAGCAATATTGTAGCCCTAAACTAGTAGAACTTATCTTTTGAAAAACCACATAGGAAAAATTCCATCTAGGGCATCAAAATCTATAAAATATAGAAAATTTTACATAATTGCTGAAATTCTGGTCAGTATCGTCTAAACTATTGGGAGTTGGACCAAGTAACCTTTAGCAAAAATCTTCCAAATAAAGTCCTCAACAATTCTTTAGAACATTCTGAAACTCTAAAATGCTTACTTCATGTTGTTTCAGTGGTATTTTGCATCATATCTTTTACAACACGTATTTCAAACACAGTTCACACCAACAGTTTATTCTCGCATTTCGGATTTCACTACATTATTGACATTTTTGTTAAATCGTCGTTGAAAAATGTACTGAAAACAATGGCATAGAGGCATTTTACAACAATGACATGTTCTGAAGAGTTGTGTATTACATTCCAAGGAAAATATTCAGAAAAAATTAACGGTTTTAGAGATACGGTGCGAAATGTATAAAAATTGTGGAATTTTTGCATATATTTTGAAACTTGAGGCAATAAATGTAGTTTTTAGAGTTCATTATTTCTCCAAATATTTTACTCTTGTTCTTATCTACAAATTTGCTTCAGAGGTCAGAAGAAGATTCGCATTGGTTTCAGAGATATTGCCCCGAATTTCTTTAAAAACTCAATATTTAACCACGTTTAGATGGGGCCATAAAATCCGAGCTGGATCTGACACGACAAAACCCAGCTAGGGTTTCTTGTAGTTTATGTCTGTACTTTCAAAAAATCCTCAATTCGAATTGTTTGCACAAGATCAGCTTAAAAATGTTGCACAGTGTAATATACGTTTTTTTTTTTAATGATTACAAATTCTGGAATTTGGTATGCGGGTTGCTGATGGCTGAAAATGGTATTGGAAATACCTACTATAAGTACTAAAAAAGTACTAAATGGTACTAAAATTGGTATTGGGTTTATTTGTTTACAAGAATGTTTTACCTTCTAAGAACAGAAATCCCTTAATTAAAATGCCTCAAAAAATGTGACTCGCTGTTTATGTGTAAGGGTGAGCTACGCCTGATTTTATTTTTGAAAATCTAACTAAAGTTGTACGAACAGTACTTAAATAAATTTTAATATTGATTAAAATTGGTATTAGTGCAACAACTTTTTACTGTTAGTCATTTCCATATTAAATATTGTTTATTTGTTTTTTATATCTTTTCTGCATACGAAGTAGCGGGCACTTTGTTGGTAAAGTATATATGTCCTTGATCTGCATAACATTTTAATTCGATATAACCATGTCCGAGTTTTAAAATTTGGTAAGAAGTTTTTATTACCCCTAGTATGTTTTCGGTATTTTGAAGGTGAAGGCCTCAATATCCCACCGAAATGGCTAATATTCTGTATTATGTCTTCGTTGGGGGTACACAACTTTCCACCCAAAATTTGTCGGTATAGGTTCCCGTCTTCATGTAACCCCCATAGTACGGTACCTCACGACTTGCGGTATTTTGATGGTGGACCAAAATGTCTCAAATTTGGTATTGGTCTTACTTTAAGGGTTTAAAACTTTCCACCTGAAATTTGTCGGTATAGGTCCTCGTCTTCATATAGCCCCAGAGAATGGTACCTCACGGTTTTCGGTATTTTGTTTGTGGAGGGCTCAATATCCCACTGAAATGGCTAAGATTTGGTATTTAGTATTTCATGGGTGTATAAAACATTCCCGAGGAGATGTATCAGTATGGGTCCACATCTTCATATAGCCCCCATATCTATGTGGGGAGGATATTTTAAGTTGGTTTTGGCCAAAAAGTGTGTAACGCATTGAAATAATGGTCGTAGGCCCATACTTATATTTACCAAAATGAATGTGTCGCCTAGCTGAGTCGGTATGGCTATGTGTGTCCTTCCCTCTGTCTGTCCATCTAAACTTTGTAATCACGCTACAGGTCGCAATTTTGATCGGATCGTCAGCAAATTTTGGGTGTTGATGGGGGTCATGGAGGGAAAGAAGCCTATTGATTTTGGTGACGGTGGGATAATATTTAGGGGTTGGAAAGGCCAAAAACTTATTTGGAGAAAAAGTCAACATTTTATTCCAAAGCAAATATCTCAGTGTCTATAAGGGGTATAGCAAAATCAAAAACGCGACAATGAAAGTAGAAAATAGCATCTTTCTAACGATGTAAAGTAGGTTGTCAAACAACGAATATATCAAAATAGTCGCTAATGAAACCCAACTTTTCATTTTTGCGATTTTAATTATAATGACGAATATAACAGGTTTTGTTGGGGACCTTCCAAAAGCAAAGTTTGCCTATGAACGTAGAAAATCCCATCTTTACAACGACGCAAAGTAGGTTGGCGTAGGTGGCCAAATATCGGAGATATCGGAATAGTCGGTAATACATCCCATTTTTCCATTTTTTTAATCACGCTACAAGTCGCAATTTCGATCGGATCGTTACGAAATTTTGTGGGTTAGTGGGGGTCTCATAGAGGAAGAAGCGTATTGAGTTTGGTGATGGTCGGATAATATTCAGGGGTCGGAATGGACAAAAGCGTATGTGGAAAACATTCAACGTTTTATTCATATGCGAATATCTCCGGCTCCGGTACGAGGGTCACTAAAAACCTTCTGGCCTAGGCAACACGAGGTATCGCCAAGCGTAATTTGAATTTTTTTTGGAAAGTTTGACAGTTTTTAGCCTACGCGTACTCAGGACAGTTTGACATACGACTATGTGTTAGGTTGTTTACAGTGACAGAATCACAGTGAAAGAATCACTTTGCAAAAAATGGAATTTACTTGTGAAAATTTTCGTCCGATAACACTGTGGACGCAAGTTTCGGGACAGAGATAATTCCTTTTGGAGATGAAAGCCCTTGGTGATTATATTAAGAACCCCGAAGGACAGATCCGCCGTGAGTGGAACTTCCGCGTTATGCCGTGATGAAGTTTTTGCTAGAGACCAGCAGGAATTAGCGTTATATCTTTGTTCATTGTTGGTTTATCTTATTTTTGAGATTACATGTCTTCAGTCAAAAAGAATGAGGATTATTTTCGTAGAGCACTTTGACCTTCTGACTCGCTTCTTTCAATGACCTTTTCGTCCTTTATTTTAAGAGCCACTATAAAAGTACCACAACATGACGTTTTTAGCTTCGAAATGTTCTGCAGAAATGTCTACGGCTCTCATTGACAACTAATCGATTTTGTCGCGTTTTTGTGGTCGTTTTGTGCAATTTTGATAGGATGAGGAAAATATCACCTGCAATCACAGCAAATAGGTTGGCGCACATTCCACTTTCCCATTTTTTTATTTGAATTGTACTGACGAGTATCTCAGCTCTTGTTGGATGCGTTTCAACATTTAAGACATTCTGAGCTTTAAAATTATCCCAATTTTGTAACCAAAAGTGGTGAAATGCTTATGATGTTGCAAAAGAAGCTGGGATATCCCAATTTTCAATTTATGGAATTTTTTCATGTCAGGTATTTCTGTTTCTTTTGGACATATTCCAAGGAGAGAGCTTGATAATGAAACTAATTCATCTGAGCTTTAAATTAATACAAAATTTGGCATTTGTGGTAAAATGTCAGAGTTATTGCAGAAGGCGCTAAGCTATCACAACTTTAATATCTTGAAGTTTTTGCTTTCATGACAAATACCTCTGCTTTTGGTGTATTAAAGACATGTAAAATGCAATCAAGAAGACCAGCAAACCATTCAATCAGTACCAAATAGATGTCAATAGTAGTCAAATATAAAATTTAATATATTAATTAGTTTGGATCATTTTGCCTTAAGTCATATGACGTAAAAGCCAGATAGGTGAAAACTTTAGTATCTTCCTAAAGGAAATGTATACAAGTGAAAAGTTTATGCACAGTGGTAGTGGTGTAGGGTATCACATACTCAGACCCATCCCGACTATAGCCTTTTCTCATTTGTTTTATTTAAATTGTACTGACGAGTATCTCAGCTTTGCACTATAGGTAATTTACCCTGTTTTTGAGGCAAAAATGAATAACAGCGGAATTAAAGGATTTTTTAACTTTTTAAATTATTTATGTGTAAAAGTGAGATAAAACAAAGATTTCTACAGATAAATTCGGATATAAGGTACAACGGTTATAAGCAACTACGTGTATAACGAACAAAGCTATTTCTTCCAATGCCATTTTCATTAGTTTTCTTATACACAGCAAACTGTTCAAAACGATCACGGTAGTAAGTAACAACGATTTTGTCCCCGCGAGTAGATTTTCAACGAATTGTTATTACAATTTTGTATATTTTTGAACATATGTTAATAAAGACGAGTTTAGTACTCTTTTAAACCGTATTTAATGATTCATATGTAAAAGAGAGATAAAATAAAGCTTACTACTACCGCACCGTTTATAAAAAACCACGGATATAACGAACAATTTGTCGCCATTACTTATTTTACTTGTAATGAAATTGTAAACAACAATATTTATACCCTACACCACAATGTGGAAAGGGTATTATAAGTTTGTTTTGGTAAAAATTCATGTAAAACCGCGAAATATTCGTCACAGACCCCCAATGTGGTATACCAATCTTCATATCTCGACGAGATAAAGCGATTTTGAGATGTGTGTCCGTCCGTGTGTCCGTCTGTCCATTATAAATTGTAATCAAACTCCAGGCCGCAATTTTGGACCGATCGTCACGAAATTTGGTATGGAGGTAGTTTTCACATCAGAATAGTTAGTGATGATTAGGGATAGGTAAGTCGACTTTCGGTTAATCGACTTTTTGCAGTCAAAAATCTAAAAATCGTAGTCGACTTTTGTCTGGAGGGAAAATCGCATAATCGATTATCTTGTGATCGATTTTCGAGTTTGCCCATAGATTGTGGACTTGGCGGTTTTACACTTTTGGCGGTTTTACAGTTTCAAAAGAAATCTCGAAAATCGACGAATAGTCGATTATAATCGATTTTCTGCGGTTATGAAAAAGTCGAAAGTCGAGTTTTAAAACAACTGAAATAATCGCAAAACCGAAAAATCGCATTTTTAGTTTTAGACCAAAATCGAAAAGTCGAAAAGTCGATTATTGCTTTCCATTACCTATCCCTAGTGATGATCGTGAAATATTTAGCGGGTGAAAATGACCAAAAACATAATTTTTCAAAAAGAAACAGAAAACTAGATCAATAGAAATATCAAAAAAGATCAATGAAACACAACAAGATAAACTAAGAAAATTAAAAAAGAAACAATTTGACAAATATGGAATCATACTAAATAATGATTGGTTCGAAAACAAAACTGACGTTGATTTTCCAATGGAGTCCAAATGGATACTATCACTGGGAAAGAAGTTTGCTATCCCAATTGACAACAAAAACTTTTCGCCACTACATATATTAGCCGACATTGAAGAATGCATACAAATTTCAGAAGAAAATGACAAGGAGATATGTAGAACAAAGATTGGAAATAGGGTTACCAACTTCAAAAGAAATATAAAAAATAATTCCAAAGAAAAATTCATTTTGACGATATATAAAAAACTTTAAATTTTTTAAATAAACACGACAACATTATCATTATTCAAGCAGATAAAGGAAATAAAACGGTTGCCATGTACAGGGAAGAATACGATGAAAAAATGCACAATCTTTTAGATGATAAAAATACGTACAGGAAATTAAGAGAGGACCCAACAACGAAACTACAAAAAACAAACAACACCATAATCTCAGAATTGTATAAAAGCAGCATCATTGATCAATGGGAAAAGAAAGAAATGCATTGTTCCGCAGCGACAGCACCACGACTTTATGGTCTACCGAAAATACATAAGCCGAACACTCCCCTAAGACCCATAGTATCATCGACAAATGTACCATGCTATAGTCTGTCAAAATATATTGGACGAATTCTTAAAAATATTATCTCCAAAGAATATAACATAAAAAATTCAATTGAACTAAAAGAAAAATTGGCCAATATTAGGCTTGAAAAAGACGAGGTACTAGTTTCTTTTGATGTCATATCTCTTTTTACAAACATACCGATCAATCTAGCCATCAGAATTATTATGAATAAATGGGACAAGGTCAAAAATCACACAAACATCCAAAAAAGTAAATTTTTACAAATACTTAATTTCTGTCTCAAAGACAACAATTATTTCAACTACAACAATGATATTTACAATCAAATCTTTGGCATGCCTATGGGAAACCCATTATCACCCACTATAGCAGATATAGTTCTGGACGATCTTCTTGACAATGCTATCAGCGAGCTGACGAAAAAGAACATCACGATGAAATACATAACAAAATATCTAGATGACACTCTACCCATAGTCAAAAAAGACAATGTAAATGAAATTCTAAACGAGTTCAATAAATACAACCAAAAAATTCAATTCACACTTGAAATGGAAACAGATGGCACTATAGCATATCTTGACACCAAACTAAGACGACATGACAACAGCATTAAATTTGACTGGTATCAAAAAACTATGGCATCCGGCAGAATCCTGAATTACCACAGCACACAACCAAAATCACAAATTATAAACACTGCTAAAAGTTTTGTCACAAGAGTACTTCGCATCAGTGACGAAGAATTTCATCAAACCAACATAAAAACGATAACCCGAATATTAAATAACAATAGCTTTCCCACAAAAGTAATTACCAACATTATTAACGAAATAAGTAGAAAATTTAAATGTAAACATGGTAACCCTAAAACTAATGAAGAGAAAAAACGATATTGCAGCCTCAAATACATACCTGGTTTAACAGATAACAAGAGCATAAGAACGACAATAAACAACACAAACAACATACCTTTTGCCTACAAAGCCAATCAAACAACAAGTAAACTTTTCTCTTACGTCAAAACACCAATAGAAAAACAACAACAAAGCAACATTGTTTATGAAGTAGAGTGCAATGGGAATGAAGAAGAAAGCTGTGATCTTGTGTACATAGGCACAACAAAGCGGACTTTACAAACGAGAATGGGGGAACATAAAACTGATATAGAAAAAGGAACACAGAAAACAGCACTGGCTCAACACATATTGAAAACTGGACACAAGGCGAACTTTGAAAATGTCAAAATATTAGATAAGGAAAACAAAGAAAGGAAAAGATACACAATAGAAAGCTTGAGAATTCAACAAAAAATAGAGAGGACAATGAACTTTAAAGAAGATACAAATAACATTAGCATTAGTTACCGCGTTGCAATATAGTATAATCGATCTGTGATTCTAATTTTAAGTTGTGTTTGTTATTAAATGTGCTTCTTGACAAAAACCTTCATGTAAAATATACTTTATTCATTGTAAGTAAATTATAATTTCATGAAGATTAGATTTTAATTTGATGTTTTTAATAAAATAGGCGTATCCCCTGAAGATGTCAACAAATATTGACGAAACGTCGGGACAAATGAAATAAAAATGAATTTTTATTTACAAACACTTAGGTCTAAAGAGCTTAAATAACACAACAATAATTTTTATCAGATGTTGTATATGCTCTGTAGGTCGCAATAATAGTCAGATCGCCTCGAAATAAGGTAAGAGTATATGACAAAGTTGTAGCTTGCAATTTGAGATGGCGATCTGATAATATTTAGAGGGTTAAATGAACCAAAACTTTTGTGTGAAAATTGTGAAAAATTTTGGTATACAGCTTATATCGTTATTACTGGAAGATACATTCCGAGCAAGTAAGCTATACTTGGAAGAGGAACGCTTGACCTTTCTATTGATGTCAATTGTGTTGGTTTACATGATATGATAACAGAGTTACAGTCTAATATACCCTGTTATTTGTTATTTGACGAAATTTTGCAAGAGGTGAGAGTTTAGGTCGAAGAAGAGGCCTACAATTTTGGATGATGATCTGATATTATTTAGCGGGTGAAATTGACCATTACATTTGTATGAAAAATACAAAAAAAATATTTTTGGTCTATATTTTTTTTCCTGGAGGGCATATACCGGCAAAGTAGACTACATATGAAAATAGAACTACTGATCTTCCCCCCGATGAGAATTGCAATAAAGTGTCTGCTAGATAACGGGCCTACTGCTTAATATATAATGGGTTATGTGTAGAGAACCACATTTTCCCATTCCCAGTTGTTGCATTGTTGCATATTACATGGTGCCCTAACGTTTTGATTGCCCAATTGGATTTTTATACATACATTGCAGCATGATTCGCTTTGCCACCTTCTTTCAAAACGATTCCCCAGCCAGGCAAAATCAAATTTTAAAACGGTTTTAATACGCGATGAGTTAATACATATATGTAGTGGTGTAGGGTATCACATGGTCGGCCCGTCCGACTATAGCCCTCTCTTACTTGTTTTTATATTCATTATTTATTTCTTCAAACCAAACTTACACAATTTTAAGACTTTTTATTGAGAAGTAACTTTATAAAACCTGATAAATATAAAAAACGGGCAAAATCGGGTTTTGAAACCTAGTAATACCAATGCAGTAGACTTTCAGTAATGTGTTCTAAGTGGTAAAATCACTGCCAAACACGGCCAATTTAGTATAAGTCTATATGAAGTGAGTTTAAGAAAAATAAAATATTTGTTTCCGACTTTTTGTGTTTTTTGGTCGCTACCCAAAATGTTTAAGCTATGTTATATGTATATTAAATAAATTCCACCCGCAATTGCCAATATATTCCATTTTACATACACTAGCGGTCATCTGAATAGGTTTGAATTTTTTTCTTTTTATATATTAAGTTATCTTCTGATGTGTTCGTATTACAGATCCATACTATTTAGTTTTTGAGAGTCCTATCCTATGCCAACATTCCCAAGAAAAAACTTTACGGTGTTGCCATATTTTCGGAAAATATCCCAATTATAATAATAAATGTACAAAAAAGTGCCTAATTTTTGCGATCATCAGAATAGGTTTGAATCAAATAAAATTGAAAAATTGTACTACCCAAGCAAATATTGCGCAGTTTTTTGGTTTAGTTTAGTAAAATGGAACATTCTGATAAATCCTACAAAAAACTTTACCCGCTTTATTTGGAACGTGGGTTCAATTCTCAACATGGAAAAGTTACAAAGAACTTTCATATAAAATCAAGAAATGTTCAAACAAAAACGTTGTATAAACTTGGTTTAAATGACTTTTTGATTTCGTAAGATCTCTTCTGAGCTTCGATAATTGTCTGAAAGCAAATACCAAGTGTAGCCATATAATTAGGATCGATAAAGTAGAAAGGATATTGAAAATAGTTGGTATTTTAGTTCAAGTTTAATTTTTTAACTATCCTTGCAGTACAAATTTAAGTATTATGATGGTCACAAATCCACCATAGTGGACCACGTGTATCATTAATGTTCGAAAATTGGTCTGGAAGAATGTTTCTTCGACGACAATAAAGTAGACAATTGTAATTCAAATTTGACTTAAAGAGGCATGATAGCGCCGACTTTTATAGTGCTGTATAACTTCAGTAGTCTTTTCTTTTGTACTTATTCGTGTTTGTTTTATGACTTGTGAGCAGAAAAAAACTTTTTGACCTGACTACATAGGTATTACAGCACTATAAAAGTCGGCGATATCATGCCCCTTTGAGTTAAATTTGAATTACAATTTTCTACTTTATTGTCGTCGAAGAAACATTCTTCCAGACCAATTTTCGAACATTAATGATACACGTGGTCCACTATGGTGGATTTGTGACCATGATAATACTTAAATTTGTACTGCAAGGATAGTTAAAAAATGAAACTTGAACTAAAATACCAACTATTTTCAATATCCTTTCTACTTTATCGATCCTAATTATATGGCTACACTTGGTATTTGCTTTCAGACAATTATCGAAGCTCAGACGAGATCTTACGAAATCAAAAAGTCATTTAAACCAAGTTTATACAACGTTTTTGTTTGAACATTTCTTGATTTTATATGAAAGTTCTTTGTAACTTTTCCATGTTGAGAATTGAACCCACGTTCCAAATAAAGCGGGTAAAATTTTTTGTAGGATTTATCAGAATGTTCCATTTTACTAAACTAAACCAAAAAACTGCGCAATATTTGCTTGGGTAGTACAATTTTTTAATTTTATTTGATTCAAACCTATTCTGATGATCGCAAAAATTAGGCACTTTTTTGTACATTTATTATTATAATTGGGATATTTTCCGAAAATATGGCAACACCGTAAAGTTTTTTCTTGGGAATGTTGGCATAGGATAGGACTCTCAAAAACTAAATAGTATGGATCTGTAATACGAACACATCAGAAGATAACTTAATATATATAAAGAAAAAAATTCAAACCTATTCAGATGACCGCTAGTGTATATTTATATTTGGTTTATTTTTCCGAGGTTTAAATACATTGAAATATGCCTTATAATATATATATTTTTTATGTTTTCTTTGAAATTCTCACTTTGGCGGCAATTTAAAGCACGATAACGGCGATATTTTGAAAAATATCATAATATTAATAAATTTTGACATGTTCTTTTTTCAATACCAACTAAAAAATTATTATTATTAAAAATTGCAAAATCGACTTTTTGCCTCAAAAACTGGGCAAATTACCTATAGTGCTTTGGTTGGATGCCTTTCAACAATGACGACATTCTTAGGTTTAAAATGTCCCCAATTGCGTTAACAAAATTGGTGAAATGCTTGTGATGTTGAAAAAGACGCTGGGATATCCCAATTTCCAATTTATGGAATATTATTTCCATGTCAGATATTTCTACTTCTGTTGGACATATTCCAAGGAGAAGGCTTAACAATGATCACGCTGTGATATATGGAAGACATTTAACGAGCATGTTGGATGTAGGATCGTTCAGAGGAGCACCATAGATTCGAACCACCACCTTGTTGCAGCAAAGGTGCGTATCCGATTAAACGTAGCAAATGGAGTACGATCAGGCACAACGCGGAAGTTAGACATCGGTAAGCTGCAATCACACAAACAGCCACAGCATATTCCACTCAACTGGTCTAAGTGCTTAATCAAAGCACTTCCCGTCCCGAGAACATATCAGCACAGTGGCAAGATATTGCTCACTCCATGCAAACAACCGCAAAATACCGTCTTGGTTACCAGAATTCTTCCCTGCCATAGAATGTAGTATATAGCACGAATTTCTTATCAAGTGTTTACTCTCATCTTTCGTTGAGCGTATATAATATGTATGTGTATGTACATATATTGTGTTGAATTCCTTTGCTAGCAATTACCAAACATTTGACTGTGGTCAGCCAGCACTGAAACGAGATGAAAACTTTTCAATTGTTTCTTGTGGCCATTTGAAGTCGTTTGTTTTGATGTGAAAAGTATATTTGATATGTATGTGTGTATGTGTGAATGAATATTCATACTCCTCTTCATTAACACAACAGTAGAAAGTTTTCGGGCATTTTCTTAACGATTTAATCTGCAGGGATAATTTGATAATAAAAGTTTGAGTTGTAATTACTTTGAATATGTTCCGGGAGTTAAAATATTCGCAGCGTGTTAAGTGTTAACAGTTTGGTAATTTCAATAATTCTCAGCTATTAATAATGGTTGGGAAATCTAATATTGCTGTACTTATTTGGGCTTTCCTAAAATTATTAATTTAAAATCCCACAATATATCGGTGTACTAAAATTAAAGAAAAAGAGGAATTTGCATTTATTACATATTGCAATATGCTTACTTTCTACAAAAAATTACAAAATTCCTGTTTAAGTTAATTGCCTAAAATTGACATCTGAACATTTCTTTTTGTGTTCAGAAAATTTACATATACACATTTATGACTTTTTCGAGTTTGTTGAGGAAATGTAAAAACTTAAATTTCAATTTCTGACGAATTGCAATTAAGTTCTGTTTTCCTTAGAAAATTTAATTCAGTACCCTAGCCTGGAGTTTTATATGTTTCCTTTGCTTGAATGTCAGCCTTACATCATAAATCTTTTCTGGTTCTTATGGTTGTTGTTGAGTCTTTTACTGCGATGCCAAGTTGCACCGTAAATAAATGTTGTACGAAAGTGTGTTTTGAATAAAATATCAGTTTGTGCGTGTTCATCTTTGAAACACAGTGGTGTAAAAATAATAGTTTTTTTTTTTTCTATTTCTATATGTAGATTACCCGAGGGTGTTTGTCAGTTCTCCTACCGGGCGCGTCCCCACCGGCGGATAGGGGGAGGCGGATGACCGTACTAATTTGTTCTGGATCTAGGGAATTCATTTGTGATTAAACCTGTTCCAGAGCGGATTAGTACGATCACCTGCCTCAGGGAAATTTATTTTCCCCGCGGACAAAAAACTGACTATGGGGGTGTTCCCCTAAAACAAAAAACACAATATGAAGAAAGTTGGACAAAGTAAAAAAGTTACGGTGCAGGGCTTAATAAACCCAGTACCGGCGGGTGATGTTGATCTGCACACGAGTCACACCCCGTCGTCATCATGCGATCGTGAGCAAATCTCTCCCACAGGTGTGGGTGCCTTGGCACCTGTGGTCGAAGGTAATGCGACAAGCACACAGCCTAAGGGCAAATACAGGGAGGAAGAGACTGAGAAGCTAAGGGGAAGTTCATGCTCGACCCAGCCTTCAGATACAGGTAGCGACTCAGACTCCAAATCCGATAGCGAATGCAAAAATAATATAACCGTCATGGAAATCCCAGAAAAGGAGGAGGTCCACAAGATGGTAGACGAAGTGAGCGACAGCATTGCAAAGCTCACAACACACAAGAAGCAGCTGTCTGGTGCTCAACGACGAAAGTTCAGGAAGCAACGGACAAGCAAAAAGGCTATATCGCAGGATGCTCCCACAGGGACCATGAACACTCCCTCCACTTCTTCGGAAGCGGCGAAGAGGATCAGATCCCCCGAAGAGCAGAACACTGTAAAGCCGACGAAGAAGAAAAAGAGCTCCACATCCCCAAACGTTCCGAGTGCACCGCGTCAAGTACCACGCAAAGGAGACTGTTCCGAGAATCCTTTGGCAGAGGGCGACAAAGTCAGCTCGAACGTGAAGAGGGTGTGCCCAGCCGCGGAATCGACTGCCGTGCCTGGGGATTCTGTGAAGAAATCCCGGACCCGGCAGAAGAGGAAGAGGGCTGCGGAGACTGGTAGAGAGCCGCCATCTTACGCAAAGGTAGCCAAGAAACGCTATAGGGACGAAATCTGCTATGCAGTGATCGATACCAATAGAGGTTCCGGAAAGCTACCCAAAGACCATCTCCCAGCAATTGAGGAAATGGTCAACAATAAGATATTGGATCACATAATGATTGGAGGTGATCCAATTCAAATCATCAGCAGCGGGGTCAAAGGGGACGTGATGGTGTTCCAATTTGCCCAGCATGCAAACGTTGCCGCCCTCAAGGATATTATCAGCAGCATAATACCTCCATGGGAAAACGGCAAACTAAAGTTGGTGAGGAAAGACCAAATTCCTCAACTAACAAAAACTTCTGTATTCGTCAGAGGATGGGGCAGCAAGTTCGAGACGGAACGCATGCTCGAAGTCTTTGGTCGTCAAAACAAGGACTTGGACGTGAAGAGATGGGAGGTCTTCCACAGGGAGGAGCAGGAGGACGGAACTCTCCTTGTGGTCGGAATTGACCATCTCTCCATGGCTAGTCTGACAAAGACTAAGGGCAGGGCTTTCTACATCTCCAACGCTGTCCGCTTCAAAGCAGGAAAGGCGGTAATCGGCGAAAGCGAGGAAGCCAAACAAAATAGCGAAGAGGTTTTACCTCCCAGCAACAATGTAAAGGGAGTCGATGCCGTAATCACCGACTCTCAAGAAGCCCGTTTACTGGAGGACCAATGATTGAGGTCATCCAGATAAACCTCCATCGGAGCGAGACGGCAACCATGGCCCTGATGGAGAAAATCAATACAGGTAAAATCCATATTGGCTTGATCCAGGAACCTTGGACTATTCAGAACAAGGTCTCTGGACTAAACCATATAAACTACCAATTGTTTTATGCAAATACGGGGTCTCGACAGAGAACCTGTATAATATGTCACAAAAACTTAATGTTTTCTTTTCTCTCCAGAGTTGTCAACATCGGACGCAACTGTGCTGAAGCTGGGGAATGGCAATATATACCTTGCATCAGTATATTTACCGTTCGACTCGCCGACACTACCACCTTCGTCGGAACTGCAGCGGTTGGTGAGGAAAGCAAAACAAACAGGTAACGAAGTACTAGTAGGTAGCGATGCTAACTCACACCACATTGCGTGGGGTAGTACTAATACTAACAAAAGGGGCCAAGCCCTTTTAGATTTCTTGAATACTAACGACCTAATAACCCTTAACATAGGCAATAAAGCCACCTTTGTTAACAAGATTAGGGAAGAGGTATTAGATATCACAATATGTTCCGAAAATCTTATAAACGAGGTGCAGAATTGGAGGGTCTCGGAAGAGCACTCCTTTTCGGATCATCGTTATATAAGATTTGAACTAACACGGCCACCGCCGAAACCTATAAGTTTCCGAAATAAATCCAAAACCAATTGGATAAAATTTGGGAAACTAATAAAAGACAGGCTAGGGCACGATAGATATGAATGCCTAAGCACGGAAGATGTAGACAGAAATGTCAACATTATAACGGAGGTCTTAGTAAAGTCATTCGAAGAAAGTTGTCCCCTTCGAGAGAGGAAATCTGCCTACGAAAAACCCTGGATGACAGGTGAAATTCGTAACAAAGGCAAAGAGGTCCGAAGGCTTTACAACAGAGCTCGACGAAAGAAATTAGCTGTATTCTGGGACAACTATCACACAAAACTTAAAGAATACAACAAAATGACTAGAACAGCAAAGCGCAATTCCTGGAAACTTTTCTGTGAACAGGTAGACAGCGTAAATGATGTATCCAAAATAAAAAAGTTTCTATCGAAAACCCATACACAAACCGAGATCATGGTGAATGATATGGGAACTAAGATGGAAACAATCGAGGACACGCTGGGGCTTTTGATGAATACACATTTCCCGCCGAACACTGCGACGCACGCAGGGTTGCCGGTAATGAGGGAATGTGATACAGAGGAAGCACCAACAATTGATGAAGCGATGGTAAAGGATGCCATCAAGAGCTTCAAACCTTTCAAAGCAGCGGGGCCGGATGAGATATTTCCGGCCTTACTCCAGAAAGAGATGGACTACATTGCGCCCAAACTATCTGGAATTTTTAACGCATGCTTAAAACTTGCGTATACTCCTAAAGCCTGGCAGGAGGCGAGGGTAGTATTTATCCCCAAACCTGGGAAGGCTAGTTACGCAATTCCTAAGTCTTATCGTCCGATAAGCCTAACATCCTTCCTGCTTAAAACCATGGAACGAATAGTCGACACCATGATTAAGAGCAAGGTTCCAAACGATATGCTTAAATACAAACAACATGCATACGTTAAAGGTAGATCAGTGGAAACCGCATTACATGAGGTTGTACACCACATCGAGAGCACCTTCGACAGGAAGATGTATACACTGGCGGTATGCATTGATATCGAGGGTGCTTTCAACAACGTCAGCACCGAAACCCTAATCCAATCCTTAGATAAGTTTCAGGTGAATCGGGCCCTCAGGGACTGGATAAGCCACATGCTAAGGAATAGATGGATAAGCTGCGGGCTACTTGACGTAAAAATAAAGGACAAAGTTGGTCAGGGTACGCCACAGGGGGGGATTTTATCCCCACTCCTATGGGTCACTACCATAAATAGTCTATTAAGGACTTTAACCGATGAGGGATTTGACCCAGTCTGTTATGCAGACGACGTTATAATACTTCTGAGGGGTAAAAATCCAAACTTGCTATGCAGAAGAGCTGAATCAGCCCTAAAAATAGCGTATAACTGGGCTAGACCAAGAGGTCTTAATGTAAACCCGGAAAAAACGGAAATATGTCTGTTTACTAGGAAAACAAAACTGGGACACTTGGAAGAACCAGTTTTCCTAAACAAGACGATCAATATTTCCAATAAAGTCAAATATCTGGGAGTAATTCTGGATAGGAAACTTAAATGGAAAGACCATATTCAGGAAAGAGCCAATAAAGCTCATTGATGTTGGTCAACCTGTAGAAGGGCTATAGGCGCCAAGTGGGGTCTTAATCCTAAGATGACACACTGGCTATACAAAAGCGTAGTTAGACCTATTCTAACATACGCTTCAGTAGTCTGGTGGACAGCTATGGATAAAAAGTGTAATATTAAAATACTACAGAAAGTCCAACGAATGTGCTGTCTAAGTGTAAGCGGCGCAATGAGGACAACATCAACGAGGGCTTTAGAAACTATTCTATATATACACCCAATAGAAATCCAGATAAGGTATGAAGCGGCTGTCGCAGCTATTCGACTTAAAGCGATGGACGAGTGGATCAGTAAGGACCACGTAACATACCATCAAAACATTCTACAGGTAACAACGGGAGAGTCAATGGATAACATTGCATCGGACCGTATACCTGAAACATTTGTAGCTGCCTCATGCGAGGCATTAATTCCAGACAGAGACTCGTGGATCGGCGGAAATCTAGCACAAATGCCGACTGGAAACTGCTGTTATACAGACGGCTCAATGCTAGGTGGGAGAACGGGACTGGGTCTCTTTATTGAAGAACCAGAGACCGAAATATCTCTTCGTTTGCCGGATCACAATACGGTCCATCAAGCGGAGATCCGAGCGATCACAGAGTGTCTGAACTGGCTTAATGCCAACACGAGGCCAACTACTGTAAACGTCCTTACGGACAGTAAAACTGCAATCAAAGCAATAACATCCAAGACAGTAAAATCACAAACAGTCCTGGATTGTATAAATTCGATCAACAGCTATACTCAGCATGGCACGGTGCGTATAATATGGGTACCGGGACATGCGGGGAATAGAGGTAATGAGACAGCTAATTCTCTGGCAAAAAAGGGAAGGGAATTAGCAACTGTAAACCTAGCGAACGCAAAGTCACTAAATGCGTCTCGGCTAGAGTTAAAAAATTGGGCAAAAAATGCCCACTTATCCCTATGGAATAGAGAGGAATTAGGGGAAACCACAAAAATCCTATGGGGAGACCCAAATGAGGAAAAAACTAAAAACCTACTACTGCTAGGTAAAGCAGAGTTGAGTAGACTTACAGGTGTTCTTACAGGTCACCTCGGTTTACAAGCTCATCTGCACAAAATTAATTGTGCAGACAACAGCGTATGCAGGGCATGCGGAGAGGATGATGAAACATTGGAGCATTTTCTCTGCAAATGCCCCGCTTTCGCAAACATCAGATCCCAGTTCTTAGGGAACGACACAATACCAGATCTTAATCAGGTAATTGTAGACGACCTAAAACAATTACGGGATTTTGTTAAGGGAACAGAGTTCCTTAATTAAATTATAGTAGAGTCCCCTTCTTCAAAAACTTAGACTAGAGCGCACAACAGGCCTACTTCATGGCTTATGTGTATGTCCACCAGGACATGTGGCGAGTACTCGCCCCTCTTTTCAACCTAACCTAACCTAACCTATATGTAGATTACATATGATTGTATAACCCCATGATTGACTAAATAACAAATTTCAGTCATTTCGTTGGGATATTGACGTCACATCCATCACAATTATGAAAATCGGGAGGTACCGTTCTATGGGGGCTATATCGAAACGTGGACCTATACCGATGAAATTCAATCGGAAAGGGTTTTACTTCCAACGTAGACTAAATACCAAATCTCAGCCATTTCGGTGGGTGGTCGTGGCCACAAGCTTCAAAAGACCGAAAATCGGAAGGTATCGTTTTATGGGGTGAGGTCGTGAGCCTGTGCAGACAAAATTCTGGGGGAAAATTTTATACCCCCAACGAAGGCTAAGTACCAAATTTCAGCCATTTCGGTGAGAAATGAGAGTGAAATCGGGTGGTACCGTTCTATGGGGCTGTATTAAGGCGCGGAAAGTTTATACCCCCAACGAAGACTAAATACCAAATTCCACTTCGGATGAATATTGAGGCCACAACCTTCAAAATACCGAAAATCGGGAGATACCGTTCTAAGGGGGCTGTATGAAGGCGTGGACCTGTGCAGACAAATTTCTGGGGAAAAGTTTTATATCCCCAAAGAAAAGTAAATACCAAATTTCAGTCACTTCGGATGAATATTGAAGCCACAACCTTCAAAATACGGAACATCGGGAGGTACCGTTCTATGGGGGCTTTATGAAGGCGTGGACAAATTTACGGGCGGAAGTTAAATACCCCCAACGAAGCCTAAATACCAAATTTCAGCCATTTCAATAAATTAATGTGGCCATAACCTTCTAAATACCTAAAATCGGGAGGTACCGTACTATGGGGGCTGTATGAAGGCGTAGACCTGTACCGACAAATGTCTGGGGGAAAGTTTCGTACCCCCAGTGAAGACTAAATACCAAATTTTCACAATTTCGGAGGAATATTGAGGCCCCAACCTTTAAAATACCGAAAATCGGGAAGTACGGTTCTATGGGGGTTATGTGAAGGCGTGGACCCATACAAACAAAAATTTGGAGGGAAGTTTTGTACCCCCAACGAAGACTAAGTATAAAATTTCAGCAATTTCGAAAATCAAAATACCGAAAATCGGATGGTACCGTTCAATGGGGGCTATTTCAAAACGTGGACCGATATAGCCCATGTGCAATAGCAAACATCTTAGGAGTAATTGAAACGGCTACACCAAATTCCAAAGCTCTATCTTAAAAATTGCGAGCTGTATCTTGAATTCAACAGACGGACATGGTAATATAGACTTAGAATTTTACCCTGATCAAGAATATAGGGTCTCCGATGAATATTTCGATGTGTTACAAACTGAATGAAAAATTTAATTATATCCTCCATATTACGGTGGAGGGTATAATAATATGTCGTTCGTTGGTAATGGCATCAGTTGAAAATGGCTGGATAATTCTTTTTTGAGATGTTCGTCAGAACCCAACTTAGGTTTTTATAAAAGAAACATTTGATTACACCCGCTTCTACGCCCACTTTTTTCAAATTTCAATATTAATCTTTTCTACAAAAACTACTGAACTTATTTTCCTGAAATTGTCAGGAATGGCCCCTGGTGAAAATAGGTTATGTACATATTTTGTTGAATTTCCGAGGGCTCGGGGTACTTCCCCTATACCTTATTTCTTTAAAAATGCTATATCTTCTTTATAAATAAAAATCAAATGTCGTTCGTTGGTAATGACATCAATTTAGAACGGCTGGACAGATTTGGATAATTCTTTTTTTGAACAGTTCATCATAACCCGGAGAATGCGGGGAAGTTGTCCTATACCTTATTTTTTAAAAATGCTATATTTACAGTAATTACGAATGTATCGGCTTGGAAATTAATTTGCGAGACAATTGAGGTTGTGTCTCCGACTTTATCTACTTTTTAGACCCAAAGACTTGACCACGACCACTTTTTTAAATATGTTACATCTTCCAAACTACTGAACCGATTTTGCTGGAAATAGGATGCATATTTTCTTGAATTTCGAATGGGGAGGGGTACATCGCTTTGCCATATTTCAAAAAAACCCCATATCTTTACAAATAAAAATCAAATGCCGTCATAACCCACGTTAGGTTTTTATGGAAATAAAATTTATCACGCCCAGTTTTTTTTCAATTTAAATTTTTATCTGCAAAACCTACTGAACAGATTTTCTTGAAATTATACAGGGATCGCTCCCGAAAAAAGGTTACATATTTTATTGAATTCCAGAGGGGCTGGGTACCTCCTAGATGTGATATTTTTAAAAACGCTATGTTTGCGTAGCAAATAAATATGAAAAAAAAAGAAGAAATAAAAACACAAATTTTTTGGCAGTAAATGATTCAAAATAATAGTGGTTTTATTGAGGAATTTGGGTTATAATATTATCGTAGATAATATTTACCTTTGTAAAAGCTGTTGCTTTGGCGAAATTCAAGAACGAATTAACAAGTGTCAACAACGAAAGCGTAGGTGTTGTAAAGTGGCGCTCAATGCATTAGTTACTCGTTAGAAGTTTGACAGTACTACTTTGTGCTGTAAGCGCAAAGTTGTACTTCAAAGTAGCAAAGAAATTCCAACGAATGCAAATTTATGAAAATTAGAAAAACGAAAACAAATCAAAAGTTTGATTTTTAAATTAAACATTGCCGCCAGCATTGCAACATCTAGCCATGTTGCAACAAGATAGTATTTAAATCTAAACATAAATAAAATTATTGTAGTTCAAAATTTCAATGCAAAATATATTTTCTAATTCATTATTTTTTCAAAAACAAGATGCTCGGAGAGCCAACGCAATTAGATTATTGCTTTAAAACTACATATAAAATAGGAGCTCGTAAAGCACGCAGGTCGCGGGACACCGTATGGCTGCGATCAAAATAGGGGTCACATGGGACATGTACCGGAGACAACCCAACCAAAAATGGTGAGCTGTGCCCACGGGAAACCCGGACTCGAGTAAGTTTGGGGCCTCATAATTCGGGGGTACACATCTGGACCAAGGACCATACCAATGCGACCAGCCCTAAAAAATTGGGGGTCGGCCAACATCATGCCACCGTAGTGGTCCTTGATGGTCTCCGAAGCTGTTGCCGATGGAGTTATGATGTGTTGCAACTCGGAAATTCTGGCGGATACTAAAATTTTGTCATTCCGGCTGTAGAAGGACTCCAGTGTGAGAGGACAATACTGGTCCTGCTCAACGTTAATGGAGGTCAGCCGCATGGACTCCACTAGGGATCGGCAGATACGGCTGTTACCCGCACACGGATCCAACAGGGCCCGTACTGGATAACGTCGATCACCCAACACTAAGTTGAAAACTAAAGTGGGACCCAGTGTTATCATCGGTTGGACACTAAAGGTGTGTACCGCACAACAGACGGACCAGGGAGTGACTGTGGACGTTCAGAAACGGACAGACTCGAAGAAGACGGACGAGAGTGCTGGACCTTCTTAGATTCCTCTCGGGAAGACCAGGGGTGCAGAAGAGTATGGTGCTTATCACTGCACTCTCGACACCTCTGCTCACTAGTGCACTCTCGAAAGGAGTGGGATGCGCAAAGGCAGTTGGAGCAGATGTGCTTCGAGATCAATGTTCTGACCTTCTTCTCCAAGGACATGCCTCGGAATCTTCTGCACCTCCGTAACGGATGAGCCTTGCCACAAAGGGGACATCCCGACGCTTTTAAAATACTATTGGAGCCAGAGTTTCTCGTTCCCGATTTTGAACCCGTCGTCGACCCTTGATGTTCACCAACAGGTATTACACCAAAACCCACGACCTCCTCTGTGGGAGGAACGGATTCGGTGCTCCCGGCCTGGATCGGCTCTTTCAATTTTTGCGATAGGGGCGCTGGTGAAATCTCCTGAATGGGAGTGTCAGCTTCCATAGCCTCAGTGGTAGGACCTGGTTCTGTTGAGGCCATCTCTACGGTGGGGTCAGACAAAACCTCCTGAGATGGGGCCATTGGGACGTCGACTTCTCTCTCCTCGTCAGACATGGGGGTGAGACCCTCATAATCGGGAAGAGTGGCGGCCATCTTGCTAATGTTTTCCATTCTGTGAAAAGATAGAGAGGCCGCGAAGTTAAGAGAGTTAAACAATTTTTTCTTTTAATTGGTCAAAATGACCAATTTGACTACTGGTCGTCTTACAATTCCGTTTTCGGTTCGTACATCAGCGACTCGAACGTGACCATCGCTACCGGGATAAACGTTAATTACGCGACCTAATGTCCACGATGTGGGAGGTAATTGTTCGTGACGAATTACTACGATATCATCCGTTTGTATATCGCGCTGTGGATACTGCCATTTATACCGTTTATGGAGGCTTTTTAGGTACTCTTCTTTCCACCGTTGGCAGAATTGTTGAGTAAGCGCTTTGATTTTACGATACCGATTCACGATATGCAACGGAGCTTCGTCAATTAATGGCTCTACAGGAGCAAGTATTGGCGACCCTATTAGAAAATGACCCGGTGTTAGCGCTACCGCGTTTTCGGGACTATCATTCATTGGGGATAAAGGCCGAGAATTCAAGCACGCTTCAATTCGAGAGAGTATCGTTGATAACTCTTCGAAAGTATATTTTTGGTTGCTAGCGTGTTTCCTAAAGTGCAACTTAAAACTTTTAACCGCAGCTTCCCAGAGCCCACCCATATGTGGTGCTCCAGCTGGGATGAATTTCCATGAAAGCTCCTGATAACTATATTGTGAAGACACCCTATCACGACCTTCATGAAGTACAGCCTTGAAGTCACGCTCTAATTCTCTAGACGCACCAACGAAATTGGTACCATTGTCTGAGAATATTGTTTTTGGGCAACCACGGCGTGAAATAAACCTTTGAAATGCCTCTAAAAATGTTGTCGTTGACAAATCTGAGGTGGCTTCTAGATGTAGTGCTTTCGTAGAAAAGCACACAAATACACATACGTAGCCCTTAGTAATTCTACAACAACGACCTGTAAAAGACTTGATGTCGAAAGGACCAGCGAAATCTATGCCAGTAGTGGCAAATGGCCTTGTTATGACAGTTCTCTCCGGAGGTAGAGATGCCATAATTTGAGAACACCACCTTTTCTTTTCTAAAATGCAAGGTTTGCATCTTCTTATAACCTTACGAATCAACGACGTTGCTCGAGGTATCCAATATTGCATGCGTAACATACGTAAAACCAACTGAATTCCTCCGTGAAAGGATATATGATGGAAGTATTCCACCAAAAGAAGCGATAACCTGCAATTGTATGGTAATATAATTGGATGTTTCTCAGTAAGAGGCAATGTTGGACATTGTGCTAACCGTCCATTGAGTCGAATAACTCCCCTATCATCTAACGTAGGATTAAGGGGGAGCAGAGAACTTTTTGAACTCAACGGTCTTTTGTTTATTAAACAATAATACTCATCCGGAAAGTGAACTTTCTGAGCTACTATAGCAAGACGTAATCTTGCATTTTTTATTTCCATGGCCGTAGGATGTTTTCCATCGAAAGTATGTCGACCTTTATGCAAAGGATGAGTTTTATGGAAAAAACGGTAAACCATTGCAACAGCGCGTAGCGCCCTATCTAGATCTGAAAAATCATCCAGTATATCCTTATGTTCCGAAAAGAAAGAAACATGGCACCTTACTGGGCGCATTTCAATGTTCGTATCAGGAACAGGAGTAGACTGAATATCCCACTGCGAAGAATCTTGACGAAGCCATTGTGGTCCATGCCACCAAATTTCTGACAATGACAACTCTGACGGTGAAAGTCCTCGGCTGCCTAAGTCAGCAGGATTGTCTTCAGATCGTACGTGAAACCAATTACTTTGACCCACGTTTTCATGTATCCTACATACCCTATTTGCAACAAAAGTGGACCATGTCGAAGGGGTTTTCTTTAACCAGGAAAGGACGATCGTGGAATCGGTCCAACAGTAAACTTTTTGAAAAGATATATCAATTTCAGCTACAATCGATTTATACAGTTCTGAAGCTAAAACTGCACCACATAATTCTAGTCGAGGGAGAGAAATGGATTTGATCGGTGCTACTTTTGTTTTGCTAGAAAGCAAAAATGTAAAAAATTTCACCATTAAAGGCAATGATACGGATGTACACCACCCACGCGTATGCCTTTTCCGAGGCATCAGAAAATATATGAAGTTCGGCTACACAATCAGGCACATATTTAACCCAACGAGGTATTTGAATCGAATTAACGCCCTGATAAGTTTCTACGAAGCTATGCCATTCATGTGCCGTCGTAGACGGAAGCGAATCGTCCCAATCAATCTTATCTAACCAAATACGCTGCATTATAATCTTGGCTACTACAATTACGGGGCTCAACCAACCTATGGGATCGAACAACTTAGCAATTGCAGACAAAACTTCCCTTTTGGTATAATTATCTTTGATGGCAAGGGGCTTGACATTAAAATAGAACATATCCAACTGAGCATTCCATCTAATACCCAGAGGCTTAGAGCTGCTAGCTTCCACGAAGTTAAGAAGCTTAGAGTCTATCAAATGTTCAACGGGAAGGGGGTCTAGGATGGAGCGATCGTTAGATGTCCATTTTCTCAACTCAAATTTGGCGGAATCTAATGCATTAATAAGTTGATCCCTAGACCTTTGCGCAGTCTCCAAATCGTGATATCCCGTCAGGACATCGTCAACGTACATGCACTTACGTAATATGTGTGCCGCCAGCGGAAAATCGGCTTCAGTATCTTGAGCTAACTGTAACAAAGTCCGAATGGCTAAGTAAGGGGCACAGTTAACTCCAAAAGTTACAGTTTGTAACTCATAGTCCTGTATAGGATTATTGGGAGAATCCCGAAACAGAATCCTTTGAAGAGAGGTATGAGCTGGGTCTACCCGTATCTGGCGATACATTTGGGTAATGTCACAATTAAAAACATATTTATATAATCTCCATCGAATAATGAGGAGGACCAAGTCCAGTTGTAAAGTCGGACCGACGTAAAGAATGTCGTTGAGGCTTTTCCCATTAGATGTTTTGTTAGATGCGTTAAAAACCACCCTTAATTTGGTTGTTTGTTTATCGGGGTTGATAACGGGGTGATGAGGCAGATAACAAACCGAAGAGTTTGTCGACGTTGTCGAAACTGGCCTCATATGATCTAACTCTAAATATTCACGAACCACTCCATCGTAAATTTCCTTAACTTCTGGTCTTCTAAGGAGTGATGCCTCATTACGAAGAAATTGTCGTAGACAATTCGTCCTAGAGTGTCCGAGATCTAGTTGGCCTATGAATTCATGTTTAATGGGAAGTGATACGACGTATCTTCCATTAGAATCCCTATGAGTGGTTCGTTTGAAGTTATCCTCACAAAATTGGTCTGAAGGAGACAATAATTTGCGCTTTGGGACTTCTTCTAGTTCCCAAAAACGAAGTAGAGTCTCGTTGAGCTTCTCTTCGTGGGAATATTTCACATTTGTTGAAAAGGTAGTGACGTTACTAGAAGAAGAAATGTTATTGTTGGGGACTGGACCTGTAATAATCCAGCCGAAAACGGTTTTCTGTGCGACTAAAGACCCTAGTATATTATACTGTATCCCCTGAAGAAGTATTTTCGGATACAGATCTGCTCCTATTAACATGTCTACTGGACGACAGTCAAATAGATTTCTATCTGCCAAACGTAAATTTGGCATTCTAGATGCAAGTTCTTTGCTAATGGAGAAGGACGGAAGATTGCCTGAGATAGTGGGAACTACTAAGGCTGTCATTTCCATAAAGATCGTAGTATCTACAGGGGAACCTACACATAAGGAACATGACTTTCGTGACATTATCGAAACAGCCTGATTTACTCCTGATATTGTAGCTTGAGTGGAGGATGTGGCTATACCAAGACGCTGTTGTAACCTTTCAGTTATAAATGATGCTTCAGAAGCAGGATCTATTAGAGCCCGAGCTGGATACGTAATACCCCGGTGAACAAGGTTCACCATAGCTGTGCCCAATGGAACTGTCCTGTTTTGCGAAGTATGGAATACTTGCCTATTGGAGCTCGAAATCTGACCTGATGACGTTGTAGCAATATTTGGGTTAGTTTGATTGGATTGGGAATTGGTTGGAACAAATTCTGATTGCAATGGGGGTTGCGACGTCGTCGTTCTATTATTAGAACTGTTATTTTGTACCGTATCATGATGGAGTAAAGTATGATGACGTTTGTTGCACCTTGAACAACTGTGGGAGCTAGTACAATTCCTAACGTCATGACCTCGAGAAAGACAATTAATGCAAAGCTTGTGTCGTTTTGCTAGTGAGAAACGGTCGGCTGAAGAGCGCTTTCTAAATTCTGGACATAATCTTAAATGATGGAATTGCCTGGGACACAGTATACAACACTTTTCACCAGAGGATTGTGAAGATTTCGATGGGGCCGCATTCGTAAAATGGGTCCTAACTTTCTTCTGCTCTGATCGTTTGTTGGAATCGATTCCTTTTATATCACTAAGACAAGTAAGAGTTTGAATTCTTTCCGTTAGAAAGAGATCCAAATCTTTCCATGAAGACAACGCAGATTTATCTTTTATGCTTTGTTCCCACAGCGTAACTGTAATTTTGGGAAGCCGTTGCAGACAAAGAAAAACTAATATTGGGTCCCAATTTTCAGTAGCAACTTCATAAATTGCCATGGCAGAAATGCACCCATTTATACCTCGTTGTAGACCTTTCAAACCAGCGCTCGTTTCATTGTCAAGAACTGGAAGATCAAAAAGAACCTTGAGTTGGTTGTTAACCAGAATGCGAACATTATCATAGGTTTCTTTTAAAGATTTCCAAGCTAAACTAAAACTTCTATGAGTGAGAGGGAATTTTGACACAATATCTCGTGCATCGCCACTCGTTTTCTTGAGCAGATGACACAATTTTTCAATATCACTCAGGCGAGAATTATCAATATAAATAGCTGAAAAGAAATCCCTGAATGTTGGCCAAGTAAGAATGTCACCATTAAAGACATCGATGTCACATGGCGGAAGATTAATACTGTGTAGACAACTCTCGGCGTTGGAAACAAAAGAACCTTCACCAAATATACCACTTTGACGTGAAACGTTCAGACCAGAAGCAATGTCTTCTTCTAGAGGCTGTGCTGCACGTGGAGTGCTTGCTTGATTAGATACCCTAGCTGGAGTTTGATTCTTCGTTGAAGGACGAAATTTGTCTATTTTCCTATTTACAGCTGATAATATCCTAACATAGGACTTAAATGCAACATCATACTTGCTATTAAGAGACGTGAGTTCATTAGCCGAAGGCTGGTCACTTGACTGAATCTCATCTAGGCAGTTGTCAAAGAGATCTTTAACCTTATTCCAAAGTACCTTAGCTTCATCCCCATGAATTTCCAAGGAATACGTGTCAAGCTCTTCATCTGGAAGAGTTTCAAAGTTTATAACGAACTGTACCAGAGAATCAGTAGCTCTGATAAAGGATTGAAGAGAACTCAAAGGCATTTTGATGGGTTAATTGACTTTTAAAACCAAATCAAAGACTAAACCACAAGTATGCAATAAATTTCCAACGAAAATTTGTTGAAAATTCGATAATTGACCCAAAAAAACTGTTACTGAGACAAGCTTGCGAAAAAATAAACTTGAAATAAAGATTAAAACCCAAAAATCAATGTGATTTGTATCTCAAAGAAAGAAGAATTGGAAAAAACTCTATTCAAAAACCAACAAAATATTTATTAAGCAGCAAAAAACCAATAAACTGCACGGTAAATATGAAGTGGAAGAAACTTTTCTTTAAAATGTAGCGAAAACTACACCAATTTGAGAGAAAAGTAGAAAAAAATCAAAAATTCACTTTTTTCAGTGTGTGAAAAAGCAATAATTTTCTCTCAGTGTATGCGGAACATACAATCACTAATTGAAAATACCAAAAAATTTCCAAAAATTCAAAACTTTTTCAAAAAACCGAAATTATTTTGAGAAAATTCAAAAAATTCACCAAAAAACACTAATTCAACAATGTAGTGTGCACGGACTGTAAGATGCACACGACCACAAAATGTTAACTGTATTAAATTTTTTCCCAAAATTTTAAAATTCAATAAAAAATCAAAATTCGAAATATATAAATTATAATTTACGTAATAAAAAATAATATACTATATATTCGTATTTATCGAGGACCGACTGTACAGTACGCCCCGAATTTCCAACAATTTTTTATCCGCGTACGTATTCGTAAAAATACCCGAAAATATTTTCCAAAAAAAAAAAATTTAATTTATTTTCGACAAAAAATTATTACCAAAAATTTATCACGCCACTTGGGTAACCCTATTCGTGTGCATACAAAGGTTTGATGTGGGAACAGTGAGAAGACCATCCAACATTAACAACAACAACAGTACTGGCTAATGCAGTCAATGTGGTTATGTGGTTCACTGAGTGCCTGTATATTTTGTTTTTGTATTTTTCTAATTTCTTTTTATTCTTTAGCCTTTATTTTTTGTTGTAAAACACTATGTAGGCTTTTTGTATGTGGATAAAATAAAAAATAAAAAAATATTAATAACCACTGAAACGATAATTAGGCACTTTTTCACTGTTCTCACTTGTTTTATTTTTATTTGTTTTGCAATATCTCTTAAGGAATATCACTTTGCATGCGACGAGTAGGTTTGACGGGAGAATGAAAACAACAACAACAAGCCGCGTATTGTAAGACGACCGTAGGTTATGTCTTTTGTTTGCAATTATTTTTCCGAAAAAAGTAAACAAATTGAAACACTCGCGAATGCACTCTTAAATAGAGATACGTACCTTGATTTTTTAATGATTATTATGAGGGAAATGAGGGTGAATTAATGAGGTGATGGATGTGTTGTGGTTGGCTTGCTTCTATGGAAATAGAAGAAGAGAAAAACCTTTATAATTGTCGTAAACAATTGTTTATCCGGTTCGCTCAGGACCAAATGTTTGCGTAGCAAATAAATATGAAAAAAAAGAAGAAATAAAAACACAAATTTTTTGGCAGTAAATGATTCAAAATAATAGTGGTTTTATTGAGGAATTTGGGTTATAATATTATCGTAGATAATATTTACCTTTGTAAAAGCTGTTGCTTTGGCGAAATTCAAGAACGAATTAACAAGTGTCAACAACGAAAGCGTAGGTGTTGTAAAGTGGCGCTCAATGCATTAGTTACTCGTTAGAAGTTTGACAGTACTACTTTGTGCTGTAAGCGCAAAGTTGTACTTCAAAGTAGCAAAGAAATTCTAACGTATGCAAATTTATGAAAATTAGAAAAACGAAAACAAATCAAAAGTTTGATTTTTAAATTAAACACGCTATATTTGCAAAAATTGCGCATATATCGGTTTAAAAAGTTATGCATTAATTAACAATCTAGGTACTTCTTTGGGACCACGTCTGTTTTTTTAAATATGTTATATATCCAATACTACTGAAACGATTTCCATCAAATTTGCAGCAAAAGCTTAATGTTTGCCGTTGATATGTATATTTTGTGAATTTGGGAGGAGGTGGGGTGACTTCCAAAAGCCTTTCTTTTAAACGCTATATGCATATGCCAAACTTGGGATTATTTCGGTTTCAGCGTACATTTTGGGAGGCAATGGGGTTGTGTGTACCCTGGTTACATATTTGAAGTCAAAATACAGGACCACGCCCACTGTTTATACCCTACACCACACTGTGGTAAAGGGTATTATATGTTAGTGCATTTATATGTAACATGCATAAGGTAAAGAGAGGGATATGCATAGCATCACTTTCTGGGTCGATTTATGCATGTCCGTCCGACCTTCCGTCAGTCCGGTCGTCCGTTCGCAACGTACAGGTCGCATTTATTGCCCGATTTGGCTGAAAATTAGGGAAGATAATTTTTTTAGCCGTCGGAAGAACGCTATTGCTTTTGGTGAAAATCGGTTCAGATTTGGATATAGCTCCCACATATATTTTCGGCCGATTTGAGGTATTTGATGCACCAAACACGCTGTATATGTCCAATTTTGATTAAATTTGGAATGTAGACCTAGACAAATGTGCCAAATTATATCGAAATCGGTTCAGATATATTTTCGCCCGATTTCAGGTATTTGGTGCAACAATCTCGCCATTTATGTCCAATTTTGATGGAATTTTAAATGTGCGACGCAATTTGGACTAGAAACAAGTTCGCCAAAGTATTTTGAAAACGGTTCAGATTTGGATATATCTCCCATATATGTTTGCCCGATTTCTTGGAGTTGATGCAGCAAATACATTCTGATTAAAATTGGAAAATGTGACTCAATTTGGTCTAGAATAAATTTGGCCAAATTATATTGAAGGTGTGGCCCCGCCCGACTTTGATCCCTTCCTGGTTTATATATATTACTGGTTTAAAAAACAGCAAAACAAGGATGGTGGTAGATGATGAACTGAGGAAGGTGGAAGATGATGAATTAACTATCTTAACAAGTAAGGAATGCGTTAAGTTCGGCCGGATCGAACTTTTTATACCTTCCTCCACGAGTTGTATTGAAGTAAAATGGAAAGCACTAAGTTATTCCGTCACGCCAAAGCTTATTTTAAGGAGAAGTGGTATATGTATGTTAACTGAAGAATATCACCATAACAAGGTAAATACCATGTTACAGTCATTCCATTTTGATGACATTTAAAACCAGGTGGTACCTTCATATGGGGTATATACCAAAATTTAAATCTACATACATATATTGATGCGTGGAAGTTTTCTACCCATTTAGAATCAGAAAAACTATGAAATTTACAGTCACGTCAGTACAAACAAGTAAAAATGGATCAGTCGGCTTTGCCGACAGAGATATGTATACCTTCAGCCTGTGTGAATTGAAACAATTTTTACCAAAAAACGTATATCAGGAAAAATGTCTAAAATTGTCTTTTCCATTTAAAAAAAAATCAAAAAAATGTTTGATACTACATCAATGATTTTTGGTACATAGATTAAGAAAAAAATCAGCATTCCAAATCTGTTTTCGTTACTAACTTTGATCGTTGCGCGCAAAAGATATGACCGTTTTAATTATGATAATTAGAAACAAGTAAGAAAAGCGTTAAGTTCGGTCGGGCCGAACTTTCTATACCCTCCACCACAAATTTCAGCCATTTCGGTGGATTAATGTGGCCACAACCTTCAAAATACCGAAATTCGGAAGGTACCGTTCTATGGGGGCTATATGATGGCGTGGACCTATACCTACAATTTTCTGGGGGAAAGTTTTATACGCCTAAAGAAGACTAAATACCAAATTTCAGCCATCTCGGTGTGATAATGAGGCTAAAACGTTCAAAATATCGAAAATCGGGAGATATTGTATTATGGGGGCTATATCAACACGTGGACCTATATAAACATTTTATGGTAGAAATGTTTCTTAGCCTCTGGATACACAAAATACAAAGTTTCAACCGATTCTTTGGTCAAATGGGTCTAATACATTCAAAATATATTAAAATGACATGTTCTTTATAAGGGGCCTTATGTGGGGCTATACCAAAACGTGGACCTATATAACCCAACTTTGGTAGGAATGTTTTCTGGCCTCTGAAGACACAAAAAACCAAATTACAACCAATTCTGTGGTCAAATGGGTCTAATACATTCAAAATATATTAAAATGACGCGTACTTTATATGGGGCCTTATATGGGGGCTATACCAAAACGTGGACCTATATAACCCAACTTTGGTAGGAATATTTGTTGGTCTCTGGAAACACAAAGTACCGAATTACAACCAATTCGGTGGTAAAATGGGCCAAATATCTTAAAAATTCCTTAAAATGACGACGCGTCACGCGTCGTTTTGTATGGGGGCTATACGAAAGCGTGGACCTACATAGCCCGCTTTCAATACCAAAAGTCCTACGTAAATATAACATATTTTCCCAAAATTTCATCAACCTAGGTCAATCTGTTCGGACGCTACAGTGATTTCCACAGACGGACGGACATGGCTATATCGATGTAGAATTGCACGCTGATCAAGAATATACACTGGTGTGCGAAATAATAGAGCCACTGAAGTTACAACGCATTAAACGTTTCTAAATCACTTCTGAAAAGTGTTTAATGGCGCAAATTGCATTTTTATAGAGGAACATTATCCCATAAATAAAATTCAGTCAACATTTGTCCAATTTGGGGGTTGACCTTGTATTAGGCAGGGCAGAGCCTGTAAAGGGCTACCTTAGGTAAATAAGACAATTTCTTAAGGAAATTTAAACTTGACCGTCAAAATCATAGGGAAAACTTTAGTTTTCCTTCCTAACACTATTTTCCTGAATGAACCTGAACTAAAAATTAAAATTGTAATTCCCCTTCTAGAGTTAATGGGGCTGAAAACTCATATGGACCCAGAATCAAAGATAATGCCCCATAAGGACCTCCAATATATTGCAAATTGCAATAATATTTGTGATTGTGAAGAAAATATGCTAAACTACTATCAAAAATAAGAAAACATTAAAACCCCGTCGAAAAAAGTTAATATTTTTATGATTTTAGATAAAAAATGGGAGGTCCTGTAAGCAATATTACCCTTTGTAGCTCCTCTGCTGCAATAAACGAGCAAATAATGGATTGCTATTAACCCTAACAGATCTTAGGTGTTATTTAAGAACAGCCTAAAACAATTTATGGGTACAGAAATCACGAATCCTTAACATAAAGACAGAATATGTTTACACGTGATCGTAGATGAACGCGTGGGTTGGCCTATGGCCGAACATTTTCCTTGAAAGGTGGTACAACATTTGTTTAACTCGAACGGACAACTTCGGATATCATTTTCATTCACCACTGGTAGCCTGGACATTTAATAAAGCTAACCTCGATGTTTTATGATGCCTGAAATACTCAGCAATAAAGGAGGTAGCCAGAGATGGGTATTCTTCGAGAACTGTTATCAACATACTCTGTCTTTATGTTTAAGATTCGTGATTTCTGTACCCATAAATTGTTTTAGTCTGTTTTTAAATCACACCTAAGATCTGTTAGAGTTGATAATAATCCATTATTTACTCGTTTATTGGAGCAGAGGAGCTACAAAGCGTAATATTCCTTACAGGACCTCCCATTTTTTTGCTCTAAAATCATAAAAATATTAACTTTTTTCGATCGGTTTTTTATGTTTTCTTATTTTTGAAAGTAGTTTAGCACATTTTCTTCACAAACACAAATATTATTGATATTTGCAATATATTGGAGGTCTTTATGGGGCATTATCTTTGATTCTGGGCCCATATGGGTTTTCAGCCCCATTATTTTAGTTTTTGGTACAGTTTCAGGAAAATAATGTTAGGAAGGAAAACTAAAGTTTTCCCTATGATTTTAACGGTCAAATTTAAATTTCCTTAAGAAATTGTCTTATTTACCTAAAGTGGCTCTATTATTTCGCACACCTCTTTAAGGCTCTACCCTGCCTAATACAAGTCAACCCCCAAATTGGACAAATGTTGACTGCATTTTATTTATGGGATAATGTTCCACTATAAAAATGCAATTTGGGCCATAAAACACTTTTCAGAAGTGATTTAGAAACGGTTAATGTGTTGTAACTTCAGTGGCTCTATTATTTCGCACATCAGTGTATATACTTTTTGGGGTCTACAATGATTATTTCGAGTAGTTACAAACGTAGTGACAAACTTAATATACCCCCATCCTATGGTGGATGGTATAAAAATTCTAAAAAAAATCGTGGCTTAATATAGTTAGCTGTTATATCCTATTATCGTTAGCTGAATTCGTAACCTTTGTGATGATGCAAAATAATCGCAAAGTTTCAATGGATTCGCGAAAAATTAAATTTGTTCACGTATTTACAAACATATTTTTGAATCAATAGCTCTCATACTTATGAAAAATATATAAAAAAATTATAACAGCATCCAGACATTTTGAGGAATAAAATGAAACCTAAGTTGTGAAGGTTGGTGCTATAGTATTCATGTTATTTGCAAAAATACGAAGAAAACATTACGAAAAAATTAAAATCATATTATTCTAATTTTATTTTTTTACGGTTTTATAGGAAAAGTTGGAGAAAAAATGTTTGAGTTCTTCGGCATTTTCGTCAAAATTTCACGCAATAATGATGATATTCCGTTGTAAGAAATTCTTCGCTTATAGTTTTCCTATTGGATAATATTATTAGAACCTTATATTAAATCACAAGGAATTCCAATTGTGGCATAACGTTAAAATAATGTTATATTGAATATTACAACATTTGAGACGCATATAAACCGCATAATTATGAAAATGACATGATGCGCATCCGATTTTCCAACACAGCGAATCAATCCCTCTTATTTGATGTACAGTTTGTCAAATTCTATTTGGCGGCCACGATGTAGCATCTGCTGCATATTAGGGTGCAAAATACAGTAAAATGATCATAATTTCGGCGAAGTTCATTTACATTTTATGCGCATCCGATTTCAATAATCACCATTAAAAAATACATCATTTTATGCCGTTTCAACGCGATCCATCAAGAACCGTGGATGTAGCATCGCACTCAGTTTTTAGAAATAATCTGTTATATCTCTGGATTTACGAGAGTTTTTAAATATCTGTTTTCGCGCAGTTTAAACACGCGTATCGATCTATTTATTTAAGTAGAACTGACACATCCAAAACGCGTTTTAATATGCGATATTTTCAAAATAATTTTTTGCAAATTTTCGAAATTTGAGGGGTATCACATCCGCCGAACTAGTGGGTGGATTTTTACGCGTCGTGGCTTGTTAGATTCAGAACGTAAAAACACTAAATTTACGCGGGTTTCCACGGAAATCGAATGACGTTTGTAAATTTTAAACCAAAAAAATAGGTTTTTGGGAAAAATTTACGCACAAAAATTTCGTGTTTGGGCGCAGATTACTGATCCTGTGAGGGCTACACCCTCATGTTATACATTAAAAAATGCGAAATCTCGAGTACTACAATCAAATAATAATAAGCTTTTAGGGAAATCCAGATGCGCGTCCCGATTAGAACAAAAATTCAAAAAACCTCATTTTCAGGTTTCAAAATGTCAACATCCGTTTGAGGTAGATACAGTGGATATATTAAAAAATCATACATTAGAAACTTCAACTCGGAAGTGTACTCTGTAACTTCTCCTTTGAGCATTAAGCTCTACATTGTGTTGTAAAACCACTAATTGGAAAATAACATAATGAAACTCGTTTCCTTCAACGATTTTTTCCGATTTTGTTACATTAGTACGACCACAGCTTCCGCTCAAATTATTATTTTAAGAAACCCCTCGGTGAATCGGGCTAAAACAGTTTATTTTACCGAAATGTGGTCAAAAGTTATGGTATAGTAAAACTGATCGCGAGTTACAATACCCCATTCCTCAGTTTCAACATAAGTTAATTTTCTACAAAAAGCTTGATATATGTAAGGGGTTTTCAAAATTTTGGGCGCATGAACCGACAAAAATGTGGATTTGGATAGAAGCTCAAAAGTTTTGCTGGTAAGGTATCTAAAGGAATGGTCCGACATAGTCCATTTTGGAAATGGGTCTTATTTTGGGTCTCATTTCCCTCGATAGATGTCGCTACCACCTGTCGTTTCAGTTGGTTACCATACAATTCAGAGGTTTTAGACCATTATATCAGGAAGCATGTACTTGCCTACGAAAAACATAATATCGCTGTAAAAATGACCACAAGGTAAACATTTTCAATGGATCCTCGAACAGACCCTTAACCGGGTTACTCTGTTTATGAGATATTGCGCGTACAATTTTAGAGAATATATTCGAATTTTTGTTTGGAGGTACCGGAAGGTACAAGCACCACCTTCTAATTTCATCTAATATTCGAAGAAATATTACGATATGCAAAGTGTGGACCAACTCAGTATTTGGTTCGAGAGTTGTCGTGCTCTCCAGCCGTTACATATGGTGCCATATACGGTTTTTACACCTTTCGGGCAGTTTTCTGAGGAAGTACGGACTTTCTCCTGATGAAACTTGTACCGTCGTATAGGGGACAGTGAATAGAAGCTGCTACAACAAACATCAAAGCGATTCGAGGTCAGCTCCTAAACTGAACTTTTCCGAAATTTTGTGTGGGAGGTACCCGAAGGAGTGGACCATATTGGAACCCCATTTAAGTCTAGTAGAAATTTCACGATGTGCAAAGTATGGACCAAATCAGTTACTCCCCTCAAGAGTTATCGTGGTTAAAAGTTTTCCGAACATTTCCGAAGTTTTGGGGGGGATATACCTGAAGGAGTGGACCGATATAACCCATTTTCAAACTTAAACTAAGTTTGGACAAAATATTACGAATGTCAAATTTTGGATCGAATCGGCTGATCCGTTCGAGAGTTATCGTGCGCACCAGCCAGCCAGACAGACGGACGGACATGGCTAAATCAACTCCAAACTCTGAAACGGATTTCGTCCAAACATACTTGGGGTCTAAAACCATTTTTTCGATGAGGCACATTTCGTTCGTGTGAAAGTGTATATGGGCAATATTATTGAAAATTTAACATCGATGAAGCCAAGGTTTACCCCAGATTTTAAGTGTTTTTTGAAATTTTCTTATAATTTCGTTCCGCAAACAGGTTTTTCAAAAAACCTACATTTTCAAAAAATTCGGATTACATTTAAAATTTTTCCAATTTTTTGTAAATTCCGCGAATGCTGAGTAACATTTTACAAATATTATGCAATCTCCTTAATGACGTCACTTCGTGATAACTTTTTAGTGACAATTGTGCTCAAGAAAAGAAAAAATTCAGTTTTTTGGAAATGGAATATGAAATAATTGGCAACATTTCCCATATACCCTCGTTAGCATAAATGCTGAGGGTATAAAAATTCTTTAAAAGACTTCACATCGGATGGTACTGTTTACCTTCCGATCTGAGAACCCGCTGTATGAAATTTCAGCAACATCGGTTGGGACGAGGATACTTATATATGGACCTAAGTATACCAACAATTTTTGTGGATAAGTTTTTAAACCACTAGAAACCTTGGAATTGCAAGTTAGAGCCATTTGGGCGAAAAATGTAGCTTAAGTCCTCAAAGTAGCTGAAATCTTGAAGTACCGTGATATGGGGTTAATACCAAAATGTGGGCATATGACACACTATGTGGCGTAGATGCATGCATTTTGGTACAAGTAGTTATTGTTAGCTGACAATGTCGGGGGGCAAAAATGGAAGGTCGGCCCACCTTTTGGTATAGCCCCCCTATAACGGTACTCCCCAGTTTTCGATATATTTAACATTTTACCTAAATTCATCATCATTCATCAAAGTGCACGGTTCCCAGTTGACAAAAAAAACTTTCCTGATAGAAATTATGGACATAGGTCCACGTTTTGATATAACTCCCATAGATTTTCGGTTTTTGAAGGTTTTAGCCATATTATCCATCCGAAATGACTGAAATTTGGTATTCAGCCTTCATATATTTTTGTGGGCATATTGAATACATAAAGATTTTATCTTTCAATAAGAGAATTATCCTTAAATAGTGTTTTTTTTACTGATTAATGGTCAATTTTTTGTTTTTTGTTAAAAATCGAAATTTCGAGTTTGACTGTTCTCCATTTTTATACCCTCCACCATATGGAGGGTATAATTAATTTTGTCATTCCGTTTGTAACACATGGAAATATTCGTCGGAGACCCTATAAAGTATATGTATATATTATTGATCAGGATAACATTCTATGTCGATTTAACCATGTCCGTCCGTCCGTCTGTCTGTTGAAATCAAGATACAGCTCTCAATTTTAAAGATAGAGAGTCAATATTTGGTACAGAAGTTTTTATTACTTGCTGGATGGTTGGTATTGAAAATGGGATATATCGGTCCACGTTTTGATATAGCTTCCATAGAACGGAACCGCCCGATTTTCGGTATTTTGAAGGTTTTAGCTTCATTATCACACCGAAATGGCTGAAATTTGGTACTTAGTCTTCGTTGGTGGTATAAAAGTTTCCCCCAGAATTTTGTCGATATAGGTCCACACATTCATATAGCCCCCATAGAACGGTACCTCCCGATTTTTGGTATTTTTAGGTTGTGGTCTCAATGTTCCTCCGAAATGGCTGAAATTTGGTATTTAGTCTTCGTTGGGGTATATAACTTCCCCCTATATTTCCAAGAATTACGGATTTTGTGGCCCTTTTTGGAATTTGCCAACAAAGCAATATATTTGGTTTGAAGCTCAAAAGTGTTGCGGAAGATGTACTTGAAGATATGGACCGACATAGTCCATATTGGTCAGTCATTCCTTTTGATAGATATTGTGCCCACCAGTCATTTCAGTTGGTCTGAAAGCATGGACTTGACGACGAAAAACATAATATCGAACGTTTTTGCAGCTTTTTTCTCAGGAAATATTTTCTCAGGAAGTATGGACTTGCCCTTGAAGAAATGAACCGACATAGTCCATATTGGAAGTGGATCTTATTTTGGGAGCCATTCCTTTTGATAGATATTGTGCCCACCAGTCATTTCAGTTGGTCTGAAAGCATGAAAACATGACCAGGAAAAACATATGGTCTGTTCCTTTACTTTTAAAAATGGTAACAGTGGCAAAAAATGGTAAAAGTGGTGAACTGCTCTCATATAAATTGCATGCTTTTTAAAGTAAAGGAACGCTTTGCAGGTTAAAAATGGTAAGAAATGGTAACCTCAGGTAAGTAAAGGAACAGAGCAATATTATCGAACGTTTGTACAGCTTTTTTCTCAGGAAGTATGGACTTGCCCTTGTATCGTAGTACTAGCAGCGAATAACATTTTTAAACTGCATTTTTCCGAAATTTTGTGTGAGAGGAACCCGAAGAAGTTGACATATATAGCCGAACATGACCTATGTCTCGTAGAAATGCAACGATGTGCAAAGTATGGACCAAATCGGCTACTACCTTCGAGAGTTATCGTGTGCATCATTTTAGCGAAAAGTGTTGAACTTTTGTGGGGGAGGTATGACTCATCTTCGAACTTAAACTATGTTAGGACAAAATATTAGTCAAATTTTCAATTTAAATTCAAATTTAGCCAAATTTTGGGCCCAATCTGCAAATTCGTTCGAGAGTTATCGTGCACTCCAACCACTACACTTCGTGCCATAGGGTTTTTTTACAATTTCGGGCTGTTTTCTTAGGAAGTATGGACTTGCCGCTGATAAGACTTGTACTGACGTAATAGGGGCAGCAAATAGAAGTTGTTACAATAAAAATCAAAGCGATTCGAGAACAGTTCCTAAACTGAACCTTTCCGGAAATTTGTGTGGGAGGTACCCGAAGGAGTGGACCGATAGAGTACACATTGGAACCTCATATATGTCTGGTAGGAATTTCACGATGTGTTAAGTATGGACCAAATCGGTTACTTCTATCGGGTACTACCTTTAAGAGGTATCGTTCGCATAATTTTTCCGAACATTTTCGAACTTTTGAGGGGGAGGTACCGAAATGATTGGACCGATATGGCCCATCTCCGAACTGAAACCAGGTTTGGACAAAAATTACGAAGGCCAAAAGTTCATCCGTTCGAGAGTTATCGTACGCACCAGTCAGACAGACGGAACGGACGGTAACAACCAAAATGACAAATCCGCAAAATAATTCTCGCAGGTTATTTCTGATTGTTGCAGACCTTGCACCTTGTATTATTTCATCCAGTCATGTATCAGGTTGGAATATGGACTATTTCAGTCCTCTCCTTCCACACAAAATTCGAAAAAAAGTAAAGTTTAGAGCTCCTGTCGCATTGTTTTGATTCTTTTTTCAGTAGGCGGTTCTAGCGGTCTCATTTACAACGGTAAATTTTTTTCCGGAGTAAATCAATACTTCCTGTGATTATGGCCCAAAACTCCAAAACCCTGCCGGCATATTTTAAAATGGCTATTGTGCAAGATAACCATAAAACTTTTTTAAAATTTCTTCCAAACTTAGTTTAACGTAATTATATATTTCGAGTCCTTAATGAAGAAGTTTAGAAGCTACAAGTGTTTGGTATATGTCAATGATTTGGTATAGCCCCACATTACGGTACCTAAAGAATGTAAAGCAAACTCGTGGTACAAAATTAATATATTTCATACACCCAGAGAAAAAATATTTTTCGCTTTTGTTGGAACAAAAATATCTGTTTTGGTTCCAAAAATGTATTTGTTTTGTTTAAACATTGTAATCCAAATCCAAAAATACCATCTTTTGTTCCAAACATAGAAAACAAAAACAACTTTCGAATTTCCGCAATATTGTAAAAATTGTTAACAATACCGATTGTAGGAACTATCATAATCTAATTTTGTTTACAAAAAGTATTGTCAACCCAGAAAACCAGCCCAGAAATTTTTGATTGGGTGTATATACTTCTCATATACACTTTTCGCAAAACTTGGATATAAATGTCGCGTATAATATTGCAATCATTGATGAACACAATACATGGTTTGCTGCATTGGCTCACAACAAAGACAAACAAAAAGCAACAAGCACCCACCACAACATAAGGAATAATTAAACACCATAACAAACTCCGGTATAACACCAAACCTCGAAGCACAATGAAGATAGAAGAATGATTTGTATACATACACACAAAAACAAAGATAAAGGCATCATGTCATACAAACAAAACTCACCATAATTGTTTTTTTCAACACGGCATCGAATAGCGAGAGAAGAGAAAAAATTGTCGAAGAAAAGAGAGAACTATTGTCCAGTTGACAAAAACAATTTTTGGATTTAACAAAACCCAATTGTTGGAATCACAATACTACATTTGGAATTTAACAATATCTTTACAATACATATTTTGCTCTTCGAATATTGTTGGATCAATCATATTTTTTTCTCTGCGTGTATACGGCATTTTTATTGTGTTTTGTTGTCAGTGGCTGAGGTTATACCTCCGTCTTACTTGTTTTTTTTTATTTAAATACAAAACTCCGATTTATCTCTTCTACCCACTGTGTATTGCTGCCCACCATGAACGACTACGTTTCCCGATGCAATTTCATAGATGCGTACGTTGTTAGCCAGTGTATGAACATGCCCTCTCAAAGTAACACTTGGATAAATACATCTATGGCACGTAACGGCGTAACAAAACATGCAGTCTGCCGCTCCAAGGAAATGTTAGAAAAATTGCTGAAAAAAATCTCATCAACTGATAGTAAATGAATGGACAAAATGTGTTTTTGTTGTTGCTGTTGTGGCGCTGCAACCATTTGTATAGTGCTAATGACCACAATATATGGTTTTTATGCCATTCCATTTGGTCAGCCTCTTTTTTCTCTTCGAGCAGAGTAGTAGTACTCATTCAACTGTGGATAGATGAAATGACAAAACGGTTGTTGAGATTCGTACGTACGTACATATGTATGTACATACATAGGTCATGAACAAAGGATGATGCCTCGTAACTATCATGTTTCATTTCAGTTTTACGCACAAATTTTCACTTGAGTGCATTTATCCAAATTGAGGTCGACATGACGGGTCGACATGAAATGTGGGTAAACGCTTAACGTTTGCAGGTGTTAATGACTCTCCTAAATGTTGGTGATTTGTTTTAGTTTTTTTGGTGTTGTCGTTTGCTTTGAACATAGAACGAAATTTAGCGAAATACTAACAACACACACATAGAATCACGTCAATATTATTCAATAAAACTTTGTTAATGTAACTCCAATTTCATTAAATAATTGTTTAATCTATAAATTTAATAATTCATTTAAATACAAATAATTGTTTCATTGTTTATACCCTACACCACAATGTGGAAAGGGTGTTATAAGTTTGTTTTTCTAAAAATGCATGTAACACCGCGAAATATTCGCCGTAGACCCCCATTTTTTTGATATGTGTCCGATTTTGATATGTGTGTCCGTCCGTCCGTCCATTAAAACTTGTAATCACGCCACAGGCCGCAATTATGGACAAATCTTCACGAAGTTTTGTATGGAGGTCGAGTTTAAACCAGAATAGACCCCTTGGCGATGATCGTGAAATATTTAGGGGGAAAATTGACCAAAATCAAAATGTTTATCCAATTTTGTAGCGGCTCTGTTGGTCGCAATGGTACTCTGATCGGCGCGAAATTTTATGTAAGGTTTGGGTTTACGACAGAGAAGTCGGTTGCAATTAAAAGTGATGATCAGATAATATTTAGCAGGTTAAATGGATGAGAATTTTTGTGTGAAAATTGGTACGTTTTTTAGTGAAATGACTATCAGGTATGTGATGGAAAACGATTCGACTCGTTTTGCCATAAATCGAAATAGTATATCTATAATTTTGGTGAATATTTTAATGAAATTGAAAATGGATTTTAAAAATATTATTCAAATAAGGGGCATTTGCGAAGCAAAACTATATATATCATCAACGGCACTCCTATTATATACCATTTCGATTCTGCAAATCGAGTCGATTTGGTTTTCATCACATACCCGTATAACTTTATTCTTGGAAACTATGTTAAACCCATGTAAGTTATATGTAGAAGAGGAACGCTTTACCTTTCTATTGATGCTAATTATGTTGATGTACGTGGTCAGATAACAGAGTTACAGCCTAGTATATTCAGGGTCCCTCAGTTTTAATTGTGGGTAGTGTAATCTTAATCACTCTAGATGTCGCATTTATAGTTCAATACTGACAAATGTTTGCACGAGGTAATAGTTTTGTTCAAGGATAGTGCCAATAATTGTTGATAATGATCGGATAATAATTAGCGTGTAAAATAGACCATAACTTTTGTGGGAAAAATATCTAAATTTAATTTTTAAGCAGTAATGCCAGTCCTCTCTGCGACAAAATTTAAAATTTGTATTACGTAATGCGATCGAAAATAATCGCCGATAACGAGTTATCGACGATGTTTTTATACCCTCCACCATAGTATGGAGGGTATATTAAGTTTGTTTTTCCGTTTGTAACGCATTGAAATACTCATTTGCGACCCTATAAAGTATATATATTCTTGATCAGGGTAAAATTCTAAGTCGATCTGAGCACGTCCGTCCGTCCGTCTGTGGTAATCACTCTAGCATCCACAAAAATAGAGATAGGACGCTGAAATTTTGGGAAAATGCGTCTTTTGTTTGCAGGCAGGTCAAGTTCGATGATGGGCTATATCGGTCCACGTTTTGGTATAGCCCCCATATAACGGTACCCCCGATTTACGGTATTTTGACGTTTTTAGCTACATTTTCAGACCGATTTGGCTATAATTTGACATTTAGGGTTCTTAAGTGCCAACAAACATATATAACAAAACTTGTGGACATAGGTCTACATTTTGGTATAGCCCCCATATAACGGTACCCCCCGATTTGCGGTATTTTGACGTTTTTAGCTACATTTTTAGACCGATTTAGCTATAATTTGAAATTTAGGGTTCTTAAATATCAATAAACTTATATAACAAAAGTTGTGGACATAGGTCCACGTATTGGTATAGCCCCCATATAACGGTACCCCCCGATTTACGGTATTTTGACGGGTTTAGCTATATTTTCAGACCGATTTAGCTATAATTTGACATTTGAAGTTCTTAAATGTCAATAAACTTATGTGACAAAACTTGTGGACATAGGTCCACGTATTGGTATAGCCCTCATATAACGGTACCACCCGATTTACAATATTTTGACGTTTTTAGCTATATTTTCAGACCGATATAGCTATAATTTGACATTTAGGGTTCTTAAGTGTCAATAAACTTATATAACAGAAGTTGTGGACCTAGGTCCAAGTTTTGGTATAGCCCCCATATAACGGTACCTCCGATTTACGGCATTTTGACGTTTTTATCTACATTTTCAGACCGAGTTAGCTATCAATTGACATTTAGGGTTCTTAAATGTCAATAAACTTATATAACTAGCGGACATAGGTCCATGTTTTGGAATAGCCCCCATATAACGTTACCGCCCGATTTCAGGTATTTTGAGAATTTTAACAACAAGTTTTAACCGAATTATCTGTAATTTGAACATTTGAAATTCTTAGTGGTCACCACACCTCTCCACCAAACATTGTCAAGAAAGCCCCCATATAACGGTACCTCCCGATTTTCAGTAATTTGATGATTTTAGCTACAATATTAAACCGAACAAGCAGTAATTTGACATTTGAAGTTCTTAGTGGTCACAACACCTCTCCATCAAAAATTGTCAACATAGGTCCATGTTCGGATATAGCTCCCATGTAACGGTATCTCCCAATTTTCAGTAATTTGGCAATTTTAGCTACAATTTTTAACAGAACTAACTGTAATTTGACATTTATAGGTTGTAGTGGTCACCACACATCTGCATCAACAATTTTCAACATAGCCTCAATATAACGATACTTCCCGATTTTTTGGACTTTGAGGATTTTACTTAAAATGTTTAACCGAACGTAGGTCCATGTTTTTGTATAGCCCCAAAACAAACCTCCCGATTTTGCGTACCTTAGCTTTATTTTTTGGACGAACTTTCTGTAATTTGAAATTTAAAAGTCAACAAAAATTCTGCAACAAAAATTGTTCATTTAAGTTCATATTTTCGTATAGCCCAGATACCTCCGAACTAGCTGTTAATGACATTTGAAGTTCCCACGTTATGTACCGATTTCGATATTTTGAGGATTCTAGTTAAATTTTTTAACCGAATTAGGAGTTATTTGACATTAAAGGCTCCCATCAAAAACTGTCAACATAGGCCCATGTTTTATTATAACCCCTATATAACAGTACCTCCCAATTTCTAGCCCACCAAAAATTGTCAACAGTTAGATATAAGCACCATAAAAAAGGGCCTCCCGAATAAAGCATTTTATGTACATTATCTGACATTTTAACGTACTCACTTAAAGTTGGGGACAGGAATGAATATTTTATGGTGGAGGGTATGAAAAGTTCGGCCCGGCCGAACTTAATGCTTTTTTACTTGTTTTTGTTTTTTTTCTTTTTTTCGAACGTTCCCACGCCTCTCTCTCATCTCATCTCTTTCATGATGGCGTATACGGAGGAAATTCGAAAACCAACTACAGAATCTACTTCATCACCCAGTTATTTAATAACACTATGCAACACTACAAAAACCATAGTAGGATTTTGTCCTGTCAGATCCAGTTCGGATTTTATGGCCTCATCTAAACCGGGCTAAATCTACACTTTTTTGCATTTGTCAGGCCTTTATCTCAGAAATTAATAGGAATTTGGCCTTGCTGTCTTTAGCAATATTGTAGCCCTAAACTAGTAGACCTTATCTTTTGAAAAAACCACATAAGAAAAACTCCATCTACGGTATCAAAATCTATAAAATATAGAAAATTTTACATTATTTCTGAAACTCTGGTCAGTATCGACTAAACTATTGGGAGTTGAACCAAGTAAGCTTTTGCAAAAATCTTCCAAATAAAGTTCTCAACAATTCATTAGAACATTCTGAAACTCTAAAATGCTTATTTCATGTTGTTTCAGTGGTATCTTGCATCATATCTTTTACAGCACGTATTTCAAACACAGTTCACACCAACAGTTTATTCTCGCATTTCGGATTTGACTACATTATTGACATTTTTATTAAATCGTCGTTGAAAAATGTAAGGAAAACAACGGCATAGAGGCATTTTACAACAATGACATGTTTTGAAGAGTTGTGTATTACATTCCGGGGAATATTTTTCCAAAAGAAAATATTCAGAATAAAGTAACGATTTTGGAGATACAGTGCGAAATGTAAAAAAATTGTGGAATTTTTGCATATATTTTGAAACTTGAGGCAATAAATGTAGTTTTTAGAGTTCATTATTTCTCCAAATATTTTACTCTTGTCCTTATCTACAAATTTGCTTCAGAGGTCAGAAGAAGATTCGCATTGATTTCAGAGATATAGCCCCGAATTTCTTTAAAAACTCAATATTTAACCATGTATAGATGGGGCCATAAAATCCGAGCTGGATCTGACACAACAAAACCCAACTAGGGTTTCGTGTCGTTTGGGTCTGTACTTTCAAAAAATCCTCAGTTCGAATTGTTTGCACCTTAAAAATGTTGCACAGTGAATTGTTCCACAAACATCCCTGTAGGGACAAGAGAGCCTTCTTCCATATCAATGAGTGCATCCCGACTCATGGAACCTACTGTTTATCACCGAGTCCGAACGACGTGTCCTAAGACACCACCTTCAGAGAAGTATTACATGGCTGAAATACACAGGAAATGTCGCCAACATTACTGTGGGTATTTTGCCACCGTTGAAAATTTTATGTGGCCTGACCTGGATCTTTCTTCTACACATCAAATTTTCAACGGTTTTAAAATATCCCGCCACCGTGGTGCAATGGTATGCACACCCGCCTTGCACACAGAAGGTCGTGGATTCGATTCCCCGGCCAGGCAACATCAACACACTTTTCAACGGTGGCAAAATGCCCCTCAGTAATGTTGGCGACATTTCCTGTGTATTTCAGCCATGTAATACTTCTCTAAAGTGGTGTCTTAGGAAACGCCTTTCGGACTCGGCGATAAACAGCAGGTCCAACATCATTGAGCTAATATGAATCGGGTTGCACTCCCAGTCCCATCTTGGATGTTTGTGGAACAATTATTATATTATTGTTTAAGCTTGATGTGATAAGTTGGCAGAATCCACAAAGTTATTTCTTGCAATATGTTTATTTGTTCCAAAAAGGAATTTTGATTTGCTGAAAGTTAATTCCCAGGGGTAGTGGTGTAGGGTCTTATGGTCGGCCCCGTCCGACTATAGCCTTAGCTTACTTGTTTTATTGTATTCATTACATTTTATATTTTGAATGTAATTGACTTCTCCTATCTAGGCAAGATGGGAGAGAAATTCAATCCTGACATTCTTTTACACAGAGATATGACGTCATAAACACAAAAAAATGCTATGGTACACAACTCTTAGTCTTAGTAATTCAAACATTCGCAATATCTGAAATTGAATATTTTTCTACAATGAAAATATAAATAAAGTATAACAAATGTGTTTTTATACGATAAACATGAATGTTGAAGTAAATTGAACAAAGTTTCATTTTACAAATAATTACTCCTGCCATTTTGCAATGTTTGTAAAAGAAATCCATTGATCTGGCGGTTGATGATTGTTGTACGAATAGAGGTAGGAAAGTGATGCAGTCAGACAAGGTCTACCGGATGATTTCCTACACTATGACGCCTCCAAGGGACCAGCCCATATACAGTCATGGGCATAATTATTTTAACAGAATCGACTTGTGTCCTAAAGAGTATATCATCATATTGAAGATAGTCCATGTGATTCTGATTACAGCGATATAATTTTTTCGAAGACATATCCATTCTACCAGACTTAATGACCAAAAGCTCAAAAAATCCTACGTTGACCACGATAGGAATGACACCAAAATTAGATACATTTCCAAGATGGATTATGGTGTGTGAAAATTTTAATAATGTGTTTCTTCCAACTACAGAGTCTTAAGTCTCTTCTTACCCATCGCATATAAAGTGGTGTCGGACGTATGTATGTGTGAACGGCTAAAACCTATGGTCTATGGAATAATTGCATGATACCAATGCGTTTTTATACCTAGGAAATGTACACCAGACCAACGACCCATGAAAAATAAATAATAAGGTTAAAGGTTTTCCAAGTGAGGTGTGTTTTTGGTATTCCAGCAAAAGTAATAAGATAATGCAGATTAACATTGAATCAGCACATTTCGTGTACCGTTAAAATAGGAAAGAACCTCTCCGAGACTTTCAATACCAAACAGGGTTTCAGACAAGGTGACTTATTAAACATCCTGCTGGGAAAGGTCATACGAGATGCTAATGTATATACATTAGGGCTATAACCAAAAAATACCACCACATAGCCGTGTAGAGCATGGAAAACTATTATGAAATACGGCGTCAATTTTTCTCTATCGCGAAAAAAGTTTCCGCACCAAATGCATTGAAGTTTAGTAATGCATTTTTTAATTTTAGCTGTTATGACAACATATTTGCTTTTAATTAAAATTTTTATTTTTTTGTAATCTAATTTAAAATCATTATCAAAGCGTTCTGGACCAATTTGTTCTCAAATCGCGCCATTTCGGAGCATTTTATGAATTTTTGACACTATTGCAGTTTTTGCTTTTTCTTTATAAACTCGTGAATTTTATGTTTATATTTTTTGTATCTACCGGACAAAAGAATATGGGGTCATTTGCAACGAAGTCGCGAAAGTTACAGGCTGTTTTTGTTGACTTTGCCTGTGAGAATCGTATATGTTTTTTACAAAAATACAACACCAGTACCACGTGGGGAATTTTGTCCTAATAATGAAAACGCGTTTCTAAGATCGATTCGGTGAAAAAAGTTTCCGCGCCGACTGTAATTACTAAAACCCTTTAGATATTTTTTCTACTTATAATTTTAAATTTCTTTGTTTGAATAAATATTCATAGAAAAAAATACAATTCTCACAGGCAAAGTCATTAAAAACTGTCTGTAACTTTCGCGAATTTTTTGCAAATGACACCATATTCTCTTGTCCAATAGGTACAATAAATATAAACATAAAATTCACGAGTTTATAAATTAAAAACAAAAATTGCAATAGTGTCAAAAATTCATAAAATGCTCCGAAATGGCGCGATTGGAGAACGAATTGGTCCAGAACGCTTTGGTAATGATTTTAAATTAGATTACAAAAAAATAAAAAATTTAATTAAAAGCAAATATGTTGTCATAACAGCTAAAATTAAAAAATGCATTACTGAACTTCAATGCATTTGGTGCGGAAACTTTTTTCGCGATAGAGAAAAAATTACACCTTTTTTCACAATAGTTTTTCATGCTCTACACGGCTATGTGGTGGTATTTTTGATATTTGCAAAAAAGTGCAAAAAGTTATATCCCTAATATACATATAAGTATGAATAGCGTTAAGTTCAGCGAGGCCCAAATTTTTATACCCTCCTATTCCCGAGCAGCAGTTATTTTATCATCATTTAGTTTGTTTATTGTTCGGTTGGTACCCTACTTGCTAATATATATTCAAAATCGAAAAATTACGCAGTTTAACAGATGTTTAAGATAAATTCCTAAATAGAACAACAAAACACTGTTATAAATTAAAAATTGTATTGACAAATATTAAGAATTAAGAAAAACAAGTAAAAAAGTATCAGTCGGCTTTGCCGACAGAGATATACCCTCAGCCTGTGTATACTGAAACAATTTGTTTCCAAAAAACCCATGTATTTAGGGAGTTTTAAAAATTTTGGGCGTTTGAACTAACAAAAATGTTGATTAGGATTTAATATCAAAAGTTTTGCGGAGGAGATACTAAAAAGAATGGATCTCCAGCCACTACATATGGTACCATAGGGGTTTTTTAGAACTTCAGGGATATTTGCTCAAGAAGTATGAACTTGCCCCTGAAAGAACTTTTACCATCGCAATTGAGGCAGCAATGCAAGTTGCTTCAACAAAAATCAAAGTGATTCGAAAGCAGGTCTTAAAGTGAACATGTATCCGAAATTTTGAGTGGGAGGTACCGGATGGAATGGACAAATATAGTCCATATTTGAACCTGATCTATATCTGGTAGATATATTAGGATGTGTAAAGTATGGACCAATTCGGCCACTCTCTTCAAGAGTTATCGTACGCACAATTTTCCGAACATTTTTGAACTTTTGTGGGGGAGGTACCTTAAGGAGTGGACCGATATGGCTTATCTTCGAACTTAAACTATGTTTGGACAAAATATTACTAAGGTCAAACTTTGGACAGAATCGGCAGACCTGTTCCAGAGTTATTTTGCCCTCCAACCTCCTCACACGGTGTCATAGGGGTTTTTTGCAACTTTCAGGCTATTTTCTCAGGAAGTATGGACTTGCCCCTGATGAAACTTATACCGTCGTATGGAGGGCAGTGAATACAAGTTGCTAAAGCAAAAATCAAAGCGATTCGAGAGATGTTCCTAAACTGAACTTTTCCAAAATTTTGTGTGGGAGGTACCCGACGGAGTGGACCGATTGAGTCCATATTAAAACCTGATCTAAGTCTGGTACACGCTTCACGATGGGCAAAGTATGGACCAAATCGGTTACACCCTTCAAGAATTATCGTGCGTACAAATTTTCCGAACATTTTCGAACTTTTGTGGGGGAGGTACCGGAAGGAGTGGACCGATATAGCTCATCTTCGAACTTAAACTAAGTTTGGACAAAATATTACGAAAGCCAAAATTTGAACCGAATCGGTTCATCCGTTCGAGAGTTATCGTGCGCTCCAGCCAGCCAGACAGACAGACAGACGAACGGACATTGCTCAATCGACTGCAAATTGTCTGAAACACATTTCGTCCAAACATACTTGGGGTCTAAAACCATTATTTCGATGAGGCACATTTTGCCCGTATGAAAGTGTATATACCCTTCATAGCCTAAAGGCTGAGGGTATAAATAGTAACCATTCGAATCCCACTACCGAATAGGACTTAAAATTGTTGTAATTGTTCGTAGTTTAATACAAAAAAATCGAAAAGTACAATCATTGATAAAAAATGATTTTAAATATTAAATCGCGAAAATTGCATCCAAGCCCACTGTGCAAATTGTTTTTATATTTTTTATTAAATATCCGATAAAACAACAAAACATATAAAAAAAATTTTTTTCTATTTGGACCAATATTAAAAAAGTTATGAGTATTTCTTTGCATAAAGTTTCTACAGAATTCGTCTTTTTCAAGGCACGATATCCCTGGCTGATGAGCAGCAAACCACAGCAAAAAATAAAGGAAATCAAAAACCTGATCCACAGAAAATCGACTGGAACAAATACATGGAGTTGGCATACTCCAAGCTAGGGGTATTGGACAGTCCGACAACAGTCACGGAAGTTCAGAATGCAGTGAAGCATGTGACAAAGGTTTTCATGCAGAACTATGAGGCCTCCTGCCTATTAACATGCCCAGTTAGTAGATTTCAGCCTATTTGGTGGTCAAAGGATTTAGCTAATCGAAGAAGATTTTGGACATAGAAAGATTGGCAGAACTATGAGGCGTCTTTCAACATATACAACAGTGCAATCAAGAAGCTAAGTGTAAATCTTGTATTTGTTTTAGTGAGTCGATAGAGGGAGTGAATGACGTATTTTGTGCGGGAGGTACCCGAAGAAGTGGACCAATATAGTTATTGTTTTGGCCTGATCTCTGCCTTGAAGAAATATTAGGATATGCAATTTTTTGGTCCCACGTCCAGTACTTCCTTCGAGGGTAATCGCGTGCACCATATTAGCGAAAAACTTTCAAACGTTGTGGGGAAGTTATCCTATAAAGTGACCCATCTTTGAACTTAATCTAAGTTTGCACAAAATATTACGAGGATTGGACTTAATCGGGTGATTTCTTCGAGAGTTGACGTCGCTTCAGCCTTAAAGATGAACGCTGCAAATGTCAAAATTATTCATATTATGGACTATCTACATTTAGGTTTAAAAACAAGTAACAAATTATCTGTCGTTCGAGAGCTATCGTACGCATGGTGCCATAGGGTTTTTTACAGCTTTCAGGCTATTTTCTCAGGAAGTATGGACGTGGACCGTCGTAATGGGGTCAGCGAATACAAGTTACCACAACAAAGATAAAGCGGTTCGAAAGCAGGCCTTAAACTGCGTTTTTCCGAAATTTTGTTTAGGAGTTACCTGAATGAGTTGACATATATAGTAAATATTCAAACATGATCTATGTCTCGTAGAAATATTGCAATGTGCCAGGTATGGACCAAATCCGTTACTGACTTCTGAAGTTATCGTGGGTATACATTTTTCGAATATTTTCGAACTTATGTCGGTCCACTCCTATAGGTTCCTCCCCCACAAAAGATAAAAAAAGTTCGGACAAATTGTGCGCACTATAACTCTTGAAGGGGCTAATCGATTTGGTACATACTTTGTACAGCGGGAAATTTCTACCAGACATAGATGATGTACCAATATGGACTCTATCGGTTCACTCCTTCGGGTACTTGCCACACAAAATTTCGGAAATGTTCAGTTTAGGACCTGCTCTCGATTCGCTTTGATTTTTGTTGTGGTACGACGGTATAAGTTTTTCGGAGGCATGTTCATACTTCCAGAGAAAACAGCCCGTAACGTATAAAAAAGCCCTATGGCACAATGTGTAGTTTCTGGAGCCCGAACTCGGATCAGCCGATTCGTTCCAAAACCATACCTTCCAAAAATAGTTTTAGTTCGAAGGTGGACAATATCGGTCCATTCTTTCAGGTTACTATCCCATAAGAGTTCAAAAAATTGCACTAAAATCTGGCTATGTGTGTCTGTCCATCTAAACGTTGTAATCACCACACAGGTCACAATATTGATCGGATCTTCACGTCAGATTTTAGGGGCCGATGTGGGTCTCCGAGAGGAAGAAGCCTGCCGATTTTCGTGATGTTTGGATAATATTCAGGAATCGGAATGGGCAAAATTCTTATGAGTAGAAAAATTTGGCCTTTTATTCTTATGTGAATATCTCTGTTTCTAGTAGGGGTATTCCAAAAGCAAAGCCTGACAATGAAAAAAATAAATACCCCTTTTACAATAACGCAAATAAGGTTGGCGTAGGTGGTCAGGCAACGAATATATCAAACAAGTCGGTAATAAATCCCATTTTTCCAATTTTTACTCCCCCACCATAACATGTAGCACATTAAAATAGTCATTTGCGACCCTTTAAGGATATATGTATATGTTCTAGGGAGGTACGCAGGATTTCATTTCGGGGGGGCCCAACTTGACCAAAAATCATGAAAATTAAAAATGTTATGTATCGTTACGTAACGCTATTTTAAAGGTTTTTTTTTTGATGATTTTATGTACGAGGGGCACTAAAAAACTTCTGGCCTTGAGGCTATTAGCATAATGTTTAACAATTTGGATTTTAGAAATCCTTTTGGTGGAAGAACTTCCATGCAAAAAGTGCGAATATGTCGAGTAGATATATACAGTGTTTGGAGGATATAAACAGTTCGACCCGAACATAATAATTTCTTCCTTAAAGTACATATATTATACACTAATTTCAGTGCCATTAAAAACGATTTGTATTATTGTAAGAAAATAATATTCTTTAAGTGCATAAAAACACTAAAGCTAAAACTATTTTACCAGAAGTGATAGAGTCAATGAAAGCCAACTAAACATTCAGAAAGTTACATAAAAAAAAAAATTATCAGGAGCTGGGCGATGCAATCTACGACCCATAGACTCCGAATCCAACTAGTAGTACTGTTTGAGACTTCGCAAAAACATGATCGAAAAAATGTCTCTAAAACAAGCACGGCAACATTTAAGCTAAATCCTGAAAGAAAAGGTTGAGTCGAAAAACTCCATCTGATACATCAATGGTTTCCAACAACCAATCACTTCTGTCGGCACATCGGAGGCAAACTCATGAAAATTCATAACTTTTGATTTCTGGAAAAAAAGAAAAAGTTACAGTAGGGTTTGCCTACAGAGATATACCCTCAGCCTGTGTGAGTTGAGACTTTTATATATAGACAGATCGAATACGGGCTACATAGCCAATTTTTGTTCTGTAAATTGTATAGCCAGGAAGTTTCAGAGTTTCGTCTCCTTTTTTGGACGTATAAACTTTCCGACAATAATTTCGAAATATTTGGGGTGTACAACTTCTCGATTGTTGGCGTTATGATCAAAAATGTGACTTCGATGAAAGCGCAAAAGTTTTGCACTTTTGGACAGACGATACCTGAAAGAATCGACTGATATAGTCCATTTTGGAAGTGGACCTAATTTTAGAAGTCAAATTGGTTGGTCGGCCTAAGATTTAGAGCTTTTGGACCAATCCTGATATAACCATTGACTCACCCACGAAAAATACAATATCGCTGTAAACAAGACCTCAAGTGAATCGATCCATATTCGAACCTACTCTAGGTCTCGAAAAAATCGAATTGGAGTTGAGACATTTTGAAGTCTGGCTGGGGAAGTGTCCAAGACAAGACCTCAAGTGAATCGATCCATATTCGAACCTACTCTAGGATTCGAAAAAATCGAATTGGACTTTGTTCAAGATTTTAGGGAAACATTTTAAAGTCTGGCTGGGGAAGTGTCCAAACGAAGTTTGAACAAAATATTGCGAGATCCAAATTTTGGACAACATCTGTTGATCTGTTCGAGAGTTATAATGGCCTCGAGCCATACAGACTGACGTACGGGCGAACTGGGATAAATCGACTCCAAATTGTAACGCGATGAGAAAAATTCAAAAACAAAAAAATCGCTGGAGGGATTTTTAAATAAATCGCGGTCGAAGTTCACATTTTTAGGTTTTCGCGACTTTGCTTGGAAACCGCAAGTCCTATCGAAATGGGGCTAAGGAAAATGTTGTAGCTTTGAAAATTTGTTCCTAAGATTTATCATTTTTGAGATAAAGAAGTTCCGGTCACATTTTTAGGTTTTTTGTTAGGTTTTCACGATTTGCTCAAAACAGTAAGTCTTATCGAAATAGCATTACAGAAAATCTTATAGCTGTGAAAATTCTCTACAAGATTGGGATTAGTACTTTTTTCCCCGGTTGTACCATTTTTGAGATATATAAGTTTAAGTTGGGAATATGCAGTCATTAAATTTTTTTAAAGGAGACGATACAGTCAGTTAATTGTTCCAATTTGAATTTCTATATCTCAAAAATAGTAAAACATCGTAAAATATCATAAAAGAACAACAATTTTCACTGCTACAACATTTTCTTTAGTTCCATTTGGATAGGGATTGTGGTTTTCCAGCAAAACGGTCAAAACCTGAAAACCCCTAAAAATGCGTTTTTTTTTTTATTTTTTTCATCTTTGAACCCAGGTGTAAGCTTCATTCATTTAAAGTTGGTTCAAGAGCACCGTGATATACAATACAAATAACAGAAGATTTTAATACAATACCAAATAACCAAAGTTAGAGCATGAATCTCGTTTACGGTTGTTTTCAGCTACAAATTTGTTACTGATAGGAAATAGATGATATTAGAAGATATTATCACTTTATGATGCACAACAATAAATTTTTCTCCATTATTTTCTCCCACTATTTAGCAATAAGTTAATATAAAATAGGAATACAAAATTTTGATTAATAGTACGATTACACTAGTGTTTTTTGCCGGGTTATTTGACGTTTGCGCTATGGAATTGACATTTGAAATCCAAACCCACTGGGTTAATCCAGTTAAGTGTAACCGTGGTATAAGGCAGTAAATCAAATTTCTAATTGGATTTCGAGATATACTCCACGGAAAACCCTTGATATGTCGTACATTTTGTCCAATAGACACTTCATTTTATGTATTTCCAATCCGCATAATTAAAATTTGTAATCCTTTTGAATACGAATTCCAAAACACAGGCATGACCTAAGGAAGGAATTCAGTTTTACTGAAAGTTTCTCTCAAAGAGCGTATTCAAACAAAAAATTTTAAATAGTTCTTCAGACAACTTGATGATAAAGTACATTTTCAGAACAGAACCTTCAGAAAAATATCAGTTTTCATTTGAAATTTCAAAAACAAAAATTATTTTAGAGAAAAAATCGTAATAATTTGTTAAAGTAGCTCAAAAAATTTTGTCGGACCAAACCATTTCGGGCCCCCTCCTCCCCCCTGCGTACGTCCCTGATATGTTCTTGATGAGATGAGGTAAAATTCTGAATCGATCTATGCAAGTCTGACCGTCTGCGTTAATCACTCTAGCATCCAGTCATATTGAGATAAGACGCTGAAATTTTGAAAATATACATATGTATTTTGTGTGCAGGCTTGTCAAGTTCAAAGGCCATACCGGCCCACGTTTTGGAATAGCCCGCATATAATAGGTAAATGTCAATGATTTTGTATAGATCCACATTACGGTACCTACAGGTTCAACGTATTCTAAAGCAAACTCGTGATACAAAATCAATATATTTTTTATACGGTATAATTATTGTGTTTGCTTCTTTTTTTGTCAAAAGCTGAGGGTATATTTCCGTTCGCACAGCTAACTGATACTTTCGTACTTGTTTTATTGATCAATATCTATGCTTCTAATGAACAAATAAAAGAAATCACTGCAATGGACAATTTGCAGGCAGGAAATTATTAAACGGTAGGGGAGAATTTACAACGAATTTCTTAATGTTTTTCCATGCTGTATGAATATGTAGTGACATTTTTGATGCTTCAAAAAAAAGTTATATCACAGATATACCTATAATGTGGACATGCATTGAATGTTATTTTACCAGGTTACGCTACGGACACCCTAAAATATAGATATTGATCAATATCTATGCTTCTAATGAACAAATAAAAGAAATCACTGCAATGGACAATTTGCAGGCAGGAAATTATTAAACGGTAGGGGAGAATTTACAACGAATTTCTTAATGTTTTTCCATGCTGTATGAATATGTAGTGACATTTTTGATGCTTCAAAAAAAAGTTATATCACAGATATACCTATAATGTGGACATGCATTGAATGTTATTTTACCAGGTTACGCTACGGACACCCTAAAAGCACCAATAATCGTTGACAAATTTACTATATATTTGAATTGTTTCTATTCTCGCAGACGCTGTGGTCAGTCACAACTTTATCATTGTTTAAATCAAAGTTAAAAGAACATTTGATACAAAATCTTGATGAAATTCTGGTATGAATGCTTGAAATGTTTTGTGAATATAAGTAAATTTATTTACTGTTAATTGATTTATTAACATTTTGATTTAAATTTTTGCCAACTTGCCTCTACAATGCCTTACGGCGCTGAGGCCAAACATATTGTTAATATATTAATCATCATGTAATGATACGAAATAAATAATAAAAAAAATCTAAAGACAATATGTTTTAGCATATGTCTTCCAACAAATCCACTGCAAACTCATGTAATCACTTTTATGACAGTTATTGTAAGGCGCTAATATTGGTTTTCTACTTTCCCAGTACATTCGCCAGTGTGTGAACTGCACAGACCATTTAAGGATAATATTAAATAGAATAACTTCTACTATGCGTTAGTAGTAATAACACTTTGTTCAATATACCTTACAAAGTTTCTACAATTTTGACACCTACCTAATCCCTATTAGTCCTGAGTATGCAACTTGTATCGACATATATTTCATACTTTCAAGAACACCTGAAATTTAATATTTCATGACAGAGAAAATAAGAAAAAGAATGTACGTTGAAAATAAATTCTTAAAGCAAGCCGAACAAAGTCTCAGTTTACAACAAATAATTACAACTGGCAGTTTGAAAAGTTAAAAAAATTTTATTGAACTTGAGATGGAGATGATTGTTAAGTTATATTATTTATTCCGCTTGGGAAAAATGTTGAGAAAATCATATGAATTTTGCTTATGTAAGAAGTACGATTTTAAAGATTGTTGGCAGTTAATACAACTTACACCAGAGGAATGAGTTTCATTATCTTATATCAGTCGGTTTATCGTGGCAACTTTTTAACATTTTGATGAAAAAAAAACATGTAATAGGAGGAATTGGTGGATGTATTTTTATGAAATTTTTTATCCAATTCTAAATCGGTTGTTTGGTCAAACAATGGGTACGTAAGGTCCCAGCAAAATAAATTGGAAGCAGTGCAATGTAGACAAGTTCTCAAGCCGATAGCCGTAGTCGCTAGTGCTTTTAGCTATAAGTTTATTATAATTTTAATTGTAATAAATATTTAAATAAATAATAAAATAAATAGTAGACAAGTTCTTTCACGGCATGTTATAATGCAGTTCAAACTGAGCCGTGAAAAAACACTCCATTCACTACATTTTAACCGCATTCGGATGCGACCCAACTAATTACATCCTTTCCTCACATTTTAACACTTAATTCCCTACATTTTAACAGCATTTGGATGCGATCCAACGATTTACATCCATTTCTCACATTTAAATTGCATCCGGGTGCAGTTCAAAGGAGTCGTGAAAAAGGCACTCCGTTCGACACATTTTACAAACAGTTGCTTAGTGAGCCCTACAAACAATTTGTAGATACCTACAAACAACTACAGAAATTTTCCAAAGAGTGCATCAATTTCTAAAATTTTGATATAAAATAAAAAATACAACCAAAAGTTGGGAACATTTTAACGGTAACTCAAGAGTACTTGTCGAAATCTCAACTGGTGATGGGAAGACAATATAAGAATCCCTTTAGCAGATGAAGCAAAAACATTTCAGTTTGGATTAAATGGAGAGCGTTGTAGCTAACGAGGTTGTTTACGTTGCTATTGGATTGCTGGTTAAACCATTCAAATGACGGACATCTCTCCAAAGTAAAAGTAGAAGAATACAAAGTGAAGGTTACCCTTCTAATGTATCACTTTTCAAAATGTACACTGCATCCACCTTTTAATAATGCTGACATTTTGATTTTTGGGGTTGCATTTGTTTTTGATTTAACTGGGACGCGCATTCGTGTATTTCGAAGAACCAATAATAGGTAATAGGTGAAGTCTCCCTAGTCCCCTATGGGATGTTTATGGAACATTTATTATTATAATAATAGGATTAAAGTACTCGCCATTACGCATATGTAGTCCACACAGCATCACAGTAATTTACTGCCAAAGCTAACATTCAGTGCAATATTTTTTCTAAAAAACTATTTTGGGTACAGTATTTACAATATTCTTTTGAGTGTGCTGGTACCCAGCTATATTTTAGTTCCGGATCATATAAGTCATAGATCGCGAAAATCCATCCACTAGAACGGCCGAAACGGCTAATGCAAAAATGAAAAAAACTGGGAAACATGTTTCTGAAAATATCGAGGATTAATTCGCGTTTTCTGTGGATCGTTTCTTTTTCAGTTAAGAACACGACACACCCACCACTCACGTTTTTGCGGAAAGAGAGTTTTAAAAAGTTTAGCGGTATTATTTTTCCCAAAAATTAGGTGTGCTTGTACATCCACGGTTCTTGATATATTTTATTAAAATTGGTTGCCGTTGCTTTCACCAAAATAAATACTTGAAAAAACTTTAACGATAGCGACGTGAGAACATTTTGGAAAAATGTGGCGAAGCGACCCCTTGCTGCAGTATATGTTTTAAATATCTAATTGGACAATTAACACGCCGTGGATCCACGCATCCTATGCAAAGGTATATAGTCGTAGAAAATCTGATTAGACAGAAACTCGTTTTATTACAAAATAAAATGAATTGGGCCCAGAAATTTTTGCACATTTTTCATATCGTGCATATTTTGACATATTTTTACATATCTGTATAAAATGAGCATATGCAAAACCATATGCAAAAATATATTCAAGGATTTGTGGTCTAAATGTTCCACCGAAATGGCTGAAATCTGGTATTAAGTCTTCGTTAGGGGTACGCAACTGTACAACTGAAATTTGTCCGCATAGGTCCACGTCTTTATATAGCCCCCATAGAACGGTACCTACCGATATTCGGTATTTTGAAAGTTGTAGCCTCAATATCCAATCGAAATGACTTAAATTTGGCATTATGTCTTCGTTGTTGGTATAAAGCTTTCCACCTGAAATTTGTCGGTATAGGTCCACGTCTTCATATAGCCCCCATAGAACGGTACCTACCGATATTCAGTATTTTGAAAGTTGTAGCCTCAATATCCCTCCGAAATGGCTGAAATTTGGAACTAAGTCTTCGTTGTGGGTATAAAACTTTGCACCTTAAATTTGTCGGTATAGGTCCACGTCTTCATATGGCCCCCATAGAACGGTACCTCCGGATTTCTGGTATTTTGAAGGTTGTGCCCTCAATATCCCTCCGAAATGGCTGAAATTTGGTATAAAGTCTTCGTTGGGGGAATAAAACTTTGCACCTGAAATTTATCGGTATAGGTCCACGTCTTCATATAGCCCCCATAGAACGGTACCTCCGGATTTTCGTTGTTTTGAAGGTTGTGGCCTCAATATCCCACCGAAATGACTTACATTTGGCATTATGTCTTCGTTGTCGGTGTAAGCTTTCCACCTGAAATTTTTCGGTATAGGTCCACGTCTTCATATAGCCCCCATAGAATGGTACTTCCCGATTTTCGGTATTTTGAAGGTTGTGCCCTCAATATCCCTCCGAAATGGCTGAAATTTGGTACTAATCTTCGTTGTGGGTATAAAACTTTCCACCTGAAATTTGTCGGTATAGGTCCACGCCTTCATATAGCCCCCATTGAACGGTACCTTCGGATTTCTGGTATTTTGAAGGTTTTGCCCTCAATATCACTCCGAAATTTTTGAAATTTGGTTTTAAGTCTCCGTTGGGGGGTATAAAACGTTCCACCTGAAATTTATCGGTATAGGTTCACGTCTTCATATAGCCCCCATAGAACTGTACCTCCAGATTTTTTGGTATTTTGAAGGTTGTGCCCTCAATATCACTCCGAAATGGTTGAAATTTGGAATTAAATCTTCGTTGGGGGTATAAAACTTTCCACCTGAATTTTATCGGTATAGGTCCACGTCTTCATATAGCCCCCATAGAATGGTGCCTCCCGATTTTCGTTATTTTGAAGGTTTTGGCCTCAATATCCCACGGAAATGATTGAAATTTGGCATGTTGTCTTCGTTGTGGTATAAAACGTTCCACCTGAAATTTATCGGTATAGGTCCACGTCTTCATATAGCCCCCATAGAACTGTACCTCCGGATTTTTTGGTATTTTGAAGGTTGTGCCCTCAATATCACTCCGAAATGGTTGAAATTTGGATCTTCTTAGGGGGTAAGAAACTTTCCACCAAAAATTTGTCGGTTTAGGTTCAGGCCTTCATATAGCCCCCATAGAACGATACCTCCCGATTTTCTTTCGGTATTTTGAAGGTTGTGGCTGTGGTTATACATTTCTCTATTTTATTGACTTGTCTGAAGAGAATTTTAAACAGAAAAATTGTACACACAAACATTTTTGTACCTATTATTGAAATATTTGTTGCATAAGAAAATATGTAAAATGCATAAATTTTGCGTATGCAAAAATTTTGTTGTTTTGCTGGCAATGTAATCAGAAGCCAAAAATATGCCCAGTCCCAAAATTTGACATGAATCGAACCAAAAATAGAGGTTGCATAAAATTCCGCTGTCTAGTAATAATGCAAAAACTGGACTTTCTCTGTCATGATAGGGACAACTTGTAGCATGGGAGGAAAATGTGATTCTCTATACAAATCCCATAATATATTAGGCAGTAGGCCCGTTATCTAGCAGAAATATTATTGCAATTTTCATCAGGGGAAAAGTCAGTAGCTCTTTTTCCATATTCTACTTTGGCCAAGAATTAAAATATGGACGAAAAATACAATTGTTATATTTTTCATACCACTACGATTTCACCCGCTAAATAATATCACATCATCATCCAACATTGTAGGCATCTTCTTTTATCTAAACCCTTACCTCGTGCAAATTTACGACCTCTACCGTGTTTATGATTACACTACAAACAAATAGCTGGATATAAAGGGTGATCCAATTAGAGATTTTTAACTTTTTTTAAGAAAAAAATACACAGAAAACTCTATTTGAATGGGAAATGTTTATTATTATTTTAAAGAACATCCCTTGGCATTTATTTTTTTACGTTTATGTCTATCAAATGTTGGTCGGGTCTACGTCTTAGGCGGCCTGTCCGTAGAGTCCAATTTTCGCTGAATCGTTCCAACATTTCGACTGGTAACTGACGAATGACACGCGTGATTTTTTGCCCCAAGGTCTGAATTGAAGCCTGGTTGTCCGCAAAATTTTGCATATCCCCATAGGAAAGAGTCTAACGGTGGGATATCACACGATATGGTGGCCAATCGACTGCCCCAAAACCTGAAATTGTCTCTTCATCGAGGTATTCTTTTATTAAACCCATTGATGGATGTCATGTGGAGAATAATCGTTGTCTTGTTGAAACCAAAATGTAGTCGAGATAACGAGCTTCATTTTCAAGCATCGAATAGGCGGCGTTGAAGGTTAAATTCTCGTTGAAGGTCGTCATTGAAGGTTAAATTCTCACCGATATAATTTTTGAAAAAAAATATGGGCAGATGGTTCTAATAGCGGACAAACCCCACGAAACCGTTGTTTTTTCTGGATGAGGGGACACCTCTTCAATCTCCTAAGATTGCTCTTAACCTAAATGTGGATACTTTCCTTGTTTACATACCTATTAAGCCAGTAATGGGTATCGTCGCTGAACAAAATTTGGCTCGAAACACATTCCTCAAAGAAAGTGAATTTTCGTAATAAAGTTGAACGATTTGCAAACATTGTTCAATATTAAGTGTTTCACGTTAAAATGCCAAATAATACTAAACAAAAATAACATCATACCATGACACAACTCACACGTGACCAGTCAAAGAAAGGCCATATTAGGCTGTAACTCTGTTATCTGACCATGTACACCAACATAATTGGCATCAATAAATAGGTCAAGAGTTCCTTTTCCCAACATAGCTTACTTACCCGGAATTTGTTTTCGATTATTGAAGACATATTAGATATGTATATTAAAATTTTTCACAATATTCACACAAAAGTTGTGGTCCGTTTAACCCTCTTAATCTTATCTGATCACCATCTCAAATTGCAAACTTATTCTTTATTATATACTCTTATTTCGAGGTTTTACATGCAAAACAAACTTATAATACCCTTTCCACATAGTGGTAAAAAATTATTTGCGGCCCTATAAAGTATATAAGTATATTCTTAATCAGGGTAAAATTCTGAGTCGATATTTACACATTTATCTCCGTCTGTTGTAATCACTCTAGCATTCCAAAGCAAATTAAAGCAGGAAGCTGAAATTTTGCATATATGCGACTTTTTTTTGTAGTGAGGTCACTTTCGGAGATAGACCATATCGGTCCATGCTTTGGTATAGCCCCCATATGCGGTACACTTTGAGCTCCATTTTCTTTGACAGTGTTATTAAACATTTTTCAAACAGAATAACAACACTCACTGAGTGGAAAATCACTACGATTGCTTGGTTAATATTTTATTAGGGCAAATGTTGAAAAGTGTTTCTTTTAAAAAATAAAATATTAAGCGAACTATTTGGAATCTTCTTTTGCACTAAACATTGCCATAGGGAGTGAAAACACTGGCCTGTGTGTAAGATGTATGAGTATAAAGTGCTTAATGCCATGGCATTATGTCGTTTGTGAGTTGCTTTGCATTCGTGCATGAAACTAGGGGTTCTTAAATCGAGTTCCATATTAGAGTAATGTTATGAAATTGCATTAGTGGGGAAATCGATTTAAGAACCCCTAGTTTCATGCACAAATACAAAGCAAGTGACAGTACGAAGTCGGTTCATACAACTTTAGGTTGAATTTACAAAAAAAAAAAAAAATACCGTATCGCATCCCTATATATTAAAAACGACCCCCGTTTCCTAAGTACCTCAAAGCATTTAATTCCCTTTTAATTCGTATTTCCAAAACTGCGATTTCATTTCGAAGATACACACAAAAAAGTCGAATAAGCGTTTACAATTTTCGGTATTCAAAATGGAGATAAAAGTCCACGTATTTGAACTCTAAATTCTTAGAGGATAAAAAGCCTTAATTAAAAGATGTACACTTCTGTCAATTTCTAATTAGAACATTACCTCGGCTTAGGGTATTTTGAAGTTGCTATCCACATTTCCAACCGAATTAGTTTTAATTTCGGAATTTGTGACATCAAAGTGTAAAAAAACTTTGTTCAAACAGGAAAGAACGACGTTAAGTTCGGCCGGGCAGAAATCATTATACCCTCCACCACGAGTTTATTGAAGTAAAATCAAACAATTAGTTTCCTTTCGTTTTTGAAGATAAATACCAATTTTCAGCAATTTCGGTAAAACAATGTGGCTAACCTTCAAAATACCCATTCCATGGGGGCTATATCAAAACTTCAATCTATATCGACAAATTTCTGGCGGAAAGTTTTTAGACTCAAAGAAGACTAAATACAAATTTTCCAATATTTCGGTAAGATAATGTGGTTAAAACCTTCAAAATACCGTAAATCAAGAGGTACCCTTCTATGTAGAATATAGAAAAGCGAAGATCTATACTGATAATTCTCTTCTGGAATATTTTATTACCCCATGGAAGACTAAATAACAAATTTTAGTCATTTCGGTGGGATATTGACGTCACAACATTCAGAATTACGAATATCGGGAGGTACCGTTCTATGGGACTATCTCGAAACGTGGACCTATACCGATGAATTTCAGTCGGAAATGTTATTACCTCCAACGTAGACTAAAAACCAAATTTCAGCCATTTCGGTGGTTTGTTGTGGCCACAACCTTCAAATTACCGAAAATAGGGATGTACCGTTCTCTGGGGGCTATATGAAGGCGTGGACCCATACCGAAAAAATTTAGAGGGGAAGCTGAATACACCCAACTAAGACTAAATTCCAAATTTCAGCTATTTCGATAGATTTGGTATTTACTCCAAACGAAGAGTAAATACCAAATTTCTGTCATTTCGTTGGGATATTGACGTCAAAAGATTCATAATTACGAATGTCGAGAGCAACCGTTCTACCGGGGCTATATCGAAACGTGGACCTATACCGACGAATTTCAGTCGGAAAGGTTTTTACCGAAAATCGGGAGGTACCGTTCTATGGGGGCTATAAGAAGGTGTGGAATTATACCGTGGTTCAGTGTGTAGTTGGCATGTTCAAATCCAGCAAAGAGCAAAATAAAAATGTGGAGTGTGTTGAAAGTCCAAAATGTTCAGAAAATTTGTGCGCACGACAACTCTTGAAGCGAGTAACCGATTTGGTCTATACTTTGCACTTCGTGAAACTTCTACCAGACATATATGAGGTTTCAATATGTACTCAATCGGATCACTCTTTCGGGTACCTCCCACACAAATTTTCGGATAAGTTCAGTTTAGGACCTGCTCTTGAATCGCTTTAATTTTTGCTGAAGCAACTTCTATTCCTTCGCACCCATACGACGGTACATGTTTCAGCAGGGGCAAGTCCATAGTTCTTGAGAAAATAACCTGAAAGTTGCAAAAAAAACTCTATGACACCGTGTGTAGTGGTTGGATCGCAAGATAACTATCGAACGGTTCTGTCGACTTAGTTTAAGTTCGAAGATAAGCCGTATCGGTCCACTCCTGCAAAAAACTTCAAAAATGTTCGGAAAAATTGTGCGCACGATAACTCTTGAAGGGAGTGACCGAATATATCTACCACATATAGAATACGTTCGAATATGGACTATATTTCTCCATTCCTTCGGGTACATCCCACACAAAATTTCGGAAAAGTTCACTTTAAGACCTGCTCACGAATCACTTCGATTTTTGTTGAAGCAAATTGCATTCACTGCGGTAAAAGTTGTTTCAGGGCAAGTCCGTACTTCTTGAGAAAACAACCCAAAAGATGTAAAAACCCCCTATTTCACCATATGTAATGGCCGGAAAGCTCGATAACTCTCGAACTGATTAACAGATTTGGTTCAAAATTTGGCCTTCGTCATATTTTGTCCAAACTTATTTTCAGTTGAAGATGGGCAATACTTCCGGTACTTTCCCCTAATATTTAAAAAATGTCACTAAAATGGTATGCACAATATCTCTTGAATGGGGCAACCAATTTGGTCCAAACTTAGGATCTCCTAATATTTTGTCCAATTTCACTTCAAAATGGCCCATAGTCCTCTCCTTAGGGTACCTCCCCCACAAAAGTTCAACATTTGTGTCTAAGTGCAGTTAAGAGTCTGTTCGAAGATCCTTTGGAAAATGTTTACCGATGATGTTCGTTGTGGTCCTGTTTACAGCGATATTATGCTTCCCGTCGACAAGTCCATGCTTCCTGGCATACACGCAGAGAAAAAATATTTTTCGCTTTTGTTGGAACAAAAATATCTGTTTTGGTTCCAAAAATGTATTTGTTTTGTTCAAACATTGTAATCCAAATCCAAAAATACCATATTTTGTTCCAAACATAGAAAACAAAAACAACTTTCGAATTTCCGCAATATTGTTAAAATCGTTAACAATACCGATTGTAGGAACATCATAATCTAATTTTGTTTACAAAAAGTATTGTCAACCCAGAAAACCAGCCCAGAAATTTTTGATTTGAGTGTATGAACTTCTCATATACACTTTTCACATAACTTGGATATAAATGTCGCGTATAATATTGCAATCATTGATGAACACAATACATGGTTTGCTGCATTGGCTGACAATAAAGACAAACAAAAAGCCACAAGCACCCAATACAACATAAGGAATAATTAAACACCATAACAAACTCCGGTATAACACCAAACCTCAAAGCACAATGAAGATAGAAGAATGAAACAAAACACCCTGCAAGCAAAAGCTATCGCGGAAGTGACTTAGGCGTGTCGCCCAGGGCGATGAAAACAGTCGCGGCGATAGTCGCGGAAGGCACCCTGGAGTGCCCTCCGTTGTGAAGAAATGAACCACGCCGGCGTGTCGTCTTGGAAGTCACTCCAGGGACACTTCTGGAAGATCGTTTCTGCGATAGTTCTAGAAATTAAAAAAAAAAAAAAATTTTATTTTTTTTTCAATTTATTTTTCTTTTATTTTTGTTTTTTATTTTACTTACTTTTACTTATTTTTTTATTTTTAAGTACGCTCTTTTAGAGAAATTATTCTTTGGAATTTCCACCTACATTAATTTTGTTATTTTAAAAATGATGTTATGCTGCCTGACTTGGGAAGCGAACCCGGACCTTCAGAGTGCAAAGCGAGTATGCTTACCACTGCACCACCGTCTCATTTAATACTCACATAGAAAATGTTCTATATTTGTTCAATGTGCTGGATCATGAAATAAATGTAAACAATCGCCTTAGAAGTCGCTCAGAAGTCACTCCGAAGTGTCGCCATACGCGATAAAAGGTAATCACAAGAAGGCAATAGAAATTGTTTGTGTAATTCAACAACGATCTTCCTTGGCGTGTCTCCGGAGTGACTTCCTAGGCGAGGGAGTGAGTGAGTCACTTCCAAATGCTGGCAGGGCAGAAACAAATAAAAACAAGAGTCTCCTTGTTGGTATACATACACACAAAAACAAAAATAAAGGCATCATGTCATAAAAACAAAACTCACCATAATTGTTTTTTTTCAACACGGCATCGAATAGCGAGAGAAGAGAAAAAATTGTCGAAGAAAAGAGAGAACTATTGTCCAGTTGACAAAAACAATTTTTGGATTTAACCAAACCCAATTGTTGGAATCACAATACTACATTTGGAATTTAACAATATCTTTACAATAAATATTTTGCTCTCCGAATATTGTTGGATCAATCATATTTTTTTCTCTGCGTGTACTGGTCCAAAAGTTATACGATGACCCACTTAAATGACTAGTGCGTAGAGAATTTTCATGGCTACAACATTTTTATAGTACCATTTCGATAGGACTTGCAGTTTCCAAGCAAAATCGTAAAAATCTAAAAAAAAACCCAAAAATGTCAACTTGAATCGCGATTTTTTTAGAACGCGCTCCGGCGTTTTTTGATTTTTCTCATCTATGAACATTGAACATAGTTTCAGAATCCACAAAAACTTCCCAAGTGTAAGCACCTTCCATTTAAAGTTGTTTCTAGAGCACAGTGATATTTTTTTGACCATTGTTTCGCAAAACTCAAATATGAGTTTTGTAGTCTCAAACAGTACTGCGAGTAGGGTTCGGAGTCTATGTGTCGTAGTTTGTATAGCCCGACTCCTGATAAAAATGTCTCCTTTTTATACCCTCCACCATAATATGGAGGGTATAATTAAATTTGTCATTCCATTTGCAACACATCGCAATATTCATCGGAGACCCTATAAAGTATATATATTCTAGATCAGGGTAAAATTCTACCATGTCCGTCTGTCTGTCAGTCTGTCCGTCCGTCTGTTGAAATCAAGATACAGCTCCAAATGTTTGAGATGGAGCTTTGTAATTAAGTATAGAAGTTTCTATTGCTGCTAGAATTGGTATTGCAAATGAGCTATATCGGTCCACGTTTTGATATGGCCCCCATAGAACGGTACTACTCGATTTTCGGTATTTTGAAGGTTTTAGCCTCATTATCACACCGAATTGGCTGAAATTTGGTACTTAGTCTTCGTTGGTGGTATAAAACTTTCCCCAGAAAATTGTCGGTGTATTTGGGGTATTAAACGTTCATATGAAATTTTTCGGTATAGGTCCACGCCTTAGTATAGCCCCCATAGAACGGTACCACCCGATTTACATTATTTTGAAGGTTTTAGCCTCATTATCAAATCGACTTCTTGGCGGTACAAAACTTTCTCCCAGAAATATGTCGGTATAGGTCTTCGCTTCCATATAGCCCCCATAGAACGGTCTATCTCGAATTTCGATATTTTGAAGATTAGCCACATTGTTTTACCGAAATTGTTGAAATTTCGTACTTAGTCTTCTTAATATACGAAAGGAAACTATTTGTTCTATTTTACTTCAGTACAACTCATGGTGGAGGGTATAACAAGTTCGGCGTGGTTCGGTGTCCCGAATTTATTTCTATATGTAGAAAAAAATTGCGAGTTATTTTTTTCTATTCGGACTCCAGCAAAATTGCTCGAATCAGACTCGTAGACTCCGCCGCCGAGACCCTGGATACGACTACCGAATGTTACGATAAAACCCCGTTATCTTGTAAGAATTTTAGCTGGGTATTGAATAAATAGGAACAATTAGTTTAATTTTGTTCTGATAGTATTAAGCTCTTCATACACGTTAAGGCTAATTCCTTAGATGACTAGAATATATTAACTGATGAAAATCGCTATATATTGATAGTTTTTCGCGTGGAGAACAGAAAAGTTCATTGAGATTCCAAAATACCAAGATACATCCACTTCCGAAGGAAAATGTAGCAAAACCCTTTAAAAGAGCTCATTAGGGGCGTGTTCGTTTTTCTTTTCAAAACATGGACCAATATTTACAATTTCCTGAATTGACTTTTTGTACGAGGGCCGCTTGTGATAACATTCTGACCTAGGTGCCATTTAACATTTCCATTGGAAATTTTTACATTTTTTAGCATAAACGTACTCAGGACAGTTTGTCATACAACCATGTGTTGTGTTGTTTACAGTGACTTTCTTGTTGAAAAACAAGAAACAAGGGAACTGATGAAGATCTGTGGCGAGATCTGAGACTATTGTCTTCCCTGCCTTACCCCTTGGTAATCATCGCCAAATTTTTTTCCCACTAATAAATTAAATTGTTTGAATAAAATATTAAAACAACGACTATGGGATTAAGCCTGAATATTTTGAAAAACATACCCAGCAAAATTTGAAGGAAGGCGTTCCATGCGATGACGTGATTTCATGGCATCTTTTGCATTGGTTCAAACGAAGTCTTGAAAGATCCGATCTTTTCATTAGCATTTCAACCAATGCAAAGGAAGTCGTGAAAGATCCGATCTTTTCATCAGCATTTGAACCCATGCAAAGGATGTCGTGAAATATCCGATCTTTTCATCAGCATTTGAACTCATTCCATCGATCCAATATAGGTGAATTTTGTGTTTTTATTTATACACATTTTTCTAAATATATAAGATTAATTAATTACAATAGGCTTGATGTTGTCGGAGACTCGAAATCACAACCAACGTTGCTAAAACTCTCGTCGTTATAATAATGTCATTGCATAGGGTTGGTGAAAATGACATGCCAAAGCATTGGTGGAAATGACATGCCAAAGCATTGGTGAAAATGACATGTCAAAGCATTGGTGTAAATGACATGCTTTGGATACAAAAATGAATAGCATATTTTGTGGTCCACGCTCATATAAAATTCATCGATGAAGATGCTAAAAAGATGACATGCCAGATTACTTGCACCCATGATTGAATGGCATCCTTGGCATCGAACATTTTGCTGGGATAATTAAATTTTATATTTTTGCATAGTTTGATAATGAAAAAATCGTATTACAATAAACATAAAACCATATATTAATATTTTTTTTGTCCTTAGGCTATCGGGTTCTTCATTTTGCTTATTATTCTCCTTGGATGGGTTTAACAGTAGTGTATAAAATAATAATGTTTAAAAATAAATAATATATGCGTGCAATCCAGATAGTTATTATAACATTATGTATTCTTAGCGCATTAAAATAAAACTATGTCATCAATATTAAAAGGGCATTTCGAGTAGTTTTCCAAAGTAGCTTTTTGGCCACAGAGAGCAAAAATTGACCTCGTTTAATATTAAAAATCTTGTAAAAACGTAAATTTGCATTTCATCAAAAATAGGGTGTGGGTCATAATGTGACCCGAGCATAACATATGTAATTTGTTTTTCTAACGTAGTATTGGGGTTAAGAAAAACAAGTAAGAACGGCGTTAAGCTCGGCCGGGACAAACTTATAGCGACGAATTTCATACGGCAAGTTTTTTTCCCAAACGAAAACTAAATAACACATTTCAGCCATTTCGGTGGATTATTGTGGCCAGATCGATCGAGTACGCACAACATAACCAAAATCTTTTCCCTAACAAATGTCTAGTCAGGGAGTTTCAGAATTTCGTGGCCTTTTTGTAACCTCCACCATAATATGGAGGGCATAATTAAATTTGTCATTCCGTTTGTAACACATCGAATCATTCGTCATATATTCCCAGCAAAATGTTCGATGCCAAAGATGCCATTCAATCATGGGTGATCTGGCATGTCATCTTTTTAGCATCTTCATCGATGAATTTTATATGAGCGTGGACCCTTAAAGATGCTATTCATTTTCGGATCCAAAGCATGTCATTTACACCAATGCTTTGACATGTCATTTTCACCAATGCTTTGGCATGTCATTTCCACCAATGCTTTGGCATATCATTTTCACCAACCCTTTGCAATAACATTATCATTTCGAAGAGAGTTTTAACAACGATTTTTCGACAACATCAAGTCTATTATAAATAAATAATCTTATATATTTAGAAAAATGTGTATAAATAAAAACACAAAATTCATCTCTATTGGAAATATGCTTTAAGATAGAGCTTTGTAATTTGGTATAGAAGTTTCTATTACTCCTAGCATGTTTGGTATTGCAAATGGGCTATATCGGTCCACGTTTTGATATAGCCCCATAGAACGGTACAATCAGATTTTCCGTATTTTGAAGGTTTAAGCTTCATTAATACATAAAAACTTCCCCCAGAATTTTGTTGGTATTGGTCACGCCTTCATATAGCCCCCACAGAGCGTAACCTCCTGATCTCCGGTATTTTCAAGGTTGTGGCCTCAATATTCCATCGAAATGGCTTAAATTTGGTATTTAGTCTTCATAGGGGGTCATTAACTTTCCATACGAATCTTGTCGGTATAGGTCCACGCCTTCATATAGCCCCATAGAACGGTATCTCTCGATTTACGGTATTTTGAAGTTTGTTCCTTCAATATTCCTCCGAAGTGGCTGAAATTTGATATTTAGTCTTCGTTGGTGGTATAAAACTTTCTCCCAGAAATTTGTCGGTACAGGTCCACGCCTTAGTATAGCCACATAGAACAGTACCTCCCGATTTTCGGTATTTTGAAGGTTATGTCCACACTATTCCACCGAAATGGCTGACATTTGGTATTTAGTCTTCGTTGGGTGCATAAAACTTTCCACCTGAATATTGTAGGTATAGGTCCACGCCTTCATATAGCCCCCATAGAACGGTACCTCCCGGTTTTCGGTATTGTGAAGGTGGTTGTCACAACAACCCACCGAAATGGCTGAAATTTGGTATTTGGAGGTACAACTTTTCCGATTGAAATTCGTGGGAATAGGTCCACGTTTCAATATAGCCTCCCTAGAACGGTACCTTCCGATTTTCATAATTCTGAAGGTTGTCAAATTTGTTATTTAGTCTTCCCTGGGGTTATAAAATATTCCAGAAAATAATAATCAGTATAGGTCCACGTCTTCCAATATGCCCCATAGAAGCGTACCTCTTGATTTTCGGTATTTCTTAGATTTAGCCACATAATCTAAACGAAATATCGGAAATTTGGTATTTAGTCTAAAAGGAAACTAATTGTTCCATTTACTTCAATACAGCTCGTGGTGGAGGGTATAACAAGTTCGGCCCGGCCGAAATATCGGAAATTTGGTATTTAGTCTAAAAGGAAACTAATTGTTCCATTTACTTCAATACAGCTCGTGGTGGAGGGTATAACAAGTTCGGCCCGGCCGAACTTAACGCCGTTCTTACTTGTTTGGACGTATAAACTTTCTGACAAAACTATCGAAAAAAATTGGGCATATAACTTCACGATTGTAGGCGTTGCGAACAAATGCTTATGTTAGTCAAAATGTTCAATGGATCCTCGAACAGACCTTAAACTATTCTTGCGCTGTATTTTTGTGAGGGAGGTATCCGAAGGTGTTGTCCCATATAGACCGTCTTGGTACTTTATAAATGTACGTCTGGAAGTAATTTTGGGATGTTCAAAGTTTCGGTAAAATTGGATGTTTAAAATTTTGTGTGGGAGGTACCTGAAAGACTGAACCGATATAATCCATAATAAACGTCTCGGATAAATCAATCTGGACCTTCGAGAGTTATAGTGCGCACCATTTTAGCGAAACATTTTGAAGTCTTGTGGAGGAGGTGCCCGAAGGAGTGGATCGATATGATATAAAGTTTGGACAAAATATTGCGGGATCCAAATTGGACCAAATTGGTTGATCCGTTCGAGAATTATTTTGCGCTCGGGCCAGACAGACGGAGGAAATGGGGTAAATCCACTCCAAATTATTTGCAGCTGATTTTGTCAAAACATATGAGAAGTCAAATACCAATATTTCGATGAGATACATTTTTGTTGTTAGCCTAAAGGCTGAAGGTACAATACAAATTATAGCAGATTTTAATACCATGTAACCAATATTTAAGCATTAATTTCGTTTACGGTTCTTTTTAGCAAAAACAGGTAGGTTTGCTACTTATAGCAGATATTAGCACTTTATGTCGTACAACAATAAACGTTTCTCCATTAAATAAATAAAAAAGGAATACAACATTTTTCAATAAAACAATTTTCTAATTGGTTTTCGAGATATACTCCACAGAAAACCCTTGATATGTCGTACACTTTGTCCAGTAAACATATCATTTCATGCACTTCTTATCCGCACAATACTGAACTCGTAACTTTTTGAATACAGAATGAGTTTAAAGCCTCTAACCCTTTTGTTATTTGATAATAAAATGACATGGCATAAAGAAGTAATTCAGATGTTACTGAAAGTTTCTCTCAAAAAGAGTATTCAAACCAAAAATTTTTAAACCTTTCTTAGACAGCTTGTTAATAAAGTATATCTTCAGTGCAGAACCTTCAAAACAATATAAGTTTTCACTTCAAAAAATACTCGGCCAAAACATGCCCCCGCCTGCGTAAGACCCTGAATGTTTAGAGATCACGTCTCCTACCGACGCACAATGGTTCAGAAATCGATTTTCCTGGCCAAAAATCAAATTTTTGTTTTGTCAAAGATATTTAATTTTGAAACAGTTCTGCCTCTCAACTGGTACATTAAATGAAAACACCGAAGATTTAAATTTCAAATGAACACTTTTATTATTACTCTGAGCAAACTTATCTGATAGTTACTATGTAACGCGTTAGAATGGAGTTTGCTGAATGAGCGAATTCTTTAAATTTTCTTCCGCTTAGCTGCTCGGTATGAGAAGCGCGAAAGTCGTCTAGACATAGTTGTATTTTATTAATTAAGTTGTAATTCAATTCAGGATTGTATTTCCTTAAACTAGGTTTACATTAATGTTTAAATTACTATATACGTTCACACATTAATTCATGAGTTTTAACATACTAAATAAAATATTTACAAAATATACACAGTGGACCGTTTCAGTCTCCCCCTCGGATGCTGAAGACGTCCCGACGAAGCATCCGTAATAAACTGGACTATCTGTTAGGAGGGAACGGCTGCTTCGGTTGGATCTCCCCCTGGAGATATGGTGGATACGGTAATACAATCTGCTTATGTTGGTCCTCCCCCTGAAGTGAAGGTAGATAACTAACAGCAATGTCATCTTTATGGCTAACTCCAATGATGTGCGGCGGCAACGACGTATTCTTACGCGCCTCCCCCTGGAGTAAAGTTACCTTCGTTGCATGAGGAAGGACGACAGTGGGAACTTCTGCACTGGCCTTTCTCTTGTACTTACGAGATCGGTGCGGAGGTATTGCGTCGATTCGATGAACCTTCATTGTATTTTCTTCATTGGCAACATTTATCAGTTGTATCGAGTACATTGGAATGGATGACACGTTCGAATATTGCGGAGGAATATCTTGCAGGGATTCGTTGGTTGATGGTGGATGCGGAATATTTTTGTTAACTTCAACGAACTGGACGAACTTTGATGCTTGAAAGAATCGGTATATTAATCGGACTGGAGAAGGGATACTTGACGCTATGGTCATCTTCAAAATACCAACAGCGTTTTACCATATTCAAGACTATGCCACATTCTTCCAAAAAGTCTGTTCCAAGTAATGTGCGATTATTGGTGGCATATGGAAGACAAACAAATCGGATCTTACGGCTTCTGTTTCCAATTACGACGTCACACATTGTTGATTCCACGACAGAGTTTTTTGATGAACCATCTGCCAGACTCACATCAGCATTTACTTTTTGGAAATGGCATCCGTTTCTTCTCAAAATATTTGTAAGGGTTGGGCTGGAAACACTTATTTTCGCTCCAGTGTCAAATATTGCTTCACCGTGTAACCGAAAGACTTCTACATGCGTCGTTGGAAGATTTCGACCCATCATTCCGGTTACAATTGTATTAAAATTTAGCTGCTGAGGACTTTCTTTGTTACTGCTGCTGCATGTTGCGCAGTTTGCTCTAAAAACTCCAGGCGCTCCACATCCATAGCACGCTATTGTTGTTGTTCTTTGTTGCTGTGTCTTACTCACATTATGCGTTTGTTCTTGTTTCAGTTGAGTCTTCGCATATTCGTCTTGCTGCTGTTGTTGGGGTGCCACTCGCTTTTCCAGTTTCTTGCACAGATCTTCGCTGTGATTAGTTTCGCGGCAGAAGCGACAGCGCACAAACTCTGTCGCACACTTTGGTTTTCCCTTGTTGTGCAGCGTCAACTCAGCTTCTCTGCAGGTAGACAGCAAATCCTCAAATGTTTTCACATTTTCTCTACGCACACGCTCTCTAATGTTTGTATTGAGCAATCCAAAAACAATGTTGAGTTGAACCTCTTCAGACACAGGAACGGCCAGCTGTGCAAACAACAGCCGTTGCTTACACACAAAAGAGTCTGTGGGTTCGTTTTGTTGTTGCTTCGTCTCAACAATGCTTGCGAAAATGCGCCAATCAGGTAGCGGTGTTTTCTTGATTAGTTGTATTGCTGGATCAAATGTGGTGATTGTGTGTTTCACACCAATCCACCAGTTGGCAGCATAACCCTCAAATAAAAGTTGTAGCCCTTTGACAGCATCTGCATCTGTAATCGACTCAATTTCCTTGTACACACTTATCGCTGTCACAAATTCTTCAACAACGGCGGCGTCTCGCTCTCCCTTGAAGCGAGCAGTGCAATGCGCAAATGACCCAGCGCGGCCAATTCTACGCATTGCCTGGATAAGTTGTTGGAATTGTGCATCGGTAAACTGCGCCATAATTTCGTCTCCAGACAGGTACTCGTCACTATCGGCTTTTTGTTCTTCCTCGGCTTTAATGTCGTTGTCCGTGGCCACTGCGTTGGGCGTCAATGAAACAGTTCTTGTTGTGCTTCACGTTGGTGCGCCAATAAAACGGTGCTGGTCTCTCAACGTGTACATTAAATGAAAACACCGAAGAGTTAAATTTCAAATGAACACTTTTATAATTACTCTGAGCAAACTTATCTGATAGTTACTATGTAACGCGTTAGAATGGAGTTTGCTGAATGAGCGAATTCTTTAAATTTTCTTCCGCTTAGCTGCTCGGTATGAGAAGCGCGAAAGTCGTCTAGACATAGTTGTATTTTATTAATTAAGTTGTAATTCAATTCAGGGTTGTATTTCCTTAAACTAGGTTTACATTAATGTTTAAATTACTATATACGTTTACACATTAATTCATGAGTTTTAACATACTAAATAAAATATTTACAAAATATACACAGTGGACCGTTTCAATTTCTATATGGAATTCGATAGTAAACATATTGGAACTAAGGAAACCAAAAAAATTGGTCAAAATATTGGAAGGTGTGGGCGTGGTGTGCCCCTAAAGACGTACATTTTCCCCATTTTTGGGACATACGTATTTTTTGCAAATTTCTGGAGAAAGACGTAGCTATTTCTCGGAAATTTAAAAGTCGTTTTAGTAAATTACCGTAGCGTTCACACAACATGAGCTATTTTATTTTTCCTCAGGTACTAAATTTTATGAAATTCCAAATTTAGTGGACTAGAACTTTTATGGAACAACATGGAACAATGTTCTGTACGAGAGTCTCCTCTTTCAGCCTATTTATACTTTTGTACTCGTCCCGTTCCGTCCGTTTAACACTTTTTTCAATTTATTGAAATTAAATGGGTAAACTGTGTGTTTTTGATTATATGAGTTTAATACGAGTTATATAAGTGTTATGAAAACCCAAGGAGTTTTTTTTTTTAATTTTTCGCTAGAATTCATTTTTCAATACAAAACTCCTTAGGCCATGTTAGCTCGATTAATCCAATTAATTAATTAAAAACTTTCATAAATAATGGCCTTCGTCCTAAAAAGACAATAATAAATAAAAAACTTCACAGCAGAGCCCGGCTGCCACGGCTGAGGTTTGAACCTGGGTCCTCTCCAACAAACAGACAATGTTGTCGAGATCTCAGCGTTCTAAGCCACTGCCAATGTATCATATCAACAAACTAAGTCGACATGACGCCAATGTATCATATCCAACAAACTAGTCATGACATGATATCCAAAACTTCAAAAACTGAAGGCATTACAATTCATGAAGGAAACCCCCCTTCGATTGTATATGTGTATGTATTGAGAAAATGATTCCTAGACAAGACACTAGGGTGACTTGATAAAGAAAAAGACTTCAATAAATACTTCATAATTACAAAATTGTAAAAATGTTTGTATAAATAGAAGTTATCAAAATCAGTCTTTGTCTTCTAGCCATTAGCATTCAAATACGCCTGATGAGCCTGGCTTAAACCACCAGGCGAAACGATCGTAACGTAATGGTTGAGTGTGTGGTATTTCGCTAGAATTCATTTTTCAATACAAAACTCCTTAGGTCATGTTAGCTCGATTAATCCAATTAATTAATGAAAAAATTTAAATTTTTTTTGCAATTTTTTTTTTAAAAATTTAAAAAAAAAATTTCGAATTTTTTTCGATTTTTTTTTTTATTTTTTTTACAAATATTATTGTTTATTTGTTTGTCTTTGACCATATTTAATACATGGAAAGATATAAAAACGACAAAACACTCATATTTTGATGAAAAATAGTAAAAAAACGCAAAAGTTTAACTTTGACCTTGAATTTCTCTGCAACTACCAGACCGAATTTGACCGCTTTGTCGTTGACCATATTTAATACATAGGAAGATATAAAAACCACAAAACACTAATATTTTGATGAAAAATAGTAAAAAAAACGCAAAAGTTAACTTTGACATTGAATTTCTCTGCAATTACCAGACCGAATTTGACCGCTTATAAATCATCTGAAAGCTGATTGTGTCTAACAAAAAAAGAATTATGAAAATATCTCTATCCGTTAAAAAGTTACAGAATTTTGGCCAGGAAAAATCGATACTGAACCACTGTGCGACTTTTTGACCTTTTTTCTTAAAAATGATTTCCTGTGGCGAATATGAATGAACGATTGCCTATTAATGCCAAATTCCATTTTATTATTTAACAAGTAAGCAAAGGTTATAGTCGGAAGGGGCCGACCATGTGATACCCTACACCACTGCCCCTGAGAATTAGATTTCAGCAAATCAAAATTCCTTTATAGAACAAATAAGTTTATTGAACTTTGTGGATTCTGCCACCTTATCACATTAAGCTTGGGACCTACAGTTTATAGCCGAGTCCGAACGATGTGTCCTAAGACACCACATTTAGAGAAGTTTTATATGGCTGAAATACTCAGAAAATTTCGCCAACGTTACTGAGGTGTATTTTGCCACCTTTGAAAGTTTGATGTTACCTCGCCGGGGAATCGAACCCACGACGTTCTACGTACAAGGCGGATGTGAAGTTGAAATATAGCTCCACTCTATTGAATAATATTAGAAACGAAGATACGTAATGATGTTTTTGCTTTGGGCATATTAAATGTCTCCGAAGTCTATTCTTCAAAAATAAAAAATGTAAAATTTCCATGTTTTGACATATCTAATAGGGTGCCACTGTGGTGCAATGACATTTTCAACAAAATACCCCTCAGTAATGATGGTGCATTTTCTGATTATTTCAGCCATGAAAAACTATTCTACATGCGTTGTCTTAGGACACGTCGCACAGTGCGAAATATGGGAAGTTTAGCGGAACTTTAAGGAATTTTGAAAGTACATAAAATTAATTAAATTTTAATTGAATTCGTTAGCTAAGTACTCCACTGCAAATGACCTATACTCAGTTTGGGGATTTACTCCGCGAAACGACTTAAAAATGCACTTAAAGTTGCACTTTTGTTTCATAATTTTTTTTTCTAAGAAATATAATTTGGATTCTTTAAAAAATAGCGTGGCGCGGACAAATGGCAAGTCAGTATGCCATGATTTATTTTTCTTAATATTTTACAAAACAGTTATGATATTTTACTCTTTAAAAAAATGCAAAAAAACTCTTATTGTTTCCATGCAATTTTAATCGGAAAGAAGTGCTTTTTTGAAGTTTTCAAAATTATTTTACATTATACATTCCCGTTTTAAGATATACTCGTATGTATATGCCTATAAGATTGGGGTCTCATCTGTTCGCAAAGCCATAAAACAGCTGCGGTAACGTGCGTTCTTCGGAGAAATTCAAGTTTTTTTAAAATGACTTCGGAAATTTTATTTAATTGCATTTTCCAAAGTGGAAGGTAAACGCGGCGATGAACGCCGTTGTTGACTGTGTTTTGAAGAAATGGACTCACTAATTTTAACAAATGATGATTTCTGTTAAATTAAGAATCCTCTCGGATTTTGTTATAGTTTTGACCTGTTAATGTTGGTGATTTATATATAGTGCAACATTTTTAAATGCTGTGGTGCAAATACCAGTATACGTTAAAAATTGTAATGCAGTTCCAACATGAACTTGATCTGAGAAACATTAGGTGTGTTCGTTTACTCAATAATTTGTACAAATTCGTACAAGTCCAGTAACTTCTTGCAATCGACTAAGCTCTTTTGAATTATACTTTAGAGTAAACGAACAACATCCGGTAACAATTTGTACAAATTTTGAGTAAACGAACACACATATTAATAATAAAATTAATGGTACAGACCTGCTAAATAGCCCAATAAACATTATAGATACAAATGAAAACAAAAAATTATTGACTTGAAAATGAAAACAAAAAATTATTGACTTGAAAATTTTGCCATTTAAGGTGAAGATCATTTTTAGTATTAATTTTTAATTAATTTCTCGTTGGAAATTAATAATGCATCTGTTCAGTAATTGTATGGCTTTCATTACAAACGCTTAGCGTAGTCTGAAAGTTATGAGTTTGGCTCTGAACACTAACACGCCGTGACAACACTTTTTTCCTTGTGTTTTTTACCAAAAGGCGAAACATCCCAGTAGGAAATTGAATCTGCGATGATCATTTCATCAACGAAAAATTTCAAAATTGTCTTTAAACAAGACTGTGTCACCAAATTTGTCAGTCTTCCATGTGTGATGTGTGACATTCTGAACGAAAATGTCTTGCAATGTGCCCTGGTACAAGTTAATATTCAATCTATCGTCCATGAAGACAACTTCGCTTACCTTGTCGCTCAACTTATCGTTCACGAGTTTTGCGACATTTGTGTGAAAATGTCGTAGATGATCGCAAAGGGCTGTCGTCGAGCCGTCTTCAATAGATTGGAGACAACTTTGAAGACACATAGAAGACAACTTCCAACTTGGATGTCATGTCACATAGTGGTAGGTGTGTGGGTTCGAGTCGTCGGCTTTCCTTTTTCAGATGCACTATTGATCATAAAGCTCGAATTCCAACAAGAAATTAATTAAAAAATATTGACATTTTACTCCTTAATGGATGTGGAGGGTTGTGAGGCTTCATCCAGAAGTGGACCTATCCCAGCAAAATGTTCGATGCCAAGGATGCTATTGAATCATGGGTGCAAGTGATCTGGCATGTCATCTTTTTAGCATTTTCACTCATGAATTTTATATGAGCGTGACCACCATAAGATGACATTCATTTTCGGATCTTAAGATGACATTCATTGTCGGTTCCTAAGCATGTCATTTTGACCAATGCTTTGACATGTAATTTTCACCAACCCTTTGGCATGACATTTTCATGTCTTGTTTGGAAAATGGAAAATTCTGTATTGAAATATGATTTTCATGACAAACCAAACTCTTTATTAATTCAAACTAATTCATGAAATAACTAGAACTAATTAATCAGCATAAAGTTTACACCCAAAATTTCAATTTAATCACCGCCGCTGCACCGCAACAGAGTTTACTTCGTCCACTCTCAGCCACTTATTTTGTTTCATCTTACAAAAGCTTTTCTATTATCTTCTCATCACCAGTTCAGATTTCGACATGGAATCCAACAGCACTTCTTTATGAATTTCTAGTTCGTGAACCTACATTTAATTTGTAATTTTGTAATTTTATAACAACAATTTTGGAAATGTATACTCTTTTGTTTTGATGTCGCTACAAGTAGGGATGTACAAATCGACTTATTTGTTTATAGTGATCTGTACAAATGATTCAAATGCTGATGAAAAGATCGGATCTTTCACGACTTCCTTTGCATGGGTTTAAATGCTAATGAAAAGATCGGATCTTTCACGACTTGCTTTGAACCAATGCAAAATATGCCATGAAATCACGTCATCGCATAGAACCCCTTCCTTCAAATTTTGCTGGGATGTTGACAGCTTTTATGTGAGGAGGATTTTTATTCGCTAACATCTAAAACTTTACATTTACATCAAAATCTGTTGCGATTTCTGTCTTCAACATTTAAAATACCTAATATGAGGACACCTGTCATATGGGGGCTATACCAAAAACGGGTACCTACGATGTTAATATTTCGCACAGAGGTGTTCTATCTACGAAGAAAATATAATGCCAAAATAAACCAAAATTGGAAAATGTGTCTGTAACATTTAAAATATGTCCCATCGACCGGTACCGTTCAATGGGGTCTATAACAAAACGCGAACCTATATTGAAAATATATTGAAAATATAGTTTTCTATCCGCTGAAAACTCAATATACCAATTTGCAGCAAAATCGATTCAAAAATGAATGTAAAACGTAAAAACGACAGCCGCCGTTACATGAACGCTACGGGAAACCGTGGGCCTATGTGGCCCAATTTGAGCCCCACACTATCCACTAATATAAGAAAAATTTTTGCAAAATTTTAGGAATCTTTACTTTAAAAGTTATTAGTAAAGTTCCGCTAAAGTGATCATATTTCGCACTGTGCGTCGATCGGTCTCGGCGATAAGCAGTAGGGATGTTTCTGGAACAATTATGTATATCATTTTACATTTCTAATAAAAGTTCCAAAATTGCAAAATTGACATTGGTAGCACCTTCTGATACATCTATAAATTTTCTTTGAATATCAGGTTCCTTTTTGGAATAAACCTAATATAAATATATATCGCTGCAAATACACCCAATTACAATGCAATTTGCCATATCTGATCTTGAAGTTTGCGACAGACGGACACTGCCCCAATTTTATTGAACACTACAAATGCTATATACAAATTTTAAAATGTAACATTGTGAGTACTTGTACCATACATATGCTTGGAAATGCACGCGATTTTGTGCTTTTTAGGGTATTTCGAAAATAGTTCATTGTGGATATATATTGCGATATCAAAAATATATTTTAACCGGTAAAAACCAACAAATAATGAGTAAACATTCAAATAATTTGCATGCAAACAAATTGATGACTCCCAAAAGTATTCATATTTATTTATTCGGCAGGAGTGGGTTGGTGCCATCACCAAAATTAATATTTCAAAAAAACTCGGCGAAGCGATCCCATGCTGCAATATATATATCGTCTGCTCCGTCGGAAAAGGTCGTAAGTCCCTCTCAATAAATTTTTCAGGAGAAAGTAAAAACATTCCAGCGCTTTCTGTATTAAAGATTTTATTATGGTGGTAAAAGCAGTGCTCTTCGTTCATTTATTCCGCTACAATACCTGTACTTTGTTTGATAAAATTCCGTCGCGTTTGGGAGATAATTTGATGTCTTTGGACTTACGACCTTTTCCTTGTACAGTTTTGTATTTTTGTAGGGACTTACGACATTTTCCAACAATTTACGGACGTTTTTAAAATAAAATATTTATACTTTACAAAACAATATTCGCGTAACATCGCGAAGTATTCGTCGTAGACCCCCTCCCCTTGCTATTTTTTCATATCTTGACGAGATAAGGCGATCTAGATATGTGTGTCCGTCCATCCATTCACAATTTTAATAAAACTCCAGGCCTCAATTCTGTACCGATCGTCACGAAATTTTGTGGAGAGGTCGGGTTCCGACCAGAAGTGCCCCATTAGATGTTGGTTATGATCGAAAGGTGTGAAATGGACCAAACCCTCAATTTTTTCCAAACTTTGAAGCTGTCCTGTAGATCGCAGTAATATTCCGATCGGCGCTTGCAATTTCACCTGGTGATGTACCCTTAATCCGGGGTACATATTTTAGCAATAAGACCCGACCACTCCCACTTTCTTAAATATGCTACAAATCAATGGAAATACCATATGTTATCGATAGCTATAGGTATATAAGATACATTATATAAAGGTGGACACAGTCGGTATGAGTCAAGTCATCAGTTATTTGTCGGTATGTTAAAATCGCATATCGACAACATTTCTGAAGATTTATATACACTCCACCATAATATGGAGGGTATAATTAAATTTGTTATTCAGTTTGTAACATATCGATATATTCAGCGGAGACCCTATAAATTATATATATTCTTGATCGGAGTAAAATTCTAAGTCGGTATAACCATGACCGTCTGTCCGTCTTTTGAAATTAAGATACAGCTCCCAATTTTTAATATAGATCTTCGTGATTTGGTATAGAAGCTTCTATTACTTCTAGCATGTTTGGTATTGAAAAGGGTGTATATTAGGGTTATGACTTTTTGACATTTTTTCTCAAAAACGATTTCCTGTAGCAGGGATGAATGAACTTTTGCCTAATAATCACTACGCTATCGTTTATTCCATTGAAATATAAAAAAGTTCACGCACAAATCGATTTTAAAAATATAATTTTTTGAAAAAATGTATGAAATGAAATTTTTTTTTCAAAAATTATTTTTTATTGCACTAATGAATAAATATAAGCCTACTAATAACTATAATAATGTTTATTTCATTCAAGTATTGAAAAAGGTCATCATCCACAAACCACTTTGAAAAATTTTTAAATTTTTTTTTGTTAAAAAATTATATCTTTAAATAAAAGCGTTTACGACATTTTTACTATTCTCAGAATTGAAGAAAATTAGTGAGAAATAAATGTTATGTCAGTTTAATTATCTCATGTGATTCTAAAGTTTAATATTAAGTGTATATCTGCTTACAGTGACTTCAAAAAATTGTCCATAATTTTGATAAAATTCAAATTTTAAAATCATTTTGTGCGTAAGGTTTTTTCACCGAATCACCTTATAATTATGATTTTATGTAATCTTATGGCAAAACTCATCACGCTATGATACAGGGATATGAGGTTTGTAAAAAAGTCATAACCCTAGTGTATATCGGTCCACGTTTTGATATAGGATTTAGCTTCATTATTCCATCAAATTTGGTATTTAGTCTTCGTTGGGGTATACATCTTTCCTCTAGAATGTTGTCTGTATAGGTCCACGCCTTCATATAGCCCATAGAACGCTGCCTCCCAAATTTCGGTATTTTGAAGGTTAGCCACATTGTTTTACCGAAATCGCTGAAATTTGATATTTAATCTACTTCATAAACGAAAGGAAACTAATTGAGGTAAAATTCAATACAATACATGATGGAGGGTATAACAAGTTCGGCCTGGCCGATTTTAACGACGTTCTTACTTGTTATTGATAGTCACTTGCATATCCTAACTAGTTTGTTATGCAAAAACAAGTAAGAAAAGTCTATAGTCGGACGGAGCCGACCATGGGATACCCTATACCACTATCCCTGGACAATCGCTCTCCACGGAGATTCTTTTCAATGATTGTGAAAATTTAATTATCAAATATCAGAGATGTAATGTATAATACGTAGGACCAAAACCAAAAAACTATCTAGCATGACAAAGACATTTTTGAAAGATCCGATATTTTCATTAGCATTTGAACCAATGCGAAGGAAGTCGTAAAATATCCGATCTTTTCATCAGCATTTGAACCCATGCAGAGGAAGTCGTGAAAGATCCGATATTTTCATCATCATTTGAACCCATTCCATCGATCCAATGAGATGAATTTTGTGTTTTGATTCATAAAATTTTTTCTAAATATATAAGATTAATTACACTGGTCAACACGACTTTTGTTTCCACCAAAGTTGTTGTTGTTTCTAAATGAAATCGGCGAGTTATTTTCAAATCCGGTCTCGGTTTTTCTCCATCAGCTCTTGTTCTTGAGATATAGCTCAAAATCGGTTTTTACGAGTTTTACCCAGAATTTCGTTGTTTCCGGATACTAACAAATATTTTTTGTTGGTTTTTCGACACTAATATATTAAAGAGATGTTGTGCGTTCGATAAAAACAGTTTTTGAAATTATTATAGTGAGTATATATCAAAAAATATAGAAAACATACGACGGACCTTGTAAAAATTGCATATTTTGAGTAGTTTAAGCTGTGATTACGTCATCGGGGGAAGTCATAGGATCTTCATATTGCATACCGGATATGCTTAGGGTGTCTACTATATAGTCCCGTATTCAAATATATTATATATAGTTCATAGCGGCCATGAGTCGGCCATAACCTAAAAATCGTCAAGAAGACTGCTAAAGGGATATCATTTACCAGTGATATCATTACCACATAAGCTACTTACTTTTCCTTAGCAATCTTCATGATGATTTTTAGGTTATGACCGAATCATGGGCGCCATGAACTTTATATTATATATGTGAATACTGGACCCTATAGTAGACACCCTAAGCATATCCGGTATGCCATATGAAGATCCTATGGCTTCCCCCGATGACGTAATCACAGCTTTAAGTACTCAAAATATGCAATTTTTACAAGGTCCGTCGTATGTTTTCTATATTTTTTGATATATACTCACTATAATAATTTCAAAAACTGTTTTTATCGAACGCACAACATCTCTTTAATATATTAGTGTCGAAAAACCAACAAAAAATATTTGTTAGTATCCGGAAACAACGAAATTCTGGGTAAAACTCGTAAAAACCGATTTTGAGCTATATCTCAAGAACAAGAGCTGATGGAGAAAAACCGAGATCGGATTTGAAAATAACTCGCCGATTTCATTTAGAAACAACAACAACTTCGGTTGAAACATTCAACTTTTTCAATTTTGTTGAGCAGTGTTATTTACAATAGGCTTGATGTTTTCGGAGACTCGAAATCGCAACCAACGTTGTTAAAACTCTCGTCGTAATGATAATGTCTTTGCCATGCTTTGGTGAAAATGACATTCCAAAGCATTGGTGGAAATGACATGCCAAAGCATTGGTGAAAATGACATGTCAAAGCATTTGTGTAAATTGCATGCTTTGCATCCAAAAATGAATAGCATCTTTTGAGGTCCACGCTCATATAAAATTCATCGATGAAGATGCTAAAAAGATGACATGCCAGCTCACTTGCACCCATGATTGAATGGCATCTTTGGCATCGAACATTTTGCTGGGAATGTATTGAAACACACTTATGTATGTAGTACTACTACTTCCGTTGTTTAACCGCTACGTTATTGAAATTTTTACCAATTTCACACAAAAGTTTCAGTCCATTAAACCCGCTAAGTATTATCTGATCTTCACGTTGGTTTGTAAGCTTCTTCTTCTTCTTCATCATAAACTCAAACTTTGTTTAAAATTTTGCAGAGCCGCTACAAAATTGGTTAAAATTTTGGTTTTGGTCCATTTCATCCCCTGAACATTTCACGATCATCACCAAAAACTAATCATTTATATTCTGGCCCGAACCCAATCTCCTTAAAAAATTTGTTACAATCGGTCCATAATTGCGGCCTTAAGCTTGTTTACAATTTTTAATGGACGGACACACATCACTAAATCGCTTTATCTTGTCGAGATATGAATTTTGGCATACCAAATAAGGGGTCTAGGACGAATATTTCGTGGTGTTACATAAACTTTTGGAGAGAAAATATGTAGCATGGGATAAAAATGTGGTTCTCTACACAGAACCCATTATATATTAGGCAGTAGGCCCGTTATCAAGCAAACACTTTATTGCAATTTACATCAGAGGAAAGGTCAGTAGTTTTTTTCCATATGTAGGCTACTTTGCGAAATATATATGTCCTCAAGGAATTAAAATATCGACCAAAAATAAAATTTTTATATTTTTCATACAAAAGTAATGGTCCATTTCACCTGCTAAAGAATATCAGATCATCGTTCAAAATTGTAGGCATCTTTTTCGACCTATACTCTTACCCGGTGCAAAATTTCGTGACTATTGATGTATAATTGCGACTTCTAGAGAGTTTATAATTACACTACAAACAAATAACGGAATATATTAGGCTGCAACTCTGTTATCTGATCATGCACACCAACATAATTGGCATCAATTGAAAGGTCAAGCGTACCACTTTCAAGTATATCTCACTTGTCCGGAATGTCACTTCCAGGAATTAAGATATAAGCTGTATATTAAAAATTTTCACAATTTTCACACAAAAGTTTTGGTCCATATAACCCTCTAAATATTATCCGATCGCCATCTCAAATTGCAAGCTTCTCCTTTGTGATATACTCTTACCTTATTTAAAATTACGAGTTGATCGGACTATTATTGAGACCTACAGAGCCGCTAGAAAATTGGATAAATATTATGTTTTTGGTCCATTTCACCCGGTAAATATTTCACGATCATCACCAATAAGAATAGGGATCTATTCTGATCTGAACCCGACCTCCATACAAAATTTCGTGACGATCGGTCCATAATTGCGGCCTGGAGCGTGTTTACAATTTATAGTGGACAGACGGACTGACGGACGGACACACATCTCAAAATCGTTTTATATCGTCGAGATATGAAGAATGGTATACCACAATGGGGGTCTCCGACGAATATTTCGAGGTGTTACATGAATTTTTACCAAAACAAACTTATAATACCCTTTTCCACATTGTGGTATAGGGTATAAATATAATTGACATAAGAAAAGGTAACATAAACTGTTTCAAGGGCCAGCAACGTGGACCGGTTCGGCTAATATTTAGTGTGTTTAGTGTACGTGGTTTCTTAGCTACATTGTAATCCCAAATAGTGTCCTTTTTTGTATTCCCAAGTATTTCTGCCCCAACTCCCTGCGTCTTTTGTTTTTGTTTGCAAACCATGTAGAATCTTCAGCATGTAATGTCGTCCGGCGTTTAGGAAGTATATCATCACAGCTTTCAGAATCACTGTGAAAACCATAGGGAACTAGACCCATGACACCATCGTCTAATTCCATTCCAAATTCATACTGATTTCAATCAATTATTATTTTAGAATCATTTAATAATATAAACATTGCACTTACCCGTCCGTTAGAAGGTATTACTTTATTGAATTCAGAATACAAACTAATCTCGTTATGTGAGTAAATGTCCCTAGAGAAACCACAAATTACCAGTTGTTAAAGTTAAGTTAGATATACGACAGTAAAAACAGTAACAATTTTGATTTTTTTTTAAAAATGTTTCAATATATGAGGTATTTGAACACAAACAGCATCCAAATTGTATCAATGAAAAGGCCAGAAGTCCATCTTTCATAATCAGTTCGCTTATAGGGGAAAATAGATTTCAAATGTTAATTTTCGTTGCAATATAGAAATTATCACATTTTTGTGCAACAGCTAGGTCCACAGGCTCCGCTAAATATCGTCCGATTATCATCCAAAGGTGTAGGCTAGTTATTTACATTGTACCTCAACCATGGATGACGTTAAACATTATATCTGAACTACATTAGCTGTAGTATTCTTTTAAAGTATACATTTTCCTGTGGACTTACGACATTTTCGTACTCAAATTTTTACGTTTTGTAGACTTACGACCTTTTCCGACAGGGGCAAAACGTATAGAAAAACGCGACATACTACCATTTTCTTGGAATCATACGACGTGTTTTGACTTGTACTATCATCCTGTAACAAAAACGCGGTTTCCACAAAAAGTGGACATACGACCTTTTCCGACGGAGCAGACGATATGTATAAAAAATTCTATTGGGCAATTAATATGCTAGGTCTCCACGTAATTTGCAATAATGTTGTGAATTTCTCTATTTCCTCCATGAATCTATTGTAGCATGGAGGAAAATGTTGTATTCTACACAAAACCTATTATATATTAGGCAGTAGGGCCGTTAGTTACCCAGGAGACATATTATTGCAATTTGCATCAGGGTAAAGGTCAGTAGTTCTTTTTCCATATGTAGGCTACTTTGCTGGTTTATGCCCTCCATACCAAAGTAATGGTCCATTTAACCCATTAGATAATATGAGAACATCATCCAAGATTATAGGCATGTTCTTCGACCTAAACTCTTACATCGCACGTTGGGGCAAGATTGAAAAAACGGGTCTTTATTGAAAAATTGAAACACAAATTTTTGATAATCTGTCTTAAAAGGGTTAACGAGTACAAAATTCTACCTCACTAGCCAAAATAGCAAAGTCGTATGTTGTTTACTTTTCGTGTAGCACAGCGTTAAAGTTGAACATATTTTTAAAATTTAAAAAACTTGTGAAAAGTATTAAATTTTGCTGCTTTTAAATCGCCATAATGTAGTTTTTGCTACATAAACTTGGCATTTTCTAAATGGATATTTCAAACAGAGGTAATTCTTAATATTTTAGGAAAAAAATGTTCTGAAAAAGTCTTGTAGAAATGTGTTTAAAAATTCGTCAAAATGTATCCAGATTATGCATAATTTTGAAATGTATTGGAGTATTAAGAAAAAGAGTGTCGAAAAGGTAGTGAGAATTTTTTTTTTGTATTTTTTTCTTGGTTGTTGTCTTTGATATTGCGCAAACAAACTTGCGTCTTGCTTGCGCATTTTGAGTTATGCCAAAAATGGTGGAAATATCCTTGGATCAAATTTTTGCATTTTGGGGTTTTGTCTTCATTTTCTCTAATATTGTTGTACAGTATGTCGTGTTTTGGCTTAATGTCTGTGTTCACCCTACATAAGACAATGTGTGCACGTCCACCATTAGGTTATAGGTACTATATATAATGATTTATATGAAATTATGGCGATGCACAAGGGGTGAAATCGCAAAAAATGGAGGTATAACATGGTAATATGTTACAAAATTCTAAATCTCTAACCAAAATGTCAAGATCATATATTGTTTACTTCTACAGTTACACTGTGTTAAAGTTAAAGAATTTTTAATAATTTGAAGAGCACCATAAAAAATTAAATTTTTTTGTGTATATATTTTAGAATGAAGTCGTCATCTTCAGATAGATATTAGAATCTTAGAAAAATATATTTATGACAAAAGAAGTTTAGAAACATATTAAAAATTAATTTAAAATTTATCTATTTTTCCCCTATTTTTGAATAGTATTTAGAGTTAAAAAAAGTAGCGGAATATTTTATATGGGGGTTATTCCAAATCGAGAATATATGGAGATGATGTTTGATAAAAATATTTTCAATCCCTTCAAAATGCACAATTTACAATTTGAGCCAGTTTAGTTGCAATATATGCCTAAAATGTTCGAAATCCCCCAAATTTGACTGTACCTCTATATGGCGGCTATACCAAAACTTTGACCTATATTGACAATTTTTCGCACGATGAATTCATAGGCATTCAGAACTATAAATTCTAACTTACAGATAAATATACTAAAAAATGTGATCAAGACCCCCGAAAAACATAAAATCGGGAGATACCCTTGTATGGGAGCTACACGAAAATATTGGCCTAACTTTATATTTTTTTGCCAAATATTATCTTAATTAATAATTAAGCATATTGGAAGATTTTAGATTAATCAAATAAGAAATGTATACAAAACCGTAAAAACACTTCATAGTTTCTATGGTATCCATTTATGAGGGCTTCGAATATGCATCTCCAATCCCAAAATTTTCACCAAAACTGTGTTCCGTTATATTGATTGAGGTGTAAACATTCGAAAAATATTAAGATTTTATCACCCAAATGCTTCCCTGAATTAATCTCCGTTTTTTTCACACAAAAGTCCTGGTCCATTTAACCCTCTAAATATTATCTGATCTCTACTCAAATTGCAGCTTCTTCTTTGTCATATACTCTTACCTTAGTTAAAATTTCGAGACGATCGGCCTATTATTGCGACCTACAGATCAGCTACAAATTCAGATAAAAATTGCTTTTTTGGTACATTTCACCCACTAAATATTTCACGATGATCACCAATAACAATAGGTGTCTATTCTGGTCTGAACCCGTCCTCCATGCAAAATTTCCTGACGATCGGTCCATAATTGCGGCCTGGAGTTTGATTACAATTTATAATGGACAAACGGACGGACGGACACACATCTCACAATCGCTTTATCTCGTCGAGATATGAAGATTGGTATACCACATTGTGCGTCTAGGACCGTTATTTCGCGGTGTTACATGAATTTTTCCCAAAACAAACTTATAAAAAAAAGTTACGACAAACCACTTTGATTTTTTTTTTGCTAAAAAATACTATGAAATGAAAAAAAAAATGCTCAAAAAATGATTTCCCGTTGCACGAATGAATGACCGTTTGCCTATTAATAACTAAAATAACTGTTATACCATTTAAATATTGAAAAAGGTCACGCACCAACCACTTTCACTTGATATGATATATGGAATAAAGTTATATATGATATTGCGATAAAATTGTGAGAAACAAAAGCTTATGTCATTTTGGTTATGTGGTGTGGTCTTAAAACTTGTTTCGAGTTATAATGTGCTTAAAGTGAGTCCAAATTTTTTTCAAAAAAATCTCATGTTTGAAACTTTAAAAGCTTTTTGTGTGTGACCTTTTTTATCGTATCACCTTATAATTAGATTTTATTTAATCTTAGGTAAAAGCTCATCAAAATTTGATACAGGGATACGAGGTTGTAAAAAAGTGATAACCCTAATGTACGTATATTTTACGTATATAATATTTTAAGAATTACAAATCAACCGAACGATTATGCTTAGACCTCTCATAAACATACTGACCAATTTCATTTTCCTAAAATATAAGATATGTATTCTAATTGAATTGACTTTTCAGAATTCGAATTTGAGCGAATGTGGCAAGTATATATATTACATCTTCTCGATTTAAAAATATACACATGCATGTCTTTAACCAAGGCCTTGCGGAAGGCATTCAAAATCACCAACTATTTTAAAGAAAACCTTTGTACGAGTTCATAGAAGTGTGCTTTTATTCTTGCATAAAATCTACATACATATGAACATATGTATGTAAATGTACACAAGTACAAACATATTTATGCATGCGTTTCATGTGTTAAGCATGTTGAAGTTAATGTAGAGAAGTGTTTGTATTATTTCTTTTCAAAATCAGAAAACCGGATGCTCATTAACGCAGCTTGAGTGTGTTGTGTGAAAATGTTTTTATAGTTTATGCAAATGTTTCAAAGTACCTTGTCTGTGTATGTGAGTGTATGTGTATGGGTGGCTGTTCTATTTGCATTTAAATACCCAGCAAACCAAATGTCGAATATCAAAGCAGAATGTTTGATGACGCAGAAATTTCTTTAGTTTATTTTCTTTTGAATTCCGTCTTTTGTTTGCAGGCAGGTCGATTTAGAAGATAAAATTTGGCCCCAGGTGGATGGAAGAAAGGGAATAAGAAATGGAGTAGTTATGCGTTTTTGTCAAGAGTATCTATGTCGTATCTACTCAGTAGTGAGCCTCTTGTTGCATCAGACGGTGCTCTTGAAGCAAATTTAAATGGAAGGTGCTTACACCTTGGAAGTTTTTGCGGATTCTGAAACTATAATGTTCATAGATGAGAAAAATAAAAAACTACAGTCAATACATTGTCCCAATTTGAACTTATGTATCTCAATAACGGTAAAATCTACGAAAGTTCCATAATGGTCAATCTTGTAAAGAATTTGCATAGCTACAACATCTGTCTTAGTCCGATTTAGATAGGATTTGCGGTTTTCAAGCAAAATCGTTATAACCTAAACAACCCTTAAAAATTATATCTTGAATCGCGATTTATTTAAAAAGCGCTCCGGCGATTTTTTTAGTTTTTTGATTTTTCCCATCTATGAACATTGTAGTTTCAGAATCCGCAAAAACTTCCGAGGTGTAAGCACCTTCCATTTAAATTTGCTTCAAGAGCACCGTGATCTGCAAAGTAGATGCTCGACAGTCTCTTTCTCTTCTGCTTCTCCACATAGTCGCAGTATTCGGCGCCTCTGTCATCTAATCATAGAGTTAGAGATCTAACCCTACAGACAGCCGCAATAAATTTCGCATTCTCATCCCAAATCCCTACTAATCGAATGAGAAATCATCCCAGAAAGACAGGTGTCCTCATAGCAAATCGGGAGAGTTTTGGTAAGTTCATCCACTGCTCTCTCGACTTACGCTACTTAGTGCAAACTATTGATTTCCCACAATTTTAAAGCCACAAGGCATCTGCATTTATCGCAATTCGTTCTTCTTATATCGAGAGTTATCGTGCGCTCCAGCCAGACAGACAGGCGGACGGACGGACATGTCAAAATCGACTCCAAATTGTCTGAAGCAGATATCGTCCAAACATACTTGGGATCTAAAACCATTATTTCGATGAGGCACATTTTTGATCGTGTCAAGGTATATATACCATCTGTAGCATAAGGGCTGAGGGTATTATTACTTCCCTCTTCTTTTATGCAGGAAAGTTAGTGTGGTAGCCCTGTTGCATATTCTTAAAATACTTTGTATCACTGCCCTCTCAGTGGAAGTGGCGAGCATTCGCTTCGCATCCAAGTATTACCAGAAGTATGCTTCCCACCTAACAACTCCTTCGTGACTTTGCTTTGTGGCTCGTGGGCTTTTTACGGCATTTAAATCAAACAGCAACATGGTTAAAGGTCTGCTGCGTATTCCCTAGGTCTTGCCGTTTAGCCAACTTACCTTATCATCTTCTTTCAGCAACTGGTAGGTTCAATGAACCTAAGAATGCCTTATTCCCGCTGGCCGAACAGTATGTTGCTGTGATGCAAAAATCGGGATGTCCCTCGATCAGCAACCTATGTCTATCATTGATACATTCCTACGCCACGGCGGTTATTCCATGTACCGGATTGACTCGGAGGAATTTTCAACCAGAGGACGTCTGTAAATATGTATGTATGTGTCTGTATTCGTATATTGATAACTATAGGTGGGGTAATATATCCCGGGAAGTCTCAGACCATCTTTCGATCGCCTTACTTTTCTTAATAATGGAAAAGCTGATGGACAAGGGTTCAGATAATTTACGTATCACCGCTCGAGAGAGCTGCCCATTGCTTCCTATCCTCGGATAGCTGAAAATATTTTGCTGTTCGAATATCCGAAATCATACCGAAATTTCACAGCAGAGGCGAACGGGCTTGCAAATGAGTTTAACTAGTTTCGTCGTACGAACCCTGATGATCCAAGAGTTAGGAAATTTACTCTTTAAATAATAAGCGGAAAAAGTGACTAGACAATCTGAAACAATGCAACGTTGGAATAGGATAAGAAGCATGTACCACCAAATTTTACGTTGAGCGATGTTGCAGACGTCATCTGGAACACGAAATCATCCCAAGCATCGGACCCACTCAGTATCTCAATGGTATATAATGCTTAGTTAACTGGATGAACCCGTGGTTGAGTATTTAGCAAATGTCCTCAATCTATTGTTTACCTCCAATATTGTACCAGAAGCCTCGAAAGTTGACATGGTGGTCCCACTACTGAAGCCAGGCAAGGACGAGAGCAGAGTTGGATCGTATAGGCCGATCTCCTTCTTGACGCCATTAGCAAAGGCTCTAGATGCCCTACTCCACCCAATTATGAGAAACAGCTACCCAGTTGTCCAGTAGCCCCCAAATAAAGAAAAATGCACAGCTCCACAGCAGCATTACCCGTCCAGGTGTCTTGATTCCGTCCACTAACTACCACTAGATATTGCGTATAACGTTCGACATCATGTTTAAGTTGTCCGCGTATGCCACAGCTATTTACGACAAGAGGTTCTCAAGTTGCGGCAGGCAGCACTTGAGGTGCTGACAAAGAAACCTTATTGACCTCTTTTGAAGCAATATACCGGTCTGTAATAAACTATGCGGCGCCAGTATGCAAATGTTAGCGCTACGCAGTTGAATAATAGTCAAACCTGCCAGAATGCCAACAGGGTGTAGATCTTCATGAGGGGGAAGTAGATTTTACTGGTATATCGGCATAACAAAATGTTGTCGACGCAGAACCTGGTTGGCGTTTACCACCTTGAGCATCCCTGCCACGATCCCATGCGGGATCTACATGATCTATAGACAGAGGTCCAAAGGTGTGAATGCTGTACTAGGAGACCACCCTACATTCTTCGCAGCAGCCAAGGCAAACATAAGTGGTTTTAGCCCAGTTAAGACCTTGACGATACTGCCGCCTAAATTCTTATTGGATCCGAATCGATGGCACGATACCTAACACAAGCCCTGCATGTGGAATGGGGGTAAGTGGGGAATGCAGGGATCGCAACACCTTCTCAGCGCCCACCGGTTAAGACTGAGTTGTTACTACAGGGTTCCCCTTTGAGGTAGATAGGATAACCGTTCCAAGTTACGGATTTGTTAATAACTGTATTGACAACAGGTTCCCACGGTCATCATCTACATAAGTTTTTTTTTTCTTTTGGAATAGCATTAGTAAGAGGTTCCCTCTTAGCAAGGGAGGATAGCTCCTTTCGAACTTTCTCATCAACTTGAAGTGAAATCCCTTTCGCTGATGGTATTCAGATCCTTACTGACATACCGACTGCATTATGTAGGTCTGTAATTTTTATAGGTCAGAGGTATGGGAAATGATGCGTATTTTTTGAGGATTCTCCCGTAGCAATTTCCTCCTCCAATACTTCCTGCCAAGTTTATCAGATACATACAAGTCAGGTCCGCTGGACATGTCAGTTGAGCATCCATTGCAATGGATTGGGTGTAGTATCTTAAAAGGAATCATGAACCACTATTGTGTCTATAGCTTACTTCTTTTCCGTCAATGATAAATTACCCCAAACGTCTATAACTGTGGTGGACTTTCTCCTCGATAAGGTTAAGGAGCACCCTGTTTTGTCTATTTAAACTGTCATCATTGTCGTCGAGTTCCGAGATTTCACCCATAACTACAGTCCGTTTGTATTATTGTAATTATCCATATTTTTAATGGATCCTGGCCGAATTTTTTGAACTTATATAGAATAATTAGTTTTCTTTCTATTATGAACGTACCAAGGCTCACTGTACAAATAGCTTTTGTACATATGTACATATATTCGGCTCATTACGAGGCGCTGGAAATTCTTACAATAAAAATTAAATCTTCGTATGGATTTTCCCGTGGCCTAACAAAATATTCAGCTTTTTAGAGATTTACGACATATGTTTCCATAGTTTTTATCAATTGTAGAAATTTCTTTAGGAAGCATATGGTAAACAGAATGTTGGGTTTGGCTGTTGCATATGATAACGCAAAACGATAATAAATATTTTATTTTATGTTTGGACATATGTTTTTGGCGAAGAAGTTTTGTGACCATTGTTAACCTCAAATATCGAATTGCAGATATTTGGGTCAAAAATTGTAGCTATTAAAACATAGACCTATGTTGACAATTTATATGGGGGGGGGGGGGGGGGGCTATACAAAAACATGTATCCATGTCGACAGTTTTTGGTGGAGATGTTGTGTGACCACTGGGAACATCAAATGTCGACTTACAAATAGTTCGGTCAACAATTTTAGCTAAAATCCTCAAACTACCGAAAATCGGGAGGTACCGTCATATGGGGGCTATACCAAAACATGGACCTATATTGACAGTTTTTGGTGGAGATATTTTGTGAACACTGGAAACCTCAAACATCAAATTACAGGTAGTTCGTTCCAAATTGTAGCTGAAATCCTAAAAATACAGAAAATCGGGAGGTACCGTTATATGAGGGCTATAACAAAACATGGAGCTATGTTTACAGTTTTTGTTGAAGATATATTGTTGTTACTAGGAACCTCAACTGTCAAAAATTTTATCTAAAATCCTCAAAATACCGAAAATTGGGAGCCCATCATCGAACTTGACATATGGAAAAAACACTCGAGTGCAAAAATATAGCGCTCTAGATTAATTATTGCAAACGCTAGACTGATTACAACAGACGGACATGACTAGATCGTCTTAGAATTATATCCTATATATATATATATATATATATATATATGGTCGCAAATGATTAGTTCGATGTGTTACAAGCAGAAAAACAAACTTAATATACCCTCCATACTATGGTGGAGGGTATAAACATTTTATCTTCATTTCTTAACCACCAAACAGAACAAAACATGAGAACTCGTAACAATAGCAAAGTTACAAACCATTTTCACCAATACATTCATAATTTTCGCTATACATACACTCCGGTTCATCTGCATTTTCTAAAGAATCTTAAGAATCGTCATTCCGAATTCGTTCCGATTTCTAATGGATTTTCTAAGGGAATTTTTTTTCGGTTGATGTCGAAGAACCAAATGACTGGTCATAAAATTCGCATATACAATTTTACAATTTTTTTAATATAAATGCAACATAAAATAATTCAAGCTAGTGTTGATAGCTTCAACATACTTCTGCACATTGTTAATCATAAAATGATAACAACAGGCAAAATCATTAGAATAAATAGTACATTAAAAGAAAATTGTCTCTGAGTGGGGTTTGTTCAGTACAGTACGACACGTGTTGTGTCAATATCAAAGGCGTCAGCGTCAGAATTGTTTCCGATTTTTTTCAGAAAATCTGAACTTTTCTCCGAATTTTTCCAGAATTTCCTTCCGAATTCGGACGGATTTTCTTAAGAAAATCTAAATTTTTCATCGAATTTTCCATAATTTTTTTCCGAATTCTGTCAGAAAATCTAAATTTTTCTCCGAATTTTCCAAGAATTTACTTCCGAATACGGACCGAATTCGTCGCGAAACTCTAATATTTTTTATGAATTTCCTTAGAAAATTCTTTCCGAATTCGGTGACCACGTCCATACAACTTTCGTACCGAACTCGGTACGAATTCGGCATCAGAATCGGATATTTTTTCAGAAATTCTGTCCGAATTCGATACGAATTCGGAAAAAAATGTTAGCTGGGTGAAGAGAACCAACCAATATTTGTCTACAAATACAGTTATATCTGACAAAAGGAGAGGAATTGTAAATTATAATTTTGTGGACATGTAGAGTATATGGTAGCCGATATTTTCAATACCTAACATGTTTCACATATGCGTTATAAGGGTACTTTTTACTCGCTTTATGAAAAAATGTCAAAATATTAGCATTTTTTAATGGTTCACCAGGATAGAACCACCTTAAGAATTTACACAAATCCTTTGTTAGATGTGGTAAACGTTAACAAAAAACTATTTATAATTATAAATAAATGCCGTTAGTGTTGATTTCCAACAAATATTGTGCAAAAATTTGTATTACATCAAAATTTTCGGCATTGGCAAATCACCTATGTGTAATATAGGCGACATTTCATGAGTATTTTAGACATGAAAAACTTCTGTACTAGTGGTTTCGTAAGAGGTGCCGTGACATAGCTCCCCTTGGTTTGCGAACATAATTCCCAAATTTGTTGGGAGCTATGTCCGACCCCCCTCCCCACCCTAGCGGACATTAGTTCCAATTGGAGTTATGTCCGTTTTTAAAATTTAAGTGATTTTTAAAAAATAACTTTAATTGTTTAATCGATTTAAAATTGTTAAGAAAATTAAATACAAAATAAGTACAATACAAATCGAAATGTGTTCAAAATATTTTTTCGGTACTTATACTATGTGGAAAAGATGTGTGAACATCATAACCATCAAAATTAAACCCTTTCCTTTCGAAAAAATTAACGTCTGCCTTTCCCTATCGCTAAGCTGTTTCTTCACATCAAATGTCTTAGAACCTTTTGAAATTCCAAGGACTTGATGGTGAGATGGAGCGTTCGGTGGTGGAATTTTCTTTATTTTTTGGACCTGTAGATGTGCACAGCCAACGAAACTGGGTGGAACCCATCGATTTGCTTTCACTTTCGTGAGATAAAATATTAAATTTTGGATTGGAAAGGTAGAATTTTGAATTATCTTTACGATATTTCCTCTGTTTCGGACTCACCACCCTATCAAATGTGACTTTTTGTAATTTTATTGTAGTATAGAATTTGACTTTATAAATTATTTCTACCGATTTCTTCATAAAAATTTTTTTTGGAGCTCTAAGCCTCGATTTTCATCAAATTTCAAGACCCTAATACAAATTTTTGCACAATATTTGTTGGAAATCAACACTAACGGCATTTATTTATAATTATAAATAGTTTTTTTGTTAAAGTTTACCACATCGAACAAAGGATTTGTGTAAATTCTTAGGGTGGTTCTATCCTGGTGAACCATTAAAAATGCTAATATTTTGACATTTTTTCATAAAGCGAGTAAAAAGTACCGTTATAACGCATATGTGAAACATGTTAGGTATTGAAAATATCGGCTACTATATACTCTACATGTCCACAAAATTATAATTTACAATTCCTCTCCTTTCGTCAAATATAACGGTATTTGTAGACAAATATTGGTTGGTTATATTCAGATCAACCGGAGTGTATTTAAAAATGTATAAATGTATATATGAAAAAGGATTGCATTTTTGCTATTGTCTTGCCAATAATTTTAAAAATCATCATTTTGACGATTTTCCATTGTTGTAGCGCGTTCTCTCTATGGCGTAAAAACGTTTTTTTCTCTCGCTCTTGAGAGCGAGAACACGTGACAAACGTTGAAAATCATTTTAACAACAGAAATTTATTAATAACCATACAAAGATTTAAATAAATTATTTGTTTGAAATCGTTTATTGATCGCTTTTTAGTAACATGTTCAAATTTGATAAACATTTTCCCAATATATTCGAAATATTTTATCGCCATTCGACAAAAATATGGTGATAAAGCTCTTAATCAAAATTTTTGTGTAAAGGTGCCAACTGGTTGAAAACAATAGTTACGAAATTTTGTATGGAGGTCAGATTCCGACCAGAATAGACACCTATTCTTATTGTTGATCGTGAAATATTTAGCTTGTGAAATTGACCAAAAACAAGATTGTGGACTGATTTTGTAGCTGCTCTGTAGGTTACAATACTGGTCCTATCAGCGCGAAATTTTTAGTTAACATTGAGGTTATGACAGAGAAGAAGCTTGTAATTTAGTATGATGGTCAAATAATATTTAGCGGGTTACATAAACCAAAACTTTTCACACAAATTTGTAAAATTTATAGTATAACGACTATATCTCTATTCCTGGAATATATGCGTAGTCAGATAACAGAGATACAGCCTAATATGTACATGGATCTCACAGTTGTAATTGTGAGAATTGTTACTATAGATATAGTTCAATACCGACATATTCCAACAAATTACGGAAACAACATTTGAAAACCAACTCTTGACCACTCCCTTGATGTAAATTATATCATTTTAGCTCTAACATATATGTGGGTTCCTTTATCGCTTTGGTTTGTTGGTGAAGAACTACAATTACCTTCCATGCTACAAAAGGTCTCAATCATGATAAAAAAGTTTTAAATCGTGATAGAGAAACTCGCAGTTTTTAATTGACACAAATTACAAAGCTGTACACGGTCTTAAAGTAAAGTAATGCCTCGAAAACCTCAAGCCAACGTGGTGCAGTAATATGCATGTCCGAACTGCACTCGGGAGTTCTTAGATTCGATCCCTAACCAGAACATCAAAATTTTCGGCATTGGCAAATCACCTATGTGTAATATAGGCGACATTTCATGAGTATTTTAGACATGAAAAACTTCTGTACTAGTGGTTTCGTAAGAGGTGCCGTGACATAGCTCCCCTTGGTTTGCGAACATAATTCCCAAATTTGTTGGGAGCTATGTCCGACCCCCCTCCCCACCCTAGCGGACATTAGTCCCAATTGGAGTTATGTCCGTTTTTAAAATTTAAGTGATTTTTAAAAAATAACTTTAATTGTTTAATCGATTTAAAATTGTTAAGAAAATTAAATACAAAATAAGTACAATACAAATCGAAATGTGTTCAAAATTTGCCTTCAAACCTATTTTAAATGAAAAATTCTGGCCGCAGGAAAATAAAAAGTTTTTGCGAAAATATTTTTGAAAAAATCACGTGATTTTTCTACAAAAATATTTTCATTTTTATGAAAATGTTCAAATACTTTCTGAAAAAAAGAATTGTGCCGCAGTCGAACATATTTTTTAAAAAAAAAACTGCTCAAAATTTTCATAAAAAATATTTTCAGATTCACTTTGGCAGTTTTGTTGAGATGTATGTTTTACTTACTAATTGTATGTAAGTTAAGCTTAATCTCATATTTGTTGTTATGTGCATTCTCTGCAATGTGGAGACACATGACAGTGGGAGTAGTTTATTTGATTTACATATGCGGCTGCGAGAGTTTTTAGGTGTTTCGGTTGAATTCGCATTTAAACGAATTCATCAGTCACACTTATTCTTGAGCTCGAGTCGTCATAAAATTGGGGAAGGGTTCTTTGTTTCAATACAAAGAACTAAGGGAACTGATGAGTCCAAGTGGCGTTGGACGAAACTAGTATTCTCTGCCATCCCCAAAAGTAATCAATTTTAACTACACCCACTTTAAACTTGTTGTTTTTAAATTTGAAAACAACAAATATGACATTAAGCTTAACTTACATACAATTAGTAAGTAAAAGATATTTTCACTATTTAAGAAAATAAAAAAACGTCGTTTTTAAATAATTTTACGAAATCAGGAGGATTTTATGGATACATCAGCATTGGTTGGAACTTAGGCCTTCCCAAATGTATAATTCCGCTTAAATTCTAACTTCTACTCTGAAATTTATAAAAATTTTTATAATTATAAATTTGCAAATTAAGTAAAGAAATAATTTTGAAATTATGAAAAAAAAATTGTTGAGAGTTATGTCCGCTGTGCATCACGGACATAATTCTCAAAATACGCCCAAAATCATTTTGGCAGGTATGTCCGGACACCGTCGTAAGACACGCTATTCGGCTTTGGCGATAAAAAGGAGGTCCCATATCATTTAGCCAATATGAATCGGCGTATACTCATTGATATAAGAGAAGTCTCCCTTGTCCCTTCCCTTGTTGTGGGAAAATATCGCTCATTTACTCAAAGAGTGACACATTTCAAAAAATCTAGTTTCGAGAAAAACGCGTTTTAAGTTGGAGATTCAAATTTGACTTCTCATTTTAAAAATATTAATAAAAAAATGAAATAACCACTCGGACCATATTTTGCAACCAGCTAGCCAGATATCAGTGCTAAATTTCCGTGCAAGATCAAGCATGATTTGGAGTGTTTTAGTGCGTCATAAACTCAAAAATCTTTTTTGTTGAATTATGTCAAACTCGTAGTAAATGAGCTGTAACTCGATGAGTTTAAGAGACACAGCATGAAAATTTGACACAAGATAAAGGAGAAGTCGTAGAAAAAATAGAAATTGCTAACTTAGAAAACGCATTTTTTGAGTTATGCCACTCTTTGAGTAAATGAGCGATATGTATTTATGTAATGCTTAGAAATATTGACCCTTTTTTCATTGATCGATAAAAATCACCGAATGGTACTTATAAATATCATTGGTATTTTTTTAATACAAATTTTAATTTTTTTATGAAATATGTATTAAATTAAATTAAATAAGTAATCTGAAGTGTGTTGAAATTAAAACCAAATTCCACCTCAACTGTTCTAAAAATAGAAAAAATAATTTGTTAGCTTATAGCTTATTTATATTGGTCATAGAATAAATAGTTATTTAGTGTGACATGCCCTTGTTAAAATAATGGGTTAGTAGGGGGCTTTGTAAGTAGTTACGACTACCAAAAAGTAATATAAAAACCCATTACTTTGGTCGGACTTTTTTTGCTGGGCCACAACTTGCGGCCAGTCTTCATAAGATCGCCAGGGTAAACGTTGTTAGTGTTGGTACTATTATAAATTAGTATACCGTCGTTATATAGGATCATATTATTCTTTTATATTTCCTTTTTAGTTACTTACTAATACACGTATAAGATTTCACTAATAATTCCAATGAACGAAAATTCTGTATATTTTCCGGAGTTGAATAACTTAAAAAAAAAAAATATTGAAAAAGAAAACTTGAAATAGAAAAACTTGTTTTTCTACCACCACGAATTTTTAAATGTGTTGTGACTTCAACTTTTTGTATTGCTGGGTATGTGCATTATCTACTTTATATGTACAGTGTATCTATTTTGTATTTACACATTTTAAAATTCTAATATTTGATTTGTTTTGTGTAATAAATAGCATTTTTGTAATTGAATGCAAATGTTTTGTTCTTTATTTTTTTATACAAATTTATATTTATGAATTACATATTATTATGTCTTAAACCAAAGGAAGAAAAATGTAGTGTAATATTGGATGCACATTACAACAAAATCTTAAAATTTTTACGTTGTCGAAAATGACATTAAATTCTTTGGTCTTACATGGAAATTAAATCGTTTCTTTCGATTATTATTAGGGGGTTCCATTACGAAACAAGGCGAGTGTACAGGATCAGAAGGAATATTCAAGGAAATTTAACATTATTTAAATTTAAATGGCTGGTGTGTAAATTTATAACTGAAATACTGTACTGGCATACTCCATATATACATATGTACATTAGGGAGACACAAAGAAGATAATTAAAACAACAAATTACTATGGAAACTGAGATCGCTCAGGTGGCACGGTTCAATGTTAACCGATCCCCATATAATTTCATATATAAGGTTTTTGGATCAAATGGAAAAATTATAGGTGGTAAGCTTTTAAATTTTTTGGTCTACCCTAATGTACATATGTCAACTAATATCGTTGTTGTACACGTACTATTTGAAAATCAGAAATGTTAAAGTGTAGAAACGCCTTGAACTACTCAATTCAATTTCAACATTTATTAAACTTAACCAGGATTGTACAAAAATAAAGGAAACTATTTTTGCTTTTGGAAAAATTTTCCAACCACAAAATGTGTTTAAAAAGGATTGCATATTTATTGGCGTCGGGATAATTAAGGTCTTCTATAAAATGTCTTTAATGTTTTAATAAAAACATAAATATAATGTTTGTAAAAAAATTAAAAAAAAAAACAAGTAAAAAAATCAGCCGGCTTTGCCGACAGAGATATACCCTCAGCCTATGTGAATTGAAACTTTCATCTATTGTCAGATCGAATGTATTTAGGGTCTTTTCAGTATCTTGTGGCCTTTTTTGAAATTGCCGACGAAAATATGCAGTGTTGCAGAGGAGGTACTTAAAGGAATGGACCAGAATAGTAAAAATTTCAGACGGAAAGTTTTATATCCTCAACGATGATCAGGAGGTACTCTTCCATGGGGGCTATATGAAGTCATGGATCTATAACCACAAATTTCAGTTGAAAAGTTGTATACCTCTATCGAAGATTAAATACCAAATTTTAGCCATTTCGGTGGGATCTTAAGTCTACAAACTTAAAAATGCCGAAAATCGGGTGGAAAGTTTTTTATGTCCAACAAGGATTAATGTTCAGTCATTTCGAAATGGCTGAAATTTGGAATTTAGTAAAAATACCGAAAGTAGGGTGGTATCGTTCTATGGGTGCTACATGAGGACCTATACCGACAAATTTCAGCTGGAATGGTTTATATGCCCAAAGAAAACTTAATGACAAATTTCAGCTATTTCGGTTGGATGTTGGGGCCAGAACCTTCAAAATACCGAATATCTGGAGGCTACATGGAAAACTATACCGATAATTCTCTTCTGGAATATTTTATACTCTTAACGACGACTTAATACCACAACCTTCAAAATACTCAAAATTTAAGGTAATTCTTTCGTCTAAAAACATGAAACAATGTGGGCATATGCTCAGAATTTTTGGGAAACGTTTTTGATCACTACGAATCTAAAATGCTAATTTATAGCCTATTAAGACCGGAAATGTAGGTAAAAACTTATCTGAAATAGAGCGGTACCGGTTTACGGGGCTATACTAAAACGTTGAGCATTAGGAATCTTAAATACCAAGTTAATAATTTCCAAATACCTGAAATCGGTCGAAACCGTTATATGGGGGCTATTCGAAATTGCTATGTCAAATTGTTATGGCTAAGGCGGGTATACGAATACATATGGTTATACTAGCAAAGTGCCCGCTACTTCGTATGCGGAAAGGGAATAAAATACAATTAAACAAAACTGATGATGAACACGGGATTTTTGTATACTAATAGCGTTTTAATTTCTATTTTATTTCATTTATGTAATGTTCGTTCGGCTTTAGTTGGATTTCCAAGAAATCACAGTGTGTAACCACTACACACCATCAGCGCCAAAATCTTAAATTTCAGATTTATTGCTTTATCCATTCGCTAAATATCGCACAGTATTTAATTCCCTTTTAATTCGAATTTCTAAAACTACGACCTTATATCAAACATACATATGTATCTACAGTGACTTACGTTGGAAATTTCAGCATTCTGGTTTTTCACTTTCATTAACAAAGAATTTGGTACTTTTCGTACCCTTCCAGTAAGAATTTCCAAACACCCAACCTTATCCAGCCCCTTTACGCCAACAGTAACTCACATTCCAAATTCAAGGTTCTAGGTTCAGCAATTTTGCTTAGAACCCGAATACTTCCGTATAAGGGCCACAGAAGTCACGTTAACTATTTACACTTCACGTAGGCTATTTTAAAAATAGAACAAATCTACATTTTCCAATCGTCTGAAAATTTGGTCTTTGAATACTCAGTGGATTTAAAACCTTACTTTAAAAAATGTTTACTTCAGTTTAAGGTATTGTGAAGATTTTATCTACATTTCCCAACAGAAGTAGCTGTAATTTCTTTATTCAAAAAATTGTACTTAATTTGCACTCTTTGACGTAGCTGCTTGGAGGGTATACCCGATCATAACCCCTTTTTCGACTTCTATAAATTAAATACCTCAAAAAAGAAGAATAACTCGAATCCACTAGTACAGCTGGGACTTCTATATATCTAGTCGATAGCCTAAGAATAAGAATTATAAACTTCAGAAATTAAAAATCGGACGATACAGACCACGACTCATGTACTCCGAATACTTCTCGCAGTACTGTATGAAGCTACAAAACTCATGGCTATGCCAAAGCATGGTCGAACAAATATCTCAGAAACCAATATCAGAAATCAATCGGCAAACTCTTGCTAAATCGTGACAAAACTCTTTAAATCGAAAAAATTACATGATTGTTGTTTCGGCTGTATTCTTTACTTTCGGTATAATGTTACAGAAGAAACATTCATTTTTTACTTGTACGAGTGGGCGTTTTTGGACTCGGTGATATTAAACACATTGCTGGACTCAGTTCTTGCAACTTATTGGAACTAGAATTCATATATTTCTTAAATTAAATGTATTGATTCAAATGTTACATAGTTTTGACAAATAACAATTGATCCTTTAAGAATCTCACATAATTATTCGCTAATAATAAGCAAATTAATCAAGAAGGACCACTTGTGTCCAAAAGAGTTTTATATTTGTCATAAGTTGTAATCAGTTGGTAACGAATTAAAAAAAATCGTATTTTGAAGATGACTGAAGATGTTGTCCAAACATATTCTCTTGGAACTTGATGTACGTTTGGAAGCAATTTTATGATATTTGAAGGAGTGGTCCGATATAACCCATATTAGGCTCGATCTATGTCAAGGAAGAAATATTGCGATGTGCAATGTCGATTACTCTCTTCGAGAGATATAGTATGCACCATTTTAGCGAAAATGTTTGAACTATTATGGCGGTGGTACCGATATGACTTAAACTTAACATATTACTTACTATTTGTTGTAAGTCAAGCTTAATCTCATATTTGTTGTTTTCAAATTTAAAAACAACAAGTTTAACGTGGGATGTACTTAAAATTGAGATTAGGCTTGACAAATAGTAAGTAAAACACACATCTCAACAAAACTGCCAAAGTGAATCTAAAAATAGACACAAAGCACCATGGACGACTGGTTGTTGTTATTTTTTGACAACTATCAAAATAGTTATGTGTATTCTCTGCAATGTGGAGACACATGACAGTGGGAGTAGTTAATTTGGTTTACATATGCGGCTACGAGAGTTTTTAAGTGTTTCGGTTGAATTCGCAATTAAACGAATTCATCAGTTACACTTACTCTTGAGCTCGAGTCGTCATAAAATTTGGGAAGGGTTCTTTGTTTCAATACAAAGAACTAAGAGAACTGATGAATCCAACTGGCGTTGGACGAAACTAGTCTTCTCTGTCATCCTAAGGGCTGAGGGTACAATTAAACTGTGCAACACTAAAAATGCAAACAACTTCTAATAGACATTTTTCGTCTCGACTTTTCATATCCGGTTCGAATTTTATGGCTTTATCTAAACCAGTCTAAAATGACCTTTTTTCGCATTATTTGTTTTCCAGTATTTACTAGAGTTGTGTCGTTCGTGAACGACCCGGCTCATATGAACGACTCCGTGAAAAGAACGAACGGATCCGTATCCAGCTCATTCGTTTATATCGTTCATTTAGATCATAGCCGACCAAGAAGAGTGAGCGCTTAAATTGTTTATGTGTGGGTAAAATTACACTGACAAAACAGGGTGATGATTTTCATATTGAGTGTGAAATGAAAAATATATTGTTGGCGCGTTCGCTTTGTATGACTTAAATTAAAAATAATATAAATAACTTCATAATTTGAAAAGTATTTTTCTTCATATGTTAATTTTTTTGAGAGAAAAAACAAATTGTATATAGAAATGATTTTTTAAGACTTTCTAAGCATACATACATTTTTTATTGATGCATTGCAGACGAGGCATTCTGCGTCATTAAAAATATTAATACAAAACAAAAAATCATTTTCAAATTCTTCCCTCCACATATTTGTTGTACAACTGCAAAATCTTTTCAGTGTACCCAAAAAAACAAATAAAGCGGCATCAACCTGCTTGCATGACATTCAATACAAGACTGAAGTAAAAAAATCAAAACATTTGCTCTCTTACTTTCAGTGTTCGAAAAGAAACAGTACACTAAAATAACGTACCGCTCCAGGTACGGTATCACTAAAAAATATTTTAGTGTACCGTACTGGAACACAACCAATAAAAAATATTTTAGGGTACCGTACCGGAGCACAACGAAAATTGTAGTGAACCGCAGTCGGTACACTAAAAAATCGTAGCGTACCGCAGTCGGTACACTAAAATATCGTAGTGTACCACTGGTCGGTTCACTAAAAAAATAACGTACCGGTAATGTACCACACATGTGTTTTTTTATTTATGAGGAAATACGAATTGTTATATGCTTTCTTGGCAAAGAAAGCAAGTATAATAAATAAAATGCAATATTGTATAAATTAATTACATTTTAATCGTTTATAAATATTGAGAAAATGACTAGAAAATATAATGTTGTTTACCATGTTAGGCACTTAGACATTTATGATATCCAAAAGGGTGAAAAATCGTGAATTATAAAATCATTTATATGAATGAGTAAAGAATAATTTTACTATTTTGGTGTCATTAGCATTTTTTGGAAAAAGATTTTTCAGAAAAATTTAATATTATACAATCCACATTAATATTACCTATACCAACAGATAATACCCATCTATTTTGTTTGTGCTGAACAGTATTCGCTAAAGGTGATCGCTCATCACTAAGGTTTTTCCCAAGCTATTTTTATTTACACATTTAAAAGTATTTGTAGCCAAATTACAAATTTGAATATTAAAGAGAACAACACAACGAAATTAATTTAAAATGGTACTTGACTCTCCATTTAGCTATTATTTCCAGCAAAACATCTAGGTCCATCAACTTGGGCAAGCGTGGTATTGATGTTATGCCTTCAACTCTAGCTACAGAATGAGAGCGATTTTATTGAAATTTCGATTGACTTAAGTGCTTAGGATGAGACGCGAATAGTATTAGTTGTACAAAATGGTATTAAGATCAAAGATGTAATTAATAGTACTATTTACAAAATATGTACATGGTTGCATTTTTAACCGTTGAATTCAAATATTTAAACATATGTTGCGTAATACTAATTGAATTAGTGAGAACGTATACGTAAAGTAGTAAAATAAAATGTTTACATAAGATAAATTTGAATAATAAAGTTGATCCGCTTCAATATGATTTTTTCAATATGAGTATGAGGTTTCTAATTGACGTCATAAGGATGTTTATTTTCGACAAAAGTCCCCTCGTGCAAAATCATTATTATTGGTTGCACCAATAACAGAACATCTATTCATAGCAAGGCAATTTGGACGATCAACGAGAATTTTGCCTGTTACTTTGTGGTACCACTGAAAAAGTCGAAGCAGTAGAAATTCGTAGTTCGTATTGTTGGAACAATGAAAATAATATACATATCTGTTATGTAACATACATGTGTTTTTATGAATTATGAGAAAATGTAAAATGTTTAATGGTTTTTTGTTTTATTATGGAAGACTATATCACCAATATTTTTGAAAATTTAACATAGCTGAAGCCAAGGTTTACCCTTTTAGAAAACGCGACTCGTGATTGTATATTATACAAATTAAATACTTTTGGATAAATTGAAATGTTTTTGGTCGTGGCAAAAAATATTGGCCTTAAAAGATAATTTGCGTGGAAGCTGTGGCTACATTTATGTTAAAAAATTGGTGAAAATGGGTTGAAGCCACCATGTCTTTTTTTGTTATATCTCGATTTGTGAGTAAAACACACTTCTCTCGAGTTTCCTGTCAAAGTAAAAGCAGAAGCAAACTAAATAAGGATCATCTCACTGATGTATTACTTTTCAAAATTTCGTCTGCTTCTACCATTAAATGATGCTGACATTTTGAAGCCAGATTTACAGTGTTTTTTGAAATTTTCTTCTAATGTCATCCCGCAAACAGGTTTTTCAAAAAATCATATATAGAATTGTAATACCTGCGATTCTGAGTTATTTGATACGTATATTGTGAATGTAGTCAGCACAGCTTCTTAGAAATCTGCATCCAAATGCGGAAATTTTGTGTGAACATTTTTCTAAAAATCATATTTTTCGGGTCTAATATTTGCAATTGTCTCTAGAATACTTCGTACTCCATTGCACATTTTAGTTTTTTACGTTTCGGATCCAATAAATCATTCCTCGTGAAAATCTATCTACTAAAACGCGAGTTACGAGAAATTCCAAAGTAGAAAAATCACCTAAAATTGGTTTTGAAAATATCGCGTATTTTATCGCGTTTTCTGCGCATCGTTTCCACTGCAATGAAAAAACTAGTGCAGCATCTTCGTTTTAGCGGAAACAGAGATTTGAAAACTTTACTGATAAAGAAGCTACATTCATTTTATCCCAAAAAATAGTGTGTGATGCTACATACGCGGTTCTTGATTGATCGCCTTCAAATAGATATATATCGATGTAGATTTTCATGGTTGACATTGAAATCGGATGCGGACAAAAATTGTATGCACTTTGCGCAAATTAGCGATATTTTATAGGTTTTTTAATGCTAAGATGCAGCCGATGCTACATCTTAGAGTCCAAATTATATTTCGAAAAATATATTCAAATTAAAAGATACGGTATTGCTGTACATGAAAATCACATGCGGACAAAATGATTTTGATAATTACGCGATTTACACGTATTTTAAAATGCATATAAATTAAAATGGGTTATTTGATCTCTATTTCCTTTTCAGAAGCTTTGAGATACATCCTCATCAACCCAATTACCTTCCCTAATGGAAAAGCTTTAATATGAATGTCAATAAAGCAAAATCCGTCTATTTTATTGGGAGATTTAAGCAAAATGAAGGAAGTATTCCTATAGATTTTTACAATTTTTTCTACTACATAATGCATGTGAAAAAATATTTCTTCAAACAAAAAATAATTTTTTTTGACCAAAATATGTGCTTTTTTTGGCTGTAACATCGAAACTATAACACCAGTCTGTATGATTGTAGTCTCATTTGATTCGCCGTGAAGTTTTGATCTAGAACAAATTTTTATGTAATTTTATGACCACTAAATGAGCCTTAATTTTGAAAAAAGTTGACTTATATTCAATAATTTATCAATTTTATGTACATTCCGCGAATTCTGTGTAATATTTTGCAGGTATTATGCAATCTACTCGCTGAAGTCACTTCGAGAGAACTTTTTTGTAACAATTGTGCTCATTAAAATAATTAGCGTTTTTATAATATTTTCGTTCTTAAAAAGCGAAATAACTTTTGTCCGCAACAACCAAAAATTGGCTCGCGATCAGATTCGTACTGGGAATCTTTTTCTTAACCTACATATCAAAAATCGTTGATGTAGCGCGAAAAAAATTTATCCTTTTTTTCTGAAATGGAATATGAAATAATTGGCAATATTCCTGATATAAGTTATACTCCCAACGTAGACTAAATGCCAAGTTTCAACTAATTCAAGGATAACGTGGTTTTAACCTTCAAAAAAACCGATATCGGCGGAACCGTTCTATGGGGGCTATATAAAACGTGGACCTGTACCGAAAATTCTTATAGGAATGTATGTATACCCCCAACGGACACTAGATACCAAATCTAAGCCATTTCGGTGGGATAATGTGGTAGAAATCTTTAAAATACCGAAGATCGGCAGGTACCGTTATATGAGTAAAAATACAACTTTACTAAATATAATAATAAATGAAGTACACTTGTCAATCTAGAGCTGTTCTTATTCAAATTATGGACAAACATACAACAAAGCATCGACTTTTATTTTTTCGGTACTTTATTTCGGTACTTTTTTCCGCAGTGAAACGTAAACGTATTCTACCAGCAGGAATTACGACTACGAAGAAGCCCTCTAAAGTTTGAGTTTTTGAGGCATTATTCTCATATTCTTACCTATTACAAACGGATTTTATGTTTTATGTTTTTTATTTTAATTACTTCAAACATATTGTTACGAATGTAACTGATAGATTTATGTTAAATTAGTTTAATTTCCGTTAATTTAAAAATTTGAATTGTAACGTAAAGTTTTAGTACGCAGTTACTTTATTTAAGCAACAACAATTTCCGTGTAGAACTCTCTTCATCATTCTAGTTCTTTACCTTTCATTAATGTGCTTTTATTTTGTTTTGCCATAGTCATGTAATTATTGTTTAGTTTGTCACTTCTTTATTTCTTGCATTTGTTTGTTGTTGTAGTTCATTAGTGCTTGTCGTCCAATTTATTCCCCCCATGTATGTATGTGAGTATGGTTGTTCGCTTAGTGCGAATGTGCGTCTGTGTGTTCGCTGCACAGATTCGAGGTGTTGCCATATGTGTTCTAGAGGACTCTAGAACAGGGAGATTTTGGGGTATAAATACAGGGGAACTGGCAATGAAGAGTTAGTTGTGTTTTAAGCGTTGAACTGAACAGATCGGTTAAAGAATAGCTGCGTGCTAACTAGATACAAGCTGTGTGCCTAGTAATTAAAGTCGGTTCCGAATAAGTGTAATAAAGTAAATAAAGCATTGTAGAAACGTAATCTAAAACGAACCCTGTTTTATTTGGTACAAATCGTACTGGGGAATAAAACAACGTCTACACGGAGATTAGTTAAATCTAATTCCGTAACAATTGGTGTCAGAAGTGGGATTACGATCATCCTACAATGAAGTTTAAGGATCTGCGAGTGGAAGACTTGAAGAAGGAGCTAAGTAAGTGGAGTTGTGTTCTACTGGCAACAAGGCCGAACTACAAAAACGCTTGTTGGAAGAGTTCGAGCGCCGTGGAATGAACATCGATGAATATGAGTTCGAGAAGGAGGAAGTCGAGTTATCGGCAAAGGGCGAATCCAGCGTTGAGGAAGTTTCGTCGGTAGCTGCCAGGGGTGACGATTTGAAATCAATGCTGGCTATGATGATGGAGAAATTAGATGCTAAAAGGGAAAAAAATTCCAGAAAGAGCGAAGAAACTTCCAGACTTGTGGTGGAAATGAAAGCAGAAAATTGTCGAATGAGCGAAGAAAATTCCAGAAAATTAGAGGAAAAGTTAGAAGAGAACTCTAGAAAAATCGCCGAAAACTTAATGGCGGAGAATTCTAGGATGTTTGAAGAAAATTCAAGAAACTTAAAAGAGGAGTTGGAAGAGAATTCTAGAAAAATTAACGAGAAACTCGAGAACATCACGATGGTGATTGAAAAGAGAGTAGAGAACGTGGAGGTACAAATTAAAGAGTTGGATAAAAAGATTTTGTCTGTTGACGAGAAATTTTTGGCCCATGATGAGAAATTTGTGAACCTTGAGAAGAAAATGTCGGAACTGGAAATCAAAGGCGGTCCAGTGAGAGCTATTCATAACACGTTAAAAATTAAGCCTCCAGTGTTCGACGGCACTACCTCTTTAAATGTGTTCAAATTACAGTTCGAGACATTGGCTGCTAGAGATTCTTGGAACGACAACGAAAAGGCGGTATCACTACTTATGGCATTGAAGGGTGATGCTGCTGACGTATTACAGAGTATTCCCGCCGCTTCGAGAAACAACTATGGAGATATAATGGCTGCTCTTGAACGTAAGTACGGTGGTGCACACAAGCAAGAGATCTACCGAATGGAACTGAGGGGAAGAGTGCAGAAGCCAAATGAGACCTTACAAAACTTTGCGGCTGATATAGAGCGATTGGCGCAGCTGGCATATTCAGGAGAGACACATCCATTGGTGGACCGCATAAAGATTGAGACATTTGCTAGTGGTATTCGTGATCCAGAGGTAAAATTTGCGACGTATGCGGCACCGATAGGAACATTTGCAGAAACCGTGTCATTTTCCCTGGCCCAAGAAACCGCGAGGATGCTGGTGAAACCTAAAGCTTACAACGTGAGGAGGCTGGACGTTGAGGACTACAATTCCCAGACCGTTGTCGACCCGCTGAAAGATGCTGAAGATGTGAAACGAGGGGCTGCTAGAACGAAAAAGACTTGTTATAACTGTCGGAAAACTGGACACATGGCCCGAGAATGCAGATTGCGGCAAGCAAGGCCCATATCCACCTCACCGCCTTCAAAAAGCGACGACCGACCGGTGGCCAAGAATCTGCAAAGAGAGACATCAGGTGAATCAGATACAGCAAGTTCTGCTAATCACGAGGCGCCGCCTGTAGATGATGAAAACGATGGTCCCACAATTTCTATAGCCATAGTCCAGCAGAAGAATCACAACTTAACGGTTAAAGGCTTCATCAATGGTGTATTGCGCACCTTGACATTGGACACGGGTGCAACAAAGTCCATTATTAGACCGGATTTGGTAAAAGGGAAGGTATTGCCGTTAAATGGAGTCAAATTGCGGACGGCCACAGGCGAGACTACAACGGTGCATGGAAAGGCCTACCAAAGGCTGAGCATGGGTAGAAAATCGGTAAATTTCGATTTTATAGTGGCCGATATTGTGGACGAAGTTATACTTGGTGTAGACTTCATGATTGCCTTCGATATCAACCTGGACATAAAGCACCGTGTGATGACTTGGTCCAATGTGGAAATACCGATAAGTGTGGGCTACAACGAGAAAAGCAAACATCGCCCAAAGGCAGAATCCGGCGAGATCGCTGTCGATGTCCGTACACTGAAGGTGGAAGCCGCCGACAAATGGCCCGTAGGAAAGTGGAAAAATCTCGCAACGAGGAGGAAAAAGCGAAGATGTACGTCGAGGAAAGGTCCATCGAAAAGCGGCCGTACAACAAGGAAGGACAAGTCCGATGAAGACCAGGTGGCACTTAGGAAGGTGACCACACAGAAAGAAGGTATAACGTCAAGATTCCTGGAGAGAAAGCAACGTTGTCCAGAAGAGCAAAAGTCCAAAGCTGACGGCGTAGAGGGTACATCTAATTCGGTTGCTACAACTTCGAAACGAGAACTGTGTCTAGTCAAGAGGAACAAGCTTAAGCGGGAGGCAGTGTGTTACCAATGCCCATACCACAGAGAGGGAACTGTGCCTATTCGGGACGAACAGGCTTAAGCGGGAGGCAATGTTACGAATGTAACTGATAGATTTATGTTAAATTAGTTTAATTTCCGTTAATTTAAAAATTTGAATTGTAACGTAAAGTTTTAGTACGCAGTTACTTTATTTAAGCAACAACAACTACCGTGTAGAACTCTCTTCATCATTCTAGTTCTTTACCTTTCATTAATGTGCTTTTATTTTGTTTTGCCATAGTCATGTAATTATTGTTTAGTTTGTCACTTCTTTATTTCTTGCATTTGTTTGTTGTTGTAGTTCATTAGTCCTTGTCGTCCAATTTATTCCCCCCATGTATGTATGTGAGTATGGTTGTTCGCTTAGTGCGAATGTGCGTCTGTGTGTTCGCTGCACAGATTCTAGGTGTTGCCATATGTGTTCTAGAGGGATCTGGCAATGACGAGTTAGTTGTGTTTTAAGCGTTGAACTGAACAGATCGGTTAAAGAATAGCTGCGTGCTAACTAGATACAAGCTGTGTGCTTAGTAATTAAAGTCGGTTCCGAATAAGTGTAATAAAGTAAATAAAGCATTGTAGAAACGTAATCTAAAACGAACCCTGTTTTATTTGGTACAAATCGTACTGGGGAATAAAACAACGTCTACACGGAGATTAGTTAAATCTAATTCCGTAACAATAGTTGTGTCTTTTTACTTTTTCAGTAATAATTATTCAGTAACTTCTTTTCAGAGAGTAAGAGAGATTTTACTCTTTGATACGAAAATAGAGAAAAAAGTAAAAAGACAGCATTTAGTAATCTTTAGCAAGATAACAGTTGATAACCAAAACAAAAACATTGGCGCCTCTTTTACTGAATTTTTGTGTAAAAAGACAGCATTTAGTAACATTTCGTAATAATTATTACAAATTATCACGTAAAAAGACACACCTAATATCAACATTAAAACTTCAACAGAATAACAAAAACAACAAAAATATGTACATTGACTACAAGGACTCTAATGAGTCCATAATAAAATTTTCTCAAAGCGAGTAAATAGAAATACATACATTAATAATATGGATTTTAAACCTAATGCTATAATATTTTACACTAATTTCCTCAAAATTCGTATACCGACCGAATTTACCACATTCGTGCTTTTAATTTATATAATCTTGAATTTTAGTTAATATTCTTGCCCTTATTCTCAAAAACATCAAACTTATAATTTTTCATCACAATTTACAAAACACACATGTACGGTACATTACCGGTACGTTATGTTTTAGTGAACCGACCAGTGGTACACTACGATAATCGTACTGTACCGCAGTCGGTTCACTAAAAAATCGTAGCGTACCGCAGTCGGTACACTAAAAATCGTTGTGTACCGCAGTCGGTACAGTTAGATTTTCGTTGTGCTCCGGTACAGTATCACTAAAATATTTTTTAGTGTTTGTGTACGGTACGGTACATTATCGTAGCGTACCTATCCACCTTGGTACGGTACAGAACGGTACGGTACGATACCATAGTGTTTATTTTCGAACACTTCGTAACCATATCAATAACAACGAACGCGTTTGATTTAGATCACAGCCGACCAAGAAGAGGGCACACAAAATTCTCATTATTTACAACATTTGACAGTGTGTTAGTAACGTTGTGTGCACGCATGCTGCAAAACAAAAACAAATCAAAACATTTGTGTGCTCTTTCGTTGCGTTCGGGTCGTGTGTGTGTGAATTGCCGAAAAACTTCGTAACTTTAATAATTTCAAAGCACGACATTGACACTTCAGCAGAAACAAAAACCACCACCATTAGCTATGCACACAAACAAGCAACACGAATGCATGTGGTTGAAGAGTTGTGTCGTTCATTAACGAACTTTTTCAAAAGAACGAACGGAGCCATATTGAGCACATTCTTTTAATTCGTTCTTTTAGATTATGTTATTCAGCTCATCTCGTTCAGTTGGCTCCTCTAGTTCTTTTTGCTTCACTCGTTCTTATAGCTCTTGTTTTTCTAGTTTATTAAGTTTTACGAGTGTTAACTTTCGCTCTATCTCCCTATTACGATAAAAACACTTCATTATTTGTAGTGATTTTTTAATTTATAGTATAAATTAAATATATATGGAAATTGTTTTCATAAAAAAATTAGTGGAAGTAGGATATACCAAACATTTTTGTTCATCTATATGACTGATTAAATGACTATTGACTACTGATTCAGAGAATGAAAAAGAGCCAAAGAACGAAGTAACGATCCGGATCTTTTTGGTGAACGGAATGAAAAAGATCGATCCACCCAACGAACGAGATTGCCCAAGACTAGTATTTACCTCAGACAGCAGAACTTATATGTCATACAAAAAAATCGATTAAATACAGAAAATTTGACATTATTTCTGAAATTCTAGTCAATAGCTGCTAAACCATTGGGAGCTGGATCATGTTACCTTTACAGGAAATTTTCCAAAAAGTGCGCATAACAATTTCTTGGAACATTGTGAAGATGTAAAATGCTTCCTTCACGTTGTTTTTACACCATGTAAATCAAACACTGCTGACACGAACAGATTATTCTCATATTTGGCAATTCGTGTTGAATTATTGATATACATATTTATTAAATGATCGTTGGAAAATATTCTAGGTACACCGTAATAGAGACATTAGACAAGACATGTTCAAATGAATTGTGTATCACATTCAAGCGAATATTTTTTTCAAAAATATCATTACGACAATTTTGAAAGTTTGGAAGATATGGTGCAAACTATATCAAAACTGTGGTATTTTCAGATATTGCATACATTTTATAACGCTTATGCAGTTTTTCGAGTCGATTTTTTGTAAAAATATTTTGGTTTTCATTTATCTTTAAGTTTGCTAAAAACGTGAAAAGAAAATTCGAATTGGTTTCTGAGATATATAGATTTGTTCGAAAAATTCAATATGTAGCAATTTTTAGATGAGTACATAAAATCTTAGCTAGATCTGACAAAACAATACCCAAGTAGCGTTTTTGTCATTTGGGTCTGTACTTTCATAAAATTCTCGGCAGAAGTTGTTTACACACGAAAAATGTTGGACGGTGTTATACTACGTTGATTATAGGGAAAAATTCAAGTGGATTTGCCAAATATATCAGATTTTAGCAGTATTTGACGAAAACAAATTAATTTTACGTCATTATTTTCTCCTACTGTTTAGCAACCAATTTGTCTAAAATAGAATAACAACATTTTGGTGAAGCCAGTGAGAAAAATTTCTAATTGGCTTTAAGATATAGTCCACGCAAAACCCTTCATACATTTTGTCCAATATACAATTTTTCATTCACGTCCATTGAGTGTGATGTCTCGAGACATCTATATACCTCGAAAATAATATAACAAACATGGAATATAATTGTTACGGAATTCGAATTTAATAGTGGAATGATATGATATGAAGAAGTAATTCAGATTTCATTAGAGTATAGGCCCAAAGAAACAATTTGAAAACATTTTTTTAAACACCTTATTAATAATGAACAGAAACTTCAGAAAAAGATAAGTTTTCATATAAGTTTCATTTCATTCGAAGTCTCCAATAATAAAAAAAATGTTTATGAGAAAGGCGACTTAAAGCGATGGACGAGTGGATCAGTAAGGACCACGTAACATAACAGCAAAACATTCTACAGGTAACAACGGGAAAGTCAATGTATAACATTGTATCGGACCGTATACCTGAAACATTTGTAGCTGCCTCATGCGAGGCATTAATTCCAGACAGAGTCTCGTGGATCGGCGGAAATCTAGCACAAATGCCGAATGGAAACTGTTGTTATACAGACGGCTCATTGCTAGGAGGGAGAACGGGACTGGGTCTCTTTATTGAAGAACCAGAGACCGAAATATCTCTTCGTTTGCCGGATCACAATACGGTCCATCAAGCGGAGATCCGAGCGATCACAGAGTGTCTGAACTGGCTTAATGCCAACACGAGGCCAACTATTGTAAACGTCCTTACGGACAGTAAAACTGCAATCAAAGCAATAACATACAAGACAGTAAAATCACAAACAGTCTTGGATTGTATAAATTCTATCAACAGCTATACTCAGCATGGCACGGTGCGTATAATATGGGTACCGGGACATGCGGGGAATAGAGGTAATGAGATAGCAAATTCTCTGGCAAAAAAGGGAAGGGAATTAGCAACCGTAAACTTAGCGAACGCAAAGCCACTAAAATCGTCTCGGCTAGAGTTAAAAAATTGGGCAAAAAATGCCCACTTATCCCTATGGAATAGAGAGGAATTAGGGAAAACCACAAAAATCCTATGGGGAGGCCCAAATGAGGAAAAAACTAAAAACCTATTACTGCTAGGTAAAGCAGAGTTGAGTAGACTTACAGGTGTTCTTACAGGTCACCTGGGTTTACAAGCTCGTCTGCAAAAAATTAATTGTGCAGACAACACTGTATGCAGGGCATGCGGAGAGGATGATGAAACATTGGAGCATTTTCTCTGCCAATGCCCCGCTTCGCAAACATCAGATCCCAGTTTTTAGGGAACGACACAATACCAGATCTTAATCAGGTAATTGTAGACGACCTAAAACAATTACGGGATTTTGTTAAGGTAACAGAGTTCCTTAATTAATTTATAGTAGAGTCCCCTTCTTCCACCAGGACATGTGGCGATTACTCGCCCCTCTTTTCAACCTAACCTAACGTAACCTTATGAGAAACGAAATATGTATTAATTTGTTATAGTGGCTTACCAAATTTTGTTCGACAGTGGGCCCGGACCCTTTTAGGACTTTTCGTACCCTTCTAGTTCGAATTTCCAAAAAACCCAGCTTTAGCTGACAGCATCGGACCGAGAGTGACCCTCACCCAAAATTTCAAGTTTCTAGCTTTAGCCGTTCATCCTGGGCGTTGATTATCAGTCAGTCAGTGAGTCAGTCATCATTACTGAACTCTTTTATAATATTAGATGTGGCAAATTTATAAATGTGTTCTGTTTATGATTGTGGAAAATTTAAAACATTTGTTTAAAAAAAAACTAATTAGAAGAAATATGCTAATATAGATATTACTTCATTTAACAGACCTTAGTCTCATTCCGCAAAATAGTATTAGGGACTTTAGAAATGTTTCATTTATTTAATGAAACTATATCATTAATTTTTGGAGCCAACCAAAAACATCAAATAAATCAAATTTTTCGTCATTTTCTTAAAATATGTTTGTTAGTGTACTAGTTTTTTTAAGCACATACTATATAGCACAGTTTAATACTCACAAATTTCTTCAAAATTTAAAGAAATAGATTCATTACATCAATGGAATCCATTTAATTTATGCAATAAAACCAAAAATCTTTAAATTTTAGATAACGTAAGGTTTCATAGCATGAACGAAGCATTTCTTTGTATAAATGTAACATTTCATAGCATCAATGAAAAATAATCAATGAAACCCGTTCATTGATACAACGAAGCATTTTTCTTTTAGTGTATGATTATTCATTCCATCGTAATTTTGTCCAAAGTTCCTGATAAATGATAGATTACTGTAAACCAATGAACGGAAAAAAACAAAACGATTCCCGTGCCAATCACACAAAGCCACAAACTTTTCAGCTTCTCTGAATCGTTTCATTCTCACAACCAAAACAAAAACACAAACTTTTCAATGTAAAAAGATGGAAACCGTACGATTGCGGAAATGTAACTTCGGTTATGCTTTGCCGAGTTGTTTCATTCACCACCGAAACAAGAAGTATTTTTGGGAAACGTTTGCCGTGCGTATTGTCAATGACACACTCAGACACACACACATGTGATTGCTTAACAACCCTATAAGATAGCATCAGCATACCACAGTGAATTTTATCAACCACCAAACGTTTTTGATTTATTCACATGTGTTTAGTACTATTCCGTTTTCTATCTGCTCTTGTGGAGTTGAGTACTTTTCGCTTTTCGTTTTGTTCGCATTCACGAATATAAACAAAACAAAACTAAACAGCGAGCTCGGCCAACGAGGGCTATGTTTCGTTTTGTATTGTTCCTATGGAAAATACGAAACGAAAGGATTGGAAATGTTATTTAAAGTATTTTTACGTACTCTGATGTAAACACAAGATCCCCCTGTGTTATTGTAAATGTAAATTGACCCTATCAGAAACTGCATTAATTGCCCATTTACTGACATATTAACTGAGATGAATACGTTCGGGAATTGAAGACCAGAAATCGTAACTCGCGTGTGTTCTAAATTATCATTAAGAGCCAGACCAACCACAACTCCACTTCTATCTTCCAAAAATTTATACTTTCCTAACTAAATTTTGTGACTTTCTTGGAGGTGCGTCTCTTGAATGAAAGCAAAATCAATTTTATTAGACTTTAATATGGTTAATAAATCTATACTTCGGCTCACGTTTAGTTGTGTCCTAACGTTAAGTGTAAAGATATTAATGTTTCTACAGACCATAAGAGCGATTTAATTCGTCTAATAAATAATCTTTAAGAGCCAGGTCCAACCCCAACTCCACTTTTATCTTCCAAAAATGTATACTTTCCTAACAAAATTTTGTGATTTTCTTTGAGGTGGGTCTTTTGAATGAAAGCAAAATCAATTTTATTAGACTTTAATTTGTTAATTAAATCTATTCTTCGGCTTAGGTTTAATACTGACCTAACTTTAAGTATTAAGAAATTAATGTTTCTACGGACCATAAGAGCGATTTAATTCGTCTAATAGAGTTAAACACTTTATCCTGCTCAAAGGATAATGCTTCTAATTCGCATAAAATGTGTGCAATTTTTATGAATTCTTGAAAAATCAGAGATACAAAATTTTTAGGCTGTATCTGGCATTTTTTTGGTAAATTCAATTGTAAAATTCTACTGAAAATTAAACAAATAACATCTGGAAGTATCAATACTCACGGTGCGCCTTAACTAATTTTAAATTGAAGGTGCTTACACTTGGGAAGTTTTTGCAGATTCTGAAACTAAAATGCTCAAAGAAGGGAAATATCAAGAAAAAAAAAAAAAAAACAAGTCGTTAAGTTCGGCCGGGCCGTCAAATTGAGGGTAGTTTCATCAAAACAAAAATGGACCCATGTTGACGAATTTTAGTGAAGAAATTTCGTGATCACTGAAAATTCCCGAAAATCCGGAGGTACAGTTATATGGGGGGATATACCAAAACACGGACCTATATTGGCGATTATTTTTGAATAGACAAAATTGTACCTAAAATTCTCAAAATACCGATCATTACAGCTAGTTCGGTTAAAAATTGCAGCTAAAATTCTCAAAATACCGTAAATGGGGAGATACCGTTATATGGGGGCTATACCAAAACATGGACCTATGTAGACGATGTTTCGTTGGAGATGTTTTATGACCACTGAGAACTTCAAATGTCAAATTACAGCTATTTCGGTTAAAAACTGTAGCTAAAATTCTCAAAATACCGAAAATTGGGTGGTACCGTTATATGGGGGCTATACCAAAACATGAACCTATGTTGACGATGTTTGGTGGAGATATTCCATGACCACTGAGAACCTCAAATGTCAAATTGCAGATATTTCGGTTACAAATTGTGGTTAAAATTCTCAAAATACCGAAAATGGGGAGGTACCGTTATATGGGGGCTATACCAAAACATGGACCTATGTTGACGATGCTTGGTGGAGATGTTTCATGACCACTGAGAACCTCAAATGGCAAATAACAGCTAGTTCGGTTAAAAATTGTAGCTAAAATTCTCAAAATACCGAAAATCGGGAGGTACCGTTATATGGGGGCTATACCAAAACATGAACCTATGTTGACGATGTTTCGTGGAGATATTTCATGACCTCTGAGAACCTCAAATGTCAAATTGCAGATAGTTCGGTTAAAAATTGTGGCTAAAATTCTCAAAATACCGAAAATCGGGAGGTACCGTTATATGGGGGCTATACCAAAACATGAACCTATGTTGACGATGTTTGGTGGAGATACTTCATGACCACTGAGAACCTCAAATGTCAAATTGAAGATATTTCGGTTATAAATTGTGGTTAAAATTCTCAAAATACCGAAAATCGGGAGGTACCGTTATATGGGGGCTATACCAAAACATGGACCTATATTGACGATGCTTGGTAGAGATGTTTCATGACCACTGAGAACCTCAAATGGCAAATTACAGCTAGTTCGGTTAAAAATTGTAGCTAAAATTCTCAAAATACCGAAAATCGGGAGGTACCGTTATATGGGGGCTATACCAAAATATGGACCTATGTTGACGATGTTTCGTGGAGATATTTCATGACCACTGAGAACTTCAAATGTCAAATTACAGCTAGTTCAGTTAAAAATTGTAGCTAAAATTCTCAAAATACCGAAAATCGGGAGGTACCGTTATATGGGGGCTATACCAAAACATGGACCTATGTTGACGATGATTGGTGGAGATGTTTCATGATCACTGAGAACCTCAAATGGCAAATTACAGCTAGTTCGGTTAAACATGTGGCTAAAATTCTCAAAATACCGAAAATCGGGAGGTACCGTTATATGGGGACTATACCAAAACATGGACCTATGCCCATATCCTTTGGGATATAAGCTTGTTGATCACTAGGAACCCTAAATCCCAAATTATAGCTAATTCGGTCTGCAAATGTGGCGAAGAACGTCAAAATACCTCAAATCCGGAGGTACCGTTATATGGGGGCTATACCAAAAAGTGGACCGATATAGCCCATCTTCGAACTTGACCTGCCTATGGAAAAAAGACCCTCGGGTGCAAAATTTCAGCACTCTATCTCAATTATTGCGGACGCTAGAGTGATTACAACAGACGGACAGACGGACAGACAGACGGACAGACGGACATGGCTAGATCGTCTTAGAATTTTATCCTGATCAAGAATATATATACTTTATAGGGTCGCAAATGATTAGTTCGATGTGTTACAAACAGAATGACAAACTTAATATACCCTCCATACTATGGTGGAGGGTATAAAAAACAAAATCGCCGGAGGGATTTTTAAATAAATCGCGATTTAAGTTCACATTTTTAGGAGTTCTTTAGGTTTTCACGATTTTGCTTAGAAACCGCGAGTCCTATGTAAATTGGTTTAAAGAAAATGTTGTAGCTGTGAAAATTCTCCACAAGATTGTGAAGTTCAAATTGAGACAATGCACTGACTGTATCGCCTCCTTATAAAACAATGTAAATGCTGCAATTTCCCAAATTAAACTTATATATCTTGAAAATGGTACAACCTGCGAAAAAATAAATCATCCAATCTTGTAGAGAATTTTCATATCTTCAACATTTTCTTTAGTCCCATTTGATATGACTTGCGGTTTCCAAGCAAAATCTTGAAGACTTAGGATAAAAACCTAAAATTTTGAACTGAACCTCTATATCTCAAAAATGGTAAAACCTACGAAAAAACCTAAAGGTCAGTCGTGTAGAGAATTTTCACAGCTACAACATTTTCTTTAGACTCATTACGATACTACTTGCGTTTTCCAAGCAAAATCGTGAAAACCTAAAAAAACCTAAAATTGTGAATTTTGATCGCGATTTATTTAGAAATCCCTGCTGCAATTTTTGTTTTTTTTTTATTTTTCTTATCTATGAACATTGCTGTTTCAGAATCCGCGAAATGTGTAAGCGGTTTTCATCAAAAGTTAGTTAAGGCGCACTGAGCATGATATTGATTTATATGGAGGCGATACAGTCAGTGCATTGTCTCAATTTGAACTTCTATATATCAAAAACGGTAAAACCTACGAAAATATCATAAAAGTCAATCTTGTGTAGAATTTTCACTGGCCCATTTACATAGGACTTTCTTTAGGTCCATTCACATAGGACTCGCGGTTTCCAAGCAAACTCGTAAAACCCTAAAGAACCCCTAAAAGTGTTAACATAAATCGCGATTTATTTGAAAATCCCTCCGGCGATTTTTTTGTTTCTTGACATTTCCCATCTTTGAGCATTGTAGTTTCAGAATCTGCAAAAACTTCCCAGGTGTAAGCATCTTCCATTAAAATTTGGTTAAGGCGCACCGTGTATTTGCATTGTTCAGGTAGGATTTGCTGATAGTTTACCAGAAGAACACATACAACGGGCCACCAACGCGGACCCAGATCAACTAGTCATTACTAGACATCGGATTTTTGCATATTTTTGAAAATTATAATGCAAATAATTCGTTTATTAAAAAATAGAAGTTGGAGCTTTGTACGTATTATTTATTACTTTCAATATAAAATCGAATTTCTATCATTGGAACGATATCATTCTGAATAATAACGTAGTTACAGTTTGTTGAAATTTCAAAAATATGCAAAAATCCGATGTCTAGTCATTACACATATCGTCTGCTCTGTCGGAAAAGGTCGTAAGTCCACTTTTTATGGAAATCTCGTCTTTGTTACAGGATGATAGTACAAGTCAAAACACGTCGTATGATACAACAAAAATGGTAGTATGTCGCGTTTTTCTATATGTTTTGCCCTTGTCGGAAAAGGTCGTAAGTCCACAAAACGTACAAATTTGAGTACGAAAAGGTCGTAAGTCCACAGGAAAATGTATAATTTAAAAGAATACTACAGTTAATGTAGTTCAGATATAATGTTTAACGTCATCCATGGTTGGGGTACAATGTAAAGAACTAGCCTACACCTTTGGATGATAATCGGATGATATTTGGCGGACCCTGTGGACCAAACTTTTGAACAAAAATGTGATAATTTCTATATTGCAACGAATATTTACATTTGAAATCTATTTTCCCCTATAAGCGAACTCATTATGAAAGATGGACTTCTGGCCTTTTCATTTATTCAAATTGGGATGCTGTATGTGTTCAAATACCTCATATATTGAAAAATTTGTAAAAAAAATTGTAATTTTTTACTGTTTTTACTGTCGTATATCTTACTTAACTTTATTAACTGGTAATTTGTGGTTTCTCTGGGGACATTTATTCACACAACGAGATTAGTTTGTATTCTGAATTCAATAAAGTAATACCTTCTAACGGACGGGTAAGTGCAATGTTTATATTATTAAATGATTCTAAAATAATAATTGATTGAAATGTTATTAAACTAAAAAGACATCATGGTTTTTGTTAACAAAGGGCAGTATGAATTTGGAATGGAATTAGACGACGGTGTCATGGGTCTAGTTCCCTATGGTTTTCACGGTGATTCTGAAAGCTCAGATGATAAACTTCCTAAACGCAGCATCACATGCTGAAGAGTTTACATAGTTTGCAGACAAAAACAAAAGATGCAGGGAGTTGGGGCAGAAATACTTGGGAAAACAAAAAGGACCCTATTTGGGATTAGAATGTAGCCACCGTGGTGCAATGGTATGCACACCCGCCTTGCACGCTGAAGGTCGTGGGTTCGATGCCCCGGTCAGTCAACATCAAAATTTTCAACGGTGGGAAAATACCCCTCAGTAATGTTGGCGACATTTCCTGAGTATTTCAGCCATGTAAAACTTCTCTACAAAGTGGTGTCTTAAGACACGCCGTTCGGACTCGGCGATAAACAGTAGGTCCCATATCTTTGAGCTAATGTGGATGGGGGTGCACTCATTGATATGAGAGAAGTCTCCCTTGTCCCGTATGGGATGTTTGTGGAACAATTATAATGTAGCTAAAAAACCACGTACATTAACGGAATTAATCATGAAATTTAATTGAAGGAAAAGGTCGTAAGGCAGAAATACAAGGTCGTTAGTACAACGTGTCATATTTTATATTAAATATTAGCCAAACCGGTCCACTTTCCTGGCCCTTGAAACAGTTTATGTTACCTTTTCTTATGTCAAATATATTTTTTGCATCGCAAATTAGTTGGAATATGCAAGTGACTATCAATAACAAGTAAGAACGTCGTTAAATTTGGCCAGGCCGAACTTGTTATACCCTCCACCATGAGTTGTATTGAATTTTACTTCAATTAGTTTCCTTTCGTTTATGAAGTAGACTAAATACCAAATTTCAGCAATTTCGGTAAAACAATGTGGCTAACCTTCAAAATACCGAAATTCGGGAGGCACCGTTCTATGGGGCTATATGAAGTTTTATACCCCGAACGAAGAATTCGTTATGCATAACATATCCTCCGAAATTCAACAAAATATATAGCCTCCTTCCACCAAGGGACATCCCTGTGCATAATCTGAAAATTATATGAAATAAGTACTTAGTGTCGGAGATTCAACAACCGTTGACGCGCAAATTAATTTTCTGACCAATACTTTTAACTTTTGCAAAAAAGCGTTTTTAAAAAAATAGGGCCTGCTCCCTCCGAAATTCAAAAAAAAAAAAAAATATATATATAAAGCTTATTTTCACCTCGGTCGTTCCATGTATATTCTCTGAAATTTACAAAAAAAAATCAGCCGTTTTTGAGTCTATGCGGAACATACACACTTTGTCTTTTATATATAAGATTTCACCCAAAAGTTTTTATCTCATCACCATGTTAAATTGCAAGCTTATTTTTTGTCTTAAACTCATATCATTCTCAAAATTTCGCTCCGATCGGAATATTACTGCGATCTACAGGACAGCTACAAAGTCGGGTAAAAATTGCGGGTTTGGTCCATTTCACACTTTTCGATCATAACCAACATCTAATGGGGTCACTTCTGGTCGGAACCCAACCCCTCCACAAAATTTCGTGACGATCGGTCCAAAATTGAGGCCTGGAGTTTTATTACAATTGTTAATGGATGGACGGACACACATAGCTAGATCGCTTTATCTCTTCAGGATATGAAAAAAATGGCAAGGGGAGGGGGTCTACGACGAATACTTCGCGATGTTACACGAATATTTGACAAAACAAACTTATAATACCCTTTCTACATTGTTTTGTAAAGTATAAATATTTTATTTTAAAAATGTCCGTAAATTGTAGGAAAAGGTTGTAAGTCCCTACAAAAATACAAAACTTTACAAGAACAAGTTAGAACGGCGTTAAGTTCGGCCGGGCCGAACTTGTTATACCCTCCACCACAAGTTGTATTGAAGTAAAATGGAATAATTAGTTTCCTTTCGTGTATGAAGAAGACTTAATACTAAATTTCTGCAATTTCGGTAAAACAATGTGAGGCACCATTCTATGAGGGCTATTTCAAAACGTCGATCTATACCGACAAATTTCTGACGGAAAGTTTTTAGGCTCAAAGAAAACTAAGTACCAAATTTCCTATATTTCGGTAAGAGAATGTGACTAAAACTTAAAAAATACCGAAAATCAAGAAGTACGCTTCTATGCGGATATAGGAAGACGTGGACCTATACTGATAATACTCTTCTGGAATATTTTATAACTCTTGGAAGACGAAATAACGAATTTCAGCCATTTCGGTTGGATATTGAGGATTGGGAGGTACCTTTCCATGGGGGCTATATGAAGGCGTGGACCTATACTGACAAATTTAAAGGGGAAGCTTGAGTACCCCTAGCGAAGTCTAAATACCAAATTTCAGCCATTTCGGTGGAATATTGAGGCCACAACGTTCAAAATACCGAAAATCGGGAGGTACCGTTCTATGGGGGCTATATGAAGGCATGGACCGATACCGACAAAGTTCTGGGAGAAAGTTTTATACCACCAACGTTGACTAAATACCAAATTTCAGCCATTTCGGTGTGATAATGAAGCTAAAACCTTAAAAATACCGAAAATCGGGAGGTACCGTTCTATGGGGGCTATATGAAGGTGTGGACCGATACCGACAAAATTCTGGGGGAAAGTTTGGTACCCCTAAAGAAGACTACGTACCAAATTTCAGCCATTTTGGTAGGATAATGAAGCTAAAACCTTTAAAATACCAAAAATCGGGAGGTACCGTTCTATGTGGGCTACATGAAGGTGTGGACCGATAATGACCAAATTCTGGGGAAAAGTTTTATACCCCTAAAGAAGACTACGTACCAAATTGTAGCCATTTTAGTAGGATAATGAAGCTAAAACCTTAAAAATACCGAAAATCGGGAGGTACCGTTCTATGGGGGTTATATGAAGGTGTGGACCGATACCGACAAAATTCTGGGGGAAAGTTTTATACCCCTAAAGAAGACTACGTACCAAATTTCAGCCATTTTGGTGGGATAATGAAGCTAAAACCTTAAAAATACCGAAAATCGGGAGGTACCGTTCTATGGGGGCTATATCAAAACGTGGACCGATATATCCCATTTTCAATACCAACCATCCTGCAAGCAATAAAAACTTCTGTACCAAATTTGGACTTTCTATCTTTAAAAATGCGAGCTGTATCTTGATTTCAACAGACAGACAGACGGACGGACGGACGGACGGACAGACGGACATGGTCAAATCGACATAGAATTTTATGCTGATCAATAATATATATACTTTATAGGGTCTCCGACGAATATTTCGATGTGTTACAAACGGAATGACAAATTTAATTATACCCTCCATATGGTGGAGGGTATAAAAAGGTCGTAAGTCCAAATACATCCAATAACCTCCCAAACGCGACGGAATTTTATCAAACAAAGTACAGGTATTGAAGCGGAATAAATAAACGAAGAATACGGCCTTTACCACTACAATAAAATCTTTAATACAGAAAGCGCTGGAATGTTTTTTCTTCCTCCTGAAAAATTTATTGAGAGGGACTTACGACCTTTTCCGACGGAGCAGACGATATATCAATTTATGTCATATACATTATTCCATATACCATATCAATTGAAAGTGGTTTGTGCGTGACCTTTTTTTAATATTTAAACAGAATAAAAGTTATTTTAGTTATTAATAGGCCATTCGTGCAACAGGAAATAATTTTTTGAGAAAATTTTTTTTTTCATAGTATTTTTTCACAAATTCTTTTTTCAATGTGTTTGTGCATGACCTTTTTTAATAATTAAATGGGATGAACGCTATTTTTGTCATTAATAGGCAAAACTTCATTCATTCTCGCTACAGGAAATCATTTTTGAGAAAACAGTTCAAAAAGTCATAACCCTAATGTGCACTTAATACGACCTTCGTGCGTTCATGTGGTTTCTTTTCGATGTCCACATTAAGTGTTATCGTCATTAACGTCGTTATTCACACTTTAGGAATAGCCTGATTTTAATGTTCTAACGTCAGTTTATTGCCTTCGAAATAATGCAAAAACATTTACTGAACCATTCAATCTAGGGTAGGATGGTCTTGAGATGGGGTGGATTGGTCAGCTTTGCTGTACGCTTTTACTCTTATTGCGTGCAGTTTTTTCTTCCACCATCCAATGACGACGTTGGCAGGCTTCGTTCATTCAGTAGGGATTGTTTACTTCTCTTACGCATTTTTGTTTTGTTTTTTTTGCTCTGCAACTGATTTAATTAAAAGTATTTCCTTAGCATGACCGGTTTGTTGTTTTTCTGTCCCATTGCAGTTGTAATTAATTTTGAACAAAATTGTATTTGATTTGCTAAACAAGTGTAACATTTAGAGGTGTTGTTTTCGTGACTTGCCGGAGGTAGCACCTAACGGGATGTATGAATTGCATTTTCTCCGCAGAGCTACCAACCTAAGTCCTAACAATTTAATGCGTTTCTTTTAAAACTTTCTTCGATAACATCAATTAACCTGGCAATTAAATAAGAAATGTTTTCTGCGTCAAAGTACTCGTAAAATTGTTTACTTTTTTCCAAGTGGGGGACGCAATCATTGCGTGAGACATTAAAAGCATAAAGACCTGAAGTAGAATTTTAATGAGAAACTTACTTTTAAGGTTAAATATAATTAAAATGAGTGATAAAACAAAAAGGCGTCTGTGCGAGGGAAAAGTTTTGTCCAAGTATTTATTTTTTATTACCCCGCTTGACTCATGAATTCGTGTCGCTATTTATCAAAATAATTTGGTAACAAAATTGCTGTTTATTATGTTGTGTTTATGGCGGCAGAGGACAAGGATACTTGTTACTGTTGGTTTGTGTTGACCAATGATGTTACACTATTACCTAGAAATCGATATAAAATGGATTTGTTTTTCAAATGGCACATAAAAACAAGTAAGAAAGGGCTACAGTTGGGTTGTGATATACACCATGTGATACCCACACCGATTTCATTCCCGTAATTACGACATTTCTAGCTAGATCGGTATACTTAAAGAACCAATATATAAAAACCAAAAATGTATCTATCATTGATTATACCCAGCAAAATTTGAAGGAAGTCTTTCTATGCGATGACGTGATTTCATTGCATCTGTAATAAACCTTAACATTATTTACAAGTGACCTACATATATGAGACCGAAAAAAGACGGACATTTTGAAAGATTTTCCTTTTGGTACAGGCTTTTCCTTTTTCTGGAAGTGTCTATATACTCAATGTCTGTATTTTGTTATCATTTGATGAGCGTTCTAAAACTTTTTAAGTTTATAGAATCCAAAATTTCCAATGATACCGCCCGTTATAATTTCAATACATCAGTATCCATCATTCTGTAGTGGAATTCTGTAACTCATTTTTCGACTTACCGACAAATATCGGTAAAATTAAAAAGCTTTTAATTTGGGTAATAAGTGAAATTTCAACTTTTATTGATGCTTTTCATTCATAATTTTGCGGTTTAATTTAAACTATTTTTGTCGGTAACTCAACAAATGAGTTACAGAATTCCACTACAGATATGGGCCCAATCCCTACGATTATATGTTTTTCGAGACCCAGACTTCTGGCTATTGCTATATATAAAATAAATAATAATATACACTACCGCTCACTTGAATAGAACCCCCTGCAAAATTTTTTTCAACCTCCATTTTTTCCAAATTATACAAGATATGAAATTATTAAGTTTTATTATATTTTGCTTCATGTGTTTGGAGTAAACTTAGTCATTCATTTGCATTCAAATCCAATTTGTATAAGAATTATGCAAGGAAAACAAAATAAAGTCAAAAATTGAAGTAAAAAAATTGGCTCATTTGAATAGAACCCCCCTTTAAAACTTGGGAATACAGAAAGATTGTAGTAGAATATCGATGCATATTTAATCTATATTGAAAACGAAGTACTTTCAGTAATATTCAGGTAAAGTATATCCCTCCTAATTAAGGATACACCCGTATATCCTGCTTTGGCAAGGATTCTTTAAATAATCGGGTGTAATGCCCAACAAAGCTTGCTTTTTTCATTCAACAAGTTTATTTTTGGAAGATTGCTGTCTCCTTTAGTCGTATATTTTACGCATAAATCATTCCCATACATTTTAGAAAATATTTTGTTTGTTTGTTTGTGCCTTATTGACTCGAAAACCGCTGAACAGATCTTACTGAAATTTTTAGGGTACATTGCTACATGACTTGGAATGAAAATAGGCTATATCATTTTTTGAAATTTCGATTTGATCTGGAGATATAGCATCAAAACCGGAGGTACCTTCAAAAAATTTAGATTTTGTATGCAAATATCTTTAGAACTGTTACAGATACAATCACCAAATTTTGTATGCGTGACGGAATTTGATGTAGAAATAAATTTACCAAATTATATTCAAATCGGTTCAGATTTGGATATAGCTCCCACATACATATATTTTCGGCCGATTTCCTTATTTTATGTAACAACATGCTATTTATGTCCAATTTCACTAAAATTTGGAATGTGTCACGGAACTTGGTCTGGAAATAAACGTGCCAAATTATATCAAAATCGGTTCAAATTTGGATATAGCTCCCATACATAAATATTTTCGGCCGACTTCTTTATTTTATGCACCAAACACGCTATATATGTTCAATTTCGCTGAAATTTGGAGGGTCTGACGGAATTTGTTCTAGAAATAGATGTGCTAAATTATATAGAGATCGGTTCAGATTTAAATATAGCTCCCATATATATTTTCGGCCGATTTCCTGTATTTTATGCACCAAGCACGCTATATCGAAATCGGTTTAGATTTGGATATTGCTCCTATCTATATTTTAGGCCGATTTTCTGTATTTGATGCTCTAAACACGCTATATGTGTCCAATGTCACTGAAATTTGGGATGTCTGACGGAATTTGTTCCAAAAATAAATGTGCCAAATTATATCGAGACCGGTTCAGATTTGGACACACTACATATGTCCAATTTCACTGATATTTGGAAAGCGTGGCGCAATTCATTCGAGAAATAAATGGGACAAATTATATAGAAATCGGTTCAGATTTGAATATAGCTCCCATATATATTTTCGGCTGATTTTCTGTATTTTATGCACAAAATGTAAATGTGAGACGAGATTTGGTCTAAAAATAAATTTGACGAATTATATCGAGAGCGGTTCATATAGGAATAAACTACCTCTATATATGGGGATTTCTGAGTGAAATGGGACACTTTTTCAAGGTGAGGTTTTTGATTTCCTTTATTTTTTGCTGTGGTGATGTTGCTCATTAGCAAAAAATTTTAGTATATTTTCAGATTTTTTTGACTAACGGTTCCATAGATATCGCGCCTTGAAAATGTCAAACTCCGTAAAACCTACATGCAAAGAAATACCCATAACTTTAGGAAAAATTGTAATTGTAAAATTTGTAATTGAACGTAGTTTAATACAAAAAAATTTAAAGAAAATCGAAGGGGTCGAACATCTTTAAAAATTGATTTTAAATATTAAATCTCGAAAATAGCATATAAGCCCACTGTGCAATTTTTTTTTTGATATTTTTAATTTAATAGCTGATAAAACAACAAAACATACAAAAAAATTTTTCAAATTGGGTCAATATTAATGAAGTTATGGGTATTTCTTTGCATGTAGTTTTTACAGAATTTGACATTTTCAAGGCGCGATACCTCTGGAACCGTCAGTCAAAAAAAAAACTGAAAATATACTAAAATGTTTTGCTAATGAGCAGCATCACCACAGCAAAAAATAAAGGAAATCAAAAACCTCATCTTGAAAAAGTGTCCGATTTCACTCAGAAATCCCAGAATATATCTGTCGATTTCATGTTTTTGTTACGTATGTTCAATTTCAATGAAATTTTGAAGACTTAGCAGTCAGTAAAAGTCTTCATTATTTACAGAAGTACTTATAGTCGGGAAGGAATTGACAAAGGCTACAGCTATTAAGTATCATGTCTTTGAGAGACTTCTTAAGATTTATGTTTTATTATGATATATATTAGGAATACTTATAGGCGGAAAGGCTTTCGGAGGAGTGTTACCTCCTGAAACATACAAAAATACCATAGTAGCTCCATAACAACCTGAATAGGTATATAACGCCTTCATATCTCCTATATTTATTCGATAAAATATTAAAAACGTTTGTTCTGTTTTAGTTGAAGATTCAATCATATGATTGTCTAAGTCTGGAGTATTCCCCCATTGGCTTAACTTCATCACTTTCCTCTTTGCAGAGAAAAATGTTTACAAAACGCACTGACAGCTTGCAAAATTTACTGATCGCTACCAATATCATGATTTCATCCCGGCGAAGGGAATTATCAATTGGCTTTTCAGTTTTTGAAATCATGATTTTTTAGTGAAAACCTGAAGCATCGAGTATTCTCATGTTAAGAGAATGATGCTCACTTTTCGGCTTTCCCAAGAAAAACACCAGAACAAAATATTTGCAAACTGTAAACATTTTTCTCTGCAAAGAGGAAAGTGATGAAGTTAAGCCAATGGGGGAATACTCCAGACTTAGATCATATGATTGAATCTTCAACTAAAACAGAACAAACAAAAAACATCGAAGGCATGCGCAAAACGGAATTTTGTAAATAAAATTCCAACAACATACTCACAGGTAACTGTTTTGAAGTTATTTCAACTTAACAGAAATCGATGATTTCTTAGTTGAATCGTGCTGTCAGCTTGCAAATATTTTGTTCTGGTGTTTTTTTGGGAAAGCCGAAAAGTGAGCATCATTCTCATTAACATGAGAATACTCGATGCTTCAGGTTTTCACTAAAAAATCATCATTTCAAAAACTGAAAAGCCAATTGATAATTCCCTTCGCCGGGATGAAATCATGATATTGGTAGCGATAAGTAAATTTTGCAAACTGTCAATGCGTTTGGTTAACATTTTTCTCTGCAAAAAGGAAAGTGATGAAGTTAAGCCAATGGGGGAATACTCCAGACTTAGACAATAATATTAAAAACGTTAAAATAATTATGGCATTCCATTATATTTTATCGAAGTCGGGGCAGAAAAAAGCGCACCGGGTTCAGCTAGTAATATCAATAAAAACCAAATGTCAAAGGTTGGTAATGCCATCAGTTGACAACGGCTGAACTGATTTGGAGAAATCTTTTTTTGAAATAATCGTCATAACCAATTTTAGGTTTTTATGCAAAGAAAATTTGACCACGCCCACTTTTTCAATTTTCCATTTTAATCTTTTCTACAAAAACTACTGAACTGATTTTCCTGAAATTGTCATGGAATGTATAGCGAAGGCCCCCTGTGAAAATAGGCTACATAATTAGTTGAATTTCGGATATGGCGAGTCACTTCCCCTATACCCTATTTCTTTAAAAATGCTATATTAGGAATGTATCGGTTTGAAAACGCTATATTTGCAAACACTACGAATGTATCGGTTTAAAAAATTTCGAATTAATCTACAATTCAGGTACTTCTTTGGGGCCGAAAGACCCGACCACGCCTGCTTTTGAAAATATGTTATATCTCCAATACTACTGAACCAATTTAAATGAAATTTGCAGAAAAGCTCAATGTTTGCCGTTGTTAAGTATATTTTATGAATTTCGGAGGAGATAGGGTACCTTCCCCACGCCTTTTTTTAAACGCTATATGAATAAGCCAAACCTATGATTACGAGTATATCAGTTTCAGCATAAATTAGTTGATCTAAGGGTAACGATGGAGGTTCTGGAGCTGAAGGCTCATGGATAACAACAGAAGGTATATGGGGATTACTTTGCGAAACCGAAGGTGAAGGACTCTCAGCTGGAGTAGGTAAATTGGTTATAGGTTTATTGATGACAGAAATAATAGTATTTGTTTTATTGGTGGGAACAAGAGCCAAGAATGAAGAAGACTCAGGCAGAGTGCTAACTACTGATGAGTTTTCAGAAGACTGGGCAATTGGAGTGATAGGAGGAGCTGAAGTAGCAATCGGGGAATTTAAAGCAATCAGATTTTCAGAGGTGGAAATGGTATTACTGGCTGATGATTTTATATATATATAGTTTTATAATCGCTATATTTGTTGGGAAAAATTTAATGTCTTTCGTCTTGAAAAACTCACAGGCGTATATATCAGCACAGCGACCAGTGTCTGGGCATAAAAACGTCGCCTATATCTCGTTTATGGTTGATGTACCAGATGATGGATGCTTACTTCCGTGAAACACCGCACTGTTTTGGCAAAAAATATCTGGTGCATGCAAGTCAGCACGATGTTAGGGGTTCTCATATGTTTTAATGTTGGCACTGTAATTATACCCTACACCACAATGTGGAAAGGGTATTATAAGTTTGTTTTGGTAAAAATTCATGTAACACCGCGAAATATTCGTCGGAGACCCCCAATGTGGTATACCAATCTTCATATCTCGACGAGATAAAGCGATTTTGAGATGTGCGTCCGTCCGTCCGTCTGTCCATTATAACTTGTAAACACGCTACAGGCCGCAATTATGGACCGATCGTCACGAAATTTTGTATGGAGGTCGGGTTCAGTGATGATCGAGAAATATTTAGCGGCTGAAATGGACCAAAAAACATAATTTTTGTCCGATTTTGTAGCTGCTCTGTAGGTCGCAATAATAGTCCGATCGCCTCGAAATTTTAAATAATGTAAGAGTATATGACAAAGAAGAAGCTCGCAATTTGAGATGGCGATCAGATAATATTTAGAGGGTTAAATGGACCAAAACTTTTGTGTGAAATTTGTGAAAATTTTTAATATACAGCTTATATCTTTATTCCTGGAAGAGACATTCCGGGCAAGTAAGCTACACTTGGAAGACGATCTCTTGACCTTTTCATTGATGTCAATTATGTTGATTTACGTGCTCATATAACAGAGTTACAGCCTAATATATGCAGTTATTTGTTTGTAATGTAATCAGAATCACGCTAGAGGTCGCAATTATATCTCAATGGTCACGATGTAAGAGTTTAGGTCTAAGAACATGCCTACAATTTTGAATGATGCTCGCAAATTATATAGTGGGTTAAATGGACCATTACTTTTTATGAAAAATATAAAAATGTTATTTTTGGTCCATATTTTACTTCCTGGATGGCATATACCGGCAAAGTAGCTTACATATGGAAAAATAACTACTGATATTTCCCATGATGCAAATTGCAATAATGAGTCTGCTAGATAACGGGCTTACTGCCTAATATATAATGGGTTTTGTGTAGAGAACCACAATTTCCTCCCATACTACAAATTGTTTCTATCATGACAGAGAAATTTTTAGTTCATCTCTTTTATACCCTCAGCCTTTAGGATAAAGGGAATATATACAAAATACGACCAAAGATGTACCTCATCGAAATAATGGTTTTAGACCCCAAGTATGGTTGGACGAAATTCCTTTCAGACAATTTGGAGTCGATTTAGCCCTGTCCGTTCATTGTCTCTCTTACTGACAAATATCAGAGATATGTCAAATTGAATTTTATATATATTTATTTATATTAGGTGCATTTCAAAAAGCAACCTGATGCTAATCAATGTGAAAATTCACAATTTTGGCATATTGTTTAGAAATGTATAATTTATATAATTGTTCCCCAAATATCCCAGTAGTGACAAGTTAGTCTTATCTTATATCAATGGATTCATGTTATGTCATTGATATGTGACGTAGTTTTTATCGCCGAATCCGAAAGGCGTGCCCTAAGTTGCCACTTGTAGAGAAGTTTTTCATGGCTGAAGTACTCAGGAAATATCGACAACATTACAAAGGGGTATTAAGCCACAGTTGAAAATTTGATGTGGCCACGCTTGGGAATCGCCCCGGACATTCAGCGTGCAAAGTGGTTGCACATAGCTAATTCCTAGAGGTTTGGTATAGGGTATCACATGGTCGGCCCCGTCCGACTATAGCCTTTGCTTACTTGTTTTATATAAGAAAATTTCCACATAATTTCGGAATTCTTTTAATTAAAGGAAGAAAAGGAAGAAAAAGAAGAAATGTATAATTTATATAATTGTTCCCCAAATATCCCAGTAGTGACAAGTTAGTCTTATCTTATATCAATGGATTCATGTTATGTCATTGATATGTGACGTAGTTTTTATCGCCGAATCCGAAAGGCGTGCCCTAAGTTGCCACTTGTAGAGAAGTTTTTCATGGCTGAAGTACTCAGGAAATATCGACAACATTACAAAGGGGTATTAAGCCACAGTTGAAAATTTGATGTGGCCACGCTTGGGAATCGCCCCGGACATTCAGCGTGCAAAGTGGTTGCACATAGCTAATTCCTAGAGGTTTGGTATAGGGTATCACATGGTCGGCCCCGTCCGACTATAGCCTTTGCTTACTTGTTTTATATAAGAAAATTTCCACATAATTTCGGAATTCTTTTAATTAAAGGAAGAACAAGAATTCTACACTTAACCTCGATTTGATTAAAAAAAAAAAAAATAAATAATCTTTTGAAAAAAAATCACTTTTTGATGTACTTCTGTACTCGGTGAGGTATGGAAGTAGTAATTTGTCAATTACACTGTGCAACATTTGTAAGGATTTTTTTCGAACTGAGGATTTTTTGAAAGTACAGACCTAAAGGACAAGAAACCCTAGTTGGGTTTTGTTGTGTCAGATCCAGCTCGGATTTTATGGCCCCATCTAAACATGGTTAAATATTGAGTTTTTAAAGAAATTCGGGGCTATATCTCTGAAACCAATGCGAATCTTCTTCTGACCTCTGAAGCAAAATTGTAGATAAGAACAAGAATAAAATATTTGGAGAAATAATGAACTCGAAAAACTACACTTATTGTCTCAAATTTCAAAATATATGCAAAAATTCCACAATTTTTATACATTTGGCACCGTATCTCCAAAACCTTTAATTTTTTCTGAATATTTTCTTTTGGAAAAATATACCCTGGAATAAAATACACAACTATTCGGAACATGTCGTTGTTGTAGAATGCCTTTATGCTGTTGTTTTCAGTACATTTTCAACGATGATTTAATAAAAATGTCAATGTGTTGTGAAAGCTATTATGCCAAATACCGCTGAAACAATATGAAGTAAGCATTTTAGAGTTTCAGAATGTTCTAAAGAATTGCTGAGAACTTTATTTGGAGGATTTTTGAAAAATAGTTCTTGGTTCAACTCACAATAGTTTAGCCGACACTGACCAGAATTTCAGCAATTATGTAAAATTTTCTATATTTTATAGATTTTGATGCCCTAGATGGAGTTTTTCTTACGTGGTTTTTTCAAAAGATAAGTTCTTCTAAAGGGTGTTTTTTTTTTAGAACTTTAAATTGTAAAAAGTAACACAAAAAATTAAATTTTGATGAACCTTTTTTTTTATTTGTTTCAGTATACTCTGACAAATCATCATGAATAGACTCACGCTTGAACAACGCTACGAAATTATCCAAATTTACTTTGAAAATCAGTCGTCGATTCGCAAATGACAAATGACCCGTTGTTTTATCGCAAAATTGTGTTCAGCGATGAGGCGCATTATTGGCTTAACGGGTTTATTAATAAGCAAAATTGCCGCATATGGAGTGAGACCAATCCACAAGAGACCCTACAGACTCCATTACATCCAGAAAAATGCACCGTATGGTGCGGTTTTCACGCTGGTGGCATCATCGGACCTTATTTCTTCAAAAATGAGGCCGGAGCTCGCGTTACGGTCAATGGAGATCGTTACCGCACCATGATCAATGATTTTTTGTTTGAAAATATGGATGACATTGATCCGGAGGAGATGTGGTTTCAACAGGATGGCGCTACGTGCCATACGGCGAACGCAACCATCGACTTATTGAAATCAAAATTTGGCGATAAGTTGATTTCGAGAAGTGGACCTGTCAATTGGCCTCCAAGGTCGTGCGATTTGACACCTCTCGATTATTTCCTGTGGGGCTACGTGAAGTCACTGGTTTATGCTGATAAACCAGCAACAATTGATGTCTTGGAGGCCAGCATTGTTCGTGTTATTCGTGACATACGGCCAGCAGTGCTTTAAAAAGTGGCCAAAAATTGGACGTCCAGAATGCACTTCGTCAAGAACAGCCGCGGTGCCCATATGCCCGAAATCATTTTCAAGTGTTAATGTCACGTATTGATCTTTCGAATAAAAAAAATTTTGATTACAATTTAATTTTTTGTGTTATTTTTTACAATTTCAAGTTCTATCGGGCTTAAAAAAACACCCTTTAGTTTAGGGCTACAATGGTTTTTCGGAGATAAGCCATATCGGCCCACACCTTCAGGTACCTCCCCCACAAAAATTCAAAAATGTTCGGAAAAATTCTGTGCACGATAACTCTTGAAGGGAATGACCGATGTAATCCGTATTTTGCACATCCTAATACATCTACCAGATATAGGTCAGGTTCGAATATGGACTATATTTGCCTACTCCTTCTGGTACCTCTCACAAAAAATTTCGGATAAGTTCACTTCTGAAATTCTGAAGAGACCTTAATTACATTCGATATGTCCCTAGGTGAAAGTTTCACTTCACATTGGCTGAGGGTATATATCTGTAGGCAAAGCCGACTGACACTTTTTTACTTGTTTGTTCTAGCACTGCAACTAGCAAAGTTTCAATCAGCGAATTAATTTCATTTGATTGACAACTATATAAGCTTTGTAATGATATGTATATAAACTTCATCGGCTACTTATAACCGGTTCAAAAATCGGTTTTAATGTACGAATATCCGGTTCAAAAATTGAGATAAGCGGATCTGTCCTCCATGAAAATTTGTTATTAACGTGTTCTTCATTACAAGAGCTTCTTTTGGTAAATATGTATTTTAAAAGCAACCCAGATGTCTACATGAGCAATAACCAATTGGTAAGTCTACATACCAATACAGAACCAATATCGAATAGGTATACAGAAAAACCAAACATAGTTTTTTTCTGAGCCAAGACCGAGTAAACATCAAAAAGGACAATGAAAACGGGAAAATATTGATTAGTTGTCCAAGAGAATCGTACCTAAAACCTTCTGAGCAACATTTTTGTAAAATATTTGGATGTTGAAAAATCTCATCTTGTGGTATTTTTACTACGGTTCTAGAAATGAAGGACGAAAAGGATGTGAAAGGAATTGAGCTAGAAGAATGAAATATTCTACAAAAAATTTCGCCAATCGATTTGACTGCTGACATGTATTCTCAAAACGAAGCTACAATAACGCCAAAGTGAGATATGAAACTATTTTCCCAAGTATTATAGGGGAAAAATAAAAAAAATCTATCACGCGATGTCTCAGAAATTTGACCTATAGCGAAAATTTCTTTTTGGGTTCTTAATATACTAATTAAGAGCTTTCATCCCCAAATGGAATTTTCCACCCCCCAAAAATTCTGCTGCACAGTGTAATTAGAGTGAGTACATGTTTAGGATTCATGTTGGGGATTTCAATGAATTATTGAAATATTTACCAAATTGTTGTTGAAAAATTTGCTATAAACAAGGCGATAGAGGCATTTTACAACAATATAATGTTCTTAAGAGTTGTGTATTACATTCCAGAGAATATTTTTCCAAAAGGTAACATTAAGAAGAATTTAACATGTTGGGAGATACGCTGCGAAATATACACAAATTATAGAATTTTTAGATATATTATAAAATTTGAGGCAATAAATGCAGTTTTTCGAGTTCACTATTTCTCCAAATATTTTCTTCTTGCTCTTATCTACAAGTTTGCTGCAGATGTCAAAACAAGATTCGTATTGGTTTCAGAGATACAGCCCCGATTTGTTTTAAAAATTCGATCATTAACCATGATTAGATGAGGCCATAAAAACCGAACCCGATCTAAGAACACAAAAACCAAAATATGGTCCTATTGGTCCTCTACTTTCATAAAATTCTGGACAGAAGTTGTTTGCACGCGATTGGCTCAAAAGTGTTGCACAGTGTAATTAACAATAATGTATGATTATAATTAGTATGATTAATGTATGATTATAATAGTATTACAATAATATACTCTCCAATGGATTTCATCTCCAAAAGGAATTTTCCACCCCCCAGACTGTGAGTTCGACCACATCACTTGCACCCATGATTGAATGAATATCACTTTTAGTAACGAAAATTATGCTGGGATGTGTAATATGCAATTTAATTTCCTTATTTCTTAATTATACCCTACACCACTATGTGGAAAGGGTAATATAAGTTTGTTTTGGTAAAAATTCATGTAACACCGCGAAATATTCGTCGGAGACCCCCAATGTGGTATACCAATCTTCATATCTCGGCGAGATAAATCGATTTTGAGACGTGTGTCCTTCCGTGTGTCCGTCTGTCCATTATAAATTGTAATCAAACTCCAGGCCGCAATTATGGACCGATCGTCACGAAATTTGGTATGGAGGTCGGTTTCACATCAGAATAGATCGCTTTTTTAATTGGTGATGATCGTGAAATATTTAGCGGGTGAAATGGACCAAAAACATAATTTTTATTCGATTTTGTAGCTGCTCTGTAGGTCGCAGCCTAGAAAATTTAAATAAAGTAAGAGTATATGACAAAGAAAAAGCTTGCAATTAGAGATGGCGATCAGATAATATTTAGAGAGTTAAATGGTCCACAACTTTTGTGTGAAAATTGTGAAAATTTTTAATATACAGCTTATATCTTTTTTCCCGGAAGAGACATTCCGGGCAACTAAGCTATACTTGGAAGAGGAACACTTGACCTTTCCGTTGATGCCAATTACGTTGATTTACGTAATCAGATAACAGAGTTACAACCTAATATATCCAGTTGTTTACTTGAAGTATAATCAACAAGTAAGCAAAGACTATAGTCGGACGGGGCCGACCATGTTATACCCTACACCACAACCTCTGGGAATTAGCTATGTGCAACCACTTTGCACGCTGAATGTCCGGGTATGATTCCCAGACCTGGACATATCAAATTTTCAACGGTGGCATAATACCCCTTTGTAATGCTGCCGATATTTCCTGAGTTTTTCAGCCATGAAAAACTTCTCTACAAATGGCAACTTAGGACACGCCTTACGGATTCGGCCATAAAAAATATCAAATATCATATATCAATGACATAACATGAATCCATTGGTATATTGCCATTGCAATTGTTCCATCGTAAAGGGAGCCGCAAGGACAATCTGCTGAAAAAATCAAAACGATTCGATAGGACTCTTAAATTTCAATTTTCCAAATTTTGAGTGGGAGGTACTCGAAGGTGTGGACCTATATAGTCTTACCCGATCTATATCTGGATGGAATAATAATATATGGAAAGTTTGGACCAAATCGATTTAGCACTTCGACAGTTATCGTTCACACAATTTTTCAGAAAAATTTTGAACTTTTGTGGGTGAGTTGCCCGAAGGAGTGAACCGATATAGCCCATATTCGAAATTAAACTAAGTATGGGCAAAAAATTACGAAGTGCAAAATTTGGTTCGAATCGGTAGATCCGTTCGGGAGTATTTGTATTAACCTAAAGGCTGAGGGTATAAAATAGGTGGCGAAGCGACCTCATGCTGCAATATTTGTATAAAAATTCAATTGGACAACAGAACTGAAAATTTCTCTGTCATGATTGAGACAATTTGTAGTATGAGAGGAAATTGTGGTTCTATACACAAAACCCATTATATATTAGGCAGTAGGTCCGTTATCTAGCAGACACATTATAGCAATTTGCATCAGGAGATATATCAGTATTTATTTTTCCATATGTAGGCTACTTTGCCGGTATATGCCATCCAGGAATAAAAATATGGACCAAAAATAAAATTAGTATATTTTCATATAAAAGTAATGGTCCATTTCACCCGCTAAATAATATCAGATCATCATCCAAAATTATAGGCATCTTCTTCGACCTAAACCCTAACCTCGTGCAAAATTTCGTGACTATTGAGCTATAATTGCGACCTCTAGTGTGCTTATGATTACACTTCAGGCAAAAAACTGGATATATTAGGCTGTAACTCTGTTATCTGACCGCGTAAATCAATATAATTAACATCAATGGAAAGGGCAACAGTTGGTCTTTCAAATATTATTTACGTGGGCGGAATGTGTCTTCGAGGAATAAAGATATAACCGGTATATTAAAAATTTTCACAATTTTCACACAAACGTTATGGTCCATTTAACCCTCTAAACATCATCCGATCACCATCTCAAATCGCAAGCATCTTCTTTGTCATATATTGTTACTTTGTTCGAATTTTCGATGCCACCGGACTATTATTGCGACCTACAGAGCAGCTACAAAATCGGATAAAAATTATGTTTTTGGTCCATTTCACCCGCTAAATATCTCACGATCATCATCATTTAAAATAGCGATCTATTCTGATGTGAAACCGGTCCATACGACCTGGAGTTTGATTAGAATTTATAGGACAATACAATAGGAGCTATATTCAATTCTGAACCGATCTCGATATAATTTAGCACATTTATTTCTAGACCAAATTCCGTTACACCTTCCAAATTTCAGCGAAATTGCACATATATACCGTGTTTGGTGCATCAAATGTGGAAAATTGGCCGAAAATATACATGGGAGCTATATCCAAATCTGAACCGATTTCGATATAATTTAGCACATTTATTTCTAGACCAAGTTCTGTAATACATTCCAAATTCCAGCGAATTTAGACATATATAGCGTGTTTGGTGCATCAAATGCGGAAAATCGGCCGAAAATATATATGGGAGCTTTATCCAAATCTGAACCGATTTCGATATAATTTAGCACATTTATTTCTAGACCAAGTTCTGTAATACATTCCAAATTTCAGCGAATTTGAACATATATAGCGTGTTTGGTGCATCAAATGTGGAAAATCGGCCGAAAATATATATGGGAGCTACATCCAAATCTGAACCGATTACGATATAATTTGGCACATGTATTTCTAGACCAAGTTCAGTCACACGTTCCAAATTTTATTGAAATTGATTAAAATAGCGTGTTTGGTGCATAAAATAAGGAAATTGACCGAAAATATATGTATATGGGAGCTATATTCAAATCTGAACCGATCTCGATATAATTCAGCACATTTATTTCTAGAACAAATTCAGTCAGACCCTTTAAATTTCAGCGAAATTGGACATATATAGCATGTTTGGTGCATCAAATGTGGAAAATCGGCCGAAAATATATATTGGAGCTATATCCAAATCTGAACCGATTTCGATATAATTCGGCACATTTATGTCTAGACCAAATTCCGTTACACATTCCAAATTTCAGCGAAATTGGACATATATAGCGTGTTTGGTGCATCAAATGTGGTAAATCTTCCGAAAATATATATTGGAGCTATATCCAAATCTGAACCGATTTCGATATAATTCGGCACATTTATGTCTAGACCAAATTCCGTTACACATTCCAAATTTCAGCGAAATTGGACATATATAGCGTGTTTGGTGCATCAAATGCGGAAAATCTGCCGAAAATATATATGGGAGCTATATCCAAATCTGAACCGATTTCAATATAATTTGGCACATTTATTTCTAGACCAAGTTCTGTAACACGTTCCAAATTTCAGTGAATTTGGACATATATAGCGTGTTTGGTGCATAAAATAAGAAAAGCGGCCGAAAATATATGTATGTGGGAGCTATATCCAAATCTGAACCGATTTGAATAAAATTTAGTAAATTTATTTCTACACCAAATTCCGTCACACATACAAAATTTGGAGATTGTATCTGTAATAGTTCTAAAGATATTTGCATACAAAATCTAAATTTTTTGGAGGTACCTCCGGTTATGATGCTATATCTTCAGATCAACGCAAAATTTCAAAAAATTATATAGCCTATTTTCATTCCAGGTCATGTAGCAATGTACCCTTAACATTTCAGTAAGATCTGTTCAGCGGTTTTCGAGTCTATAAGGCACAAACAAACAAACAAACAAACAAACAAACAAACAGACAAACAAATTTCAATTTTATATATATAGATTGCAGCATGGGACCGCTTCGCCCACTATTTTATACCCTTAGCCTTTAGTTTAATAAAAAAATATACAAATACGACCAAAGATGTGCCCATCGAAAAAAATGTTTTAGACCCCAAGTATGTTTGGACGAAATTTGTTTCAAACAATTTGGAGTCGATTTAGCCCTGTCCGTTCATCTGTCTGTCTTACTGTCTAGCTGACTGGTGCGCACGATAACTCCCGAACGGATCTACCGATTCGAACCATATTTTGCGCTTCGTATTTTTTTGCCCAAACATAGTTTAATTTCCTTCGCGCACCTCCCCCACAAAAGTTAGACAATTTTCTGAAAAATTGTGTGAACGATAACTGTCGAAGTCCGAAATCGATTTGGTCCAAACTTTCCATATATTATTATTCCTTCCAGATATAGATCAGGTAAGACTGTACCGGTCCACACCTTCGAGTACCTCCCACACAAAATTTGGAAAAGTGAAATTTAAGAGTCGTATCGAAGATTGTCCTTGCGGCCCCCTTTACGATGGTACAATTGCAATGGCAAGTCGATACCTCCAGAGATTATGACTGAAAGGTCAAAAAAAAACCAGCCAGAAACCTAACTAAAATGGCGAATCCGCAAGATAACTCTCAAGGGGATTTTCTGATTGGTCCAAACTTTGCACAACCTATTATTTCATTCAGTAATGTACACTGAAAGAAAAATGCTTCGTTGTATCAATGAACGGGTTTCATTGATTATTTTTCATTGCTATGAAATGTTACATTAATACAATGAAATGTTTAGTTAATGCTATGAAACCTTACGTTTAAATAAATGCAACAGTTTCATTAAATAAATACTATTTTGCGGAATGAAAAAAGGGTCTGAAATCTTATCTGTATTATGACCCTTATATTATCATTTTTCTTCTAATTATTTTTCTTTATTGAACAAATGTTTTAAAATTTTCACAATCATAAACAGAACGCATTTATAAATCTGCCACGTACATACGTATGTGTGTATAGAATCACATACATCAAACATACATATGTATGTACGAATATTAGCAGAAGCGTCACTAAAAGCGTAACTGTACAAAAATTCCTTACTTGCTTTACTAGCGATTGTCTTTGATATACATACATATTCATTCTCATTAAAATGTTTATATCATTTTTTCCAGCGACAAAAAAAACGAATAAATTACTAACAGTTTTTATGATTTTCAATTTTACTTAATGGTGACAACGGCCAATAGGACCATAAACTTCGTTGAAAGTGTTTAATGTGAAGTGTTTAATGTGAAAAGAAAATACAAATATTAAACTAAAACTCTTTCATGTAATTTTTTTATGTACAGTTGTTTTATGTGAATTTTGTATGCTATATCCCAACATCATGGACGTACACAGGGGAGGACTGAGCGGCAAAATATGAAGGTAAGTTATTGTGTAGAAAACCAGTTGCTTTGTAACAAATTATTTATTCTTTCAATTTTACTTACAGATGACAACGACCAATGGTATCATTAATGTATTCAGTTAATACCTAAGGAATCAAAAATGACGTATTGTATTTGACCATGGAACTATATGCAATAAAATGAATTAAACATATTTAGCGTTGACTTAATTTTTATGCATTATGTGAGTATGAAATGACTTCATAACATAAATGAAATCTTACGTTACATCAATGAAATGTATCATTGATTTTGAACCAACGTAAGGCTTCATTGCATTAATGAAAGTATTTCTTTACATTAATGAAAGTATTTCATTTCACTAATGAAAATATTTCATTGCATTAATGACAGTATTTCATTGTATTAATGAAAGTATTTCATTATATTAATGAAAGTATTTCATTGCAATAATGGAGAAGTTTCATTGCATTAATGAAGAGGTTTCATTGAACTAATGAAGAGGTTTCATTGTATCAATGAAGAAGTTTCATTGCACTAATGAAGATGTTTCATTGCATCAATGAAGAAGTTTCATTGCAATAATGTACAAATTCGTTAATTTTACTTCAATGAAACTCAATGAAACTTTTTTCGTTTATTCAATGAAGCTCTACGATGGCTCAAAATCAATGACAAATTTCATTGATGGAACGTAAGATTTCGTTTATATTATGAAGCTTTTTCTTTCAGTGTATCAGGTTGGAATATATATATCGGTCCCTTCCTTCGAGTACCTCCTACACAAAATTTGAGAATAGTGCAGTTTGAGGACCAGTCTTGGATCTATTTGAATTGAATGAATGAATGAATGAATGAAATGCCCTGAAAATCACAAAACTGCTTGCATTACCAAGCATATGTGAGGACGATAGATCTTTAATAAACCCACAATCAATGTTAAATTTCCAATTTTGGCATATTGTTTAGAAATGTATAATTTATATAATTGTTCCACAAATATCACAATAGGGACAAGGGAGGCTTTTTTTATACCAATGGATTCATGTTATGTAATTGATATGTGACGTATTTTTTATCGCCGAATCCAAAAGGCGAGTCCTAAGTTGTCACTTGTAGAGAAGTTTTTCATGGCTGAAATACTGAAAAAGTATCGGCAGCATTACCGTTTGATTTGATGTGGCCAGGCCTGGGAATCATACCCGGACATTCAGCGTGCAAAGTGGTTGCACATAGCTAAATCCTAAAGGTTGTGGTGTGGGTTATCACATGGTCGGCCCCGTCCGACTATAGCCTTTGTTTACTTGTTTTTTCATTAACTTTTCCCCAATTTCTACTTTTCTAACATTTTGTATGCACTCGTTTGTAACCCACAAAAAATCGCCAAATTCATTACGTAATTGTTACTGTTCATAATAAAACAAGAAGTTATCGATTAGCACCTAGACAACCTGTTTTTACCAACCTACAACAATCGAAGAGAGACAAAACAAGAATAATTGACAAATTACTACTTCCTTTTTTTAAAATACCTCACCGAGTACAGACGTGGAAAGAAATATCAACCTATCAATTGAAGTACATCAAAAAGTGATTTTTTACAAAGATTATTTAAAAATTTGTGCAAAATCAAATCAAAGTGTAAAATTCTTCTTCTTCATTTAATTAAAAGAATTCCGAAATTATGTGGAAATTTTGTTTTATAAAATTATAGTGTCACCATTTAAACATATGAGAACCTCAAATCTCGTACTGACTTGCATGCACCAGATATTTTTTGCCAAAACAGTACGGTGATTCACGGAAGTAACCATCTAGGCGACGTTTTTGTGCCCAGACACTGGTCGCTGTGCTGATATATACGCCTGTTAGTTTTCCAAGACGAAAGACATTAAATTTTTCCCAACTTTCCGATGCACTAATAAGTTTAGCAAATATAGCGATTATAAAACAATAAGCCCCGGAAATTCGTCTATAAGTAAAGGGCATTTTGGACCACAGGTCGTTCCTGAACATTTTCTGAAAATTGCATTAGGTTCAGTAGTTTTCAGAAAATAATTATTGTTAAATGTGTTAGAAATATGATATATGTTAGAAATATGTTTGGATCAAAACATATGTAGGGACGGTTCTGAACAAATATATGTTTGGATCCAAATATATTACGTTTGGCAGAGAGCATTTTTTTCTGTTTTGGTAGTTTGACTCATTTTGTTAGTTCTTCAAGACAATAGTTGAGTGCATACGGTAAAGTGAATAAATCAGTTGTTTTGTGTTCTCTAAAGCAAAGATGCTTTTTAGTGAATTGAGAGCCCAATAATTGTTATAATTGCAATTTTTATAATCGAATCCAATAATTTTTTATTGGGCAAAGAAAAAATCGTTTTTTATATAGGTAATATCAATACATTTCTATGCCCTCCACCATGCCTTTTGTAACGCATAGAAATAATCATTTTCGATTCTATAAAGTATATATATTCTTGATCAGGATAAAACTCTGAGTCGATCTAGCCATGTGTGTCTGTCCGTTTGTTGTAATCACTATAGCGTCCGCAAAAATTAAAAAAAATTTCATAGACTGGTAAGTTCCAAGATATATAGACGCAATATATAGACACAATATATTATTAACTGTACCTCCGGATTTTACGTGTTTTGATGCTGCATTTTTCATCCGAACTAGATGTAATTTGACAATTGAGGTTACCAGCATTCATAACATTTACCCCATATAATTTCTATTCGAAATAGCTATAATTTGACAGTAACTGCAATAGAACAGCGCCTCCTTCGGTATTTTTAAGATTTTAGTCTCACTGTCCCACGAATTAGCTGAAATTTCGTATTTAGTTTAGATTAAGCCTTTAGCGAACTTCTGCACCAAAAATTATCAACATAGGTCCATGTTTTGGCATAGTTTCCATATAACAGTACCTCCGGATGTTCGGTATTTGAGAATTTTTTCATAAAAAATTGTCAACATAGGTTCATGTTTTGTTATAGCCCTCATATAACGATACCTCCAGATTTTCGGTATTTTGTGTAATTTGACATTTGCGTTTCGCTGCGGTCACAAAATTCCTCCATTACAAATTGTCAACATAGTTCAATGTTTTGCTGTGGACCACATATAACGCTACCTGCCGAATTTCGGTATTTTGAGGATTTAGCTACAATTTTTAACAGAATAGCCTTAATTTTCCATTTGAGGTTTCTAGCGATAACAACACTTCTCCACTAACAATTGTCAATATAGGTCCATTTTTCGGTGTGGCCCCGATATAATGTTTGGTATTTTGACGGTTTTAGCTATATTTTTGGCCGAATTAGCTATAATTGGCATTTGAGGTTCCCAGTGTCAAGGTACATAGGTCCATTTTTTAGTATAGCCCCCATTTTACAGTACCTCCCGATTTTAGGTGTTTTGAGGATTGTAGCTAAATTTTATTCTACCTGTTATCTGACTTTTCAGATTCCCAGTTCTCACTTAACTTCACCAGTGTTAGAAAGCCTTCCTGCAAAAATTTTCGAATTGGGTCCACGTTTTAGAACCGCTCGATTTTCGGAATTTTGAAAGTTATATATAAATTCTTTAATCTTTACTGGAGGTAGCCTACCACCAGAAAATTTTCGATAAATGTACGTACACTCTTTGATGTTGTCGCCATAATTCGGTACCGCACAATATTAGGGATTTTTAGGGTTCTAGCCGTAATATTCCATCGACATTTTACATTGAGGACCACATTTGGACTTAACCTTCATATAAGTGCACCGCACAATTTCTCAGCTATTTATTTAAAAGCTGAAATTTATCACCTGTGCATGTTAAACAAGTAAGAACGGCGTTAAGTTCGCGAATGCCGAACTTGTTATACCCTCCACCACGAGTTGTATTGAAGTAAAATGGAACAATTAGTTTCCTTTCGTTTATGAAGAAGACTAATTACCAAATTTCAGCAAGTACGTTAAAACTATGTGGCCAACCTTCAAAATAACGAAATTCGGGGGTGCCGTTCCATGGGGGATACATCAAAAAGTCGATCTTTATCTACAAATTTCAGGTGGAAAGTTTTTAGAATAACCTCCTGTTCATGTATGTCGACCGAAAGGTTTCTTGCGCTTCCGAAATGGAAAAAAAAAATCATTTTCTGGTCATGTAAACACCTTCGAAACGAAAATCTATTCGACCGACAAGCCATACGAAATAACACGTAAACGTACACTTTTCCATGTAAATTTGGATTTATGTATTTCGAAAGGACTGTCTTTTGTAGAAAGAGAATGTAAAAATCACTCACTTGCTTTGTAGCTGTCTAGTAGAAGAGTAAACTCGCGAATAACACCGAAAATCTTGAAACAAATTTATGCAACACATTTTTGAAACAAAATAAAATTTTATAGACAAGTTTTAAAGGCTGTTTCATTTATTATTTTGAAGAAATCAATCAAATAAAATAATTCAAAATACCGACACATTTTATTTTCTCAAAAAAACAAAACATACATATTCCAATGTTTGTGTGTATTAGGGTTATGACTTTTTGACATTTTTTCTCAAAAATGATTTCTTGTAGCAGGGATGAATGAACTTTTGCCTAATTATCACTACGCTATAGTTTATTCTATTGAAATATAAAAAAAGTTCACGCACAAATCGATTTTAAAAATATAATTTTTTGAAAAAATGTATGAAATGAAAAAAAATTTTTTTTTCAAAAATTATTTTTTGTTGCACGAATGAATAAATATAAGCATACTAATAACTATAATAATGTTTATTTCATTCAAATATTGAAAAAGGTCATGCACAAACCACTTTGAACAATTTTTAAATTTTTTGTTTTTTGTTAAAAAATTATATGTTTAAATAAAAGCGTTTCCGACATTTTTACGATTCTCAGAATTGAAGAAAATTAGTGAGAAATAATTGTTATGTCAGTTTAGTTATATCATGTGACTCTAAAGTTTATTTTCAATTGTATATCTGCTTACTTCAAAAAATTTTCCATAATTTTGATAAATTCAAATTTTAAAATCATTTTGTGCGTGAGGTTTTTTCACCGAATCACCTTATAATTATGATTTTATGTAATCTTATGGCAAAACTCATCACGCTATGATACAGGGATATGAGGTTGTAAAAAAGTCATAACCCTAGTGTGTATATGTGGATTTTGCTTTTTATACCCTCCGCCATAGGATGGGGGTATATTAAGTTTGTCACTACGTTTGTAACTACTCGAAATAATCATTGTAGACCCCACAAACTATATATATTCTTGATCAGCGTGCAATTCTACATCGATATAGACATGTCCGTCCGTCTGTCCGTCTGTGGAAATAACTCTAGCGTCCGAACGCATTGACGTAGGTGGATGAAATTTTGGAAAAAACTATTATATGTACGTAGGACTTTTGGTATTGAAAGCGGGCTATGTAGGTCCACGCTTTCGTATAGCCCCCATACAAAACGACGCGTGACGCGTCGTCGTTTTAAGGCATTTTTAAGATATTTGTCCCATTTTACCACCGAATTGGTTGTAGTTTGGTATTTTGTGTCTCCAGAGACCAAAAAACATTCCTACCAAAGTTGGTTTATATAGGTCCATGTTTTGGTATAGCCCCCATATAAAGTAGGCGTCATTTTAATATATTTTGTATGTATTAGTCCCATTTGACAACAGAATCGGTTGTAACTTTGTATTTTGTGTTTCCAGAGGCAAAGAAACATTTATACCATAAATTGTTAATATAGGTCCACGTTTTAAAATAGCCCCCATAGGACGATATATCCCGATTTTCGGTACTTTGAAGGTTTTGGCCTCATTATCACACCGAGATGGCTGAAATTTGGTATTAAGTCTTCGTTGCGGGTATAAAACTTTCCCACAGAAATTTTTAGGTATAGGTCCACGCCATCATATAGCCCCCACAGAACGGTACCTTCCGATTTTCGGTATTTTGAAGGTTGTGGCCACATTAATCCACCGAAATGGCTGAAATTTGTGGTGGAGGGTATAAAAAGTTCGGCCCGACCGAACTTAACGCTTTTCCTACTTGTTTATTTCTCATTTCGCTCTCATTTATGGAACATAGTTGTACAAATGTACATTCAAATTAGTAGTATTTCTCATAGGATACGTAACGGCAGTCGCACGACAGTTTGCGAAATACATGAGCGCCTTTTTAGACGGAAGTGAGTAACTGATTTCCTTTCGTACAAGTTTTCGTGCGACATACATGAACAGGCTGTTAAAGAAGACTAGATACAAAATTTCCGATATTTCTGTAAAACCTTCAAAATATCGAAAATCAAGAAGTACGCTTCGGACTTATACTGATAATTCTCTTCTGGAATATTTTATAACAACATGGGAGACTAAATAACAAAATTCAGTCTTTCGGTGGGATATTGACGTCACATTCTTCAGAATTACGAAAATCGGAAAGAACCATTCTATGGAGGCTATATCGAAACGTGGACCCATACCGACGAATTTCAGTCAGAAATGCTTTTACCTCCAACAAAGACTAAATACCAAATTTCAGCCATTTCGGTGGGTTGCTGTGGCCACAACCTTCAAAGTACCGAAAATCGGGAGGTACCGTTCTATGGGGGAAAGTTTTATACCACCAACGAAGACTGAATACCAAATTTCAGCCATTTCGGTGGAATATTGAGGCCACAACCTTCAAAACACTAAAAATCGGGAAGTTCGTTTTATGGGGGCTATCTGAAAGCGTGGACCTATACCGACAAATTTCATAAGGAAAATTTAATACCCTAAATGAAGACCAAATACCAAAATTCAACGATATAGGTAGGAATATTGAGGCCACAACCTTCGTAATGCCGGAAATAGGGAGGTACCGTTCTAGGGGGTCAATACTAAGGCGTGGACCTATACCGACAAATTGCATATGGAACGTTTAATACCCCAAATAGAGACCAAATACCAAATGTCAGCTATTTCGGTGGATTATTGCGGCCACAACCTTCAAAATACCGAAAATCGGGAGGTACCGTTCTATGGCGGCTATTTTCAGTATAGGTTCATAGCGACAAATTTCTAGGGGAAAGTTTTGTAACCTCAACGAGGACTAAGTACCAAAATTCAGCCATTTCGGTGTGATAATGAGCTAGAACCTTCAATATACCAAAAACCGGGTTGTTCCGTTCTATGGGGGCTATATCAAAACGTGGACGGATATAGCCCATGTGCAATACCAAAGATCCTAGGATTAATGAAAACTGCTATACCAAATTACAAAGCTCTATCTTAAAAACTGCGAGCTGTATCTTGATTTCAACAGACGGACGGACATGGTTATATCGACTTAGAATTTTAGCCTGATCAAGAATGTATATACTTTATAGGGTGTCCGATGAACATTTAGATGTGTTACAAACGGAATGACAAATTCAATTATACAATTCATATTATGGTGGAAGGTATTAAAATGACAAAAACACCCAAAAAGGCGCAACCCAGCAGCTAGTATTTTGAAAATAAAATCTTTATACTACCACTGATCTTCTAAAAAAAAATCGTTGGGGGAAAGATAAGGAACATAACTAAAACTTTATATGAATTTTAATTATACAGAAGAAAAGGCATTACAAAAGTCCTTCACACAACACACGCATTCACTTATGAATCCAAAAATTAACAAACACAAAACTTCATAAAAACAAGTAAGAAGGTATCAGTCCGCAATGCTGACAGGGATATACCCTCAGCCACTGACAAAAAACCAAACACGATAATTATCCCGTATATAAAATATATTGATTTTGTATTACGAGTTTGCTTTAAAATCTGTACGTGTCGTTATATGGACCTATATCAAATCATTGACATATACATACCAAACATTTTTAGTAACCAAATTTCTTCATAAAGGACTCGAAATATAAAATTAAGTTGGAAGAAATGTTTGAAAAAGTTTTAGAGTTATCTTGCACAATAGCCATTTTAGTATGTGCCGGCAGGATTTTGGAGCTTTTGGGCCGTTATCTCAGGAAGTATTGATTTTTTTCCGGAAAATATTTGTACCGTTGTAAATGAGGCTGCTAGAACAATCTACTCAAAAAGGAATCAAAACGATCCGGGAGGTGCTCTTAAGTTTCACTTTATCCGAATTTTGTGTGGAAGGTACACGAAGGAGTGGGCCGATATAGTCCATATTCCAACCCGATACATGACTGGAAGAAAATAGTACGATGAACAAAGTCTGCACCAATCAGAAACACCCTGCGAGAATTATCTTGCGGATTTGCTATTTTGGTTGGTGACGTCGGGGTTTCTTAGAGCCTTCAGGCCAATATCTCAGGAAGTATGGACTTGCGCCCGAGAAAAATTTACCGTCATAAAGAGAGCCGCAAGGAAAACCTACTGAAAAATTTTTCAAAACGATCCGAGAGAAGCTCTTAAACTTCACTCTATCTTAATTTTGTGTGGGAGGTACCCGAAGGAGTGGGCAGATATAGTCGATATCCCAACCTGATACATGAATGGATGAAATAATACGAGGTGCAAAGTTTGGATCAATCAGAAACACCCTGCAAGAATTATCTTGCGTGTGATTGTAGTACTCGCGATTACGCAGTTTTGCATGTATAACTCGAGAAAGTAGCAATTTTTGTGTGTAAATTTTTCAAAAAAAAACCTATTTTTTGGTTAAAATTTTATATTTGGATTTTTGTAGATTATTGTACCCTGATTAATACCTTGTTTTTTCAATATGTGAATTAAGTTTGGTCAAATAGAGTTCAATTAATTTGATACTATTATTTGACTTTCACCTAACTTTCACATACAAATACGTCAAAAATAATGTTAATATCAAAATTAAAAAATAGAATGCAATTCATAACAAATTTATTTTAGAGAAATTTAACATCTTAGCAGTAGATATGGACACATTTGGTATCAAAAATTAGACTTTATTTTTTTTTTAATTTTGGCCACCAAAAATTGTTGGCACAGGTCCATGTTTTAGTATGGCCCCTATTGAACGGTACCTCCAAATTTTCGGAATTTGTAAGGTTTTAGCCTCATTGTCCCACCGAAATGAGTAAAGTTTGGCATTTAGGCTAGAAAACTCTTCTCTGGAAATATGTCGGTGCCATGCCTCCATAGAACGGAAATTTTAAATATTTTAGCCACATTATTCAACCCCCATAAAACGTTACCTCACGATTTTTGGAATTTCTCACACACGTTATTTAATCTTCGTTGAAGTTACAAACTATTATAGGTGAAGTCCACGTTTTAGTATAGCCCCTGTAGAATGTAACCGCCCGATTTTTGGCCCGGCCGAACTAATTGCCGGTTCACTTTATGAGGAGTATGTATTTGAACTTTATTTAAGTCTTAGGTTGTATAATTGATCGGTTTACAACTAATTTTACCAAGTACTTTTCACGCAAGTTGTTTCAGGCAAATATTAAAATATTGGAAAAGAAGCATAATCAATACTTGTTCTTAAAACATGTCCGCCACTTTAATTGGGCTTAGGCACATCTATGTATGGTAACATGGGGCGCCTTCGCCACGTTTTTATTCAAAATGTTCTCATACCGACACCGTTAAAGTTTTTTCGAATATTATTTTTGGTACAAATATTAGCATATCTTCACTATAAGTTTTGATATATAAATGGTTATAATTTTGTTTTTAAAATATAATTTTTAAAAATTTACTAAATGTCTAAAAAGTGGCGAAGCCTCCCCACCCATGGGGCAGCTTTGCCATCGATATTGAGCTTTCTCCAACGGACTCTAAAACTGTAATTTACCATACTTATTCCTTAAATATCAACATTATGCAAAAAAGGAACATGTCTTCTATTGAATAATCAAAAATTATTTTAAAATTCACAAAAAGTAAGCGATCTTTGCGGTTAATTAAAGTAGGTGCCTTGAATTTAGGTACAAAAATCATAATATAACTAAAACAAGATACCTTTAGAATAATATTTGACTTAAACTTCATATTATAGTGTGGTATATCTATGGTATAAAGAATTTAAGTTAAACATGACACATTTCGAACATTAACCCACCACGCCCCTATCATGGCGTAGGCGCCCCACCCCTTACATATTTCAATTGCTTTTATCATGCGAATTATTGGGATTTATATTATTCAGTAGTTGTCTTCTAACGGTATAAAATGTGTTTTTGATATCACAAAAGGAAAAGAAGATATCACAAAAAATACCTACCATAATTATTTTTCCCAATACCCTGAAAACACAAAACCGCGTGCGTCCGCTATCATACCTATGATACAACTGCCAACTTTTGGAAGATGATAGATCTTCATTAAACTCACAATTTTGCTTTTAACGGATTTTTTGCAGCACTTATATTTTGCGAGAAAATCGGCGCTGGCGTAGCCGCCCCAGTGGCGAAGGCGCCCCATGTTACCATATATACCATACTAAAAGCCAAGGTATCATTACTGGAAAATTTGTTTCTTCATTGTGTAAAATTTAGTTTATATCAACTATAAAATATAGATTAAGATCGATTTACGACTTTGTTTACACAATGTCATACATATTTAGTTACTACAATTGCAACAATGCTCGTCACTCTACATCAAACGGCTTTAAGCCCATACCGACAAAAAATTTCACATTTAACGATGAACTATTTATGCCTTAAATCCTTATTTAAGCACCCTTTAGTCCTAATGGCATATGTGATTGTGTTTTTGCCTATGTACATCCTGCCCCCTCATCATCCTTTGCATGGGTAACCAATGTACAGCACCATGGAAAATAATGCGAATATGATTTCAGCAAGTTTTCTTATGACTGTGTGTGTGTGTGAAAAGCGTAATTTACAATGCAAAACACGTTCGGTTCTAATACATACGAATTTGTTTTCTCGAATGAAGAACGTGGAAATTGTGTGCATCCTTTGTTGCGGATGTATAAATCAAAAGTTTCTTTGAGATTTTCCTCATTCATTTGGTTATGATGTGGGAGGGATATATTGTTAAGAGAAGGATTATGGTTTGGATGAAGTGTGCGTTTTCAGTAAATAAAACCATATTCCCTTATGCTTGAATATATTTTTTTATTTTGTTGTAATTTTTTTTTACATTAAAATCAGTAGAATTCGTTGGTCGTCTATGATTTTTTTGGCAAATAGTTTTTTATCATTTCGAAATATTGACAATAATGTAAAAATGGATACGTTAAAGAGTCAGAATAAAACCTGAAACATCAAGCTGGTACAAATTTCACCAAAGGATCTGCTGTTTTGTCGACCTATGCATAATAATGGTTTTTAAAATGATTCTTAAAAATCCAAACTTGAAAATGATTCTTTAAAAGTCAACGCGAAATCTAGACAATAAAAGTGGAAAATCTCAGCTTTACAATGATGTAAAGTTCGTTGGCTTAAGTCATCAAACAACGAAGATGCCGCAATCGCGGCCAATCCATTCCATTATTGCAATTGTATTGGTTTTTAATTGTAACAAATAAAAAGTAAGAAGTTATAAAAGTATAAGTTATAAAAACATTAGGCTGTTCTCCCACGTCAAGGGTTATTCCTTAAAGGAGTCGATTAATTTAATTGACAAAAATCACTATATTTTGATACTTTTCTGTATGGAAGTTTTCTACCCATTGAGATTCCAAAATACCAAGTTCCATCCAATTTAGGTTCACTAGACCATTGCCGAACAGACGGTTATCGCTGGTTACAAAGTTTTTCGGCCATCCCACTACTGATCTAGCGGCGCGAAAGTCCAAAAATCAAACTATAAAATTGCGAAATGTTTTCCATTGTATCGATTACAGACACTTTGGTGACAAAAATTTTGTTTTTACAGTGTTTTATTTCATTTTTGTTGTTGTAAATATTCACTCAGTTATTTACTATCAAATACAAGAAATTTTGCTGCATCAGTAGTGCGATTCTCTAACTCATTTTTTGAGTTACCGACAAATATCGGTAAAATTAAAACGCAAAATTATGAATGAAAAGTTTAAACAAAAGTTGACAGCACTCTTTCAATCGGTAGAACTTTACGACTAATTTTTATTCGTCGCTAACTTACCGAATAATATCGTTAATTACCGAAATTATAAGCATTTTAATTTTACCGACATTTGTCGGCAATTCTAAAAATGAGTTAGAGAATCGCACTACAGATTTTTAAAAATTTGTTGCTAAAAAATTGTCTTCATATTTGTTTAAATGTTAAATAAATTCGCAATAAAACTGAACATTATTTATTATTATTGTCAGGAGGAACAAAGTTATGTAGCAATAAAGTTAAAAAAACAATTAATTTTTGTAGGGTTTTTTATTGGTTTTACGCGCTTTTTCCGTAGAGTGCATCTTGTAAACTTGCCTGAACTTGGTTTCGATTATTTTTTGAAGAATTAAATTGAACTCTTTGGATACGTAATAACCACATTAGGGCTGCAAATATTTGCAAATCTTTTGCACTTTTAAAATATGGGATTTTGCTTGAAATTAATTCTAATTTAGCTGGGCATTTGTATGTGAGTTATATCAAAATATGGACCTAGGAGTTCTACCCCCGGAGACCCTAAAATACCATATTATAGCTAAATCCAGTAATAAATATGGAATAACAAGTAAAAATTCTGTGAATCGGGGGGTACCATAATAGGGGGCTACATCAAAACATAAATCCACATCGAAAATGTTTTGTAAGAAGATTTTACTCGCAGTGATAACACGGAATGCAAAATAACAGCCAAGTCGGTTGAAAATGTGGTATTGATATTCAAAATATCCTGAATCGGGATGTACGGTTACATGGAGACAATATCAAAACGTGCACCTATGTATGTTTTTGGTGGAAATGTTTTGTGACCACTAGGAATCCTAAGTACAAAATTACAACTAATATGCAACGAAAATGTGGCTTAAATCTTCCGAATACGGAAAATCGGAAGGTACCGTTACATGGGGGCTATACCAAAAAATTAGCCAATATTGTTCATATTTGGCACATTTTTACCCACAGACACAGGCTGTGTTTGTGCAAAATTTCAGTAACATATCTTAATTCGTTGTATTGAAGTAAAATGGAACAATTAGTTTCCTTTCGTTTATGAAGAAGACTAAATACAAAATTTTAGCAAGTTCGGTAAAACAATGTGAATAACCTTCAAAATACCGAAATTCATGAGGTACCGTTCCATGGGGGCTATATCAAACCGTCGATCTATAGTTTTTAGACTCAAAAAAGACTATATAATAAATTTCCGATATTTCAGTAAAACCTTCAAAATACCGAAAATCAAGAACACGCTGACCTATACTGATAATTCTCTTCTGGAATATTTTATAACCCCATGGAAGACTAAATAACAAATAGGCCAAATGAAGACAAAACACAAAATTTCAGCCATTTCGGTGGCCACAAGCTTCAAACTAGTGGAAATAGGGAGGGACCGTTCATACTTGGGGTCTAAAACCATTATTTCGATGGGACATATTTTGCCCGTATGTGTATATCACAGATACTGTCAATTATTTCATATTCCATTTCAAAAAAAGGGATTATTTACACTATGCTATACGAAAAATATTCAAGGGTTCTTATGCAAAAATTCGATTGTGTTTGGGTCCATGGATAACGAAAGTACCTTTGGTTCCTTTGGGTCAGTTCGTTTTGTTTGTTTTATAACAGTAAATGTTGTAAACAAGCGGTGTTTCTAAGATTTTAAATTTTAAACGGGCATCACTTCTATTTTTCACAACGGATTTCTATCGGCTTTCTTTTCTTTTAAAGGGACAAATAATATCTTTTCGAACAAGGCAGTTTTAAAATCGGTTAAAAATTTATAGTGACTGAAGCGCGTAAAAATAGCATAAAAAAACGGACAAATGATTTTCCTTGTGCTCCAGGGTGCTTAGAAGATACCATTCAGTATAATTATTTATTCTTACCAATTAAGTTAGCTTTCGTTAGCGTTAGTCCTTGGTTTCATGGCAGGTTCTGTTCGAAGATGGACTACATCGGTCCACGTTTTGGAATAGCCCCCATATAACGGAACCGCAAGCATTTTGACAATTTTGGATACATTTTCGGCATTTAGGGTTCGAAGTGGCAGCGAAACTTCTCGACGTTACTTTGAGCAAAACGTGGACCCATGTCCATAAGTTTTGGTGGAAAAGTCGCGTAATCACTGGAAACCCCAAATGCCAAATTACAGCAAATTTGGTACGAAACAAGTAAAAATGTGTCAGTCGGCTTTGCCGACAGAGATATACCCTCAGCCAATGTGAAATGAAAATTTCATCTACGGACAGATCGAATATATTTAGGGTCTCTTCTGAATTTTGTGGCACAGTTTGGACCTTTTACCTTGCAGACAAAGTGTGGATTAAGATTAAAGTTCTAAAGTGTTGCGGAGTGGACTGCCATAGTCCATTATGGAAGGGAATCTTATTTTGAGAGTCATATCTTTTTGATAGAGGGCGCGACTAGTCATTTCAGTATCTTCGAACAGACCTTAAACTGCAGTTTGGCACAGTAGAACTTTTGTGGGGGGAGGTGCCCCTAGGGAGGACCGATATGGGCCATTTTAGAAGTTAAACCAAACTTTGACAAAATATTAGGAGATCCAAAGTTTGGACCAAATTGGTTGCCCCATTCAAGTGATATAGTCCTCGCATTTTAATGACATTTTTTTAAATATTGGGAAGAAGTACCGGAAGTTGTGGACCGGTATTGCCCCATGAATCTAAGTTTGGATAAAATATGACGAAGATCAACTGTTGGACCAAGTCGGTAGAACAGTTCGAGAGTTATCGTGGCCGCTACATATGGTGACATAAGGGTTTTTACACTTTCCGGACTGTTTTCCCAAGAAATATGGACTTACCCCTGAAAAAACTTTTACCGTCGTAATGGAGGAAGCGAATGCAAATCGCTTCAACAAAAATCAAAGTGATTCGATAGCAGGTCTTAAAGTGAACTTATCCGAAATTTTGTGTGGGAGATATTGTGTAGATATATTAGGATTTGCAGAGTATGGATTACATCGGTCACTCCCTTCAAGAGTTATCGAGCAAACATTTTTGAACTTTTGTTAGGGATTTTATGATTTATATTCGAACTTAAACTATGTTTGGACAAATTATTACGAAGGCCAAATTTTGGACCGAATTGGCAGATCCGTTCGAGATTTATCTTGCGCTCCAACCACTACACACGGTGTCATAGGGGTTTTTTTTTTGCAACTTTCAGGCTATTTTCTCAGGAAGTATGAACTTGCCCCTGATGAAACTTGTACCGTCGTATGGGGGACAGTGAATACAACTTGTTACAACAAAAAACAACGCGATTCGAGAGCAGCTCCTAAACTGAACTTTTCCGAACTTTTGTGTGTGAGGTACCCGAAGGACTAGACCGATTGATTGGAACCTCATCTAAGTCTGGTAGAAATTTCACGATGTATAAAGTATGGGCCAAATCTGTTACTCCTTTCAAGAGTTATCGTGCGCACAAATTTTCCGAACAGTTTCGAACTTATATGGGGGAGGTACCGGAAGGAGTAGACCGATATAATCCATCTTCAAACTTAAACTAATTTTGAGCAAAATATTACGAAAGCCAAATTTGGACGGATTCGGTTGATCCGCCAGACAGACGGACGGACTTGGCTAAATCAACTCCAAATTGTCTGAAACACATTTCGTCCAAACATACTTGGGGTCTAAAACCATTATTTCGATGAGGTACATTTCACCCGTATGAAAGTGTATATGGTAAAATTCAAATTTCCTTTACAATTCCATCGAGAAAAAATTTAAAAAAAATTTGGCAAGCACATTCACGATTTTTGTTACATGGGTTCAGAAAAAAATCGTGGTTTCAAATATGTTCGCGTTCACAAAATTGGATGCTGCGCCCAAAAGTTATGGGGGGTTTTATTCCCTTATAAAGAAAAAATATTTAAAAATGCCCTTTGTGTTGTAATACCAAAATGTATATATAAATCGGTAACAACATTTAATATCTATTCGTAGACGCCTAAATATTAGCTAAATTTATTTTCATTTTCGCGGAAAATCAAAAAATAATGAAGGAATATTGGAGTAAATTTTATTTATTCTTTCTCAGAGTCCATAAAAATCTCTAAAAAATAAATTAAAAATACGTACAGAATCTTGACAATGTCCAGAAAAATGTGAGACCAAAATTTTATTGATTAGGATTTTAAATTGCATATTGCAGCTACAACAAAAGACAAAAGTTTATTGTTGGAACATTATTTCAAGAATATATTTTTTGGTTTAATACGAAAAATTTGAGAAAATTTTTTGGAGTTATTCTACTATTTCGCTAAATTTCCTAACAAAACCTGAATTATTTTGCTAAAACCTCTTCAAGGAAAATAGTTTATCATCGTGAAAGTATATTTGCATAGTGTGATAAGCAATAGAATTAGGAAATAAAGAGTGATATTGATATTACAATCAAAGAAAAAACATAAAAGTTAAAAACCGTATAACGCGCGAAATAGTTAAAATCAGTTGAGGCGCATGTGCTTTTCGCATAGAGCGAGTGCATCTCTGTCAATATGTTTGCATTTTTCCATGTTTCATTTAACCGCAAAAGTGTGCCATCAGTTGCATCTTACTACACCAAAATGCTTCATGTGGGTAAAAATAACGCGATGTTCATATGATTATAAGGCGCATCCGATTTCAGTGACCGCCTGTTAAAAATACGTCAATAAGACAAATTTTATACAGATTCGTCAAGAACCGCGGATGTGCTACCTGATTCTATTTTTGGTTAAATACGAATACTACTCCCGAATCTCTGAAATTCATGACACACCTTTTTGACAAATATTATAATCGTGTATAAAGGATTCCATTTATGTAAAAAAATTTAAGGGCAATCGCGGTTAAGTATGCGGATTAGTCAAAATAAAATTTTGCTTATTTTCCTATTTTCAGGGTATCTATATCAGCGGTTTTAGTGGATGGATTCGATCGCGGTAGGGCTCATTGAATCCGGCGCGGAAAAAAACTAATATCACGCGGTGTTCAAGGGTACCTGAGTCACAGTTGTACATTTTTAAGCCAAAAAATAGGTTTTTAAAGAAAAATTACGCACCAAAAATTCGACTTTGGACTCCTATTACTAGGGAGCTGTGGGGAGCACACTCATGAGATATACATCAAACGACGTGGAATCACGAGTTCTACAATCCAATAAACAGATTAGGTCATTATCTGGTTGCGCCCTCCAATTATAAGAAAAATTCAAAAAACCCCGATTTCAAAACTTCAAAATGTCAGCATCGATTTTAGGGGGATGCACTGTATATATCGAGAAGTCACACATTAGAATCATGTTGCCCAAGGGGTATTCTTCAATTCTTTCTTTGAGCTCAAGTCTGAATTTTCCCTGGTTTGACCAGAAATCAAGAAAAAACACAAAAAAGCTTGCTAACTTCAACACATTTTTACCCATTTTTTTTATATTACCACCAACGCAGCTTCCACGAAAATTATTTGTTATGGTCCATATTATGAGATCGTGGCTAAAACACTTCAGTTAATATAAATATATTCATATTTTATAAAATATATTAACAGTTCGCGACTTATTAAATGGTGAACCTCAACTTCAACGATTGTAAAACATTTTTGAATATTACCATATACCCTCGTAGCATAAATGCTGAGGGTATGAATATACATATGTAGCTAAAAACGTAAAAATATTTGAAATTGGGGGGGTACCTTTATATGGGGGCTATATTTTATAATTTTTGGTGGAGAAGGTTCGTGACCACTTCGAACCCTTAATGCCAAATTATAGCTAATTCGGTTCGAAAATGTTTCTAAAATTGTCAAAATGCCTGAAATCGGGCGGTAATTTTATATGGGGGTTATTCCCAAATGTGGACCGATATAGTCCATCTTCGAACTGGACTTGCCCAAAACAAGACCCGTTTTTCCAAAATTTCCTATCTCAATTTTTGTGGATGCTAGAATAATTACCAAAGACGGAATGAGGTACGAACTTGCATAAAAACCAAAAAGTAAAACACACAAAAATTTGCATAACTTATCTACTTTTCAACCGATTTAACTAGTTGTTCCGGTTTTCGAAAGCTAACTTAATCACATGTTTGGTAAAAATAAAGATTTATACTGTTTGGTATCTTCTATTCAGTCTGGAGCACAAGGAAAATCATTTTCCCTTTTGTTTGATGCGATTTTTGCGCACTTCAAAACTATACCATAGCCATCTGTTAGATATTATTTGCCCCGTTAAAGGAAAAGAAAACCAGTAGAAATACATAGTGAAAAATAGAATTTATGCCCGTTTAAAATCGAAAATCTTAAAACCCCGTTTTTCAATACATTTACCGCTATAAAAAAAGGAAGTGACCCAAAAGTATTTTCGTTATCCATGGACCCCAGCACGATAGAATTTTTGCATCAGAACGCTTGAATACCTCAGTGTTATTTTAATGAACACAATTGTTACTATAAACGTCTCTCGAAGTTACTTCAGTGAGTAGTTGCATAATAAATGTAAAATGTTACTCAGAATACGCAGAATGTACATACAATTCACAAATTATTGTATATAAGTCAACGTTTTTCAAAATAAGGATACATCTACCGGTCATAAAATTGCATAGAAATTTGTTGTGGATCAAAATTTCATGGCGAATCAAATAAGGCTAAAATCGTACGGATTGGTATTATAGTTTCGATGTTACAGCCAAAATAAGAAAGCACATGTTTGGTCAAAAAATATTTATTTTGTTTTAAAAAAATATTTTTTCACATGCATTATGTAGTACAAAATATTGGCAAAATGGTGAGAAATGTGGTTTACTCAAAAATCGAGAGAAACTAAAAAATACAAGTTTGCTTCAAACCATTTGTACCCTTTTTCTAACATAAGTATAGCCACAGCTTCCATGCAAATTATATTTTAAGGCCAATATTTTTTTCCACGTCAAAAAGCATTCCATTTTATCCAAAAATAGTTAGTCGCGTGTTCTAAAAGTGTCAATCTTGGCTTCAGCTATGTTAAATTTGCAAAAATATTGGTGATATAACCTAGATATCATAAATGCTGAGGGTATAAAAACGTCAAAATACCTAAAAATTGGGCGGTACAGCACTTGATCTGCCTGAAAACAAAATACGCATCTTTCCAATGCACGATGGGGCCAATGACAGGTCTTTGAGTCAAAAAGTCATTTTTTCAAGTCAGTGATTGATATCAAATAATAACGGAATTATATCTTTAACACTTTCAAACCTCCAAAACCAAAAGTATTACAATCTGGCAAAGGCCCAAGGCGACATTCCAAGATGTCAAAAATGTCATAATTATCATTCCGTTTACTTCTGGCATTCGTAATTAAGCAATTTAGGTATTTTGGCGCCAAAACCTGAACTGTTGATTTTATATATTTTTGTAAAAGTGGAAGATACGGGTAATGGTATGTAAATTAAAATTATTATTAAAAATGTTAATGTAATATTAGATGTGGTCAATAATTTGTTGTGTCAGCAAGTGATGTCTTGATGTAGTCTGTGGTATCGTTCATGTGTTCTTTGGAGTAGAACTTTCGGGATAGGGGCGTCTTTTCGTAAATATATATATTTGGTGAAAGGTAACGATATCAGCTAACAGTTTTTGAAAAAAAAATCAATTTTAAGATTTTGTAAAACGTACAATTTCGGATATTTTTAATACATATGGTTGCAAAACCAGCGAAAACCTAAACATGTTACGAGTATAGAATGGATTTCTGTGAAATTTAATAGAGGTGTCAAAGAAAACTACATGACGGGAGTTAAGCAACAAATTAATAACACTTGTGCACGCCTGTATAGTTAAATCTAAACTAAATATAACAAACATTTACCGACTCTACTCTTGGCTGAATTCGGCCAGAAGTATCGAATTTAATCCGGATCGGACTTATTTTACGAATTTAGTGTACAATAAACATCAAATCGGATGAAAAATTTATATGAGAGAATATTCAAATCTGAACCGATTTAGATATAACTTGGCAAACTTATTTATAGTCCGAATTCCGCGACATTTCCCAATTGGCATCATAATTAGACAGAATTTGCGTATTTGGTGCACCGAATACCTCGAATCGGGCGAATATATATGAGAGCTATACCAAATCTGAACCGATTTCAATATAACTTGGTAAACTTATTCATTGTCAGAATTCGGTGGCATTGTCCAAATGTCATCATAAGGTCTAGCTTGCCCCTGTGATATTTTGCCCCAAAACCCTGATTTTGGCCCCACAGTGCAATGTCTCAGTATCGTATTTAAATTTTTATGGATACTGAAGAGATTACCAGATACGGGAGGCGGACGGATTGACTTGCATGGATCGACTCAAAGTTTGACCCTGATCGGCATATCTACACTTTAAAGGGTCGCAAATGATTATTTCAGTGTGTTACAAACGAAAAAAATTAATATTCCCTCCATAGTATGGGTGTAAAAAAATATTTCTTATATGCATCGGTGAGCCATATTTTCATTATCATAATATGGTTGACTGTTGCATCGATTTTTATGATCAACCTATAGTGTGACAAATTAATCTGATTAATAGCATTGACCAGTTTGTAAATGAGGATGACTGACTGGGGTATCAATTTCTTCGTTGTTGTTTCTGAATTACTATTTAATTAAATATATATGTATGTATAAATAAAACGCTTGTTCGTCATTGTATGCATAAGATTAATGGATGTCCATTTTCAACTCGTGAATGCGAATTTTGTAAAGCATTACAAGGTAACTATCATATATGGTCGAAAAACCACAGATAATGTGATAGTATCTGTTGTCAGTCCAGCCCATAGCTGCAGCAGCCAATTCGTTTTCGTTTTGTTACTTATTACATAAATTAAATAAAATATAAAATATTGTCTTTAATAACATTACCGCCTGTATGCGTCAATGATATTGCTGTTGTCCTGAATTAAAATTAATTTTACTGTGACATCAATGGATTGCTTAAACCCGCACGGAACGAGTGTGGTATTTTTGTAGATAATATATATTTCGTCGTAAACTTAAATTAATTTCAATTAACATGAATGCAGTGTAATTAAACAATACAGTAGCCAACGGTATCTTGTTATTTTCAGGTGCAAGCTATAATGTAAATAAAGTCCGCTTCGATGCGCAGATTACTGTGTGAGATAAACCATTCGAATATATTCAAGTTTAAAGGAGCATGATGACATGTTATTAAGTCTTCAGTTATTTTCTTATTGCAATTGTTAATGGAGTTGAATATGTGATTGAAATTAATGATATCGTCTGCCTCGACGGAAAAGGTTGTAAGTCCACTTTTTTTTGGAAATCGCGTTATGATAAAAGTAATATGGTAGTATCATCAGATCACCATGTTAAAGCTCCTACTTTGTCTTGAACTCAATTCATTCTTAAAATTTCGCATCGATCAAATCTTACGATCATAACCAACATCTAATGAAGTCACTTCTGTTCGGAACCCGGCCTCTCCACAAAATTTTCTGACGATCGGTCCATAATTGAGGCCTGGAGTTTTTTTTTACAATTTTTAATGGACTGACGGACACACCTAGGTAGGTCACTTTATCTCATCAATATATAAACAAATGGCAAGAGGAGTGGGAATACGACGAATACTTTGCCACGTTACACGAATATTGGACAAAACAATCTTAAAATACCCTGTCGACATTGTTGTGTAAAGTATATTTTTTTTAAACAAGTAAGCCAAGGCTATAGCCGGACGGGGCCGACCATGTAATACCCTACATCTTTACCACTGGGAATTAGCTTTTCACAAATCTAAATTTCTTTATGGAACAAATAAACTTATTGTAAGAAATAACTGTGTGGGTTCTGGTCAAGCTTTAATAATAATATAATAATTGTTTCACAAACATCTCAGAAGGGACAAGGGAGAATTCTCTCATATCAATGCGTGAATGTACCCCGATTCATATTCGCTCAATGATATGGGACCCACAGGTTATCTCCGAGTCCGAACGGCGTGCCCTAAGACACCACTTGTAGAGAAGTTTTATATGGCTGAAATACTCAGAAAATGTCGCAAACCTTACTGAAGGATATTTTGCCAGCGTTGAAAATTTGATTTGACAGACTGGGGAATCGTTTTGCAAAAAGGTGGCAAAGCGACCCATGCTGCAATGTATGTATAAGAATCCAATTGGACAATTAAAACGTTAGGTCACCATGTAATTTGCAATAATGCCAAAACTGGGAATAGGAAAATGTGGTTCTCTACACAAAACACATTATATGTTAGCAGTAGGCCCGTTATCTAGCAGACACGTTATGGCAATTTGTATCAGGGGGAAACGTCAGTAGTTCTTTTTCCATATGTAGGCTACTTTGTCGGTATATGCCCTCCAGAAAATGAAATATAGACCAAAAATATTTTATTTACTTTTCATACAAAAGTAATGGTCCGTTTCACCCGCTAAATAATATCAGGCCATCATTCAAAATTGTAGGCCTCTTCTTCTACCTAAACTCTTACCTCGTGCATAATTTTGTTATTATTGAGCTATAATTGCGTGTTTATGATTATACTACAAACAAATAACTGGGTATATTAGGCTGTAACTCTGTTATCTTAGCATGTACACGAACACAATTGACATCAATAGAAAGGTCAAGCGTTCCTCTTCCAAGTACAGCTTACTTGCCCGGAATATCTCCTCCAGTAATAAAGATATAAGCTGTATATTAAAAATCTCCACAATTTTCACACAAAAGTTGTGGTCCATTTAACCCTCTAAATATTATCTGATCGCCATCTCAAATTGCAAGCTTCTTCTTTGTCATATACTCTTACCTTATTTAAAATTTCGAGGCGATCGGACTATTATTGCGACCTACATAGCAGCTAAAAAAGCGAATAGAAATTATATTTTGGTCTATTTCACCCGCTAAATATTTCACGATCATCACCAATTAAAATAGCGATCTATTCCGATGTAAAACCGACCTCCATACCAAATATCGTGACGATCGGTCCATAATTGCGGCCCGAAGTTTCATTACAATTTATAATGGACAGACGGACACACAGAGGACGGGCGGACGGACACACATCTCAAAATCACTTTATATTGCCGAGATATGAAGATTGGTATACCACATTTGGGGGTCTCCGACGAGTATTTCGCGGTGTTACATGATTTTTTACCAAAACAAACTTATAATACCCTTTCCACATAGTGGTGTAGGCTATAGAAATCCGTAAATTGTAGGAAAAGGTCGTAAGTCCCTGCAAAAATACAAAACTGTACAAGTCAAAGGTCGTAAGTCCAAACACATCCAATTATTTCCCAAACGCGATCAAACAAAATACGTGTATTGAAGTGGAATAAATAAACATAGAATACTACCTTTACCACCATAATAAAATCTTTAATACAGAAAGCGCTTGAATGTTCTTTCCCCCTTCCCGATTTTAGGTAGTTTGAAGATATTAGCTACGAACTGTTTGCAATTTGACATTTGAGGTTATATGTGGTCAAAAAAACTTTTCCACAAACATTTTTAAAATAGGTCCATGTTTTGGTAGTCCCCATATAACGGTACCTTTCGTTTTTATGCAGTTTTAAGATATTAGCAATTTTTCTTGAATAAACAACCTGTAATTTGACATTTGAGGTTCCTTGTGTTCTAAAACCTACTCCAAAAACATTTTTAGTATAGACCCATATAACGGTTCTGATATTTAACATTTGGATTTCCTAACTGTTGCAAAACTTCTCCCATAAAAATAGTCAACGTGGGTCCATATTTTGATATAGCCACCATATAACGGGGTATATAGGTGTTATGAGAGTTTGGGTTAAATTTTTGTTCAAACTCTCTATAATTTGACTTTTGAGGTTTTTAGTGGTCACAAAACTCTTCCACCAAAAATTGACAACATAGAACGGTACCTTCGGTCCAGAATATAGCAAAAAATCTTCAAAATACGTTATATCGGGAGGTACCGTTATATGGGTGCTGTACAAAAATGTGGACCGATATAGACCATATTCGAACTTAACCTGCCTATGAAAAAAAACACTCGGGTGCAAAAATATAGTGTTCTAGATCAATTGTTGCGAAAACTAGAGTGATTACAACAGACGGATATGGCTAGATCGACTCAGAAGTTTGCCCTGGTCCAAAATAAATATAATTTACAAAAATCAAACTTAATATAACATCCACATTATGGAGAAGGGTATAACAAGATGGAAGAAGAAATAAATTTAAACAAAAGTAACGGGGAATGGTCTGCGAGTGCCACCTCTTCGCCATTAAGCTACCGTGAACAAACATCTGCCACAGATGTGGGTGCCTTGGCAACTGTGGTCAATGGTACTGCTAAGCATGGAAAAAAGGGAAAGGGAGAAGGAGACAGATAAGCTTAGGGTACAGTTGAACTACACCCAACTACTAGCGACTGGGAGTATAGGGCGGCAAAGTGAGCTCGGACATCAAGATAGTGAGGCCAACCACAGAATCTTCTGGAATTAGAGGATTTCAGAATGGTTTTCCAATGGAAAAATTACAGCCTGTTTCTGTATGTCGAAACGAAAATGTGTGCGAATTAGTTTTCGAAATATTTTTACCTTTGCCTTTGCTTCAAAACAAAAAACAAGTTTGGTAGTTTTCGTGTTTTGTTATCGACATATCGCTCATTTACTTAAAGAGTGACAAATTTCAAAAAATCCAGTTTCGAGAAAAACGCGCTTTAAGTTGGCTATCGAAATTTGGCTTCCCAACTTGACTTGATTGTTACACAAAAACCAAAATAACTACTTGAACCATCTATACTTATAAAAGAGTTCAGTAATGATGACTCACTGACTCACTGACTGACTGATAATCAACGCCTAGACTAAACGGCTAAAGCTAGAATCTTGAAATTTTGGGTGAGGGTCACTCTTGGTCCGAAGGTGTCAGATAAGGCTGGATTTTTGGAAATTCGAACTAGAACTGTACTAAAAGGTACTAAATATGGTACCCTTTGTATTAGGCAAACGCGAAGAGCTAGAATTCTGAAATTTGGAATGAGGTTCATTGATGGAGAGTTAGAAAGGTGTACCAAATGTTTTTTTGAAATTCGAACTATAAGTGTACGAAAAGTACTAAAAGTTACTAAATTTAGTACTATTTGGTATTACGTGAACGGATAGAAATTTGGAATGAAAACAAGTAAAAAAGTATCAGTCGGCTTTGCCGACAGAGATATACCCTCAGCCTGTGTATATTGAAACAATTTTTTTCCAAAAAACGCATGTATTTAGGGAGTTTTAAAAATTTTGGGCGTTTGAACTAACAAAAATGTTGATTAGGATTTAATATCAAAAGTTTTGCGGAGGAGATACTAAAAAGAATGGATCTCCAGCCACTACATATGGTACCATAGGGGTTTTTTAGAACTTCAGGGATATTTGCTCAAGAAGTATGAACTTGCCCCTGAAACAACTTTTACCATCGCAATTGAGGCAGCAATGCAAGTTGCTTCAACAAAAATCAAAGTGATTCGAAAGCAGGTCTTAAAGTGAACATGTATCCGAAATTTTGAGTGGGAGGTACCGGATGGAGTGGACAAATATAGTCCATATTTGAACCTGATCTATATCTGGTAGATATATTAGGATGTGTAAAGTATGGAATAAATCGGCCACTCTCTTCAAGAGTTATCGTACGCACAATTTTCCGAACATTTTTGAACTTTTGTGGGGGAGGTACCTGAAGGAGTGGACCGATATGGCTTATCTTCGAAGTTAAACTATGTTTGGACAAAATATTACTAAGGCCAAACTTTGGACCGAATCGGCAGACCTGTTCGAGAGTTATTTTGCCCTCCAACCTCCTCAGACGGTGTCATAGGGGTTTTTTGCAACTTTCAGGCTATTTTCTCAGGAAGTATGGACTTGCCCCTGATGAAACTTATACCGTCGTATGGAGGGCAGTGAATACAAGTTGCTAAAGCAAAAATCAAAGCGATTCGAGAGATGTTCTTAAACTGAACTTTTCCAAAATTGTGTGTGAGAGGTACCCGACGGAGTGGACCGATTGAGTCCATATTAAAACCTGATCTAAGTCTGGTACACGCTCCACGATGGGCAAAGTATGGACCAAATCGGTTACACCCTTCAAGAGTTATCGTGCGTACAAATTTTCCGAACATTTTCGAACATTTGTGGGGGAGGTACCGGAAGGAGTGGACCGATATAGCTCATCTTCGAACTTAAACTAAGTTTGGACAAAATATTACGAAAGCCAAAATTTGAACCGAATCGGTTCATCTGTTCGAGAGTTATTGTGCGCTCCAGCCAGCCAGACAGACAGACAGACAGACGGACGGACATTGCTCAATCGACTCCAAATTGTCTGAAACACATTTCGTCCAAACATACTTGGGGTCTAAAACCATTATTTCGATGAGGCACATTTTGCCCGTATGAAAGTGTGTACAGTATTTTTTGCTTACCTGCACAATCAAAAATTGCACGACTTGTTGTGCAGCAATCCCCAAAATGCAGGAAGCTTAAATTCGCTTACCTGCCCAACAAGGCAGATATCTTTAATATTACTTACGTGCATATGATGTTCAGCTATAAGCAATAATAAAGTGAGAGACATTTCAAGTTAGCGAGAGAAAACAGTAAAATTGTTTACATTTCATTATCTTTTCTTGTGTTGCATTTGTTTTGCACACCTCTTATCAACACAAAACCAGAGAGGTTGAAATGTATCCTTGTCATGAGTTCGCAAAAACATTTAAATGTTTTTCTTGTGCAGATATATACAAATTTTTCAAACAAATTAATGTAATATCACCAACATTTTGGTGCAGCTATGCCGAAAATGCAGCTATTGAATGTGCACTAAAACATAATATCATGAACGGAATCTAGAGAATAGTTGCCTATAAACTGATTTTTGGCCAGGTAACACCAAAATGCAGCTATGAATGATGCAGGTAACCAGAAATTACTGTATACCCTTCATAGCCTAAAGGCTGAGGGTATAATCATAGCCTAAAGGCTGAGGGTATAATCAAGGTTTAGAAGATGAGTTGATATAAGGAGGTGGTTTTGAAAATGTGTACTCATGTGTACGAATAGTACTAAATGGCAATAAATTTGGTACAATTTGAATTTGGGCGAACCGATAAAGTTGGAATTCTGAAATTTGGAATTACTGTTGGAGCGTAGGTTTGAGATATGGAGGTAGTTTTCGAAATTCGTACATATGGGTACGAAAGGTACTAAATAGTACCAAATAAAGTACAATTTGGATATGGGGGAACGGATGGAGCTGGAATCCTGAAATTTAGAATTAGGATTACAGTCGGGGTGTAGGATAGAGGTATTTTGGAAATTCGTACTTTTGGGTACGAAAAGTACTAAATGGTACCAAATTTGGTACAATATGAATTTAAGTGATCGGATAGAGCTGGAATAGTGAAATTTGGAATTAAGATTACTATTGGAGCGTGGGATTGGGATACTTTTGGAAATTCGTACTTATGGCAGCGAAAAGTACCAAATGGTACCAAATTTGGTACAATTTGGATTTGGGTGATCAGATACATTTGGAATCCTGAAATTCGAAATTAATATTACTTTTGGAGTGCTGGATAGAGGTAGGTTTGGAAATTCGGACCTATGGGAACAAAAAGTACTAAATGGTACTAAATTTGGTACAATTTGGATTACGGTAATCTGATGCAGCTGTAATTCTGAAATTTGGAATTAAGATTACTGTTGGCGTGTAGGATTGAGGTAGTTGTGGATATTCGTACTCTTGGGAACGAATAGTACTAAATAGTACCAAATTTGGTACAATTTGGATTTGGGTGAACGGATATAGCTGAAATTCCGAGATTTAGAATAAGGAGTACTATTGGAGTGTAGGATTGTTAAAGTTTTGGAAAATTTTAGTTATGGGTAGGAAAAGTACTAAATAGTACTAAATTTGGTACAATTTAGATTTCAATGATGGAATACATTTGGAATCGTGAAATTCGGAATTAAAATTGCTGTTGGAGTGTTGATAGAGGAAGGTTTGGAAATTCGTACTTTGGATACGAATAGTACTAAATGGTACCAAATTTTGATTTGAGTTATCGGATGTATCTGGAATTCTGAAATTAGGAATTAAGCTTATTGTTTGAACATAGCACTGAGGTAGTTTTGAAAATGTGTACTTATGTGTACGAAAAGTACTAAATGGTACCAAATCTGGTACAATTTGGATTTGGGTGAACGGATATAGCTGGAATCCAGAGATTCGGAATAAGGATTACTGTTGGTAAGTAGGATTGATGAAGTTTTAGTTATTGGTACGATAAGTACTAAATGGTACCAAATTTTAATTTGGAAATACGATTACTGTTGGAGTGTTCAAAGAGGAACGTTTGGAAATTCGTACTTTGGATACAATTCGTACTAAATGGTATCAAATTTGGTACAAATTGGATTACGGTGATCGGATGCAACTGTAATCCTGAAATTTGGAATTAAGATTACTGTTGACGTGTAGGATTGAGGTAGTTGTAGAAATTCGTACTCATGGGTACGAAAGTACTAAATGGTACCATATTTGGTACAATTTGGATTTGGGTGAACGGATATAGCTGAAATTCCGAGATTTGGAATAAGGAGTACTATTGGAGTGTAGGATTGATAAAGTTTTGGAAATTTTTAGTTATGGATAGGAAAAGTACTAAATTTGGTACAATTTAGATTTCAATGATGGGATTCATTTGGAATCGTGAAATTCGGAATTAAAATTGCTGTTGGAGTGTTGATAGAGGTAGGTTTGAAATTCGTACTTTGGATACGAAAAGTACTAAATGGTATCAAATTTGGTACAATTTGGATTACGGTGATCGGATTCAGCTGTAATCCTGAAATTTAGAATTAAGATTACTGTTGGCGTGTAGGATTGAGGTAGTTGTAGAAATTCGTACTCATGGGTACGAAAGTACTAACTGGTACCAAATTTGGTACAGTTTGCATTTGGGTGAACGGATATAGCTGGAAACCCGAGATTTGGAATAAGGAGTACTGTTGGAGTGTAGGATTGATAAAATTTTGGAAATTTGTAGTTATGGGTAGGAAAAATACGAAATAGTACTAAATTTGGTACAATTTGGATTTCAGTGATAGGATACATTTGGAATTGTGAAATTCGGAACTAGAATTGATGTTGGAGTGTTGATAGAGGTAGGTTTAGAAATTCGTACTATGGATACGAATAGTACTAAATGGTACCAAATTTGGATTTGAGTTATGGGATATATATGGAATCCTGAAATTCGGAATTAAGCTTATTGTTTGAACATAGCACTGAGGTAGTTTTGAAAATTTGTGCTTATGGGTACGAAAAGTACTAAATAGTACTAAATTTGGTACAATTTGGATTTCGGTGATCTGATATAGCTGCCATCCTCAAGTTTGGAATTAAAATATCTGTTGAATTGTAGGATTGATAAAATTTTGGAAATTTTTAGTTATGGGTAGGAAAAGTACTTAATAGTACTAAATTTGGTACAACTTGGATTTGTGCGAACGGGTAGAGCTGGAATCAAGAAATTTGGAATTAATATTACTGTTGGAGTGTAGGATTGAGATATGGAAGTAGTTTTGGAAATTCGTACTTATGAGTACGAAAAGTACTAAATTTGGTTCAATTTGGATTTGGGTGAACGGATATAGCTGAAATTCCGAGATTTGGAATTAAGGTTACTGTTGGGGTGTAGGATTGAGGAAGTTTTGGAAATTCGTACTTATATGTACGAAAAGTACTAAGCGGTACTATATTTGGTACAACTTGGATTTGAGCGAACGGTTAGAGCTGGAATCTTGAATTTTGGAGTTAATATTACTGTTGGGGTTAGTTTTGGAAATGCGTACTTATGCTTACAAAATGTACTACATTTTGTACAATTAGGATTTGGGTGAAATTATAGCGTTTGAATCCTAATCCTGGAATTAGGTACACTTAGGGGTACGAGATGGTTCCATGTATGGTACAATTTTGTATTGGATGAACGGATAGGTCTGGATTCGTGAGATTTGGAATTAAGATTACTGTTATCATTTGCTTATAACGTCCGATTTAAGAAATATGTGCCATAAATATACGAAAAGTTGTAAATGGCACAGAATTTGGTACAATTTGTTATTGTGTAAAGGGAATGTTGAAATAATAGGAAGAGGTTCGTATTTATGTATGTATTTACATGTAAAGTACTAAATATGTAGTTCTATAATTGGTTTTGGGGGAACAGATAGAGCTGGAAATGAAGATGGCGGTTGTTAGGTTAGGCCGTATTTGCGCTGAGAACCTCAATTAAAATATCTCTTGATGTGTAGGCGTAACGAAAATCGAACTAAAGTGGTACGTATTTGTACACAACATGTTTCCACCATTCTATGTTATATATTGTTTATTTGTTTTGTATATTTAAAGCATACGAAGTAGCGGGCACTTTGCTAGTATTTTATAAACAGCTAGTCTGATATCAGTGTTAAATTTATGTGCAAGGTCAAGCATGATTTAAAGTGTTTTAGTCCTTCATAAACTCAAAAATATTTTTTGTTGAATTATGCCAAACTCGTAGTAAATGACCTGTAACTCGATGAGTTTTAGAGATATCGACATGAGAATTTGACACAAAATAAAGTAGAAGTCGTAGAAAAAATAGAAATTGCTAACTCAGAAAACGCATTTTTTGAGTTATGCCACTCTTTGAGTAAATGAGCGATGTGTACAGAAGCAGGCTGTGAGACTATAGAAGTGAAGAGATAGAATGTATTCTCAGGTAGGCGATCTCTCGCTAGCTAATCTGACAAAGACAAAGGGCATGGACTACTACGTCTTAAACGCAGCCCACTTCGAAATTGAACGGGCAAGGATTGGCGAGGAAGAGGATGCAGAAAAGAACTGCCAGCAGGCTAAATCTCCGAGCAACACACAAGAGGTAGTCGAGTCAATCAGTGATTCCCAAGAACCATTCTTGTTGGAGGACACATGATCGAGAACAGCTCAAGTACTGATGGAGCAAATAAATAAAGATAATATACACATTGACTTAATCCCGAAACCTTGAACCATAAGGAGCAAGGCCTCTGGTTTAAATCAACTTGGTCGAAAACCTGTATCATATGCTACAAAAACTTAGGCTTCCTTTTCTCTCCAGAGTTTTCAATGTCGAACGAACCAGTACTAAAGCAAGGTAATGGGAACATATACATTGCGTGGGTATATCAGGCGTTCGACTCGACGGCTTTGCCACTTTCGCCGGTACTGCAGCAGCTGGTAAATAGGATAAAGCAAACAGGCAACAAAGTAATAGTAGTAAGCAAATTTACAGCACATTTCCGTAGGGTAGTAATAACACTAATAGAAGGGAACAAGTCCTTTTAGTTTATTTCCCAGCAAAAAATTGGGAGCCACATGAGCTGAATAACCCAAACATGCCACTTTCGCCATTACCAGTAAGCTGAAAAATAATGGGCTATTACTTCGAACTTTTACAAGAACAAACTACTTACTTTACTCCCCACTAAGTAATAAGTACGGTGGCACAAATCGTGTATGTCCGACTACAAAACCGAGAGTTGTGTGTTCAACGCTCACCGTCGACAACAACTTTTCTGCTAGCAAAATAACAAAGAGTTGGTGGTGCACATTAGGCGTTTAAACAACGCTTACTGCTTGTACGGTTGGCACAGTGTATAGTGTGTTTGACTATAAACCAGAAGCTTGCAAGTTCAAATCCAGCAGAAAGCAAAATAAAAATGTGGACTGTGTTCAAATTGAACATAAATTTACTCCGTTTGCGCGAAGCAATTCCTCAGAAACGCACAGAATTGTGAAAAAATTAATCATTGATCTTGCACCGTAATAATGCAGCAACTTACACATGGGCCTCCGCTGAATTTTTCCTCTTCCCAAAACTGAAGACACCGATGAAAGGGAAGTGTTTTGAGGAGGTAAAAGAAAAATCGAAACAGGAGGATTGGAAAAAAATTGCTGGCATAAGTGTATTATGTTTAATGGGAACAACATAGTTATTGGTAAATAAATATATACTGCAATTTTTGATCAGATTATAAGTCATATCGGATTTTGGTTGTGTAGCCGGTATTCGGTCTGTTCATAGATAGAAGTTTATATTCACATAGCCGACTTATAGTTTTTTGCTTGTTGAGATTTTGAGGAACAAGAATCGAATTCTGATTTTATACCCTCCACCATAATATGGAGGGTATTATTAAATTTGTCATTCCGTTTGTAATACATGGAAATATTCATCGGAGACCCTATAAAGTATACATATCCTTGATCAGAGTAAAACTCTAGGTTGATATAACCAAGTCCGTCTGTCCGGCTGATGAAATCAAGATACAATTTTTAAGACAGAGCTTTGTAGTTTGGTATAGAAGTTTCTATTAATTATAGGATGTTTGGTGTTGCAAATGGGCTACATCGGTCCACGTTTTGATATAGCCCCATAGAACGTTACCACCAAATTTTGGGTATTTTAAAAGGTTTAGCTTCATTATAACATCGAAATGGCGGTAAAGGCCCACGCCTTCATATAGCCCCCATAGAACGGCATCTCCCGATTTTCGGTATTTTCAAGGTTATGGCCACAATAATCCATCGAAATGGCGGAAAGATGGTATTAAGTCTTCGTTGGGGGTATTCAACTTTCCCCTCTAAATATGTCGGTATAGGTCCTTGCCTTCATATAGTCCTCATAGAACGGCACATCCCAGTTTTCGGTATTCCACCTAAATTGCTGAATTTTGGTATTTAGTCTTCGTTGAGGGTGCAAAACTTTCCACCTAAAATTTTAGGTATACTTTCACGCCTTCATAGAATTGTACCTCCCGATTTTCGGTATTTTGAAGGTTGTGGCTTCAATATTCCATCGAAATGGCTGAAATTTGGTATTTAGACTTCGTTGGTCGTATAAAACTTTCTCCCTGAAATTTGTCCATACATGTACACGACTTCATATAGGGTACCTCCCAAATTTCGGTATTTTGAAAGTAAGCCACATTGTTTTACCGAAATTGCTTGAATTTGGTATTTAGTATTTTTCATAAACGAAAGGAAACTAAATGTACAATTTTACTTCAATACTTACTCGTGATATAGTCCTTTGCCAATGAATGAAAAAGAAAAATTTCTATAGGTTAATACGAAAGATGCAAAATACAGTTATTTTCTAGTGAATATATCTGGGAAACTTATTCGTAGTTAAGCAAATTGTTTGAAAACAAGTAAAAAAGTATCAGTCGGCTTTGCCGACAGAGATATACCCTCAGCCTGTGTATATTGAAAAAAAATTTTCCCAAAATACGTATGTATTTAGATGGTTTTAAAAATTTTGGATATTTGAACCGACAACAATGTTGATTAGGATTAAAGTTCAAAAGTTTTGCGGAGGAGATACTAAAAGGAATGGATCGACATTGACCGTTATGGAAGTGGATCTCCAGCCACAACATATGGTGCCTTAGGATGTTTTTACACTCTTCAGGCTGTTTGCTCAAGAAGTATGGAGTTGCCCCTAAAAAACTTTTACCATCGTAATTGAGGCAACGAATGCAAGTTGTCTCAACAAAAATCAAAGTGATTCCATTGCAGGTCTTAAAGTGAACTTATCCGAAATTTTGTGTGGGAGGTACGGGATGGAGTGGACAAATATAGTCCATATTTGAACCTGATCTATATCTGGTAGATATATTAGGATGTGTAAAGTATAGACCAATTTGGCAACTACCTTCAAGAGTTACCGTACGAACAATTTTTCCGAACATTTTGGAACTGTTGTGGGGGAGGTACCTGAAAGAGTGGACCGATATGGCTTATCTTCAAACTTAAAGTATGTTTGGACAAAATATTACTAAGGCCAAATTTTGGACCGAATCGGCAGTTCCGTTCGAGAGTTATCTTGCGCTTCAACCACCTCACACTGTGTCATAGGGTTTTTTTGCAACTTTCAGGCTATTCTCTCGGGAAGTATGGTTTTGCCCCTGCTGAAACTTGTACCGTCGTATGGAAGGCAGTGAATACAAGCTGCTAAAACAAAAATCAAAGCGATTCGAGAGCTGGCCCTAAACTGAACTTTTCCGAAATTTTGTGTGGGAGGTACCCCAAGGAGTGGACCGATTGAGTCCATATTGAAACCTTATCTAAGTCTGGTACACGCTTTACGATGGGCAAAGTATGGACCAAATCGGTTACTCCCTTCAAGAGTTATCGTGCGCAAAAATTTTCCGAACATTTTCGAACTTTTGTGGGGGAGGTACCGGAAGGAGTGGACCGTTATAGCCCATCTTCGAACTTAAACTAAGCTTGGGTAAAATATTACGAAAGCCAAAATTTGAACCGAATCGGTTTATCCGTTCGAGAGTTATCGTGCGCTCCAGCCAGACAGACAGACAGACGGACGTACATTGCTCAATCGACTCCAAATTGTCTGAAACACATTTCGTCCAAACATACTTGGGGTCTAAAACCATTATTTCGATGAGGCACATTTTGCCCGTATGAAAGTGTATATACCCTTCATAGCCTAAAGGCTGAGGGTATAATAAACACATATAATGAAAAATGGTTGATATATTTTTTGCAGACACAAAAAAGAATTTGTTTTCTAGATGTTGTCCATAAAGTATTGGACGTTATATATCACAAACGTTCAATAAGTACTAAACGTTTTGTTCCTAAGTCAGTAACACTCCAGTCAGCCTAAAACTACAATTAAACCCTTCAAAATAAATTAAAACTTGACATCAACTATGCGGACAAGTACTCAAAAAGATTTAATTGTTAATTATTTTAATATTTTCAAATGTACTGAACAATAAATATTCCTGTCAAGTTCCGCCCATTTCTACAGGTTTTGAAATATTCGACATCAGATTCCTTGGAATCCTTGCATTTTAGGTATAAAGTGTCTTTGGCAATATTATTGACAACAATGCGGGGTATCCGTTTATGAAAAAAATTAACGCTCATGCGAGTCACTAAAGTGGTATTTTTAGTCCCTTTTTTCAAAAACGTTTAAAAACTCCTATAAAAGTGTGATCGTATCTGATCAAAATATTCTAAAAAATTATTTGTCATAAAATTTTACTATAGGTCCCCGAATACACCAAAACTCTAAATCGTACCTAAACGCCAGGAATCCGTGTATATTATCTGACTAGCAAACATACTCAACTAACTTCAGGAGATTTGCAGTTCCAATCCATTGAATCAGACATATTTATAAAACCAGATATAGGGTCAGGGCCATATTAAGCAGAACAAGTAAAAAGTCGTGAAGTTCGGTCGGGTCGAACTCTTTATACCCTCCACCATAAAATATTCTTAACTGAAATGAAATAATTAGATTCCTCTCCTGTCCACAATTTTGAAGAAAAACTGAACAATTAGTTTCCTTTCGTTTATGAAGAAGACTAAATACCAAATTCCAGCAATTTCGGTAAAACAATGATGCTAACTTTCAAAATACCCAAAATCGGAAGGTACCGTTCTATAGGCGCTATATGAAAGCGTGGACCTGTACGGATAAATTTCGGGGGAAACTCTTGTACTACCAACAAAGACTAAATACCAAATATCGGCCATTGCGGTGGAATATTGAGGCCACAAACTTCAAAATACCGAAAACTTGGATGTCCCGTTCTATGGGGGCTATATGAAGGCGTGGACCTATACCGACATTTTAAGGGGGAAAATTGAATACCCCCAATGAAGACTAAATAACAAATTTCAGCCATTTCGATGGATTATTGTGGCCATAACCTCGAAAATACCGAAAATCGAGAGGTACCGTTCTGCGGGGTTATATGAAGGCGTGAACCTATCGAAAATATCGAACCCATCGAAGACTAAGTACCAAATTGCTGGCATTTCTGTGTGATAATGAAGCTAAAACCTTCAAAATAGCGAAAATCGGGTAGTACTATTCTATGGGAGAAATATCAAAACGTTGAGTTATATAGCCCATTTGCAATACCAAACATCCAGGGACTAATAGGAACTTCTATACCAAATTACAAAGCTCTGTTTTAAAAATTTCGAGCTGTATCTTGATTTCAACTGACGGACGAACGTACAGACGGACATTGTTATATCGACTTAGAATTTTCTCCTGATCAAGAATATTTGTACTTTATAGGGTCTCCGATGAATACTACGAGGTGTTACAAACGGAATGAAAAATTTTATTATACCCTCCATATTATGGTGGAGGGTATAAAAATGAGTTGAGTCAGGTGTTATCTTTATATAGGGGCTATTTCAAAGTGTGGACCTAGATCGACAATTTTTGATTGAAAAGTTTTGTGACTTCAGGGAACCTAAAGTGTCAAATTGAGAGTAGTTCCGTCAAACAATATAGCTAAAACCCTTAAAATACCGAAAATTGGAAGGTGCTGTTATATGTCGGCTATACGTGGACCTGTGTTTGCAATCTTTTGTTGGGAAGTTTCGTGACTGCATAGAATTTCAAATGACAAATTTCGAGTAATTCCATAAAAAATGTTGCCAAAGTACCGAAAATCGGGACCGTTGACAGTTTTTCCACTAGTAGTGTTGTGCTCCTAAGAACCTTCAATGTCAAATAACAGCTAGTTCGGTTAGGTATTTTAGCTAAAACCCTCAAAATATCGAAAATAGGGAGGTACCATTGTATGGGCCCTATACCTAATCATAGACCGATATAGTCCATCTTCGAACTTGAGCTGCTTATGGAAGAAGATACTCGGGTGCAAAAATCTAGCGTTCTAGAGTGATTACAATAGACGGACATTTCTAGATCGACTCAGAATTTTATCCTGATCATGAATATATGTAATTTATTGGGCCGAAATGATTATATCAATGCGTTACAAACGGAAACACAAACTTAATATACCATCCATACTATAGTTGAGGGTATAAAAATGAATTCACAGACATATGTATCATCCCATCAAAATAAATCGGAAGTAGTGCAATGTAGACTATTTCTTTCACGGCATGTTTGGATGCAGTTCAAACGGAGTCGTGAAAGAGGCACTCCATTCCTTACATTTTAACCGCATTCGGATGCGATCCAATGAATGACATCCTTTCCTCACATTTTAACAGCATCTGGATGCAGTTCAATAGGAGTCGTAAAAAAGGCACTCAAATTCCTTACATTTTAACCGCATTCGATTGCAATCCAATGATTGACATCCATTTCTCACATTTAAATTGCATCCGGATGCAGTTCAAACGGAGTCGTGAAAAAAGGCACTCCTTTCGATACCTTTTACAAGCAGTTGCTTAGTGATCCCTAGCAAGCAAGCCAATTTGTTGATACCTACATCTACAAAATTATTTTCCAAAATAGAAAAAGTGTGCATCAATTTCTAAAATCTATATGGGGAATTCCAAGTGAAATCGGACAGTTCGGAGAAAAGTAAATTTTGATTTCAATTGTTTTTGGTTCAATTAATGCTCCTAGCCAACAGAACATTTTAGTATATTTTAAAATTTTTTTTTGACCCACGGTACAGAGATATCGCCTATTGAAATTATCACATTTTTAAAGAACTATGTCCAAATAAATACTCATAACTTCTTTAATATTGGTCCAAATGGGACCATCTTTTTTTTTAATTGTTTGTTTTTTCATCAGCTATCGAAAGAAATACTTAAAAGAGAAATGCACAGTGGGCTTCAATGCAATTTTCGGGATTTAATATTTGAAATCAATTTTTAAATATGATTGTACCCTTCGATTTTTTCAAAAAAATTATATGTTAAACTACGTTCAATTACAAAAATTTTAAGCTCTAAATCGTAATGGGATGCGAATAAATACTATTTTTTCTGAATTTTTTAAAATTTGTCAATGTAATTTTTCCTTTATACCTTTGTCTAAAATGTATTATTTTATTAAAAAAATTAAAAGTTTCATTTATAAATATTTGTTTTGATTTTATATTTATGAATTTATCTCAAACATCTTAAAAACTGCGTCATTTTTCGATTTTGAAAATGCATCAGCGAAAATTCCATTAAAGCCCACTGTGCATTTTTTTTCTATTTTTTATGATAAATATATAACATATAATGATGAATATGTACTCTTATCTTCAAAAATACAGGAAATACAAATTTTGGACAAAGGTATTAAGGAAAAATTGTATCGACAAATTTTAAAAAATTCAGAAAAAATAGTATTTATTCGCATCCCATTACGATTTAGAGCTTAAAATTTTTGTAATTGAACGTAGTTTAACATATAATTTTTTTGAAAAAATCGAAGGGTACAATCTTATTTAAAAATTGATTTTAAATATTAAATCCCGAAAATTGCATTGAAGCCCACTGTGCATTTCTCTTTTAAGTATTTCTTTCGATAGCTGATGAAAAAACAAACAATTCAAAAAAAGATGGTCCCATTTGGACCAATATTAAAGAAGTTATGAGTATTTATTTGGACATAGTTCTTTAAAAATGTGATAATTTCAATTGGCGATATCTCTGTACCGTTGGTCAAAAAAAAATTTTAAAATATACTAAAATGTTCTGTTGGCTAGGAGCATTAATTGTACCAAAAACAATTGAAATCAAAAATTACTTTTCTCCGAACTGTCCGATTTCACTTGGAATTCCCCATATATATATAAAATTCTTCGAAACTGCCATGATGTTCGAAATTAAACTCCTCCGAAACGGCTGGACCGAATTTGATGAAATTTTGTATGTGGAGTTTTTAGGTCTGAGAATAGGTTTTTCGCTATTTTTCATACTGGTCAGTGGAGTGACCAGGGTACCTCCCCCACAAATTTTTTTAAGAAAACGTGAAACTAAGGATATTTTGGAACGTATTGCTAAAAATTTCTTGCAATACTATGGTAAATACTGCCTCGATCCTGAGTGGTCATCTCGGATGTGGAATATCGCGGTCAGCCCAATTTTTAAAAAATGTATTATTAAAGATAATATCCTTAATTTTAGTAAGCGTGACTACACAAACGCTATAAACACTGGCTTCAATAAGTGGGAAAGCGCGATGAACCCCACATTTTGGAATACAGTACAACCTCGATAATGTAAAATGCTGCGTGATCGAAATTCCAACAAACTGATTGAGAAATCAGGCAAAACGTAATTTCAAAGATGGTTAAATAACTGGAACGTCTAAAAATGTGAAATAGTCACTAAAACGACGGGTAAACTATGCTATGATCTATCTAAATGTATATAAATTCTTTAAGACTGACATGATGTTCTAAATTAGACTTCAGTGTGTGCAGGTTCATAAAGTGGTAGAATACAGAAAATGGAGGGGATGGGGGACCTCTCCCAAAACAGGATTTAACAAATCGCGAAACTCAGAGATTATTAGACGTATTAGTAAAAACAATAGTAATTGTGGCTTCTGTCAATAATGGGTTTTTTGAATCAGAATATCGCGATTGCGTCCAATTTTTGAAAACTTTATTCTTTCTGATCAGATTCACTAATTTAATAAGGGGGCAGCAAACACTTGAAACATTTTGAAGTCATTGTTTATGAATCACCGATGTTTCATGTTTAAAAGTGTAAAATAATAACGTGCTCAATGAAACAGCACTTTGCTAACAACAAGTAAAAACGACGTTACCCACTAGCATAAATTATATTGAAATAAGGTTTCAGACATTTCGGTTGAAAAAAAAATCCCCAAAAATCGGTAGGTATCGTTTTATGGGGGCTATATTGAAACATGGATTTTACCGACAATTCTCTGCTAAAATATTTGACACCTCTAAAGGAGACTACATACCAAATAATGTTGAATAATGCCGCTAAAACCTTGAAAATACCGAGAACCGGAAGGTGTCGTTCAATGGAGGCACATAACAACTTCTACCGGTAATGCTTTATACCCATAATGGAGACTAAACACCAAATTGAAGCCTTTCGGTGGAATAATGACTCTAAAAACTCTAAAATATTGAAACTCGGGAGGTACAGTCCTATGGTAGATGTATAAAAACGTGGACCTATGCCAATAATTCTCTGCAGAAATGTTTTATACCCCCAAGGGAGACTAAATACCAATTATAGCCATTTCGTAAGAATAATGTGGCTATACCCATACAAATACCGAAGTTAGAAATCTAGCGATGACTATTTACAAAACCTGGACCTGTACCGAATATTCTATATTTTATACCCACACTGAACACTTAATACCAAATTTTAGCCATTTCTGTGGGATTACGAGACTAAAACCATCAAAGTACCGTTTTAGAGTAGCTCTATCAAAACGTGAACCTATGTCGATAATTTATTACAGAAATATTTTATGCCTCCAAGGGAGACTAAATACCAAATTATTGTCATTTCGGTAAGATAATGCTGTTAAAACCTTGAAAATACTGCAAATCGGTGGTATGGCGGCTATATCAAAATGTGGACTGATATAATAACTTTTCAATACCAAACATGCTACGAGTAATAAATAGAAACTTCTGTACCAATTTGAAGAGTTCTATGTTAAATATCGCGAGCTGTAGCTTGATTTCAGCAGATAGACGGATGTCGTTATATCGACTTATTTTTATGTTGATCACAAATTTATTCATACTTTATAGGTTCTCCGAAGAATATTCCGATGTGTTGCAAACAGAATCACAAAGTTAATTATACCCTTAAACATCGTATGGTGGAAGCTCTAATTTAAGTAACTTTCTATTCTACATCTGGAGATACCATTGTATGAGGTTTATACCAAAACATCGACATATCGTCAGTTCGGTTCGAAAATCTAGAGGTATCAATATTAGATAGATAAATTGTTGATAGATTACTAATGCTTACATGGAAATCCAAAACGACGGGCCAGCAACGCGGAACCGGGTCAGCTAGGTCCCTAGGTAGAAAACCAAATATTGCCAAGGAATACAGTCACAATGTAATTTCTCCTTTTAAAAATTTTAAGAAGTAACCCATTATTATTCAGCTTACTGGTAATGCAGAAAGTAGGGACTAAATACCAAATTGTCATGGCTACATGGTGGGAAACCTCCAAACTGTTCTATGGTACCTATATCAGAACGTTGACTTATACCGACAAGTCTCTGCAGGTATGTTTACGACCCCCGACGGAGACCAACAACAACCACTTCGGTGGGAAAGTTAGGAAAAACCTCTTTACCAAAGAAATTCATGAGGTATCGTTCTATGGGAGCTTTATCAAAAAGTGGACCTGTAGCGACAATACTCTGCAGAAGTATTTACGACCACCAACAAACCAAATTATAGCCATTTGTTAATTTTCTCGTTTAGAGTTAAGCTTGATGATCTGAACTCATAACTTCAAAGTCAGCGCAAAAAGCGTTTGTCATGAAGAAAATACATTTCTGTGGCCAAGTATCCGCGTTAATGTACAAAAACACATTTGCATTTGAAAAACGATAAGTTCTAGGACAGAGAAGCCATTACATAGTCGATACGTCCGAAGATTTGCTTTACCACCAATGAAACCAGGTAACGTAATTTGGTGACTATGTGGGTTCGAGTCCTTGGCTTTCCTTTTTCACTTGCAAATAATTTCAGATCATCAAGCTTAACTCTAAACGAGAAAATTAACAAAAAATCATTAAAAAATGATCTTCGCCCTAAAAAGGCAAAATTTCAAAAATATAGCCATTTCAGTTTAATAATTTGGCTAAAATCTTGCAAATACCCAACATCGGGTGCTTTATCAAAAACTGGACACAGAATGGGAATGCTTATACCCAAAGGAAGACTAAATCCCTTTTAATGGCGAATACCGAAAATCGGGTGGTACAGTTACATGGGGCTTATATCAAAATGTGGACCGGTATAACCCATTTCCAATACAAAACATCCTAGGAGAAATTTATTACAAAGTTCAATGTTAAATATTGCGGGCTGTATCTTGATTTCAGCTGAAGCACATCGATACATTAGCTCATTATACCCTATACCACAATGTGGAAAAGGGTATTATAAGTTTGTTTTGGTAAAAATTCATGTAAACCGCGAAATATTCGTCGGAGACCCCCGATGTGGTATACCATTCTTCATATCTCGACGAGATAAAGCGATTTTGAGATGTGTGTCCGTCCGTCAGTCCGTCCGTCCGTCTGTCCATTATAAATTGTAAACACGCTCCAGGCAGCAATTATGGACCGATCGTCACGAAATTTTGTATGGAGGTCGGGTTCAGATCAGAATAGATCCCTATTCTTATTGGTGATGATCGTGAAATATTTAGCGGGTGAAATGGACCAAAAACTTAATATTTATCTAATTTTGTAGCGGCTCTGTAGGTCTCAATAATAGTCCGATCAACGCGTAATTTTAAATAAGGTAAGAGTATATCACAAAGGAGAAGCTTGCAATTTGAGATGGCGATCGGATAATATTGAGAGGGTTAAATGGACCAAAACTTTTGTGTGAAAATTGTGAAATTTTTTAATATACAGCTTATATCTTAATTCCTGGAAGTGACATTCCGGACAAGTGAGATATACTTGAAAGTGGAACGCTTGACCTTTCAATTGATGCCAATTATGTTGGTGTGCATGATTAGATAACAGAGTTACAGCCTAATATATTCCGTTATTTGTTTGTAGTGTAATAATAAACTCGCTAGAAGTCGCAATTATACATCAATAGTCACGCAATTTTGCACCGGGTAAGAGTATAGGTCGAAAAAGATGCCCACAATTTTGAATGATGATCTGATATTCTTTAGCGGGTGAAATGGACCATTACTTTTGTATGAAAAATATAAAAATTTTATTTTTGGTCGATATTTTAATTCCTTGAGGACATATATATTTCGCAAAGTAGCCTACATATGGAAAAAAACTACTGACCTTTCCTCTGATGTAAATTGCAATAAAGTGTTTGCTAGATAACGGGCCTACTGCCTAATATATAATGGGTTCTGTGTAGAGAACCACATTTTTATACCATGCTACATATTGTCTCTCCAAAAGTGTATGTAACACCACGGAATATTCGTCCTAGACCCCTTATTTGGTATGCCAAAATTCATATCTCGACGGGATAAAGCGATTTGGTGATGTGTGTCCGTCCATTAAAAATTGTAAACAAGCTTTTAAGGCCGCAATTATGGACCGATTGTAACAAATTTTTTAAGGAGATTGGGTTCGGGCCAGAATAGAAATGATTAGTTTTTGGTGATGATCGTGAAATGTTCACGGGATGAAATGGACCAAAAACAAAATTTTAACCAATTTTGTAGCGGCTCTGTGGGTCAAAATAATAACCCGCAAAATTTAAACAAAGTTTGAGTTTATGATAAAGAAGAAGCGTACAAACCAACGTGAAGATCAGATAATACTTAGCGGGTTAATGGACTGAAACTTTTGTGTGAAATTGGTAAAAATTTCAATAACGTAGCGGTTAAACAACGGAAGTAGTAGTACTACATAAGTGGGTTTCATTACATTTTAGTTTGTGTGAACTAAATTTTCCTTTCCTGCTACAAAAATGTCTTTGTCATGCTAGATAACTTTTTGGTTTTGGTCATAAGTATTATACATTACATCTCTGGTATTTGATAATTAAATTTTCACAATCATTGAAAAGAAGTTCCGTGGAGAGCGTTTGTCCAGGGATAGTGGTATAGGGTATCCCATGGCCGGCTCCGTCGGACTATAGACTTTTCTTACTTGTTTTTATTCTGATCAAAACAAATTCGAAGTGTTAGAAAGGGAAACAAAAAGTTAGTTATACTCTTCATCTTATGGTGGAGGGTATAATTAAAAGAATTTTCTATTTTAAATCTGGAGATACAATTACATGAGAGTTTTGCTAAAAATTTTATTTTATGAAGTTTCAAGAGGAATGCATAGTTACGTCAATTCGGTTCGAAAATCGCAACATTTCATTCGTAATTCGATTATTCTATTTGTAATTCAAGTTATTCCATTTGTAATTCGACTTTTATATCCATTTATAAAAAGGAAAGGAACAAAAAGGAACAAATTGAATAATTCGGATTACAAATAAAATAGTTCGAAATACAAGTAAAATAAGTCGAATTACAAATGGAATAATTCGAATTACAAATATAATAATTCAAATTACATAAAGATGAATTCGAATTACAAATGGAATAATTCGAATTACAATTGAAATGTTTAGAATTACAAATGCAATTATCGAATTACAAATAAAATGTTACGAATTAAAAAATGGAATTCTCGAATTACAACTAAAATGATTCGAATCTGAAAAGGTGTAGATATATAAATATGTAGATGATATAAATGTTTACACGGAAAACTAAAAACGGGCCAGCAACGCGGACCGGGTCAGCTAGTTTTTATATAAAATAAAAGATACAACGAAAAGTTGGGAACATTTTTGCGGTAACTCACTAGAAGAAAATTCCCTAATGAAGTGCGGTTGGAGTACTAGTCATATTTGAACTGCATAAAAACACATTCCGAAGAGTGCCTTTAAATTCAATCCAAAGCACTGCATCAAAACACGTGCTTTGGATGCAAATTGGAGTGCATCCTATTCTACCCTAAAGGGTTAGTTAAAATGTGATTCCAAAGGGATAGTTAAAATGCAGTGCCGAAGGGTTAGTTAAAATGCAGTGCTAATGGACTGCATCTTTCAGTAGTCACGCTCTTGTAAAAATTATGAGTGAAAATGCATAATTTGATGCACTTCCAGTTCACTTGTACATATGATTTAACTGCATCTTTGGAGGCAAACATATTGCTGGGATATTATGTTACAACAACAATATTAACCCATTATTTGTTAATAACTGATTTTGGCCCTAATTGTCACCAAAATCAAAATTCTTCTCAGAATTTCCCAAAAAAATTCTTTCGAATTCATAACGAATTCGTCTGGAAACTTAAATATTTTTTCGAAGTTTCCTCAAAAAAAAAAAAAAACGTTTTAGGAATTCTGTCCGAATTCGATACAATATCGATAATATTGTTTAGCTTAGCGCAAGGGTGTTCAAAGGGTGCCCTTGCTCACACACACAATTTAAATAGAAAACATTTTGTTGTTTTGAACAATTTCAGAACAAAAACAAATTCTTTCAATGTCAAAAGAAAGTATTTGGGATACTATTATAAAAGTTTTAAAATGCATGTGTAATAACTGGAAAATGATTTAAACGGTAACCTATGGGAAATATTATTGTATCTGTATAGATGAATATATTTACAACTATTTTTTTTGTTGTTATTCGATAAAATTATACACAAAATTTTATGTTGGGAAATGCAACACATGCATTCACAAACTCAAAATGTGTATGTAGGTGTGGGTAGAGATCTGGTTTAGTGAGATATATTTATTATTTATTGCCACAGAGAAGGCAGCAAATACACATATAAATATTCTATCGTAGTGGCCCATCATTGAAAAGTCCCATATCATTGAGTAAAAATGGAATTCAGCTGTAATCTTGGACATGATGTTGTCTGTTTAATGCGTACACAACGTCCAGCTAGAATTATTCACTAGATGCTTGACGTCTTACACATTCTGATTATCTAATAATTTTCCAACGTACATGTTGTCTTTACATTTGATTTTTACCCGCGTAAAGTTAAAAGATGCGGTGGGGTAGGTGTGCACACAAATCTATCGTTTCCATTTTTGTAAATGAAATTATATCTAATGGTTTTACATATTCATTACACAAATTTGGATTACCTTTTTATTTTTTTTTTTGGATATTCCCGTATACAATAAATGCCAGTAAAAAGTTTGATACAATTTTTAAGACATTCATATAGGGAAGTAAAGATTTATATTATTTATTGCTTTTACTTTGTTGTGCAGCTTAGCTCATGACAGGTTGGAATAATGTGAAATTAACTGTCAAAAATAAAACGTAAGATTTTGATTTTTATTTATTTCAATTTTTGAACAAATGTCGTCTTTAGAACAGTGGTAATATAAGCAAAATAATACAAAGTTAATATCTATAATGTTTAAAGATTTAACCAACATGTAATTTCGTATTTCTGTTTCCACTAACTTAAAAGGCTAAATCAAATTTGAATTTATTTTAAGAACAAGTAACAAAGGCGTGAAGTTCGACCGGGTCGAGCTTTTTATGCAGTCTATCAATAACACTGGTCAACAGGACTTTTGTTTCAACCGAAGTTGCAGTTGTTTCTAGATGAAATGGGAGAGTTATTTTCAAACCCGGTTTTTCTCCATCAGCTCTTGTTTTTGAGATATAGCTCAAAATCGGTTTTTACGAGTTTAACCCAGACTTTCGTTATTTTCGGATACAAACAAATATTTTTTTGTGGGTTTTTCCTTGCTCACACAGGAGATGTTGTACGCTCGATACAAATCGTTTTTGAAATAGGTATGGTGAGTATATATCAAAAAAATATGGAAAATATACGACGGACCTTTTAAAAATTGCTTATTTTGAGTACTTTCAGCTGTAATTACGTCATCGGGGGAAGTCATAGGATCTTCATATGGTACTCCGGATATACTTAGGGTGTCTACTATATAATCCAGTATTCAAATGTATAATATAAAGTTCATAGCCCCCATGATTCGGCCATAACCTAAAAATCGCCATGAAGACTGCTAAAGGGAAATAATTTACCAGTGATATCATTACCACATAAGCCATTTACTTTTCAATGGCAGTCTTCATGATGATTTACATAATAAAGTCACATGGGCTATTAACAGCTTCTCTCCCTACAAATCTCCGGGGCCATATGGTATTATACCAAAATTGGTTAGTACACATCTACAGTAGATGTCTATCCCTAAACTACGTCGCAACAAGTTGGAGACAGGTAAAGGTTGTTTCAATACCCAAAGTTGGAAAACATAGTCACGAAAATGCTAAAGACTTTAGACCCGTAAGTTTCTCATCATTTCTGCTAAAAACACTCGAAAGGATCATCGACGTGTATATTCGAGAAAAGATGGAGAACTCAAACAACATATCGACAGACACAGCCCTACACGAAGTCGTTAGGACTATTGAAATATCCTTGGAGCACAAACAATACACCTTAGCCGCCTTTTTAGATATAGAAGGCGCTTTCAACAACGTTAGCACCTCAGCAATAGAACAAACTCTATATAACTTCGGCCATTATTATGAAATTATACTGACAATACATATACACATCAAAGCAACTGCGGCCTGCAATGCTGCAATGCTACGTTCTCTAGAAATGTGGAGAGATAGAATTTACGGACATGCCTGCCTGCTTCTCAAACTACCGGTAAAAATAGCAACTTATGCTGATTACTGCACACCTGCAATAACTTTTGATTAGCCTTTTAAAGTTAAATTTCCAAGCAGATAAGAATGGAACAATAGGGGGGTACGAGTACGACATCGACGTACATATATAAGGACGGCTCAAAGATAAACTGTAGAGTCGGCTCTGGTGTCTACGAGGAAGAAACAAACATATCTAAACATATATCTACATCCACAAAGCTACCTGAAGACTGCAGTGTTTTTCAGGCGGAGATACTGACTTTAAAGGAAGCTTGTAATATACTTCTACAGCACCGCTCACCAAACTCAATAGGAATTTTTGTTGACAGTCAAGCGGCGCTCCTAGCATTGAATTCAAACATTGTCACATCAAAGCTGGTGAGGGAATGTAAAGAAGAAGTTGCTAAGCTAGGGCGCCTGACCAGAGTTGATCTTACTGGGATCCCAGGTCATAAAGGTCTTGTAAGTAAAGAAAATGCAGACGAACTAGCTAGAGCGGGATCTGACTTTAACGAACTCCCAAGGGCGTCATTCGCAACACCAATGGGAGTAGTTAGAGGGATATCTTCAAATGCTATCTTTCACAAGCAGAGCTCAGATGAGACAAGACTGAAACTTGTAAAATATCAAATTCTACATGGCCACACTACAACATCAAACGTACCATATTCCTGATTAGCCAAAATCGACGGAACATGTCAAGGCTATTTGCGGTGCTAACCGGTCACTGGGCCATTGATAACCATGCTAAGACTACATATTCCACACAATGACTACTGTCGCAGCTGTGGAAACGAAGAAGAGGAGGAAAGGAAGAACAGGAGGAAACGGTTGAACACCTCCTCTGCTCCTGCCCTGCACAAATGCAAAGAAGATTGAAAATTTTGCGATCTTGCTGAGATAACCGAACTAAGTCTTGAAGACCTTCTGAGGTTTCTCAATTCATCAGGCTGGATATAATTTACCAACATACTATAACGGAATAACAATCTCTACCCGAGTGGTGTGGTTTTCAAAACGGTATATTTAACATACTAATTGAGGCTATGAAGGTTATAGCCACCACGTAAACCAACCAAGAGGGAGCAATAAGTTTCCTTTCATTTACGTAAGCTCATAGCTCTTCCGCCACATCGAGGTTTTTTTTTCAAATGGAGTAGAATATGTTAACTGATGAATATCACTTTATTTTAAACAAGGTTCAATGACAGTGAGGCATAAGTGGTTTCTACCGACTTAGAATCCGAAATACCATGTTATAGTAATTTATTCAGACGATGTATGTAAAACCTTCAAAATACATCAGATCGGAAGGTATTGCCAAAATATAAGTTTATATTCATGATTTTCTCGACAAATTTCATATGACAAATTTAATACCCCCAGTGAAGACCAAATACCAAATTTAAGCCATTTCCGTGGAATATTGGGGCCACAACCTTCAAAATACCGGAAATAGGGAGGTACCGTTCTATGGGGGCTGTACTAAGGCGTGGACCTATACAGTCAAATTTCTGCGAAAAAGCCATTTCGGTGTGATAATGAGGCTAAAACCTTCAAAATGCCCAAAATCAGGTGGTACCGATCTATGGGGGCTATATAAAGGCGTGGACCTATACCGACAATTTTCATGTGGAACGTTTATTACTTAAAATGAAGATAAAATACCGAATTTCAACAATGTCGGTGGAATATTAAGGCCACAACCTTCAAAATACCGGAAATAGGGAGGTACCGTTCTATGGGGGCTATATATACCGACAACTTTCTGGTGGATACTTTTATACCAACAACGAAGACTAAGTCCATATTTCAACCAGTTCGGTGTTATAATGAGGCTTAAACCTTTACAATACCGAAAATAGATTGGTACCCAACAACAAGTTTAAAGGCAGTTTGATACTCGACAAAGAAGTTTGATGGTAGTTTTATGCACGCCAAAGCAGTATGAAGATAGTTTGATACTCTATAACGTAGTTTGATACCCGACAAAGAAATTTAAAGGCAGTTTGATACTCAACAAAGAAGTTTGAAGGTAGTTTGATACTCGAAAACGTATTTTAATACCCGGCAAAAAATTTTCACGGTGGTTTAACGCCTAAGAAGGTAGTTTGATGTTCGACAAAGTTGTTTGAAGGTAGTTTGATACACGAGGAGGCACTTTTTACACAAAAAAGAAGTTTGAAAGTAGTTTGATACTCTACAAAGAAGTTTGAAGGTAGTTTGATACACGCCTAAGAAGTTTGAAGGTACTTTGATACTCGAGAACGTAGTTCGATACCTGACAAAGTAGTTTGAAGGTAATTTGATACTCGGCCAAAAAGTTTTAAGGGTGTTTGATACTCGAGAACGTATTTTGATACCCGACAAAGAAGGTGCTTTAATGCCAAAGAAGGTAGTTTAATATTTGGAAAATATGTTTAAAGGTGTTTTGATACTCGAAAGGTAGTTTGATACTCGAGAAGGTAGTTTGAAACCCAACAAAGAAGTTTGAAGGTAGTTTTATGCACGCCTTAGATGTTTGATGGTAGTTTGATACTCGGGAACGTAGTTTGATACTCGACAAAGAAGTCTGAAGGTGGCTTGACACTCTTGATCGTATTTTGAAGTTAGTTCGATACCTAACAAAGGAGCTTAAAGGTGCGTTTAGTAATAGAAACTTCTATACCAAATTACAAAGCTCTATCTTAAAAATTGCGAGCTGTATCTTGATTTCAACAGACGGACGGACCGACGGACATGGTTATATCGACTTAGGATTTTACCCTGATCAAGAATATATATATGTGCTTTATAGGGTCTCCGGTGAATGTTTCGATTTGTTGCAAACGGAAAGACAAATTTAATTATACCCACCATTTTATGGTGGAGGGTATAAAAAATCTGCAAGAAATGTCAAGATCAACATATCAACCAATCAGAAGGCAGCTAAATTTGTCGTGTAGAAAGTTTCTAAAGAGAACGCTATTTAGCGTCAAAAACAAAAAATATTTGAGTATAGCGCACGGAAATTACTAACCATATTCTGACACCGCAGCGTGATAGAAGACGAAAAATAAGAAGATGCGTGTACCGCCGTTTTTCCCTATCGCTTCAACTTTCGCGGTTATGGACCCCCAAAGACCTGAGGCCTTGATGTCAAAAGGGATCATTTTGTCAGGCACATATCTTCTAAACCGCTAAGAATTTGGGTTTACTCGTGGAGGAAAATTTGTAGCTCTCGTCTTAAAGAATAATAATTGTGAACACATAAAATCCATTCAACCTCACCTCAAAATCGTCAAAGTCAAATTTCCCATTTAATTTTCTCTCGGATTTTAGTCTGCAGATATCAAACCACCAATCAAAATTGAATATTGAAAAATGTACCTTAGGTCTTAGTAAACAACTTTCTAGAACATACGAACTTTATAGAAACGATTCTTCATGGGCAAAATAGCAAATCAAATGCGATTTTTATCCTCATTTCTCGGTTCCTGCTCCATAGATACTAAACCGTTCAAAATTCAAGAAAACAATGGACCACAATAATGTGGCAAAGATATCAGCAAACAATTTTCTGGAACATACGAAATGTCTATGACCGGTTCTTAAATGTGAAAATAGCCAAAAACTTTTGAAAATATTCGATTTTTATACTTTTTTCTCCGATTCCGGTCCACAGATACCGAACCGCCCAAAAATTAAGGATACAGCCAACTACAAAAATGTACCTTAGATTTCAATAAACAACTTTATAGGAGATAAAAAGATTCTAGGAACGGTCGTTCAAGCTGAAATTCACAAAAAAATTAAATTATTTTTAACGTTTCCCCCAGTTCAGGTCTAGAAATCACATACTGTTCAAAACTCAAGGAAATTTGAAAGGTTTGTTATTTACGGACCTGAACAGGAAAGAATGATCTAAAAGAATCGAATTTTGAGCTTGAAGAACCGTTCCTAGAATCTTTTTATGTTCTAGAAAGTTGTTTATTGAAATCATAGGTACATTTTTGTATCTGTGGACCGGAATCGGAGAAAGTTGTTTACTAAGATCTAAGGTACATTTTTCTAGTTGGTTGTTTGCTTTAATTTTGATCGGTTTGATATCTGTGGACTAAAATCCGAGAAAAAATTAAAAAGGAAATTTGACTTTGACAATTTTGACCTTGAAGGTGAGGTTGACTGGATTTTATGAGTTCACAATTATTATTCTTTAAGACGAGAGCTACAACTTCTCCTCTACGAGTAAAACCAAGCTCTTAGCGGTTTAGAAGATATGTGCCTGACAAAATGCTCCCTTTTGATATCCAGGCCTCAGGTCTTTGGGGGCCCATAACCGCGAAAGTTGTAGTGATAGGAAAAAACGCCGGGACACGTACCTTCTTATTTTTAGCCTTCTATCACGCTGCGGTGTCAGAATATGGTTAATAAACCATGACTCAATAAATTACACCATGTGTAGTTAAGGTTTTGCTAGTTTATGGAATATGGGAGCGGTTTTTGCAAACAAATTAAAAAAATACTAACAGTTCTAGGCCAAGCATAATTGGCATGGAAAAGTTGAAAGTTTACTTTAATAATACGACAGCAGAGTTTGGTCCCCCCTAAGCTGAAAAAATATTTAAATGGAATGTATCTTGGAATTCTCCCTACCACCATAAACAAATAAAAAATGCGAATATAAAGAAACATTTGCTGTGAATCCACTGTATGCCTATAAACAATACATGTTCATTACATATACACGCACCCAATTTCATTTTTGTAAGTCAAATAAATATGCATGAGTAAAATATTGCCCTTACAGCGGAGCAGTGTGTGATACGTTAATCTCTTTTTCATTAAGAATTTATGTTCTTCGAATTTAGTTTTGTTTTCTTTGGCTGTGTGTACATAAACACATATGTATGTATGCATGTAACATATATATTGTATACATAATTCTTTGATATATTCATTCATAATGTTTATATTTCAAAGGTATTTCGAATATGTCCGTTTTGAAGTTCGGAATTTCTTATGTTGAGAAAATTAATAAAGATAATTTATGACTTGGAATGATCAACATAACAACACCTTCTAAGCATCATACAAACACAATGTGCATTAGGTTGTACTACATTCTCTATGTACATATAAGTAACATTATATACATATGTATGTATGTAAGAGACATGAAAGTTGTAACATTCATAAATGTGGATTTTACTGTAATTAGAAACATGAAAATGCATGAATGACACTTTAATAGATATTTTAAATTATAATAATACATAAATAAATATATCTACCCTTAGCTCCCGCTCTTAGCAATAAGATAACACACAGGGCGCAAACGCTCACCTACAACAACGATAAATACTTCAGACAGGACAGATATACCTCAAATCAACTTCAAGATCAGGTTTGGAAAACGGCAAAACTTGACTAGTAAACGCAAGGCACTTATTGTATGTGTTGGAGGTAGGAATAATCCATGTAGCAAACATCATGTGCGTACTACCTTGTTGAACTACTTGAAGTAGTAAATAACGCACTATCTGGCAAAGTTCTGAAGATGGATATCGGAAATATCGGGATATAACTTCCTACGGAATTTGTTTTTTTTTTTAATAGAATTTAAATGAACAAATTTTGTCACTTTTTTATTCCATCCAACGTAATATTTAGGGTATAATTAACTTTGTAACACATCAAAATATTCGTCGGAGGCCCTATAAGGTAAATGAGGAAAAGACAAAATTCTGTAGTTTTCCATCGGAAAAACAATTAAAAAAAATTTAAGCTACATGAAAGATTTTTGGTACATGGATTGAGAAAAAATTCTTATTCCCAAATCTGTTCGAGATAGTAATTTTCGGTTACTGCTCGCAAAAGTTATGGCGGTTTCAATTCTGATAATAAGAAAAAAATCTTAAAAAGAAACGCTACTCATTATATTGAGAAACACTGTTAATTACTGAGGTCCCATAACTTTAGTAAAAAAGTTGTAAATTTTCGCGGAAAATAAGAAAGAATTAAAAAATGAAAGTTTGCAACTTGTTTTAATAAAATTCAAGATGTTTATGCATCCTAAAAATATTTAAAAAAATATGTACGCAATTTAAACATGGCGAATATTCAAATGAAACCAAAACTTTACAAATCCGTTTAGCGGTTCCCATATTATAGCGAAAACAAAAAATATATCGAGCAAATTTAATAAATATTTGTAAGATTGATTTACCTGTTAATGATTTACCAATAAATGCAGAAATCGGTCGGTAATAACAAAAACAACGGAAAAAGGGTATGTACCTGGTTTATGTGGTGTCTACTAAATAATAGCAAAATTAATGAATGTGCAATAAACCCGTGGGATTTTCCCCGCTTTTTGTTGCGTGTGTAACATAGACGGTATATTCAGAAAAAGAGAAAGTCAGGTAAACGGATTTCGGAAAGTATGCTATATTTGGTCTATTCCAATTATACTAATGGTAAATCTGTCATAGAAATCGCTAAGATCACCTCTCATAAGCTGAGAAGGAAGGCTCAAACTAAAGACGTTACAAGGCAGACCAAAAATAGTAACCCCACGAATTGACTGGAGAATGATTAAAGAAATTGACAAAAGACCCCAAAGCAGCACCAGAAAAATGCTTTTTTAATTAAAGAAGATTTTGGAGTAAGTGTGTCACATGGAACAGTCAGAAAAGTGCCACATAATAACAAGCCTTCATCACGAGTGACTAGGTAAAATCCATTGCCCTCTCAGCACAATATATAGAAACTATTCAGACATGTTACAGACAACTTTTCACGCCATCTTTAATATTGGGATGACGTTATATTTACTGAGGGGACTAGAATTATGCTGTACTATTACGCTGGGCCTCAAAAAGTATTGCGAAAACCTCTTACAGCCATGGAAAACAAAAATTTAATAGATACCGTAAAGTTCGAAAGACTGTCAGTTATGGTATGGGGTTATATATCAAGCAGGGACGTTACCAGATGTTGGAAGAAACAATGACAGAGGAGGTTTATTTAGATGTTTTAAAAAATTATTTAACCAACTGCGTCAAGAAATTTGGGCCTGTTGAGCCTGAAAATTCAAACAAATTCCAATATAAGTACTACCAAGACAACGACCCTAAGCATAAATCTTATTTATGTAGGACTTGGTTCTTATACAACTGCTCCAAAGTCATTGATACGCCGCACACTGGTCGAAACCACTGATCTAGCGGCGCAAAAGTCAAAAAATCGAATTATAAAATTGCGAAATATTTTCCATTGTATCGATTACAGACACTTTGCAGACAAAGATTTTGTTTTTTCATTTTTGTTGTCGTAAATAATCACTCAGTTATTCACTATCAAATACAAAGGTTTTTGGTGTATCAGATTTTAAAAAATTGTTGCAAAAAATTAACTTCATATTTGTTTAAATGATAAATAATTTCGTAATGAAACTGGACAAGATTTATTTTTAATTAATAGCAAAGGGTGTGATTTAAATTATAAAAATTAGTTTGGGGTCTGGAGGTACTTAGTTATATACATAGCAATAAATTTTCAAAAAATTCAATTTTTTAGAGTTTTTATGGGTTGTACGCGCTTGTTCCATAGAGTGCATCTTGTAAACTTGGCCGAACTTAGGTTCGATTATTTTTTTTGGGGAATGAATTTGGACTCTCTGGATACGGAATAACTACATTAGGGCTGCAAATATTTGCAAATCTTTTGATGACTGCACTTTTAAAATAAGGGGTTTTTGCATGAAATTCATACAATTTTAGCTGTGCATTTGTATGGGAGCTGAATCAAATTAGGAATCTATCTTGAGAAATATTTGCAAGGAGGAGTTCTACCCCCGCAGACACTATAATACTATATTATAGCTAAATATGTTATTAAATATGGGATAACACGTAAAAATTCAACGAATCGGGGGTACCATAAAAGGGGCCACATCGAAACATAAATCTGTGTTGAAAATGTTTCGTAAGAAGATTTTATACGCAGTGAGAAGACGGAATGCAAAATTACAGCCAAGTTGGTTTAAAAATGTGGCCATTATATTCAAAATACCTTAAATTGGGAGGTACGGTTACATGGGGGCTATATCAGAACGTACACCTATGTCCATAATTTTTGATGAAAATATTTTGTGACCACTAGGAACCCTAATTATTAAATTACAGGTAATTTGCTACGAAATTGTGGCTTAAATCCTCAAAATACCGAAAATCTTAGGGTACCGTTATATGGGGGCTATACCAAAACATCAGCCGATATTGTTCACATTTGGCCCATTATTACCCACAGGTACAAGCTGAGTTTGTGCCAAATTTCAATGACGTATCTCAATTCGTTATTAATTTTGCGCCGCTAGATCAGTGCTTTCGACCACCGTGCGCCGGCCCAAAGTCTAGATATTAACTCCATCGACAATTGGTACATGGGTACACCTGAAGAACTAAAGTCGGGAATAGGTCGCCCACTCACAGGAGGGACTAAATAAAATGCATTAAAGAAGAATGGCAAAAAATACCATTGGAATATGATATTCCGAAACTTATTTATTAAATTCAGAGACGTTGAAGCTGTTATTGATACCCAAGGTGGGCATACGAAATATTAGAAGCAAATTTTCGAAAAATACCGTGAAAGACTGAAAAGTTGTGATTTTTGCAATTTTTTAGTTGACAGTACAAATAATGAGATGTTCTCCTTTTTGTTAATTTTAAGAAAATTTTAATAATAAACATGTGCATGAATTAGGCTGTTAACAATACTATTAATAATGATATTTATTTATACCAATAAAATTATGTTTTATTTAAAATGTTTTAATAATTTTAGTTTTGCAATAATTAAGTTGACTAACTGTATATATACATTTTGAAATGCGTGTAAATCGCTAAATTCTCAAAATCACTTGACGCGCATGCGGTATCCTGATACAACGAATTGTTTTCTTTTCGTTTGTATACATTTACGAAGATTTACTTTGGCGGATGCGATGTAGCATCGTCTAAAGTTTCGCTTATAATTTGGACAAAGTGCAAACCGTGAAAAAATACATCGATCTAAACCTATTTCAATAAAATCCATCAAGAACCGTGGATGTACATTCACAATCAATTTTTTTTTCGGATAAATCGTATACAGCTACCATATCGCTAAACCTTGTTTCTTAATTGAAAAAGAAATGACCCACAGAAAAAGCAAATTTATCCGTGATATTTTCAATAAAATTTTTCGCAAATTTTTAAAATTTTGCAGTAGCCGTTTCCACCGTTCTAGTGGATGGATTTTCACGATCTATGATGTATACCATCCGGACCGTCGAAAAACTAAAATATCGCGGAGTACCAGCACACTCAAAAGGATACTGTAAATACTGTACCCAAAAATAGGGTTTTTAGAAAAAATATCGCACCAAATTTTGGCATTTGACAATAGATTACTGTGATGCTGTGCCGGCTACATATTCAATATACATATCAAATTATGCGTATTCGCGCGTAATTTAAAGCTATTATTGATTTTTTGAAATACCAAAATGCGCGTCCCAGTGAAAAAATACCTTAAATCCGGCTTCAAAATGTCAGCATCCGTAAAAGGTGGATTCAATGGAAATTTTGAAAAGTGACACTTTAGAAGTGTAATTTTCATTTTATATTCTTCTACTCTTACTTTGGGCAGACTTCCGCCATTTGAATGGTTTAACCAGCAATCGAATATAATAATTGTTCCACAAACATCCCAGATGGGACAAGGGAGACTTCTCTCATATCAATGAGTGCACGCCGATTCATATTGGCTCAATGATATGGGACCTACTTTTTATTGCCGAGTCCGAACGGCGTGTCTTACGACACCACTTGTAGAGAAGTTTTTCATGGCTTAAATACTCAGGAAATGTCGCCAGCATTACTGAGGGGGAATTTTGCCACCGTTGAAAATTTGATGTTGCTTTGCCTGGGATTCGAACCGCAGACCTTCTGAGTGCAAGGCGGACGTGCTAACCATTGCACCACGGTGGCCCCCCAAGCAATCGAATAGCAACGTAAAAAACCACGTTAGCTTCAACGTGGTTTTATCTATTTTTATTCATTCACGCAAATTAAATTTTTTTGCCAAATTTTTGAGCTTTGTTCAAAAACATTTAAATTGATCCAGCAATAGTCATTGTTACTGGTAAACTACAATAGTTCGCGTATTATAATAGTGCAAACCTTGGCTTCATGGAAACTACATTATTTTGTCTTTCACTCATACATATGTACATATACATATATATGTATTCCTGTTCAGCAAAGTAATATATATTGATATTCATTCTAAGTCCCTTAATATTTAAGATGGATATTTATAATTTGTTACAGAAGTTTTGATTATTAATATGTTTAATATTAAAAATGGGCTATCTCGAAGGGAGTAACTGAATTGGTCATAATATTGCATATGGCATATTCCCAGCAAAATTTGAAGGAAGTGCATCTTCTGCATTGGTTCAAACGAAGTCGTTAAAGATCCGATCTTTTCATCATGAATGGCATCTTTGACATCGAACACTTTGCTTGGATTACTTCCATGCATTGATCGGATTCGAATATATAGCGATTTGTTTATTGTCCGATTTAGCTAAAAATAGGGGAAAATATTTTTTTATTCATAAGAAGAACGCTATTGCTTTTGGTGAAAATAGGTCCAAATATGGATATACCTCCCATAAATATTTTCGCATGATTTAAAGCATTTTCTGCACCAAACACGCAATATATGTCCGATTTTGATGAACTTAGGAATGCATGACTAAAATGTCAATTAATAGACGTGCCGAATTAAATCGAAATCGGCCTAGATTTGGATATAGCTCCCATATACATATTTCCATTATTGCATAATGGACAGATGTACCATTTCAGCTACAATCGTACATATTTCTTCAAAAAATTAAAAATTTGTATTAAGAAAGAAAAAATGCCAAACGCATTTAGAAATAGGTTTTGTTGACTTTACCCTATTCAATCAATGAAAGAGATCAATATTTCAAGGTATTACACTACTTCTAATCAAAGGCAGTATAAAGACTTCAAAACCCCCAAAAACAAACAACTGGAAATTCCCTTTATCATGATTTTAATACTTTTCTATCATTTTTGCGAAGGGATTTTTTAAATAAATCGCGGTAAAAGATCACAGTTTTAGGATTTCTGGATTTTGTTTGGAAACCGCAACATCTACAACATTTTTTAGTCCCATTTTGCGGAATGCGGTTTCCATAAAAAACCTTATAACCTTAAAAAATCTAAAACGCTGGACTTTGACTGCAATTTATTTAAAAACCCCCCAGCTATTTTTTTTTTTGTTTTTATATTTTTCTCATCTATGAACATTGCGGTTTCAGAAAAAATCTGCAAAAACTTCCCAGGTGTAAGGGGTTTTCATTTAAAGTTAGTTAGGGCGCTCAGTACATGACATCTTCTATATATATATATAAACAAGTAAGAAAAGTCTATAGTCGGACGGAGCCGACCATGGGATACCCTATACCACTATCCCTGGACAATCGCTCTCCACGGAACTTCTTTTCAATGATTGTGAATTAATTATCAAATATCACAGATGTAATGTATAATACTTATGACCAAAACCAAAAAGTTATCCAGCATGACAAAGACATTTTTGTAGCAGGAAAGGAAAATTTAGTTCACACAAACTAAAATGTAATGAAACCCACTTATGTAGAACTACTACTTCCGTTGTTTAAGCGCTACGTTATTGAAATTTTTACCAATTTCACACAAAAGTTTCAGTCCATTTAAACCGCTAAGTATTATCTGATCTTCACGTTGGTTTGTACGCTTCTTCTTCATCATAAACTCAAACTTTGTTTAAAATTTTGCGGGTTATTATTTTGACCTACAGAGCCGCTACAAAATTGGTTAAAATTTTGTTTTTGGTCCATTTCATCCCCTGAACATTTCACGATCATTACCAAAAACTAACCATTTCCATTCTGGCCCGAACCCAACCTCCTTAAAAAATTCGCTACAATCGGTCCATAATTCCGGCCTTAAGCTTGTTTACAATTTTTAATGGACGGACACACATCGCTAAATCGCTTTTTCTCGTCGAGATATGAATTTTGGCATACCAAATAAGGGGTCTGGGACGAATTTTTTGTGGTGTTACATTAACTTTTGACGAGACAATATGTAGCATGGGATAAAAATGTGGTTCTCTACGCAGAACCCATTATATATTAGGCAGTAGACCCGTTATCTGGCAAACACTTTATTGCAATTTACATCAGACCCAGCAAAAATCCTCATTACAAACCTCCTTTTCCACCCATTATTTTAACAAGGGCATGTCGCGCGAAATATCTGGTTATTTTGTAACCACTGCAATAGGTAGTCAGAATCTACTCAGTATCTACTTATTTCAGTGGATACCATCTACCTTTTTCAGTGGTTACAAAATAACCACATATTTCGCGCGACATGCCCTTGTTAAAATAATGGGTGGGAAAGGAGGTTTGTAATGAGGATTTTTGCTGGGGAGGAAAGGTCAGTAGTTTTTTACCATATGTAGGCTACTTTGCGAAGTATATATGTCCTCAAGGAATTAAAATATCGACCAAAAATAAAATTTTTATATTTTTCATACAAAAGTAATGGCCCATTTCACCCGCTAAAGAATATCAGATCATCATTCAAAATTGTAGGTATCTTTTTCGACCTATACTCTTACCCGGTGCAAAATTTCGTGACTATTGATGTATAATTGCGACTTCTAGCGAGTTTATTATTACACTACAAACAAATAACGGAATATATTAGGCTGTATCTCTGTTATCTGATCATGAACACCAACATAATTGGCATCAATTGAAAGGTCAAGCGTTCCACTTTCAAGTATATCTCACTTGTCCGGAATGTCACTTCCAGGAATTAAGACATAAGCTGTATATTAATAATTTTCACAATTTTCACACCCTCTAAATATTATCCGATCGCCATCTCAAATTGCAAGCTTCTCCTTTGTGATATACTCTTTCTTACCTTATTTAAAATTACGCGTTGATCGGACTATTATTGAGACCTACAGAGCCGCTAGAAAATTGGATAAATATTATGTTTTTGGTCCATTTCACCCGCTAAATATTTCACGATCATCACCAATAAGAATAGGGATCTATTCTGATCTTAACCCGACCTCCATACAAAATTTCGTGACGATCGGTCCATAATTACGGTCTGGAGCGTGTTTACAATTTATAATGGACAGACGGACGGACAGACACACATCTCAAAATCGCTTTATCTCGTCGAGATATGAAGATTGGTATACCACATTGGGGGTCTGCGACGAATATTTCGCGGTGTTACATGATTTTTTACCAAAACAAACTTATAATACCCTTTTCCACATTGTGGTATAAGGTATAAAGAGCAGTGAGCAGTGAGTCAGCGCCCAGACGAAACCGCGGAAGCTAGAAAGTTGAAATTTTGGGTGTAGATTGCTGTTGGTGTGTAGAAGTAGAAGTGTACGAAAAGAACTAAAAGGTACCCTTTGTATTAGGCAAACGGTAAGAGCTAGAATTCTGAAATTTGGAATGAGGCTAACTGATGGAGAGCTAGAAAGATGTACCAAAGGGGTTTTTGGAAATTCGAACTATGAGTGTACAAAAAGTTCTACATGGTACTAAATTTAGTACAATTTGCATTTGGGCGAACGGACAGAGCTGGAATACAGACATTTGGAATGAGGGTCACTGATGGAGAGTACCAAAGAAAGGTTTTTGGAAATTCGAATTAAAAGTGTACGAAAAGTACTAAATGGTACTAAATTTAGTACAATATGCACTTGGGTGAACGGATAAAGCTAGAATACAGGCATTTGGAATGAGGGTCACTGATGAAGAGTAACAATTAAAGGTTTTTAGAAATTCGAACTATAAGGGTACGAAAAGTACTAAATGGTACTAAATTTAGATCAATTTGGATTTGGGTGAACGGATTGAGCTGGAATCCTGAAATTTGTTATGAGGGTCACTGATGAAGAGTAAAAATTAAAGGTTTTTGGAATTCGAACTAGAAGTGTACGAAAAGTAATAAATGGTACTAAATTGAGTACAATTTGGGTTTGGGTGAACGAATAGAGTTGGAATCCTGGAATTTGGAATGAAGGTCACGGATGGAGAGTAACAAAGAGAGGTTTTTGGAAATTCGAATTAAAAGTGTACGAAAAGTACTAAATGGTATTAAATATAGTACAATTTAGATATGGGTTAACGAATAGGGCCGGAATCCTTAAATTTGGAATGGGGTCACCGATGAAGAGTACGAAAGATGTACCAAAGGTCGAAAAGTCCTAAATGGTAGTAAGTTTAGTATGATTTGGATTTGTAGGGCTGGAATCCTAAAATTTGGAATTAAGATTACTGTTCGATTACAGAATTGAGATATGGAGGTAGCTTTGGAATATCATACTATTGTGCACGAAGCAGTACTTAATGGTACGAAATTCTCTACAATCTGTATTTGCGTGAACAGATTACTGTTGGAGTGCACGATTGAGGTAGTTTTGGAAATTTTTACTTATGGAAAAGTGCTAAATGGAACTACATTGGCTACAATTTGGATTTAGGTGAACGGACAGAGCTGAGATATGAAAGTAGTTTTTAGAAAATAGTGTACGAAAAGTGCTAAATGGTACAAAAGTTGGCACCTTTTGGTATTTGCTATACGGTAGAACTGGGATTTTGAAATTCGGTATTAGATTAGCAATTGATGTTTAGAGTGGAGGTAGGGAGGAGGTTTTGAAAATTCGTTCTTATTTATACAAAAAGTACTAAATAGTACTATAATTGGTTTCAGGGGAATAGACAAAGCTGGATAAGTTAATTGGGGTTAGGATGTATCTTGAATATAAGGAAGTGATTTTTGAAACGTTTACCTATGTGTACGAAAAGTTGGGTAACATGTTGGTACCTAAGCCATTTTGGTATTGTGTAAACAGCTAAGGTACTAAATTTGGTGTTGGGTGTAGGAACAAAGATGAGATTATATAATTTGGAAATACGCTATTTGTACAAAAAATACGAAATGGGAAAATATTTGTTATGAAGATCACTCTAAAATTTGGGATAAAGTTCTGAGTTTGAAAAATTGTACTGAATATTGTTCAATTAATTTATGTTAACGCCAAGGCGTTTCTAAATAATGTACTGGAATTAAGTACTCAAACGTGAAGTATCTTTTCAAAAAAAAATGTTTTTTTATTCTGACAGTTTTGGTATGTTAATTTGAAAACGTGGTCCAATGTGACAATTTTGTTAACTAGAAGGTATTTACCCCCTGACAATAAAAAAGCATAGATTGAAATGCCTCAAAAAAAAAATTGCCGTTATATACAGTTGACATACAACATTAAGTAAAATTTTTTGTAAAAAGTTTTTCTAACCTTTCATGCCACAAATTCCGAATTTCGGTTGGAAAATGTGCAGAAGATCTTCAAGATACTCTAAATCTTCTCTTCTAATAAATGTGGATTGAAGTGGACATTTTTTAAATTAAACTTTTATATCCTCTGAGTATTCAAGGTCCAAATTTAAAGAAAATTGGACAATATAGATTTGTTCTTCTTTTAAAATACACTAAGTCGAGAGGTACCGTTATATGGGGATATACAAAAACGTGGATTTTTATGGCCATTTTGAATGTTGAAAATGTTACGAACCTATTCGGGTTCTGGGCGAAACCGCTAAAGAACCTTGAATCATGAATGTGCGTTATTGTTGTTGTGAAGGGGTGAGATAAAGTTTAGTGTTTAGAAATTCGTACTGGAAGGGAATGCTGTGTTAGTGAAGGGGTAAAACCAGAAATCAAGTCTAAAATTTGCAATAAGATTCGCTGTTGGTCTCTGTCTGTGATATGAGGTCGTAGTTTTGGAAATTCGAAATAAAAATATGGTAGCTCTGTAGGGATGCGATAAGGCAGATTTTTTTTGGAAATTCTGACCACAGTGTACAGTACTGAAAGGAATTAAATCGAAAAAATATTGGTAATAAAAATAGGTCTTAGTACAACAGAATCTCTAGTGTTCACCATTCCATATTAAATATTGTTTATATATATTTTGTTCCCTTTCCGCATACGAAGTAGCGGGCATTTGCTAGTTGTTTTATAAGGAGGTGATAGAGTCAGTGTATTGTCCCAAGTTGAACTTCTATATCTCAAAAATTGTAAAACTTATGTCAAGAAGATCAATCATGTCGAGAATTTTCACAGCTACAAAATTTGTTCTAATCCCATTTCAATAGGAATTCCTTTTTGATTTTTTTCATCTATGAACATTGTAGTTTGAGAATCCGCAAAAAACTTCCCTTTCCTTTATCTAACTGCTACGTTGATATAATTTGCAACGATTGAGAGGTAAAGATTTGGTTTTCAAGTTTCGTTTTCGTGATTAAAAATTAAATTTGGACATTTTTCCCACAAAAGTTATGGTCAATTTTACACGGTATATACTATCCGATCATTATCAACAATTATTGGCACTACCCTTGACCAAAACTATTACCTCGTGCAAAAATTTTTCAGTATTGAACTATATCTACGATCTCTAGCGTGATTAAGTTTACACAACCCACAATTAAAACTGAGGGATCCCTGTATATCCTAGGCCGTAACTCTGTTATCTGACCACGTACTTCAACATAATTAGCATCATTGGAAAGGTCAAGCGTTTCTCTTCTAAATATAACTTACATGGGTTTAACATAGTTTTCAGGAATAATGATATAGTCATTTCACTAAAAAATTTACCAATTTTCCCACAAAAGTTATGGTTCATTTAAGCCGCTAAATACTATCTGATTTTGAACATATTGAATTGCAAGTTTCGTCTCTGTCATAAACTCAAACTTCACTTAGAATTTCGCGTCGATCATACTACCATTGCGACTTACAGAACTGCTACAAATTTGTATAACAGTTTTGTTTTTGATCCATTTCACCCCCTAAATATTTCACAATCATCTCCAAAAGCTATAGGGGTCTATTCTGGTCTGAACTGAAGATTGGTCGGACACGGATGGACGGACACCAAATCGCTTTATCTCGTCCAGATATGAATTTTGATATACATACCACATGGGGAGTCCACGACGAATATTTCGCGGTGTTACATGAATTTTTCGAAAAACAAACTTATAATACCCTTTCCACATTGTGTTGTAGGGTATAAAAATGTATGTATTGGAATGTCGAGGGCTGTTGTAAGTTATAATTTCAACATACAAACGGACGAACATGATCCATTTGATGAAAAAACTTTACCAGTTCATTGTTGTAGCTTCAAAACGAATCCTACAAAAATTTGTGAAAATCGGATCAAATTTTGATGTAGCTATATAGGGTCCAAAATACACAAAATTTCTCAGATGCTATAATAGATATTGTGTTCATTGTTTTTCTGTTATGTGGGCAGGATTGTTGCCTTTAAGAGTCGTTTCAATAAATTACCGTAGATTTTACACGAAGTAAGCTATTTTGTTTTTCCTCGGGTATTAAATTTTAGTTAAATTCCAAGTTTAGGTGACAAGAATTTTTAGGGAACAGTTTGGAACAAAGTTCCGTTTCCACAGAATGATGCACAAGAGTGTCCTCTTTGAGGCCATACATACTATTGTAACCATCATGTTCCGTCTGTTTAACAGTTTTTTTAATTGTTTGAAATTATATGGGTAAAATGTTTGTTTTTCCATACCGTTTCCCATATAAATTATAGCTTTTTGACACAAATGAAATTTTTTAATGAGTTTTATCAGAGTTATAAAGTTTTTTAAAAACCCAAGGAGTTTGGTTTTTCAATTTTGGAAAAAAAATAAATTTAAAAAAAAATGTTAAAATTTTTTTTTGTATTTTTATGGTTTGTTTATTGGGGTTTGAAATTTTTTAAATAGTTAGAACATATGGAAATCTCGAAAGCACTCATATTTTGATACTAAATATAAAAAAACTCAAATTTTAACTTTGAATTTAATTCCTCCGCAACCGCTAGACCTAATTTGGTGGCTTTTGATGAAAGTGTTATCCGTTCAAAAGTTACAGAGTTTTGACCACAAAAAAAAAACGATTCTGAACCACTGTGCGGCGATAAACAGTAGGTCCCATATCATTGACCTAATATGAATCGGGGTGCACTCATTGATATAAGAGAAGTCTTCCTTGACCCTTCTGGGATGTTTCTGGAACAATTTTATAAATTTTGCAGAGAGCAAAATAAAAATGTGGAGTGTGATCAGCGCTGCCGACAGTTTTTGATTAGAAATCGTCAATAAAATTTGGAAAAATCAGCACAAATCGTCAACATAGTCCAAAACTAGGTTTGGTTACCGTTTAATGCGATTTTTTCGCTGATAGTTATGATAATGAGGCTGACTACATAAGATAAACAACCACAGCAGTAAATCTAGCTTAATCTCACTTGAACACAGCCACAAAAAGGCTTTCACCAGATGAGAGGTTTCCCTCTGGTTATCGAGTTTGCAATAATGCAGCAAGGTAAATACACAGCCCGTTTTGAATAACGGGTTCGCTCATATATCGTCTGATTGACGGTGAGGCCGTTCATGTTTGTCGGTCATCCACGTTGTTGTTGGAAATCGGAAAAATTGTCATTCAAAACTGACTGACTAAAGTTCCTCTTAAAGAGGGCAGAAAGCTGGATTCCCACAATTTTCACAAGAATACACGATATTCATCCTTTAACAAACCGAATTGAAAAATTTCAATTTTAAGCCAAAAAGTCGTCCAAATGATGATAATTCTGCAACACTGAGTGTGATGAAAAATGCCTATAAAAAACGGTTATTTGGTAATGGGATTTTTTGCTGGGTATGAGTACTATCACAAATTACTGTTAGGCCATGTTTATATTATAGCCTTTTGCAGGATTAACCTTCTTAATGAGGATTTATTTGAAGTATACGCAAAGGAATTTACTTTATAAACGTACTATTACTTCCAATTGGTTGTTAATCAAAACACATTTATTTTTGGTTTAACAAATAGTTTTATTTTATTTGCTTTCTTCTTTTTGTTTATTATAAATTTTAAGAGCCTATTTCTTGATGCCAATAAGAAAATGATCAGAAAGAAAACTTGAATTTCCTTTTTTACAAAATAATTTAATTTTTTTAACATAAATTAGTGTAAAGAAAGTAGAATTTTTTAGTTTTCCAATTGGCAACATGAAATAAGCCCTAGGGGCAGAAATGCACAGACAAATTGTTGGTGCTTTATGAAATGACAAATTACTAGGGTGATCAAACAGCAAGAAACTTCATGTGTAGCTCTGATATTGCTATACAATTTGACATTTCTAAAACAATTGGACATAATCAAAGTCGCTGGTATTTCTGTCCAAACTCTTCTTGTATTCATTCGAGACAAAACAATATACATAATTTGTTTTCTTATACATATTATATTATACCTTAAACATACACATATTTGATAGTTATTGTATATTTGTTTTTTTTTTCTTCTTCTGGTTATTTGGTAAATATTGAATTGATTTCAATTACTGACAACTATTGTTAAATATCATATTATTATATTATTTGATTTTCTGTTACAAAAAAAGATTACTGGATTTTAGTTTTATACCAAACTCTTGGGAATATTTATATATGTATATTTCGTACTGTAGTTTGAATTCATTTTGTGTATTTTACCAGCTTAATCTATTTTTAAATTTTTTATATATTTACATTTATTGTAATTAGGTCTATTATTCACTAGTTAATGTATTTTTCAACCGCTTAGAGTTTTGTTATTGTATTTATATATGTATTTCCAATGCTTTATTTACAAAATCGTTTACAAATAATGAAAGAAATAGCAAGTTAGTAATCATATACATATGTATGTATTAGGCATACACATGAATGTATTAGACTGGATTTAACTCAAAGGGAAAACTCGATGTCGGATTTTTTTAGGCGGCACCCCCTAAAGTGTTTAGTTTTGTTCGATTTTCAGATCGCCAAAGTTTGAGTACGATCGGAATATGTTAACACATACCACTGGGGCCTCAAAGTTTCCACAGTAAATTTTTATGGAGCCAAAGGCGAATTTTCACGAAATCGCTCTATAGACCACATTTATTGTCCAATCAAAGAAAAAAGTTACCAGTTCATTTCTGTGGCTAAACAAATAATCCTGCAAAAATATTTGAAAATCGGGTCAGATTTTAATTATAGCTATATTGAGGTCCCAGTGGCAATCTTAAAACCTAACAATACTAAACACTTTACGGAGGTGGTAGATTTTTTGTAAAAAATTTATGAAAAATGTCGTTGTTCGTGCTCAATAAGTGGCCATAACCCCTTAAAACCTAACAAAATAACACTTTACATCATAGATATGTATAAAGGAACTTTGGAAATAGAGCAGAATTTTATAAGAAAATGCAAACAGATTTCGTGTCTTAAACTGGGTACACATTGTCAGTTTTGAATGACAGCTTTGTTGTTGCTTGCTAGTGTGGACGTTCATTTTTGTCATTCATCATGCAACTGCAAAATGTTTTGTGCTTGCTGGACGGTTTGACAGTTATCGATAATTGCGAAATGTCGACATTCAAAACTGATAATGTGTACCCAGCTTTACAGTGTGAGGCTGAAATTCTTTTGGAATAGGTTAAGCTTATGCAACATCTGCAGTTTAAATAGGACAGAACCTTTCAATACCTAGCATGGTTTCCGATATAGGTGGGTGCGTGTCGTTAGTAGTGCGCGTTCGTGCCTTCTCGAAAAACGACGTGTTTGTGTGTGTCGTGCCGGAAAAATTGTTTGGCCGTGCGTGTTTTTTTTTTTTTTTTTTGTTCAAGATCTGCACTATGTGTCACGATCGTGCTATATTTTTGGGTTCAAAAATTCGCGTGAAGAGATCGTACGAAACACGGAAATCGAGCATGTCAACAAGAATATAAAACCGACCACGACTTGCCCAAAACGTAAAATTATTTTCTTGGTTTTCGAAGACCGACTTGTCCTATACAAAAGTTCAACGGAGATGACTTTTCCAATACAAAAGTTCACCGGAGATGACTTTTCCAATACAAAAGTTCACCGGAGATGATACTGTTACCCCTTTAAAACATGACCATATGTATCACCTGAGATAATGTTTGCCATTTGCTTTTGTTCACGTACACTGTAAGCGCGAGAGAAAAGCAAATGCAAAAACAAGTCAGTGAGACAGTTACTTTCCCAGCAAAAATTGTCCAGCAAGAACTTTCCTAGAGAGTAAGGAGTTTTTAATCTCTTTTGCAAGAAAACTGTAAAAAGTAAACAGATACCTTCCTTATTGCACCCTTACACTTCAACAGCGGCCAACACTTTAAATTCCAGTCCATGTTTTATTAGAACGGTACGCGTATTTTGAAGATTTTATCCACATTTTCCAACCGAGACATGTAGAAAACCTTTATTCAAAAGATTTTACCTTATATAGTTAATTTTTTGAAACATTTAATTTTAGGCCTTTTTAATCTCAGGATGTAAAAACCTTCCTATAAAACATTAGCCGCATAGGTCTACTTTTTCAAATCAACTTACTATAAAGTTCAGAATAGAAAACAAAAATAAAAACAATTTTGTTGAAAAGATACGTTTGACTTTTTGATTTCAGTACATTATTTAGAAACCAAATTCATGTTAACATAAAACAAGTAAAAAAGTATCAGTCGGCTTTGCCGACAGAGATATACCCTCAGCCTGTGCAAATTGAAACATTTTTTTCACAAAAAACTTATGTATTTAGGGGGTTTCAAAATTTTGGCCGTATGAACCGACAAAAATGTTGATTAGGATTAAAGTTCAAAAATTTTGTGGAAAAGGTATTTAAAGGAATGGACCGACATAGACCATGGGGGTGCCATAGGGGGTTTTTAGACCCTTCGGGCGGTTTTCCCAAGAAGTATGGCCACTGAAACAACTTTTACCATCGTAATTGAGGCAGCGAATGTAAGTTGCTTAAACAAAAATCAAAGTGATTCAATAGCAGGTCTTAAAGTGAACTTATCAAAAATTTTGTGTGGGAGGTACGGGATGGAGTGGACAAATATAGTCCATATCCGAACATGATCTATATCTGGTAGATATTATCAGAATGTGCAAAGTATGGACCAAATCGGTTACTCCCTTCAAGAGTTATCGTACGCACAAATTTTCCGAACATTTTCGAACTTTTGTGGGGGAGGTACCGGAAGAAGTGGACCGATATAATCCATCTTTAAACTTGAACTAAGTTTGGACAAAATATTACGAAAGCCAAATTTTGGACCGAATCGGCAGATCCGTTCGAGAGTTATCTTGCGCTCCAACCACTACACACGGTGTCATAAGGTTTTTTGTAACTTTCAGGCTATTTTCTCAGGAAGTATGGACTTGCCCCTAATTTAACTTACAGCATCGTATAGAGGACAGCGAATACAACTTGCGTAAACAAAAATCAAAGCGATTCGAGACCAGGTCCTAATCTGAACTGTTCCGAAATTTTGTGTGGGAGGTACCCGAAGGAGTGGACCGATTGAGTCCATAATAAAACCTCATCTGAGTTTGGTACAAATTACACGATGTGCAAAGTATAGACCAAATCGGTTATTCCCTACAAGAGTTATCGTGCGCACAAGTTTTGCGACAATTTTTGAACATTTGTGGGGGAGGTACCTGAAGGAGTGGAACTATATGGCCCATCTTCGAACTTAAATCGAATCTGGACAAAATATTTCGATACCCAAAATTTGAACCGAATCGATTGATCCGTTCGAGAGTTATCGTGCGCACCAGCCTGCCAGACAGACAGACAGACGGACGGACATTGCTAGATCTATTCAAAATTGTCTGAAACGGATATCGTACAAAAATACTTGGGGTCTAAAACCATTATTTCGATGAGGCACATTTTTGGTCGTATCAAAGTGTAAATGCTCTCTTTAGCCTAAAGGCTGAGGGTATAAAAACACTATCACAATTTTAGCTCTACTTGTTAACTCAATGCCAATGGTATTACATGACCCAATCTGTTCACTCCTTCGGGTAACTCCCACACAAAATTTTGGAAAATTTTAGTTTAGGACCTGCTCTAGAATGGCTTTGATTTTTGTTGTAGCAACTCCTATTCACTGTCCCCTATACGACGGTAAAAGTTGCATCAGGGGCAAATCCATACTTCCTGAGAAAATAGCCTGAAAGGGATAAAAACCCTATGACACCGTGTGTAGTGGTTGGAGCGCGGGATAACTCTCGAACGGATCTGCCAATTCGGACCTAAATTTGGGCTTTGTAATATTTTGTCCAAACATAGTTTAAGATCGAAGATAAGCCATATCAGTCCACTCCACAGTGGATCCACTAGTATGCACATTGGGCCCAATGACAGGTTTTTGAGGCAACAAGTCACTGGAAGCAGCTAGAGCTACCAAATTTCGTTCCAATGTTTTTAATGGGCATAAAAGTACTTCTGCAAAATTTGGTAAGAATCCGTTCAGATATAGATATAGTTTTCATGTATATGTTTCATCCGATTTTATATTTAAGCCCCACAAAGGTCACAATTTGCATCCGATCGCCTTAAAATTTGATATGGTAAATCCTGTTCAGGTTAGAATCAGGTCCTGAAAATTTGGCTCTGATCGGTTCAGATATATATCTACATATATATAGAAACCTTTTCAGGTATACAATGATGTTCGAAATATAAATCTTCTGAAATGGCTGGACCGAATTTGATAAAATTTTGTTTGTAGATTCATAAGGTCTGAGAATAGATCGTAAGGTACATTTTATACCGAAAAATGGAGGGGGTGGGGGACCTCCCCCACAACAAGTTTTAGCCAAACGCGAAATCTCAGAGATTATTAGACGCATTGGTATACAAAACAATAGTAATTGTGACCTCTATCATTAATTTATGTTTTGGAAGTAGAAAACCGCGATCGCGTCCGTTATTTGAAAACTTTATAATTACAGGTTAAGATCTTGAAATTTAGTAGGTGTTTGTAGTACCAGTTATTAAATTTAAAGATCTAGAATATTGAAGATTTCAATGTTTGGTGTAACTCGGATAAGATTACTATAAAATTTGGCGACTTGTGTCATATTGAGCATCGTCCAGTCCCAACCCAATCTAATAAATTAAAATATCCACATTTTTAAGTGTCACGCTATCTGTAAGTAATTTTCTATAAGTATTCGGATCCATACGGACATGAAATTTTTTTACACATATAGTACTCACTATTACCTTCTATCAGATATATATAGTTTCGACAATACGTCGCAATACCGCGAGTTTTATTCCAAAAACTATTTAAACTACAATACGAACTACACAAAAAATACACCACAAGTCTACTTCAAATATTCCTAACCAAATCTAACTTCTTTTATTTCTTAATCAGTATATTAATTTATATACCTTTACACGTTTTATCCATTAAAAAAACTGTTTATTAAATCAGCGGTTTTTAATTGCCGAGCGAAACAAATTTGTTCTTCGTTGGATAAATTTTTATAAAATTTTACAAAGTAACATGCAATATCTTTGACAGCTCGGTATGTGACCACGAAGCGTTGCCAGGTTGAAATGATTTTGTTTCTAAGTGGCTCAAAGTGTTAAGAATCTAATCCCGTTACTAATTTATACAAATATATGACTTCAAAACTAGACTTTTTGCCTCAGAAACCTGCCATTGGGCCCAATGTGGTATGGAGAAAGTGGCCAAAAATATTTAGAGTGTAAAAATCAAGCCAACGCGCCGGTTACAACTTTGAGCTTCTGCGAAGAGTATTTTAAGAAACCGCGAGCGTAACATTCTCCCCCCCTTTCCCCTCTGGAGGGGGTATACGGTAAGAATGGTTTTATGCTGTTAATATAAAATGACATGAACAAAGGTCCCGATTACCTTATGATGCAAAAATAGACTTGGGGAAACAAAACAATCTCCAAAACAACATAAAATCCAACCAATTTAGCGGATTAAAAAAATCAACATTTTTGTCTGAAAACTGGTAACATTTTTAATATAGATCTTATAGCGTTTTTCCTTGAAGGCATGTACAGCCAACGTAAGAGAAATTTGGAAAAAGGTGTCTTCATCTTGCCATTGATGTCAATTATGTTAATGTACGTGGTCAGATAACAGAGTTATACGCTAGTATATCCACAGAAACCCTATTCTAGGACAGCTTTAGTCAGCGACCCACCATTTATAGTCTGGCACTTGATAGCAGCTGATTTTAATACTAGATAATCTTAACCTCATGACCTACTTTGGAAAATTATTCCCGAGGTGGGCACTGGTAGGCATCATGACTAAAACCTTAGGTCAAATTTAAGTATATGATCGAATTGGCATTACAAAATACACTAAGAAAATATTATTTTTTAATGAAAATTAAGCTATTACCTCCTCCTTCAAAATTCACTATAATATTTCGCTATACATATTAGTTTCGCAATATTTGGAATATATTTACTTGCACTTAAAATTTAGGTTGTACTCACAATAAAAAATATTAGTAAATGTTCCGACTTTTCAAGATATTCTTAAGAATATCGCGTTCGAATTAAACAAAAACTAATATATTTTTAAAAAGGTCCATATCATAGCTCTCAGAGTTGTCAGATGTTGTACCAAAATTTTGACATTCATATTTTTATTTTTGGCCAATGGGTGGATCTACTGTGCACTCCTCGGATACCTCCCTCACATGAGTTCATAAATTTTCGGAAAATTGAGCGCATGATATCCCTTGATCCATATTCATATATCTACCAAATATATATCTGGTTCAAATATGGACTATATTTGTCCACTCCTTCGGGTACCTCCCACACAAAATTTTGAATGAGTTCACTTTGAGACCTGTTCTGAAATCACTTTGATTTTTGTTGAAGCAACTTTTATTCGCTGTCTCAATTACGACGGTAAAAGTTTTTTTAAGGGGCAAGTCCATACTTCTTGAGAAAACATCCCGAAAGGTGTTAGAACCCTCTATTGCACCATATGTAGTGGCTGGAGTGCACGACAACTCTCGAACCAAATACTGAGTTTATCCATACTTTGCATATCGTAATAATTATTCGAATATTAGATGAAATTGAAATTCGAAGGTAGTGCTTGTACCAAAAATTCGAAAAAAAATCGCTAAAATGGTACGCGCGATATCTCATAAAGAACGCAACCCGGTTGAGGGTCTTTTCGAGGATCACTTGAAAATTTTTACCTAAAGGTCCTGTTTAGAGCGATATTATGTTTTTAGTAGACAAGTATATGCTTCCTGATATAATGGTCCAAAACCGCTGAATTATATGGTGACCAACTGAAACGACAGGTAGACGCGAAATCTATTGAGGGGAATGACACCCAAAATAAGACGCACTTCCAAAATGGACTATGTCGGTCCATTCGTTTAGATACCTTCCCCGTAAAACTTTTGAGCTTCTATCCAAATCCATATTTTTGTCGGTTCATACGCCCAAAATTTTGAAACCCCTATTAAATATATACGTTTTTTGGAAAAAGGGGTTTCAATTCACACAGGCTGTGGGCATATCTCTGTCGGCGAAGCCGACTGATCTTTTTACTTGTTTTCTCTTCATTTAAACACTTACCAAGATTTACTTTGGCGGCGGCGATGTAGCATCATCTGCAGTTTAGTGTGCAAAAAATTGTATAACGCTAATAATTTGCACAAAGTGCACACACTTTTTATGCGCATCCGATGTCACTAGCAACCGCGAAAAAAAAACATTTATGTAAACCTATTTCAATAAAATCCATCAAGATGGATAAATCGGATACAACTTCCATACCGCTTAACTTTCTAAACCTCTGTTTCCGCAAAAACGCGAGTGATGTGTCGGTTTCTTAACTGAAAAAGAAACGATCCACAGAAAACGCGAATTAATCCGCCATATTTTCAAAAACATTTTTAGAAAATTTTTCAATTTTTTTTTGGTTATACAATATAAACGAGACTGATTTCATTGCAATGCTATGAAACTTTTAATTTCTATAAATTTAAGAAAAATATGTGTGTTTTGAATTCAAACTAAACAGAATGGGCTAAAAAAATTAGTACGCAAACATCTTTAAAAAAATCGCGAAAAATGAATATATTCGATGTGTTTGGTTTGCTTTAAAAATGAATGAAACAGTTTCATTAAATAAATGAAACATTTTTGAAATTCTTTTTGCGTTTTGTATTCTTTGTAAATCTGTTAAGTTATAAAATTTGTCTTCTTTATTAAACAAATTACTTTTTTGACAATCATAAAAAGAACACATTTACATACTGGTTACATACATATGTATAGAATCACATACATAAATATGTATGCATGAATATTTGCCAAAGCTAGCAGAAAAGTCATCAACTATACAACAATTCGCTACTGTTGCCGATTGGCGTTGGTATACATAAATATTCATCCACAAAAAGAATGCTCTTCTCAGTTCTTTATTATTGTTTGTATTGTCGTTCATTGAATTCCATTTGTGGTTGTGTGTGAGTATTTATTTAACAAGCTGAAAAAACACGCGTTGGCAAAACAACCACCGCTTTCTTAGCTACATCAAACGATGTTCAACAACATTGTTTTAGTTCGCGCTAAACCACAGTCAAGTATGGATGAAAAAAAGTTATTTTACGTCTGGTGCTTGCAACTTTAACAACTGTAATGTGTTTAACATGAAAAGAAATGTAAATATTATTTTTTAGGTGTTAATGGAAGCATTCAATAGAAAATCTAAAGATGAGTGGAATGGCGGAGAAACTGTTACCATTGGCCAACGAAGTATCTCTTACTTAGAAAAAGAAAATGTTGTATTGTTGTATAGTTTTCTGTCCAACGGCGAAAGTTAAAGGTAAGCTAATGTTTAAAAAGAAATCCAGATAAATTACTAAAAATTGTTTTATGGTTTTCAATTTTGCTTACAGATGACAACATTCAAAAAGGATAATTAACTTCGCTGAAAGTAAGTATGAAGCGTTTAATAATGTGAAATGAAAATTCAAATATTGGTTAAATTATTTTTTGTAGTTTTTATGTGTTCGTTTATTTACTTTTTTAATTTTCATTTATAGTTGCAATGGAGATAAAAAATAGAAAATCCAATGATCAGTGGAATTTCGGTGACTGTCCGTGGCCAATGAAGCACTGCTCCCTTAAGAAAAAAATGCTGTATCCTAAAATCGTGGACGTACACAGAGGATGACTCAGCGGCAAAAGTTGGAGGTCAGTTATTGTTTAGAAAACCAGTCAATTTATTAATTAAAAAGTTTCATAGCATCATTGAAGGAGTTTCATTGCATTAATGAAAAACTTTCATTGAATTAACGGAAAAGTTTCATTGTATCAATGAAGAAGTTTCATTGCATTAATGTAAAAGTTTCATTGCATTAACTAAAAAGTTTCATTGCATAAATGAAACTCAATGAAATTTTTTCATTTATTCAATGAAGCTCTACGTTGGCTCAAAATCAATGACAAATTTCATTGATACAACGTAGGGTTTCATTAATAATATATTTTTCTTTCAGTGTATGATTTATATGATCCGGACTGCCGAAAAATTAAAATAATAACAATTCTATTTAATTCTCTATCTACAGAAATTTATACATTTTTCTTATGTTCCTAACATCATTATATTTCTATGGAAACATTAATATTCTTTTCTCAAATCATATAAAAGACTGGTTTTATTTTGTTATTTAACAATTAAATCGTTAGTAACACCTTGCCTGAAATGCTCCCTTGGACACTCAGAATATTTTGACCTAAATATTTTTAATTGCCTCTGTGAATTATTTAAAAAGAAACTGCACTGACTTCCCATTTATTGTAGATTTATCATGTGAACAGTCAATGCTTTACTGACATTCCATCCAACCCCCACAATTCAAAAGAAATATATTCATTTGTATGCACTTTGCTGTGTATTTAGTTTCAACGTTGTTCCATTTACAATCTTCAGGTGTTAAACAGACATTTGTTTTTCTATACCGGTGCCATTTCATTCAAGACGTCTGCTTGTATTCATCAAATTACACCACTTTACACATGAATTGACAGCGAGGGTAGCAAAAGCAAGGTAGTAAAAATTGTTGAAGCGAAGATTCTCAATCCAAGATGTCACTGATACTGTATAGTAGGCCAAGTAATATGAACAATTTTTGTAAGTTTTTATTTTTGCCACTTTTAGTCAAGAGCGTTTTATCCCCGTTATTGATTTTTTTAATAATAAATATGGCTATTTCAAAAATAAAAAAAAAACTATTTTTGCACTAGTTGTTTTTAGCTAATATGTAGCTAAAGGTAGATTCATCTCACAAATTTGTTTATTTAATGCAAATTGTGCTGAGTTTTAGATATTTTCAGGTTCAGGTTCCTAGTTTTATCGCTAAACAACATAACCGCTTTTTGGGTTGGAACCTCGTACAAAATCTATGGAAATTATTTTAATACTTCTGTGCCATCATACTTCAAATTACAGTTTATGTTGACAATCATGTTGAAATTTCTTATTGCCTCACAGTGTCTTAACTTAGATAAAGTAGTAATAGCAGTAGATGCTATATAACTTTAGGTGACGTTTTAACACAAAGCTGCCAGTTGTATTATTATTGTATTTTAAAGTGTGTCAACATTTTGTAAAACATGAATAAGTGTTTACGAAGTACCATCGGACCACAGGTTTGGTAGAAATATTGGAACGTATATTCGATACATGGGATATTTACGAATTAAATTAATACCAGCGGACAAAGCTTATATCTTGCGGGAGTATCTTAAAGTAAATATCAGAGTGCCTATGATGTCTGTGTAGACTCCGGGTACTCCCACTTTTCTCTATGAAACCCTTAAAAGTTAGTATGTAATCGACTCTACCAAAAATACACTAAATGAAAAAATGAAAGAAAATACGATTGAACTACTCTTATATCGAGGAACCCCGCAAACGTTTTTAGAATCTGCACCTTAAATTCTAGAACTCCATGCAATTGCAAAGTCCAAGGGAACGTACAACGCGACATAACAACGCTAAAATTTTCGCACTCTTTTACAATTGCCTCGAAACAAGTCATGCGTTTTGCTGATATAATTAAATTTTGGAGGAAGGTATAATTAAATTTGTCATTCCGTTTGCAACACGTCGGAACATTCTAAGTCCATGTAACCAAGTCCGTCCGTCTGTATGTCAGTTGCAATCAATATACAGCTCCCAATATTTAAGATGGAGTTTTATAATTTGGTATAGGAGTTTCTATGTTATTCCTAGGATGTTTGGTATTGAAAGTGGGCTATATTGGCCCATGTTTGCTATAACCCTTTATAGAACGGTACTCCCGATTTTCGATATTTTGAAGGTTGTGGACCCATTATCAATTTAAATGGCTGGCGTTTGGTTTTTAGTCTTCGTTGGGGAAATACAACTTTCTACCTGAAATTTATCGGTATAGGTTCACGTCTTCATATAATCCCAATAGATCAGTACCTCCCGATTATCGGGATAAAAATATCAATATAAAACAAGTGAGCAAAGGCTATAGTCGGGATGGGACCGACCATGTGATACCCTACACCGCTACCCCTTTGCATAAGCTTTTCACTGCAAAACATTTCTTTTAGGGAATATAGTCCGACTACCACCAAAAATAATATGCCTCTTTCTCTCTGGGACCCCTATAAGCAACCAAAATTTCGTGACCATCCGATCAAAATTACGACCTGTAGCTTGATTGCAAAAAATTGAAGAATTCGATGCATTATCGACTATTGTTGTATCTCCCTTGTTTGACCACCTTCGCCAACCTACTTTACACCAATGTAAACGTAATATTTTCTTCTTCCATTTACAGGCTTTGCCGTTGGAATACCACTACTAGAAGCCGATATATTCACAAAGAATAAAACTTTGAATTTGTCTCCAAATGAGTTTTTCCCCATTCCGACCCCTAAATATTATCCGACTATCGCCAAAATCAATAGGCTTCTTCCTCTGTGGGGCCCCCATCTACCCCCAAAATTTCGTCACCATCCGATCAAAATTCCAACTTGTAGCGTGATTACAAAAAATGGAAAAATTGGGTTTATTACTGAATTTTGCAATATCTCGGTTTGCTCACTTACGCCAACATACTTTGCATCAATATAAACGAGATCTTTTCTTCTTCCATTGACGGGTATTCCTGTTGGAATACTCCAACCAGAAGCGGAGATATTCGCCTAAGAAAAAAACGTTGACTTTCCTCCATATACACTTTTCGCTTATTCCGACTCCTGTATATTATCCGACCATCACCAAACTAAATTGGCTTCTTCCTCTGTGGGACCCGCATCCACTCCCAAAAAACTCGTGACGATCCGATCAAAATTGCGACCTGTAGCGTGACTACAAGCAAATCAGAAAATGGGATGCATTACCGACTATTGCGATATCTCTGTTGTTTGAGCAGCTATGACAACCTACTTTACATCGTTGTAAAGGTGATATTTTCTACTTTCCTTGCCAGGTTTTGCTTTTGATATACCTCTTAAAAAACAGAGATATTGGATTTGAAATAAAACGTAGACCTTTTCTCTAAATAAGTTTTTGCCCATTCCGACCCCTGAATATTATCCGACCATCATTAAATTCAGTAGGCTTCTTCCTCTGTTGGACTCCCATTAACCCCCAAAATTTCGTGACGATCCGATCAAAATTGCGACCTGTAGCGTGATTACAAAAAAAATCGGAAAATGGGATGCATTATCGACTATTGCCATATCTCTGCTATTTGAATACCTACGACAACCTTCTTTATATCGTTGTAAAAGTGATATTTTCTACTTTCCTTGCTAGGTTTTGCTTTAGATATACCTCTAAAAGAAACAGAGATATTGGCTTTGAAATAAAACGTTGACCTTTCCCCAAATAAGTGTTTGCCCATTTCAACCCCAGAATATTATCCGACCATCATCAAAATCAATAGGCTTCTTTCTCTTTGGGACCTCCATTAACCACCAAAATTTCGTGACGATCCGATCAAAATTGCGACCTGTAGCGTGATTACAAAAAAATCGGAAAATGGGATACATTATCGACTATTGCGATATCTCCGTCATTTGGTTACCTACGCTGACCTAGTTTGCATCATTGTAAAGACGGGATCTTCTACTTTCATAGTCAGGCTTTGCTTTTGGAAATTTTACAACTAAAGCTGTGATATTCGTCAATATAATTAAAATCGCAAAAATGAAAATTGGGGTTTTATTTGCTACTATTGTGATATCTTCGTTGTTTGATCACCTACGAGCACCTACTTTACATCATTAGAAAGGTGATATTTTCTACTTTAATTGTCAGGTTTTGCTTTTGGTATACCCCATATAGAAGCTGAGATATTCGCTTTGGAAAAAAACGTTGTCTTTTTATCCACCTAAGTTTTTTGCCCTTTCCGACCCCTAAATATTATCCGACCATCACCAAAATCAATAGGCTTCTTCCCCTCCGGGACCCCCATCAACATGCAAAATTTCGTGAAGATCCGATCAAAATTGCGACCTGTAGCGTGATTACAAGGTTTAGATGGACAGACGGACAGACGGACAGACGGACGGACGGACGGACTGACGGACGGACACACATAGCCATATCGACTCAGCTCGTCGAGACATTCATTTTGGTATATATAAGTATGGGTCTACGACCATTATTTCGATGCGTTACAAACTTTTTGGCCAAAACCAACTTATAATACCCTCCCCACATAGTGGTGTAGGGTATAAACATTTATATCCTCAGCCTTTAGGCTAGAAAGGGTATATACACTTTTATACGACCAAAAAATGTGCCTCATAGAAATAACGTGTTTAGACCCCAAGTAAGTTTGGACGAAATTAGTTTCAGACAATATGGTGCCGATTTAGGCATGTCTATCCTTCTGCCTGTCTGAACTTCTGTCTGGCAGGGTATCGTAATATTTTGTTCAAACTTAGTTTAAGTTCGACGATTGGCCATATCGGTCCACTCTTTTGGGTACCTCCTGAAGGGAGCGGTTGATTTGGTCAAAACTTTGCAAATCGTATTATTCCTTCCAAATATTTATCAGACTCGAATGTGGACTATATCGGTCTACTACTTCGCGCACACAAAATTCGCTTAAAGTGAATTTTAAGAGCACCTCTCGGGTCGTGTTGAAATTTCTTTCAGTAGGTTGTCCTTGCGGCTCCCTTTGTGACGGTACATTTTTTTTCTTGCGCAAGCTCATACTTCTTGAGATATTAACCTAAAAGCTCGATAAAACCTTGACTGCACCAACCAAAATGGCAAATCCTGAAGATAATTCTCGCAGTGAGTTTTTGATTGGTACGTACTTTGCACATCGTATTAATTCATCCAGTTGTGTATCAGGTGGGTGCCACCGTGGTGCAATGGTATGCACACCCGCCTTGCACACATAAGGTCGGTAATGTTGGCGACATTTCCTGAGTATTTCAGCCATGTAAAACTTCTCTACAAAGGTGGCGTCTCAGACACGCCGTTCGGACTCGGCGATAAACTCTAAGTCCCATATCATTGAGCAAATATGAATCAGGGTGCACTCATTGATATGAGAGAAGTCAGTAGGTTGTTCTATCGGCCTCATTTCCGGAGTAAATCAAAACTTCCTGAGATAATGGCCCAAATGCTTCAAAACCCTGCCTGCACATACTAAAGTGGATATTGTACAAGATAACTCTATTTTTTTTTTTAAATTTCTTCCAAACATAATTTAACGTAAATTTCGAATACTTTATGAAGAAGTGGATCTTATTTTGGTGTCATTCCTTTCGATGGATATCGCTGCCACCTGTCATGTCAGTTGGTCCCCGCATAACTTTGAGGTTTTAGACCAATATGTCAGGAAACATACATTTTCCCAAGAAAAACATAATATCGCTGTAAAGAGGATGACAAGGATTAGAAACGGTATAATTTTCCAACGGATCTTCGAACAGTTTAGGATCTGCACTTAAACAAATATGTTGATCTTTTGTGGAGGAGGCGCGCTAAGTAGAATACCGATATAAACCATTTTAAAATTAAAATTAATCATTTGGACAAAATATAAAGAGATCCAAACTTTGTATCAAATCGGTTACTTCGTTCAATTTATATAGCGTGTACCAATTTAGAGAGGGGGTGGGGTGGTATCCGCAGCAGAGGACCCATATTCGAAGTTTAACTAAGTTTAATAAGACATAATATTACAAAGGCCAAATTTTAGACCGACTTGGCCGATCCGTTCAAGAGTTATCGTGCGCTTCAGCCAGCCAGCCAGCCCGACAGACGGACGGACATTGCTAAATCAACACCAAATTGGCTGAAACGGATTTCGTCCAAAGATACTCGGAGTCTGAATCAACTGCTCGATGAGGCACATATTGGCCGTATGAAGGTGTATATGGGTAAAAATTTTTAAAATTGAGTTTTTCATTTTCCAATAATTCAAAAAAAAAACTTTTTGCTATATCAATGATTTTTGGTAAAAAGATTAAGAAAAAATCGTCAATCTAAATCTGTTTTGTAACTAACTTTGATCGTTGAGCGCAAAAGATATGACCGGTTGTTTACTCCAAAGACTGAGGGTATAAAAACACATATGTTTACCTATGTAATTTCAATAAATGTAAAAAATTTTAAACTGGCGGGACGGAACGGGTACCAGAGTATATTTGGACTGAAATGGGACATTCACAGGCATCATTCTGGAAAACGAATCTTTGTTGCATACTATTCACTAAAATTTATAGTCCACTTAATTTGGGATTTCACGAAAATTTAGTACCTGAGGAAAAACAAAATAGTTCACTTCGTGTAAACGCTACGGTAATTTATTAAAATGGTTTTTAAAGGCAACAATCCTACCTGCCTTAAAAAAACTGAACATAATATTTGTTATAGCTTCCGAGAAATAGCCATTTCTTTGTTCAGAAATTTGAAAAAAAAAACTCGTTTTTAGGATCCGTCATGCCCACACCTTCCAATATTTTGGCCTAGTTTATACCATCCGCCATAATATGGAGGGTATAATTAAAATTGACTTTCCGTTTGTAACACATCGAAATATTCTTCGTATATGGGGATTTCTGAGTGGAATCGGATACTTTTTCAAAATGTGTTTTTTGATTTCCTTGATTTTTTGCTGTGGTGATGCTGACAGTAAGTAAAACATTTCAGTGTATTTTCAGTTTTTTTTAACTAACGCTTCCAGAGATATCGCGCTTTGAAAAAGTCGAATTCTGTAAAAGACTTTATATACGCATAATTTCTTTAATGGTCCCATTTGAAATATCGTTTTTGTGTGTTTTGTTGTATTATTAGCTATTTAATAAAAAACAGGAAAGAAATTGCACAGTGGGTTTGCATGCAATTTTCGGGATTTCGTATTTAAAATCAATTTTTAAAAATCATTGACCCTTCGATTTTCTTGAAATTTTTTGTATAATCTATAATCATTTACGAAAATGTTAAGTCCTGTTTGGTAGTTGGATTCGAATGATTACTATTTTTTCTTAACTTTTTAAAATTTGTCAATATTTTTTTCTTTATAACAGCGTAAAACATTTGTTATTTTACAAAAAAATAAATAGTTTCATTTATAAGCATTTGTTTTGATGTTTTATTTAGAAATTTATCTCAACATCTTAAACATTTCTTCAGTTTGCGATTCTAAGAACGATTTAAGAGAAATTCCTAACTAAAACAACAAAACAAATATTAAAAAATGTAATTTTGTATTTTTTTGTAAAGTAACAAATGTTAACGGCAAAGCTAAATGTTATTGACCAATTTTAAAAAATTAAGAAAAATAGTAATCATTCGAATCCCACTACCAAATAGAACTTAACATTTTTGTAATTGATCGTAGATAAATACAAACAAGTGAGCAAAGGCTATAGTCGGGGCGGGGCCGACCATGTGATACCCTACACCACTACCCCTGTGCATAAACTTTTCACTGGTAAACATTTCTTTTAGGGAATATAATCCGACTACCACCAAAAATAATATGCCTCTTTCTCTCTGGGACCCCCATAAGCAACCATCCGATCAAAATTACGACCTGTAGCTTGATTGCAAAAAATGGAAGAATTGGATGCATTACCGACTATTGTGGTATCTCCCTTGTTTGACCACCTTCGCCAACCTGCTTTACACCAATGTAAAGGTAATATTTTCTTCTTCCATTGACAGGCCTTGCCGTTGGAATATCCCTACTAGAAGCCGATATATTCACAAAGAATAAAACTTTGAATTTATCTCCAAATGAGTTTTTCCCCATTCCGACCCCTAAATATTACCCGACTATCACCAAAATCAATACGCTTCTTCCTCTGTGGGGCCCCCATCAACCCCCAAAAATTTCGTCACTATCCGATCAAAATTCCAACTTGTAGCGTGATTACAAAAAATGGAAATATTGGGTATATTACTGAATTTTGCAATATCTCGGTTTGCTCACTTACGCCAACATACTTTGCATCAATATAAACGAGATCTTTTCTTCTTCCATTGACGGGTATTCCTTTTGGAATACTCCAACCACAAGCGGAGATATTCGCATAAAAAACGTTGACTTTTCTCCACATAAGCTTTTCGCTTAGTCCGACTCCTGAATATTATCCGACCATCACCAAACTAAATAGGCTTCTTCCTCCGTGGGACCCGCATCAACTCCCAAAAAATTCGTGACGATCCAATCAAAATTGCGACCTGTAGCGTGATTACAAAAAAATCGGAAAATGGGATGCATTATCTACTATTGCGATATCTCCGTTGTTTCACCACCTACGACAACCTGCTTTACATCCTTGTAAAGGTGATATTTTCTACTTTCCTTGCCAGGTTTTGCTTTAAAGAAACAGAGATATTGGCTTTGAAATAAAACGTTGACCTTTCTCCAAATAAGTGTTTGCCCATTCCGATCCCTGAATATTATCCGACCATCATCAAAATCAATAGGCTTCTTTCTCTTTGGGACCCCCATTAACCCCTAAAATTTCGTGACGATCCGATCAAAATTGCGACCTGTAGCGTGATTACAAAAAAATCGGAAAATGGGATGCATTATCGACTATTGCCATATCTCTGCTATTTGACCACCTACGACAATCTACTTTACATCGTTGTAAAGGTGATATTTTCTACTTTCCTTGCCATGTTTTTCTTTTGATATACCTCTTAAAGAAACAGAGATATTGGCTTTAAAATAAAATGTTGACTTTTCTCCAAATAAGTGTTTGCCCATTCCGATCCCTGAATATTATCCGACCATCACCAAAATCAATAGCCTTTTTCATCTATGAGACCCCCATTAACCCTCAAATCTTCGTGACGATCCGATCAAAATTGCGACCTGTAGCGTGATTTCCAAAAAAATAGAAAAATGGGATGTATTACCGACTATTGCGATATCTCCGTTATTTGGTTACCAACGCCGACCTAGTTTGCATCATTGTAAAGAGGGGATCTTCTTCTTTCAGAGTCAGACTTTGCTTTTGGAAAGTTTTCAACCAAAGCTGTGATATTCGTCAATATAATTAAAATCGCAAAAATGAAAATTGGGGTTTTATTTGCTTCTATTGTGATATCTTCGTTGTTTGATCACCTACGAGCACCTGCTTTACATCATTAGAAAGGTGATATTTTCTACTTTCATTGTCAGGTTTTGCTTTTGGTATACCCCATATAGAAGCTGAGATATTCACTTTGGAAAAAAACGTTGTCATTTTACCCACCTAAGTTTTTTGCCCTTTCCGACCCCTAAATATTATCCGACCATCACCAAAATCAATAGGCTTCTTCCCCTCCGGGACCCCTATCAACATGCAAAATTTCGTGACGATCCGATCAAAATTGCGACCTGTAGCGTGATTACAAGGTTTAGATGGACAGACGGACAGACGGACAGACGGACGGACGGACGGACTGACGGACGGACACACATAGCCAGATCGACTCAGCTCGTCGAGACATTCATTTTGGTATATATAAGTATGGGTCTGCGACCATTATTTTGATGCGTTACAAACTTTTTGGCCAAAACCAACTTATAATACCCTCCCCACACAGTGGTGTAGGGTATAAAAATGTCAAGAAAATCGAAGCGGTCCATCATTGTTAAAAAATTATTTTTAATATTAAATCGCGAAAATTACATCCAAGCGCATTGTGCAATTTTTTATGTTTTTTATTAAAAATATAAAAAAGATTTTCGAAAATGTTCGGAAAATTTGTGCGCACGATAACTCTTGAAGGGAGTAATCGATTTGGTCTACCCTTTGCACATCGTAAATTTCTATCAGATTTAGATAAGGTTCCAATATGGAACCTTCGGATACCTTCCACACAAAATTTCGAAAAAGATCAGTTTAGGACCTGCACTCGAATCGCTGGTATTCACTGCAGCCCATACGACGGTACAAGTGTCATCAGGGGCAAGTTCATACTTCCTGAGAAAATAGCCTGAAAGGCGCAAAAAATCTTATGACACCGAATAAAGTGCTTGGAGCGCAAGATAACTCTCGAACTGATCTGACGATTCGGTCCAAAGTTTGACCTTCGTAACAATTTGTCAAACTTATTTTAAGTTCGAAAATAAGCCATATCGGTCCACCCCTTCAGGTACCACCCCCCAAAAAAGTTCAAAAAGATCGGAAAATTTTTGAGCACGATAACTCTTGAAAAGAATGACTGATTTGGTCCATAATTTACCCATCCTAATATATCTACCAGATATAGATCGGGTCCACTCCTTCGGGTACCTCCCACACAACATTTTGGATATATTCACTTTAAAACCTGCTCTCGAATCACTTTGTTTTCTGTTAAAGCAACTTGCATTCGCTGCCTAAATTACGACGGTAAAAGTTTTTGTAGGGGCAAGTCCATGCTTCTTGGGAAAACAGCTCGAAAGTTATAGAAAACCACTATGGCACCATATGGCACTGATCAACCGATTTGGTCGACTATATAATACACTACACCACTGTAAATATGTAAGATATATGTGGGAGCTAAATCCAAATCAGAACAGATTTCGATATAATTTTTCACATTTATTTGTAGACCAAATTCCCTCACATAGTCCAAATTTCATCAAAATTAGACATATATAGCGTGTTTCGTGCATCAAATACCTCAAATCTGCTTAAAATATATGAGAGCTATATCCAAATCTGAACCGATTTCGATATAATTTGGCACACTTATTTCTAGGCCAAATCCCGGCAAACATTCCAAATTTTACTGAATTCTGACATATATAGAGTGTTTCGTGCATCAAATACCTGAAAATAAGCCGAGAATATATAAGGGAACTATATCCAAATCTGAACCGATTTCTATATAATTTAGCAAACTTATTTCTAGGCCAAATCCCGGTAAACATTCCAAATTTTATTGAAATCGTACATATATAGAGCGTTTCGTGCATCAAATACCTAAAATCGACCGATAATTTATATGAGAACTCTATTTAAATTTGAACTAATTTCTATATAATTTGGCACACTTATTTCTAGACTAATTACCGTCGCACATTCCAAATTTAATTGAAATCGGACATATATAGCGTGTTTGGTGCACCAAATTCCTTAAATCTGGCGAAAATATATATGGGGACTATATACAAATCTGAACCGATTTTTACCAAAATAAATAGCGTTAGTCCTTTGACCAAAAAACTATCTTCCCCAATTTCCATGCGAATCGGACAATAAATGCGACCTGTACATTGTTTACAAAAATACATGGACAGACGAACAGACGGGTATATGGATATGCCTAAATCGGCTCAGAAAGTGATTCTATGTATATCCCTAAAAGGAACTATGGGTCTATCTCGTTTCTTTTTGCATGTTACAAACTAATGCACAAAGACATAATACCCCTTACCACAAGGTGTTGTATGGTATAAAAAGTGTTACTAAAATGCTATAAGCGATATCTCTTTAACGGAGCAACCAATTCGGTCTAAACATTGGATCTCCTACTTTTTGTCCAAACTTAGTTTAGATTCTAAAATGGCCCATATCTCCTTAGGGTACCACCCCCACAAAAGTTCAAGGCAAGGTCTGCCATAATGGACTGTGCCGGACCATTCCTTTAAGTACCTCCTCCGCAACACTCTTGAACTTTAATCATAATCAACATTTTTGTCGGCAAGTTCAAATATCCAAAAAGGGCCGTAAAATTCTGAAAAGACTACAAATACATTTGATCTGTCCGTATATGAAAGTTTCAAATCACTTATGCTCGGCTACCTAAAACGCGGTTCTCACGAAACTGTGTTTTTTGAGATATGACACTCTTTGAGTAAATTCACGATATGTTCTATTTTTAGAGCTGCTTAGGTGAAGTTATGTTAAATTTCTCTATCTTCCACATTTGTGTTTTGCTATTTGCCGGAATTGAAAATGCAAACTTCTGATTTCTAGTTAAGAACACTTCAACGTGCCAATCAACAACTTTTCGTATGACCGTTGGACTCAAAGATGTACACGCTCTGTGTGCCACGGAACTAATTACTTTATAATGGGTTATTCGCGTCATCTGGCTTCCGAATTGTTGCTGGGATATCTTAAGGAAATATCAGTATCAGGAAGATCTATGTATACAAATATTATTGAAGGAAATGTATTGATAGTTAATCTTCTCAGATTGGACTTTTTAAGTGGAATGATTAATCACTAATACATAAATATGTTGTAGTATACATATCATTAGTATAATTATTGGAGTGATAAAGGTTGGGCGCCTTTGCTTCTTTTATAAAGTAGTTAAGTGAAATAATCAAAAAATGAAGTAATTAAAACGGGAATTTGTTTTTTTTTTCATCTTATATGAATGTTGTTTTCTAATTGTTGAATGTAACATCTTCTTAGAGGCAAATGTTGAGAAAGAAGACCCGTTTAGAAATAAAAAATGGAACATCTTACTCACCAATACTGCCTAGGGAAGGCATGTTATTTCCTAAGGTAAAATAAAATTAAATTATTTTCGTTTATTTTTGCTATTTGTTTATCTACTGAATAATGTGAATATAATATGCGTGGATACAGATGTTATGTTTTTAGAACATTTATTCATTTCTAATTGTAATGTTTTATTTTTTATTATTTATTTTGTTATTATTATAGGTAAACCGTCTTAATTATCACTAACATTAGTTTAATAATTTTAAAGGTATTAGATACCTGTGTTTTTTTGTTTGTAAACAATGCATTTGCATTTTATGTGTTGTTTGTTGTTAAGTGTACAAATTGTTGTTTTATGAACTACGCTTAATTTCTGCTAAATATTTTCTCTGTAAATATTTGTGTTTACGGTACGAGCACTAACGAATAATATAAGTTGTTGGTAGGATTTAATTTTTATTTCTATAATATTATAATTATTACTCTGCACATAAATTACAATGGATGTATAATATAATTATTATGTTGAATTTTTATACATACATATTTATATAAAAAAGGTATTTTTGTTACCGTTTCAAGGTGTATATTGGGGAGTATCAAACTAAATAAATATGTAGATATAAATAAATAAATAAATAAAGTAAAGTAACGTAAAGTATAGTATAGTAAAATAAAATTTGTTTTATATTACAAAGTAAAATAATATAATATAATATAAAATAAAATAAAATAAAATAATATAAAATAAAATAAAATAAAATAAAATAAAATAAAATAAAATAAAATAAAATAAAATAAAAAATAAAACAAAAATAACTGAAAAAATTAAATGAAATAAAATAATATAAAATAAAAGAAATAAAAATAAAATAAAAAACAAGTAAAAAAGCATTAAGTTCGGCCGCGCCGAACTTTTCATACCCACCACCATAAAATATTCTGAACTAAAATGGAATAATTACTTTTCATTCCTGTCCCCAACTTTAAGTGGGTACGTTAAAATGTCAGATAATGTTTATGTACATTTATGCTTCATTCGGGAGGCCCTTTTTTATGGTGCCTATATCTAACTATGTATGTTGACAATTTTTGGTGGGCTAGAAATTGGGAGGTACTGTTATATAGGGGTTATAATAAAACATGGGCCTATGTTGACAGTTTTTGATGGGAGCCTTTAATGTCAAATAACTCCTAATTCGGTTAAAAAATTTAGCTAGAATCTTCAAAATATCGAAAATCGGTACATAACGTGGGAACTTCAAATGTCATTAACAGCTAGTTTGGAGGTATCTGGGCTATACGAAAATATGAACTTAAATGAACCGTTATATGGGGGCTATACCAAAACGTGGACCTATGTCCACAAGTTTTGTCATATAAGTTTATTGACATTTAAGAACTTTAAATTTCAAATTATAGCTACATCGGTCTGAAAATGTAGCTACAAACGTCAAAACACCGCAAATCGGGGGTACCGTTATATGGGGGCTATACCAAATCGTGGACCTATGTCCACAACTTTCGTTATATAAGTTTATTGACACTTAAGAACTCTAAATGTCAAATTATAGCTATATCGGTCTGAAAATGTAGCTAAAAACATCAAAACACCGTAAATCGGGGGGCACCGTTATATGGGGGCTATACCAAAACGGGGACCTACGTCCACAACTTTTGTTATATAAGTTTATTGACACTTCTTCTTCTTTATTTGCCATTCCGTATTCGGGTTTTAGCGATCATACAATTACATAATGATAATTTGGTATATTTAACAAATCAGTTTATTAATTTATATATAGGTTTCTGTTTTTAGCGGCATTTAGAAGAGTTCTTTCATTATGGTGTCCAGTCCAGTCTTGAATGTTTTTGAGCCATGATGTTTCCCGTCGCCCTCTTGGTCTTCTCCCATCGATTTTTGTTTGGATAATAGTTTGCAGAAGCTTATATTTTTCATGCCTCATAATGCGACCAAGATATGCGGTTTTTTGTGTTTTTATATTTTTTATTAATTGGCGTTCGACTTGCATGCGTTCTAACACTTCGTCGTTTGTAATGCGCTCGGTCCATGGGATCTTTAAAATTCGACGATATATCCATATTTCAAACGAGTTCAGTCTTTTTTCATCTACAGCTTTCAAAGTCCATGTTTCCGCAGAGTACAATAAAACGGACCATATGTAACATTTTACAAATCGTATTTTTGTAGTAAGACTTATGTCGTGGCTAAGTAAAACTTTGTTGTGTTTGAAAAAATTGTTTCTTGCCATTTCTATTCGGCATTTAATTTCTCTTGATATGTCCCATTTATCGTTGATTTGAATACCGAGGTATTTGTAGGTTGTCACTCGCTCTATTTCATCGTTATTTATCTTTAGTGGCGTATTATTGTCGGCATGATTCCTGCTTACTACCATATATTTTGTTTTCTTAACGTTGATTTTTAATCCGTATATTTCGCTATTTCGTGTTACTGCGTCTATTAATTTTTGTAGTCCAGCTATGCTGCTTGCTACTAATACGGTGTCATCAGCATAGCGTATGTTATTTATTAAGGTGTTGTTTAGTTGGATACCAATATTCTTTCCACGTACAGATTATTGAGACTTAAGAACCCTAAATATTAAATTATATCTACATCGGTCTGAAAATGTAGCTAATAACGTCAAAATACCGAAAATCGGAGGGTACCGTTATATGGCGGCTATACCAAAACGTGGACCTATGTCCAAAACTTTTGTTATATAAGTTTATTGACACTTAAGAACCCTAAATGTCAAATTATAGCTATATCGGTCTGAAAATGTAGCTAAAAACATCAAAATACCGCAAATCGGGGGGTACCGTTATATTTGGGCTATACCAAAACGTGGACCTACGTTCACAAGTTTTGTTATATATGTAAATTGACACTTAAGAACCCTAAATTTCAAATTATAGCCAAATCGGTCTGAAAATGTAGCTGAAAACGTCAAAATACCGTAAATCGGGGGGTTCCGTTATATGGGGGCTATACCAAAACGTGGACCGATATATCCCATGTTCGAACTTGATCTTCCGACGGCTAAAAAAATGGTATTCCCCAATTTTCAGCGAAATCGGTCAACAAATGCGACCTGTATGTTGCGAACGGACGGACGGACGGACATGCATAAATCGACTCAGAAAGTGATTCTATGTATATCCCTAGAAGGAACTATGGGTCTATCTCGCTTCCTTTTGTATGTTACATACAAATGCACTAACACATAATACCCCTTACCACATAGTGGTGTAGGGTATAATAAATCAAAATAACTGCATGACACAAACTGATATCATAAAATTTTTAAATAATGATGATTTGATAAAACTTCAGCCTTTTAATTTTATTTTTTTGTAATGAGAAATCATGCCAAACATTTTGTCATTCTGTCTAGGATGATATATTTCTAAGTTAGAGTGCATTATATATGCACTATTTTTTTTTTTTTTTTTAAATTTTTCCACTTCATCCAAATACCTTACATATATGAAACATCATGGCGATCGGTTAACGTTGACCCGTGCCACCAGAGGAATCTTTGTTTCTATAGTAATTTGTATTGGAATAAAGGTAAATTTTCACGAAAATGCTCTAAAGTCCGTATTTATGGTCCAGTCGATTAAAGAACTTTACCAGTTCATTGTTGTGATTAAGAAAACAAAAATTTATGATGATCGGTTAGCGATAATTTGTACGGGCACCAAAGCGAATTTTCAGGAAATCACTCTAAACGTCACAATTACTTTCCAATCGGTGAACAAATTTTACCAATTCATTGTTGTGGCTAAAAAACCTTCTTACAACAATTTGTGAAAATCGGGCCAGATTTTGATATTGCTCCAATAAGCATACTATATGGTCAATTGTAGGCAATTTGGTCGCCATATTATAGCTAATATTGTTGTGCCGATTTTTACAAATTTTTGTAGAATTGTTTTATAAGCCACAACAATGAACTGGTACATTTTTTCACCAATTGGAAAATAATTGTGACGTGTAGAGCGATATCCTGAAAATTCAAATTGGGACAATGTACTGACTGTATCTCCTCTTTATGAAACGCATTGATGCACGCAACTATCTTTCAAATAAGGGCTTATACTTGAAAAAAACTTGGCAGATCCTGAAACTGCAATTATGAAACAAAAGAAATCAACTGAGCGATTTAAAAAAAATCGTCATATTTTTAAGTTTTCAACATTTTTCTTGGAAACCGCAAGCGCTATCGAAATGGGACTAAAGAAAATGTTGTAGAGAATTTCACTGCTACAACATTTTCTTCAGCCCCATTTCGATAAAAATGAAATGAAAAAAAAAACATATCTTCTATATATAGAATTGTTAAGGAGAACTTATGTGAAATTTCACCACACTCCACAATTTTTATTATGCTTTATTTTATTTAAAATAGGGAAATTCCGTTGTAGCCCCCGTACAACAATTTAAAAATCTGGGTCTATGTCAAAATCTTAATTTGTGTGCATGTTAGGGTGATTACCACAGACGGACGGACATGCAACGATCGACTCATTTTAGCCTGTTGGAAGTTTTTACCTAAATTTTCGGACTGAGTTAACTATAATTAGGCATTTAGGAAACAAAGTAGGCAACCACACTACTGCACCAAAAACTGTAGACATGGTTCACGTTTTGATATAGACCAGGGTTTCGGAGTCGGAGTCTGGAGTCTAGCAAATTTTGCTGGAGTCGGAGTCGGAGTCGTAAAAAAACTCGACTCCGACTCCGGCCAAAATTCTTTTTTCTAAATTTATCAAAATAATTTTTATTTTATTTTTATGATGAAAGTTAATCAATTTTTAAAATCGTTTATAAATTTTTTAAAAAAACTATGACAAAACGTGTAAGCAAAAGCTTTATTATAATTATTTTTTGGTCCAATTGATCCTCTTAATTCTTGCAAAAAAATTTAAAGTTCCATGATATAAAGATATAATTATAACTACAACTTTTGCGTACGCTTTTAAGCTGAATCGATTTCTTAACATACCGCCACATTTATGGCAAAATTTATTTACACTTTGGAACACTAGTTTTACATCCCACTTATGTACACCCTACACTATAATGTGGAAAGTGTGTTACAAATTTGTTTATACCAAAATTCATGTAACACATATAGTGACATAGGGGTTTTTTACACCTACGGGCTGTTTTCCCAAGAAATATGGACTTGCCGCTGAAAAAAACTTTTACCGTCGTAATGGAGGTAGCGAATGCAAATAGCTTCAACAAAAATCAAAGTGATTCGAGAGCAGGTCTTAAAGTGAACTTATCCGAAATTTTGTGTGAGAGGTACCAGAAGGAGTAGACAACTATAGTCCATATTCGAACCTGATCTATATCTGGTAGATATATTAGGATGGGCAAAGTATGGATTACATCGGTCACTCCCTTCAAGAGTTATCGTACGCACAATTTTTCCAAACATCTTTGAACTTTTGTGGGGGCGGTACCTGAAGGAGTGGATCGATATGGCTTGTCTTCGAATTTAAACTATGTTTTGACCAAATATTACGAAGGCAAAATTTTGGACCGAATCGGCAGATCCCTTCGAGAGTTATCTTGCGCTCCAATCACTACACACGGTGCCATAGGGTCATTCTGCATCTTTCAGGCTATTTTCTCAGGAAGAATGGACTTGCCCCTGATGAAATTTGTACCGTCGTATGGAGGGCAGTTAATACAAGTTGTTGCAACAAAAGTCGAAGCGATTCGAAAACAGGTCATAATCTGAACTTATCCGAAATTTTGTGTGGGAGGTACCCGAAGGATTGGACCGATTGAGTCCATATTCAAACCTCATCTAAGTGTGGTAGAAATTTCACGATGTGGAAAGTATGGATCAAATCGGTTATTTCCTTCAAGAGTTATCGTGCGCACAAATTTTTCGAACATTTTCGAACTTTTGTGGGGGAGGTACCGGAAGGAGTGGACCGATATAGCCCATCTTCGAACTTAAACTAAGTTTGGGCAAAATATTACCAAAGCCATTCGAGAGTTATCGTGCGCACCAGCCACACAGACGGACAGACAGACGGACCGACGGACATTGCTAAATCGACTCCAAATTGTCTGAAACACATTTCGTCCAAACATACTTGGGGTCTAAAACCATTATTTCGATGAGGCACGTTTTGCCCGTATGAAAGTGTATATACCCTTTCTAGCTTAAAGGCTGAGGGTATAAAAATTAAATACTTAAAATTTCTAAGTTTGATTGATAAGGATTACACTTCGATCCCAATACCCACATCATATCATTGTTATATGGGAAGATACATATATAACGAAAACTAATAAAAGAGACATTTCACAGAAGTTACAGTCGAAGTGAACCAATTTAAGAAAACCTAAATTTTGTTACTATTGAACATTCTATGGGATAACTTTTGGTTACAATACTTGCGGATTATTCATTTGACATCGATTTTAAGAGGTGTCAATATTCTTGCTATAGTTGTTAAAAGCTTTCATTGAAAGAAGAAAACACTATTGGCCTAATTCTTGGATCTTTACTGAAGTTAGGTGCTTAAAAACTTTACATAATATTTTAGCCACATGATAGAGAATTCCTGATAGATAATGTTAACTATGCAAGACGGATTGGATAGTAATTTTGTTACATATCCTGACTGCTGGAAATGCTTCATATGGTTCGTAGATTATGACCCAGTCATTTCCGTAATGGTATAAAAATCAAAAATCTTTAAAAATGTATATGTTGTATGTGGTTTTTAATTGCGAATTTAACTCATATTGACCAAAACTTCATTATATTTTGAGGGAACAGAAAAAATCAGAGATACAGCCTTATGGTAATACCGCTGTAATAATATCGAAGATAATGTCTTAGCGGCAAATTTGTAATCTGTTCCTGGATTAATATCTAAAAATTTTTAACAGGAAAAATCGATTCATATGAATGGGAAATTACAGATTTTACTGCCGTCAGGATATGAATTACAACTTTATGTAAAAGATTACGACCCAACCCTTCGTAAATAGTTGACTTTACCTGTTTAGAACGCTAGGGCATTTGCTTAAAATATTATGTAAAGTTTTTTATTTGAAAATTTTGCCTATTAGGCGGAGGTCATTTTTTATTAATTTTTTTTTTTTAAATTAATTTCTCGTTAGAGACGAGCTTAATGACCAAGATGCTTTTTGAAAAAGGAAAGCCGACGATACGAACCCACACAATCACCACTGTGTGACATGCATGTTTCGCCTTTGGTTTAGGAAGGCTCCTCAGACACATCGACTGTGGGGCGGCTTCGCTATCCTCTAACTTATTTCCTCTTTCATATGCATGTTGTTTTTTTTACAAAGTTGAATTTTTTGTTCAAATCTTTGTATGGCTTTCATGACAAACGCTTAGCGTAGTCTTTGAAAGTTATGAGTTTGGTTCTGAACACTAACACGCCGTGACAACACTTTTTTTCCATGTGTTTTTCAAGGACGTGGGTTCGAACCCCAGCCTGGCTCAAGCTGATTTTTATTTTTATTTGAAAATTTTGCCTATTAGGCGAAGCTCATTTTTTATTAATTTTTTTTTAAATTAATTTCTCGTTAGAGACTAGCTTAATGACCAAGATGCTTTTAGAAAAAGGAAAGCCGACGATACGAACCCACACAATCACCACTGTGTGACATGCATGTTTCGCCTTTGGTTTAGGAAGGCTCCTCAGACACATCGACTGTGGGGCGGCTTCGCTATCCTCTAACTTATTTCCTCTTTCAAATGCAAGTTGTTTTTTTTACAAAGTTGAATTTTTTGTTCAAATCTTTGTATGGCTTTCATGACAAATGCTTAGCGTAGCCTTTGAAAGTTATGAGTTTGGTTCTGAACACTAACACGCCGTGACAACACTTTTTTTCCATGTGTTTTTCAAGGACGTGGGCTCGAACCCCAGCCTGGCTCAAGATGATTTTTATTTTTATTTGAAAATTTTGCCTATTAGGCGAAGGTCATTTTTTATTAATTTTTTTTTATAAAGTAAAGTTTTCAACCACTTTATTGGAATTCTAAAAATAAAACAGATAGTATATATTCCTTTCAATAAGGATCTGTAACATGAATAGCATGCCAATCGCCTCTAATATGCAACAGATAACTTGGTATCGATGTCTTAGTATTCCCTTCGAATTATTAATAGTACCAAATTTGAAGTATTATTAAAGTGGTTCATTTTGACTGTATGTCCATTACTAGATTTCGTTATATATCTTACTACATAACATTGAAATTATGTGGACAATATATTGGGATCATAATGTCGACCTTACAGATCTAACTTAAGGGTAGTTTACACTATATGTAAATGTCATATGACATGAAATTTTCCATCGTCAAATATTCACTAATATGTGGAATATTGGAGATTTTCTGTGCATCCACCCCAACAAAAATATAATTAAATTACGTCTCCACATTGCCTCCCTGGGTAGATATGGAATGTTTTTATTTCGTGTCATATGACATTGATAGATAGTGTAAACTACCTCTTAGAAATATAAAGCATTTAAAATATATTTTTTAATATAATTTAAATTCAAAACATTTCGTTTAACATTAGTGTCCAGGTATAGTGGTGTAGTATATCACATGATCATCCCCTTCCTACTATTGCTCACACTTATTTTGACTTATTTGTTTTTATAGAAGTCATGCAAGTCTTCTGCCAGAAGACCACTGGTCTTCTCATTTTATCTTCCATAAGAGAGCCGATTGGACTACAATGAAAGACCTTGTAGTCTCCCATGAGAAATCGTAGTGATCATCAACATGAAGACCAACATGTTTTCTACATAAGTCCTTATGATTCGGATTACACTTACACAATTTGCATTAAACAATCCAAAGAAGAATTTGTTGATATTGAACCTTGTTTTTCTACTTCAGAACCTCTTATACAAGCATTAAAATTGTAATGAAATATGTATGCAGAGAAATGTTGTTACATCATGGTGATCTCTCCTTGCATGTTAAATTATCGACATTGCCTTCATTCACCGTTCGCCATCTATCTGTGAAATCAATATGTATGATAAAGCTGTTTGGTGACAACTGAAACTGTACTCTTCCCTACCTCCGCCCGCAACTAATCAATTTAATTTCCACTATAAAACATTTTGTTGTTGTTCAAATATTTGAATACAACAAAATATGGGTTTTAGCTGAAAAAACACACATGATGTTGCCTTTATATCAGGAATGGAAAATTCAGTACAATAGTACTTTTTTCAGTACCATTTCACTATAAAAAGTACCGAAGTACCCCTGCGGCCAATTTAGTGCCATTTCCATACTTTAGTCTAAAAAAATGCAAAATTCAAGATAAAATTACTAGAAATTTTAAAAATCTGGATATATGTTGGGAATATACCAAAATATGAACCTATATTCATCATTTTCTTCGTGGAGTTCTTCCACCCTTTACGAATCCGAAATATCATGTTACAGTCACGACGGTAGGCTAATCATTTGAAAGACTTCACATCGAGCGGTATCGAAGTACATTCCAATATGAGAATCTGCAATACCTCTTCTATGGGGGCTAGGGTTATGACTTTTGGGAATTTTTCCTCAAAAATGATTTCCTGTAGCGAGAATAAATGAACTTTGTCCTATTAATGTCTAGAATAACATTCATTCCATTTTATTATAAAAAAGTTCCGCACATTTAAAAAAAATCATTTAAAAAAAATGTTTGAAAAAATTCTATGAAATAAAAAAAATCTAAAAAAATTATTTCCTGTTGCACAAACCACTTTTAATTTGTATGATATATGAAATAAAATTATATATAATATTAAATGATATATATGTTATAATATGATCGTAAAATTAGTGAGAAACAAACGGTTATGTCATTTTGGTTATGCCATGTGCCCCCCATACCTTATTTTCAGTGAAATACCTGGTTATAGTGACTTCAAAAAATTCTTAAAAGTTATAAAAAATAAAAAGTTTAAAAGCGTTTTGTGCGGAAGCTTTTTTATTAAATCACTTTATAATTAAGAGAAGTTTTTCGTGGCTTAAATACTCAGGAAATGTCGCGATCGTATCGTACAACCACTTTGTTTTTTTTTCGATAACAAACGCACTGTAGGTATTTGATAAGTTAGTTGTTGCGACGGTGGTAGTTTAGCGTAAAGCGTTTTGCTGTATTTCGGTCTGGTTGTTGATACAGCACAATACCACAAAACAGTGTTGATACAGTGTCAATGTGATGGGGAGACCATTCAAAAGAAAAAGAGAACAAAGTTGAGATAATTTACCAAACAAGAGAGGAAATATGAGAGCATATAATGGGAATGTAGGGAAACATAGGAACGAGATTTTGCATCTTACATAGTTTTGAAAAAAATAGTGACTTTCGGATGGATATAAGAAATTGCACATGTATCTTATGTAAGGTACCTGTACAGTAAGAAAAAACTACATCATGAACGAAAATATGTAAAAAATCATGAAATATTTCTGTGTATGGTGGAGGGTATCAAAATGTGCCTCATTGAAATATGATTCCATCAAAAATTGTGGACGTAGACCACGTTTTATAATAACCCCCATATAGCAGTACCGCCCGTTTTCAGGTATTTTCAAGTTTTTATCTGACTAAATTGGCTTATAATAGGTGCTTGGGGTTCCTACCTAAAATCGACTAATTATTCAATACTTATTCAGAATATTCCATTGTGGAGAGTATAAAACTTAACGCCTTTTTACTCGTTTATGTCATTAAAAAATTGGACAAGGTAATGACAAAATACTTGAAACTTTTACTTGATTATCTATGCAACCAAACAAGCATCTTTAATATTACTTATGTGCATATAATGGACAACTATTTTTTATTTAGAGCAGCTTCCGGGGAGATAACGAGAAACATTTTTATTTATATGGTAATCTTTGTTTTGTATTCTTTTATTTTGTGTTGCTTTCGCTTCAATCCCAGAGCAGTAGCCAATTCAAAATAGACTTGGAAGTAGCGAAAATTCCCACAGAGCTGAATATAGATGGAGACTTAGAGCTTGCATAAGCTGGTAAAGTGCATAATAGGGTTATGACTTTTTGACATTTTTTCTCAAAAATGATTTCCTGCATCAAGGATGAATGAACTTTTGCCTAATAATCACTACGCTATCGTTTGTTCCATTGAAATATAAAAAAAGTTCACGCACAAATCGATTTTAAAAATATAATTTTTTGAAAAAATGTATGAAATGAAAAAAATTTTTTTTTTCAAAAATTATTTTTTGTTGCACGAATGAATAAATATAAGCCTACTAATAACTATAATAATGTTTATTTCATTCAAATATTGAAAAAGCTCATGCACAAACCACTTTGAAAAAATTTTAAATTTTTTGTTTTTTGTTAAAAAATTATATCTTTAAATAAAAGCGTTTACGACATTTTTACAATTCTCAGAATTGAAGAAAATTAGTGAAAAATAAATGTTATGTCAGTTTAATTATCTCATGTGACTCGAAAGGTTATTTTCAATTGTATATCTGCTTACAGTGACTTCAAAAATTTGTTCATAATTTTGATAAATTCAAATTTTAAAATCATTTTGTGCGTGAGGTTTTTTAACCGAATCACCTTATAATTATGATTTTATGTAATCTTATGGCAAAACTCAACACGCTATGATACAGGGATATGAGGTTGTGCAAAAGTCATAACCCTAGTGCATAAGCTGCGTGTGCAAAAGACTGCACTCTCATGTTTCATCAGATACGATATTGTCTTCCGGTATATGTATGTATTTCTTTCATAGATTTTCAACATTAAACGGGCATATCGTTTTTACCCAAGGATTTCTGTCATATCTTGGTTTTCCTTAGAAGAGTTACCTTTCCAAGAAGATATTTGTTTAAATCGGTTAACAAATGGTTTGAGTGAGAAAACGCATTGAAAAATAAACAATGTTTTTGCTTGGACTCTAAGCAGCTTAGAAGATACACACCAAGAGAGGGTTTTACTACTTCAAAAAGGGAAATTAAGTAAGCTTTCGAAAATGGGCAATGAGTTATGTAATTTTTTGTGTTTTATCTATAAATATATATTAAAGAGCTTAGTGATGACTGAGTGAGTGAGTGAGAGACATGTATAGACGAAACCGCTGAAGCTAGAAATTCGAACTAGAAGTGTACGAAAAGTACTAAAAGATACTAAATATGGTACCCTTTGTATTATGCAACTTATTCTTAAATTTGGAATGATGGAGTGTTAGAAAGATGTACCAAAGGGTTTTTGGAAATTCGACCTATAAGTGTTCTAAAAGTTATTTAATTTAGTGCCAATTGCATATTTTCAACGGATATAGGTAGAATCTTGGAATTTGGTATGGAAATCAAGGTTGGGAAGTGATGTTTTTAAAAGGAAATGGTTTTGGACATACGTACTCATGCGTATGAAAATTTCTAAATGGTACTAAATTTAGTACAGTTGGGCTTTGGATAAATAGATAGAGGCGGAATCTTGAAATTTGGAAAAATGATTACTGTTGGAGTACTGAATTAAGGTAGGTTTGGAAATTAGTTCTTTTGTGTACGAAAAGTACAAATGTTACGAAATTTGGTACAATTTGGAGTTGGGTAAACGGATAGAGCCGCAAACCTGAAATTTGGCATTAGGATTACTGTGAAGTGTAGGATTGAGATATGTAGGTTAGGGTTATGACTTTTGCACAACCTCATATCCCTGTATCATAGCGTGATGAGTTTTGCCATAAGATTACATAAAATCATAATTATAAGGTGATTCGGTTAAAAAACATCACGCATAAAATGATTTTAAAATTTGAATTTATCAAAATTATGAACAAATTTTTGAAGTCACTGTAAGCAGATATACAATTGAAAATAACCTTTCGAGTCACATGAGATAATTAAACTGACATAACATTTATTTTTCACTAATTTTCTTCAATTCTGAGAATTGTAAAAATGTCGTAAACGCTTTTATTTAAAGATATAATTTTTTAACAAAAAACAAAAAATTTAAATTTTTTCAAAGTGGTTTGTGCATGAGCTTTTTCAATATTTGAATGTAATAAACATTATTATAGTTATTAGTAGGCTTATATTTATTCATTCGTGCAACAAAAAATAATTTTTGAAAAAAAAAATTTTTTCATTTCATACATTTTTTCAAAAAATTATATTTTTAAAATCGATTTGTGCGTGAACTTTTTTTATATTTCAATGGATTTCAAACGATAGCGTAGTGATTATTAGGCAAAAGTTCATTCATCCTTGATGCAGGAAATCATTTTTGAGAAAAAATGTCAAAAAGTGATAACCCTAATGTAGGTATTTTTGGAAATTCGTACTCAAAAGGTACTAAATATGGTACTATTTGAATTTCATTGAACCGATGGAGATGGAATTCTAAAATGTGGAAATACGATTACTGTTGGAGTATAAGATTGAAGTATTTTTGGAAATTCGTACTTATTACGAAAAGTACTAAATGGTACTAATTTGGATTTTGGTTAAGGGATAGAGCTGGGATCCTGAAATGTAGAATAATGAATACTGATGGAGTGTAGAATTGAGATAAAGGTATACGAACAGTACTTAAATTAATTTAAATATCAATTAAAATAGAAATTAGTACATCAAAATTTTCAGTGTCCACCATATTCATATTAAGTATTGTTTATTTGTATATTATTCCCTTTCCGCATACGAAGTAGCGAGCATTTTGCTAGTTTTACTATAAAACACGACAATTATTAAACATGTTCTGACAGATCAAACACTTTTTTCTCGGGTTTCGGTCTATATGTAACAAAACGAGAAAAATAAAAAGGAAGAGCCAAATACAACAATTATTTCAGAATGCTGTTTATTGAGATCTTTGTTATTTTATTGTAGTCGATTGTTTTCTCTAATTTTGAACGGTTAAGTATCTATGGACCAGAACCGGACCGGACGGAGAAGGACACAAATCGAATTTGTTTTCCTATTTAGACCTTTAGAAACCGTTTATACAGAGTTCGTATGTTATAGAAAGTTGTTTATTGCGATCTAAGTTACATTTTTGTATTTGGTCGTTTGCTTCAATTTTGATCTGTATAATATAAGTTTGATGGATTTTATGTATCGCAATTTTTGTTCTTAATGAGAAGAACTACAATTTTGCCTCTGAAAGGAAATTATGTTTCTTAACGGCTTGGAAGATATGACAATGGCAAAATGATCCATTTTTACATCAAAGCCTCAAACGTTTGGATGCCTATAATCGCTAAATTTTATGAGATAGAGAAAAAACCAAACACATATCTTCTCTTTCTTGGTATTCTATCACGCTGCGTTGTTATAAGTCATAGTCAATAAACCATGACTCCAAAAAATTACAAAGACTGTTCTTGACGTTCGAACATCCATGCGTATAATTCATATTACTTAGACAAAATAAAATTTGGATTATACGTTCTAAAAATAGAACATATGATTTTATGCTCATTTTTGGACTTATAGTGGCCATACTAGTGTTTGCCATTAAAAGCAATATCCTGAAAGTCCCCATCGATCCCATGCAAAATTAGCTATTCGGTATCAAAGTTCAAATTTCAAAGTTTTTCTAGGTTATCGAAAATTTTCTTGAAAACCGTGGGTCTAATCAAAAATTGATTGATAGTAAATTTTGTAGATGGAGAAACTCTCTACAAGTTTGGTCTTAAAAGACTCCAACGAAATCTCTCAATTTTTTTTTTTTGATTTTGTTTTTCAAAATTATATACATTTCCGTAATCGGCACAATAAGCGCTAAGATTAAGGAAAAGTATATTTTTTATGGACGATGGATCCGGTTAGCCGGTTATTTGACCCGAAGGCCAGATTTAAAACCGCGTTAGACCCACTTCAACTGAAACGATGACTGCAAAGTCGTAGTAGGAATTTTTGCTATTTTCCCCTTATACGCATGTCTATTTTAATTGAACTACAACTGGAATGACTCCAACGAAAACTCTCCGATGTTTTTGATTTTTTTTGTCCAAATTTAGGGTTTGTTGCACTGATTACGAAAATGTATAATTTTCATGGGTTGCGGATCCGGATCGCCAGTTATTAGACACGAAGAGCCAGATTTAAAAACCAAGTTAGACCCGTTCTAACAAACAGATTACTAAAAAATGAGTATCGATCGAAAGCTTACGGAAATATCTATCACATGGCGTAATTATTTTAACCGGTTCGACTCATACTGTATTTACGCGTTTTTTCTCCATAGATGTAGTATGACTCTTGGTAGGGGTCGGGAAAAATTCAGTTGCTAAATTGAAATTACTTTTATTTTAATTTATCTTTGGATCCATATACATATCTATTTTTATATCCTACATCACTATATGGGGAAGGTATTATAAGTTGGTTTTCACACAGAAGTTTGTAAGACATCGAAATAATGGCCGTAGACCTATGTATACATATTAGGGTTATGACTTTTTTCTCAAAAATGATTTCCACTTTATTATAAAAAAGGTTCCGCACAAACCACTTTGAAAAAAAAAACATTTTTTTGATAAAAATTCTATGAAATGAAAAAAAAATTCTCAAAAAATGATTTCCTGTTGCACGAATGGATGGTCTTTTACCTATTAGTGAATAAACAAATTTTATTCCACTTAAATTTTAAAAAACGTCCAGCACAAACCACTTTTAATTTTGATGATATATGAAATAAAGTTATATATAATATTAAATATAATATTGAATGATAAATATGATGATAAAATTAGCGCGAAACAAACGGTCATGTCATTTTAGTTATGTCGTGTGCCCCTATGCCTTGTTTTCAGTTAAATATCTGCTTTACAGTGACTTAAAAAAATTTTCAAAAGTTCTGAAAAATAGAAACCTTTAAAGTTTTTGTGCGGAAGCTTTTTTTGTCGAATCTTAGCTAAAAACTCATCAAAATACCATACAGGGATATGAGGTTGTAAAAAATTTATAACCCTATTACTTATATCTTTTCTACATAATTGATTGTATTCTTTAGTTAAAACGGAAACAGAGAAAAGAGTATAAAAATGAAATTTGCTCTGCTATTCTGACCTTTAACAACCGTTTATACAGAGTTCGTATGTTTTAGAAAGATGTTTACTGAGATCTAAGGTACATTTTTGTAGTTGCTTGTTTGCTTCAAATTTGATCGGTTTGATATTTGTAGACCAAAATTCGAGAAAAAATGTTTAAAGAAATTTCACCTTGGCCATTTTAACCTTGAAGATGAAGTTTGATGGATTTTATGTGTTCAAAATTTTTGTTCTTTGTCTAGAGAGTAAACTAATTATCTTTGTGGTTTAGAAGATATGAGTCTGAAAAAATGATGACCTTTCTACAGTTTATCGCCGAGTCCACTTTTGTGGTGAAGTTTTACACGGCTGAAATACTCAGGAAATGTCGCCAACATTGCTGAGGGGTATTTTGCCACCGTTGAAAAGTGTTTTGATGTTGCCTGCTTGGGGAATCGAACCCACGACCTTATGTGTGCATACCTTTGCACCACGGTTGCACCCGTGTCAGTATATGGTTAATAAATTTTGGTTCGCATAGTGTAATGAAAGAAGAAAATGTTATCTCTACAATAATGCAGTAGATTGGCGTAGGTGATCAAACAACGGAGATATCACAATAGTAGATAATCCAATCAAATTCTTCATTTTTGGATTTGAATTTAAATCACGAATGTCAGAGCTTTGGTTTGGAGCCTTAAAATGTAAAGCCTAACAATGAAAGTGGAAAATCTCATCAATAAAATGATGGAATCTAAGTTGGCGTAGTTAGTCAAACAACGAAGATATGACAATAACCGCTAATCCAAAGAATTTTTGGGTTTAAGTTGTAATGACGAATATCCCAGTATTGGTTGGGAGCATGGCAAACAAAGTCTCTAATATTAAACAAGTAAGAACGACGTTAAGTTCAGCTGGTATAACAATGCGGTACCACCCGAATTCAGGTATTTTGAGGATTATATCATCATTTTTAGCCCTAATAGGTTGTAACTTGGCATTTGGAGTTTCCAATGGTAAAGAAACTTCACCAGCAAAATTTGTGGACATGGGTCCAGGTTTTGGTGTATGGGGGTTACCAACACTAAGCTTAGAAACTAGCATTTATACCACAAATCATTCGAAAATTGTATATTCGAATTACATATTTATTTATTTATTTATTTATTTATTTATTTCAATGTTAGTTATTTAATTCCAAACCTTTCCTATAGTCCTACTTGGCTGATAAACCCTATTTTTCAATGCTTTATTACAAATACTAAGGCAGCTTTTTTCCACTTTTATTTATATTTGTCCTTCTGTATCAGAAGATTTGATCATCAATATTTGTCATCGGAATCTTTGACAAGTTGATGGTGGCTTAGAACACAATTTTTCAATGTTCCTCTAGGTCATAAACAGCTCGAATCAAAAAGAGAATTAATTCAAATATCACTCTAAAAATGACCTTCACCTTAGTAAGGCAAAACAAAAAATGATTTCAGCATGAGCCAGGCTGGGATTCGAACCTGGGACTCCGACAACCAAGTGACACGGTTGATGGCGTCTTAACATTCTTAGCCACCATCAACTTGTTAAAGATTCCGATGACAAATATTGATGATCAAATCTTCTGATACAGAAGGACAGAGGGAAGGAAGGAAATAAAGGTGGAAACAAGCTGCCTTAGTATTTGTAATAAAGCATTGAAAAATATAGGAAAGATTTGGTATTAAATAACTAACATTAAAATAAATAATTCGAATATACAATTTTCGAATGAATTGTTGTATAAATGCTATTTTCCAAGCTTAGCCTTCGCCTGCCCACTAAAATAACATTCTAATATGTCTGATGATTGGTCTAAACACCCGTGAAACGTAGCATAATGGTTGAATGTGTTGGATTTCGGTGAATTTCTAATTTTTCAATGTACCTCTTAGGTCATAAACAGCTCAACTCAATAAAAGAATTAATTCAAATGTCACACTAAAAATGGCTCTCGCCTTAATAAGGCAAAACAAGGAAAAATTATTTACAAAAAAGTTAAAAATAAAAAATAATTAAAAAAAGAAGTTACAGTGCTTTATTTATAAATGAACTTAAAACTAAAAAATAATTTTTTCGCTAGCCTCAAAAAGTATATTCTTCTTTATGTTGGAATCTCTCAAATAAAACGCTTGCATTTAAATTAAAAATGGTGACAAAATTTAACGGCAAGCTTTTTGTTTGAGAGATTCCATCATCATTGAGCACCTCGTTGGTTGTAATTTGGTACTTTGTGCTTTAAGAAATTAAAAAAACATTTTTACCAAAAATGTTCTATATACATAAGTCAACGTTCTGGTATAACCCCCATATAACACCCCTTATAACGCTACTCGTCCCTGTAAGGATTTTTTAAGGTATTACCCACATTTACCACATAATTTGTTGTAACTTGTTATTTTGTGATTCCAGAAAATATAAAAAATATTTCTACCAAAACCCCCATATAACGAAATATATATTCATTGGCGATATAAAGGGTGTTTTTTTAAGCCCGATAGAACTTGAAATTGTAAAAAATAACACAAAAAATTAAATTGTAATCAAAAATTTTTTTTATTCGAAAGATCAATACATGACATTAACATTTGAAAATGATTTCGGGCATATGGGCACTAGGGTTATGACTTTTTGACATTTTTTCTCAAAAATGATTTCCTGCATCAAGGATGAATGAACTTTTGCCTAATAATCACTACGCTATCGTTTGTTCCATTGAAAAATAAAAAAGTTCACGCACAAATCGATTTTAAAAATATAATTTTTTGAAAAAATGTATGAAATGAAAAAAAATTTTTTTTTCAAAAATTATTTTTTGTTGCACGAATGAATAAATATAAGCCTACTAATAACTATAATAATGTTTATTTTATTCAAATATTGAAAAAGCTCATGCACAAACCACTTTGAAAGAATATTAAATTTTTGGTTTTTTGTTAAAAAATTATATCTTTAAATAAAAGCGTTTACGACATTTTTACAATTCTCAGAATTGAAGAAAATTAGTGAAAAATAAATTTTATGTCAGTTTAATTATCTCATGTGACTCGAAAGGTTATTTTCAATTGTATATCTGCTTACAGTGACTTCAAAAATTTGTTTATAATTTTGATAAATTCAAATTTTAAAATCATTTTGTGCGTGAGGTTTTTTAACCGAATCACCTTATAATTATGATTTTATGTAATCTTATGGCAAAACTCAACACGCTATGATACAGGGATATGAGGTTGTGCAAAAGTCATAACCCTAATGGGCACCGCGGCTGTTCTTGACGAAGTGCATTCTGGACGTCCAATTTTTGGCCACTTTTTCGAGCACTGCTGCCCGTATGTCACGAATAACACGAACAATGCTGGGCTCCAAGGCATCAATTGTTGCTGGTTTATCAGCGTAAACCAGTGACTTCACGTAGCCCCACAGGAAATAATCGAGAGGTGTCAAATCGCACGACCTTGGAGGCCAATTGACAGGTCCACTTCTCGAAATCAACTTATCGCCAAATTTTGATTTCAATAAGCCGATGGTTGCGTTCGCCGTATGGCACGTAGCGCCATCCTGTTGAAACCACATCTCCTCCGGATCAATGCCATCCATATTTTCCAACAAAAAATCATTGATCATGGTGCGGTAACGATCTCCATTGACCGTAACGCGAGCTCCGGCCTCATTTTTGAAGAAATAAGGTCCGATGATGCCATCAGCGTGAAAACCGCACCATACGGTGCATTTTTCTGGATGTAATGGAGTCTGTAGGGTCTCTTGTGGATTGGTCTTACTCCATATACGGTAATTTTGCTTATTACAGTTCGACGAATGGCTTGTTCAGATGGACGATTATGTACGCCATACAAATGACGAAGTCGTCTATAAGTTGCGCGAATCGACGACTGATTTTCAAAGTAAATTTGGATAATTTCGTAGCGTTGTTCAAGCGTGAGTCTATTCATGATGATTTGTCAGAGTATACTGAAACAAATAAACAAATAAAAGTTTCATCAAAATTTAATTTTTTGTGTTACTTTTTACAATTTAAAGTTCTATCTAGCTTAAAAAAACACCCATTACAAAAATTGGTATAGGTCAGCGTCGCCCAAGAGAATTCCATCAAACTAAAGCCAGTATTTATGTATAGGTGAAAAAAAGAAGCAGATGATGTTTATCATTCGTTTTTGGTATAGGTCAATGTTTTGAAATAGTCAGTGACGAGTCGCGTTATAGCCCCCGTATAACCAAAGTGTGGACCAATAACAAATATTTGGAGACATGATTTTAGTCTGGAACCACAAAGTATCAAATTTCAAACTATTCGCTGGTCAAATGGGACTAATACTTCAACATTCCTTTTGGGGCATACCAAAACGTGCACATAAAAAATATTGTCATTTGGAAACACAAAATATCAAATTACAACCAATTCGGTGGTAAAATGGAACGTATTCCTCCAAAATTCCTTAATGTGACGCGTTGTTTTATATGGGGGGTTATATGAGGGGTATACAATAATGTATATATAGAGAATTTTTGGTAGAAATGTTTTTATCCTCTGAAAACACAAATCGTAATATAGAACCAATTCGGAGAGCAAAATGGACTAATACCTTCAAATTTCTTTTTAAGCAACCGGTCGCGTTATATGGGGCTGTACCAAAACTTGGATTTTTATAGCTCATTTTCAATATAAAAAATTTACGGACCTACAAGAAATTTGTCCAAAATTTTATCCGCATTCTTCAATCCGTTCGGACGATAGTAAGATTTCAACAGATAGACATACAAATGGACACCATTATATCGAGATAGAATTTCACTCTGGGATCTAAAATGATTATTTCGAAGATTTACAAATGGAAACGGTGGAGGGTTAAAAAAGTGACGAAAATGTCCTTTATAATTTTTGTCGTTTATTCAAAATAATATTGGCTGGTTACATTTTTTTATTCCTGCACATATCATGATGCAGTTTACCACCATCTACTAAAGGTACATATCGATAATGGGTTGTGACAAGAATAAAAATTCAAAAGGAAACAGAATGATCTCGCGGTTTTTTTTTCTTATTTTTTATTGAAATGGGAAATGATAATATACTGTCTTCACATACATAACAAAGACGCTTTCATTGTGCTCTTAAATTAACAATCTTCTTATTGATGTATGTATGTATATATGGACCATATCCCATGGTATGTTTTTTAATTTACATGATAATGAAAAAGGAAGTAAAAAAATATTGAAAAAATAGTACAAAAATATAAAAAGTAGTCGTCATACATACATTTGTATACACCAATGTATAAATAAAAGCCACCTCTGAGTACGGCAACAATAGTTTAATGTTAATGGTTTACAGTATTTACAATGTCATTTTACATACAAACTTTATTTAATTTACTTAATTTATTATGTAATCACCGTAAATCATGTCTCTCGCTCCACTTGATGGGAAGGGTGTAGGAGAAAATGTCCTTTTGAATTTCTTTCTTCTGTGGTAAACTTCCATTAACGGTACTATTCCATAGTGTGTCACTCGTTCGTTTTTTATAGCAATCAACAGCATTACATTTTTCAAAATCATTTATGTTGTCATCGCTGTATGCGGTTTCATCACTGGCATCAACATGGGCGGTATCGCAATTATCATTTCTTGTGTAAATGCTATTACGGTTGCTCTTGCTGCGGCACTTGGATTTGGCTTTAATTGTGGTAATACTCCCGTTACTGCTGTCGCTCCTTATTCTGTGGCAGTTGGCAATAAAAATGTGACATAGTGTTGCAAGCATACGGAGTAAAGCAAATGTCATCCCAAATGCGGTTAGAATAATAGCAAATTGGTTTGATGTCCGTACTTTAGGAGATGCCGCTGCATTTGTTTGCATTGCTTCGGGTCTTTCACCTAGAAAGAAATAGAAAAAATAAACGGAAAACAAAATATTATCATAATTGTATAGACTTCAATAAGAATTAAATAGAAATGTACACTATTTATCATAAATCTGCGTACTACTATTAACACTCAAAGACTATAATAGTGTTTGTGGACTTGAATACAAGTAATATGATGCGATATTGAAATCTTTTCTATAGTGATTTTCTGTAACTAGTTAATGCTGCTACATATTATTATTAATTAGAAATGTTAAAAGAAAACAAGTAAAAAGTTGTTAAGTTCGGCCGGGCCGAACTTTTATATCCCCTCCACCATAAAAACCCCGAAGGACAAATGAGCCGAACTTCCGCGTTATGGCGTGATGACGTTTTTACAAGAGACCCTGTAAGCCATCATTAATTAACTTTATATCTTTGTTTGTTGTTTTTGTAGAGCACTTAAGCAACATTGAACAAATATATAACGCTAATTCCTGATGGCCCACAGGGTCTCTAACAAAAATTTCATCACGCCATAACTCGGAAGTTCGACTCACGGCGGATCTGTCCTTCGGGCTTCATAATATACTCACCAAGGCCTTTCTTCCCCAAGAGGAATTTTTCGTGCCCCATTTGCTCCATTTTGTTTCACAGTGTTATCTAATCTAAAAAATGTGTTCAGCTAGGTGAAAGGTACCACCTACGGGGCTATATCAAAAAGTCAACCTATCTTTACATTTTTTGGCGGAAAGCTGGAAAGCTGCAAGGGAACTTCAAGAGTCAAATTGAGGGTAGTTTCATCAAAATAATGTAGACCCTCAAAAATGGACCCATGTTGACGAATTTAATGAAGAAATTTCGTGACCACTGAAAATTCCCGAATATCGGGAGGTAAAGTTATATGGAGGAATATACCAAAACATGGACCTATATTGACGATTATTTTTGAATAGACAAAATTGTAGCTAAAATTCTCAAAATACCGATCATTACAAATAGTTCGGTTAAAAATTGCAGCTAAAATTCTCAAAATACCGAAAATCAGGAGATACCGTTATATGGGGGCTACACAAAAACATGGACCTATGTTGACGGTGTTTCGTTGGAGATGTTTTATGTCCACTAAGAACTTTAAATGTCAAATTACAGCTATTTCGGCTAAAAACTGTAGCTAAAATTCTCAAAATACCGAAAATCGGGAGGTACCGTTATATGGGGGCTATACCAAAACATGGACCTATGTTGACGGTGTTTCGTTGGAGATGTTTTATAACCACTGAGAACCTCAAATGGCAAATTACAGCTAGTTCGGTTAAAAATTTTAGCTAAAATTCTCAAAATACCGAAAATCGGGAGGTACCGATATATGGGGGCTATACCAAAACATGGACCTATATTGACGATGTTTCGTGGAGATGTTTCATGACCATTAAGAACCTCAAATGTCAAATTACAGCTAGTTCTGTTAAAAATTGTAACTATAATGCTCAAAATACCGAAAATCGGCAGGTACCGTTATATGGGGGCTATACCAAAACATGGACCTATGTTGACGATGTTTAGTGGAGATATTTCATGACCACTGAGAACCTCAAATGGCAAATTACAGTTAGTTCGGTTAAAAATTGTAGCTAAAATTCTCAAAATACCGAAAATCGGGAGGTACCGATATATGGGGGCTATACCAAAACATGGACCTATGTTGACGATGTTTCGTGGAGATGTTTCATGACCACTAAGAACCTCAAATGCCAAATTACAGCTAGTTCGGTAAAAAATTGTAAATATAATGCTCAAAATACCGAAAATCGGGTGGTACGGTTATAAGGGGGCCATACCAAAACATGGACCTATGTTGACGATGTTTGGTGGAGATGTTTTATGACCACAGAGAACCTCAAATGTCAAATTGCAGATAGTTCGGTTACAAATTGTGGCTAAAATTTTCAAAATACCGAAAATCGGGAGGTACCGCTATATGGGGGCTATACCAAAACATGGACCTATGTTGACGACGTTTGGTGGAGATGTTTCATGACCACTGAGAACCTCAAATGTCAAATTGCAGGTAGTTCGGTTAAAAATTGTGGCTAAAATTCTCAAAATACCGAAAAGCGGGAGGTACCGTTATATGGGGACTATACCAAAACATGGACCTATGCCCATATCCTTTGGGATATAAGTTTGTTGATCACTAGGAACCCTAAGTACCAAATTATAGCTAATTCGGTCCGCAAATGTGGCGAAGAACGTCAAAATACCTCAAATCCGGAGGTACCGTTATATGGGGGCTATACCAAAGAGTGGACCGATATAGCCCATCTTCGAACCTGCCTATGGAAAAAAGACCCTCGGGTGCAAAATTTCAGCACGCTATCTCAATTATTACGGACGTTAGAGTGATTACAACAGACGGACAGACGGACATGGCTAGATCGTCTTAGAATTTTATCCTGATCAAGAATATATATACTTTATTGGGTCGCAAATGATTAGTTCGATGTGTTACAAACGGAATAACAGACTTAATATACCCTCCAACAAGTAAAAAAGAATCAGTCGGCTTTGCCGACAGAGATATACCCCCAGCCTATGTGAATTGAAACTTTCATCTAAGGTCAGATTGAATGTATTTAGGGTCTTTTCAGTATTTTGTGGCCTTTTTTGGACATTTTAACTTGACGACGAAATTGTGGATTAGGATTACAGTTCAAAAGTGTTGCAGAGGAGGTACTTATGGAAGTGGATCTTATTTATATCTTTTCGATGGATATCGCGCCCTCTAGTCATTTCGGTGGGTCATCGTATAACTTTTGGACTGCGTATAACACATGGACTTGTCCACGGAAAACATAATATCGCTGTAAGCAGGACCACAACGAACAGCATCGGTATACATTTCCAAAGGATCTACGAACAGACCTTAAACTACACTTAGATACAAATGTTGAAATATTCGGGGAAGTACTGTAAGTTGTGGACCAATATTGCCAATCTTCGAACCGAAACTATGACAAAATATGACGAAGCCCAATTTTGGTACCAGGAGGCGTGGACCGACATAACCCATCTTCGAACTTGAAACAAATTTGGAAAAAATATTAAGAAACCCAAATTTTGGACAAAATCGGTTCATCCGTTCTAGAGTTATAGTGCGCACCAGCCCGCCTGACAGACAGACGGTCAGACATTACTAATTCGACTCCAAATTGTCTGATACGGATTTCGTTCAAACATACTTGGGGTCTAAAACCATTATTTCGATAAGGCACATTATTTCGATAAGGCATATGAAAGTGTATATGGGCAATATTTTTAAAATTTAACATATATAGTTGAAGCCAAGGATTACCCTTTTATAACTCTTGAATTGTGGTTGTGTATTATACAAATTAAATGCTTTTGGAAAAAATTAAATGTTTTTAGACTTGGCAAAAAATATTGGCCTTTAAAGTTCACTTGCGTGGAAGCCGTGGCTATATTTATGTTAAAAAATGGGTAAAATGGGTTGAAGCCAACGTGTCTTTTTTTGTTTTTCTTTCGATTTATGAATAAACCACAATTTTTACGATTTTCCTGTCAAAGTAAATGTAGAAGCCAACCAAATAAGGAACATCTCACTAATGTAAAACTTTTAAAAATTTGATCTGCGTCTACCATTAAATGATGCTGACATCTTGAAGCCAGGTTTTACGTGTTTTTTGAAATTTTCTTCTAATTTCGTTCCGCAAACATGTTTTTCAAAAAATCATATATAACCCTCAAAATTTCGTGCGACTTATAGCGCGATTTTGAAAAAAATTTAAAAATGAAATGTATTAACGACGATTGCTGTAACTCCGTTATTTGACAACCTACGCCAACCTACTTTGCATCATTGTAAAGGTGGGATATTCTACTTTTTTAGTCAGGCTTTGCTTTTGGAACCTCCACATCCAAAGCTGTGATATTCGTCATTATAATTAAAATCGCAAAAATGAAAAGATGGGTTGTATTAGCGACTAATGCGATATCTTCGTTGTTTGACAACCTACGACAACCTACTATACATTGTTGTAAAGGTGATATTTTCTACTTTCATTTGCAGGTTTTGCTTTTGATATACCCCTTATAGATGCGGAGATATGCGCTTTGAAAAAAACGTTAACTTTTTCTCCAAATAAGTTTTTTGCCCATTCCGACCCCTGAATATTATCCCTGAATATTATCCAAAACCAATAGGCTTCTTCCCCTCCGTGACCGTTATCAACACCCAAAATTTGGTGACGACCCGATCAAAATTGCGACCTGTAGCGTGATTACAAGGTTTAGATAGACAGACGGACAGACGGACGGACGAAAACACATAATCAGATCGACTCAGCTCGTCGAGACATTCATTTTGGTATATAGCGAATAACAAAATTCCTTTACAATTCCATTTGAAAAAAATTAAAAATTTTTTTTACGAGCACATCTACGATTTTTGGTACAGAGGTAAAGGAAAAAAATCCGGTTTCAAATCTGCTCGCGTTCACGAAATTGGCCAATGCGCGCAAAAGTTATAGTGGTTTTTATTCTCATATAAAGAAAAAATATTTAAAAATATATTTTTTGTTGTTATGAGAAAATGTTTGCATAAATCGTTAACAACAGTCCATATCTATTCGTAGATGTTTAAATATTTATTAAATTTATTATTATTTTCGCGGAAAGTCAACAAATAATAAAAAAATTTTGAAGTAAATCCAAATTATCCTGTCCCAGAATCCGTACAAACCCTCAAAAAATAAATTAAAGAATATATGCGGAATCTAGACAATGCGTAGAAAAATATGTTACCAAATATATATTTTTTTGGTTTGATTCTAAAAATTAGAAAAAAATATTTGGGAGTTCTCCAACTATTTTGCTAAAATCCCATAGAATAATGAATGTATACAGTTAAAACTTCATCAAAAAATATGGTTTACCATCGCGAGAGTTTAACTGATTACTGTGATAACTTATAAGGGTAGGAAATTAAGAGTAATATTGAAATTACAATCATTCAATTAATATTATAATTAAAAAGCCTGTTATTCGCGAATTAGTTAAAGTCGGTTGATGCCCATCCGTTTTTGGATACAGCGAATCAATCTCTGTCAAAATTTATGCATATTTCGATGTTTCACTCAGGGGCCATTGTGTGCCACCAGTTGCATCATACACTGCAAAAAACCTTAAAGTTGGTAAAAGTCGCGCAATGTGCATACTAAATTCACGCAGGGTACAAAGGAAATTGAATGGCACTTGTAAATTTTAAACGCAAAAAATAGGTTTTTTTTTTAAAAAAAATCACGCATCAAATATTGGCCTTTAGACTCCAATTACTAGGATGCTGTAAGGAGCACACTCATGAGATATGCATTAAACGACGTAGAATCACGAGTTTTATAATCCTAATGTGAGTTTTGAATATTATCTTGTTGCGCGTCCGAATTATTAAAACAATTCAAAAAACCCCGAAATTCCGGCTTCAAAATGTCAGCATCAATTTTAGGTGGATGCAGTGGATATATCGAAAAATTATACACTAGTATCATATTGCCCATGAATTATTCTTTGAGTCTATCTTTGGGCATATGTCTATAAAATGTAAGGTTAAGCCTAAAATCGGAAGGGAGCATAAAAAACTTGTTGGCTTCAACCCATTTTTACCTATTTTTCTACATTGATGTCAACACAGCTTCCACGTAAATTAATTTTAATGGTCGACCTTATGGGATTCCTCCTAAAACACTTCAGTTTAAAGAATGTATATCATACTATATAGAATATGTTAACAGTTCGCGAATTCTGAAAGGGTGAAACTCGGATTCATCGATTGTAAAAAAATTTTGTTTTTCGCCATATATACGTATGGGTCTACGACCATTATTTCGATGCGTTACAAACTTTTTGGCCAAAACCAACTTATAATATCCTCCCCACATAGTGGTGTAGGGTATAAAAACACCTTTAACACATGAGGCAAGAACAATACAGCTTGGATTAAATGGAGAGCGGAGGAAATAAGTAGCGATATGTACAAACATATGTACACTTCCGAATGCCGCCCTGAAATAGTAACTGGGTGCATTCTCATGACGCTAATGGACCATATATATGACTAATCAAATATTATTAATCACATGCTTTCGTTGCAGTATCTGCTCGGGTGTTACCGTGAGAGCTATCCCAATCACCACGTGGTACCCGCCCTTTCAGGCAGATCAAGGAGAATTTTCATGATCTAGAGGAAGAGGTCCAGCGTTACAAGAGAGAACCTTGATCTAGAGCATGTCAAGCACGTTGGAATAACATTCATACGGCGGCAGTTGCAGATGCCATAAGCAGCTACAGTTTGAATGAAATGCAAACCTGAACGCCACAAAAAAACATACACATAAACACACATTTATAAAGGAGAATTTTCATGATCTAGAGGAAGAGGTCCAGCGTTACAAGAGAGAACCTTGATCTAGAACATGTCAAGCACGTTGGAATAACATTCATACGGCGGCAGTTGCAGATGCCATAAGCAGCTACAGTTTGAATGAAATGCAAACCTAAACGCCACAAAAAAACATACACATAAACACTAGGGTTATGACTTTTTGACATTTTTTCTCAAAAATAATTTCCTGCATCAAGGATGAATGAACTTTTGCCTAATAATCACTACGCTATCGTTTGTTCCATTGAAAAATAAAAAAAGTTCACGCACAAATCGATTTTAAAAATATAATTTTTTGAAAAAATGTATGAAATGAAAAAAATTTTTTTTTTTAAAAATTATTTTTTGTTGCACGAATGAATAAATATAAGCCTACTAATAACTATAATAATGTTTATTTCATTCAAATATTGAAAAAGCTCATGCACAAACCACTTTGAAAAAATTTTAAATTTTTTGTTTTTTGTTAAAAAATTATATCTTTAAATAAAAGCGTTTACGACATTTTTACAATTCTCAGAATTGAAGAAAATTAGTGAAAAATAAATTTTATGCCAGTTTAATTATCTCATGTGACTCGAAAGGTTATTTTCAATTGTATATCTGCTTACAGTGACTTCAAAAATTTGTTCATAATTTTGATAAATTCAAATTTTAAAATCATTTTGTGCGTGAGGTTTTTTAACCGAATCACCTTATAATTATGATTTTATGTAATCTTATGGAAAAACTCAACACGCTATGATACAGGGATATGAGGTTGTGCAAAAGTCATAACCCTAATAAACACACATTTATAAATTGTGGTGGTTTTTCTTTTATTGGCAATACCAAACACAAACAACAGACGCATAAGTACATAAAAATTCCAAATACAAGAAATAGTGTCACACTTTTAAAAAGAACAAGTAAGAAAGTATCAGTCAGCTGCGCTGACGGATATATACCCTCAGCCTCTGTAGGTACCGTAATGTGGGACTATACTTTGACATTACAAAAGGTGTTCTGATTCAAAGAGAACTCAAAATACTAAATTACGTTAAACCAGCAGTGCTGAATTGGGATTCCATGTGCTGTCGGTGTGTGTCATTTGGCTCACTTACACAATTAAAAAGAGAGCTTTTATTTTTGAAATGAAAATTTTCAACACACAAATTGTTCCTGTTACAAAGGACAACCCAACAAACCAACATTACTTGAGAAAATATTATATTAGAATTATAAATGCTTATGTAGCAACGGTACCTTTTCTACTGCCCCGCCAAACATACTTTACTTACTCTAGAGGATCTGTGGTTATATCCCATCGAAGTAGCCACGTTCCTGGAACTGGAGATTGACCCAGAGCCAGACTAATCAGAAGAAAGAATATACATATGTACATATAATACAAAACACTGTTACAACAACAACGATTGAATTAAATGAAGAAATATCATACTTTGTAATAAAGTTCGTAATATTTTTGTTTTACACATATAATAATTTCTTTTTATTTATTCTGGGATATTTTGCAATTGCTTCCATTTTTATTGCATCTTTGAACTGCATAAAAACACATTCCGAAGAGTGTCTTTATACTACATCGAAACACGTGCTTTGGATGCAACATAGACTGCATCCTATTCTACCCCAAAATGGTTAGTTAAAATGCGATTCCAAATGCCAAAGGATTACTTAAAATGTAATGCTAAAGGGTTAGTTAAAATGCAGTGCTAATGGATTGCATCTTTCAGTAGTCACGCTCTTGTAAAAATAATGAGTGAAAATGCATAATTTGATGCACTTCCAAATCACTCGTATATATGATTTATCTGCATCTTGGGAGGCAAACATTTTGCTGGGCATATATACATACATTCTATTATGTAGGACATTAAAAGAAAGCCATGATGTATGAACTCTATACTAATGCAAAGGATATCTCGTTATCCATTAGCTAAAAATAAGATATGTACATATGAGATATCAATGTATTAAACTCCCTAGAGTTGTCCCCTACCCCCCCTTTTATGTTCTTGTGTCACGGCATTAATTGAAATAGATTATGAATCAATTATATTTATATAACATAGATCTATAAGTGCATCAATTAATAGATAATATATGTTCATAAATTTGCATAATAAAATAGAGCAAGACAGAACATTTTTCATTTTGTTAATGATTAGTGCACACTTATGCCTAATGCATTTATATACAAAGGATACTGAATAAAGGAAAAATCAAACTTATGCTTGTATATTGCTAATATTACTGCATAGAAGCAATGCTTGGCTTATTTTGTAGTAGAAAATGTAGAAAAAAAGTCAAGTAGGTAAACTAACAGAAATATAGAGCTAAATTCAGGATAATTTACATTATTAATACGGGAACGAAAATGTTAATAAATAGGTCACACACTTTGAAAGCAGCAAAGCTAGTCAGAACACTATAGCAATTTATGTTTTTATTTATTTTGAATATTATATTAAAAAGAATTTTAACAACGGCGCCAATTTTTAATTGGTACTAGATTTGAGAAATTTCGGTTGGATTATGGGGCTAAAACATAACAGTACCAAAAATCGGACGGTATCGTTCTACGGGGGCTGTACTATATCGTGGACCTATAGTGACAATTGTGTGCAGATATATGTTATAGCTCCAACGGAGATTAAATAATGCTATGCAACGCTGAAAATTAATGCTACTTTAAGTATTCGGCATTTTTTGAATGTACATAGTATGACTACAAATTTTATGGCCTCATCTAAACCGGGCTAAAACTATATTTTGTTGTATATATGGACCTTTATCCCAGATTTTGATGCCCTAGATGGAGTTTTTCTTATGTGGTCTGTTCAACAGATAAGTTTTACTGGTTTAGGGCTACAATATTGCAAAGCAAAATTCATCTTTGTTCTAGGGCATCAAAATCGATAAAATAAAAAAATTACATAATTTCTGGAATTTTACATAATTTCTGGAAACCAAGTAACATTTTGCAAAAATCTTCCAAATTATGTTCTCAGAAAATCTGCATAACATTCTGAAACTGAAACATGCTTATTTCAGCAGTATTTTGTATCATATGCTTTACAACACGTATTTCAAACACTGTTCACACAAGCAGTTTATTCTCTCATTTGGGATTTCACCAAGTTACTGCATATTTATTAAATTTTAAACGAAATGTGTATTACATTAAAGTGAATATTTTTCCAAAAGAAAACATCAAGAAAAAGCTAACAGTTCTTGAGATACGCTGCAAAATATATACAAATTATGGCATTTTTAGCTTTTTTATAAAATTTAAGGCAATAGATGTAGTTTTTCGAGTTCATTATTTTTCCAAATATTTATACCCTACACCACTATGTGGAAAGGGTATTATAAGTTTGTTTTGGGAAAAATTCATGTAACACCGCGAAATATTCGTCGTAGACCCCCAATGTGGTATACCAATCTTCATATCTCGACGAGATAAAGCGATTTTGAGATGTGTGTACGTCCGTCCGTCTGTCCATTATAATTTGTAATCAAACTCCAGGCCGCAATTATGGACCGATCGTCACAAAGAAGAAGCTTGCAATTTGAGATGCCGATCAGATAATATATAGTGGGTTAAATGGACCACAACTTATTATTCCCTTGAGACACATTCCGCCTCTGTAAATAGTATTTGGAAGGCCAACTCTTGATCTTTCCATTGTTGCCAATTATGTTGATTTATGTGGTCAGATAACAGAGTTACAGCCTACTATATCCAGTTATTTGGTCCATATTTTAAATCCTGGAGGGCATATGCCGACAAAGTAGCAAATTGCAATAATGTGTGTGCTCGATAACGAGCCTTCTCCCATGACACAAATTGGCTCTATCATGACAGAGAAATACTCAGTTTTTACATTATTGCAAATTACGTGGAGCCCTAGCATATTAATTGTCCATTTTTTTTTAATCATTCATTGCAACATGCGTCGCTTCGCCACCTTTTTTCATAATCTACCGGGTATCGCTACCGTTAAAGTTTTTTTGAAATATTTGTTTAGGTGAAGGTGATGGCACCAACCCACACCCTCCATGCGTATAATTGAATATGATTAATTTTGCAATTTATAAATTAGTTTGCGTGTAAATTATTTGGATTTCTATTCATTATTAGTTCGCCTGCATTTTCATTAATCATATGTTTGGTACAAGTGCAATTTTTCGACGACAGATCTTCAATGGAAAATTTTTACATAGCATTTGTAGTGTTGAATAAATTGGAGCAGTATCCGTCGATTGACAATTTCACGGTCAAATATCAGAGATATGGCAAATTGCATTGTAACTGGGAATATTCGTTCGGGTTAGTTAGTTATATTAGGTGTATACCAAAAAGTATACTGATATTAAAAAAATCAAAGGGAGAAGGGAGGCTTATCTCATATCAGTGAGTGCACCCCGATTCATATTGGCTCTCGCCGGATCTGACACCTAATGAAGCGAAGTTTTACATGTCGCCAACATTACTGAGGGGTATTTTGTCACCGTTGAAAATTTGAATTTACCTGGTCGGGGAATCGAACACACGACCTTCAGCGACCTTATTAAGGCTTGATGTGATAAGGTGATAGAATCCACAATGTTATTTCTTACAATAAGTTTATTAATTTCATAAAAGAATTTTGATTTGCTGAAAGCTAATTCCGAGGGGTTGAGGTATAGGGTGTCACATGGTCGACCGCGTCCGACTATAGCATATGCTTACTTGTTTATTCTTGTCCTTATCTACAAATTTGCTTCAGAGGTCAGAATAAGATTCGCATTGGTTTTAGAGTTGTAGCCACGAATTGCTTTAAAAAGTCCATATTTAACCATCTTAAGATGGGGCCATAAAATCCAAGCTGGATCTGACACAACAAACCCCAACTAGGGTTTTTGGGTATGCATTTTCAAAATATCCTCAGTTCAAATTGTTTGCACAGGATTAACTTAAAGATGTTGCACAGTGTAATATGTGTGAGAATTGTTTAATTTTGGTCAACGAGTTTTGCAACCTCTGAGCGCCTTAATGGTCAACTTACAGATAATTCACACAACAAATTTAGCAAAAAATAACAAAATACCTAAAATCGGGAAGTGCCTTTATATGGAGGATATTCCAAAACTTAGGTCGAGATAGCCCATATTTTTTTCTCATTGAGCTCTTGTATCCGCTGACATCACACAATATAAATTCCAAAAAAAAATTGACAAAAAACCCTCGAAATACATAAAAGTGGGCAACGCAGGTTCGGCTTAAACCTGGATATATATGGGCAGTTTGTTTTAGTTTGTTTGTTTCCAATTAACAACCAATTGGGTAAAAATGTGACTAAAACTTCAAAAAATATTAAATGGGGGCTACCCTTAAATGGGAGCTGTAACAAAACGTGGACCTGTACTGTTTGATTTCTTGCAAGGTATGTTCTGTGTTTTTTGCTATGACTAAATATCAAATTTCAGTCATTCCGTTTGAATAATGTGCCTAAAACTGTCAACATAACGATAATCAAGAGGACCGTTCTATATATCCAACAAAGACCAAATGCAAATTTTCAGACATTTTGTTGTCATATTGGAGCTAAAACCATTAAAATACCGAAAATTGAGAGGGACCGTTCTATGGGGGCTATACGAGTATGAAGACGTAAAGCTATACCGGAAAATTTCATATCCCTAACGAAAACTATATACAAAATTTCAGCCATTTCGGTGGGTTATTGAGGGCAAAACCTACAAAATACCGGGAGGTACGTTTCTATGGTGGCTATATGAAGACATTGGCCTATGTATCCTGCTAAATCTTTTCTGCAATATTTTATACCCCCATGTAAGACTTAGTACCAAATTTCAGCCATTTCGGTGGAATATTGTTGGTACAACCTTCAAAATACCGAAAATAGGGAGGTACCGTCGTCCTATGCGTGCTATATGAAGGCATGGACCGACAAATTTCAGATGGAAAGTTTTATATCCCTAACGAAGACTAAGTACTTACTTTAACAATTTCTGTGGGATATAGAGGTCACAACCCTTAAAATACGGAAAATTGCGTGATACCATTCTATGGGGCTTCTGTGCAGACTTAGACCCATACCGGAAATTTTAGGTTGAAAGTTTTATACCCTCAACGAAGACTAAATACCAAATTTCATCCATTTGGATGGGATTATGAGGCCACAACATTAAAAAAAAATCAGGAGGAACCGTTCTATGAGGGCTTGGACCCATAGCGAGGAATTTCAGGTGGAAAGTTTTATACCCCCAAACGAAGACTAAATACCATCATTCAGCCATTTCGGTGGAATATTGTGGCCACAATCTTCAAAATACTGAAAATTGGGAGGTACCGTTATATGGGGCCTATATGAAAACGTCATTCAATACCAAATATCCTAGGAGTAGTATAAACTTCTATACCAAACAAGTAAAAAAGTGTCAGTTGGCTTTGCCAACAGAGATATACCCTCAGCCAGTGTATATTGAAACAATTTTTCCCAAAAAACGTATGTATTTAGGGGATTTTAAAAATTTTGGATGTATGAACCGACAAAAATGTTGATTAGGATTAAAGATCAAAAGTTTTGAGGAGGAGATACTTAAAGGAATGGATCGAGATTGACCATTATGGAAGTGGATGTCCAGCCACAACATATGGTGCCATAGGGGGTTTTTACACTCTTCGGGCTGTTTGATCAAGAAGTATGGACTTGCCCCTAAAAAAACTTTTACCATCGTAATTGAGGCAGCGAATGCAGGTTGCTTCAAAAAAAATCAAAGTGATTCGATATCAGGTCTTAAAATGAAACAAAAAAAAACATTGTTCCACAACATCCCATACGGGACAAGGGAGACTTCTCTCATATCAATGAGTGCACCCCGATTCATATTTAGCTCAATGATATGGGACCTACTGTTTATCGCCGAGTCCGAACGGCGTGTCTTAAGACACCACTTGTGGAGAAGCTTTTCAAGGCTGAAATACTCAGGAAATGTCGCCAACATTACTGAGGGGTATTTTGCCACCGTTGAAAAATGTTTGATGTTGCCTGGCCGGGGAATCGAACCCCCGACCTTCTGCGTGCAAGGCGGGCGTGCATACCATTGCACAACGGTGGCACCCTTAAACTGAACTTATCCGAAATTTTGTGGGGGAGGTACTGGATGGAGTGGACAAACTCAAACTTAAACTATGTTTGGACAAAATATTACTAAGGCCAAATTTTGGACCGAATCGGCAGTTTCGTTCGAGAGTTATCTTGCGCTCCAAACACCTCACACGGTGTCATAGGGGTTTTTTCAAATTTCAGGCTATTTTCCCAGGAAATATGGACTTGCCCCAGATGAAGCTTGTACCGTCGTATGGAGGGCAGTGAATACAAGTCGCTAAAACAAAAATCAAAGCGATTTGAGAGATGGCCCTAAACTAAACGTTTCCGAAATTTTGTGTGGGAAGTAACCGAAGGAGTTGACCGATTGAGTCCATATTGAAACCTTATCTGAGTCTGGTACACATTTCACGATGGGCAAAGTATGGACCAAATCGGTTGCTCCCTTCAAGAGTTATCGTGCGCACAAATTTTACGAACATTTTCGAATTTTTGTGGGGGAGGTACCATAAGGAGTGACCCATATAGCCCATTTTCGAACTTAAACTAAGTTTGGGTAAAATATTTCGAAAGCCAACATTTGTAACCGAATCGGTTTATCCGTTCGAGAGTTATCGTGCGCTCCAGCCAGCCAGCCAGACAGACGGACGGACATTGCTCAATCGACTCCAAATTGTCTGAAACACATTTCGTCCAAACATACTCGGGTTCTAAAACCATTATTTAGATGAGACACATTTTGCCCATATGAAAGTGTATATACCTTCGTTAGCATAAATGCTAAGGGTATAATTACAAAGATCTATCTTAAAAATTGAGAGCTATATCTTGAAATCATGATTTCAACATACAGACGGACATGGCATAGAATTGTATGTTGTTGATCAAAAATATATATTTAATGGGTTTTCGATGTGTTACCAACGGAAGGACAAATTTAATTATACGCTCCATATTATGGCAGAGAGCATAAAAAGTGGTCGTGTTAGGGTCTTTAGGCCCCAAATATCTACGTAAAGTCTGAGATACATTCGTAAGTTTTGCAAATAAAGCGATTTCAAAAAATAGGGCATATGGCCGTTCTATTCGGGGGTAGCCCTGTACAATCCTAAAAATTTCAGGAAAATAGTTTCAGTAGTTTTGTAGATGTAATATATTTAAAAAAGTGGGCGTGGTCAAGATTTTTTTTCGTTAGAAATTTAAGTTGGATAATGACGACAATTTCAATAAATAATTATACAAAAATTGTATGCTCCTACCGAAATCTAAATTCACACTCAAAGTCATCTTGGAAGTGTCGCTCCTGTTAAAAATCATTTTTGTACCCTCAGCATTTATGATAACGAGGGCATATACATTTTCATACGGGCAAAATGTGCTTCATCAAAATAATGGTTTTAGACCCCAAGTATGTTTGGAAGAAATGTGTTTCAGACAATTTGAGTTGATTTAGCCATGTCCGTCCATCTGTCTGTCTGGCTGGTGCGCACGATAACTCTCGAACGGATGAACCGATTTGGTCAAAAATTCGGCCTTCTTAATATTTCGTCGAAACATAGTTTAAGTTCGAAGATGGGCCACATCGGTCCACTCCTTCAGGTACATCCCCCACAAAAGTTCGGAAATGTTCGGAAAATTTGTGCGCACGATAACTCTTAAAGGAAGTAACCGATTTGGTCTATACTTTGAAATTTTTACCAGATTTAGATGAGGTTTTAATATGGACTCAATCGGTCCACTGCTTCGGGTACCTCCCACACAAAGTTTCGGAAAAGTTCAGTTTTGGAACTGTATTCACTGTCTCCATACGACGCTATAAGTTTCATCAGGGGCAAGTCCATACTTCCTTAGAAAATAGCCTGAAAACCCCCTGTGATACCGTGTGTAGTGGTTGGAGCGCAAGATAACTCTCGAACGGATCTACCGATTCGGTCTAAAATGTGGCCTTCGTAATATTTTGTGCAAACTTAGTTTAAGTTCGAAGATAAGCCATATCGGTCCACTCCTTCAGGTACCTCCCCCACAAAAGCTAATAGATGTTCGGAAAAATTGTGCGCACGATAACTATTGATGGGAGTGACCGATTTGGTCCATACTTTACACATCCAAATATATCTGCCAGATATAGATCAAGTTAGAATATAGACTATATTTGCCCACTCCTTCGGGTACCTCCCACACAAAATGTTGGATAAATTCACTTTAAGACCTGCTCTCGAATCACTTAGATTTTTGTTGAAGCAACTTGCATTCACTGCCTCAATTACGACATTAAAAGTTTTTCAGGGGCAAGTCCATACTTCTTAAAAAACCCCTATGGTAGAATATGTAGTGGCTGGAGAGCTCGAACCGAATACTGCGTTCCTCCACACTTTCGATATTATAATATTTCTTCGAATATTAGATGAAATTCAAAGCATAGGTCCACTCCTTCCGGTACCTCCCCCATAAAAGTTCGACAATTTTTGCTAAAATTATACGCATGATTTCTCATAGACGTAGCAACAGATTGGGTCCAAACTTTGGATCTTTTAATATTGTCGAAACTTAGTTTATGTTAAAATTTGGGTCCTATCCGTCCAATCCTTGTGGTACCACCCACACAAGTGTTCAAAATTTTTGTGTGGTTAAGGGTCTGTTCGAGGATCCTTTGGACATTTTTACCGAAGGTTTTCCTTGTGTCCCTGTTAACAGCGATATTATGTTTTTCGTAGGATAATGTGATAAAAAAAAGCCCTATCTATCGTTATCCCCGCCTATTTTTGAGCTTTATTCCTGTCCATACTTTTGTCGGTTCATACGCCCAACATTTTGAAAACCCCCCTAAATACATAAGTTTTTTTTGGGAAAAAGTATTTCAAGCCACAAAGGCTGAGGGTATATCTCTGTCGCCAAGCCGACTGATACTTTTTACTTGTTCAAGGAAACATTCAATAATATTAAAAATAGATTTTTAGATTAATTTGGATTTTCTAATTCCTTGTTCCCCAATACCTGTCATAAAATTCTCAAATATTGTCATGTAATAACCACGAAGAGCGACCGTTAATACCAAATGTTATCTTTACTTTGAGGTTTAAAAACACAACACGTGTCGTGAAGCACTACACTTCGGAGATGCTTTAATATTCATTTTATGTAGTTTTACCACACGCCTAAACTATTTGTAATTTCATACAATTATGAGGAAATTAAATTAATTTTTGTATACCTATTTTGGCAACATCAAACGTTTAACCATGTCACCGCACATGCTGTGTATTTCCCAAATGTTGGGTGTGTGCGCACAGACGTTTCAATTCTCACGCATGCAATTGGCCATGGTGTAGCCGAAATTCATTGAACCCATTAGGCGGATAAACCAAGTGAATTACATACCTTCCGCAGATATGGCTGGCATAAGATGGCACATTGAACTGTTGACTCCCATGTGATGACTTTGTTGGCACTCAGACGAAAATTAATTTTGCCAAAGCTGCGAAAATGTATCAACTGTTACTTGTTCCACCGAATGCTGGTATAGCAGATTTAACTTAATGGTATACAATGCCTATCTGATGAATATACATACATACGTATATACTACATGTGTGTGGGTGTATTTACGTACATATTTATGTATGTATGTAAGTTTGTACTCCAGATGTGTAGTATGCTGATAATGTCTATGCGTTTGTGTACTGTAATACACCGACACGTCCCAACACACACATATATATACATAAGTATTTAGGTGTATTCATACTGTACATATATCAAATTAATGATAGTGATTTCTGTTGTTTATGTGAAAGCGTGTTTAATCTTAAAATCGCTTTGGGTATTAACATTAGTTGTTACATTTTCTACAAGCCATGTATAATTTACACAGTTGAATTACGTTGATACACAAGAGGTTAATATATGGCCACAAATCCGGGTAGTATTAGATGGGTATTTTTCCGATATTTAAATAAACTTCTGTCTTTTTGTCAAGTTTTTAAATTGGTTTCAAATAAATTAATTTTAAATTGTGTAAGAGCACACGTTGAGCTGTTAAAGGCTAACACTCGATAGAAATTAAATTATGGTCAATTACTTTTCAAAAGAATGAAGAAAATCTATGTATGCACCCATATCCAGTTTCTATTTATGCTCAATATCATGGGACCGTCTACTCCAAACGACGAAAACTGTGGTGGAATTCTGTAACTTATTTTTCGAGTTACCGACAAATATCGTTAAAATTTAAATGCTTATAATTTCGGTAATTAACGAAATTTTTCGGTAAGTTAACAACCAAAATAAAGCTGTTGCTAAATCCTACCGAATCAAAGCGATTCGAGAGCAAGTCCTAAAATGAACTTTTCCGAAAATATGTGTGGGAGATACAGGAAGGAGTGGACCGATATAACCCATCTTCGAACTTAAACTAAGCTTATACAAAATATTACGAAAGACAAAGTTTGGACCGAATCGGTTGATCCGTTCGAGAGTTATCGTGCGCTCCAGCCACCCAGACAGACAGACTGACGAACATGGCTGAATCAAGTCCAAATTGTCTGAAACGGATTTCGTCCAACTTGGGGTCTAAAACCATTATTTCGATGAGGCACATTTTGACCGTATGAAAGTGTATATACCCTCGTCAGCATAAATGTGCCGCATAAAAAAATTCGACGTAGATTTTTTAAAATCACCCTAAGATACACTCAGCGTCGAACCTAATGAAAAGAAGCAAATGCAATACTTCGGACGTGTACAGGGATTTTTTGGGTTCTGGGTATGGATTTGACCCCGAAAAAGTGTACCGCCATAAAAACGACACTCTTTCCAAACTTTGCGTTGGAGGCACCCGAAAGAGTGTCCCGATATCTTACGTACTACGCAGCTTAGTTGGTAGCGGCAGACTTTTTTTGGAGATTGTGTGTGATTTTCTCAGAAATTAGATACTTGCTCCCGAAAAAAATGCGCCGCCGTAACAGAGTCCGCAAAAAGAAATATTTGGAGAACATTTTGAAAATGATCCGAGATGACCTTTTAGACTTCATTTTTCCCAAATTTTGTGTTGGTACACAAGTCTCATGAGGGGCAAGTTCATACTTTCTGAGCAAATAGTCTGAAAGTTGCAAAAAATCCCTATGACACCATGTGTAGTGGTTGGAGCGCAAGATAACTCTCGAACGGATCTGCCGATTAGGTAAAAAATTTGGCCTTCATAATATTTTTTCGTATCGGTCCACTCCTTTAGGTACCTCCCACACAAAAGTACAAAAATGTTCGGAAGAATTATGCGCTCGATAACTCTTGAAGGGAGTGACCAATTTGGTCCATACTTTACACATCCCAATATATCTGCCAGATATAGATCAGGTTCCAATATGGACTTTATTTGTCCACCCTTTCCGATACCTATGACACAATATTTCAGATAATTTTCCTTTAAGACCTGCTCTCGAATCATTTTGATTTTTGCTGAAGAAACTTGCATTCGCTGCCACAATTACAAGTGTTAAAGATTTTCTGGGGCAAGTCCATACTTCATGAGAAAGCAGCCCGAAAGGCGTGAAATCCCCTATGGCATCATATGTAGTTGCTGAAGAGCACTATAACTCTCGAACTGATCATTTGGTTCAAAATTGGCCTTCGTCATGTTTTGTCCAAACATGGTTTCAGCTCGAAGATGGATAATACCGGTCCACAACTTCCTGTACTTCCACCAATATTTAAAAATGTCACTAAAGTGGTTTGCACGATATCTTCTGAATGGGGCAACCAATTTGGTCCAAATTTGTATCTCCTAATATTTTGTCCAAATTTAGTTTAACTTCTAAAATGGCCCATAACGGTTCTGTCTTAAGGGTAACTTCCCCACACGAGTGCAACATTTTTGTCCTAGTGCAGTTTTGGGCCTGTGCGAAGATCCCTTGTAAATGTATACCGATGTTGTTAGTTGAACCGATGTTGTTAGTAAAACCCACTGATATTTTTTACTTGTTTATTTGGATTTAAATCATGTTCGAAGATGGACTGTATCTGTCAATTCGGGCACTTCCCACACAAAATTTCAACATTTTTCGGAAATGTGCCATTCAAGGTCATGTCTTGGATCGCTTCGAAATTTTTACACTAGGTAGTCCTCGCAGCTCATGTTACGACTGTAAACTTTTGTTGTCGGTGGTACGTCAATACTGGCTGAGATAATCACCCTAAAGCTGTTAAAACCCAACGGCCACTAACCATGGCCTTTTAAATGAGTACTCGATTTGATCCAATCTTTGCACATCTTAATTGTTCTTTCAAACTTACGTGAAATTCTAAGATGGCCTACATCGGTCCACATTTTTCGGTACCTCTCCAAACATTTCAAACATTTAGGCTTAAGAAGAGACATGTTATCAATTCATTTTATTCTTTATTTCGTATAGTTGTCGCAGTAATCATTACTTCAGTAAGAATTTGGAAAGAACAACCTATACTGGGTTTGCTTCTCTTCATTTTAGTACGGGCTGAGAAAATATCTCTGTCGGAAAGCCGTCTGATACTGTTTTACTTGTTTAATACTCAGTTACCCAATATATCTACCCACGATATTTGGATACGTCCGGTAGCACTCATCTTTGCCTTTCCGAAAAAACTGCAAATGTGTTACATGTACGTTTGTTTTAATAATTATTTTTTCTGTCCCATTCGAAGTGCTATATCAATCTGCTATATGAGCTTATATTTTAAAATATCTGTGTTTGTATGTCACTTATAGTGTAAACGCATAATATTTTATGCTTCAAAATAAGTTATTGAAAACCTTTTTCTCTTAGTTTTTCTAACAGTTATTTATCTTTTGTTGCTTCACTTATTCAATCTATATGGCGATAGCAGAGATAAATCACAGTCTTCGTCACTACTTACCTTGGAGGACATGAACGCGTATACTGGCAATTTCTGTGTTTGATGGATAACATGAATATTTTCCCGAATCGGATATATTGGCATCATCAATAAGTAAAATTGATTTGGTTTCTTCGGATTTTATGGTCTTAAATTTGAGACGGCCACCTGATGTCTCCTCGCTCAGTACCTGCAAACGACAAAATATTGAATAAGTTAAGAGAAGAATGAATACAAGTTCTTATTTAAATTTTACAAGTTTATTAGTTGGCAAACTTAAGGTGTAAAAATTCCTAGCATATTTGTTAACAATAAGTGGTTGGTTAGTGGCGGTTACATTTCGTGCCAGGTGGCTTCTTTCGTTATATGTACTGCTAACTATGAAATTGGGTACTTCCTTTAAATCTATTGTGTTCTTGATGTTTATGTTTAAAGGATTTGAGTTTGCATGTTCGAGGATAATTTAACATTGGCAAGTATTCACTGGATCGCACACATTTACTTAAGGTGCGGTATATCAATTTTCACCGTCACTAACTAAATGCTGTTTAAATTTACAACAGTTCTCTTCACTTCACGCCCCAAAAATAGAAGGCACACACACACACACAAAGGATGAGAAAGAAATTACACACTTCCTTTTGCAGTATGATTGCATGTCATGGACAAATAACTATTTCTTGGAAAAAAATATTCTAAAAATTTTCCATAATAAAAAAATATGTATGTACGCTCTGTTTTTAGAAAAAATGCGTCTACACTGCACAGTAGTTATTCTCAATAAACGATATTATGTTGCAAAGTGGAATTTTGTTCCTAAATAAGAATGTCATTATTTCAAGTATACTTTTTCTTCAGAATGAAAGTATGCATGTTTAAAAGAATTGTTAATTGTAAAATAATATGTAATCACAGTCCCATTTTAGTTGTTGTTATTTGCAGCGATATAACAACAGGTAAGAACGGCGCACAGTGGTTCAAAAATCGATTTTCCTGGCCAAAACCATAGTTTTTGTAGTCACCGATTGTTAATTTCTATATGGGATTAAATAGTAAACATTAGGCCAGGGCGATGCGTATTGAAGGAAAAACACCATATTGGGCCCTTCACCTTTCCAATTCCTGGGATTGTACTGAGCAAAAAAGTCCACTAGACCATATCGCTTATTTACTCAAAGAGTGGCATAACTCAAAACCAGTACAGAAAGGATCATAGTCAGGCGGGACCGACTATATGATACCCTACGCCTCTGTGAATATGTAAAATATATGAGATATATATCAATTTTAACTGATTTCTATATAATTTGATACACTTATTACTAGACAAAATTCCGTCACACATTCCAAATTTCATCAAAATTGGGCAGATCGGGCGAAAATATATATGGGAGCTATTCAATTCAATTCAATCACACATTTCACATTTCATCGAAATTAAACGTATATAGAGTGTTTGGTGCAGCAAATACATTAAATCGGCCGAAAATATATATGGGAGCTACATCCAAATCTGAACCGATTTCGATGTAGTTTGGCACATTTATTTTTAGACCGAATTCAATCACACATTCCAAATTTCATCAAATTCTGACTAATGTTGCGTGTATGGTGCAGGAAATACGTTAAATCGGCCGAAAAAAATATATATGGGAGCTATATTCAAATCTGAACCGATTTTCACGAAAAGCAATAGCGTTCTTCCTATGGCTAAAAAAAAATTATATTATATCTCGAAACTCGACGCGTTACAGTTCATTTTCTACGAGTTTTGCATAATTCAACACGAAAGTTTTTGAGTACACTTCAAATCATGTTTGATCATGCGCCTTAAAACACGTTTTTCTCGAAACTGGATTTTTTTTTGAGATATGTCACTCTTTGATTAAATGAGCGATATGTCTACGGTGAAAATCGAGCCTTCCGATTTTATTTTTTATTCACAAGATCAAAACTGCCTGAAGCAGCGTTCCAATGCTTTGGCGATGTACTAGAGAGTTCTAAATTATTGCCTTGGCTACATTTGTGTTGAATCGAAAATCTCAATGGTTTGGCTGTAATATGCCAAAACATAAAAAAACTGCATAAAAAAATTTAAAATCAGGAGGCTCTATTTTCACCGTAGACATATGGTCTAGTGGACTTTTTGCTCAGTACAATCCCAGGGTTCAGAAACGCGAAGGGCCCAATAAGGTGTTCAAATCGCCCCACCCTAGAAACAAAAACGGTGCCCCTGAACTAACCTTAAATGAAGGGAGCTTACACTTGGAGAGTTTTTGCGGATTTTGAAACTACAATGATCATAGATGAGAAAAAAACAAAGAAATCAACGGAGAGATTTTTAATTAATCGCGCCCAAAGATCACATTTTTGGGGTTTTAAGGTTTTGAACAATTTTGTTTGGAAACCGCAAGCCCCACCGAAATGGGACCAATTACAGTGAAAGTTCTCTACAACCATTTCTTCACTCCCATTTTTGTAAGGCTTGCGGTTTCCAAGCAAAATCATTAAATCCTAAAAAAACCCTTAAAAATGTGACCATTGATCGCGATTTACTTAAAACCCCGTCCGGTGATGTTTTTGTTTGTTTTTTGGCGTACCATTCTATGGGGGCAGGTGGAAAGTTTTTAACCTCCAACGAAAACTAAATACCAAATTTCAGCCATTTCGGTGTGATAATGAGGCTAAAACCTTCAAATACCAAAAATCGGGAGATACCGTTCCATCGGACCTATATGAAGGGAGGCATGTACCTTCACCGACAAATGTCAGGTGGAAAGTTTTATACCCCCAACGGACACCAAATTTCAGCCGCTTCGGTGGGATATTAAAGTCACAACCTTCAAAATATCGAAAAATATGGAGATACCGTTCCATGGAAGCTATATGAACACCTGTACTTATACCGACAAATTAAGGTGGACAATTTCATATCCCAAACGTACCCTTAATACGAGGGCAGTTCGGAAATTTCTTAGCCCAGCACAAAAAGCGCGGTATAAACAGAAAAAAGTTAAGTGTTTTGAAAACTTCCATCTCCGTTATGAACACATGTTAAATTTTGTTTCGATCTGGCAACTCATTCATATGGAAACAGGTGTTCAAAAAAGACGCATCCGCAATTTTTTTACAATGGACAAATTAGAAATGCCTGCTGTCATTAAATATTTACATAAAAAAGGTTTATCGGAACAAGAAATTCATAATGATATGGTGAAAGTGCTCCTTCATATGCAACAGTAAAAAATTGGGTTGCTGAATTTAAACGTGGTCGTACAAGCATTAAAATTAACCACGTAGTGGATTTTAGGCGTCGTTTCATAACTGTTGATGAGACATGGATCCACCACTATACTCCACAGACAAAAGAACAATCCAAACAATGGACTGAAGCTGGAGGAAGTGCCCCAAAGAAGGCAAAAACAATTCAATCGGCTGGCAAGGTTATGGCAACGGTTTTTTGGGACTTCAAAGGTATTTTATTGATTGGCTATCTGCAAAAGGGTAAAACAATAAATTCAGAGTACTATTGCAACCTTTTGGATCAATTAAATGTACAAATTCGAGAAAAACGTCCTGGCTTACAACACAAAAAAATAATTTTTCATCAAGACAACGCACCAGCGCACAAGAGTGACTAAAATCAACGAATTAAAGTACGAGTTGCTTGACCCCCCACCTTATTCTCCTGATTTAGCTCCCAGTAACATTTACTTGTTCCCAAATCTAAAAAAAATCCTTGCTGGCAAGCGTTTTACCTCAAATGAAGATGCAATTACAGTTGAAAACCACTATTTTGAAGACCTTGAGGAAAACTATTTTAATCAAGGGATAGAATTGCTAGAAAAGCGTTGAACTAAGTGTATTGAAGTTTCTGGAGATTATACTGAAAAATAAAAAAATTTTTGAAAAACTAACTATTCTCTTTCATTGATAGGCTAAGAAGTTTCCGAACCGCCCTCGTACATACCAAATTTCAGCCATTTCAGTGGAATATTGAGGCCACAACCTTCAAAATACAGAAAATCGGGTGGTACAGCTCTATGAAGGCTATATGTACCTATATGTACCTATACCAGCAAATTTCTGTTGAAAAGTTGGAGTAGGAGTATACAACTTTTCAAAACTTCAGCCATTTCGGTGTGATAATGAGGCTAAAATCTTCAAAATACCGAAAATCGGAGGTACCTTTCTATGGGGGTTTTATGAAGGCGTGGACCTATACCGACAATTCCCTGAAAAAGTGTTTTACATACCAAATTTTAGCCATTTTGGTTAGATAATTTAGCTCAAACCTTACCGAAAATAGGGTGGTACCGTTCCATGGGGGATATATCAAAATGCAGACTTATATTAACAATTTTTGTTAATTGAAGATTACCAACTTCTTTTTAACAGGGTTTAATACCAATGAGACATCAATATTTCTACCAATTGACAATCTGAGAGTTACATCCACTTTAGTAGAAATGTCTTTTGAAAAAACTTCACATGGGGCAATATCCTTTAACTTCCTAAGAACCAATCAAAAGCAAAACCTTCAAAGTCGGAAAGTATGTTCTATGCGGGCTATATCAAAACATGAATCTGTACCGACCATTATTAGCGGGAATATTTTGTACACCCAACGAAGACTAAACACCATATTTCAGCCATTTCGGTTTGATAGTTTGGCTAAAACCTATACAATACGGAAAATAGTGAGTCAGTTTCTATGGAGGCTATATCAAAACGTGGACCAATACCGATAATTTTCTGCAGGAAAAACCTTGAAAATCATGCAGTAACGGTAAACGTGTACTGATAAATTTTTGGGAATAAGTTTTGTAGCCCAAAGGAACACTAAACACCTAATTTAAGCCATTTCAGTGTGATAATGAGACTAAAAACTTAAAAATATCGAAAATGGGGAAGGTATCGCTCTATGGAGGCTATATCAAAACTTTGAACTGTACTGAAAATTTGTTGAGGGAACATTTTGTAGCCCCAAAAAAGACGAAATACCAAATTTTAGCCAATTGGGTGTGGCAATGAGGCTAGAACAGGTAAAATACCTAAAATCGGGAGGTAATACCAAATTTCTGGGAGAAAATTTTGCAGGTTGAGGAAGACTAAAGCCTGATAAGCCTTCAAAATGCCGGAAATCGGGAAGTAAGGTTTTATGGGGGCTATAGCAAAACACTAAACACCTTATTTAAGCCATTTCAGTGTGATAATGTGGCTAAAAACTTCAAAATATCGAGTATTCAAGGATTAGACTTTTACAGCTGACGCCAGCTCCTTCTTCCATCTTGGAACCTCTCTGTATAGAAGGCCAGACCATCCAGAGGAGGAAACTTCGGTTAGAGTCATCTCTATGTGGGATAACGTCAATATTTTCAAATTTCAAGAATGGCTATAGATATAGTCGTTAAATATCCGACGGGTTCAAGTTTAAGGTCTGCTCTTAATTCCCTTAGGTGCTGTCGCTCCAAAGATTCAGTTCATGCATAGTTAGACCACTACGTGCTACACACATACAAAGGGACACGGTAGATTTCTAACAGATCAATGAGTGCACGACGATTTATATTAGTTCAATGATATGGGACCTACGTTTTTGTCCAGCTTGGGAATCGAACCCGGGCATACCCACTACGTGCTGCCTTATATTTAATGTTGATGCCCAAATGCCGGAGGTTCAACATAGGGATAGGAAAGTCGACTTTCGAATAATTGATTAATCGACATTTTGCAGTCAAAAAGTCTAAAAATCGTAGTCGACTTTTGTCTGGAGGGAAAGTCGCATCAAAAAAAACTCGAAAATCGACGAATAATCGATTTGCTGCGGTTATGAAAAAGTTGAAATTCGTGTTGTAGGACAACTAAGATAATCGCCAGACCGAAAAATGGCATTTTTGTTTTAGACCAAAATTGAAAAGTCGAAAATTCGATTATTGCTTTCCATTGCCTATCCCTAGTTCAGCATTGCATTCAGAGCTTCTAGTGGAGAACTTCTAAAGGCTCCCGAGACTGATCTTTGCACCCAGTCTTATTTGTTGGATGTCTTTTCTGGAGTAAATATTTTTTCTCAAAAATGATTTCCTGTAGTGAAAATGAATGAACTTTTGCCTATTAATGCCTAAAATAACATTCATTCCACTTTATTATAAAAAAAGTTCCGAACAAACAACTTTGAAAAAAAAAAAATGAAAAAATTTGTTCCTCAAAAAATTGTTTCCTGTTGCACGAATGGATGGTATTTTACCTATTAATGACTAAAATAACTTTTATTCCACCTGAATTTTAAAAAAGGTCCGGCACAAACCACTTTTAATTTTTATGATATATAAAATAATCTATATATATAAAAAAGGATGATGTTAGTTACTACGCTTATAACTCAAGAATGGCTGAACAGATTTTAACAATTCGCACCAATTCGGAATGGTCTCCTGGCAGAAAAGGATAAAACCTAAAAAAATCGTGAAAATGTGCGAAAAATTTGCAAAAATATTTTTTTAAGAAAGTCAATTTTTCCACAAATTTCTATCGAGCTTCGCGTTTGGAATTTACTTTGACACTTATTTGGGCAGTTTTTGGCGAAAATTGTATATGCACTAACTGTTAGGGTCCATTGTACGCCTCTGTTTTGTCAATTTTTGAAAGTTGTATATACATAATTTTTTATTCACAATCAATTTATTTTGCAAGCGTCTTTTTAGGAAATTAACAGCGCAAAATGATTAATAGGAGAAGGGTTAGTTTAGAGTTTGTAAAGATTAGTGGTGGTTTCGGTCAGATTCCGATTGAAAAGATGAAGATGTGAAGATAACGCCGAATGTGGTTTCCACAGTTTTGAGGAAAAAGGTACAAATCCACAAAAAATAGGTGGGTTATTTAAAAAATCAAGAGCTCGGAGGTAATTTTATTGGAAGTGAGGTTGTGGCATATATGTATACTTTTAATCTGTAAGTGAAACATCTTCGAAAGATCAACTTCCCATTTATGCGGTATAAAATTTAAGCTGCACGAGATATATATTGATACTGTATTATGTCCCCACTGAAAAGGAGTATTAATTCAATCAGATTAGTTGCCGCAGAGCTGGAAGGCAATTACAAATGGCCAAATATATACATATGGACACTGGTACTGTTGGTACACTGTTTGTCTGTACATCGAAAAAGGATGATATTCAAAATTGGAAAAAATTGGAAAAAAAAGAAATCGTAGGTACTGAAGATTTTTTGGTCGAATTATCTGACAAATATTCTTTATCGGGCGACATAAGTAGGTAAATACTTATTAAACGTTAATTATTTTTTGATATTAATTTGACTATGTTATTTTCGGCGAAATTAATTATAGGGTGACCAAGTAATCGACAACAGTCACGTGTTAATGTGACAAGACTTCAAGCATCCGAAACACACAAATAACGGCAACTAATATAATAGCTCTGTTAACAAGGATCAATGTACCAAGTACTGGATTGTACAGTCTCAGTCAAAATTCAATTACCGCATTTGTCAGTGTTACCAGAGCCTTTGCATCTCATTTCGAACTTACAATGCTAGTAGATTTCGGGAGTTCACGTTAAACAGAAGTCAGAAAAAAACAGACGAAGGTGGTTACCTGATAACGATCGGAACAAGAATTGCAGAAAACCATCGATTATGAAACGAATAGGGGCGTTATGATATTATTTTGCTTCAACTGTGCTACCAAATATTTTTTTTCATCGCAACACGTGTTATTGGCTTAAAAAAGTGTTAGTCCCGATTTACAGTTGCCTAATTTTTTCGCGGCTATTGTCAGTATATAGGAGAGAGTCGAGGAAAATAGAAACACTTTACCTCTCAGTACCTTTTCTCTTCGTCAAGCTGACAATTGTCGAAAGTACAATTGTCTAATGTGCATCTGCTTCAAAAATAGCAATATTTGCCATTGAACAAGGTGATAGCAATAATAGTATTATAGGTTTGAACCAAAGCCATCAAGTTCTGTACCTAACAAACTGCGAGACGAAGTTCGCCGGGTCCCCTAGTGTTATATATAATATAAAAAGATATATATGGTATAATACGATGATAAAATTAGTGAGAAACAAACGGTTATGTCATTTTAGTTATGTCGTGTGCCCTTATACCTTGTTTTCAGTTAAATATCTGCTTACAGTCACTTTAAAAAATTTTCAAAAGTTCTGAAAAATAAAAACTTTAGAAGTTTTTTTTGCGGAAGATTTTTTTTATCGAATCACATATAATTAAAATTTTATGTAGCCCTAGTTAAAAACTTATCAAAACATTATATGTAGAGGGATAGGAGGTTGTAAAAAGACAGACAAGAGACCCATAGGATAGGATTGGTGTGGATTTGTCGGTGTATTGTGAAATCCAAAGTTTGGACCAAATTGGTTGACCCATGGGCTCCAGCCAGACAGACTGATGGACAGACAGATGACCGGACAGGACTAAATCAATTTAAAGTTGTGTGAAACGAATTTCTCGAAAAATGTTTGCGGTCTAAAATCATTATTTCGACAAGTGATAGTATAAATGGAAGACCAATGCGGTTGAAGATCTATTTTTGATAAGTTAGTGACGTACATAATACGTATGTAAGTTCTATTTCATTTATGCCTAATAAGATGATTGCGTAAGAAATGAAGACTAATTTATTTTCTTCAAATATATTTTATTTATATATTTATTTTTTTCATTTGAACTGATGTGTAATTTATGCCTACTAAGATGCTTGCATAATAAAATATGCTTACTTTATACTCTTTAAATTAATTTAATTTTTTATCCACTTCTTTTTCTAACCTTCGCCTACGTTATTTGTTTTAATATCAAATTTTTTTAATTTAAAATATTGTACGTATTTTAAAATTCAACAAAAGACAACATAAACGTTTCATTTTTCCCAAAACAAAAGCTTATACATTTACCTTTACCTTTGAAAACAAAAATAGATTTTAGGTACAAAAAAAATAAATCTTTTACTTTATCTGTCTGGCTTTCAAATTAGAAAAAAATGCCAACATTGGTATTACAATTCCCTTGAGAACTGATAATATACTCGTACTGTGTATTTTCTTATTTTTGTTGAAATCACTGTGAAATAGAAAAACAAAAGTGTTGAGGGTTGGAACGTAACAATCAAAAGTCACAAATTACGATGTGCCTACAAGGGTGGAGAGAATTCACTGAATAAATATCAACCACCTTCATTTATGTTTGTCCATCAAGACAATAAAATTCACGCAATGGAATGAAAGAACGACATAAAAATGTAACTCACATTACTGTATAATGTTTAAGCATGTTATTAAGTTGTTGTTGTCATTTTACCTTTGTTTCAAAAGACTGATGACATATTGACATACATACACTCAGAGAACTATTAAATAGCTGGATTTTGATATAACCTTTAATGTTGCATGCAAAGAGGTATTTGCATAATTAGCCAAAAAAAATTTCCTGGGACATACGAATTGTCATCTATGAACGATTCTTAAATGTCGGAAGTGCAAAAGAATGTCGGAAAATCGATACTTTTTCCACCGATTTTTTTTTACTTTTTTCATTCATAGATACCAAACCGCTCCTCCATGTAATTTAATGCCAAATTTTACTGACTAATGCATACAAGTTATTTAGTAAAATTTGATCTAAAAATCACTGAAATTTGGAATGTGTGACGGAATTTGGTTTAGAAATAAAGTTGCGAAATTATATTATTATATTGAAATCAGTTCAGAATTAAATATAGCTTCCATATACATTCCCAAGATTTCAAGTGCTGAAATATAGAAATGTTAAAATCAATTTTGTGTAAGGCTTTTTATCGAATCACTTTATAACTAAGGTTTAATATAGTTTTGAGTGAAATTCATTAAAATATGCAAAAAAAGTCACAACCATAATGTATGAATATACATTAGGCCGAAAAAATTTGTATTGTTTTTATACCCTACACCACACTGTGGTAAGGCGTATTATGTCTTTGTGCATTTGTATGTAACATACAAAAGGAAACGGAGAAGGCCCACATTTCCTTTTGGGGATATACATATAATCACTTTCTGAGTCGATTTATGCATGTCCGTCCGTCTGTCCATGTATTTTTGTTCGCAACGTACAGGTCGCATTTTTTGTCCGATTCAGCGGAAAATTGGGTAATATAATTTTTTACCCATAGGAAGAACGCTATTTCTTTTGGTGAAAATCGGTTCAGATTTGGATATAGCTCCCATATGTATTTTCGACTGATTTGACGTATTTGCTGCACAAACACGCTACATACCTCCGATTTTGATGAAATTTGGAATCTGTGACTAAATTCGGTCTGAAAATAAATGTGCCAAATTACATGGAAATCGGTTCAGATTTGGATATAGCTCCCATATATATTTTCCCGCGATCTTTCAAATTTTGATGAAATTTGGAATGTGTGGCGGAATTTTTTCTAATATAATAAGCAGGGTTTCCGAGTCGGAGTATACGAGTCGGAGTCGAGCAATTTTGCTGAAGTCGGAGTCTGAGTCGAAAAAAATAACTCGACTTCGACTCCGGGAAAAAATTTTCCCACGTTATATATAGCATTAAATATAGCATTAAATTTGGAACAAGAGCTTTTTTAAAAATCATTATTTATTTTAAAAGAAAGGTATAAGAAAATATATATGCAAATTATATATGATACTAAGTTAAAGAATAATTCACAGGATATTTACTATACTTTGAAGTGTAGACTATTCATCCCTATTTTGTTGATCCAATTGATTCGTTAAATTTTTGCAAACAAAAGTTCTATGACAATCGAATTAAGATTGTACCTTTAATTTCTTTCGTCAGAAGTCTTACTGGTCTTTTCACAAAGGTCTATTGGTATTCTCAACTTGAGAAGTCATCCTTGTCTTCTATTAAAGACATTGTGGTCTATATGGGATATCTTACTGAATACCCTCTGACACAAAATGGAAGTTAGGATCTGGGGGAGGAAAATTACTTTTGGGAATGAAAGCCCCAATTGAGAACCCCAAAGGATCCCATAGCTGAAATTTCTGAGTCATGACATAATGAATTCTTTGATTGACCCCCATTAATCATTCAAAAAATAGATTTATATCTCTGTTTGGAGATATAGTTTCTTAATTTTTAGATAACATGTTTTCATAATTTTTAGATAACATCAGTTAAATAGAATGAGCAATATGCTGTCCTTCTAGCTCAGTTTCTTCCATGTCCTTTTTGTTCTTGAACTCAAAAAGTAAAACAAAATTAAATGTTCTCCAAAAATTTTCCATCGAAAATTATATGTAGGTTTCCCAAATCCAAGAAATCGACATTGTCACGTTTTCATTGTCCTTTATCAGTTTTACCCGTTACTTTCTCAAAAAAAAAAAAATAATAATAAAATATAATAAAATAAAATAAAATCGTATGTTTATGTATTTCGGTAAATTTCGAAATATATATCAAATTCGGATGGTTACGCTTCTGAATAAGGCATCATAAATTCGTTGTTGGTTAACAACAGTTTCATCCCGCTATAACTCAGAAGTCTGACAAACGGTGAATCTTTCTTCTAGGATTTATTATATACTCAATGAGGGCTTTAGATCTAGGCATTCAAATGACTGGATCTGTCCGCCAGGAAAAGATATAGTTCATGTGTATCCGAGTTTTCTACACAATCAATAGCATATACGAAATTCAATGAAATATATAATCACAGAGTTTTCATGAGAAATGATCGGGTAAAAATGATAAAGAACGATGAAAACATGACAATATCGATTTCTTGTCCTAGTACTCGTAGACCGACCCTACATAAAATTTTCCTAGCAACATTTTTGTAGAATATTTTAATGCACGAAATCTCATCGTGTGCTAATTTTTCATTTCCAGAAAACATTCATCTGGCTACGTGCTGTGTGGTGTACACAATATATCTCAAATATTTCAATAAAATTATCCACTCGACGTCAAAGTTCAAAATGTGATCGCTGAATTTAAGTTAAGGGGTGATCTCTGCATATAAATTTCTGAAAAAGTAGAAAGTATAAATAGCATAGAATATGTGGTCAAATTTTTAAGTCGATGGGAACAATATTGCCTTAGTAGAGCATTGGATGGGAACAATTTATTTTATTTTGTATGCAGCATATAAACTGTACTTTTCTCGAAATCGGCCACAAAATTATATGACAATTGGTTTCTTAGTTTTTGAGATAGAGTTGGCACCGCAAAATGCTTTAATAAAAACAGGGTTTCGTAGACGACCTCAAAACCTCGTAATATTTTTCTCTTTCAGATGAAGAAAAAAATCTGCCAAAAATTCACGTAGTTTTCTCGGAATAAATGGCTTTTATTGAGCTTTCCAACTGAGGGTCTCTTTTTAAGGCTAAGCACACTAAAATGTTGCCTTATATCCAGTTTGAAACTTGGTCATGAATTGCTTATAATTTTTATTGCATGTAGTCCTTATGATTTTCTCACGCGGAAGAATTCAGTCCAGAATATACTCGTGCAAAAAAGGAAAACCGACTAAAAATTTCTAACTTTGCTATTTTTCAATGTAAAATTCGCCTGAAACAATGTTGATATGTTCGAATGCATTCGAACGAATGCCCTTTCTAATGAATATGTAAGGAAAAATTAACACATTAGCCGATATAGGCCAAAATATAGGAAAAAGTTACAAATGTTTGCACATTTTTAGTGGTATAGGAATTCACTCATTGAGTCGACCCGGAGTCGTGAAAAAACTCGCCTCCGAAAACCTGGTGTTAACATATTCCGATTTTGCTCAACTTTGACACTCCTAAAATCTAACAAAACTAAACACTATAGGTGTTGCCGCATAAAAAATACGACATAGATTTTTTTAAATCACCCTAATGTACATAAGAGTGACACATTTCAAAAAATCCAGTTTCGAGAAAAACGCGTTTTAAGTTGACGATTGAAATTTGACTTCCCAACATAAAAAGATTATTATCAAAACTAAAAGAAGTACTTTGACCATGTTTTGCAAACAGCTAGCCTGATATCACTGCTTTCTGTGCAAGATCAAGCATGATTTTAAGTGTTTTAGTTCTTCATAAACTCAAAAAACATTTTTGTTGAATTATGCCAAACTCTTAGTAAATGAGCTGCAACTCATTGAGTTTTAGAGATATCGACATGAAAATTTGACGCAAGACAAAATAGAAATTGCTAACTCAGAAAACGCATTTTTTTAATTATGCCACTCTTTGAGTAAATGAGCGATATGTCCACCGCTATATGCAAGCTACTCCAAAAACACTTCAAGCCTTAAATTCCGAATTTAAATTTAATTATTATTTTAATTTAATTAATGCCATGATTCAAGAGGTAGAAAGATGAATACAATACACAACAATACTTATAAACAGGGACGTACGCAGGGGGCCCGGACCCTCCCGAAATGGTTTGGTCGAACAAAATTTGTTAAGCTACTACAACAAATTATTACATTTTTTTCTCAGAATTTTTTTATTTTTTATGTTTGAAGATTTCAAATGGAAACCTATATTTTTCTGAAGTTTCTGAATAGAAACTGTACATCATTAACAAGTTTTGTAAGAAAATATTGTAAATTTTTTATTTATATGCTCTTTGTAATGAATATACTCCATGTATGTTATGTCATATTCATTAAGTCCATGAAAAAATGTCTATTGGATAAAATGTATGGAGACTCCTTCTTGGACTACATCTTGAAGCCAATTAGATATTTATTCCATTGACCTCGCCAAAATTTGCTGCTAAATCGTGTGAGAAAATAATGAAGAAAAATGAATTTTTGTGCGTCACTTGATTTTTTACCTTATAATGAACAATGCATAACTGTAGCCTCAGCCTTTAGAAATAATGGTTTTACCTGTATCTCTGGTTGTCTGGCAGGCTGGAGCTCGTGAAGGCAGGCTGGATTTGATGATGATTTCGTCCATGTTTTGGATCTCGTAATATGTTGTCCAATTAAATTTAAGTCATATCGGTATCTCTGCCATAAATTTAAATTTGTTTCGCTAAAATGTTGCGTCTCTCGAAGGGTGTAATCGATTCGGTCTATACTTTGCACATCGCAATATTTCTTCCAAACATAAATAGAACCTAATATGGAATATATCGGACTACTCCTTCAAATATCTTAAAATTACTTCCAAAATTACATCAAGTTCCAAGAGAATATGTATGGACAACACCTTCGGGTACCTCCCTCACTCAAGTTCAACATAACTGCAGTTTAAAGACAGTTCGAAAATCTTTTGGACATTTATACCCTCGAAATATTCGTCGGAGCATAAAATTCTATGTCGATTTAACCATGTCCGTCCGTCCGTTCGTCTGTCTGTTGAAATCAAGATACAGCTCGCAATTTTAAAGATAAAAAGTCAATATTTGGTACAGAAGTTTTTATTACTTGCAGGATGCTTGGTATTGAAAATGGGATATATCGGTCCACGTTTTGATATAGCCCCCATTGATCGGTACCTCCCGATTTTCGGTATTTTTAAGGTTTTAGCTTCATTATTCTAACAAAATGGCTGAAATTTGTTAATTAGTCTTCGCTGAGGATATAAAACGTTCCATATAAAATTTGTTGGTATAGGTCCACGCCTTAATATAGTCTCCATAGAACGGTACCTCCCGATATTCGGTATTTTGAAGGTTTTAGCTTCATTATCCCACCAAAATGGTTGAAATTTGTTAATTAGTCTTCGCTGAGGATATAAAACGTTCGATATAAAATTTGTTGGTAAAGGTCCACGCCTTAATATAGTCTCCATAGAACGGTACCTCCCGATATTCGGTATTTTGAAGGTTTTAGCTTCATTATCCCACCAAAATGGTTGAAATTTGGAATTTAGATATCGTTGGGCGTATAAAACTTTCCACCTGAAATTAGATGGAATAAGTCCACGCATTCATATAGTCCCCATAGAACGGTATCTCCCGATATTCGGTATTTTGAAGGTTTTAGCTTCATTATCCCACAAAAATGGTTGAAATTTGTTAATTAGTCTTCGCTGAGGATATAAAACGTTCCATATAAAATTTGTTGGTATAGGTCCACGCCTTAATATAGTCTCCATAGAACGGTACCTCCCGATATTCGGTATTTTGAAGGTTTTAGCTTTATTATCCCTCCAAAATGGTTGAAATTTGGTATTTAGATATCGTTGCGAGTATAAAACTTTCCACCTGAAATTTGATGGAATAAGTCCACGCATTCATATAGTCCCCATAGAACGTCACCTCCCGATATTCGGTATTTTGGAGGTTTTAGCTTCATTATCCCATCAAAATTGTTGAAATTTGGTAATTAGTCTTCGTTGAAGATATAAAACGTTCCATCTAATATTGTTTGGTATATGTCCACGCCTTAATATAGCCCCCATAGAACGGTACTTTCCGATATTCGGTATTTTGGAGGTTTTAGCTTCATATCCCATCAAAATTGTTGAAATTTGGTATTTAGATATCGTTGCGAGTATAAAACTTTCCACCTGAAATTTGATGGAATAAGTCCACGCATTCATATAGTCCCCATAGAACGGTACCACCCGATATTCGGTATTTTGGAGGTTTTAGCTTCATTATCCCATCAAAATGGTTGAAATTTGGTAATTAGTCTTCGTTGAAGATATAAAACGTTCCATCTAATATTGGTTGGTATAGGTCCACGCCTTAATATAGCCCCCATAGAACGGTACCTTCCGATATTCGGTATTTTGGAGGTTTTAGCTTCATTATCCCATCAAAATTGTTGAAATTTGGTAATTAGTCTTCGTTGAAGATATAAAACGTTCCATCTTAAATTTGTTGTTATAGGTCCATGCCTTAATATAGTCTCCATAGAACGGTACCTCCCGATATTCGGTATTTTGAAGGTTTTAGCTTCTGTATCGCACCAAAATGGTTGAAATTTGTTAATTCGTCTTCGTTGAGGATATAAAAAATCGTTCCACCTGACATTTTTTGGTATAGGTCCACGCCTTCATGTAGCCCCCTTAGAACGGTACCTCCCGATATTCGGTATTTTGAAGGTTTTAGCTTCATTATCCCGCCAAAATGGTTGAAATCTGTTAATGTCTTCGTTGATTGGTAATTAGGTGGAGCTAAGTACTTTCGTAGATGAAAGGAAACTAATTATTCCATTCTCTTTCAATTTAATTTTGGTGGAGGGTATAAAAAGTTCGGTCCGGCCGAACTTAACGTTTTTTTACTTGTTAAATAATAACTATTTCCAAAATGGACTATGTAACTCCATTTCTACAGGTTCCGTCTCCGAAAAAAATGTTAATATTTCTACTCTTTTATCTAAATTAAATTTATTTGCAAAACGTTTGCATTTATTCGAAACGTCCGCAATCGTAAAGAAAAATATCCCAAAAGTTTCGATATTTTTATTGGCAAGTTTGTTCGTCCAAAAAGGCCACAACACTCTAAAAACTACCCGAATACATATTTTTGGGGAAATATTTTGTTATGTAGCCGGTATTCGATCTGTTCATAGTCGCAAATTCACTCCGACTTAAAGCATTTTTTCAGAATTTGGATAATAGTTTGTCGATTGGTTGAGATAGACCATGCTTTGGCAAAGCCCAAACATGAGTTTTGTAGTCCCAAACAGTACTGCAAGAAGGATTCCGAGTCTATGAGTCGTAGTCTGTATCGTCTGGTTTTAAATGTTTGAAGTTTTTAATTGGCTTGCACAGACCCCATCTCTTCTGGTAATGAAGTAAAGTTGTAAAGATTATTGTATTCATCGGTTACCGACACACTACCTGGATATAAAAGTCTAATCTGCACTCAAGGTTTCGAGTTATATTTTTTTTGGAATTACTTAATTCATGGAAGTCGCGTTATGTTCGAGTCGAACTGTGCCCTGCAACACATTAAACCCCTGTATAACTCTACTCGAACTACTTGCGAATAGTATTATATATTATTATATTATAACCGATGTTCTTAAAAATTAGGCTAAGATCTTCGAAAAACTGAAAATCTTGCTACAGCAAAAACAATGGCAATTCTTTGCGGTTTTAAAATTCTGCGATATACCATAGCGTGGACATATATGATTAAAAACTTTAAAATGCTGAAAACGGGGCCTAAATTTTAAATGACGACTATACCGAACATGGCGACTATATACTACTCTGTAAATATGTATTTAAAATTGTATCCTAAATATTGTGAACTCTCTCTATTGAATTTTTATTCTTACTTTGTAGCGTTGGAAGGGAAACATTTATTGTGTTTTTTATGTAGCTTAGAAACTAAAAACGTGTTTTCCTCGAAGGGGCACTTTTGAATGCTGTGCCCATTGTAGCTCGAAAACGTGGGCTCTTCATATGTTTTTGTAGGTATTATACACTTACTATTTGTAGGGAAGTCAAGCTTAATCTCATATTTGCTGTTTTAAAATTAAAAAAAAATACACATAAATCTTGTGCTTAACAGAGAGACTAAAAAAACTATTGACGGATGCAAAAAAAATATACATTTTTATACCCTCCACCATAGGATGGGGGTATATTAAGTTTGTCACTACGTTTGTAACTACTCGAAATAATCATTGTAGACCCCACAAAGTATATATATTCTTGATCAGCGTGCAATTCTACATCGATATAGCCATGTCCGTCCGTCTGTCCGTCTGTGGAAATCACTCTAGCGTCCGAACGGATTGACGTAGGTTGATTAAATTTTGGGAAAATATGTTATATTTACGTAGGACTTTTGGTTTTGAAAGTGGGCTATGTAGGTCCACGCTTTCGTATAGCCCCCATACAAAATGACGCGTGACGCGTCGTCGTTTTAAGGAATTTTTAAGATATTTGGCCCATTTTACAACCGAATTGGTTGTAATTTGGTACTTTGTATCTCCAGAGGCCAAAAAATATTCCTACCAAAGTTGGGTTATATAGGTCCACGTTTTGGTATAGCCCCCATATAAGGCCCCATATAAAGTACGCGTCATTTCAATATATTTTGAATGTATTAGACCCATTTGACCACAGAATTGGTTGTAATTTGGTATTTTGTGTCTTCATAGGCCAGAAAAGATTCCTACCAAAGTTGGGTTATATAGGTCCACGTTTTGGTATAGCCCCCACATAAGGCCCCTTATAAAGTACGCGTCATTTTAATATATTTTGAATGTATTAGACCCATTTGACCACAGAATTGGTTGTAATTTGGTATTTTGTGTCTTCATAGGCCAGAAAAGATTCCTACCAAAGTTGGGTTATATAGGTCCACGTTTTGGTATAGCCCCCACATAAGGCCCCTTATAAAGTACGCGTCATTTTAATATATTTTGAATGTATTAGACCCATTTGACCACAGAATTGGTTGTAATTTGGTATTTTGTGTCTTCATAGGCCAGAAAAGATTCCTACCAAAGTTGGGTTATATAGGTCCACGTTTTGGTATAGCCCCCACATAAGGCCCCTTATAAAGTACGCGTCATTTTAATATATGTATTTTGAATGTATTAGACCCACTTAACCAAAGAATCGGTTGTAAATTTGTATGTTGTGTTTCTAGAGGCTAAGAAACATTTCTACCATAAAATGTTTATATAGGTCCACGTGTTGATATAGCCCCCATAATACAATATCTCCCGATTTTCGATATTTTGAACGTTTTAGCCTCATTATCACACCGAGATGGCAGAAATTTGGTATTTAGTCTTCTTTAGACGTATAAAACTTTCCAGCAGAAATTTGTAGGTATAGGTCCACGCCACCATATAGCCCCCATAGAACGGTACCTTCCGAATTTCGGTATTTTGAAGGTTGTGGCCACGTTAATCCACCGAAATGGCTGAAATTTGTGGTGGAGGGTATAAAAAGTTCGGCCCGACCGAACTTAACGCTTTTCTTACTTGTTTCTTGTTTGTTTTGTTTTAGTTGAACATTCAATCATATGATTGCTTAAGTCTGGAGTATTCCGCTATTAACTTAACTTCATCATTACCTTTCTATACAGAGAGTAATGTTTACAAAACGCACTGTCAGCCTGCAAAATTTACTGATCGCTACCAATATCATGATTTTGTTCTGGTGTTTTTTTTTTTTTTTTTGGGAAAGCCGAAATGTAAGCATCATTCTCATTAACATTGAAAAGCCAAATGATAATTCCCTTCGCCGGGACGAAATCATGATATTGGTAGCGATCAATAAATTTTGCAGGCTGTCAGTGCGTTTTGTAAACCTTATTCTCTGTATTGAAAGGTAATGATGAAGTTAAGCCAATGGGGGAATACTCCTGACTTAAGCAGTCATATGGAGAAAAACAAAAATTTTTTACAATCGATGAATCCGAGTTTCGCCCTTTCAGAATTCGCGAACTGTTAACATATTCTATATAGTATGATATACATTCTTTAAACTGAAGTGTTTTAGGAGGAATCCCATAAGGTCGACCATTAAAATTAATTTACGTGGATGCTGTGTTGGCATCAATGTAGAAAAATAGGTAAAAATGGGTTGAAGCCAACAAGTTTTTTTATGCTCCCTTCCGATTTTAGGCTTAACCTTACATTTTATAGACATATGCCCAAAGAAAGACTCAAAGAATACTTCATGGGCAATATGATACTAGTGTATCATTTTTCGATATATCCACTGCATCCACCTAAAATTGATGCTGACATTTTGAAGCCGGAATTTCGGGGTTTTTTGAATTGTTTTAATAATTCGGACGCGCAACAAGATAATATTCAAAACTCACATTAGGATTATAAAACTCGTGATTCTACGTCGTTTAATGCATATCTCATTAGTGTGCTCCTTACAGCATCCTAGTAATTGGAGTCTAAAGGCCAATATTTGATGCGTGATTTTTTTTAAAAAACCTATTTTTTGCGTATAAAATTTACAAGTGCCATTCAATTTCCTTTGTACCCCGCGTGAATTTAGTTTTTTTACGCGACGGATTTAATGAGACCTTCCGCGATCGAATCCATCCACTAAAACCGCGGATATAGATACCCTAAAAATAGGAAAAGCAGCAAAAAATTATTTCGACAAATCCGCGTACTAAACCGCGATTTTCTTGAATTTTTTTTTTTACGTAAATGGAATCCTTTATACGCGATTATAATATTTGCGAAAACGCGTGTCATAAATTACAGAGATTCGCGTGTACTATGGGTTTTTCACCAAAAATAGAATGTGGAGGCACATCCGTGGTTCTTGAAGAATCTAATTAAAATTGGTATATTTGGACGTATTTTTGATAGGCGCTGACGAAACCGGATGCGCATCAACATCGTATGCACATTGCGCGACTTTTACCAACTTTAAGGTTTTTTGCAGTGTATGATGCAACTGGTGGCACACAATGGCCCCTGAGTGAAACATCGAAATATGCATAAATTTTGACAGAGATTGATTCGCTGTATCCAAAAACGGATGCGCATCAACCGACTTTAACTAATTCGCGAATAGCAGGCTTTTTAATTATAATATTAATTGAATAATTGTAATTTCAATATTACTCTTAATTTCCTACCCTTATAAGTTATCACAGTAATCAGTTAAACTCTCGCGATGGTAAACCATATGTTTTGATGAAGTTTTAACTGTATACATTCATTATTCTATGGGATTTTAGCAAAATAGTTGGAGAACTCCCAAATATTTTTTTCTAATTTTTAGAATCAAACCAAAAAAATATTTGCAACAATATTTTCCAACAATAAGTTTTTCTCTTTTGTTGTTGCTATAATATGCAATTTACGTACCCAATCTCTATAAATTTGGTATCATATTTTTCTACGCATTGTCTAGATTCCGCATATATTCTTTAATTTATTTTTTGAGGGTTTGTACGGATTCTGGGACAGTATAATTTGGATTTACTTCAACATTTTTTTATTATTTGTTGACTTTCCGCGAAAATAATAATAAATTTAATAACTATTTAAACATCTACGAATAGATATGGACTGCTGTTAACGATTTATGCATACATTTTCTCATAACAACAAAAAAGATATTTTTAAATATTTTATCTTTATATGAGAATAAAAACCGCTATAACTTTTGCGCGCATTGGCCAATTTCGTGAACGCGAGCAGATTTGAAACCGGATTTTTTTCCTTTACCTCTGTACCAAAAATCGTAGATGTGCTCGTAAAAAAAAATTTTAATTTTTTTTCAAATGGAATTGTAAAGGAATTTTGTTATTCGCCATATACATTTTTTCGCTAAAATCGAAATTTCGACTTTAACAGTTAATATCTTTTTTATGGAAAATTTTAATTCCGTTGCGCTAATGGACAAGGTACCGCAAACTGCTTTAGTAAGAACAATGTTTTGCGAGCATTTGTCACAAAACTAAGCAAGATTTTCAATAGAAAAATTCAGAAGGTTGCTTAAGTTGTGACTTTTCAGATGAAAAAAAAAAAATCGTCTAAAAAGTTTGGTAGATTACTATTAAAAAAAAATTATGAAAAATGTTTTTTTATACCCTACACCACTATGTGGGGAGGGTATTATAAGTTGGTTTTGGCCAAAAAGTTTGTAACGCATCGAAATAATGGTCGTAGACCCATACTTATATATATCAAAATGAATGTCTCGACGAGCTGAGTCGATCTGGCTATGTGTGTCCGTCCGTCAGTCCGTCCGTCCGTCCGTCTGTCCGTCTGTCCATCTAAACCTTGTAATCACGCTACAGGCCGCAATTTTGATCGGATCGTCACGAAATTTTGGATGTTGATGGGGGTCCAGGAGGGGAAGAAGCCTATTGATTTTGGTGATGGTCGGATAATATTTAGGGGTCGGAAAGGGCAAAAAACTTAGGTGGATAAAAAGACAACGTTTTTTTCCAAAGCCAATATCTCAGCTTCTATATGGGGTATACCAAAAGCAAAACCTGACAATGAAAGCAGAAAATATCACCTTTCTAATGATGTAAAGTAGGTGCTTGTAGGTGATCAAACAACGAAGATATCGCAATAGTAGCAAATAAAACCCCAATTTTCATTTTTGCGATTTTAATTATATTGACAAATATCACAGCTTTGGTTGAAAATTTTCCAAAAGCAAAGACTGGCTATGAAAGTAGAAGATCCCGTCTTTACAATGATGCAAACTAGGTCGGCGTAGGTAACCAAATAACGGAGACATCGCAATAGTCGGTAATACATCCCATTTTTCTATTTTTTTGGAAATCACGCTACAGGTCGCAATTTTGATCGGATTGTCACGAAAATTTCAGGGTTAATGGGGGTCTCACAGATGAAGAAGCATATTGATTTTGATGATGGTCGGATAATATTTAGGGGTCAGAATGGGCAAACACTTATTTGGAGAAAAGTCAACATTTTATTTCAAAGCCAATATCTCTGTTTCTTTAAGAGGTATATCAAAATCAAAACCTGGAAAGGAAAGTAGAAAATATCACCTTTACAACGGTGTAAAGCAGGTTGTCGTAGGTGGTCAAATAGCAAAGATATGGCAATAGCCGATAATGCATCCCATTTTCCGATTTTTTTGTAATCACGCTACAGGTCGCAATTTTGATCGGATGGTCACGAAAGTTTAGGGGTTAATGGGGGTCCCACAGAGGAAGAAGCCTACTGATTTTAATGATGGTCGGATAATATTCAAGGGTCGGAATGGGCAAAAACTTATTTGGAGAAAAGGTCTACGTTTTATTTCAAAGCCAATATCTCTGTTTCTTTAAGAGGTATATCAAAAGCAAAACCTGGCAAGGAAAGTAGAAAATATCACCTTTACAACGATGTAAAGTAGGTTGTCGTAGCTGCTCAAACAACAGAGATATCGCAATAGTCGGTAATGCATCCCATTTTCCGATTTGTTTGTAATCACGCTACAGGTCGCAATTTTAATCGGATCGTCACGAATTTTTTGGGAGTTGATGCGGGTCCCACTTAGGAAGAAGCCTATTGATTTTGGTGATAGCCGGATAATATTTAAGGGTCGGAATGGGGAAAAACTCATTTGGAGATAAATTCAAAGTTTTATTCTTTGTGAATATATTGGCTTCTAGTAGGGGTATTCCAACGACAAAGCCTGTCAATGGAAGAAGAAAATATTACCTTTAAATTGGTGTAAAGCAGGTTGGCGAAGGTGGTCAAACAAGGGAGATACCACAATAGTCGGTAATGCATCCAATTCTTCCATTTTTTTTTTTTTTTTGCAATCAAGCTACAGGTCTTAATTTTGATCGGATGGTCACGAAATTTTGGTTGCTTATGGGGGTCCCAGAGACAAAGAGGCATATTATTTTTGGTGGTAGTTGGTTTATATTCCCCAAAAGAAATGTTTACCAGTGAAAAGCTTATGCGCAGGGGTGGTGGTGTAGGGTATCACATGGTCGGCCCCGTCCCGACTATAGCCTTTGCTCACTTGTTTTATACTAAATAGGTGACCATAACCCCTTAAAATAGCTTTACGTAACTCTACAAAACATTATAAATTTTCATGATTTTTGGTCAAGGTGGGCCCCTCGAAATGAAATCCTGCGTACGTCCCTGCTTATAACCTATAAGTATCCATTACGGTCGATTCATATCATGGTCGAGCTTTAAGAACGATAACGGTATTTTGTTTTAGTAGAGAAAAGATCTAAATTGGTTCCATAGTATACTGGGAAATCATGTTGGCATTAATTATAATTATAGCGAAAACTCTTCAATTTATATTCTCTCTATTGGAATTTTTACATAAATTACCTAGAAACGAACAGACAACATTTGGAAAGTTGCGTACAAATTCAAGATCCCAGGTTTTGAAATTCGACCATTTTAAAGCAATTCTCATTGTGTGTGTTTTTACTCCTTTGTTAAGGTTTAGGGTCGATCTTTTTTGTAATAAAATTATTAATGCTTTAGGAAGGATGTTTATGTTTTTTTCTTCACATTAACAATGGACTTTGTATTCATTTGTTTGTATGTGCGTTTGTTGTCTCTGTTTCCTAATTTCTTTTATATACAATTTATTTCTTTCCTTCTCGTATAATTATGTGTTTGTGTACTTTATTTCTTGTTATGGACTTACCTTATCTTGATGGTACCAGAAAATGTGAGTTGGTGGTTCTGTACTAAATTTTATTACGCATGTTAGATTAATTGTGCTTCCTTTATCGACATACAAATCGGGTCCGCCCAATATGGTTGCCGTTGGCACTACAATAGAAGTAATAAAATACAATGGAATATTTATTTAAGTACATCAGTATAAGCTCAATAAAAAGAAAACATACGCAGAATATCTATGGAAAGAAATGTATATGTTCGAAAAATACAGCAAATAATTACTTTAGTTGTAAGTATGTATACAAAATTATAATTATACAAAATTATATATGTATGGTTTCTAGAGCTTTATTTAATATTACATTATTTTTATATTTAATTTAATGAAATGTAAAAGTATATTTCTCAATTAATGAGAAAAGATTTGCAGCGATTCAAAGGAGCAAATCGAAATATGTATCGGACCCACATACATGTATCAACAATAACAACTTATTATGGTTAAAAATTTAAGCTAATTTTGTTCGTGCTGTAATAATATTTTCTTTAGAGTTGTTAAATTCGAAGTCAGTGTACGAGGTCTCATCAAAAAATAACCATTATTTAAATTTTTAAAAGTTTTTAGTTATTCATCAATAACTATCGTGTCCGCTTCAAAGTAATCCCTCTCAGATATAATACACTTACTCGAATGACAGCGTGGTTGAGGCATGGTGACGGTTTTGTGTTTGGCCAAAAACTCACGCACAAGCATCGATGTGTAAGCTGGTATCTTTTCATGGTGCAAAATCCATGACTGGGTTTTCCACAATTCTGTGTGTTTCTTACGAATACGACGTTGTGTTTGCTCAAAACTCATTAAAAAATAGTAAGAAATCGACCATGAAATATTCTGAACTTTTATTAAATAATTCATTTTATTTGGATATTTTTTTTTTGAGCACAGGATACCTCAAATACCTCATTTTAGCTAATTCGGTCAGTACCGTTATATAATGGCTTGACCACAACGTGGGCCAATGTGCAGAATTTTTGATAGAGAAATTTTTAACCACTGGGAAATATATATGCCTAAGACATCCAATGTTGTTATAAAAATGTAGATAAAAACCATACCAAAACATTGATCACTGCGAATCTCAAATGTTAAATCGATAATTTTTTGGTGAAGAAATTTCGTGACTGCAGGAAACTTTAAATGCCAAATTCAACCAAAAAATTTACCTAAAACCCTCAATATGTATACCGAAACCCGGGAAGTACCGTTATAAGGTTGCTACACCTAAACGTGGACCTATGTTGAGAATTTTTGGTGGAGAAGTCTCGGGACTATGGAGAATTTCCAATGTCAAGCCATGGGAAGTTTAATCAAAAAATGTAGATTAAACCCTCAAAATACCGAAATTTTACTAGATTTATTGATATATTTGGTGTATTTGTATTTTTAGTACATTTTTTTGTATACCTCTCATAGAACGGTACCTCCCGATTTTGGAAATTTTGATGATATAAACATAAAATTCGCGTGTTTTTAAAGAAAAGAATAAAAAACAAAATACTCTGTAATATCGCGATTTGATAACCAATTGGCCCAGAATGGTTAGATATTGTTTTTAAATTAGATTAAAACTATTAAAGTATATAATGCGTTACTGAACTTCATTGCATTTGGTGCGGAAACTTTTTTCGCGATAGAAAAAAATGTATTTAACAGTTTTGTTTTGAGACGCATCACTGCATTAATTTCCCTACCTCCACCCATGTCGTTGAAAGACGAACTTTTTCATTTTGTATTTTCTTATGTATATATTATGCTGTGATCAATTCCAAATAACATCTGATCTTATTTTTTATTTTAACAAGGTACATGAGAAATTAAAAAAACGAAGCGGAACTCGATGGATTTCCATACAAAACTCCTATTTTAATCAAAGAGATTACAAACGAGTAAAAAAGTATTAGTCGGCTTTGCCGAGAGAGATATACCCTCAGCCTATGTGAATTGAAACTTTCATCTACGGACATATCGAATGTATTTAGAGTATTTTCAGAATAAGTTTGGCTTTTTTTGACATTTGAACAAAAATGTGGAGTGGGATTTAAAATCAAAAGTGTTGTGGAGTAGGTACTTAATGGAAAGGACCGACATAGTCCATTATGGACGTGGATCTTATTTTGGGAGCCATATCTTTTCGATAGATAACACGACCACTAGTCATTTCAGTGGGTCTTCGTATAACTTTTGGACCAGTATGCGAGGAAGCAAGGACTTGTCCACGGAAAACATAATATCGCTGTAAACAGGACCGCAACGAACAGCATCGGTATACATTTCCAAAGGATCATCGAACAGACCTCAAAATGGACTTAGACAAAAATATTGAACTTTTGTGAGGGAGGTACCATAAGGAGAGGACCGATATGTGCCATTTTAGAATTTAAACTAAATTTTGACTAAATATTAAGTGGTCCGCCTTGCACTCAGAAGGTCTGCGGTTCGAATCCCAGGCCAAGCAACATCAAAATTTTCAACGGTGGCAATGTTAATGACTTTGCCCCATATTAATGACTTTCTACGGTTCTGAAGGAATTTAAATGCTCCTTATTAAAAATCATCAATATTAGTCAATTCATTGGTTAGGTCCCATACAAAAAGTTTTTAAATTTTTTATACCAACGCACAGTGTCCGATTTTCCAAAAAAACTGGCCAAAAATCGAAAAAAAATTAATAATTTACACAAAAAAGGGTCAGATATTGTTTATAGGATCCCAGTGCGTGTAGTTATGAAAAAATATATACATTTCTTGTTTAATAAGTGGGTATAAAAGCAGGTCGAAGTGACCCTATTTGGAATTTTTTTTCTTTTCAATATTTAAGTTTTTTATAAATCTATGATAATATGCAAAATAAACAAGAGTTATTAAATATTTTCTTTTTGTAATTGTAATGAAAGGTATGTGAAACGTATTTAAAATGTTCAGTGTCGCCAATGGATTATGCTTTCTTTAATAATTGATGTCCGTACTTGTTAATTTTTTTCAAGATCAATTATCACAATAATTTATGAAAATAGTTTTGAGTAAGATCGAGTTGGGCCGTGTAATTTATCATTTCATAAAAAAGGAAGGGTTTTTTACCAACTTCCATCGAAACATCCTGCACATATTTGCACTTTTTGTTTTTATGTGATATTTTGTCTTGCAGGTATGTACAGATTTTCTTTCATTCAGAATGTCAGAATATAGTATAGGGCCACTTTCTGGCGTTTTGGTATAAATTGGAGTTTTGGTATATTCTAATACCTATAGTAAAATTTTATGGCGAACAAATTTCTAGAATATTTTAATCTGATCCGATCACATTTTATAGGAGATTTTAAAGATTTGTTGAAAAAGGGACCAAAAGGACCCCTTTTATGACTCGCACGAGGGTTAATTTTTTTAAGACAAATATTCCTTGCATTCTTTTCAGTATAGTTACCAAATACATTATACACCTAAAGTGCAAGGAATCCAAGTGATCTCAACTCAAATATTTCCAAAACTGTAGAAATGGTGGAAGCTTGCAACCCTATTTTAGTTTCTTGTTTTTTTGGCAAAATTGATACCGATATTTCCTTGGTATGTAATGCAAATAGAGATTTCTTTTCTTTGGTAACCTATATTGAAATTTAGCAGAGAACATGAAGTACGCCCTTAACCCTAAAATGTGTTTATAATTTTGCATATTTCTGGAGTTTAGGTAAGGTATAGAGTTTTGGTGTATTCTAGGACCCATAGTAAAAATTGATGGCGAACAAATTTGTAGAATATTTTGATCCGATAAGATCACATTTTATAAGGGGAGGGACCAAAAAAACCCCTTAAATGACCGGCTGTGGGTTAAATAATATCAAAAATGTAATCAGCAGCCGGAAAAACATAAAAACCAAAGTTTAGGTCAAAATCTATTCATTTTTGAGTTTGGCCAGGTTTTTCGGAAAATCGGACACTGTGCAACGGCCATAATACAGAAAAAAGGAAAAAAATTATTCGAGAATGTTGTGTTACTATTCTATTTACTGCTATCGACAATATCGTAAAATTAAATAAAAAAAACATGGCGTTCCGTAATACTCGCAGGACGATGTTGACACCGAAAGGTGTTAGGCATACATATATACATACATGTATATATGCATGCCTTTAATTAATATACAGTACATAAGTATGTATGTGTCACTTTTCTAGTTCATGTTAATTATTCCCCTGAATAAACGTAAAAAGTTTATCGCTGGCAATATTCACTTTAACAACAATATTATTAACGAATTATCACATACTAACCTAGAAAAAGAACTAGTTTCACAACCATAAATAAATAATGGCACATAATTGGTAATAAGTTTCGCATAGTCAACATTCATTGGTGGTTTTGTGCAATAATTAATATTTGATTGCATGCATAGTAGGTACATATGTACATATTTTGTATTTATATACATCTATTTGTGCAATTAACCCAAATTAAATTGTAGTAAAAAGTAGCTATTGAACTCCAAAATTACGTAAGAAAATTGGCATTTCGGCAAGTACAAGTATGTTAAGGGGTCCTTCTGCCGACTGGGTTGAGTGTTTTTTACATAAGAACTCGATAGTGCGTAAATAATGTTAATGAACTACATTTCAAGATCTCTATACCAAATACTACTATATAGGGATGGTGTCATAAAATGGAGGGTATATATAATTAAATTTGTCATTGTGTTGGTAGCATATATTCGTCGGAAACCCTAATATATATGAAATCGAACACTTTTTCAAAAAGTGGTGGATTCTATGTGTCCAGAATTTATATTCATTATGACAAGCGCTACAACTTTGCCTCCATGAACAAATTAAAATTTTTCGCGGTTTAGAAGATATGCGCCTACCAAAATGCTCAATTTTGACTTAATTTTTCAAGGATATTTTTGATGTCCTTTTTATCCTGGAATGCAATAATTTATAATTTTTATATAAAGCCTATACTCTCCTCTTTAATATGACACCAATACCAGCATCATACTACGAGTACAAGTATTTAAAATATTTTTTTTTTGAAAAATGTTGACCTTTGAAATATGTTTGACCTCTAAAAGGTAGAGTTTCTGGTCGGCCTGGGATTTCCCGGGAATTTCCGAAATTTTTTGAACGGGATTTCCCGGGAAAATTTTTTGAAATTCCCGGGAATACGGGTATTTGTATTTTCATGTATAAGTCATATATTATTTGCCTTATAGTTATTTAATATTGGAAATATAGTAGAATGGCGATAATTCGTGCCCCGATTATTCGTAATTGCGGGCCCATTAAAAAATCGCTATAATTCGTATAAAATACATATGTATGTATTGGTCTTCTCGATAATTGGTGTTTTTTTTTTTTTTGGAATTCGAATATAAATAATTCTTAATTATACCCTGACTACGTTTGTAACTACTCGAAATAATCATTGTAAACCCCACAAACTATATATATATTCTTGATCAGCGTGCAATTCTACATCGATATAGCCATGTCCGTCCGTCTGTCCGTCTGTGGAAATCACTCTAGCGTCCGAACGGAGTAACGTAGGTGGATAAAATTTTGGGAAAATCTATTATATGTACGTAGGACTTTTGGTATTGAAAGCGGGCTAAGTAGGTCCACGCTTTCGTATAGCCCCCATACCAAATGACGCGTGACGCGTCGTCGTTTTAAGGAATTTTTAAGATATTTGTCCCATTTTTCCACCGAATTGGTAGTAATTTGGTATTTTTTGTCTCCAGAGGCCAAAAAACATTCCTGCCAAAGTTGGTTTATATAGGTCCACGTTTTGGTATAGCCCCCATATAACGCCCCATATAAAGTACGCGTCACTTTAATATATTTTGAATGTATTAGTCCCATTTGACAACAGAATCGGTTGTAACTTTGTATTTTGCATTTCTAGAGGCTAAGAAACATTTCTACCATAAAATGTTTATATAGCCCCCATAGGACGATATCTCTCGATTTTCGGTATTTTGAAGGTTTTGGCCTCATTATCACACCGAGATGGCTGAAATTTGGTATTTAGTCTTCATTTGGGGTATAAAACTTTCCCCCAGAAATTCGTAGGTATAGGTCTACGCCAGCTGTGATCCATTCGAATTATTGTTTGCAATATAAAACACTGTATAATGTGTATGTGTGTATAATGTTGGAAACCAGTAATAACAACGGTATGTACATATGTTTATGTAAGTACGACTCTATATCATTGGTGCCAACGTGTTGCCATTGTGAAGCCGTATACCGTGTAAAAATTCGTTATAAACGGATTTGTTATATGATCAACACGCATTTCGAATCATAAGAAGAACAATATAGTTGACTTTAAAAATATAATCGGACAGCACTCTTTGATATCAAGGAAGCTTTCCTAGGATAGTAGTTGGAAAAAGATGTTTTATATAACCTCCGCTAATTAGTCAGGAATAATATCTGTCACGTCTATGCCCCACGAATTCGAATTACCATAGTCCCGGGAATGAAAAAAAAGTCGGGAATTCCCAAACTCTACTAAAAGGTCAAAACGATGAGAAAACGAAACATTAAAAATGTCATTTTACTCCATTTTGCCTATATTTTCAAACGTATATAGTCCGGTTCAAGTGTAATTTTGGCTGTCGGACAGTGTAATCAAATGGCTACAGCTCGGGAATTATATGAATGGACATCCGAGCCGAGTGATATTCCAAATATTAAAATTATATTTTCTTTAAAAGATGATTATTTAAATACGAAAGAAGATTTTAGAACGGTACCTCCCGATTTAGTTATTTTGAAGGTTGTGGCAATAATATCCCATCAAAATGGCCGAAATTTAGTATTTGGTCTTTGTTGAGGGTAATAAACTTTCCACCAGCAATTTGTGGTATTGACATTCGTATTTATATAGCCCCCCATAGAACGGTATCCTCCGAGTTTCGGTATTTTGAAATTTAAAGCCATATTCTTTAACCGGAATAACTGAAATTGGTATTTAGCCTTCGCTAAAGTTACAAAGCATGTTTACAGGTACAACATATCCCTTGCAAGAATTAGACAGTGTTTTGTGTAGCCCGCATATAAGGGTGCCCCCATTTAACATTTTTTGAAGATCGTGTCTAAGATCTTTTTCTACCTTATTGATTGTTATTTGCACTTTAGTGTTCCCAGAAGATAGAAAACTTACTCGCAAAAAAATGGATAATCCGGTTTTTAGTCTAGTCGGTGTTTCCCAATTTTATTTATTTTGAGGGTCGTTTCTGTCATATTTTCGAACCGTGATTGCTGCAATTTAATACTATGTGTTGCCAGAGGATACAAAAGCTCCATTCGGAAAATTGTAAATATTGGCCCATGATTTAGAAAGAACAACCTGAAAAAAAAAATACTCCACCAATGTTCTGCTGTAATAAGAACCAAAAAAATTGTGTTATGTTGCCTTCGTTGTAATTCAACGACACATAACAGTGAAGATGGTTTGTATTGTTTTGCAAACACTTTCGTCGGGGTTGTAGGAGGTTGTCGAGGAAAAAATTCTCATTGAGGTTTTTTCTTTGGTCACGCTTATACTACTTCGAGCTGACGTTTGATGTTTGGGTATAAGACGTTTTTTTTTTGTTGAAGAATTTATAGAAAAATAACTTCGGTGGAGAATATCCACAAACAAGAAACAAGGGAACTGATGAGATTCTGTGGCGACAATAAAAAAAATCTTTCCTGCCTTACCCCTTGACGAAATGCCAAATTTTCTCCACTAATAAATTAGTTGCCTTAAATTATTAAAACAAGAAAAATGGGACAAAGGCAGACTATTTTGAAAAAAAAAAAAAAATTACAAACGGTATCCCAATAAAAAAACCCCACCAATGTTTCTAGTTTTCGCCAAATCTTTAAATCATACATGGCCATTGAAAAATGTAGTCCTATGTCCCACCTTTGTCACAGATTCAGTTTGAATTGTCGCTAATTCTGTCCATTATCTCTCTATCCCCTATAATAATTTTCCATTGTTCCCAACTTTAAAACTTATCATAGTAATACAATGTTTTTTTTTTTTCCAAACATACATTGAATAATTTCCCAGCAAAAATACTAATTACAAAACTACTTACTAAACAATTATTTATTTAATTTTTTGCCACTAACATAACCACCAATTATGCGCGAAATTTCGTTGTTAACATAGTGGGTGAGTAAGGCGTTTTGTAATGATGAGTAGTTTTGCTGGGCATGATGAGTTTTAAGGTTATTTATTTAGTAAAGGTTATTTATTTAGTATGCCGGGTGACGTAGGGGATGGAAGATACCAAGGAACGGTCCTGACCGGTTTTAACATGGCAAAGCCCAGGATTTATCTTGGTCCCTCTTTCATCCCAAGTGGACACTGACCTCCCCGTGGTGTCACCTGGGGAACTGCCTTTAACACCCGTTAAAGGTAGTGAGCTAACATGTGCCGCGCGTTCACCCATAAGAACGTTAAAAACTTGGGTTTGGGCGTCGGGTTAGTAACCCTCCCCTAGAAAAAACAGCCTACTATGAAAAAACGAAAGAAAAGAAAAACAAACCCCTCTAAAGTTGACGAACCCCGCAAACGTTTTAAGGACCATGATCTGCGAATCTGCACCTGGAATGTTCGCACTCTTTATAGAGAAGGTGCAGTCTTCGCATTGGCAGACGTACTTGAAAAGTACAAGACCGATATTACTGCCATACAGGAAATACGATGGATTGGGAAAGGCGTCACAACAACACCTAAAGGTGACGCACTGTATTATAGCTGCCATGACGTAAAGCATGAGTTTGGTTGTGGATTCGTAGTTAGTCGGAGACTAAAACATCTGGTATCCAGCTTCACCCCAGTGAATGAAAGACTTGCTGCAATTCGAATAAAAGCTAAATTCTTCAACATCAGCTTTATTTGCGCTCATGCTCCCACTGAAGAAAAGGACGAACAGACCAAAGATATATTTTACGAGTGCTTAGAAGAAACATATGACCGTTGCCCTGCCCATGACATTAAAATCATTCTAGGCGATTTTAATGCCAAAATTGGAAAGGAGAATATCTTTGGCCCAACAGTCGGGAAATTCAGTCTCCACAGTGAAACATCTGACAATGGTATGAGACTGATAGACTTTGCAGCTGCAAAAAACATGGTAGTTAGCAGTACCAGATTTAATCATCTCGATATTCATAAGGGCACCTGGCTGTCTCCAGATCAGAAAACAAGAAACCAAATTGATCATGTTGTGATAGATGGAAGACATTCATCGAGCGTGTTGGATGTACGATCGTTCCGAGGCGCAAACATTGATTCGGACCACTACCTTGTTGCAGCAAAGGTACGCACCCGCTTAAACGTAGCAAACAAAGTACGAGCAGACACAACACGAAAGTTAGACATCGGTAAGCTGCAATCACAACAGATAGCCACAGCATATTCCACTCAACTAGCCCAATTGCTTAATCAAAGCCCTCCTCATCCCGATAACATATCAGCGCAATGGCAAAGCATTGCCCACTCCATGCAAACAGCCGCAAAATCCATACTTGGATACCAGAGACCTCCACCAAGGAATCCATGGTATGATGAGGAGTGTCGTGCTGCCACCGAAGAGAAAAATGCGGCATATAAGGCTACTTTACAATCCGTAGCAACGCGTAGCGCACGAGAGAGATACAGGGAGAAAAGGAGAGAGGAGAAACGTCTTTTCCGCAGGAAAAAGAGAGAGATGGAAAAGCGGGAGTGTGAAAAAATCGAGATGTACAGGAGCCAGAATGAAGTCCGAAAATTCTACCAAAGAGTCAAGCATCAAACTGATGGCTTTGGTACAGGCACATCCTCCTGTAGAGACCAGCAAGGTAATTTGGTAACTGATACAGATAGTATACTCAGGATATGGAAAGAACATTTTTCAAATCTGTTGGTATCCAATAGCAGCGAAGAAGACGAAGATACCACAGTCCCAATCCCAGAAGATGGTATTGAATGTATACTGCCCAGCCAAGATGAGGTAAAGACAGCAATAAATCGGCTGAAGAATAATAAGGCAGCAGGGGCCGATGGCTTACCAGCCGAGCTGTTCAAAACCGGAGGCGACACGCTGATAAGGTGTATTCATCAGCTAGTTAGCACCATCTGGCAGGAAGAACGAGTACCCGACGATTGGAACCTGAGTATCCTGTGCCCCGTCCACAAGAAGGGAGATAAGACTGTATGCTCTAACTATAGGGGCATAAGTCTACTCCCTATTGCCTACAAGATCGTGTCAGGGATATTGTGCGAACGACTAAAGCCAATGGTCAACGAGATTATTGGACCATACCAATGCGGCTTTAGACCTGGCAAGTCCACCATTGACCAGATATTTACCCTGCGGCAAATCCTGGAGAAGACCCAAGAGATGCAGATCGACACCTACCACCTTTTTGTCGATTATAAAGCAGCCTTCGACAGTCCGCTGCGCTCAAAGGTATTCCAAGCCATGTCTGAATTTGGTATTCCCGCAAAGCTCATCCGGCTTTGTAAAATGACTTTAACTGACACGAGGTCCTCAGTTAAAATAGGAAAGAACCTCTCCGAAGAGTTTGGTACCAAAAGAGGTTTCAGACAAGGAGACAGCCTTTCGTGTGACCTCTTCAACATCCTGCTAGAAAAGGTTATACGAGAGGCAAACGTCAAAAGAAGTGGCACAATCTACACCAATAGTCACATGTTACTTGCTTATGCTGATGATATAGACATCATGGGTCGATCAGTAAAAGAAGTAACTGATACCTTTATAAAGGTCGAAGGAGAATCTGCTAAAGTGGGTCTGGCGGTAAACGGTGAGAAGACCAAGTTGATGGTGTCGACGCGCAATGCGTCCATTGAGCTCGGACCGACTGTGGAAGTTGGTTCCTATAATATTGAGGTAGTAAAAGACTTCGTCTACCTCGGCACCTCCGTCAACACAACAAACGACATCAGTTGTGAAATAAAAAGAAGAATTGTATTGGCCAACAGATGCTACTTTGGATTAAGTAAGCAGTTTAAAAACAAAGCCACATCTCGTCAAACAAAAATAACGCTCTACAAAACACTTATACTACCCGTGCTGATGTATGGCTCCGAAGCCTGGGTACTTGCGCAAGCAGACATGGCAGTGCTTGGTGTGTTTGAGAGAAAAATTCTTCGAAAGATCTACGGACCAATCTGCGTTGACGGTGAATATCGACGTCGCATGAACCACGAGCTGTATCTGCTATACAACGACATGAATATTGTTAAACGTATCGAGATGCAGCGATTGCGTTGGCTAGGCCATATCATAAGAATGAGCGATGATGAACCCGCTAAAAAGGCGTATGAATACATGCCACATGGCGGTGCACGCAGAATTGGCAGGCCAAGGAATAGATGGCGCAAACAAGTGGATGTTGAGATGAAAAGGCGCGGTATTCCAGAGAGCAAAGCAACAAATAGAGAGGAATGGAGATCTCTTCTTAGTTCGGCCTATAGAACAAATGTTCTGTAATGGGCCAGCTAAGTAAGTAAGTAAGTATTTAGTATGCCATTGTTGCTATTGGTAGTACATCCGCTCAGAGGTTTGTCAACACGTCCCTTAAAATCTCCATCTAAAATAAAACACACTTCATATATTTATTACTACTTCAAATACCAAGCTCTTGATAGACTCAATATTTCACAATTCTAGTCCCGTAGGTAGTAGTTGATAATAACACATTTTAAACTATTCTATTTTTGTGTTTTTTTTTTATTTAAATTATTTTTTTTCTTCTGGCCACTGACAGCAACCACTGTTTATTTGTTTGATTTCACACATATTTTTAGGTAAACAAACAAAATTTTGTTGTAATAATAATCAAATTGGACAAATATTGTTTTAATATAATAAAAATTTGATGTTGCGTGCCAGCAAACAATTGAAAGGTTGAAAAATCAAATATTTATAGAAATCTGTACGGATGTTTATAACTAAATTAATAATAAGTATGAAAAACAAACAAATAAATATAGCATACTGAAAAATTCCAATTTTGGTTTAGCATTAAACATAAACTTTTTAATAACTACAAAACTGACCCATTATAAAGTTAAATGTCCATATGTACATTAGGGCGACCCAAAACTTTTCTTTTTTTATTTGATCCAAAATCCTTATATATGAAAGTGTATGACGATTGGTTAACGATAACCCGTGCCCCTTGACCGATCTTTATTTCTATAGTAATTTGTAGACGACCAAAGGTGAATTTTCATGAAAATGCTCCGAAGTCCGCATTTATGGTCCAATTGATGAAAAAACTTTACCAGTGCATTGTTGTGGCTCAAAAACGAATCCTAAATAACATTTTTAAAAACAAAACAGAACCGATTTTGATATATACCTTACACAGACGCTGCGTTAATTTGCATTAAAAGCCTTAATTCAAATTAATTCGTACGTTATACGCATTCCTAGTGCATAAAACCAAACTGAATTTAGGTATTTCAATATGGCAGTACTGTAAAAGAGAGTCCATATGCATATTCATGCTCTGAGATACAATTTGCATTGCAAACAACAAAAAAAGAACAGGTGTTTACCAGCAATCAGCTGTTTCGTAAATGCAAAAACGGTCGTCTATCAGGGTAAAATTAAATACAGTAATAGCTCCGATATGCATATTTGGCCGATTTTTATACCCTCCTAAATTTTTCATTCTGTTTGTTACACATCGAAATATTCGTCGAAGACCCTATAAAGTATATGTATTCTTGATCAGCATAACATACGAAGCCGATATAACCATGTCCATCTGCCCGTCCGTCCATCTGTCTATTGGAGTATAGAAGCTTCTATTGCCCCTATAATGTTTGATATTGAAAATGAGCTACGTCAGAGCACGTTTTTACAGAGCTCCCATAGAATGGTACCTCCGATTTTCGCTAATTTGAAGGTTTTAGCCTCATTATCACACCAAAATGACTGAAATTTTGTATTTAGTTTTCGTTGTAGGTGTACAATTTTTCACCTGACATTTTTCGGTACATGTCGATTTTCGATATTTTGAAAATACTGAAATTTGGTATTTAGTATTCCGCGGGCGTATTCCACGTCTTCATGTAGCTCCCTAGAATTGTACCTGTGGATTTTCGATATTTTGAAGGTTGTGTCCTCAATATCTGAAATGACTGAAATTTGGTATTTAGTCTTCTTTTTCGGTATTGCTCCACGTCTTCATATTGACCTTATAAACAGTTCCTCCCAATTTTCGGTATTTTGAATATTTTGGCTCCACTATCCCACCGAAATTTGGGTGAAATTTGGCATTTGGTCTTTGTTGAGGGTATACAACTTCTCACAAGAAATTTGTCGGTACTGGTCCACGCCTTCATATAGCCCTCATAATATTGTGGGTTGTGAGAGGATAGAAAGGGCTATTCGGAAAATATAAATGCATGGTATGGAAAGAGCAACGATCACGCCCCTATACTATATTAAAATCCGATCCGATTTCACTAATTTTTGTAGGATTAGAAATACCAAAGAACTGGTAAAGTTTTGTCATCGATTAGGCCATAATTGCGGACTTTAGACAATTTTCTTGAAAATGCACATTTGGCCCCCATACATACCGTGGGCTGTCCTAATGTACATACATGTGTGCGGATTTATGTATATTGACTTTTGCATCAAATAAAACAAATTGATATGATTTGATGACCATTTACACACATTTGGCCAATACATGCAGAAATTACATTACATTTTTATATTAAAGTATTTAATTCGGTGCACTTCGCAACCACCACTTCGTCTATATATATTAGGGTTATGATCTTTTTACAACCTCATATCCCTGTATCATAGTATGATGAGTTTCTACATAAGAGTACATCAAATCTTAATTTGATTGGGCGAAAAACCTTCAAGCACAAAATGATTTTAAAATTTTATTCTATCAGAAGCAGATATATAATTGAAAATATTGCTTAGAGCCACATGACATAACCATATTGTCATAATATTTGTTGCTCACTAATTTTCTTTAATTCTTAGAATCATAATAGTCTTGTAAACGTAAATACATATAATTTTTTGCAAAAAAAAGAAAAGAAAAATGAAATTCAAATTTTTTAAGGTGTTTTTTTGTAATATTTGAATGGAATAAACTTAAATAAACTTAAACTTTAATCATTCGTGCAACAGGAAATAATTTTTGGGATTTTTTTTCATTTCGTACATTTTTTCAAAACAATATTTTTTTAAAATCGATTTGTGTGTGAACTTTTTTTATATTTCAGTGGAATAAACTTTATTTTAGGGATTAATAGGCAAAAGCTCATTCATTCGTGCTACAGGAAATAATTTTTGAGAAAAAATGTCGAAAAGTCATAACCCTAATATAATTATATATACATATGTTTCTCGCCTCTATCAAAAAGCATAGCAAAAATTAAACATAAAACTTCCGACATTTTAGTTGATTAATGTGGCTAAAACAAGCAAAAATCGTTCGAATGGATACTAAATATTAAATGTTAGCCATTTCTTTTACATAAAACTTTAGAAATACCGTAAATCGGAAGGTAACGTTTCTAATAAATCTCTGGGGAAATGTTTTGTAGCCCCAAAAAAGACTTAATACTAAATTTCAGCCATTTTGGTGCGATAATTAGGCTAAACCTTGAAAGTACCAAAAAACAAAGAAACAAATTTCTGTGGCAAAAGTATTGTAGCCCCAAAGAAGACTAAATACCAAATTTCAGCAATGATAATGTGGCTAATACCCTGAAATAAAACGAAACCCGTTCTAAATCAAAACGAGACAATTTTCTGGGAAAGAATAAAGAAAATTAAATAATAAATGGCGGCAGTTCTATGGGTGCCATATCAAATCGTGGAGCTGTATTGACAAATTTCAGGGGAAAAGTTCTGTGGCCCCAAAAAAGATTTAATGCTAATTTTCAGTCACATTGTTACGATACTGGGTAAAACTTTTAAAATACCATAAATTAGGCGGTACCGTTCTATAGGAATATATCAAAACGTGGACCGATATAACCCATTTTAAACACAAAGCTTTATAGGAGTAATAGGAAGTTCAATACCAAATTATATCGGACAGACCGTCATCGACATAGACATCGTTATATCGATTTAAAATTTAATACTAATCAAGAATAGATGGGGATTTCTGAGTGAAATCGGACACTTTTTCAAAACGTGCTTTTTGATTTCCTTAATTTTTTGCAGTGGTGATGCTGCAGCAAAAATATTTTAGTATACTTTCAGATTTTTTCACTAAATATTCTACCGATATCGTTTAGACACGAAATGTAGAATATTGTTCAAGCTATATGCTAAGAAATATGTACTCATAACTTCTTTAACGAAAAATACAATGAAAAAGGTTTTTTTTCTACACTGACCAATATTAAAGAAGTTATGAGTATTTCTTTGCACATAGTTCTTACAGAATTCGACTTTTTCAAGGCGCGATATCTCTAGAACCGTTAGTGAAAAAAATCTGAAAATACACTGAAATAATTTGCTGATGAGCAGCATTAACACGCCAAAAAATAATCGAAATCAAAACCAACTTCCTCAAAAAGTGTCCGATTTCACTCAGAAATTCTCATATACATATCTGTATATATAAAGTAAAATGTTTGTTCGAAATTTATGGACTCAAAAACCGCTGAACCGATCTAGCTGAAATTTTCAGGGTATATTGCTTCATCGCCTGAATGTAACATAGGCTATCAAAAGTTTTGGAATTCCGCTCTGATTCGGAGACATAGCATAAGAATCAGAGGTACCTCCAAAAAATGTAAATTTTGTATGCAAATATCTATAGAACGGTTACAGATACAGTCTTCAAATTTGGAATGTGTGACGGAATTTGGACTAGAAATAAATATGCCAAAATATTTCGAAATCGGTTCAGATTTGGATATAGCTCCCATATATATTTTCGTCCTATTTTAAGTATTTGATGCACCAAAATTATAGATTTTATTAAGAATAGCTGCTTGGGCCCATTGTTGGTAGTATTTGTTTTATCCAAATTGTGCGATTTGTAATTTTAGTTTTTATGAATATTGGAAATATATCAAATTTACACGCTAATTGTGAATGAATGAATGAATTTCTGTTTAACAATATATGGCCATACATGGCTTTTTGTGTTATAAATGAAGAATATTAAAAAGAAAGAAAAAGAAAAACGCTATAAATGTCCGATTTCAACTAAATGTTATATACATTTCCTCCGATTTCAAGTATTTCATGCACCAAAAAATAAATATGTCCGATTTCAATGAAATTTGGAAAGTGTAACCGAAACGCACCGGGTTCAGCTAGTCTTATATATAAAAGACAATGTGTGTATGTTTGTATGTTGCGCATAGATTCAAAAACGACTGAACTGTTCTTGAAAATTTCAGAGAATGTACAGGGAACACCCGTGGTGCAAATAGGCTATATATTTTTTTGAATTTCGTAGGGGGCGGGGTACCTCCCCCATGGCCTACTATTTTAAAAACGCTATCTTAGAACGCTCACTTTTCACTTTATATATCCAAAACTACTAAACAGATTTTCCCTGAACATTTCAGAGAATGTAAAAGGGTAAATATGTTTGTTGAATTGCGGAGGGGGCGGGTTAACTCCCCTATTTCCTATTTTTTAAAAGCGCCAATTTAGCAAAACTTACTAACGTTCCGGTAAGAAAATTAATTTGGGAGGCAATGATGATTGTGTCTCTGATCATAGGTACTCATTTGGAGCCTGATGACCTGACAACGCCCACTTTTTTAAATATGTTTTATATCCAAACTGTTAACCGATTTTCTTGAAAATTTCAGAGAGTGTATAGGGATGACCAGTGGTGAATATAAGTTATATATTTTGTTGAATTTCAGTGGGGCGGCGTATCTCCTTTGTCCCTAATTTTTAAAAACCGAACGTATCGGTCTGAAATGAATTTGCAATGGTGGTTGTGTCTCCCACCCTAGCACATTATTTGTGACCTAAAGACCCGACCCTGCCTTTATTAAATATGTCATATCTCAAAAATTTCCAAACCGATTCCCATGTCATTTTCAGTTTATGTACAGAGATGGGCCTTGGTGGAAATATGCTATATATTTGTATGAATTTGGGAGGAGCGGGGGTATTCCCTGTGACCTTTTTTAAATGAAGGATTTAAGAAGCAATTCACGTTTAAATTTCAGACAAACACTCCCAGATATACTTTTTCAGCAGATGGAATAAATGCGTACCTCAAGTCATCAGTTCTTTGGTGGTATGTTAAAATTGCATATCGACACCAACATTTCTGAAGATTTTTTATTTATAGTCACTTGCAGATGCCGACTAATTACCGATGCAAAAAAAAAAAACATAATTAGTTTCCTTTCGTGTATGAAGAAGGCTTAATATTAAATTTGAGCAATTTCGGTAAAACAATGTGAGGCACCGTTCTATGGGGGCTATTTCAAAACGTCGATCTATACCGACAAATTTCTGACGGAAAGTTTTTAGACTCAAAGAAGACTAAATACCAAATTTCCTATATTTCGGTAAGAGAATGTGGCTAAAACTTAAAAAATACCGCAAATCAAGAAGTACGCTTCTATGGGGATATAGGAAGACGTATGCTGATAATACTCTTCTGGAATATTTTATAACTCTTGGAAGACTAAATAACGAATTTCAGCCATTTCGGTTGAATATTGACGTCACAATCTTCAGTATTACGAAAATCGGGAGGTACCGTTCTAAGCGGGCTATATCGAAACGTGGACCTATACCGACGAATTTTAGTCGGAAATGGGGCAATATGAAAGCGTGGACCTGTACAGACAAATTTCTGGCGAACTGTTTTATATCACATTGAAGACTGAATACCAAATTTCAGCCATTTTGGTTGAATATTGAAACCACAACCTTCAAAATACGGAAAATCGCGAGGTACCATTCCATGGTGGCTATATGAAGGCGTGGACCTATATCGACTAATTTAAAGGGGAAGTTTGAGTACAACCAACGAAGTCTAAATACTAAATTGCAGCCATTTCGGTGGAATATTGAGGTCAGAACGTTCAAAATACCGAAAATCGGTAGGTACCGTTCTATGGGGGCTATATGAAGGCATGGACCGATACCGACAAAGTTCTGGGGGAAAGTTTTATACCACCAACGTAAACTAATCACCAAATTTCGGTGTGATAATAAAGCTAAAACCTTCAAAATACCGAAAATCGGGAGGTACCGTTCTATGAGGGCTATATGAAGGCGTGAACCGATACCGAAAAAATTCTGGGGGAAAGTTTTATACCCTTAAAGAAGACTACGTACCAAATTTCAGCCATTTTGGTAGGATAATGAAGCTAAAACCTTTAAAATACCGAAAATCGGGAGGTACCGTTCTATGGGGGCTATATCAAAACGTGGACCGATATATCCCATTTTCAATACCAACCATCCTGCAAGTAATAAAAACTTCTGTACCAAATATTGACTCTCTATCTTCAAAATTGCGAGCTGTATCTTGATTTCAACAGACAGACAGACGGACGGACGGACAGACGGACATGGTTAAATCGACATAGAATTTTATGCTGATCAATAACATATATACTTTATAGGGTCTCCGAAGAATATTTCGATGACAAATTTAATTGACTTAAGAAATGGTAACATAAAACAGTTTCAAGGGCCAGCGACGTGAACCGGGTCGGCTAGTACTTTATAGGTACTTTATGGTGAATGGCATTCACTGATATCAGCCATGGGCTAGATATCACAAGGCTAGAAAAGATTTATGTTCGCTAAACAAAGTATGCAGCGTCAAATCTATTCTGATGCATGACTGTACGACTTGAAGTTTTACTTAAGGGACAACTCGAAACTTTATGTATTTATCAACTTTTGACATCGCCAGAACGATTCTAGACTGGAACCCGCAAAAGGAGACTCACAAGAAACATAAAAATAGAACTGGAATCAGGCCATATAAAATTTTTACTCGTGTTTTTATGTAATTGTTGTAATTTTGAATACGTATGCAGCATTTGTTCAATCGTTGTTCACTTTCCTGTTTATTTAATTACAATTGCACGTAATTTATTCATTTTAGGTTTTAAAACTTGGCAAAGGAAATCAAAAACGACCTATTTCTAAAGTGTCGGACTTGACTTGGAATTGCTCATATGTAAGTAAACGACTTTCATATAATCGTAAGTCGATTGAAACTTATTGTGGATTGCTAAACTTAAAAAAAATTGTCTCTGCCTTTTTCCCTTTTGACTAATTTTATAATTAATTGTACACGCTATATTACCAGAAATACTTTAAGCCAGACGCCATATTAGTGGAGCGTTATTTTAATCAGTTAAAAAACAGCAAACACGACATTTAAGTGGGCAGTGCTGTAGCAAAAATAAGTCATTAAAAACACATTATCGACCATATTTTAATGATCATTTACATTGCTAACAATTCCAACAAAAGAGGGGGGGGGGGCAGACAACGGAATCACTGTAAATACGACTTAAATGGCATATACTACATGCAAAGAATTTTCAACTTTTTATTGGATGCATTTGCTTAGTAATCATATATTTACATTGGAGTTATGACTTTTTTACAACCTCGTAACCCTGTATCATATCTAGATGAGTTTTTACCTATGATTAGATAACATCTTAATTATAAGGTGATTCGATAAAAAACGTTCACACACAACGTCATTTTCTATATTTTTCTATATGAGCTCTTTTGACAAACTTTTGAAGTCACTATAAGCAGATTTATAACTGAAAATAAGCTTTGGAGCTACACGATATAAACAAAATGGCATAACCTTTTATTTCGCACTAAATTTATCATCATATCATCATTTTATATTATGTATAACTATATTTCATATATCATATCAATTTAAGGTAATTTCAATACTTAAATGGAATAAAATTTATTAAAATTCATTCTTTTTATTTCATAGCATTTACATTTTTTTTTTTAAATGGTTTGTATGTGTGAAGTTTAATATATAGTTGTATGAGTCATGCATAACTTTGATCGCACGATTACAGCAGTGGTTGCTTTGGGCAATGCTGATTGTAGGTTCATCTTTTTCCAGTGAGTCTTCAAGAATTTGTGAGCTTTTGGGTAGTCAAAGCTATATAGTCCATTAGAATCCTCAACGCTGAACAACTGACTGCTGAATCAATGATCAGCACTTGAGCAAGAATTGTGAAGTGACGGAAGATTTACTTCATGTCCGGTCTGCAGCCGCCTGTTTTCCTAATCTTAGTTTTACCATTTGTAAAGACTGTTTCCAATTGAGCGTATTTGATCAACCAATCCTACACAAAGAAGTACTCGTTGTTTGGTGACGAACATTTGCTGGAGTAACGTATTTTCCGCAGAAAAAGGAGAAAAAAGGAAAAGCGGGAGTGTGAAAAAATCGAGATGTATAGGAGCCAGAATAAAGCCCGAAAATTCTAACAAAGAGTGAAACATCAAACTGATGGCTGAAGAGTAATAGGGCTGCGGGAGTTACCAGCCGAGTTGTTCAAACCCGGATGCGACACGCTGATAAAATGTATGCATCAGCACCATTTGGCGGGAGAAATGGTTATTGTCTGATTGGAACGTGAGCATCCTATCCACAAGAAAGGAGATAAGACTGCGTGTTCAAACTATGTGAAGCGTATGTAGAGCTGTCAAACTATCGATATTCCCAACATTAGATATTTTCGATATTTCATTTCAAAAAATCGATAGCTATCAATACTATCGTTAATTTGTCTTCACCGCACAGTGGTTCAGAAATCGATTTTCCTGGCCAAAACCTCAATTTTTTGTTGTCACCGATTGTTAATTTCTATATGGGATTCCATAGTAAACATATTGAAACTAAGGATAGCAAAAAAATTAGATCAAAGTATTGGAAGATGTGAGCGTGGCGTGCTTCTAAGGATGAAAAAAATGTTTCCCAGTTTTGGAAAACACGTAATTTTTTCAAATTTCTACAGCTATCTCAGAACTATAACAGATACTACGTTCATTGTTAAGCAGGTAGGATTGTTGCCTTTAAGAGTGGTTTTAATAAATTGTCGTAGCCTTCACACGAAGTGAGCTATATTACATTTCCTCAGGTACTTAATTTTAGTGATATTCCAAGTTTAGTGGACTAGAACTTTTAGGGAACAGCTTGGAAAAAAGTTGCATTTTCACAGAATTATGCTCGAGAGTGTCCTCTTTCAGTCCATATATACTTTTGTACCCGTATTTTGTAACAGTAATTTTTCAATTTTGGAAAAAAATTAAATGTTTGGAAAAAATATTTGAAATTAAAAAAAAAACAAGTAAGCAAAGGTTATAGTCGGACTGGGCCGACCATGTGGTACCCTACACCACTGCCCCTGGGAATTAGCTTTCAGCAAATCAAAATTCCTTTATGGAACAAATAAGCTTATTGTAAGAAATGACTTTGTAGATTCTGCCACCTTATCACATTAAGCTTGGGACCTACAGTTTATAGCCGAGTCCGAACTGCGTGTCCAAAGACACCACTTTTAGTGAAGTTTTATATGGCTGAAATAACATAAGAAAAAATCAAAAACGCTCATATTATGATGCAAAATATGAAAAAAATCAAATTTTTTATTTTGACCTTGAATTCCACTGCAATCGCTAGACCGAATTTGGTGGCTTTTAACGCATTATGAATTTATCTCTATCCGATCAAAAGTTACAGAGTTTTGACCAGGAAAATCCGATTCTTAACCACTGTGCACCGTTACTTTGGAAACAAAAATGGCGGAAATGTATATGCTTTGTTGACATTTTGCACAAGTACTTTATACAAAAATAAAGGAGAAGAATCAATTGTTTTATTTAATAAAAAGACACAAACATAGAATTTACTTTTCCGAAAAATTTGTTGGGTACCACCGTGGTGCAATGGTATGCACGCCCGCCTTGCACGCAGAAGGTCGTGGGGCCAGGCAACATCAAAAATATTCAACGGTGGCAAAATACCCCTCAGTAATGTTGAAAAACTTCTCCACAAGTGGTGTCTTAAGACACGCCGTTCGGACTCGGCTATAAGCAGTAGGTCCCATATCATTGAGCTAAATATGAATCGGGGTGCACTCATTGATATGAGAGAAGTCTCCCTTGTCCCGTATGGGATGTTGTGGAAAAAAATTGTACGTGTGACTACGGACTTAATTTCTCACATCCACAAAATGGAAAACTCGCGTAATTTCTATTCATTTCAATAGATTTTACGTTAGTTGTTTTTAATCCTATCAAGTCAAACAACAATAAAACTTTACAGATTACTAATACAACTCGTGTTAATGTATGGTTCAGCAGGCTGGGTACTTGCGCAAGCAGATAGGTGATGCTGGGAGTGTTTGAGAGAAAAATTCTTCGGAAAATCTACGGGCTAATTTACGTTAACGGTGAAAATCGACACCGTATGATCGGCTCTACGAAGACATCAGTATAGTTAAACGTATCGAGATACTAGGATTTGATTGGCTAGGTCTTGTCATAAAAATGGGCCGTGTGGAAGGCAGGAAGAAGAGATCAAAAAGACAATATTCCAAATTCGAAAAGCCAAACAATACATGTAGATAAATGGACTCTTTTCAGACCAATTTTCTTAAAGTGCCAACTAAGTAAGTATCTACATATTAAAATAAAATTATCATTAATGTGGCATTTTGTATTCCAAGTGGTACATTTTTTGACAGAATTAGCTGTAATTTAGGTTTTGGAGAGCCCATGGTTGTTTGAACGACCATGGTTGTATCGATCACGTCAAAATTCGGAGAATGACTGCAAAATTTGTGTACCCATTTGTTAACGACTTTGATGTGCGAATGTTTTTTTTTTAAGCTTACTTTTTACTCACTGAGAACATCAAAAGGCAATCTGATATCAAAGAGATTATAGTCCTTCTTTAATATTTTCTTTTAAACTTTAACAACGAGCTTGTGCTAGGCTACTATATTATACAGTGAAATAACGTCAATAAAAATGAATAAATGATAGTAACATACAAATATGTATTTGGTATATTGTTTAAATATAACAACGTCCAAATTATTCGTAAACAAAATTAAAAAATATAAATACAAAATTAAAGAAATAAATACAAAATAATATAACAATATATAAATAATAACTAACCGGCAACAGTTTGTAAGGGTCCAAACATTCCAGCAAATTCATCATCTCCCGATTGATAGACACGATCATTTGTTATAATAAATGATTCATCATTGTAGAATTGTTGCATCATGTCATTCTGTTCTGAATCTAAAGTGTCTAAATAAAAAAGGGAAAATAAAGCAAAAGAAAAAAAAAAACAAAATAAAAATATTAGATATTATAATTTTATTAAATAAAGAAATGCATAATAAAAATAAAACAAGTTAAAATTAATATTTAAAAATTGAATTGAATAAAACAAAATAATTAAAAGCTAATAAAATCATATAATACCAATATGGTGAAGGGAATACAGTTATAGTTAGGAAACAATGACTAAGAGTCAATTTAAAACTTTTCCGACAGTTAAATTTGGGACAACGACATAGAATTTGGTGCTGTTCAATATAAAATTCTACGTCGATATAACCAAATCCGTCTGTCCGTCCGCCTGTTGAAATCAAACTACTGTAGGTATTTAAAGTAGAGCTTTATAATTTGGTACAAAAGTTTACATTACTTCTACGATGTTTAGTATTGAAAATGGGCTATATCGGTCCACATTTTGACATAGCCCCACAGAACGGTACTGCCTGCTTTTCGGTTTTTTGACCGTTTTTGCCAGATTATCTTATCCATATAGCTAAAATTTTAAATTTAGTCTTTTTTGGGGCTACAAAACTTTCTTCCAGAATTTTGTCCTTATAGGTCCACGTTTTGATATAACCGCTATAGATCGGTACCTCACGATTTTCGGTATTTATACAGCTCATATAAGATGGTACAGAAGTTTTCATTACTTCCTGGATGTTTTGTATTGAAAATGCTCCATATTGGTCCATGGTTGATATGGCCCTTTAGAACGGTACCCCCGATTTTCGATATTTATTCAGTCATATTATTTAAACGAAACGAATGAAATTTGGGGTTTAGACCTCTCTGGGGCTGCAAAACGTTATCCCATGTTTTTAAATAGCCAGACATGACCTGTCGGAAACTGTGACGCATATGACATACTTTTCCAAGGGGGGAATACCTCCACTCAAGCAATCGAAAATACTTTTCCAACTTTAAATACATACGCCGAAAAGGTATTTTAAACACTGCAGTGAAGGAGGAATATATTTATTTATTAGTCAAAAACAGGAAAATAGCTTGGAAGGTATCTAACTTATGAAGACATGAACGTCAAGAGGCCACAAGGAACGACCACTGACACATAATTCATTCTCGACATTTACAAAATTTTGAGCGTAGACACATTATCTAACCAAAAGTTTTAGACACATTATCTAACAATCAGTTTATATTGCACACATAGAAGATGTATTTTGGAATTTGGAAGCTATTGGCCACACTATTCATTATTATACAATCCAACTTATTATGTGGGGCATATTACATTTGTCATCCCGAATTCAAAAAGTACATGGGGATTTCTGAGTGTTATCGGAATCTTTTGCAAAAAGTGGATTTTTAATTTCCGTTATTTTTTGCTGTGTTGATGCTGCTTATCAGTAAAAGCATTTTAGTATATTTTCTTACTTTCTTGTCTAATACCTTGCCAAAGCCGATTTACCTAAAAACTATATGCAAGGAAATAATAGCTTATGTGATATTAGTCCAAATAGCAAATATTTTTTGTTCTTTTTTATGAGCTATCCTATAAAAAAATAGAAAATTTTGCACAGTATTCGCGATGTAATTCATGAATTTTTTGACGTTTTTGTATAAAACTATGATAAATTACATAAACTTTAAGTCAAAATTTGTAGTGGGATTCTAATAATTACATTTTTGTCTTATTTATTTTTTTTTAATTAGGAGGGTTGGCGTTTTTTATTTGGGATGACGACTTCTATTTTGTTTTTCAAAATAGTCTGGCTTATATACGTTCGTTGATTCTCAACTAAAAAACACATAACTAATTTGTTGGCATTGCATACTACAGCAATAAACAACATTTCGTGGTGCCCGGTCTCACAATTAGGAGGGTTGGCGTTTTTTATTTGGGATGAACTATTTTGTTTTTCAAAAAATGCAGTTGTTTTAAAGTTGTTTTTAATAAAAATTAAAACAACGACTGTGGAATTAAGCCTGACTATTTTTTTTTAATTTGTCAATAAAATTTTCCTTTAAATCAACCAGTGTGACACATTTGTTATTTTACGATAAAAATAAAAGTTATATTTAATAACATTTGTGTTGCTGTTGTATTTAGGAATTTTTCTTTTTTTATTAAAATAAAATAATATATTATTAAATAAAATATATTATTAAAATAAAATATTTTATATATAATGACAAGATATATGAGCAGCAAAAAGGGATGCCAATGGGATCACCAATTTCGCCCATAATTGCCGATATCGTCATGGAAAGATTACTTGACGAGAGTATGAATAAATTGACGGTCAAACCACGACTTCTAACTAAATATGTTGATGACATTTTTTGCGTCGTAAAGAGAAATGAAATTGAAAACACCCTCAATACACTCAACTGATACAATATACAACTGCGTTTCACTATGGAGTGCGAATCCAATAAACAACTCCTATACCTTGACTCAATCATACATAGACAATGTAACATATTATTGCTAGATTGGTACCAAAAACCTACTGCGTCCGGTAGAATAATCAATTTTCACTCAAAACACCCCCGACGCATAAAAATCAATACTGCAACAAGAGTATTAAGTATCAGTGACAAGAAATTCCATCATAAAAACCTAAAAATTGTCCAAAAAATTCTTAGGATGAACGATTTTCCTATTAAAACCATTGACGAACTAATAAAAAAATGTGAAAAACAACAAAAATGGCAATATTGAACCAAAAACTGAGAAAATTTACAAAAAATCTACATATGTACCTGGCTTCTCTTAGCGTTTTTCAAACTCAAATTTGTATGACAAAAACAAATATCAAATCGCACTAAAAAGTAACAGCATTAATAACAAATTCTTCAGTCGCACTAAATCTAAAATACCTCCTGATGAAAAATCAAATCTAGTTTATAAAATCAAGTGCAATGGTGACAATTCCAACATATGCCGAAAGGTTTATGTTGGTACTACGAAGACAAAGCTAAAAACGAGGATAAGTGGTCACAAGTCTGATCAAATGGCAAAAAGCAGACCTTTGGAACGCATTGCGCTTTAACAGGGCATACACCCAATTTTAAGGAGGTGGACATTTTGACACAAGAGTCTAACTACAAAAGAAGGTATATGCTAGAAATGTTGCATATCATAAATGTTCCTATTGAAAATAGAATGAACTATAAAACGGATACAGAACACTGTGCACAGATATACCGAAGCCTTGTTGAAAAACACCAAAAATTTAGTTGATATTTGCAATTCGTGACGAGTGGAAGATGAAATTGTTGTGTTAAACAGAAAAAGAAAAATTTCAATGTAATTATAAATTTTCTACTTCTTTTGTTTATATTTTTATAAAACAAATGTTCTTGTTTTTTTTTAAGTCAATCCCTGAGGATGATCATCAAAGATGATCGAAATATTGGAATAATAAAAATAATAAAATAAAAACAAAAAAACCAATTTATTTTTAATTTTTGAAATGACCTCAAACCAAATTAAAATAAACGAAAATAAAGTCCAAATGTCAACAATAACTTCACAACATAGACTAATATCTTTATAGATAAATTTAAAAAAATTTAAATAATAGCAATTATTTGAATATCACTACCAGATAGAACTTAAAACTTCTTTAACTAAACGTAGTAAAATACAAAAAATTCAAGAAAATCGAAGAGTACAATCACTGATAAAAATTGTTTTTAAATATTAAATCGCGAAATTTTTATCCAAGCCCACTGTGCATTTTTTCTATTTTGTAGTATATGTATAGCTGATAAAAAAAAACAAAAAATTCAAAACAAATAAAAGAATTTATTAGTATTTCTTTGCATATAGTTCTTACAGAATTCGACTTTTTCAAGGCGCTATATCTCCAGAAAAGTTAGACAAAAAAAAGGCAGAAAATATGCTGAGTGTTTTTCTGATGAGCAGCATCAATACAGCAAAAAATAAGGGAAAACAAAAACCAAAAGTGTGCGATTTCACTCAGAATTCCCCATATATATTCCAGCATACAATTCTAGGTCGGTTAAAGTATGTCCCTCTGTATTTCTGTTGAAATCTAAGTAGAGGTCACAAAATGAATGAAATTTTTTCTAGTCATTACCATGACAACGAAGGGAGTAACCCATTTGGCCAGACATTGTAGATATGGACAATATTGTTCGGCACCTTCGGGTACATTCCACCCCTGCCTTTCAATCGTTTGGATATTGTTTTGCAAAAAGTTGTTCATGGAGCCCCTATTACGACGGTACAAGTTTGTTATGGTCAAGTTCATACTTCCTGAGAAAGTGGCTAGAAAACATTTTTAGTAACCAAACTTCTTCATAAAGGACTCGAAATATTAAATTACATTAAACTGAGTTTAGACGAAATTTTGGAAAAATTTTTAGAGCTATCTTGCACAATAGCCATTTTAGTATGTGCCGGCAGTGTTTTGCAGCTTTTGGGCCATTATCTCAGGAAGTATTGACTTACTCCGGAAAAAATTGTACCGTTGTAAATGAGGCCGCTAGAACAACCTACTGAAAAAAGAATCAAAACGATGCAAGAGGGGCTTTTAATCTTCAATTCTTCCGAATTTTGTGTTTGGGGTACCCGAAGGAGTGGATCGATATAGTCCATATTCCAACCTGATACAAGACTGGATGAAATAATATGATGTGCAAAGTCTGCACCAATCAGAAACTCCCTGCGAGAATTATATTGCGAGTTTGCCATTTTGGTTGGTGCCGTCAGGGTTTCATGGAGCTTTTAGGCTTATACCTCCGGAAGTATGGACTTGCGCAAGAAAAAAATTATACCGTCGTAAAGGGAGCCGCAAGGACAACCTACTGAACAAGTTTTAAAACGATCCGCGAGGAGCTCATAAGATTTACTTTATCCGAATTTTGTGTGGGAGTTACCCGAAGAAGTGGACCGATATAGACCATCGAGCCAGATATATATCTGGAAGGGATAATACAATGTGAAAAGTTTGGACCAAACCAATCGCTCCCTTCGAGAGTTATCGTTCACACCATGAACGATGATGGTGTTGTGTAGTGTCTGGTCTGATTTGAACAAAATTTGGAACACATCCTTATATCCTACACCGCAATGCGAAAAGGGTATAAAAGGTTGCTTTGCCAATTGAAATAGTGTACATACAGCCTATATCTTTATTTTTGAAATGCACTTTCGGTCAAATAGCTAACATTTGGGAGAGGACCTCTTGACCCGTCCCTTGATTGCAGTCATGTTGATATACGTAATCAGACAACAGAGTTACCGCCTAGAATGTGTGTATAGGTACCCAACGCATTATGGTTCCAACCTGCGAAAAAAATCAAAAAATCGATATCAACAAATTTCAATGACAATTCAGCAAATTGTCTCTAAACGTACCATATTTGAATATTCCAGCAATTTTTTTTGTAATTTATAACGGTACTTAACAAAGCAAAACAGAAGAAGTTGACACTTAAGTATGATATCTTGAAGTTTTTTTTTGTTTTTTAATTTTATTTCATTTCATTCCATATATACATTTAAAGTTTGCCTCAGCGCCAAATCGGCATTGTAGAGGCTATTGACAACTTTCATAATCATAGGTACATTAATTTATTAATAAAAAATTAAAAAAGTTAATTTACATTAATGAATTTTCATACTTATTTTTTAAGAACATCTTGCAAGCCTGCTTAAAAGACGAAATTCTTTCAATGCTTCTAATGGATGGTGGTAATTCGTTGAATAATTTGCTACCGACGTAATCAATTCGCTGCTTAGTTTTTTCAAACCTGCACCTCGGTACGCATAGATCCGATTGATGTCTGGTATTGAAATTGTTTTGATTTTGTCTGAACTCTGTAGAGCTGTGGCCAATATTATTAATTGATTTAAATACATATAGAAGAATTTGATACTAGTATATGTATTGGATTTGTTGTACATTTTTAACAACGTTAAGATACAAAATATTTGTAGGAAAAAGAAATGGTAGATTGTGCACAAGTTTTAATGCTTTGTTCTGGAGTGTTTGAAGAGATTTAAAATTTGAATTGCTATTATTGAATCCATAAATACTTGTTAAATACATTATATGAGAATATATTAAGGAATTGAAAATTAAATATTTAGTTTCCACGCTTAATTTCCTCTTTAATTTGTATAATACTCCTATAGCAGGTGCAATTTTCTTCTTTACTTCATCAATATGCAAATTCCACGACAAATTGCTTTGTAGGGTAATACCTAAATACTTCACCGATTCGCTCTCAACAAAAAACGTCAGTAAGGTACCGACGTCTTACACGGCAAATAACTGAAAATTTAAAAGATAAGTTTTTTTTCGAAATGGAGGTTTTGCTTCAAGGTAAAAGCATCAATCTCTGAAACCTTTGAGCAGCATCACCACAGCTAGAAATAAAGGAATTCAAAAACCCCATTGTGAAAAATTGTCAGATTTCACTCAGGAATTCCCATATATATTATTGATCAGGATAAAATACTCTCCGTCTGTTCCAATCACTCGGGCGTCTGCAATAATTGATTTAGAATATCATATTTTTTCAGTGGTAAAAAAATTTCTACATTAAAAATTGTCAACATAGCTCTATGTCTTTGTTGGCTTTGATGACTTTTGTTAAATTTTTAATGAAACTTCCTGCAATTTAACACTTGAACCCCCTAGTGATCACAAAACTTGTCAACATAGGTTCATATTATGGTATAGCCCCCTTAGAAAGCTGATTTCCGGTATTGTTAAGGGTTTCCCCTACATCTTTGACCAAGTATTTGGAGAATCGTATCAACCATTATCGGAGATTCAGCAAAAGGCTTGAGAGCTACACATATCTGGATCTGAACTGATTTAATTTCAGCATCCTTGCTTTAATATTTATTAAAACAAAATTCATTTATTTTATGTTTGTCCGATTAGACGATGATGATCATATAATTGAATTTTGAATTTATTTTTTACTGGGAAAACTATGCTCTTGTTTTGTCTTCTTTTTTGCCTACAAATATTTTCCTCGATGTTATTTTGCAAGAACTTATTCAAGAACAGCAAGAATCTACTAATTTCTACTGTTTTTTTTCGATAACATGAAGGAAAAAATGTTATCGTAGTAAAAAATTGTAGATTCTTGCAGGTTCTGGAACAGAGTCATTGCTTTCAAAATTCAAGCAAAACATTGTTTTCAAAATTTCTCTTTGTAATAAATGAAAGTAGCTTCAATAAAATTTGAAAACAATGTCGCATGAACGAAAAAGATGTCGTCATCCCAAATGAAAATACCAACACATGAAATTTTTGGCCTTTTGTTTTTCTTACATCGTAACAGAACACTGACCACCCTGTGGTGTCACCTGGAAGCTACCCGTGGAGTAGTGATTACAACAGTCCGACAAGGGAATGCTCCGATTGTATTGTGTGTAGACTTGTTTGTTTAAAGTTCTGTGACTTCCCCGTCGTGTTGTTGCTGGTATATTACTACAAACACATTTTGGTAGAGTATGTGATATTTATAGATTCCGTATTAAACTGTGAATTATAAATATCTATTCATTTTAAGTGCTGCAACAACAACAAGTCAACAAAATATTATCAAGTTAATATGTTTTAATGTTTTAACTGTATTATCTTTAAATATAAAATCAGTACTTTCAATAAGTATAAGATATTGCGAATTTGCAGATAAATTAAATCTGATTAAAGATACAAGTACATTAAGATTGTGTACGATTTTTCGCGAAGTTTAACGATTACCGCACATCCTCAGTTCATTCTTAAAATACAAATGATTTTTCCTTCGAAATCATTTCTAAAATTCTGTTGCCTTTGAGCACCCAATTTGCATTATTGTAGGTATGTAATGGTGTAGCCTTGGTTTAATTGTTTTCATCTGCTGTTGTGTTTTGTAACATTTTGACTCGACAACAACAATGGAGATTAAAGGCTTTTGTTTATATTTCCTTGAAACGACATTTAAATTGCCTTGTTTTACATTGAATTCAAATTGCATTGTAATTAAATCTGAAAACAATGTTTGTGTATATGCGTGGGTGTGCATATATGTATGTTTGTATATGTTTGTGTACTCGTAAAACACTTATGGGTTAGATGTCATGGCCAAGAAGAATGCGACGATCCTCGGTTAATGATAGCAAAAAGTCAACAGCACTTTACATATTCAGCATAAATTACAAACTCCTCTGAAGCATAAACATTACGAGGAGAGAAGTGCCATCATTCCCAGCATACCGACCCACCATAGTACAAGTAACTAAGTACAAACTCATTTATGAATGTAATGTACAATAATAGGCCCTTAGTGGATACGAACAAAGTACGTGTTTGAATATTGTTGGTACAAATTGTTAGAACTTTAAAGGAACTAAACAAATGGGTGGTATGGCGGTCGGTTTTAATTGGTCCTAATTCAGTTTATACAACAGCAAAAACATAAGCTGGGGAACACAGCTTGGGGCGAGTAATTTGCTTAGTACGTCATTTTGGGACTTGAACTAAATTAGGGGAGCACAAGATTTGAATTGTTAATGTTCTAAGTGAAAAAATGTAATTGCAAATTTGAAACATGTAAAAACTCTTAAGGTTTGTACGTAAGAACTATGTAGATACACATGTGTGTGGGTACATATGTATGAATGTGTTGTAAAGAAAATTTAAAATGCATATGTGATATTCAGAGATGGTCTGTATGACGATTTTTTAGGTTTTGCGACGGTAAGAAAGTTTTAAACGTCGAAAACGTCACATACCGGTAGAAAACGTATAAAACGTAGTAAACGTCATAAACCTCAAAAAATTTATGTTATCATAATATTAATTATGCAAGCCTGTCTTTGTTATTAAAATGCGTCCGTACCTTTTTTGAAAATAACAGCCTATTTTTAATATCTAATTTTTAAAATAACTGAAATAATTGAACAATAAATTGAATTACGCCATTAGCACGCCATCTACAATGTATTCCGAACACTACCACTACTTTACGTATCATTCAAAGAATTTGCGATCCATATAATATAAAAAATATATGGCGAATAACAAAATTCCTTTACAATTCCATTTGAAAAAAATTAAAATTTTTTTTACGAGCACATCTACGATTTTTGGTACAGAGGTAAAGGTTTCAAATCTGCTCGCGTTCACGAAATTGGCCAATGCGCGCAAAAGTTATAGCGGTTTTTATTCTCATATAAAGAAAAAATATTTAAAAATATCTTTTTTGTTGTTATGAGAAAATGTATGCATAAATCGTTAACAGCAGTCCATATCTATTCGTAGATGTTTAAATAGTTATTAAATTTATTATTATTTTCGCGGAATGTCAACGAATAATAAAAAAATTTTGAAGTAAATCCAAATTATCCTGTCCCAGAATCCGTACAAACCCTCAAAAAATAAATTAAAGAATATATGCGGAATCTAGACAATGCGTAGAAAAATATGATACCAAATTTATAGAGATTGGGTACATAAATTGCATATTATAGCAACAACAAAAGAGAAAAACTTATTGTTGGAAAATATTGTTGCAAATATTTTTTTGGTTTGATTCTAAAAATTAAAAAAAAATATTTGGGAGTTCTCCAACTATTTTGCTAAAATCCCATAGAATAATGAATGTATACAGTTAAAACTTCATCAAAACATATGGTTTACCATCGCGAGAGTTTAACTGATTACTGTGATAACTTATAAGGGTAGGAAATTAAGAGTAATATTGAAATTACAATCATTCAATTAATATTATAATTAAAAAGCCTGTTATTCGCAAATTAGTTAAAGTCGTTTCATGCGCACCCGTTTTTGGATACAGCGAATCAATCTCTGTCAAAATTTATGCATGTTTCGATGTTTCACTCAGGGGCCATTGTGTGCCACCAGTTGCATCATACACCGCAAAAAACCTTAAAGTTGGTAAAAGTCGCGCAATGTGCATACGATTTTGATGCGCATCCGGTTTCGTCAGCGCCTATCAAAAATACGTCCAAATATACAAATTTTAATTAGATTCTTCAAGAACCGCGGATGTGCCTCCACATTCTATTTTTGGTGAAAAACCCATATTACACGCGAATCTCTGTAATTTATGACACGCGTTTTCGCAAATATTATAATCGCGTATAAAGGATTCCATTTACGTAAAAAAAATTCAAGAAAATCGCGGTTTAGTACGCGGATTTGTCGAAATAATTTTTTGCTGCTTTTCCTATTTTCAGGGTATCCATATCCGCGGTTTTAGTGGATGGATTCGATCGCGGAAGGTCTCATTAGATCCGTCGCGTAAAAAAACTAAATTCACGCGGGGTACAAAGGAAATTGAATGGCACTTGTAAATTTTAAACGCAAAAATAAGTTTTTTTTTTAAAAAAATCACGCATCAAACATTGGCCTTTAGACTCCAATTACTAGGATGCTGTAAGGAGCACACTCATGAGATATGCATTAAACGACGTAGAATCACGTGTTTTATAATCCTAATGTGAGTTTTGAATATTATCTTGTTGCATTCAAAAAACCCCGAAATTCCGGCTTCAAAATGTCAGCATCAATTTTAGGTGGATGCAGTGGATATATCGAAAAATGATACACTAGTATCATATTGCCCATGAAGTATTCTTTGAGTCTTTCTTTGGGCATATGTCTATAAAATGTAAGGTTAAGTCTAAAATCGGAAGGGAGCATAAAAAAACTTGTTGGCTTCAACCCATTTTTACCAATTTTTCTACATTGATGCCAACACAGCTTCCACGTAAATTAATTTTAATGGTCGACCTTATGGGATTCCTCCTAAAACACTTCAGTTTAAAGAATGTATATCATACTATATAGAATATGTTAACAGTTCGCGAATTCTGAAAGGGTGAAACTCGGATTCATCGATTGTAAAAAATTTTTGTTTTTCGCCATATATAAAATGTACATTTTAGGCCATTTTTATTTTATAGCCTTTTGCAGGGTTAACCTTCTTAATGAAGATTTATTTGACGTATACTCAAAGGAATTGATATTTGAGACCCAGTGGATTTGTTAAATCCGGTTATATATAAACGTACTATTAGAGTGCTGTTTTGTTATGCCTGTTTTTTAATAAAATAGGATCTCAAAAAAATATTACAAATAAAATGAGTTGTCTTGAAACTCGACTTTTTTATAACCACAGAAAATCGATTATAATATACTATTCGTCGATGTTGGAGTTTTCTTTTGGATCTGTAAAACCACCAAGTCAACAATCTATTGGCATACTCGATCACAAGATAATCGATTATTCGATTTTCCCTCCAGATAAAAGTCGACTACGATTTTTAGACTTATGCAAATAGTCTATTATTTGATTAATCGAAAATAGACTTCGACCTATCCCTAATGCAGAGTAGATTTAAGACTAAGGTTTGTTCAAAATTTAACTTGATCATAAAAATTTATTCAGGTCAAGAAAATAACAAGCAACAATTTGGACGCCACATGATCCCAATAACCCATTCTAAAGTATTCTAAACAAGCAAGCAACATCTGCATTGCCAGTAATTTTTCAAAGCAAAATTGCTTACTTTACTTATTACTCAGTAATGAGTACGATGGCACTGAGCGTGTGTTTCAACGCTCACCGTCGGCAAACATGTTTTTGATAGCAAAATACAGGATAAGTAATTAGTGTACACGTAAGCGGTTAAAGAACCTTTAATGTTCGAATGTTCAATCCCAGCAGCAGGCAAAGTCAAAATGTGGTGTTTGATGAAAACGAACATAAATTCAACAAATTCCTAAAAATGGCCTTTGTAAAAATACATTAAAGAAAATTAAATTCGAGAGGAGGTCCTAATCAGCACTTTTCCGAAATTTTGTGTAGCGGGAACCCGAAGTCCATATTACAACCATTTTCTCGTAGAAATATCACTTTGTGCTAAGCATGAACCAGATTGTCAATTTATTTCACCCTAAATGCGCATGACAAATTACAAAGGAGTTCTAATCAGGCATTTTCAATAGTGAGAAGCATTTTCGGATGTCTGGAGTGGAAATTTCATCACCATTTTAAAAACTCGTGTACACTTCTAGTCGTCAAAATTTAATTTTTTCGGAAAAAATGCGGCTATCCTGAAGGGACTGCCACACTCTACAGTGGAAAATATTAACCAAAATGTATAAGAATGGTTAATGCGTAGAATCTACGACTCTAGTAGACAGTACGCTATCAAAAATTAATTTGTTGAAGGAATAAAACAAGCCTTGTAATGAATGCATTATATTTGATTACACTGTGGCACAAAATGGAGGTGAAAATCTGGGGCAGAGATAATTCCTTTTGGGAATGAAAGGCCCTGGTGAGTATATTAAGAATCCCGAAAGTCAGATCCGCCGTGAGTCGAACTTCCGAGTTATGGCGTGTTACGTTTCTGCTGAAGACCCTGTAAGTCATCTGAAATTAGCGTTATATCTTTGTTAACTGTTGTTTTAGCTTATTTATGAGATGACGTGTCTTCAGTCAACTCGAATAAGGATTATTTTCGTAGAGCATTTCAACCTTCTAACTGGCTTCCTGAAATATCCTTTTCGTCGTTTATACTAAGAATGTTCTGCAAAAATGTCGCTCAGAAAATTTTAGGTACGACTCTCATTGACAACTAATAATTTTTGTCGCGTTTTTATGGTCATTTTTTACATTTACCCTGTTTTGGCTCATAAAAAACTATGTTTTGTGTTTTTGTATATTCTGCATATTCGAAAAACCAATAAATAACGAATATACAAAAAACAAAAGATAGTCTTTTTCTGAACAAAAACCATGTAAATGCACAAAAGTACTATGAAAACGCGACAATTTCGATAAGTTCTCAATGAAAACCGAATTTAATAGCAAATTTTCGAATCCCAACTCTATTTCTTAACCCAAAATCTTTAGTACACATATATTAGCAAATACTAAACGGTTCCAAAATTGGTTCCACTTAACACTTTTCGTACACATAAGTGCGAATTTCGGAGACTACATCCACATCTCCACCCCACACGTAATTCCAAATTTCAAGATTCCAGATCTATACGTTCGCACATATCTAAAATGTACGAAATTCTCCAACAGTAATCTTAATTCCAAGTTTCAGTATTCCAGCTCAATCCGTTTACCCAATTCTAAAAGCTAACAAACATAGTACCATATAGGACAGAAAGGTACGAATTTCCAAAACTACCTCAGTATGTCAATCCTTCACTTCAATAGTAAACTTTATGCCATATAGTAGCTTTCGTATACACAAGTACGAGTTTCCAAGACTATCTCAATCTTACACTCCAACAGTAATCTGAATTTCAAATTTCAGGATTCCGTCTCTATCCGTTCCAACCAAATAGAAATTGAACCATTTAGTACACATAAGTACGAATTTATACTGCTATAGTATCCTTAATTTCAAATTTCAAGATTCCAGCTCCATACCTTCACCCAAATTCAAATTGTACCAAATGTAGTACTATTTATTACACATAAGTATGACCAACGTTAACTACATCCTTATCTCTATCCTACACTCTAATCGTAATTTAATTTTTAAATTTCAAGATTTCTGCGCTATCCCTTGACTTTTCCTGTAACCTTTCTTCTCTCTTACGGACTTTGTCGGATTTTTCGCCCATTGAAGCCGTTTACGATTTAGTATCGTCCATGTCCCCTGTCTTTATCCTAAAGCGACCTAATTATAAAAGTTAAAAAAAAACTGAGAAGCCAATTGATAATTCCCTTCGCCGGGATGAAATCATGATATTGGTAGCGATCAGTAAAATTTTGCAACACTGTCAGTTCGTTTTGAAAAACATTACTCTCTGTAATAGAGGGTAATAAATGAAGTTGAGCCAATGGGGGAATACTCCACTCAATCAGTTAAAAAAAATGGTTAAGTCGAATTCTCCCATTTAGACTAGCCATAAATCCTCGACTGGATTTAATAAATCCAGTATAAATCTCATTGCATTTAGATATACATTTTGGAGGATTTAAATGGCAGTCAGCTGATTTTTGTTCATAACACAATTACCAAGGTAGATGCATCAGCCCATCTGATCGAATTTGAACCGTCAAAAGAATTTTTTGTAAATTGAATTCGTCTCAAAAAACATACGTCAAATTACAAATTTATTGTTTAATACTGAAACTGTTAGCACATTATGCTACTAATGGTAACTAGAGAGCAAATAAAGAATTATTTTATCGCAGTTTGCCCATCTAAAATAAATAAACGAATTATTTTATCGTTTAGACATCGTAAATAGTAGTCTTGGTTGATTAAAATCAACTTCGTACATCAAAACAAATTTAATTTTTCCGCCTTGTTTACAAATTTTTACATTTTAAATTATTTTTAGTGTGGCAATTCACCGACGCATCTACCTTGTTTCTGGTGCCAGCTTGCAACCTTTTGTATTTTCTAGCAACATGTTGCAAAAAACAGAGTTGTATACTAGGATTTATGCCAGATTTAAAACAAATCCACTCAATACGAGGATTTATTTTTATATGGGAAATCTGGTAGATTTTGGCTGCATTTAGCAAATAAAACCTGATAATGTGCTAAATCCGGCTAATGAAGTCATATCTTAATGGGCTATTATTGAGACTTATATGTTTTTCATGGCTGATGGACCGTTAAACCTCACCATTTTAGGAAAATTGTAATATATCGTTTTCCTTGATCGGGGGCGCACCGTTGTCTCAAAAATTAAATTCCAAGCCCATGCACCCATAAGTTTAGCAAATATAACGATTATTAAACAATAGGCCCCCGAAATTCGTCTACAAATATATAGCATTTTGAACCACGGGACATTCCTGAAAATTGCATGAAATTAGGATTAGCAGTTTTGGAAAAAATAAAGTATTGAATAGAGTGGGCGTGGTTATCAGTTTTCAAAATACAACTTATTTAAAAAAGTGGACGTGGTCCGGTATTTTGGCTACAAATTTATACGTACCTAGGGTACACACAACCCCATTGCCTCCTAAAAATGTATGATGAAACCGAATTAATCATAAGTTTGGCTTAGATATATAGCGTTTAAAAGAATGGCGTGGGGAAGGTATAACATTTTTAAAGAAATATGGCCTCCCATCCTTGTACATTCCCTGACAATTTCAGAAAAATCGGTTCAGTTGTTTTTGTAGACCTGTCGTGTATTTTTCTTCTTTTTTTTTGCTTAAGGTCAATTAAAAGATTTGGTTGTTTATTTTTCCAGTATTTCGACAGTATTCTGCAGTCATCTTCATGGAAATAGTTGTTGAGAAAAGCGGCAGGTTTTTTACTATGCTAAACACATAAGAACGAATTTCCAAAATTTCTTCCGTATCTCAATCCTACACTGCAATAGTAATTTTAATTCCAAATTTCAGGTTTCAGGCCCGATCCGTTCATTCAGATCCAAATTTTATCAAATTTAGTACCATTTAGTACTTTTCGTACATATACTTACGAATTTTGAAAACTAGCTCAACTCTACATTCCAAAAGTAATAATAATTCGGAACTTCAGGACTCCAGCTCCATCCGTTCTCCAAAATCCATATTTTAACAAATTTAGTACTGTTCGTGCACATAAGTACGAATTTCCAATGCAACAGTAATCATTATTCCAAATTTCAGGTTTCCAGCTCTATCCGCTCACATATCCTTATATGGTTTGTAGGGTTACTTCCTAACCTTTATTACCAAATTACAAGGTTCTAGCTATAACCATTCAAAATATACAATTAGTACTAAATTTAGTAACTTTTATTGCCGTTCGTACACCTATAGGCCGAGTTTCCAAAACCCCTTTGGCCATTCCAAATTTAGTACTTAACATACTCTTTTTAGTTCGAATTTCCAATAACCCAGCCTTACCTCACCCCTATACACCAACAATAGCCGTTTCTTCACACACGTCTACACTATCATATAACCCCCATAGAAGAGTACCTCCGGATTCAACCAAAGTGGTTGAAATTTTACATATAATCTTTTAATGCGGAATTCGATACGGCCCTTATAGAACGGTACTTCCGACTTTCGATATTTTGAAAGTTTTAGCAAAATTATTGAACCGGAATAACTAAAATTTGGTACATTCTTTTCGCTAGGGGTACAGAACATTAAAAAAGGTACAAAATATCCCATGCAAAAAAAGTTTTAGTTTAGCCGCTGTGAATCGGTTTTATTGTCCAATTTTATATATTTCTATTTTTGTCAAATTTTCGCACCGAGATTTCTGTAATTTTATATTGAGTGTTGTCTTTTTTGAAATTTTAGAAAATTTTTCTACCGTATTGGCTGTTAACTGAAATTTTGTGTTTCCCCAAGATGGAAATGTAACTCGCAAAAAAAAAACTATCAATATAAATCCAAGTTTTAGTCTAGGCCTCTTGAACCGGTATTGCCCAGTTTTATATATTTCGAGGTTTTTTTTTGTCAAATTTTCGATACAAGATTTCTGTAACTTGGTATTGTGTGTTGTCAGAGCCTGCAAAATCTCAATTCGGAAAATTATTAATATTGGTCCATATTTTGGAAAGAACAACACGGTGCTCTTGAAGCAACTTTAAATGGAAGGTGCTTACACCTGGGAAGATTTTGTGGATTCTGAAACTACAATGTTCATAGATGTGAAAAATCAAAAAAACAAAAAATCGCCGGAGCGCTTTTTAAATAAATCGCGATTTAAGTTGACATTTTTAGGGGTTTGTTAAGTTTTCACGATTTCTATCGAAATGGGACTAAAGAAAATGTTGTTTCTTCGAAAATTCTCTACGCATTTATGATAATTTCGTAGGTTTTACCGTTATTGAGATATAGAAGTTCAGATTGGGACAATCCTTTAACTGTATCGTCTCCTTATAAAACAATGTCATGACTGCAATTTTCCAACTTAAATTATATATTTCGAAAATGGTACAAGCTAGGAAAAAATTACGAAAGCCAATCTTGTAGAGAATTTTCATAGCTAAAAGATTTTCTCCTGGTCTGATTTTTTGCAAAGGATGTTCTTTACCTGTAGAAATGTCTTGTAGCTTTAGCGAAGACTAAATTCCGAATTTCAGTTATTCCGGTTGAATGATGTGGCTAAAACTCTCGAAACACTGAAAATCGGAGGGTACCATTCTTTGGGGGCTATATGAAGAGGTGGCCCTACCGACAAATTTCTGGTGGTAAATTGTATGTCCCCAACGAAGACTAAATAATAACTATAAATCTTTCGGTGGGATATTGGAACCAAAATCTGCAAAATACCGAAAAGTTGGAGGAAGATTTCTACGGGGGATATATGAAGACGCGGAGCATTACCGAAAAATTTCATTTGGAAACTTTTATACCCCCAACGAAGACTAAATACCAAATTTCAGCCGTTTCGGTGGGATATTGAGGCCACAGTCTTCAAAATACATAACGAAAATCGGGAGGTACCGTTCTACGGTTGCTATTTCAAAACGTGGACCGATATAGCCTATTTTCAATACCAAACATACTAGGAGTAATAGAAACTTTTATACCAAATAACAAAGCTCTATCTTAAAAATTGCGAGCTGTATGTTGATTTCAACAAACGGACGGACATACGGACATGGCTATTTCGACTTAGAATTTTATGCCAACAACTAAAAAAGTATCAATCGGCTTTGCCGACAGACCTCAGCCTATGTGAATTGAAACTACAGATCGAATGTATTTAGAGTCTTTTTAGAATTGCGTGGCCCTTTTTGGACATTTGAACTTACAGACAGACCCTAAACAAATGGTGAACTTTTGTGGAGGAGGTACCCTAAGGAGAGGTCCGATATGGGCCATGTTAAATTAAATTTAAACAAAATATTAGGAGATTCGAAGTTCGGGCCAAATTGGTTGCCCCGTTCAACAGATACATATAGTGCATACCATTTTAGTCATTTTAGTGAAATTTTTTAAATATTGGGGGGAAGTACCGCAAGTTGGGGACATGTATTGCCTATCTTCCAACTGAAACCATGTTTGGACAAAATATAACGAAGACCAAATTTTGGACCAAATCGGTTGATCAGTTCCAGCCACTACATATGGTGCAATAGGGGTTTTTTTACACATGTCGGGCTGTGTTTTTTTTTTCAAGAAGTATGGACTTGCCCCTGAAAAAACTTTTACCGTCGTAATTGAGGCAGCGAATGCAAGATGCTTCAATATAAATCAAAGTGATTCGAGACCAGGTCTTAAAGTGAACTTATCCGAAAGTTTGCGTTGGAGGTACCCGAAGAAGTGAACACATATAGTCCATATCCGAACCTGATCTATATCCGGAAGATATATTAGGATGTGTAAAGTATGGACCAAATGGGTTACTCCTTTCAAGAGTTATCGTGCTCACAATTTTTCCGAACATTTTTGAACTTTTGTGGGCAGGTACGTGAAAGAGTGGACCGATATGGTTTATCTTCGAACTTAAACTATGTTTGTACAAAGTATTTCGAAAGCCAAATTTTTGACCGAATCCGTTAATAAACTAAAAACCGTTAATAAACCGTTAAACTTTTTCGAAGGCAACATTTTGGACCGAATCGGCAGATCCGTTCGAGAGTTATCTCGCGCTCCAACCACTACACACGGTGTCGCAGGGGGGTTTTTTTGCACCTAACACACTATTTTCTCAAGAAGTATGGACTTGCCCATAATGAAACTTGTACCGCCGTATGAGGGCAGGGAGAACAAGTTGTTACGACAAATATAAAATCGATTCGAAAGCAGGTCCTAAACAGAACTTTTCTGAGTGGATCGATTGAATCCATATTGGTACCTGATCTAAGTCTGTTAGAAATTTCACGATGTGCAAAGTATGGAGCAAATCGGTAACTCCCTCCAAGAGTTTTCGTGAGCACAAATTTTCTTAAGATTTTTGAACTTTTGTGAGGAAGGTACCGGAAGGAGTGGACCGATAGGACCCATCTTCCAACTTAAACTAAATGCTTTTGGATAAAATGAAACGTTTTTAGACTTGGCAAAAATATTGGCCTTAAAAGTTAATTTGCGTGGAAGCTGTGGCTATACTTATGTTAAAAAATGGGTTAAAGTGAACATGTATTTGTTTGTTTTCTCTTGATTTGTGATTAAACCACACTTTTCATGTTTTTCCTGTCAAAGTAAAAATAGAGGCCTACTAAATAAGGACCATCTTACCAATGTATAATTTTTAAAATTTGAACTGCGTCTACCATTAAATGATGCTGAAATTTTGATGCCACATTTTGGTGTTTTTTGAAATTTTCTTCTGATTTCGTTCCGCAAACAGGTTTTTCCAAAAATCATATATAGGATTGTAGAACTCGCAATTATGAGTTATTTGATATATGTGTATAGTCAACAGAGCTTTACATGAATCTGTATACAAATACAAACATTTTGTGGGAACATTTTTCTGAAAATAATATTTTTGGGGACTAATTTTTACAATTTTCATTAAATTTCCTCGTACCTGATTGCAAATTTTCGATGTTTACGTTCCGGATATAATAAATCATTACATTTGAAAATCCATCTACTAAAACGCGAGATACGAGAAATTCCAAGGTAGAAAAATCACTTAAAATTGTTTTTGAAAATATCGCGCGATAAGATTTCTGGGGGTCGTTTCCACAGCAAAGAAAATACTAGTGCAGCATCTTCGTTTTTGCGGAAACAGAGATTTAAAAACTTTACTGCTAAGCGAGCTATATTAATTTTATCCCAAAAAATAGTTTGTGATGCTACATTCACGGTTCCTGATTGATCACCTTGAAATATATGTATATCGATGTAGATTTTGATGGGGCCGATGCACAGTGGATCCACTTCAAATCAAGCCAATGCGCCGGTTACAGCTTTGTGCTGCTGCGAAGAGTGTTTTAGGAAACCACGAGCGTAACATTCTCCCCCTTTCGCCTTTGGGGGGGGGGGGGGGAGGGGTATACGGTAAGAATTGTTTTATGCTGTTAATACAAAATGACATGAACAAAGGTCCCGATTGTCTTATGATGCAAAAATAGGCTTGGGGAAACAAAAAAATCTCCAAAACAACATAAAATCCAACCAATTTAGCGGATTAAAAAAATCAGCATTTTTGTCTGAAAATTGGTAAAATTTTAAATATAGATCTTATAGCGTTCTTCCTGGAAAGCACGTGCCGCCAACGTAAGACAAATTCGGAAGAAGATTTCTTCATCTTGCCACTGATGCCAATTATGTTAATGTACGTGGTCAGATAACAGAGTTATACGCTATTATATCCATAGAATCCCTATTATAGGGCAGCTTTAGTCTGCGACCCGACATTTATAGTCTGGCACTAGATGGCAGCTGATTTTAATACTGAATAATCTTAAACCCATGACCTTGTTTGGAAAATTATTCCCGAGGTGAGCACTGGTGGGCATCATGACTAAAACCTTAGGTCAAATTTAAGTATATGATCGAATTGGCATTACAAAATACACTAAGAAATTATGCAGCTATGAACCTATAATTCCACAACACGCTAAAACACTATTCTTTAATGAAAATTAAGCTATTACCTCCTCCTTCAAAATCCACAATAATAGTTTGCTATACGTCTTAGTTTCGCAATATTTTGAATATATTTACTTGCACTTAAAATATTGGTTGTACTCACAACAAAAAATATTAGTCAAATGTTCCGACTTTTTAAGCTATTCTTAAGAAGATCGCCTTCGAATTAAACAAAAACTAATATATTTTTAAAAAGGTTCATTTCATAGCTGTCAGATTTGCCAGATTTTGTACCAAAAATTTTAAATTAATTTTTTTTATTTTTTTATTTTTATTTTAATGTGCGATGCTACATCTTAGCGTCCAAATTTTATTTCGAAAAATATATACACATTAAAAATATGGTCACATGCGGACAAAATGATTTTGATAATCACGCATTTACACATATTTTAAAAATACGTATAAATTAAAACGGTTTATTTGAACTCTATTTCCGTTGAAGCAGCCCAATGACGTCCCTTCTTGATAACTTTTTAGTGACAATTGTTTTATAACAATTTTACTTAAAAGCGATAACTTTTTGGCGCAAGAACCAAAAATTTGCTCGTGAGCGGATTTGTACGGAGGAATTTTTTCTTATGTACCAAAAATCGTTGATGTAGCGCGAAAATAAGAAATATCGTTAAGCATAAGTGCTGAGTTTATAATCAAGAATATGTATACTTTATAGGGCCTCCGACGAATATCTCGGTGTGTTACAAACGAAATGACAAAAAACAGTTGGTAGTGCACTTGTTAGAATTTAAACAACCCTTAATGTTCATACGCGTGGCCTAGTGTATAGTGTGGTCCGCTACAAATCAAAAGTTTGCATGATCAATTCCAGCAGAGGGCGAGAGAATATAATAAAAATATGAAGTGTGTTGAAATTGAAACCAAATTGCACCTCAACTCTTCTAAGAATACAAATTTGTTTAGTTTATTTGTCTACTTCTAGAATAACTAGTTATTCTTGTTTTCATAGAATAACTAGTTATTCAGTGCGACACGCTCTTGTTAAAATAACAGTTCAGTAGTTGGGTTTGTAAGTAGTTACAGCTACCAAAAAGTGCTATAAAAACCAATTACTTAGTAAGGTCTTATTTGCTGGGCTGATACTTATCATACACATTGTGCTCATGTTTCTAGTCAGCAAATGTTCCTTGGAACATTGTAAGACATTTTTAAGATCTAGTTCAAGGGCCTGATATTTCATTAACAACAACAATATTTGTTTGCTTGTAAAGCGCTGCTAGGTTCTGGTTTTGTCATTTTGTATAATTTCATGCACTTTATTTTTTGATATTTTTTTTTTTTTACTTTTTGTCTAAAATATAATTGCTTTAATAGTTTTAATAAGAATTTCAGCAAATGCTCTCTGAAAAGAATATTGCTGTGTACAATTCATTTTCATTTTCAGTTGGCCGCATCTGCTGTGGCTCGAAGACAAACTTTGTGCATCTCGGCATTAGTTCGTAATTTTCTAGAGTATATTAAGAAAATATTTATCAGCGAAAGAAAAGCTTCACGATGTAGACAAAACGCTTAAGTAAACAAAAGTACGGTATACAACGAAAGTTGAAGCACAAAGTGGCTAGTGTTGTTGTTGGTGTGTTCATGTTGCTGCCAGTGTTTCAATTAACGCTGCATTCGCCTTCAGCAGAATCACGTTTTGAAAATGTTGCCTCCGTGTTATGCCCGCCTTGATCTAAGAGTGAGCGAGGAAAATAAAGATGATGATAATAATAATAATAATAATTATGATGATGGGAACCCACCAAACAAACTAGTTTCCAACAAGCACCATCACCACCACCACAATCTGTATCCACAATAGGTTTGAAGCCATTTTATGCACTACTAGAAAAAAGTGCATTCATTAAATTTACATAATTTTTATGGCGGAAACGTCATTAACCTTAAAATGTAACATGCCAGTATGAGCACTCTTTCGATGCTCAAACACACACACAACCACACGCGTATAACTAATGTTGATATGTAGAAGAAAAAGTTATTCATACGCCTCAGTAACTTAAATTAACTTTTGTTTTTTGAGAAAAAAAGTACGCATCCTTAATGAGAGTTCATGGTGTGCACTTCTATGTGGCATGTTGTAACCCACTTATAAACAGTTTTTCATCCTGGTCGGAATATAATGTTGAAGCATTAATTCTTATTTTATTTCCTTTAGGCAACCAAAAAAGGGAGCATGCATGTGTACCCTTATGCTGCATGGATATTGTGCACATATCAAAAATGTTCACTAAACGTCCTTTAAATTTTTGTAATGTAATTATATACAGCGGAATTTAGCAAGAATTTTTGTACCCTCATACACATAAATTCCAAAGACAAAAACAATAGTTTTTTGGCTTTAATTTGCAATGAAATGTTGCTTTACATATTTAAATCATGTTTCTCCCACGACCATTGAATCGTTTTTTGAGATTAAAGGGGTTATGGGTTGTAAATGGCTTCTAAACAGTCAAACCTTCCATCCACGTGGTATATTTTACCGTTAATAGGTAATGATCGGCATAACCAAACTCAACAAAAACACTCTTTTGAAAAGAAATTGCTATGAAAATACAAAATATGCTAAGAAGAGACCTTAATATTTTAAGGACCCTCACGATTTCCGAATCTCCACCTGGAATGTGCGCATTCTGAATGGAACAGGCGAAATTTCTGCTTTGGTTATGTACTTTCCTCATATTCCCTCGTTAGCCTGAAGTCAGATTGTGGTACCGATACCATAACAAGTAAGAACGGCGTGAAGGTCGAGTCGAACTAAACAAGAACAATTAGTTCTCTTTCGTTTATGAAAGTACTTAGCTCTTCCTCCACGTTTAGGCTTATTCCTTGTAGGAATAGAATACCTAAACCGATATATTGATCATTGTTTGCCTTCAGGTTTTCTACTCATTGATATTCCAAAATACTAAGTTACGTTCACTTCAGAAAGGAAATGTAGCAACATCTTTTAAAAGAGCTCACATTGGGTGAAAAACATCGGTTTAATAATATCACTAAAAATGTAACCTTCAAAGTACCGAAAATCGCGAGGGACCGTTTTATGGAAGCTATAAATGGACCTACACCGGCATATACCACATGAATAGCTTTATACCCCCGACGAAGGCGAAATGCCAACTTTAGACATTTCGGTGGGATATTAAGGCCACAAAATACCGAAAATCGGAGGAAGCGTTCTATGTGGGTATATGAAGAGGTGGGCCTATAAAGAAAGATGGAAAGATGGAAAGTTTTATACCCCCAACGAAGACAAAATGCCAGGAATCGACCGTTTAGGTCTTCGTAAGCGAGCCAAATCCAACGAAAGTTGTTCATGTATGAAGCACTTCGAAGCAAATGGTCGCCTGTTTCTTCGGCAAATCTGTATGTGTATCGACTGTACGGCCTGAGAAATGTAAGACAGTTAATTCTGACTTGTTTGCCTGAAGTCTCCTGAGAAATTCGAAAAACGAAAAAGAGAAGACCACTCATTCTGCATCATGACAATGCTCTTACACATCGATTCAAACCAGCGGACAAAACGTGGGTCAGCTGCCGCACAGCCCAGACTGGGGATCCAATGACTTCATTTGATTCCAGCATATCAAGGGAAAAGAGGCGTGTTCAACGATTTTCGCCGCCAGAAGATGCTGTTGAAGCGTTTAAAAACCATATTTTGGAGGTGTCTCAATCGGAGTGGAAAAAGTGATTTAACAATTGGTTGGAGCGCATGAAAAAGTATATAAATCGTGCTGGAGACTACATAAGAAAACAATGGAACTATTTTTAATGGTAAATATTCGCGTTTTCATTGTTAGGCCAGATAGTTATCGTGCAGCCCTCGTATTTAATATTTCAGATGGGAAGTTTTATAGCCACCAAGAAGACAAGATCCAAATATCTACAATTTCGGTGGCATATTGAGGCCACAACCTTGAAAATACTGAAAATCGTAAGGTACCGGACTATGGAGCCTATATGAAGAAGACCTATGCTAAATTTCAGGTGGAAAGTTTTATACCCCCAACAAAGACTACTGGCCACATTTCAGCTATTTCGGTGGGATATTGCGAACACAACCTTCAAAATACCGAATATCAGGAGGTGCCGTTCTATGGGGGCTATATGAAAACGTAGGCCTGTAAAGAAATATTTCAGATGGAAAGTTTTATACCCCCAGCGAAGACTAAATGCAAATTTTCAGCCATGACGTGCTTTATGAATACGTGCGAGCTGTATCTTGAGTTTAACAGACACACGGAAATAGTTATATCGACTAGGAATTTTGTGCTGATCGAGAATATATATATGCTATATAGGGTCTCCGACGAATATTTCGATGTGTTAAAAACGGAATGACAAATTTAATTATACCCACCATATTATGGTGGAGGGTGTAAAATGTACCTGATCATATGTTTGTTTGGACAAAATCCGTTTCAGATAATTATGAGTGTCCAGCCGGCTGGGACGCACGTCTACTCTTGAGCGGATCAACCGATTTGGTCTAAAATTTGGTATTCATAATATTTTGTCCAAAATTAGTTCAAGTTCGAAGATTGGCTATATCGTACCACACTTCGGGTAACCTCAAAAAAAAAAAAATAAAAATTTCAAACGTTTGTTTTCTCGTAATAATTTATCCGGACCTAACCCAAGTTCGAATATGGACAATATTTCCCCCACACAAAATACCAAACTTTTTCGCACAAGTGCAGTTTAAGGACATGTCAGATTAAGGATATTTCTGATTTTTTTTTTCTTGAGATAATGTTACAAAATTCCCTAAAAAATCCTGCCGACTACTGACAGATGGACTAATTGGCCGAAATTTCTTCTAAACGTGTATCAATGTTCCAAGATGATCCCTTTTGGGCAACACCTTCGGGTACCTTCCAAACTGTTCATTTATGTGCTATAACCACAAAAATACCACGCCAATACAATGTGCGTAATATTGTTCTGATAAAGAAAACGGGTGTTTTAGTTCGATTCGGATGAAAAAAGTTTCCGCACCGACTAAGATTTCTAAATGCCATGTGAACATTTTTATAAAGAAAAATTTTGATTTTAGTTTTTTTTTTCGACAAACATTTATTTGTATACATACACTCCACGTCAGTAGAATAGAACACCTAAATTTTTTTTAATGGTAGCTTATTTATCCCAATATAATAACAGCGTTAAAGGGTTTAAATGGACAGATATTTGAAACATCTCGGAATATCAATAGGAGTCGCGCAGTTATGTCATATTTCTTCAGAATTATATAGAATATGACACAGACAACCTCGACGGATACAATCGAGTGCTTCGGATGCTGATAAGAGGAACATTTTCAAAATACTTATGAAAAACTTTAAAATTTCTTATAAAATCCATGATGTTTTTTTCAATAAAATGGTTTTTCCGCGAACAAGTCTGGCGTTTAAAGGTTTGGAAATATGCTCCAGATTGAGAGGAAAATAATCTGATATAAAAATGACCGCTATTTTAATACACTGAGGGAAATTTTAGCACATTTTTCAAATTGAACACACCCTTTGGACTTTGAATTTTATATGTGTTCTTATATCGGTGTCCGCGACTGTTCTCAACAGTGTTATGCTGCGATATAAATGGACCAGGTTATGCTCTCCATACCGGATTTTACGAGCTAGTAGTTTTTTAACTGAACTCGCAAATGTAAAAGCCCTGTTTTCGCTGGAAAACACAGTCATGGAAATTGTGGTTTTAGGTTTAGTATGTTGTTTTAAAAAGTACCAAACTTTCCCTCAGTGTATTAAAATAACGGTTGTTTTCGTATCAGATTATCTTCCTCCAAATCTATAGCATATTTCGAAACCTTTAAACGGCAGACTTGTTCGCGGAAAACCCATTTTATTGAACAAAACATCATGGTTTTTGTATGAAATGTTGACGCTTTTCATAAATATTTTGAAAATGGTCCATCTTATCAGCATCCGAAGCACTCGATTGTATCCGTCGAGGTTGTCTGTGTCATATTCTATATGATTCTGAAGAAATATGACGTAACTGCGCGACTCCTATTGATATTCCGAGATGTTTCAAATATCTGTCAATTTAGGTTTTCTTTGGTGAGAAATGATTAGAAAGGCTTGCTTTATAGACTGAAAGAAAACTCGGCGTTAATATCTCAAAAATTCGCGAAAATAAAGTGACTGTTCTATCCTGATGACCAAAAATAAATGCCTATTTTTTATAGTACTATCGGAAAATTGATCAGAAAATCATTTCGCGAAAAGCTAGAAACATAATTTTTTCTGTGTTTGATACGGAACATCATAGACTTTAAATCCCCTTAAGATTAAAAACGCAGATTCATTCGCTATGGGCTAAATAAGCTACCATTAAAAAAATTTAGGTGTTCTATTCTACTGACGTGGAGTGTATGATTTATTTATGTTAAAATAATAATAATGTTCCACAAACATCACAGGCGGAACAAAGGAGTCTTCTCTCATATCAATAAGTGCACCTCGATTCATATTAGCTCAGTGATGTGGAACCTACAGTTTATCGCCGAGTCCGAACGGAACTTTATAACCCTGATGTGCAGTTTAAGAACCGTTCGAGGATTGTTTTGAATTTTTTACCAAATTAACTTCTTATGATCCGGTTTACAGCGATATATGTATATGTGTCGTGAGCAAGGATATGCTTTCAGGCATCATGTCCCAAGCTCTTAAAAACCCTACGGTGACCAACTTAAATGACTGAAAGTGATTGAAAGAGATTGAAAGAGATGTAAATCATTCAAAAAGAATGACAAAATTTAAAATTTGTTGTACCCTACACCGCTCACGGTACGCCTTTAAATGGAAGATTTTCACACCTGGGAAGTTTTTGCGGATTCTGAAACTACAATGTTCATAGATGAGAAAAATCAAAAAAATCGCCGCAGCGCCTTTAAATAAATCACGGTCAAAGTTCACATTTTAGGGTTTTTTTTTTAGCTTTTCACGATTTTTCTTGGAAACCGCAAGTACCATCGACTAAATGGGACTAAAGAAAATGTTGTAGTTGGGAAAATTGTCTATAGAATTGACCTTTATGATTTGTTCCTAGCTTTTACCATTTTTGAGATATAGAAGTTCAGGTCAAATTTGTAGGCCCTTTTGTACAAGATTGGCTTTTGAAATTTTTATCTTGGTTGTACCATTTTTGTGATATATAAGTATAAGTTGGGAAATTAGAGTCATGACATTGTTTTATGAGGAGGCGATACAGTCAGTGCATTGTTCCAATTTGAACTTTTAAATCACATATGGTAGAAGCTACGAAAAAATCATAAAATAAATAAATCTGTCTTGTAGAGAATTTTCACAGCTACAACATTTTCTCTAATCCTGTTTCGATAGGCCTTGCGGTTTCCAAGCAAAATCGTGAAAACCTAAAAATTTGAACTTTGACAGCGATTTACTTAAAAAGCGCTCCGGCGTTTTTTTTTTATTTTTTTCATCTATGAGCATTGTAGTTTCAGAATCCGCAAAAACTTCGCAGGTGTAAACACCAAAGTAAAAAAATTACACACCATTTACTATTGTGCCAGACACTGAAAATAACAAATGCAAATATTTTAGATTTTAGGAAAGAGCGGAGGTGAAGTAGCTCCCTTTCCCCCTTCTTACCCATAAGCTCAAAACATTTTCATGAAAATTTTCATAGTCTGACACAAGACTTAAGCTGTTTACATATGCTCTGTTCCAGAACCTGCAAGAAGCTACAAAATTGTTATTACCATAACAATTTTTCCTTAATGTTATCAAAAATAGTAAAAAATTAGTATATTCTTGCAGTTCTGGAACAAACCAATTACGTAGGAATATCCAACAAGAAAATACTATTTTTTACAAGCATTACCTTTGAAAATTAATTTATTTGCATACAGTAATATTAATGAAAAATATCACACATATATATATATACTTACCGACTATATTTAGATGAACAGAAAAACTTCGAACCGGCTGTGTTGATATTTGGCACTCATAAACACCAGCATCCCGTTGTTGTGCCCATTTTATTTGTAATGTCCACTCATCAATGTCACGATGATATGATGTTTGAAATCTCTGATCGGTGGTGTAGGTATATGTGCCAACAGTTAGTATGTGCAGATCTCGATGACGTATCCATGCAACCTAAAAGAAATTAAGAACAATTGTACAAATTAATACATTCCGTTTGCAATTTAATACGAATCGGAATTTTATACATGTCTGTAGCGCAATCTTTGAAGCTTTTGCAACAGAATTGTGTTAACCTTATAAACGGTTTCACCTTGATTTGTTTGACATAGAGCATAGACTTTATTTTTAAATTTAGTCTGTAGTAGTCCCAGTAACTAAAGTAAGAGATCTTGAACATAAAAGATTTCAATGCGTTGTATAACTCGATTCCCGTGTGGGGATTGCTAGTTCCTCCATCGGGACCCTCCCATCTGGCGAATTGGGGAAGCTCATCTTATCTCAGTAATAAGGCGGGTACCGGGGAAATAAAATACTCGGGGGTGATCAAAAACTAGCCTAAGGGACGGCAGCTGGTCCCTTAGTACCTTTGGTGAGCAGAAGCTGGATCAGCTGGTATGGTTACCACTGGATATCGGTCGGCGTGTCAGAAATTGAAAAACGGCGACTGAACAGCGGAGAGCGGATGACGGTCTTGAAGCAAGCGGTTCGCTATACAAACGTGTATCCAAACCTAGACGGGATGGCGTCTAAAAGTTGGCAGCCCCAGCACCATCATAGGATACAACAGGCCAATCACCTGCTTATCCGAAACCAAACCTGATTAACGAAACATCTACAAGAAACGAAAATGATAACAATATCGCCACGATGACGACTATCGGCACACGAAATCGGATTAGAATCGGACAATGGAACGTAAGGACGCTTAGGGAGACAGCGCGCCTGGCACAACTCGAGTATCAAATAGAAAGATTTAATATAGCCATTCTAGGCATCAGTGAGATGAGATGGTGCAATAGTAATAAAACAACATCCTCAGAGGGTAATACTATTTTACATAGCGGCAAAGAGAATCGGTGTGAAAGCGGAGTAGGGTTCTTAATAGCAAAAAATGCTGCAAAATCACTTAAATCGTGGACTCCTGTCTCTGATCGCATTATTACCGCTCGTTTTCATACAACAATAAAGAAGTGCGTCACAATAATACAATGCTACTCACCAACCGAAGACGCTGACGATGCAGTTAAAGACGAATTTTACAATCAACTTACGGCAACACTACATAGCGTTCCGAAGAGGGATATACCTATCCTTATGGGGGACCTAAATGCAAAAATTGGTAGCAGAAATGATGGTTTGAGCCATATTATGGGAAAACATGCAATGGGGTCAAAAAACAACAACGGTGAACGTTTTATTGAAGTCTGTCAAACTTTTGACTTGGTCATCGGTGGCTCATTGTTTCCACATAAAAACATACACAAATATACATGGACATCGCCAAACGGTATAACCAGGAACCAAATAGACCATATATGCATTGGCCGAAAATGGAGAGGTTCATTGCAGGACGTTCGCTCAAAACGGGGAGCTGATATCGACAGCGATCATGAGTTAGTTGTCGCATCAATAAAAATCAAACTAAAAAATATAAAACATAAAAATATGGCAAAAACGTGTAAACGTCTCAATACATCTAAGTTAAAGTGCAATGAAGTAAAGGAAGAAATTGGGAACACTCTAAGAAATTGCCTACCAGTACCCGACGACACGTGGGAACATACGTGCAATATGCTACGCGAGATAGGAAACACTAAAATTGGATGCAGGCAATATGAAAGGAGGAAACAATGGATATCAGAGACAACATGGGAACTAATACTACAAAGAAACCGCCTAAAAAGACTGCAGAATTATAATGCGGACTTCAGACCCCAATATAAAGAGACTGCGAAAGCCGTAAAGAGTTCAGCAAGAGCCGATAAAAGAAGATATCTACGAAACTTGGCAAACGAAGCGGAGGCTGCAGCAGGAGCGAATAATATGAGAGAGCTTCACAAAATAATTGGACAAATAGCAAACCAAAATTTGTACAAAAACCAGATTATAAAAGACGAACAGGGACAACTGCTAACAACAACAGAAGAGCAAACCCGCAGATGGAGACAACACTTCGAATCGATAAGCAACGTAAGCTATGCTGAAGACGAGAACATAAATTTGAACAGCCGCGAACATGAATCAGTAAACCATAACATAAACGTTGAAGAACCGAACATAACTGAAATAAAAAAGGCAATCGATAAACTGAAAACAAACAAAGCTCCAGGAGAAGACGGCATTCCACCTGAACTCCTACAAACGAACTCTCAAGCATCGGCAGAAATACTAGCGCCGCACATACAGAAAGCTTGGTTATTAGAACAGCTACCAGAAGCGTGGACAAAAGGAACAATAGTGAAACTGCCAAAGAAAAATGACCTCAAGGATTGCAATAATTGGAGGGGTATTACGCTGCTGAATACAATATATAAAATACTAGCAATTATAATAAATAACAGGTTGGAGTGTGTCGAGCAATCACTACAAGAAGAGCAAGCTGGTTTCAGGCCACATAGAAGCTGTTTAGACCAAACAAACACTCTTCGTATTGTCATTGAACAGTCCATTGAATGGCGATCACCACTATACATCGTCTTTATCGACTTCAAAAAAGCTTTTGATTCAATAAAAAGAAACGCTATATGGGAAGCTTTGAAAAATAAAGGAACCCCGATGAAGCTAATCCGCATAATCAAAGCAATGTACGACAACGCAGCCCTTCACGTGCGTCACAACGGGACCATTAGTGACCCCTTTTATACCAATGCTGGGGTTAAGCAGGGTTGCCCACTATCGCCACTACTATTCGCCGTAGTTCTAGACGAAATTATGTTGAAGCTGTCCCACAAGAAAAGAGGAATTGTATGGGATATGCACAAACATCTAGAATATCTAGCGTATGCGGACGATATGTGCTTACTGTCCCACAAATTCTCTGATATGCAACAAAAATTGAATGACCTAGTTATATTGACAAGACAAGCAGGCCTGGATGTTAATATTGGCAAAACTTTTGCAATGCGAATAAACAACTCGGTCGATTGCAGCTTTACGATTTCAAATCACCATATCGAGTATGTCAAAAGCTTTTGTTATTTGGGCAGCATGATGTCGACTGACAACGGCGTAGACGACGACATTGACAACCGGCTGGAAAAAGCCAGACCAGCATTTGGCCGCTTAAATAAAATCTGGAGAGCAGCACAAATATCCCAGAACACCAAATTAAAAATTTTCAACTCATGTGTAAAGTCAACACTTCTTTATGGTAGTGAAACATGGCTCATATCAAAAAATGTAGCCCAAAAACTTCAAACATTCATCAACAAATGTCTCCGAATAATCTGTGGCATATTTTGGCCCAACACTATCTCAAACATAGATCTACATTTCAAGACGAGAGAAGAATTTATTATAAAGCAAATCGCTAGACGGAAGTGGAGATGGATTGAGCACACTTTAAGAAAACCGGTGATCAGCATTCCTCGTGCGGCTCTAGAATGGAACCCTCAAGGATCTCGACGTCCAGGACGTCCAAAAAACACATGGCGCAGAACAATCCAAAATGAATTACTACGAATAAATAAATCAATCAATGATATAAAAACCATATGTATCGATAAAATAGGATATAATTTTCTTGTAGAAGCCCTATGCTCCCAAGTGGAACAATAAAGGAATAAAAAAAAAAATAACTCGATTAAGAATACTAGCCCAATGCTTAAAAATATCCAAATTTTTATGTGTCACACTATCTGTTAATAGGTTTCTATAAGTTTACGCGGCCATAAGCGGATAATTTTTTATACATATAATACTCACTATTACCTTCTACCACATACATATATATGGTTTCGCGGATACGTCGCGATACCAAGAGTTCTATAAACTAAAATAAAAATTACACAAAAATCTCATCACATGTCTACGCCAACACTTCTTTATCGCGTTTAACTTTTGCTAATTCTTAATCACAATCTTACTAAGCATTCCATTTTCCATTTTAAAAAAGCGTTAATTATGTTAACGGCTTTTAATTGTCGAGCGAAACAATTTTGTTCTTCTTTTGATTTAATATTATAACATTTAGATGAAATATCTTTGACAGCCCGGTATGTGATCATAAAGCGTTGTCAGGTTGAAATGTTTTTCTTATTTCAAAACTCATTCCAAAGTGTCAAGAATCGAATCAATATATGACTTGAAAAATAGACGTTTCGCCTCAGAAACTTGCCATTGGTCCTATAGTGCGTTGATAGAAAACCAACTTCTTTACAATTGATGTCGTTAAGAACGCCGTTCGGACTCGGAGGAGTGAATTTGACCTTTCGGGATATTCGTGGGATATGTATGTAATGCTTAGAATGTATTAAGAAAAAATAATTATCTTTTAATGCAGAGCAAGGTTTTTACATAGAACAACCTACAGCATGTAGTGTGTGCGCATTAGGGTTATGACTTTTTTACTACCTCTTATCCCTGTTGTTGTTGTTGTTGGCAGCCGCTGGCCGAAACACAATGGTTTCGGGTCAATCCGGTACGAAAGAACCCGCTGCCGTGGGATTGACCTCTTATCCCTGTATCATATTTTGGCGAGTTTTTAACTAAGATTAGATAAAATTTTAATTATAAGGTGAATCGATAGTAAAATCTCACGCACAAAGTCGTTTGACAAATTTTCTATATGAGCTTTTTTTGACAATCTTTTGAAGCCACACGACATAACCAAAATGTCATAATCTTTTTGTTATACCCTACACCACAATGTGGAAAGGTTTGTTTTGGTAAAAATTCATGTAACACCGCGAAATATTCGTCGGAGACCCCCAATGTGGTATACCAATCTTCATATCTCGACGAGATAAAGCGATTTTGAGATGTGTGTCTGTCCGTCCGTCCGTCCGTCTGTCCATTATAAATTGTAAACACGCTCCAGGCCGCAATTATGGACCGATCGTCACGAAATTTTGTATGGAGGTCGGGTTCAGACCATACTAGATCCCTATTCTTATTGGTGATGATCGAGAAATATTTAGCGGGTGAAATGGACCAAAAACAAAATTTTTATCCGATTTTGTAGCGGCTCTGTATGTCGCAATTATAGTCCGATCGCCTTACAATTTTAAATAATGTAAGATTATATGACAAAGAAGAAGCTTGCAATTTGAGATGGTGATCGGATGATGTTTAGAGGGTTAAATGGACCACAGCTTTTGTGTGAAAATTGTGAAAATTTTTAATATACCGGTAATATCTTTATTCCTGGACCACACATTCCGCCCACATAAATAATATTTGGAAGGACAACTTTTGCCCTTTCAATTAATGCCAATTATGTTGATTTATGTAGTCAGATAACAGAGTTACAGCCTAATATATCCAGTGTTTTGCTTGTAATGTAATCAAAAGCATACTAGAGGTCGCAATTATAGATCAATAGTCACGAAATTTTGCACGAGGTAGGGGTTAAGGTCGAAAAAGATGCCTACAATTTTTGATTATGATCTGATATTATTTAGCGGGTCCAATGGACCATTACTTTTGTATGCTAAATAAAAACATTTTATTTTTGGAACATATTTGAATCCCTGGAGGCCATATACCGGCAAAGTCGTCTATATATGAAAAATTAACTACCGATCTTACCTCTGATGAAAATTGCAATAATATGTGTGCTTGGTAACGGACCCACTACCTAAGATATAATGAGTTTTGTGAAGAGAACCACATCTTCCTCCCATGCTACAAATTGTCTCTATCATGACAGACAAATTCCCAGTTCTTACAAATTACGTGGAACCCTATCATATTACCTGTCCAATTGTTCAAAATTTAAAGATGTAGCAAAAATTGCTAAACAACCCCAATTTTCAAATTTAAGAATATTTCTTAAAATGTACTGTATATAATTGTTCCACAAACATCCCAGTAGGGACAAGAGAGCCTTCTCTCATATCAATGAGAGCACCCCGATTAATATCAGCTCAAAGATATGTAGACAGCGGAATTTTATGCAACACCTATTTTTATAAAATTTGCATATTTAAAAAAAAAAATATTATTTTTGCATACTGAAAATTTCTGTATTTCACATATTTTCGTATGCTACATATATTTCAATAATATCTTCTAAAATGTTTATGTGTACATTTTTCTGTTTGAAATTCACTTCAGACAAGTCAAAAAAATTGAGAAATCTGTAACCAGAGCCACAATCTTCAAAATATCGAAAATGGGGAGCTTTCGTTGTATGGGAGCTATATGAACGCCTAGACCTATACCGACAAATTTCAGATGGAAAGTTTAGTACCCCCAATGAAGACTTAATACCAAATTTTAGCCAATTCGGAGGGATATTGAGACCAAAGTACAGAAAATCGGTAGATTCTGGTTATGGGAGCTATATGAAGACGTGGACATATAACGACAAATTTCATGTGGAAAGTTTTTTACGGGTATTTGGAGGTACGGTTCTATGGGAGCTATATGAAGACCTGGACCTATACCGATAAATTTCAGGTCGAAAATTGTGATGAACGAATACTTAATACAAACTTTTAGCCAATTCGATGGCATATTTAGGACACAAAGTCTTGCATATGGTTTAGCAAGTATGTCAAAATATGCAAAAAATTAGGTACAGACTAAATGTCCGTTCTAAAATTACTTATTGGTGCCACCATGGTACAATTGACATAATTTGGCATAATTTTTCGTAGCCAGATTGCCTATCGTAAACAAATAAAATGAAAGATTTCTTATTGTCTTTTTGTTTAAAATGTAAAAATTTGTGAGTAATTTTTCGTAGCCAAATTGCCTATCGTAAACAAATAAAATGAAAGATTTCTTATTGTCTTTTTGTTTAAAATGTAAAAATTGTTGTTTGATGTCGGTTTATAGAATAAAAACGATATTAGTAAATAATTGTCAGCATTTTTTACACAAAATAACAAGAGAAATTGGGAAAAGTCCTTTGCAGTCGTTCTGTGAAATTGGGATATAATTAGAATTAAAATAAATATGAATGTAATCATTAAACAAAAATTAGTGTTTGCAGTCGTTAACAAATAAGTTGAACAATAAGCATTTATGCAAAACAAAAAAAATATTTAATATTAATAGCCATTTTTATACGTGAACAACGTTTAATAAAGTACACTTTAAACATTTCATCCCCCGTTGTTTACCAAAAGAAAAAACACTCTCAGAGAGGCTAATGCAAAAAACCCACCAAGTTCTCTCTAACTTATTTTGAGAGAGAATTATTAAGGTAGCCGTATTAGCAATCTGTTACAACAATGTCAAAAAGATTTTGCAAATATTAATAATTTTCTTATTTTCTTAGCACAGCTTCATTCCGAAATTATTATTCAATGTATTGTTCAACAAATTCCACAGATATTTACATTTTCATTCATAATTTTGTTTTTTAGTTCTTGCTTTCAAATAAACAATTTTTTTAGATCTACCTTCATAATATTCCCTGAGAAACACATAGGTTTTCATAGTTCGATTGCCGGTTACTCTCGAAACATTCGATCAACGATTTCGATTGAATCTCGTCATGCCGCTTTTTATCGTGTCGAAATCTTTTTCACGAGCAAATACGCGATCGAATCGAATGACGTAATTAGGCCCACGTTTTTTATGTTCCCTTCCGATTTCTGGCTTAACCATACATTTAATAGCCCTATGCCCAAAGAAAAATGACAGAATACTCCATGGCTAACGTGATATTACTGTAGAATTTTTCGATATATATCCACTGCATCCACTTAAAATTGATGCTGACTTTTTGAAGTCGGAATTTCGGGGTGTTTTTAATTTTTTTAATAATACGGATGCGCAGCGAGATAATATTGTAAACTCATAATAGGATTATAGAACTCGTAATTTTACAACGTTGAATGTATATCTCATGAGTATGCTCCTTACAGTATCCTGGTAATTGGACAGTATCCTGGAATTGCGTGTAAAATTTATAAGTGTCATTCAATTTCCTTTAAACCCCGCTTGAATTTAGTTTTTTTTTTAAGCGACGGAACTAATGATCACTTCTTACTTACTTAGTTGGCCCATTACAGAACATTTGTTCCATAGACCGAACTAAGAAAAGATCTCCATTCCTCTCTGTTTTTCGCTTGACTTTTTGGAATACCGCGCCTTTCCATTTCTTCATCCACTTGTGTGCTCCATCGAAGCTTAGGCCTGCCGATTCTGCGTGCACCGCCATGTGCCATGTATTCATACGCCTTTTTAGCGGGTTCATCATCGCTCATTCTCATGATATGACCTAGCCAACGCAATCGTTGCATCTCGATACGTTTAACTATATGCATGTCTTTGTATAGCTTATATAGCTCGTGGTTCATACGACGTCGATATTCACCGTCAACGCAAATCGGCCCGTAGATCTTCCGAAGAATTTTCCTCTCAAACACACCAAGCACTGCCTTATCTGCTTGCGCAAGTACCCATGCTTCGGAGCCATACATTAGCACGGGTAGTATCAGCGTTTTGTATAGTGTTATTTTTGTTTGACGAGATGTGGCTTTGTTTTTAAATTGCTTACTTAATCCATAGTAGCATCTGTTGGCCAATACAATTCTTCTTCTTATTTCACAACTGATGTTGTTTGTTGTGTTTATGGCAGTGCCGAGGTAGACGAAGTCTTTAACTACCTCAAAATTATAGGTACCAACTTCTACGGTTGGTCCGAGCTCTATGGACGCTTTGCGCGTCGACACCATCAATTTGGTCTTTTCGCCGTTTACCGCCAGACCCACTTTCGCAGATTCTGCTTCGACCTTCTTAAAGGTATCAGTTACTTCCTTTACTGATCGTCCCATGATGTCTATGTCATCAGCATAGGCAAGTAACATGTGGCTATTGGTGTAAATTGTGCCATTTCTTTTGACATTTGCATCTCGTATTACCTTTTCCAGCAAAATGTTGAATAGGTCACACGAAAGGCTGTCTCCTTGTCTGAAACCTCTTTTGGTACAAAATTCTTCGGAGAGGTTCTTTCCAATTTTAACTGAGGACCTAGTATCAGTTAGAGTCATCTTACAAAGCCGGATGAGCTTTGCGGGAATACCAAATTCAGACATTGCATGGAATACCTCTGATCGGAGGGGACTGTCGAATGCTGCTTTATAATCGACAAAAAGGTGAAATGTGTCGATCTGCATCTCTTGGGTCTTCTCTAGGATTTGCCGCAGGGTAAATATCTGGTCAATGGTGGACTTGCCAGGTCTAAAGCCACATTGGTATGGTCCAATTATCCCGTTGACCATAGGCTTTATTCGTTCGCACAGTATCCCTGACACTATCTTATAGGCAATAGGGAGTAGACTTATGCCCCTATAGTTAGAGCATACAGTCTTATCTCCTTTCTTGTGGACGGGACATAGGATGCTCAGGTTCCAATCGTCGGGTACGCGTTCTTCCTGCCAGATGGTGCTAACTAGCTGATGCATACACCTTATTAGCGCGTCGCCTCCGGTTTTAAACAGCTCGGCTTGTAAGCCATCGGCTCCTGCTGCTTTATTATTCTTCAGCCGGTTGATTGCTGTTTTCACCTCATCTTGGCCGGGTGGTATACATTCTATACCATCTTCTGGGATTGGATCTGCGGTATCATCGTCTTCGCCACTATTGGATACCAGCAGATTGGAGAAATGTTCCTTCCATATCCTGAGCACGCTATCTGTATCTGTTACCAGATTACCTTGCTGGTCTCTACAGGAGGATGTGCCTGTACCAAAGCCATCTGTTTGATGTTTCACTCTTTGGTAGAATTTTCGGACTTCATTCTGGCTCCTGTACATCTCGATTTTTTCACACTCCCGCTTTTCCATTTCTCTCTTTTTCTTGCGGAAAAGACGTTTCTCTTCTCTCCTTTTCTCCCGATATCTCTCTCGTGCGCTCCGCGTTGCTACTGATTGTAAAGTAGCTCTATATGCCGCATTTTTATCTTCGGAAGCAGCACGACACTCCTGGTCATACCATGAATTCCTTTGTGGAGGTCTCTGGAATCCAAGTATGGATTTTGCGGCTGTTTGCATGGAGTGGGCAATATTTTGCCATTGTGTTGTTATGTTATCGGGACAAGGAGTGCTCGCGTTAAGCAATTGGGCTAGTTGAGTGGAATATGCTGTGGCTATCTGTTGTGTTTGCAGCCTATCGATGTCCAACTTCCGCGTTGTGTCTGTTCGTGCTTTATTTGCAACGTTTAGACGGGTACGTACCTTTGCTGCAACAAGATAGTGGTCCGAATCAATGTTTGCGCCTCGGAACGATCGTACATCCAACACGCTGGATGAATGTCTTCCATCTATCACAACATGATCAATTTGATTACTTGTTCTTTGATCTGGGGACAGCCAGGTGCCCTTATGAATATCGAGATGATTAAATCTGGTACTGCTAACTACCATGTTTTTTGCAGCTGCAAAGTCTATCAGCCTCATACCATTGTCAGATGTTTCACTGTGGAGACTGAATTTCCCGACTGTTGGGCCAAAGATATTCTCCTTTCCAATTTTGGCATTAAAATCGCCTAGAATGATTTTAATGTCATGGGCAGGGCAACGGTCATATGTTTCTTCTAAGCGCTCGTAAAATATATCTTTGGTCTGTTCGTCCTTTTCTTCAGTGGGAGCATAAGCGCAAATAAAGCTGATGTTGAAGAATTTAGCTTTTATTCGAATTGCAGCAAGTCTTTCATTCACTGGGGTGAAGCTGGATACCAGATGTTTTAGCCTCCGACTAACTACGAATCCGCAACCAAACTCATGCTTTACGTCATGGCAACTATAATACAGTGCGTCACCTTTAGGTGTTGTTGTGACGCCTTCCTAATCCATCGTATTTCCTGTATGGCAGTAATATCGGCCTTGTACTTTTCAAGTACGTCTGCCAATGCGAAGACTGCACCTTCTCTATAAAGAGTGCGAACATTCCAGGTGCAGATTCGCAGATCATGGTCCTTAAAACGTTTGCGGGGTTCGTCAACTTTAGAGGGGTTTGTTTTTCTTTTCTTTCGTTTTTTCATAGTAGGCTGTTTTTTTCTAAGGGAGGGTTACTAACCCGACGCCCAAACCCAAGTTTTTAACGTTCTTATGGGTGAACGAGCGGCACATGTTAGCTCACTACTTTTAACGAGATGAAAGAGGGACCAAGATAAATCCTGGGCTTTGCCATGTTAAAACCGGTCAGGACCGTTCCTTGGTATCTTCCATCCCCTACGTCACCCATGATCACTTCCCCGTTCGTGATTGTAAACCATATATCTTGATGAAGTTTTAGCAGAAAACATTCATTATTGTATGGGATTTTAGCGAAATAGTTGGAGAACTCCCTAATATTTTTTTATTGATTTTCTCGTTTAGAGTTAAGCTTGATGATCGGAAATTATTTGCAAGTGAAAAAGGAAAGCCAAGGACTCGAACCCACATAGTCACCAAATTACGTTACCTGGTTTCACTGGTGGTAAAGCAGATCTTCGGACGTATCGACTATGTAATGGCTTCTCTGTCCTAGAACTTTTCGTTTTTCAAATGCAAATGTGTTTTATACATTTACGCGGATATTTTGATATTTTTTTTTTAAATTTTTTCTAATCAAACCAAAAAATATATTTGGAACAATAATTTTTTCTCTTTTGTTTTTGCTATAATATGCAGTTTATATGTGTACCCATTCTCTATAACTTTGGTTTCATGATTTTCTACGCATTTCACATTTATTTTTTAAGCTTTGTACCCACCAAAAATTCGGATCCGTTAGTCATTATCATGGCACAATAATAAGGTACAGCGCCAAAAACATCTGATTTTCAGACTAGTTGTCAAAATGTATTATTGTGAATAACATAACATACAAAATGCAAACAAGCAATTCACAGTAATGCATTATTGTGATCAAATTTGACGTTTGGTGTGATAAATGACAGAATTATTGTTATTGATGTAACACCTTCTTATTCCACCATGGTCATTATGTAACCCATAACAAAGTAATGTAAACAAAAATAAGTACTTATATTACTCCTTACTAAGTTATGAGTACGGTGGCACAGAGCGTGTGTGTCCGATTACAAATCAGAGAGTTGTGTGGTCAACGCTCACCGCCGGCCGGGTATTTTTTTTTTAATAAAAAAGAACTGTTGGTGGTGTACACATACGCGTTTAAACAACCCTTAATGTTAATGTGCGTGGCCTAGTATATAGTGTGTTCGGCTACAAAGCAAAAGTTCGTGTGTTCAAATCCAATAAAGAGCAAAATAAAACAAGTGAGCAAAGGCTATAGTCGGGACGGGGCCGACCATGTGATACCCTACACCACTACCCCTCTGCATAAGCTTTTCACTGGTAAACATTTCTTTTAGGGAATATAATCCGACTACCACCAAACATAATATTCCCTTTTTCTCTCTGGGACCCCATAAGCAACCAAAATTTCGTGACTATCCTTTCAAAATTGCGACCTATAACGCAATTGCAAAAAAATGGAAGAATTGGATGCATTACTATTGTGGTATCTCCCTTGTTTGGCCACCTTCGCCAACTACTTTACTCCAATGTAAAGGTAATATTTTATTCTTCCGTTAGCAGGCTTTACCGAGAAGCCGATGTATTCACAAAGAATAAAACTTTGAATTTGTCTCCACATACGTTTTTCCCCATTCCGACCCCTAAATATTATCCGACTATCACCAAAATCAATAGGTTTTTTCTTCTGTGGGGCCACCATCAACCCCCAAAATTTCGTGACTATCCGATCAAAATTCCAACCTGTAGCGTGATTACAAAAATGGTAAAATTGGATATATTACTGACTTTTCCGATATCTCGGTTGTTGGCCCATTTAAGCCAACATATAAAGGAGATCTTTTCTTCTTCCATTGACGGCCTTTCCTATTGGAATACTCCTACCAGAAGCGGAGATATTCACATAAGAAAAAAAAACATTGACTTTTCTCCACATAAGCTTTTTGCTTATTCCGACTCCTGGTCAGTGTGATGCCCATCGAACATCACCAAAATCAATAGGCTTCCTCCCGTCCGGGACCCACATCAAATTCGTGACGATCCGACCAAAATTGCGACATGTAGCGTGATTACAAAAAAATCGGAAAATGGAAAGTATTACCGACTATATCGATATCTCTGTTGTTTGATGTCGTTGTAAAATTGATATTTTCTACTTTCCGTGCCATGTTTTGCTTTTGATTACCTCTTAAAGAAACAGAGATATTGACTTTGAAATACAACGTTGACCTTTTCTCCAAATAGGTTTTTGCCCATTCCGACCCTTAATATTATCCGACCATCATCAAACTCAGTAGGCTTTTTCCACGTTGGATCCGATCAAAATTGCGACCTGTAGCGTGATTACAAAAAATCGGAAAATGGGATGCATTATCGACGACTGCTATGCCTCTGTTAATTGGCCACCTACGCCAACCTACTATCCATCATTGTAAAGATGGGATTTTCTACTTTCATACCCAGGCTTTGCTTTTGGAAAGTCTCCATCCAAATCTGTGATATTCGTCATTATGATTAAAATCGCAAAATTGAAAAGTTTGGTGTTTGATCACTAAAATAAAACGAATTATGGCCAGAAATTTTCGCATATTTTGCTTATTCTGCATATCGTGCATATTTTGACATATTTGTACATATCTGCATAAAATGAGCATATACAAAAATATATTCAAGGATTTGTGGTCTAAATATCCCACCGAAATGGCTGAAATTTGGTATTAAGTCTTCGTTAGGGGTATGCAACTTTACAACTAAAATCTGTTCGCATAGGTCCACGTCTTCATATAGCCCCCATAGAATGGTACCTCCCGATTTTCGGTATTTTGAAGGTTGTGGCCCCAATATCCCACCGAAATGACTGAAATTTGGCATTTTGTCTTCGATGTGGGTATAAAACTTTCCACCTGAAATTTGTCGGTATAGGTCCACGTCTTCATATAGCCCCCATAGAACGATACCTCCCGATTTGCGGTATTTTGAAGGTTGTGGCCTCAATATCCCCCCGAAATGGCTGAAATTTGGTATTAAGTCTTCCTTGGGGGTAAAAAATGTTCCACCTAAAATTTGTCGGTTGAGGTTCAGGCCTTTATATAGCCCCTATAGATGCCGATTCCCCGCTGATGATTTCAACTATGAGGACAATTTGTTTTATTTTACAACTAAGGAGAAGCGTTCAACTACGTTTCTATATAATTTTCCTTTTTAAAAGTGTGACTATTTACAAATTATTTCAATCAGTTTTTCTTTTATTAAAGTGTGTTATGTATTTCTTTGGAATTTTGTATGTACCTATGTGTTTGTTGTTCTTTTGCCTTTCAATAAAAAACCTCAACATTTGTGTGTATACTATAGCTAGTGAGTTCTTACTGAGAGCAAGTGAGCACACATTTCAAAGTGTTTTACATTGAATTTTACGCTCCCTTGCTCTCAGTAAGCGCCCACTGGTGCATGTGTTTGTTTTTTTTGTGCCTTTTGGGTTTGAACTTTTTTGCACCCAAACATATAAAATGTTTGCACCCAAACATAAAATTGTTTCCACCCAAACATATCTTTGTTTGCACCCAAACATAAAATTGTTTCCACCCAAACATATCTTTGTTTGCACCCAAACATATCTTTGTTTGTAGACCGAAACATATATTATGTTTGGGACTGTTGCAAACATATATATGTTTGCTGCAAAATATGTTTGGGACATATGATAGAGAGGCCGTTTTTTTTTGCGTGTACCTCTTATTGAAATATTTGTTGCATAAGAAAAATGTAAAATGCATAAATTTTGCATATGCAAAAATTTATGCATTTTGCATAATTTTGCATATGTCATATGTTTCGATTGCAATGTAATCAGAAGCCAAAAATATGCCCAGTCTCAAAATTTGACATGAATCGGACCAAAAATAGGGGTTGCATAAAATTCCGCTGTCTATTGATCACCTACGACAGCCTACTTTACGTCGTTAGAAAGGTGACATTTTCTTCTTTCTTTAGATATACTTTTGATATACCCATTGTAGATGCGCAGATTCGCTTTGGAAAAAACGTTGAATTTTTCTCCAAATAAGTTTTTTGCCCATTCCGAGCCCTAAATAATATCCGACCATCACCAACATTAATAGGCTTTTTCCCCTCCGGGACCCTCATCAACACCCAAAATTTGGTGACGATCCGATCAAAATTGCGACTTATAGATCGATTTCGGGAAAAAATGAAAAATGGGATGTATTACCGACTATTGCGATATCTACGTTATTTGACCACCTACGCCATCCTAGTTTGCATCATTGTTAAGTTGGGATTTGTTTTTGGAAGGTCCCCAACCAAAGCTGTGATATTTGTCATTATTATTAAAATCGCAAAAATTTAAAGTTGTGTTCTATTAGCGGCTATTGCGATATCTTCGTTGTTTGTCCACATACGACAACCACCTTTGCATCGTTAGAAAGGCGATATATTCTACTTTCATCAGCAGGTTTTGCTTTTGGCATACCCTTTATGGAAGTTGAGATATTTGCTTCGGAAAAATACGTTCACTTTTTCTCCAAATACGTTTTTAGCCCATTCCGACCCCTAAATATTATCCGATCATTACCAAAATCAATAGGCTTCTTCCCTTCTTCCCGGGACCCTCATCCACACCCAAAATTTGGTGACGATCCGATCAAAATTGCGACCTGTAGCGTGATTACAAAGTTTAGATGGACAGACGGACGGACACACATAGCCAGATCGACTGAGCTCGTCGAGACAATCATTTTGGTATTGGACCATCCATATTATGGTAGAGGATATAAGAAGTGCTATCGTACATTCTACGCCAGGAGCAGGATCAGTGAACTGCTTTTCCTGTGGATTTTTACTTAAGGATTCACAAAAAAGGGGTTATTTTTTAATCGAGTGACAATAAATACTTTTTGCTTTGTAATGTCAAGGAATATTTTTCCTTCGTATATAAAAGCATTATTTTAAGTTCGCAACACCTTTCAGTTGTCCAACTTTACAACAAACTTAAAAATTTATTAATATGTACATATTTTCGTATGCCATTTATTTATAAATTTGTTAATAAACTCACTACAGCATATGTACCAACCTACGTATCTACAACATCTCAACCATTCATATTTCTTTTCTGAGTAAATTGATTAAGTTTTGCCATTCAGAATACCCACAGGACAGAAGAGAACGAATGGATTTTAGAAAAAAAGGAAAAGGACTCGCAACTTTATTCGTTAAATTATTAAGAAATGTAATTATATCTTATGATTCTGTTATCGTGCTATAAAACTTTAGTCATTATGACGGCAAACTTCAACAGGAATTCATGTATGCATGAAAACAATTCAATTTCATTTAGTTGAAGACAGGTTCACTCTATTAGGGTGGAGAGAAACCGTCATTAACAAGTGACGACATGTTGTTGGTGGCAAGAAAAATGCGTAATATGTTTGCATTATTGCAATAAATGAGTTTATATAGTTATTTTAGTCGGATGTTAAATATATGAAAGGTTTTGTACAAAATTCATGAAGCACCACGAAATGTTCCTCATAGACCCTTAGTGGTATAAAAATTTTCATATCTCACAAGATAAAGCGATAAAGCTATGCATGTGTGTCCGTCCGTTCCTTATTCCAATCAGAATAGGTGTCTATTCTGTTGTTGGTGATTTTTACAGGAGTTCTTGAACTTTTCGTTGATGCAAATTATATTGATGTACAGATCATTATTTGCACATAGCTCAATTGCAATAGTATTTATCATGGGATTGAGGTTACGGAGAAATAAGATGATTGAACAATATTTAGCACATAAAATTATTCTATTTGTATATGTGAAACGGCCGATATTCTCATTCGATGACATATTGCTAATATGGGCCACCTTACCTTAAAAATCACAATTATAAGAGAGGAAGTTCCAAGCTTTACATTGGTTCCAATTGTAATGACGTACGGTCTTTAACCCACTTAGCGCAATGATTTTTTTCCGAAAAAAACTTAAAATTTTATGTGAAAGTTATATAAAAACATGCGATACCCTACATTACTACCCCTGGGAATTAGCTTTCTGTAAATCAAAATTCCTTTTTGGAACAAATAAACTTATTGTAAAAAACAACTTATCACATCAAGCTTAAATAATAATATGTATAATAATTGTACCACAAACATCCCGATTCATATTAGCTCAATGATATGGCACCTACTATTTATCGCCGATTTCGAACGGCATATCCTAAGACACCACCTGTAGAGAAGTTTCACATGGCTAATATACTCATTAAATGTCGCCAACATTACTGAGGGGTATTTTGCCACCGTTGAAAATTTGATGTGTAGAAAATCCTGGCCAGGCCACATCAAATTTTCAGCAGTGGCAAAATACCCTCAGTAATTTTGGCGACATTTTCTGAGGGGTGCTCTCATTGATATGAGAGAAGGATCGAATGTATTTAGGGTTTTTCAGTATTTTGTGGCCTTTTTTGGACATTTGAACTTGCCGACGAAAATGTGGATTAGGATTAAAGTTCAAAAATGTTGCGGATGAGGTACTTAAAGGAATGAACCGACATAGTCCATTATGGAAGTGGATCTTATTTTGGAAGTCATATCTTTTCGATTGATATCGCACCCACTAGTCATTTCAGTGGGTCATCGTATAACTTTTGGGCCAGTATGCCAGTAAGCATGGACTTGCCCACGGAAAACATAATATCGCTGTACTAGTAAACAAGATCACAACGAACAGCATCGATATACATTTCCAAAGGATTATCGAACAGACCTTAAACTGCACTTAGAAACAAATGTTGAACCTATGTGGGGGAGGTACCCTAAGGTACCTCCATTTTAGAAGTTAAACTAAATTTGGTCATTTGTTCATACCATTTAAGTGACATTTTTTAAATATTCGGGGAAGTACCGATAGTTATGGACCGGTATTGCCTATCTTCGCAATGAAACTATGACAAAATATGACGAAGGCCAAAAAATCAAAATGATTCGAGAGCATATCTTAAAGTGAACTTATCCGAAATTTTGTGTGATAGGTACCCGAAGGAGTAGACAAATACAGTCCTAATTTGAACCTGATCTATATCTGGTAGATAAATTAGGATGTGTAAATTATGGACCAACTCCCTTCAAGAGTTATCGTGCGAACAATTTTGCCGAACATTTTTGATATTTTGTGGGGGATGTACCTGAAGGAGTGGGGGCTGTCAATACAAGTCGTTACAACAAAAAACAAAGCGATTCGAGAGCAGGTGTTAAACTGAAGTTTTCCGAAATTTTGTGTGGGAAGTACCCGAAGGAGTGGACCGATTGAGTCCATACAAAGTCTGGTAGAAATTTCACGATGTGCAAAGAATGGACCAAATCGGTTACCCCCTTCAAGAGTTATTGTGCCCACAAATTTTCCGAACATTTTCGAACGATATAACCCATCTTCGAACTTAAACTAAGTTTGGGCAAACTATTACGAAAGCCAAATTTTGGAACGAATCGGTTCATCCGTTCGAGAGTTATCGTGCGCACCAGCCAGCCAGACAGACAGACCAGCGGACATTGCTAAACCGACTCCAAATTTTCTGAAACGGATTTCGTCCAAACCTACTTGGGGTCTAAAACTATTATTTCAATGAGGCACATTTTGCATGATAAAGACAATGTGTATAATGATAGGAACATGTTGGCCCGTTACCTAGCAGACACATTATTGCAATTTGCATCAGGGGAAAAGTCAGTAGTTATTTTTCCATATATAGGCTACTTTGTAAAGTAATGGTCCATTTCACGCGCTAAATAATATCAGATTGTCATACAAAATTACGGGCATCTTCTTCGACCTAAACTCTTATGATTTTGACCATATGCGTGGAAATGCATAGACCAAATGACGCTTTATAAGCGTTGAATGGGAGATAACAGACAATGCTTTAATAAAATGCAAAAAAACACACAAATATGCCCGTTTTACGGCTTTATGTGGGTTAATACGCAAGATATAAGGAATGTGCATTTAATTCTATTAATATGGAGGGTATAATATAAGTCGAAAAAACAAACCCCTCTAAGATTAACAACCCCCGCAAATGTTTTAAGGACCATGATCTACAACTAGAATGTTCCGACGCTTTATATAGAAGGTGCAGTAGACGCGCTGGCAGATGTCGTAGCAAAGTACGAAGCCGATATTACTTATCGAACCTCATCTACATCTCGTAGAAATATTACGATGTATATCTGTGGACCAAATCGGTTACATCCTTTGAGAGTTACGGTTTTGAACTTTTGTGGGGCAGATATCTAAAGGAATAGACCGACAAAATATTACGATGGCCAAATTTTGGACAGAATCGGCAAATCCGTTCCAGAGTTATGGTGCGCTCCAACCATAGGAGGTTTTGCATCTTTCTAACTATCTTTTCAGGAAAGGAGCAGGTTTTCAACTAAACTTTTCCGAAATTTTGTTTGGGAGGTACCCAAAGGAGTGGACCGATAGAGTTTATATTGGAACCTCATCTATGTCTAGCAGAAACTTCACGATGTGCCATGTAAGGACAAAATTGGTTACTCCCTTCAAGAGTTATCGTGCGCAATTTTGCGAACATTTTCGATCTTTTATAGTGGAGGTACCTGAAGCGGTTGGACAAAATATTACCAAGGTCACATGTTGGACAAAATCGGCTCATCCGTTCGAGAGTTATCGTGCGCTCCGGCCAGCCAGACGGACGGCCATGGCTCAATCGACTCCAAATTGTCTGAAACGTCCGAAACATACTTGTGGTCTAAAACCATTATTTCGATGAGGCACATTTTGTCCTTATGAAAGTGTATATACCCTCGTTAGCATAAATGCTGAGGGTATAAATACCTATGGTTAAATGTCACAAGAATGAGCCATGTCATAAGCCTGAGTGATGATGTAAACGACAACAAGTAAGAACGGGGTTAAGTTCGGCCGGGCCGAACTTATTATACCCGCCACCACAAGTTGTATTGAAGTAAAATTGAATAATTTGTTTCCTTTCGTGTATGAAGAAGACTTAATACTAAATTTCAGCAATTTCGGTAAAACAATGTGAAGCACCATTCTATGGGGGCTATTTCAAAACGTCGATCTATACCGACAAATTTCTGACGGAAAGTTTTTAGACTCAAAGAAGACTAAATACCAAATTTCCTATATTTCGGTAAGAGAATGTGGCTAAAACTTAAAAAATACCGAAAATCAAGAAGTACGCTTCTATGGGGATATAGGAAGACGTGGACCTATTCTGAGAATACTCTTCTGGAATATTTTATAACTCTTGGAAGACGAAATAACGAATATCAGCCATTTCGGTTGGATATTGACGTCGCAATCTTCAGTATTACGAAAATCGGGAGGTACCGTTCTATGGGGGCTATTTGGAAACGTGGACCTATACCGACGAATTTTAGTCAGAAATGGTGCAATATGAAAACGTGGACCTGTACAGACATATTTCTGGCGAACACACACAGACACAACCTTCAAAACACGAAAAATCGGGAGGTACCTTTCCATGGGGGCTATATGCAGGCGTGAACCTATACCGACAAATTTAAAGGGGAAGTTTGAGTACCCCCAACGAAGTCTAAATACCAAATTTCAAAATACCGAAAATCGGGAGGTACCGTCCTATGGGGGCTATATGAAGGCATGGACCGATACCGACAAAGTTCTTGGGGAATGTTTCATACCACCAACGTAGACTAAGTACCAATTTCAGCCATTTCGGTGTGAAAATGAAGCGAAAACCTTCAAAATACCGAAAATCGGGAGGTACTGTTCTATGGGGGCTATATGAAGGTATGGACCGATACCGACAAAATTCTGGGAGAAAGTTTTGTACCCCTAAAGAAGACTACGTACCAAATTTCAGCCACTTTGGTAGGATAATGAAGGTAAAACCTTAAAAATACAGAAAATCGGGAGGTACCGTTCTATGGGGGCTATATGAAGGTGTGGACCGATACCGACAAAATTCTGGGGGAAAGTTTTATACCCCCAATGAAGACTACGTACCAAATATCAGCCATTTTGGTAGGATATTGAAGCTAAAACCTTAAAAATACCGAAAATCGGGAGGTACCGTTCTATGGGGGCTATATCAAAACGTGGACCGATATATCCCATTTTCAATACCAACCATCCTGCAAATAATAAAAACTTCTGTACCAAATTTTGACTCTCTATCTTTAAAATTGCGAGCTGTATCTTGATTTCAACAGACATACACACGGACGGACGGACAGACGGACATGGTCAAATCGACATAGAATTTTATGCTGATCAATAATATATATACTTTATAGGGTCTAGGGTGGAGGGTATAAAAAGGCGAATTAAAACAAGTGGAAGACGAGATTGAAAGACGCGCTATTTTAAATTGGAAAAGTAAAGCAACAAATGGAGAGGAATGGAAATATCTTTTTAGTTCGGCTTATAGGACAATTTTTTTTTTGTAGAGGCCCAACAAAGTAGAGCTGAAAACATCCAACGTTTGATTAAAGTTTTGTGTCATTTCTTGTAGAAGAATAAAAGTTTCAATTTTTCTTTGTTCTTCTGCCAGAAATGACACAAAACTTTACTCAAAGCTTGGATATGTTTTCAGCTTAAGTTGTCATTCCGTTTGTAATATATCGAAATATTCGTTGGTAAACCTATAAAGTATATATAGTCTTGATCAGCATAAAATAATAATTCAATATAACAATGTTGGTCTGTCCGTCGCCTGTCTGTTGAAATCAAGATACAGCTCGCAATACTTACGACAGAGATTTATATTTTGGTACAGAAGTTTGTATTACTTCTAGGATGGTTGGGCTATTAGGTCCACGTTTTGATATAGCCCCCATAGAATAGTACCTCACGATTTACGGTATTTTGAAGGGTTTAAAAACATTATCAAACCGAAATGGCTAAGATATTGTACTTAGTCTCCGTTGAGGGTATAACATATTAATTCAGTAAATTGTTAAGGTTCACATTTTCACATAGACCCCATGCTTTCGTTATTTTGCCAGCTTTAGCATTTAGCTACATTCCTACATTATTCAACAGAAATTACTGAAATATGGTATTTAGTCTTCGCTAAGGGCATAATACATTACTTTAGGGAATTGTCGGGTTAGGTTCACTTTTTGATATAGCCCCCATAGAAGAACGATGCCGACTGATTTTACGCATTTTCAAAGATTTTGCCACATTATCGAACCGAAGTGGCAAAACATTGAAATAACTATTTGCGAATAAATAATGTACTATATACTTGATCAGTTTCTAATTCTGAGTCGATCTAGCCATGCCCGCTTGTCCACAGAGTACGTTATATTTGTGCACACGATTGTCTTTTTTCTATAGGCAGATCAAATTCGAAAATTGACTATATCGACCCATGTTAACGGTATCTCCCGATTTTTATTTTAACGGGTTTATCTACAATTTGTAACTGAGCTTGCTGTAATTTGACATTCGAGGGTCCTAGCGGTCACATCATTTCTCCGCCCCAAATTGTCAATATAGGTCTATGTTTTGGCATAACCTCCATATAACGTGTATAATGTACATCCCGACGTTGGGTATTTGTTAATTTATTGAGTCTCTTGTAGGTACATATTTGGGTATAGCTCCCATATAACGGTCTTCCCGATTTTACGTATTTTGAGGGTTATGCTAGACTTTGAACTACCTATAATTTGACATTTAAGAATCCCAGTGGTGAGATAACTTCTGTACTAAAATGTTTCAATATATATACATATGTATGTCCCTCTTTTGGCATAGTCCCATATAAATGCACCTCGCGATATTCGGCATTTTGAGGGTTTTAGCTATAATTTTTAACCGAACTTGCTGTAATTTGATATTTGAGATTCCGAGTGGTCACATCATTTCTCTATCACAAATTGTTGATATAGGTCTATGTTTTGGTATAGACTCCATATAACGACGGTACATCGCGATGGTTTGACATAGCCCAATATAACTTCGGTACATCCCGATTTTAGGTATTTTGAGGACATTAGCTTAATTTTTAGCATAATCTTGGCCGAACATCTGCAATTCGACTTATAAAATTACCAGGGGTTACAAAACTTTTTCGCTAAAAGTTGTCAACATAGTTCCCTCGTTTGGTATAGCACAAATATAAAGGTACCTCCCGATTTTCGGTATTTAGAGTGTTTTAGGTACAATTTTTAAATGAACTTGCCTCCGCCACAAATTGTCAATATATGTCCACGTTTTGGTAAAGTCTCAATATAATGCCGGTATATCCCGATTTTTGGCATATTAAGGATTAAAGGTATATTTTTTGACAGAACTAACTGCAATTTGTCATTAGGGAACCGCATTATTCGGAAAACTTTTCCACCAAAATACAGTATTTGACCGATTACCTGTTATATGATATAAGTTCCCAGTGTTCAGTAGACTTCTCCGTTAAAAATTGTAATAATAGTTCCCAATTTTTAGTATTTTGAGAATTTTTGTCAACATAGGTCCACAATTCGATATGCAAATACGAATCTTTTTGTGTTCTATAGTCGCACAGGCTCTTATGTGTTTATTGAGCATAAGGGGTATATGGAACATACGAAGAAGAACCAAATAACTTCCCCTTATGTTAAAATTTTCTAATATTTTTTAATGCAATTGAATTTCGCTAGAATTTTTCTCCATCCTAATCAACACCAACTCCTGAAATCCGCACATTAAGATACACTGTCGCATCTGAATGTCATAAGTTTTTGTCAAAATACTGACAATTGACAAAGTTTCTTCTAAAATTTAATTTGAGGAAAACACACACAAATTTGAAGTGTGAGCAAACTTTGAACAAACCCAAATGCAAACAAAAACTATTCGTGTCTACAACTTGTTCGTGGTTCTCGCCAAGAAAATATGAATGAAACGAAAAAAAAACTATCCAAAAAACCTTTCAACATTTTATAAACAACAAAATTGTTGCTGTTGTTGTGTGCTACATATAACAGGAGAGTACCGAACTTGATTCAATGTATACACATACACACAGTTGTATTTATGTATGCGTTGCGTTTACTTGGTGAATTGAATAAATTTTTACCAAATTCTTCCACCAACAAAGAAAAAAGAAATAGAAAACTGTTGGATCCTCTTTCAATTCATAGAATTCATTTACATTTCTTACAATTTGGAATCTCAACATATTCATATTATTACATCAGGATTACTTTGTATGGCAGATAAGAAGGCGGTGGTGGCAGTCTGTGGGAATAACGAACAAATCCTGACCTCTCTGATTGCCATTTTGTGTGTTCGATTCTGTTTTTTTTTTTACCCACACATCGATTTTCAAGCCAAACCATCAATTTTTAATGGATTTGAATTTGATGAAATTGGCAATGTAACCCACAGCATTGCCATGGCACGGGACCAATTTGTTCAGAGGACCTATATCGAATATTGTAGAGGAAAATGAACATTTATTTAAGAAGGTATACTCACAATGTCGACAATGTAAGAAAAAAAAAATACAGATTTCAGGGCAAAGTTTTCCATTGTGTAAAAATAACACAAGAAGATGAGGAGATGTTCAGTTTGTTTTGTAGTTTCTCCAACATTTGAAATATTTATTCAAGTGATTTACAAACGTACAAACCCATATGCCGGCGGCCTCTCTCGGCAAAAAGGTTTGTAAAGTGGGTGCTTTTGGAAATATTCCAAAGTTCCGTTGTGAATCACAGCATTAGTCGTTGCTTATTTGATTGACTTTTTAATGGTGGCAGTAAAAATGAGTTCAAATGTGACACATTTCATTACTAAAGGCAAATTGTGAAGTAACCTTGAAATGAAAATTGTAAAGTAGAATGGAGTGAGGTTGAGTGGTGGGAAATATATTGCAAAATTTTAATAGCATAGACTTTAATAAAAATTTAATTACTTAGATTTTTAGCCTCGAATAATTCAGCACTAATTGTTTTCTTTCGTAGTGGCATCTCAAAAAATTCAAATTAATTAATCAGTTTATTAATTTATATATAGGTTTCTGTTTTTGGCGGCATTCAGAAGAGTTCTTTCATTATGGTGTTCAGTCCAGTCTTGAATGTTTTTGAGCCATGATGTTTCCCGTCGCCCTCTCGGTCTTCTCCCATCGATTTTTGTTTGGATAATTGTTTGCAGAAGCTTATATTTTTCATGCCTCATAATGTGACCAAGATATGCGGTTTTTTGTGTTTTTATATTTTTTATTAATTGGCGTTCGACTTGCATGCGTTCTAACACTTCGTCGTTTGTAATGCGCTCGGTCCATGGCATCTTTAAAATTCGACGATATATCCATATTTCAAACGAGTTCAGTCTTTTTTCATCTACAGCTTTCAAAGTCCATGTTTCCGCAGAGTACAATAAAACGGACCATATGTAACATTTTACAAATCGTATTTTTATAGTAAGACTTATGTCGTGGCTTAGTATAACTTTGTTATGTTTGAAAAAATTGTTTCTTGGCATTTCTATTCGGCATTTAATTTCTCTTGATATGTCCCATTTATCGTTGATTTAAATTCCGAGGTATTTGTAGGTTGTCACTCGCTCTATGTCATCGTTATTTATTTTTAGTGGCGTATTATTGTCGGCATGATTCTTGCTTACTACCATATATTTTGTCTTCGTAACGTTGATTTTTAATCCGTATATTTCGCTATTTTGCCTTACTGCGTCTATTAATTTTTGTAGCCCAGCTATGCTGCTTGCTACTAATACGGTGTCATCGGCATAGCGTATGTTATTTATTATGGTGTTGTTTTGTTGGATACCAATATTCTTTCCACGTACAGATTCTTCGAATATTTTCTCGGAATATATGTTAAATAAAAGAGGGGACAATATGCAGCCTTGTCTTACGCCTCTTGAAATTGGAACATCGTCAGTTAATTCATTATCTACTTGAATGTTTGCTATCTGTTTCCAGTATAGGTTTTTAATGCAGTTTATGTCACTGTCTTCTAATCCGATTGAAAGTAGGATATCTATCAATTTATCATGATTTACCGTATCGAACGCTTTTTCGTAGTCTACGAAACATAAAAATACATCTTTTTGTACCTCTCGACAATTTTGTATTAATACTTGTACAGCTAGTAACGCTTCTCGTGTCCCCATGCCTTCCTTGAATCCAAATTGTGTTTGTCCCATGTGTGCTTCGCAGATCGGATAGATTCGTCTATGTATTATTTTTAAAAATATTTTAAGAGCGTGGCTCATTAGACTTATTAGTCTATAGTCGCTGCAGGTCTTCGCATTATTTTTCTTGGGTATTGTGATAAATGTTGATTTGAGCCAATCTTGGGGATATTGTCCTGTTTTATATATATTGTTGAACAGTTTTAAAAGAAGCTTGGTGTTATTTCCGTCTATTAACTTAAGTACCTCGGCAGGTATTTCGTCTGGACCCATTGCCTTTTTATCTTTCATTGACATAATAGCTAGTTGTAATTCATTTTCAGTAATGGGTGTCCCTGTAAAATTAATTTCATCCCCAGAGTTGGATAAGGATGTTCGTTGGTGATCGATAAATAATTGCTTAATATATTCTTCCCATAGTTTTTTCTTTTCTGCAGTTTCATAAATTGCTACTTTATTATCGTTGTATATAAATGTTGACGATTTCTTTGGATAAATACCAGATGTCTCCTTTAATTTTTTGTGGAGATTGAAGTCGTCATGAAGTATTTTAAGTCGTTCAACTTCCTGACATTGCTTATTTATTTGCTCATTTTTTGCAGCACGTGTTGCGATTTTAATTTCTTGGTTTATCTCCCAATATCTTTCATAGTTTACATTTTTGTGTTTACTTCTTTCTTTCCGAAGTGCTCGAATTTCATGGATCTTCTTTTTTGCGCATGTTGGTTCCGATTATATTTTTTGTGACATCTTTTATGGATTTTTCACTTGGTTTCATAGGTTTTCGACATTACATATTGTTGCATTTATTTCAGTGAGATCGGCATTTAATTGTTCCTTTATCGTTTGTTTCGTTAATGGGTCATTCAGTTTTTCAATATTGATTCTTGGTTCCGGCTTTTTCTTGCGAGTGGTAGCAAGTTTAATTCTTAAATTGCACATTAAAAGGTTATGGTCTGAGGGGACATCAGCACCAGGATAGGTAGAACATTTTGACACACACGTACTGTACCTCTTATTTATCAAAATGTAGTCTATTTGGTTTCTTACTATGTTGCCATTATTATCTTGAGGTGATTTCCACGTATAAAGTCGCCTAGGGTGAAGACAAAATAATGTGTTGGTGATTTTGTATTTATATTCTTGGCAAAACTGAATCAATTTCTCTCCTCTTTCATTCCGTTTTCCCAGTCCGAATTAGCCTGTAACTTCAGCTGTTACTTCTTGCCCGACTTTGGCATTAAAATCCCTTTGGATTATTGTGATGTCGTGCGGTTTTGTCATTTTCAGCAATTTTTCCAAGTCGTTGTAGAACTGTTCTATTTCGTCGTTATTGCTATCAGAGGTGGGTGCATAAACTTGTATTATGTTTATATTAATTGGTTTTCCAGATATTTTCACCATCATGACCCTATCTGATATTGGAACCCATCCAGTGACGCTGGCAGCTATTTTGTTCTTGATCAGAATTGCGACACCTCTTCTATGAATTCCTTCAGGATTTCCGGAGTGGTAAACTTTTATATCATGAGATACAAATTCTCCATATTCGGTCCACCAAGTTTCACTAATGCCCAGCACATCTATCTTAACATAAGATACTAATTAACAGCCATATCCGGGGGAAATGTGGATTGCTGTGCTTAAGCGAGATTAAACACCAAGCAAAAAAAAATCCTTACTAAATAATCGGGCTTTATATCAGTTTTTGGTAGTCGTAACTACTTACAAAATCCCCTACTAACCCATTATTTTAACAAGGGAATTTATTTTTAGACTGAGATTTCCAATAACCCAGTTTCCTTCTGAACTGTAGTAAAAAATTTGATTACACAGAAACTCGTTTTATCACGAAATAAAAAGAATTAGGCCCAGAAATTTTTGCATATTTGCATAAAATAAGCATATGCAAAAATATATACAAGGATTTGTGGTATAAATATCCCACCGAAATGGCTGAAATTTGGTAGTAAGTCTTCGTTAGGGGTATGAAACTTTACACTTGAAATTTGTCAGTATAGGTCCACGTCGTCATAGCCCCCATAGAACGGTACCTCCAGATTTTCGGTATTTTTAAAGTTGTAGCCTCAATATCTCACCGAAATGACTGAAATTTGGCATTTAGTCTTCGTTGGGGGTATAAAACTTACCACCTGAAATTTCTCGGCTTAGGTCGATGTCTTCATATAGCCCCCATAGAACGGTACCTCACTATTTCCGATAGTTTGAAGGTTGTGGCCTCAACATCACAAATAAATGGCTGACATTTTGTATTAAGTCTTCGTTGGGGGTATTAAACTTTCCACCTGAAATTTTCGGCATAGGTCCACGTCTTCATATAGCCCGCATAGAACGGTACCTCCGGATTTCTGAATTTGATTTGAAGGTTGTGGCCTTACTATCCCTCCGAAATGGCTGAAATTTGGTATTAAGTCTTCCTTAGGGGGTATAAAACTTTCCACCTGAAATTTCTCGGTATAGGTCTACGTCTTCATGTAGCCCCCATAGAACGGCACCTCCCGATTTCCGGTATTTTGAAGGTTATGGCCTCAATATCCCGCCGAAATGCCTGAACTTTGGTATTAAGTCTTCCTTGGGTGTAAAAAACTTTCTACCTAAAATTTGTCGGTTTAGGTTCAGGCCTTCATATAGCCCCCATACAACGATACCTCCCGATTTTCGGTATTTTGAAGGTTGTTGCCGTGGTTATGCATTTCTCTATTTTATTAACTTGTGTGAGGAGAATTTTAAACAGAAAAATTGTACACACAAACATTTTTGTTACTATTATTGAAATATTTGTTGCATGAGTCCATATTTATATTAGGCAATTTTCCTTGCGGCAATTGTCGGTTTGTTGGAGAGAGAGGTGAGGCATATGGCAACCCTTTGCCTTTTAACACTCTCTCTCACCGACAAACTGACAATTGCCGCATGGAAAATTGCCTAATGTTAATATGGACTAAGAAAATATGTAAAATGCATAAATTTTACATAGGCACATTCATATATTTCGATTGCAATTTAATCAGAAGCCAAAAACATGTCCAGTCCCCCTTTAGCCGAAAGCCGTAGATGCTAGTGCTATTTGTTATATAATTTTATTGAAATTTTTATTATAATAAATAAATAAATAATAAATAAATGCCCAAAAATAGGGGTTTCATAAAATTCCCCTGTCTACACATTATGTATTAGTTTAAAGCTCAGATGGTTTAGTTTCATTATCAAGCTCTCTCCTTGGAATATGTCCAACAGATGCAGAAATATCTGACATTGAAATAGAATTCCATAAATTGGAAATTAGGATATCACAGCGTCTTTTTCAACATCACAAGCATTTTACCAAATTCGGTAAAGCAATTCAGATCATTTTAAAGCTCAGAATGTCTTCGTTCTTGAAGTGCATCCAACCAAAGCTGAGATACTTGTCAGTACAAATCAAAAAAATAATGGGAATGTTAGATGTACGCCAAGCTATTTTGCATCATAATAATGGTGATATTTGCAACATCCGTTATATGAAGGTTATACCAAAACGTGGGCCGTATAGCACATCCTCGAACTTGACCTCTCTATAGAAAAAAAGACACCCGGGTGCAAAAATAGCGTTCTTGATCAATTATTGCGGACACTAGAACAGCAAACGGACACGGGTAGATCGACTCAGAATTTAATCCTGATCAGGCATATATGTACTTACTTACTTAGCTGGCCCATTACAGAACATTTGTTCCATAAACCGAACTAAGTAAAGATCTCCAATTCTCTCTGTTTTTCGCTTCGCTTCGGGAATACCGCGCCTCTTCATTTCTTCATCCACTTGAATGCTCCATCGAAGCTTAGGCCTGTCGATTCTGCGTGCACCGCCATGTGGCATGTATTCATACGCCTTTTTAGCGGGTTCATCATCGCTCATTCTTATGATATGGCCTAGCCAACGCAATCGTTGCATCTCGATACGTTTAACTATACTCATGTCGTTGTATGGCTGATATAGCTCGTGGTTCATACGACGTCGGTATTCACCGTCAACGCAAATCGGCCCGTAGATCTTTCGAAGAATTTTCCTCTCAAACACACCAAGCACTGCCTTATCTGCTTGCGCAAGTACCCATGCTTCGGAGCCATACATTAGCACGGGTAGTATCAGCGTTTTGTATAGTGTTATTTTTGTTTGACGAGATGTGGCTTTGTTTTTAAATTGCTTACTTAAACCATAGTAGCATCTGCTGGCCAATTCAATTCTTCTTCTTATTTCACAACTGATGTTGTTTGTTGTGTTTATGGCAGTGCCGAGGTAGACGAAGTCTTTAAATACCTCAAAATTATAGGTACCAACTTCCACAGTTGGTCAGAGCTCTATGGACGCTTTGCGCGTCGACACCATCAATTTGGTCTTTTCGCCGTTCACCGCCAGACCCACTTTCGCAGATTCTGCTTCGACCTTCTAAAGGTATCAGTTTCTTTACTGATCGTCCCATGATGTCTATGCCATCAGCATAAGCAAGTAACATGTGGCTATTGGGGTAAATTGTGCCATTTCTTTTGACATTTGCATCTCGTATTACCTTTTCCAGCAAAATGTTGAATAGGTCACAGGAAAGGCTGTCTCCTTGTCTGAAACCTCTTTTGGTACTGAACCAAAAGAGAGGTTCTTTCCAATTTTAACTGAGGACCTTGTATCAGTTAAAGTTATCTTACAAAGCCGGATGAGCTTTGCGGGGATACCAAATTCAGACATTGCATGGAATACCTTTGATCGGAGTGGGCTGTCGAATGCTGCTTTATAATCGACAAAAAGGTGATATGTGTCGATCTGCATACATTGGCTTCTGTCGTTCGCACAATATCCCTGACACTATCTTATAGGCAATAGGGAGAAGACTTATGCCCCTATAGTTGGAGCATACAGTCTTATCTATTTCTTGTGGACGGGACACAGGATGCTCAGGTTCCAATCGTCGGGTACGCGTTCTTCCTGCCAGATGGTGCTAACTAGCTGATGCATACACCTTATCAGCGCGTCGCCTCCGGTTTTAAACAGCTCGGCTGGTAAGCCATCGGCTCCTGCTGCTTTTTTATTCTTCAGCCGGTTGATTGCTGTTTTTACCTCATCTTGGCCGGACGGTATACTTTCTATACCATCTTCTGGGATTGGATCTGTGGTATCATCGTCTTCCCTACTATTGGATACCAGCAGATTGGAGAAATGTTCCTTCCATATCCTGAGTACGCTATCTGTATCTGTTACCAGATTACCTTGCTGGTCTCTACAGGAGGATGTGCCTGTACCAAAGCCATCTGTTTGATGTTTCACTCTTTGGTAGAATTTTCGGACTTCATTCTGGCTCCTGTACATCTCGATTTTTTCACACTCCCGCTTTTCCATTTCTCTCTTTTCCTTGCGAAAAAGACGTTTCTCTTCCCTTCTTTTCTCCCGATGTCTCTCTCGTGCGCTGCGCGTTGCTACTGATTGTAAAGTAGCTCTATATGCCGTATTTTTCTCTTCGGTAGCAGCACGACATTCCTGGTTATACCATGAATTCCTTTGTGGAGGTCTCTGGTATCCAAGTTTGGATTTTGCGGCTGTTTCCATGGAGTGGGCAATATTTTGCCATTGTGTTGTTATGTTATCGGGACAAGGAGTGCCCTCATTAAGCAATTGGGCTAGTTGAGTGGAATATGCTGTGGCTATCTGTTGTGTTTGCAGCCTATCGATGTCCAACTTCCGCGTTGTGTCTGTTCGTGCTTTATTTGCAACGTTTAGACGGGTACGTACCTTTGCTCCAACAAGGTAGTGGTCCGAATAAATGTTTGCGCCTCGGAACGATCGTACATCAAAGACGCTCGATGAATGTCTTCCATCTATCACAACATGATCAATTTGATTACTTGTTCTTTGACCTGAAGACAGCTAGGTGCCCTTATGAATATCGAGATGATTAAATCTGGTACTGCTAAGTACCATGTTTTTTGCAGCTGCAAAGTCTAGTCTATCAGCATCATACCATTGTCAGATGTTTCACTGTGGAGACTGAAATTCCTGACTGTTGGGCCAAAGATATTCTCCTTTCCAATTTTAGCATTAAAATCGCGTAGAATAATTTTAGTGTCATAGGCAGGGCAACGGCCATATGTTTCTTCTAAGCGCTCGTTAAATATATCTTTGGTCTGTTCGTCCTTTTCTTCAGTGGGAGCATGAGCGCAAATAAAGCTGATGTTGAAGAATTTAGCTTTTATTCGAATTGCAGCAAGTCTTTCATTCACTGGGGTGAAGCTGGATACCAGATGTTTTAGTCTCCGACTAACTACAAATCCGCAGCCAAACTCATGCTTTGTGTCACGGCAGCTATAATACAGTGCGTCACCTTTAGGTGTTGTTGTGACGCCTTTCCCAATCCATCGTATTTCCTGTATGGCAGCAATATCGGCCTTGTACTTTTCAAGTACGTCTGCCAATGCGAAGACTGCACCTTCTCTATAAAGAGTGCGAACATTCCAGGTGCAGCTTCGCAGATCATGGTCCATAAAACGTTTGCGGGGTTCGTCAACTTTAGAGGGGTTCGTTTTTCTTTTTTTCCTTTTTTTCATAGTAGGCTGTTTTTTCTAGTTGAGGGTTACTAACCCGACGGCCAAACCCAAGTTTTTAACGTTCTTATGGGTGTCCCCATTATGACAGTACAAGTTTTTTCAGGGACAAGTCCAGAGTTTCTGAAAAAATTGCCCGAAGGGTGTAAGAACCCGCTACGGCATCCTGTGTAGTGGCTGAAGCGCACGATAACCTATGGATTAGCCGATTCGGTCCAAAATTTTGCCTTCGTTGTATTTTGATTAAACTTGACATAAGTTCGAGGATGAGCTATATCGGTCAAGTCCTTCGGATACCTCCTACACAAAAGTTCCAAACTTTTCGCTAAAATGGTACACACTATATATATCTATTGAACGGAGCAACCGAGTATGTCTAAACTTTGGATCTCTTAATATTATGTCCAAATGTAGTTTAAGTCCGAAAATTGTACATATGGGTCTTCTTCTTAGAGTACCTCACCCACAAAAGTTCAACATTTATGCTTGGTGCAGCTTACGGTCTGTTGGAATACCCTTTGGCAATTTATTCAGATGCTACTCCTTGTGATCCTGTTCACAGCGACATTATGTTTTTCATGGGCAAGCCCAGGCTTCCTGACATAGTTTTCCAAAACCTCTAAGTTTTACGATATCCAGCAGAAATGAATGGGGTCGCGCTATCTATCTATCGAAAATAAATGACTCCTATGTGAGATCCATGCCGATGCATTCCTTTATGTACCTCCTCCGCAACACTTTTGAACTTTAATCCAAATTTACACATTTTTCAGCAAGTTCGTATGATTATTGGGGAAAATGATTTTGATTGTGTAGCCGATGTTGATCTGCCCACAGATGTAAGTTTGAATTCATACACGCTGAGGATATACCTTTGTCGGCAACCCCCACTGATTTCTTTTTACTTGTTTTTTTTTTTTATACATGTTTCTAGTTGACCCCATTAACAGCGGAATTCCTAAAATGTCAAGATTTTTAAATATTTACTTAATACACAGTGTAATGTGAAAAATCAATTTCATTTCAAAACATTTTTGATACTTTTCTGAATGTTCTTTTAGTTTGACTGTAAAACTAGAGTAGATCCGCTTTAAACTAATCGATGGAGAGTTTTTAACTTCATTCTTTAGTATAATTCCTCAGAACATGCGTAAGTTTCCTTTGATTATCCGAATTTTATAGCACAACTTTGAAAGTGTCCAAACTAAGAGAACTATGAGTAGCATTAAAATAAATGTTTGTATTTCATCAACGCACAATCTCGTTTTCTCTTAGCCAAAAGGAAAAAGGGTCACATGAATAAATAATTTAAATGCAAAAAACAAAGTTGTTGAAATTTTCAAAAGTTGAAAGTTAAATTAATTCACAAAAATAAAAAACAACAACAGCAATAAAGATTAGCACAAAAAAGGGATAAATATTATTTGTGCTTGTTAAGAATCCTTTTCCGTTTTCTACATTACTTCCTTTACATTAGCTGTTCTGCTGTAAAGTGTTGTAAACCCAAATCTATGTTTCTGCTGTTGGCCATCAACTTCTCATCACCAATCCAGAAATGGGGGAAAGAGAAGGTTATAACTTTAGTGTCTGTGTTTATTTGTCAAAAAAAGCAAAAAAACACGGCTATAACTTAAGCAATGGTAAACTAACGAAAATGTGTTTAAATATGATAATGCTATTTCACCCTTCGACCCAAGAGTTAAATAAACAGGTCGACCTCTTTCCATAACTGATGTATCCTTAAACAAATGGAAGTTTGTCAATATTTATCATTGCTGAGTGGGATATATTTGCACTTAAACAAAAACAAAACAAGGGAAAGCTTGGATTGCCCCATGTACAGTAAAAATTCTGCACACACTGTCGGTTTGGAGATTTTTTTTTTAATAAGTAGAAGTATGTATTAAATAAATATTAAACATTACTTTATTGATTCCACTCAATTTTTGTATCCTCCACCAAAATATGGAAGATAAAATTAAATTTCTCATACCGTTTGTAACCCATCGAAATGTTCATCTGAGACCCCATATGGGCATTTCTGAGTAAAATTGGACACTTTTTCATAAAGTGGTTTTTGATTTCCTTTCTTTTTTGCTCTGTTGATGCTACTTATCAGCAAAACATTTCAGTATATTTTCAGATTTTTTGACTAACGGTTCAAGAGATATCTTCTTTTGGAAAAAATCATTTTTTATTTTTTTTTTCAGCTATCTACTAAAAAATTGAAAAAAAATTGCACAGGGGCTTGGGTGCAATTTTCGCGATTTAATATTTAAAATCAATTTTTAGCAATGCTTGTATTCTTCGATTTTCTTGAATTTTTTTTTGTATTAAACTACGACCAATTATAACCATTTTAAGTCCTATTTGGAAGTGGGAATCGAATAATTCCTTTTACTTCTAAATTTTTTAAAATATGTCAATACAATTTTTCCTTTATACCAGTGTAAAACATTTATTATTTACCAAAATATAAAAAATCCTCTTTTTTAACATTTGTTTTGTTGTTGTATTTAGGAATTTATCTTAAACATCTTAATAAAAAGTTAATTTTTCGATGTTGGAAATTGATTAGGAATAAAGGATACATGTTCTTGATCAGCGCAAAAAAACACTATATTGAAAATACATATAAGAAAATATAATAAAAATATTTAAAACTATCCCAAGAAATTATTTTCAGCACCTTAAAAGGGGGTTAAACTATAGGTCACAACTGCCCAAACCGCAAATTTCCGCAAACAGTCTAAACAGACTACAGACCTTTGGATTCAATTTGGTACTAGTGGCGATTCTTGCATATGCTTGGAAAGTAATTAAAACTTAGAGAAATCCATACATCTATATATAATATTTTAATTTTGCCCAATATTAAATCCAAAATGTTTGGCAACCCTTGCAATTTAGAGGAATTGTTATAAGGAGGAACACGTAGCTTAGTAAATTTACTAAATTATACAACTTAAGTTAAGGCATGAATAATAGGCCTTTGATTCAGAAACTCGCTTATATTATAACCATTTTTTTTTATCATTTTCAAAGTAGCAATTTTCTCCTTAAGAACCGCGAAAAATTGCAAAAATGAATTAAGCTTCGAAAAATTTGGAATGTTTAAAAGCGATTTGCATCTTTAAATTCTTAAAATGATTACATTTGACGTTGGATGCATCCACTGTGCTAGGTGGGGAGTTGGTTTTCGCCAGAAAGTTTGCAACGCATCGAACTAATGGTCGTAGAGGCCTACTTATATACATATACCACAAATAAAGCCTCGACGAGCTGAGGCGATCTGGCTTTGTGTGTCCGTCCTTCTGTTATTATGCTACAGGTCGCAATTTTGATCGGATCGTCACAAATATTGGGTGTTGGTTTTTGATTTTGGTGATGATCGGATAATTTTCAGGTCAGTATGGGGAAAAACTTATTACAAAGTGAATATCTCCGTTTCTACAAGGAGTATTTTGGTATACATGGCAATGAAAGTACAAAATATAACCTATACAACGATGTAGTAGTTGTAATGACAAATATCACAGCTTTGGTTGGGGACCTTCCTAAAACATAATCTGACTATGAAAGGAGAATATCCCACCTTTACTAGGATGCAAATTAGGTTGGCGTAGGTGGTCAAACACCGGAAATATCGCAATAGTCGGTAATGCATTCCATTTTGCTACTTTCTTTTTGTCGCAATTTTGATCGGATCTTCAAGAAATTCTCGGGGATCCCCTGAGAGAAAGAAGCATATTGAAGCTTATGTCAATGCAAGAAGAAAAGAGCTACCTTACATTGATGCAAATTAGGTTGGCGTATGTGGTCAAACAACGGAAATCTCGCAAAAGTGAGTAATGTATCGCATGTGGGAATTTTGATTGGATAATTACTAAATTTTGGGAGTTGATGCGGGTCCCACAGAGGAAGAATCATCTGTGACGATTTCTCGGTCGGAATGAGCACAAAAACTAATTTGGAGAAAATTCAAAGTTTTATTCGTTTGCGAATATCTCGGCTTAGATTTAGATTTAGATTTATAGATACTTTTTGTTTTCAGTAATAAAGTATATAAAACAATTATTGATGAGAATACTTAAAACTATATTGTATTATTTTAATATCATGACTAAAAGATTTTGCAGCTTGCTTACACATTTAAATGATGAACATTAACAAGTTTATAAACAATAACTTCTTTAATTGTACAGTGCTTGCTCCCGGCACTTATAGAAATATCTCGGCTTCTAAAAGGAATATTCCAACGGCAAATCATATCAATGGAAGAAGAAAGTCTCACTTTTACATTGATGCAAAGTAGTTTGGCGAAGGTGGTCAAACAAGGGAGATATCCCTATGGTCGGTAATGCATCCCATTTTTCCATTTTTTCATCACGCTACAGGTCGCAATTTTAATCGCATCGTTACGATATTTTGGTGGCTAATGGGGAGCAAGAATCAAACTGAGTTTGGTGATAATCGGATGATATTCCCGAAAATAAATTTGGTGTATGTTTGCTATTGAAAATGGGTTATATATGTTCACGTTTTAATATAGCCTCATAGAACGGTACCTCCAGATTTTCAGTATCTTAAAAGTTGTGGCCTCAATATCCCGCCGAAATGGCTGAAATTTGGTATGTAGTCTTTGTTTGGGGTATACAACTTTCCACCAGATTTTTTTCTTTATAGGTCCACGTCTTCATATAGCCCCCATAGGACAGAACCTCCTGATTTCGAAGGTTGTGACCCCAATATCCCAGCGAAATAGCTGAAATTTGTTATTTAGTATTACATGGTGTGTAAAATATTCTACAAGAGAATTATCAGTATAGATTCACGTTTTCATATAACACCCATAGAAGGGTACCTTCTGGTTTGAAATTTGTGTCCTCAATATCCAACCGAAATGGCTGAAATTTGCATTTTGTCTTGTTTGGGGGTATTAAACATACCACCAGGAATCTTCATAGAGCCCTCATAGAACGGTCGCTTCCGATTTTCGGTATTTTGGAGGTTGTGGCCTCAAAATCCCAGCGAAATGGCCTGCACTTGGTATTTAATCTTTGTTGGAGTTGCAAAATTTTCCTTCAGAAATTTATCGGAACAGGTCGACGTTTTGATACAGCCTCCATAGAACGGTACTCCCGAACTTCGGTATTTTGTTTTGTTATAGCTCCCATATAAGAGTACCACCCGAAGATGTTATTCAATTTTTTTTACCTCGATTGTTAATTGGAATTTTGTGTTCCTAGAAGAAGAAGAAGTATATGTGTCCAGCTTCAATTCTAGCCAGTATTGTCTAAATGTATGTACTTCTCTGTTTTTATACCCTACACCACTATGTGGAAAGGGTATTATAAGTTTGTTTTGGTAAAAATTCATGTAACACCGCGAAATATTCGTCGGAGACCCCCAATGTGGTATACCAATCTTCATATCTCGGCGAGATAAAGCGATTTTGAGATGTGTGTCCGTCCGTCCGTGTGCCCGTCCGTGTGTCCGTCTGTCCATTATAAATTGTAATCAAACTCCAGGCCGCAATTATGGACCGATCGTCACGAAATTTGGTATGGAGGTCGGTTTCACATCAGAATAGATCGCTATTTTAATTGGCGATGATTGTGAAATATTTAGCGGGTGAAATGGACCAAAAACATAATTTTATCTGATTTTTTAGCTGCTCTGTATGTCGCAATAATAGTCCGATCGCCTCGAAATTTTAAATAAGGTAAGAGTATATGACAAAGAAGAAGCTTGCAATTTAAGATGGCGATCAGATAATATTTAGAGGCATAAATAGACCACAACTTATGTGTGAAAATTGTGAAAATGTTTAATATACAGCTTATATCTTTTTTCCTGGAAGAAGAGGAAAGCTTGACCTTTTTATTGATGTTAATTGTGTTGGTCTACATGGTCAGATAACAGAGTTACGGCCTTATATATCCTGTTATTTGTTTGTAGTGTAATCGTAAACACACTAGAGATCGCAATTGTAGCGCAATAGTCACGAAATTTTGCACGAGGAAAGAGTTTAGGTAGAAGAAGATGGCTACAATTTTGGATGATGATCTGATATTATTTAGCGGGTGAAATGAACCATTAATTTTGTATGAAACAAATAATATATTTTAGGTCTTTATTTTATTTCCTGGCAGACATATACCGGCAAAGTAGCCTACATATGGAAAAAGAACTACTGACCTTTCCTTCTGATGCAAATTGCAATATATACACAACATATTATATATTAAGCAGTAGAGAACCACATTTTCCTATTCTCAGTTTTTGCATTATTGCAACTTGGTGCACTAACGTTTTAATTGTCCAATTGGATTTTTATACATACGTTGCAGGATGGGTAGCTTTGCCACCTTTTTGCAGAACGATTACCCAGCCAGGCAAAATCATTATTATTTAAGCTTGGTGTGATACGGTACCAGAATCCACAAATTTATTTCTTACAATAAGTTTATTTGTTCCATAAAGAAATTTTGATTTGTGAAAAGCTAATTCCCAGTGGTAAAGGTGTAGGGTACCACATGGTCGGCCACGTCCGACTATAGCCTTTGCTTACTTGTTTTTTGTTTTTTTTTTGTCAAATTTTCGAACCGAAATTGTTGTAGTTTTTATAATATTGATCCATGTTTTGGAAAGAACAACAATGATTCCCCATGTGAACTCTTTAATACGTTTTATTACATTTTCCTTCTGAAGTGGTTGTAACTTACTATTCTGCAATCTCAATGTCTAGAAATAATATGTGGTTAAAATTGAATTGAATGTAATAAGTTCCCAAACAATAAAAATTAAAAAATCCGAATTATTTTATTGGGAAAAAAAATCTCAACAAAGCGTTTGTCCTCTGTAATAGCTATTTTAGTTGTAATATAAATAAAAAAATGTTTCAGTAAATTTAAAAAAGTAAAACAAAATGCATATACCATTGAAATTAGTTCACATACTAAATATAAATTGCAATAAAAGATTAAAAAAATGTTATATGAGATTTGATACTCAATTAACATAAAATGTAGCTTCCTAGTTGACCTTATATATGTCCTCTGAGATTTTATTCACATCTTTTTTTTGGACAGCCTGATACTATAAATTAAATAAGATAATTAAAATAATAAATAAAATGTTTTTATTAAATCTTTAATATATTTCGTTATTGCGTATTTCAAAGTAATTTGTTTTATCAAACTTTGATTGAATAAAGAAAATTTGATTGTACGAACATACATACATATAAAGTTCTGTTAGTGAATGATGGTTTTTGCAAGAAAGAAGTATAAAAACTAGTTTGAAATGTTGAATTTAAACATTAATTCGGACATAGTTTTTTTTTTTTGAACTCGACCAGTGTTATAAGCTCCACCATAGTATGGAGGGTAAATTAAGTTTGTTTTTCCGTTTGTAATGCATTGCAATAATCATTTGGGCCCTAAAAAGTATGTGTGTTCTTGATCAGGGTATAATTCTGAGTCGATTTTCGCATGTCCGCCCTCCGTGGGAATCACTCTAGCATCCAACAAACTTGAGATAGGACGCTAAAATATTGCACTGGTGCGTCTTTCAGGTCAAGTTTGCAGAAAGTTTTATCGACAAGTCCATCCCAAATTGGATGTTAATTTGAACTTATGGTTCAAAGTGGTCAAAAAACTTCTCAATCAAAAATTATGGATGTCTGGAATGGTAGCGCCCGATTTCAGGGATTTTGATGTTTTGATCTACAATTTCGAACCCTAATTGGATGTAATTTGACACTTATGGTTTAAAGAGGTCAACAAAATCTTCAACAAAAATTATGAACATAGGTCCAACTTTTTTGAATAGGCCCAGACGATTTCGAGGATTTGACATTTGACATATTGACATTTTTATACTCACCACCATACTATGGAGGGTATAATTAAATTGGCCATTCCGTTTGTAACACATCGAAATATTCATCGGAGACCCTATAAAGTATATATATTCCTGATCAGGGTAAAATTCTAAGTCGATGTTACCATGTCCGACTGTCCGTCCGTCCGTCTGTTGAAATCAAGATACAGCTCGCAATTTTTAAGATATAGCTTTGTAATTTTGTATAGATGTTTCTATTGCTACTAGGATGTTTGGTGCTGCAACTAGGCTATATCGGTCCACGTTTCAATATAGCACCCTTAGAACGGCCCCTTCCGATTTTCGGTATTTTGAAGGTTTTAGCTTAATTATCACACCGGAATGGCTGAAGTTTGGTACTTAGTCTTCGTTGGGGGTATAAAACTTTTCCCCAGCATTTTGTCGGTATATGCCCACGCCTTCATATAGTCCCCTAAGAACGGTACCTCCCGATTTGCGGTATTTTGAAGGTTGTGGCTTCAATATTCCTCAAACACTCCAAAATGAAATTTTGTATTTAGTCTTCGTTGGGGGTACAAAACTTTCCACCTTCATATTGCCCCCATAGAAGCGTACCTCCCGATTTGCGGTATTTTGAAGGTTGTGGCTTCCACCGATGGGGCTGAAATTTGGTATTTAGTCTTCGTTGTTGGTATAAAACTTTCCCCTCGAAATTTGTCCGTACATGTCCACGCATTCATATAGCCCCCATAGAACGGTGCCTCCCGAATTTCGGTATTTTGAAAGTTAGCCACATTGTTTTACCGAAATTGCTGGAATTTGGTATTTAGTCTTGTTCTTTAGTATTGTTCTTTAGTACGTTACTCCTAGGATGTTTGGTATTGAAAATATGTTTTATTGGTTCACGGTTTGGTATGGCTCCCATAAAACGGTATCTCCTGATTTTCGATATTTTAAAGGTTTTTGCCTCAATATCCCAACAAAATAACAAAAAGTTGTTATAAAAGATTCCACCACAAATTAGTCGGTATAGGTCCACGTCTTCATATAGACCCCTTAGCAGGGTACCACCCAATCGCTGAAATGTAGCATTTAGTCTTCGGTCAGAAATTTGTAGATATATTTCCACACCTTCATACAGCCCCCATGGAATTATATCTGGCGATTTTCAATATTTTGAAAGTTTCAGCGAAATTATGCGAATGAATGAACTAGATAATTAGTCTTCGATGGGGGAATAAAACATTCAAGAAAAGAACCAGCATTATAGATCCACTTTTTCATATAGTTCCGATAGAACGATACCTGTCGATGTTCGAAATTTGGAGATTGTGGCCCCAATATCTCACGGAAATAGATGAAATTTAGTATTTAGTTTTCGCTGGAGCGATAAAAATTTGTCGGCATAGGTCCATGCCTGCATATAGCTCCCATATATCGGTCCCTCCAGATTTTCAGTATTTTGTAGGCTTCAGCGTCATTATTAAACCGAAATAGATGAAAATTGGTATTTAGTACAGGTCCACAAAACTGTTCGCTAAAATTGTGCGCACGATAACTCTCGAAGGGAGTAACCGAATTGGTCATAATTTTGAATATGGTAATATTACTTCCAGACATAGATCGGGTTCGAATTTAGACTATATCGGTTCCGTCCTTCGGGTAACCCTACACAAATTTTGGCAAAACTGCAGATTAACAGCTCCACTTGGATCGTTCTGAAATTTCTTTCGAAAAGTTCTTCTAGCGGATCCTGTTACGACGGTGCAATTTGTTTTTTTTTCGGAGGAAACTCCATACTTCCTGAGATAATGGCTCAAAGCTTCAGGAAACACTGACAGTACCAACTAAAACGGCAAAACCGCAAGATAATAAATAAATTAAAAAAAACATTGCGGGCACCATCTAAGCTGGGTAGTACGTAAGATTACCCCCTAAGGGAGAAACCGATTTGGTCCAAACGTTTTACATCGTATTATTTCTTACACCTCGAGTTATGTTGAATATTCACTACATCGGACCACTCTTTCGGGTACATCCCACACAAAGTTTGGAAAGAGTGCAGTTTAAGGACTCGTCTTCGTTGATGGTATAAAACTTTGCCCCAGAAATTTATCGGTATAGGTCCACGCTTTCATATAGCCCCATAGAACGGTACCTCCGGATTTTCGGTAGTTTGAAGGTTGTGGCCACAACAACCTACGGAAATGGCTGAAATTTGGTTTTTGTCTACGTTGGAGGTAAAAACTTTTTCGACTTAAATTCGTCGGTATAGGTCCACGTTTCGATATAGCCCCCATTGAACAGTACCTCCCTATTTTCGGTATTTTTAATGTTTTAGCCTTATGATCACACCGAAATGGCAAAAATTTGGTATTTAGTCTTCCTTGGGGGTAAAAACATTCTCCTAGAAATTTGCCGCTATAGGTATACAGCTTCATATAGACCCCATAAAACGGTACTTCCCGATTTCCGGTATTTTGAAGGTTGTGGCCTCAAATATTCCACCGAAATGACTTAAATTTGATATTTAGTCTTCCATAGGGTTATAAAATATTCCAGAAGAGAATTATCAGTATAGGTCCACGTGTTCCTATATCCCCCTCAGAAGCGTTCATCTCGATTTTCGGTATTTTGAAGGTTTTAGCCGCATTATCTTACCGAAATATAGGAAATTTGATATTTTGTCTTTTTTGAGTCTAAAAACTTTCCGCCAGAAATTTACCGGTATATATCGTCGTTTTAATAAAGCCCCAATAGAGCGGTACCTCCAGAATTTCATTATTTTGAAGGTTAGCCACATTGTTTTAGCGAAATTGCTGAAATTTGGTATTTCGTTTTCTTCATAAACGAAAAGAAACAAATTTTTCCTTTTTACTTCAATACAACTCATGGTGGAGTGTATATACTTGTTTCTAATTAAAACAAATCAAAGCAGTCTTTATTAAGAATATGTTTGCGTCTAGCTTGTATACATTTCTCTAAGTGTAAAACTGTTGTTTTCATAAGATTTAAAAAAAGAAGTAAACACGAAAAATTTCACGTCATTAACACTGAATCCTTTTCTGTTTGACTTTCTGAAGCAATATAATACCGTCAGACAATACTTAATTTTTGTTTTGTATTCTTTTCTTTGTTTCCCTACCTAGCATTTGTCAAAATTCATGGAACAAAAAAAGGTAGGACAGCGTGTTTACATAAATATTTTAACAGTTTAGAGATTTTTGTCTTTATTGTATTTATGGCATTCTCTTTACATCTTTCATGACATTATTTTACACGACGACATTGAATCTCAAAAGAAAACCTAAAGAATTTTGTAGGTTGCGAGTGAGCTCATTTATCTTCGGCACGTCTAAAAAATGTGCAAAAAACTTCAAACTAAATTATGTCGGAATTTCATATGACAAAGGCAAAACATGTTGAACAGCAGCAGACAAATATTTACATTTCATTAAAATCTAAAATAAACTCGCTTGTAAACATGTTTTTAGTTGGAACTACAAATTCGTATCTCAACACAATTAGAAGTTTTTTCTACATTACATACATATGTCCCGTGTGTGTTTGTTTCACATTACATTTGATTGCATGACAAATGAAAAATATTGTATATTGTTTACAAAAATTTAAGGCGGAGTGTTAAGGGTTAAAATATAAAAATTTCTTGAGTTTAATTAGCTACACCTAACACCCGACGCGACGTAAAACATACTCACCTTCCACCTACCCTATTACGCAAATACGTTATGACCGAAATTCCAATTGCAATAGTGGGAGTCTTGCCTACTCTGGTTGGAACCCGACCTTCATTCAAAATTTCTACACTATCTCTTGAGGCCTGAAGTTATCTTATCAAAATTCTAATTATTTAAAAAAAGAAGAAAGGATAGTCTCCACTTATATTTAGAAATATGTGGAACAAAACACTGGCACAGGAGAGTGTGAACGGATTCTTTCCATCATTTTATCGGAGGATCCTGTCCTTTGCAAGGTGCCCCAAATGAAATGATCCCCATATGTTTTGAGAAACTTGGACTAAAACTTAAGTTGTGCCACTTCCATTTTATACCTTCCTCTATCGTGAACAGGGTAAAATTCTGAGTCGACTGTTGTAATCACTCAAGCGTCCGCATTAATTGGACACCTTTTTCATATGTAATTCGAAACATTTTAGTTGTTATTCGTAACATTTTATTAGCAATTCGGGAACTCCATCTCGAGGTGCGTACCAGATTAAAAGTACGAACAGACATAGCACTGAAATTGGACATCGGTAAGCTTTAATCACAACAGATAGCCACAGCATATTCCACTCGACGTGCCACTCCATGCAAACAGCCGCAAAATCTATACTTGAATACCAGGGACCTCCACCAAAAACCCATGTGGTGACCAGGAGTGACGTGCTGCTACAAAAAAAAAAAAAAAAAAAAAAAAAAAAAAACGGCATATAAGGTTACTTTGCAACCAATAGCAACCGTATCGCACGAGATAGGTATCGGGAGAAAAGGAGAGAGACACAAGTAAGAACGGCGTTAATTTCGGCCAGGCCAAACTTGTTATATCCTCCACCACGAGTTGTATTGAAGTAAAATGGAACAATTAGTTTCTTTCGTTTGTGAAGAAGACTACGAGTAAATACCAAATTTGGTTAATGAGGGTAAACTTTAAAAAACCGAAATTCGGGAGGTACCGTTCCATGGGGCTATATCAAAACGTCAATCTATACCTACAAATTCAAAATACCGAAAATCAAGTGGGATATAGGAACGCGCGGATCTGTACTGATAATTCTCTTCTGAAATATTTTATAACCCCTTGGAAGACTAAATAACAAATTTCAGTCTTTCGGTGGGATATTGACGTCACAACCTTAAGAATTACGAAAATTGGGAGGTACTGTCCTATGGGGGCTCTATGAAGGGGCGGACCAATGCCGAAAAAATTCATATGGAACGTTTAATACCCCAAATGAAGTCGAAATACCAAATTTCAGCCATTTCGGTGGAATATTGAGGCCACAATCTTCATAATACCGGAAATAGGGAGGTACCGTTCTATGGGGGCTATACTAAACCGTGGACTTGTACCAACAAGTTTCTGGGGGAAGATTTTAACCCCAAAAGAAGACTAAGTACCAAATGTCAGCCATTTCAGTGTGATAATGAGGCTAAAACCTTAGAAATTCCGAAAGTCGGGTGGAACCGTTCTATGGCGGCTATATCAAAACGTGGACCGATATAGCCCAATTGCAATACCAAACATGCTAGGAATAATAGAAACTTCTATACCAAATTACAAGCTCCGCACGGACTGACAGACGGACTTGGTTATATCGACTTAGAATGTTGTCCTGATCAAGAATATATGAAGAAAAGACAAAATTTTTTAGTTTTCCATAAAAAAAAATAAAAATTTTTTTTAAGCTACATGGATGATTTTTGGTACATACATTGGGAAAAAAATCCCATTCTTAAATCTGTTCGAGATACTAATTTTGGTTGTTGCGCGCAAAAGTTATAGCGGTTTCAATTCTGATAAAAAGAAAAAAATCTTTAAAAGACTCTAATCATTATATTGAGAAACTCTCTTAATTAGGGGCTCCCTACATACTATATGGTTACTGAGGTCCCATAACTTTAGTGAAAAAGTTGTAAATTTACGCGGAAATTAGGAAAGCATTCAAAACAATTGGTAGTTTACAAATTGTTCTAATAAAATTCAAGCTATTTATGCATCTGAAAAATATATAAAAAATATGTACGTAATCTAAACATCGCGAAGATTCAAATGAAACCAAAACTATACAAATCCGTTTAACGGTTTGCATATTATAGCAAAAACAAAAAATATATTGAGGAAATTTATAAAATTTTTGTAAGAGAAAATATTTATTAAAATTTATTTTGTGAGTTAGTTGAACAAAATGTAAGAAAAATAGGTCGGAGTTTTTCTTCTATTTTAGTTAAATTCCACGCAATAAATCACATTTTTATTCTAATCACTTCTCGAAAACACGCTAACATCTAGCAGAAGATATGGATATCTTTCAAAAAAATGATGGATTCCTTTAAATGGGGTATAATCTTGAAATAAAATTGTATCGGGTAATGTTCATTTTGAAATGCGTGTAAATCGCGAAATCCTCAAAATCACTTGATGCGCATGCGGTGTAAGAATACAGCGAATTCTTCTCTTTTAATTTGTACACATTTGCCAGGATTTACTTTGGCCGCTAAGATGTAGCATCGTCTGCAGTTTAGTGTGCAACAAACTGTATTACGCGTATATTTTGCACAAAGTGCATACACTTTTTATGCGCATCCGATTTCACTATCAACCGTGAAAAAATACATCGATTTAAACATATTTCAAAAAAATCCATCAAGAACCGTGGATGTAGCATCACACAGTATTTTTTGGATAAATCGGATACAGCTCCCATGCCACTAAATTTTTCAAACCGCTGTTTTCGCACAAACGCGAGTGATGATTCACTTTCTTCATTGAAATGGAAACGATCCACATAAATCGCGAATTAGTCAGCGATATTTTAAAAAACATTTTTTGCAAATTTTTCAATTTTTGCAGTAGCCATTTCCGCCGTTCTAGTAGATGGATTTTTACGATCTGTGATTCATATGATCCGGATCGTCGAAAAACTAAAATATCGCGGGGTGCCAGCACACTCAAAACGATATTGTAAATACTGTACCCAAAAAATAGGTTTTTTAGAAAAAATATCGCACTAAATTTTGGCTTTTGGCAGTAGATTACTCTGCTGCTGTGTGGGCTACATACTCAATATACATATCATATTATGCGAAATTGCGAGTTCTTTAATCCTATAATTGGTTTTTCGAAATATCCGAATGCACGTCCCAGTTACATAAAAAATACAAAAAACACCTGAAATCCGGCTTCAAAATGTCAGCATCCATAAAAGGTGGATGCAGTGGAAATGTTGGAAAGTGATACATTAGAAGTGTAATCTTCATTTTGTATTCTCCATCTTTTACTTTGGACAGATGTCCGTCATTTGAACGGTCTAATCAGAAATCGAATAGCAATGTAACAAGTAAAAAAGTGTCAGTCGGCTTTGCCGACAGATATATACCCTCAGCTAATGTGAAGCCAAACTTTCACCTCCGGACAGATCGAATGTATTTAAGGTCTCTTCAGAATTTTGTGGCCCTTTTTAGACATGTGAACCTTCCGACAAAAACGTGGATTAGGAATTAACTGCACTGATACACAAATGTTGAACTTTTGTAGGGCAGGTACCTTTAGGAAGGACCGATATTGCCCATTTTAGAAGTTAAACTAAATCTTGATAAAATATTAGGAGATCCAAAGTTTGGACCAAATTGGTTGCCCCATTCAAGTGATATCGTCCTAGCATTTTAGTGACATGTTTTAAATATTGGGGAGAAGTACCGAAAGTTGGGAACCGGTATTGCCCATGAAACTAAGTTTGGATATAATATGACGAAGACCAAATCGGTTGAACAGTTCGAGAGTTATCGTGCTCTCAGACCGCCACATATGGTGAAATAGGGGTTTTTTACACCTTTCCGGCTGTTTTCCCAAGAAATATGGACTTGCCTCTGAAAAAACTTTTACCGTCATAATAGAGGTAGCGAACGCAAATCGCTTCAACAAAAATCAAAGTGATTCGGGAGAAGGTCTTAAAGTGAACTTATCCGAAATTTTGTGTGAGAGGTACCAGAAGGAGTAGACAAATATAGTCCATATTCGAACCTGATCTATATCTGGTAGATATATTAGGATGTGCAAAGTATAGATTACATCGGTCACTCCTTTCAAGAGTTATCGTGCGCAAAATTTTTCCGAAAAATTTTGAAGTTTTGTGGGGGAGGTACCTGAAGGAGTGGACCGATATAGCCCATCTTCAAATTTAAACTATGTTTTGATAAAATATAACGAAGGCCAAATATTGGACCGAATCGACAGATCCGTTCGAGAGTTATCTTGCGCTCCAACCACTACACAAGGTGTCATAGGGGCTTTTGCACCTGTCCGGCCATTTCTCAGGAAGTATGGACTTGCCCCTGATGAAACTTACAGCGTCGTATAGAGGACTGCGAATACAACTTGCGTAAACAAAAAGCAAAGCGATACGAGACCAGGTCCTAAACTGAACTTTTCTGAAATTTTGTGTGGGAGGTACCCGAAGGAGTGGACCGATATAATCCATCTTTGAACTTGAACTAAGTTTGGACAAAATATTACGAAAGCCAATTTTTGGACCGAATCGGCAGATCCGTTCGGGAGTTACCTTGCGCTCCAACCACTAACACGGTGTCATAGGGTTTTTTGTAACTTTCAGGTCAATTTTCTCAGGAAGTATGGACTTGCCCCTAATGAAACTTACAGCGTCGTATAGAGGATAGCGAATACAACTTGCGTAAACAAAAATCAAAGCGATTCGAGACCAGGTCCTAAACTGAACTTTTCCGAAATTTTGTGTGGGAGGTACCCGAAGGAGTGGACCGATTGAGTCCATATTGGAACCTCATCTAAGTTTGGTAGAAATTACACGATGTGTAAAGTATGGACCAAATCGGTTATTCCCTACAAGAGGTATCGTGCGCACAAATTTTGCGACAATTTTTGAACATTTGTGGGGGAGGTACCTGAAGGAGTGGACCTATATGGCCCATCTTCGAACTTAAATCGAATCTGGACAAAATATTTCGATACCCAAAATTTGAACCGAATCGATTGATCCGTTCGAGAGTTATCGTGCGCACCAGCCAGCCAGACAGACAGACAGACGGACAGACAGACGGACGGACATTGCTAGATCTACTCAAAATTGTCTGAAACGGATATCGTACAAACATACTTGGGGTCTAAAACCATTATTTCGATGAGGCACATTTTTGGTCGTATCAAAGTGTAAATACCCTCTTTAGCCTAAAGGCTGAGGGTATAAAAACCCTGTTTAGTTCAACGTGTTTTTACCTATGGTTTTTCCTTTACGCGGTCGTAACTACCACGTAAATTAATTTTTTTTGCTAAATTTTTGAGCTTTGTACAAAAACATCTAAATTAATCCAGCAATAGTCATAGTTACTGGCAAACTACAATAGTTCGCGTATTATAATAGTGCAAACCTTGGCTTCATGGAAACTAAAAAATTTTGACTTTTCCTCATATATACGTTATAGCGTTTCCTATGAATATTTCGATGTGTTACAAACGGAATGACAATTTAATTTCCGCAGAAAAAGAGAGAAATGGAAAAGCGGGAGTGTGAAAAAAATCGAGATGTACAGGAGCCAGAATGAAGTCCGAAAATTCTGCGAAAGAGTGTAATATTAAACTGATGGCTTTGGTACAGGCATATCCTCCTGTAGAGACCAACAAGGTTATTTGATAACTGACACAGATAGTGTGCTCGGGATATGGAAAGAGCATTTTTCCAATCTGTTGGTATGCAATACTAGCAAAGACGACAAAGATAATACCGATCAAATCCCAGAAGATGGCATTGAATATATACCACCAGGCCAACATGAAGTAAAGACATCAATAAACCGGCTGAAGAATAATAATAATAATCCGATGGTCTACCAGCCGCGCTGTTCAAAACCGGAAGCGACACGCTGATAAGTTGTATGCATCAGCTAGTTAGCACCATCTGGCAGGAAGAGCGCGTACCCGGCGATTGGAACCTGAGCGTCATGTGTCCCGTCGACAAGAAAGGAGATAAGACAATATGCTCTAACTACAGGGGCATAATATGGGCACATAATGTCAGAGATATTGTGCGAACGACTAAAACCTATGGTGAACGAAATAATTGGATGATACTAATGCGCCTTCAGACCTGGCAAGTCCACCATTGACCAGATATTTACCTAGCGGCAAATCCTGAAGAAGATCCAAGAGATGCAGATCGACACCTACCACCTTTATGTCGATTACAAAGCAGTCCCATCTGCTTAAAGGCATTCCAAACCATGTCTGAATTTAGTGTCCCCGCAAAGCTCATTCGACTTTGTAAGATGACATTAACTGAGGAGGAGGAGGAGGAGGAGGTTTCAGATAAGGAGACAGTCTTTCGTGTGATTTATTCAACATACTGCAAGAAAGGGTTTTACGAGATACAGATGTTAAAATAAGTGACACGTTTTACAACAAAAGCCACATGGTACTTGCTTATGCTGATAATATAAACATCATGGGACGATCAGTAAGGAAAGTAACTGATGCCTTTAAGAAAGTTGAAGCAGAAAGTTGAAGTGGGTCTGGCGGTAAACGGCGACAAGACCAAGTTGATGGTGAACTCGGACCAACTATGGAAATTGGTTCCTATAATTTTGAGATAGTTAAAGACTTCGTCTACCTCTGGACCGCCATAAACCCAACAAACAACATCAGTTGTGAAATAGGAAGAAGAATTGTAAAAAGTCCTTCGAAAGATTTACGGGCCAATCTGCGTTGACGGTGAATATCGACGTCGTGGAAGTTTTTTACTACCAACAAAGACTAAGTACCAAATTTCAGGGAAGAGGGAAGAAAGTTTAATACCCCCAACGAAGACTAAATACCAAATTTCAGCCATTTCGGTGGATTATTGTGGCCATAACCTTCAAAATACCGAAAATCTGGATGTACCATGCTATGGGGGCTATATGATTTATACCGACATATTTCATATGGAAAGTTTTATACTACCAACAAGACTAAATACCAACTTTCAGCCATTTCGGAGGAATTTTGAGGCCACAATCTTCAAAATACCGCAAGTCGGGAGGTACTGTTCTTATGGGGGCTATATGAAGGCGTGGACATACACCGAGAAAATTCTGGGGAAAAGAAAACTATGTATCAAATTTCAGCCATTTCGGTGTGATAACGAAGCTAAAACCTTCAAAATAACGAAATCGGATAGTACCGTTCTATGGGGGCTATATCAAAACCTGGACCGATATAGCCCATTTGCAGTACCAAACAGTAAGAGAAACTTCCATACCAAGTTACAAGCTCTATCTTAAAAATTGCAAGCTGTATCTTAATTTCAGTGGTCGCAAAACTTCTACACTAAAAATTGTCAACATATGTAGGTCCATGTTTTGGTAAAGCCCCCACATAACGGTAGTCGCCACAAGACATACCCACGATAAATTGTGAACATGAACTTATATGTTTTGGTGAAGCCCGCAAACAACGACACCTCCGGATTTTAGGTGTTTTGTCCGAACTATCTGTAATTTGATATTTGAAGTTCGCAGTGGTCTCAAACTTTCTCCACCAAAAATTGTCAACATACTTAAATACATTTTCTGACCTGATTTAGGCATTTGGAGTATCCGTGGTTCCATACCTAAAATTAATTGTAAAATTTTTGTTCAGAATATTTTATGGTGGAGGGTATAAAAAGTATGGCACGGCTGAACATTACCATTTTTTACTTGTTTTTATACCCTCCACCATAGTACGGAGAGTATATTAAGTTTGTTTTTCCGTTTGTAATGCATTGAAGTAATCATTTGCGACCCTATAAAGTATATATATTCTTCATCAGGGGAAAATTCTGAGTCGATCCTCCGTACGTCTGTGGTAATCACTCTAGCTTCCACAAAAATGGAGATAGGACGCTGAAATTCTGGGAGGATGTGTCTTTTGTTGGTAGGGAGGTCAAGTTCGTCCACGTTCTGGTATAGCCCCCATATAACGGTACCTCCCAATTTTCGGTATTTTGAGAGTTTTAGCTAAAATTTTTAACCGAACTAGCTGTAATTTGACACTTGAGGTTCTCAGTAGCCACGAAACTTCTCCACCATGTTTTGGTATAGCCACCATATAACGGTTCCTGCCAATTTTCCATATTTTGAAGATTTTAGCTAAAATTTTCAACCGAACTAGGTGTAATTTGACATTTGAGGTTATCGGTAGCCATGAAACTTCTCCACCAAAAATTGTCAGCATAGGTTAATGTTTTGGTATAGCCCCCATACAACCGTACCTCCCGATTTTCGGTATTTTGAGGTTTTAAGATACAATTTTTAACCGAACTAGCTGAAATTTTACATTTGAGGTTCTTTAGCTACAATTTTAAACCGAACTAGCTGTAATTTGACTTTTGATGTTATCTGTGGTCATGAAACTTTTCACAAAAAATCGTCAGCATATGTTAATGTTTTGGTATAGCCCCCATACAACAGTACCTACGGTTTTCGGTATTTTGAGGATTTAAGCTACAATTTTTAACCGAACTACTTGAAATTTGACATTTGAGATTCTTTGTGGTCACGAAACTTCTCAAATAAAAATCGTCAACATAGGTCTATGTTTTGGTGTAGCCCCATATAACGGTAACTCCCGATTTTCGGTATTTTGAAGATTTTAGCTACAATTTTTAACCGAACTAGCTGTAATTTGACACTCGAACTAGCTGTAATTTCAACAAAAATCATCAACATAGGTCCATGCTTTTGTATAGCTCCCACATTTTTAGGGTATTAGCTACCATATTAGATTTTAGCTACAATTTTCAACCGAACTAGCTGTAATTTGACATTTGAGGTTCTCCGTGGTAACGAAACTCCTCAAACAAAAATCATCAACATAGGTTTATCTTTTGATGTAGCCCCCACATAACAGTACCTCCCGATTTTCGGTATTTTGAGGATTTTAGCTTCAATTTTAAACGAACTGGCCGTAATTTGACATTTCACGAAACTTCTTCGCTAAAAATCGACAACATAGGTCCATGTTTTGGTATAGCTCTCATATAACGGTACCTCCCGATTTTCGGTATATTGAGCATATTAGCTACCATCTTTAACCGAACTAGATGTAATTTGACATCTGAGATTCTCTGTGGTCACGAAACTACAAAACTTCTCCACCAACAATTAACTGTAACTGAATTAACTGTAATTTGAAGGAACTATCCGTAATTGTTTGAAGGAACTATCCGTAATTTGACGTTTAGGATTCTTTGCAGTTATTAAACCTTCCCACCAAAAATTGTGATGATAAGTCCACACTTTGATATAGCCCCGTAGGTGGTACCGTTCACCTTGCTGAAAATATTTTTTAGATAAGATTGGATAAATTAGGCTTTTGGGGTATCTGTTGTCGAAAAATTATGCTAAAATTTTGAAAGGAAACTAATTATTCTATTTTAATTAAGACTATTTTATGGTAGAGGGTATAAAAAGTTCCGCCCGGCCGAACTTAACCACTTTTGACTTGTTGTTTTTAATTTTCACAGGCTACCTTATAAATCAATAAGTTTGCAGTGTAGTAGGGACAAAGCTTCTACAAAGGTCTGTATGGCACCAATCGACTTCCTTTGACATGTTCAGGGCAACATATAAAAGCTCCGTTCCTTTACATGCAAGAATCTTCAAGTTTTACCACTTTTTACTCGAAAGGCGTTCCTTTACTTCAGACACCATACAATTCATATGGCAGCAGTTTACAACTTTAACTACTTTTGCCGGTTTTACCATTTTCAAAAGTAAAGGAACAAACCAAAAGTTTTCTGACAATAATATAAAAAGGATCCCTACCGCTAATTAATGTGTTGCTTTTCTGATATTATTTAAAATATAATTGATCCATTTTTTCTCGGAGTTAATTTGCTCAGTCAATGTTTCTGTGTTAAGTTACTTAGATTTCTTTTGAACATTTAATTTAGGGAAAATCATGCCTCATCACGTTGTCTTTTAAGTTTCTTAATATTTATGAAAATATATTTATTCGTAATACCGATAACTTTTCTTAAACTTTCTAACCCCCACAATTACTTTAAATGAAGTGGTAAGCAGTAAACTCCCCTTACTAACTTTGTTCTATGATCCAACCTTACTACGGGAATAATTTTCTTAAGTTTTATTATTTTTTTTTTCATCTTAACGTAGTTGTTACAAAAAAAGACAAAAAACTTTGACCACAACAATGTTGTCGTCTATTTACGCCATCATCCTGCAAAAATAAACTTTTGTCAAATTCTAGAGCCCCACAAATTTTGCAAATCACCCAGCATTTTGTTTAACTTCATTTTAAATTGCTAGACAGTAGAGAATACTAAAGTTGTGTGGGGGGGGGGGGGGTTGGTTGATTTATCCAATGTTGTTGTAACAAATACAAATACGAAACAATGTTTTCTTCTGAAACACTTTCTCCTGTGCAATGTTTTACAGCAACATTGGATTATGGTTGAGAAAAATAAAAACAATAAAAAATACATTTTATTATCGACATTTGTATAAGATTTTGATTTATGGCAATTTCTTTTCATGGAATATGAGACTTTTTTTCAAAGAAAGTTGAAACAAATAAAGCATAAATGTTTTTTTCATATTTTGAAATGAAATTATTTATTCAAATGTTTTTGCTTCAATTTAAACTTTATGACTTCGTCTTGTATGGACTTAACATATCCAGAAGTTGTTACATCACAATGCTGTGACATTTTCAAGAATGAAATGGAAGCTATGAAGGGTTTTTGTTTTATAACCGAAATGTAAATAGAAGTTGCATAATCCATAAAGGACATAAGCTGGTATAATAACGATAAAAATTCGCATTAGTCAATATAATCGAGGAATTTCTTATTTTTATGTTCAAATTTAAAGATATTCCGTATTAGTAGGTAAAACTGGAGGGACTTGAATGGGATGAACTTCTCCAGTGAAAATTGAAAAGGACGTGAAACATATTTTAGTCGGGTTAAATTTTTAACAAAATTTCAAAAAATTATAAATGTTTCCAAAACTTGAATCTAGCAAACAAGATAAATAAAAAATATAATGAGTATATATAAGCATAAAGTTTGGAACAATGAATTTCTTTGTTAAATATTACCAAGATCTCAAAAAAACCAAATAAGCAAGGGATATAGTCGTGACTAACTCGGCTTTTTGTGGAAAATGCAAAATTCTTTTTAGCAACTTTTTTCGATATTAAAGGTGTTCTAAGCCCTGCTGGTCATCATAGATCGCCGTCAAATTACGGGTATTTCAGTCAAAGAATGCAGCCAAACCCTCAAAATTCCGAAAATCGGGAGGTACCGGTATATGCGTTATATGGGGGATATACCAAACTATGGACCTGTGTTGAAAATTTTTGGTGGAGAAGTTTTCTGAACACTGGGAATTTCAAATGCCAAATTGCAAGTAGTTCGATCATGAAATTTAGCCAGAATCTTTAAAATTCTCAAAATCGAGAGGTACCGTAATATTGGGGCTATTTCAAAAAATGGATCTTTAATGACAACTTTTGGCGGAGAAGTGTTGTAACCAATAGGAACCTCAAATGTCAAATTACAGCTAGTTCGGTTAAAAATTTTAGCTGAAACTCTCCAAATACCGAAAACCTCCAAATACCCTAAATTCCAAATGACTTCCTAATACCATAAATAGGGCGTACGCTTTTACCTAATGCCAGCTAATTCGGCCTGCAAATATAGTTAAAAACTTCAAAATATCTCAAAAGAGGCTGCAGAATTATATAGGGGTTATTCCAAAATATGGACTACTGTCCAGAATTTTTGTACAGCTAGAAATCCTAAATGCCAAATATTAGCTATTTCGGCCAGAAAATTAAGTTAAAAACGTAAAATTATCCGAAATCGGGTGGTACCGTTATATGGCGAATATTTCATAAAATTTACCTGTGTACACAATTTTCTGCAGATAAGTTTTTTGACCGCTAGGAACCCTAAATGTTTAATAATAGGCAATTCAGTGTGAAAGTGTAGAAAAAACTTCAATATACCTGAAATCGGGTGGTACCGTTATATGGGACCTTTCCAAAACCTAGACCTACATATGTCCACAAGTTGTGGTGAAGAAGTTTTTTGAACGATAGGAACCCTAAATTCAGTCAGAAAATTATGATAAAAACACCAAAATTCTCAAAAGTGGGCGGTACCGTTATGTGGAGGCTATTCCAAAACATGGACCTATGTTCAAATTTTTTTGAGATAAGTTGTCGACCACCAAGTCTGTCCAAAACATGGAATTATGTCTAAAATATTTGGTGGAGAAGTTTTTTGACCACTTCAAATTTTCCAAAGAATAATTCAGATTCGTTAGGGTTAAAACCCATTACAAAGTAATGTAACAAGGTAAAACTACTTACTAAGTAATGAGTACGGTGGCATAGAGTGTGTGTGTGCGACTACAAATTCTAGGGTTGTGTGTTCAACGCTCACCGTTGTACTTTGGTCGCAAATGAGAATTCTTTGGCTAAAAGTTAATTTTTTGAAATTCTTCTTTTGTGCTTTTATCTTCGCAATATGGAATTCAATGCTCCAAAACAACAATAACAAAGATTATTTATTCTAAATTTGCATTTACCGTTAGACGAGAAGTTGTCAAAGTTGAGATTTGATTTCTGTGTTATTAATAGAGATGATTGTGCAGTCTTTTGTGATAAAATCGTAATTGTGGGTTATACAATGGCAATAAGAAAAATATAAAGGGTTAAACTCAAATATGGAGAAGAAAGACGAAAGTAAGTAGTTTCATCATCTAAAAAGAATAGAAGAAAAAATCGGTCTAACAACAAAGTTATCAACATGTTTCTGGCGAAATAAAATGGATTTTAAGCGTCGTTTCATAACTGTTGATGAGACATGGATCCACCACTATACTCCAGAGACAAAAGAACAATCCAAACAAAGCAAAAACAATTCAAGGTTATGGCAACGGTTTTTTGGGACTTCAAAGGTATTTTATTGATTGACTATCTGCAAAAGGGTAAAACAATAAATTCAGAGTACTATTGCAACCTTTTGGATAAATTAAATGTACAAATTCGAGAAAAACGTCCTGGCTTACAACACAAAAAAAAAATAATTTTTCATCAAGACAACGCACCAGCGCACAAGAGTGTTTTAACAATGGCTAAAATCAACGAATTAAAGTACGAGTTGCTTGACCACCCACCTTATTCTCCTGATTTAGCTCCCAGTGACTTTTACTTGTTCCCAAATCTAAAAAAATTCCTTGCTGGCAAGCGTTTTACCTCAAATGAAGATGCAATTACAGTTGTAAACCACTATTTTGAAGACCTTGAGGAAAACTATTTTAATCAAGGGATAGAATTGCTAGAAAAGCGTTGGACTAAGTGTATTGAAGTTTCAGGAGATTATATTGAAAAATAAAAATATTTTTGAAAAACTAACTATTCTCTTTCATTGATAGGCTAAGAAGTTTCCTAACCGCCCTCGTATAACAGACAATATTATAAAAATATCCAAAAAACCCACAAAAATAAATTTTTGTGACTTTAAGTGGGTATATTATTTAAAAGAACTACAAATATTTGGTCATTCATGTTTTAAAAAATTACTTACGACTGTATTAGTGAAATAACAAAATCGTCATTTTTTGTGTAAAAATCGTCAAATCGTCATTTATCAATTTTTGACCAAAAAATCGTCAAAATGACGATAAATAGTCAAACCTGGCAGCCGTGAGCACGGGTTATCGTTAACCGATCATCATAAATTTTTGTGGAAATCCTTTTAGCCACAACAAAGAACTGGTAAAGTTTTTTCATCGATTAGACCATAATTTCGGCTTTCAGAGAATTTGCGCGAAAATGCACCTTTGGTCCCATACAAATTACTATGTAAACAAAGATCGCTCGAGTGGCACGGGTTGGAGATCCATTTTTTTTTTGATTGATTTTAAGTCTGGAATATTACCCCAATGTCTTAACTTCATCATTACTTTCTTTTACAGAGAGTAATGTTTTTCAAAACGAACTGACAGTGGAATTATCCATTTTTTTATCAGTGTATATATATTTTTTATCCTTAGTCTAAATGAACATAAACTATTAGCCGGGTTTTCCAAGACGATTTAAAACCAAATTAGTTTGAATTACTATCAAAGTTCTGTTTTTCCAAAAAAATTTTTATTCGTTTTTGTTTTCAATCGAACAACACGGTGCTCTTGATGCAACTTTAAATGTAAGGTGCTTACACCTTGGAAGTTTGTGCGGATTCTGAAACTACAATGTTCATATGTATATGAGAAAAATAAAAAAAAAAAAAAACAAAAAATCGCCGGAGCGCTTTTTAAATAAATCGCGATTCAAGTTGACATTTGACATTAGAGAAAATGTTGTAGCTATGAAAATTCTCTACAAGATTGATTTTTATGATAATTTCGTAGGTTTTACCGTTATTGAGATAAAGAAGTTCAAATTGGGACGATGTCATACATGGTGCGCCTTAACTAACTTTAAGTAAAAACCGCTTACACCTGGGAAGTTTCTGCGGGTTTTCAAACAGCAAACGGTTATGATTTGTTCCTTGGTTTTACCATTTGTGATATATATAGATGCTCAGGTCACATTTTTAGCTTTATTTGTTAGGTTTTCACGATTTGCTTGAAAACGGTACGACTTATCGGAATGGGACTAGAGAGAGTCTGTTAGCTGTAAAAATTCTCTACAAGATTAGCTTTCGTAATTGTTTCCTATGTTTTTCCATTTTCTAGATATATAAGTTTAAGTTGGGAAATTGTAGTCTTGACATTGTTTTATAAGGAGGCGATACACTCAATACCTTGTCCCAATTTGAACTTCTATATCTCAATAACGCTAAAACCTACGAAATTATCATAATAATCAATCATGTAGATAATTTTCATAGCTACAACATTTTCTTTAGTCCCATTTCGATAGGACTTGCGGTCTCCAAGCAAAATCGTGAAAACCCAAAAAAACCCCTAAAAATGACAACTTGAATCGCGATTTATTTAAATAGCGCTCCAGCGATATTTTTGTTTTTTGCCTTTTCTCATCTATGAACATTGTAGTTTCAGAATCCGTAAAAACTTCCCAGGTGTAAGCACCTTCCATTTAAAGTTGCTTCAAGAGCACCGTGACAAATATGTCCACAATAGCAACAGTTTTTATTCGAACGAGTTGGGTTTCGAATCGTCGTAGTGAAAGAGTCCATAAGTTACATTTGATTGTCTTTAATGAATAAAGTTCATCGGATTCATTGAAGTTATTTCTCGTTACAAAAAAAGCATTATTACATTATTGCCCTATAAGTTCAAATGCAAATACATATCTCATATTCTGTGAAAATTCGAAATCTTTTCACCTAATCGGTGAACCCTTTATTTTAATTTGCACAAAAAAATCATATTTTTTATCATCTGTAAACGATGAACTTTCTTATCATAACTGCAGCTAGAAATATTTATCCTTTAGATGTTATCTTGTTTTAGAAATGCAATCTTCTTCAAGATTTTAATTAAACCACTTTTACATAGATTTTGTTTACTGGTTTGACAGAAAAACAAAAAATATGTATAAAGGTGAAAAAATATGTAAAATTGAATTGAAAAATTTATGCAAATCAGATTAAAATAAGGACAACGAAAGAGACCACCTTTTCAATTATCCGTAAATCTTGAAATACTTGCATAATGAGATAATCATGTTTCAAAACCAATTAAAGGGTAAAACTAATTACTTTTTAAGGTATTATAAATTCAGGAAGAAAACTTAATTAATAAAGACACAATTTTACAGAAGTTTTATAACATTTTCTTAATAAAAATTTGATTTCATAATGAAAATATCATGAAATTGTGGGTAGTAATATTTTGAGTTTTTCTTATCACTTTGATAACATATACTTTACATACCGTTTTATTGCCTAAATGCTTAACTCTGCATCCCAAATAGGCAGACTTCCCCACCAATGATGTGATATTCTTTGGCATTGTCACATCAAAATAGGGTTCATTCCATCTGTGTCCATGGGAATAGTGTCCCGGTGGTAGATGCGTTGGTTTCTGATCGACATTATTGTGATTTGGGTTGCCAGACAGTCTTTGGTAGCACATTGATAAACCTGTAAATACGAAGATGAAAAATAAAATTAGGTTAATGGAAAAATTAATTTGTTGTCATATATACGTGTTATATAAATAGAGGTACCCCCGAATTTACGATATTTTTTATTTTGGTGACATTTGCATTACAATCGACAGATTATCAAACCTTAATTTCTTGCTTCGGTGAAATATAATAATAATTGTTCCACAAACATCCCCGATGGGACAAGGGAGACTTCTCTCATATCAATGAGTGCACCCCGTTTCATATTAGCTCAATGATATGGGACCTACTGTTTATTGCCGAGTCCGAACGACGTGTCCTAAGACACCATTTCTAGAGAAGGTTTTACAAGGCTGAAATACTCAGGAATTGTCGCCAACATCACTGAGGGGTATTTTGCCACTGTTGAAAATTTGATGTTGCCTGGCCTGGGAATCGAACCTTTAGCGTGTAAGGCGGGTGTGCATACCATTGCACCACGGTGGTACCCGCTTCGGTGAAATATGGTCTTCCATAATAAAGAAAAAAAAGTAAGAAGGGTATTAAATTCGGCCGAACTTTTTATACTCCCCACCACAAACTGTATTGAAGTAAATAGGAACAATTACTGGGTGACATAGGGGATGACAGATACCGAAATATACCAAGGAACGGTCCTGACCAGCTTTGACATGGCAAAGGCCAGGATTTATCTTGGTCCTAGGTGGTGTCAAATGGCGAGCTGCCTTTAACACCCGTTAAAGGTAGTGAGCTAACATGTGCCGCGCATTGTGCAATCAGAACGTTAAAAACTTGGGTTTGGGAGTCGGGTTAGTAACCCTCACATAGAAAAAGCAGTCTACTATGAAGAAACGAAAGAAAAGAAACATAAACTCCTGTAAGGTTGACGAACCCCGCAAACGTTCTAAGGACCATGAACTGCGAATCTGCACCTGGAATGTTCGCACTCTTTATAGAGAAGGTGTAGTTTACGCATTGGCAGATTAACTTTTCAGCACAATGGCAAAATATTGCCCACTCCATGCAAGCAGCCGCAAAATCCATACTTGGATACCAGAGACCTCCACCATGGAATCCATGGTATGACCAGGAGTATCGTGTTGCTACTCTACAATCAGTAGCAACGCGTAGCGCTCGAGAGAGGTATCGTGAGAAAAGGAGAGAAGAGAAACGTCTTTTCCGCAGGAAGAAGAGAGAAATTCAAAGGCGGGAGTGTGAAAAAATCGAGATGTACAGGAGCCAGAATGAAGTCCGGAAGTTCTACCGAAACAGATGGCTTTGGTACAGACACATCCTCCTATAGAGACCAGCAAGGTAGTTTGGTAACAGATACCGATAGTGTGCTCAGAATATGGAAGGAACATTTTTCCAAACTGTTGGTGTCCCATAGTAGTGAAGACGGCGAAGATACCACAGATCTAATCCCAGAAGATGTTACTGAATGTATACTGCCTAGCCAAGATGAGAAAATGACAGCAATAAACCGGCTGAAGAATAATAAGGCACGGTATTCCAGAAAGCGAAGCAACAAACAGAGAGAATTGTAGATATTGTAGATATTTTCTTACTTGGGCTTATGGAACAAATATTCTGTAATGGGTCAGCTAAGTAAGTAAGTAAGGAACAATTAGAGCCCTTTCGTTTATGAAAGTTCTAAGCTCTCGTCAATTGCGTGATTTGCGCTTTTGTATACTCTGACAATAAAGAATTCCATATTACAAAAATCTCATTCCGCAGATTTGAGATACTAATACTATACTTAAACCTGGATATCGGTATATATGTATATTTATACCCTATACCACAATGTGGAAAAGGGTATAATAAGTTTGTTTTCCCAAAAATTCATGTAACGCCGCGAAATATTCGTCGTAGACCCCTCATGTGGTATACCAAACTTCATATCTCGACGAGATAAAGCGATTTAGCGATGTGTGTCCGTCCGTCCGTCCGTCCATTAAAAATTGTAATCAAGCTAGAGGCCGCAATTATGGACCGATTGTCACGAAATTTAGTATGGAGGTCGGGTTTGGACCAGAATAGAACTGATTAGTTTTTGGCGATGATCGTGAAATGTTAAAGGGATGAAATGGACCAAAAACAAAATTTTTGCTCGATTTTGTAGCCGCTCTGTAGGTCGCAATAATAGTCCGATCGGCGCGAAATTTTAAACGTAGTTTTGGTTTGAGATGAAGAAGTAGCGTGCAAGTCAACGGTATGATCGGATAATATTTAGCGGGTTAAATCGATCAAAACTTTTGTGTATACATTTAAATAAAAGTTATCATTTATCAAAAGCTAGCCCGGAAAGCTAGTGCACAGGGATAGTGGTATAGGGTATCACATGGTCGGCCCCGTCCGACTATAGTCTGTTCTTACTTGTTTTTTTATTAGGTATGTATGTCTTCTGGTGGCTGAGCTATGGATGCCTAAATTATTCCAAATATAGACGAACGAACAAAAATTAGTTACAAAAACAGGGGATAAAGAGTGAAAGGCAGATCTTTATCGTTCGGCATCTTTGCTGAGAGTGATCTTATTCTACTCAAATGCTACACACGAAATCTTATTTCCACATATAGATCTATTCATAATGTGTGTGTGATCCTACCCTGCCAGCATTTGGAAGTGAGTTTCTTACTCCCTAGACCAGGAAGTCACTCCGGAAACACGCCAAGGAAGATCGTTGGTGAATTACACAAACAATTTCTATAGCCTTATTGTGATTACCTTTTATCGCGTATGCCGACACTTCGGAGTGACTTCTGAGTGACTTCCAAGGCGATTGTTTTCATTTATTTAATGTTTCAACACATTTGAACAAATATAGAACATTTTTCTATCTGATGATTATATGAGACGGTGGTGAAGTGGTAAGCATACTCGCTTTGCACTCTGAAGGTCCGGGGTCGCTTCCCAAGTCAAGCAACAAAACATCACATTTTTAAAATGACAAAATTAATGTAAGCGGAAATTGCAAAGAGAAGAGAAATAAAAATAAAAGAAATTAAAAAAATAAAAAATTTAAATAAAAATAAAAAGAATATATATATATTTTTTTTTTTAATTCCAAGAACTATAGCGGAAATGATCTTCTAGAAGTGTCGCTGGAGTGACTTCGAAGACGACACGCCGACGTGGTTCATCTCTTCACAACGGAGGTCACTTCTGGGTGACTTCCGCGACTATCGCCGCGACTGTTTTCATCGCCCTGGGCGACACTCCTAAGTCACTTACGCAATTGTTTTTGCTTGCAGGGTAATTACATTTTAATTGCCTGTCCTGTATGTGTGTGTGTGTTGCCACAATCTAACACATACATATTATACTTCCAAGAGGAAAGAACCCTTTAATGGGCGCTATATGAAGACCAACGAAGACCCAATGCCTAACTTCAGCCTTTTTGGTATCCTTTTGGCCACAACCTTCAAAATATCAAAAATCGGGAGGTACCGATGGGCTATATAAAGGCTTGTACCTATACCGATAAATTTCAGGTGGGAGTTTTGAACCCCCAAAAGAAGTCTTAATCCAAAATTTCAGCCATTTCGGTGCGGAATTGAGGCCACAACTTTCAAAATACCGAAACTCGGGAGTTACCGTTCCTTGGGAGGGCTATATAAAGACGTCCCGCGGGAGTTTGTTAGTTCTCCTACCGGGCGCGTCCCCACCGGCGGATAGGGGGAGGAGGATGGTCGTACCACTCTGTCCAATACCTATTGCATGGTGGGTCTGGGGCAGAGAGGTGGGATTATCCACCTCTGGAAACCTTGAGTTTCCCGCGGACAAAAAACTGACTATGGGGGTGTTCCCCTAAAACAAAAAACAAATATGGAAGGAAAAAAAGAAGAAAAAGTTACGGTGCAGGGCCTAATAAACCCAGTGCCGGCGGGGACCAGTGATCTGCCTACGAGTCACACCCCGTCGATATCATGCGATCGTGAGCAATCTCCCATAGATGTGGGTGCCTTGGCATCTGTGGTCGAAGGTAATGCTACAAGCACACAACCTAGTGTAAAACCTAGTGTAAAAACGGAGGAGGATGAAGGGCAGCACAGGGGGAGGATTAACTTGACCCAACTATCTGATGATGGTAGCGACCCTGATTCCGAATCCGATAGCTGCGGCAAAACAAACACCACCGTTGTGGAAAATCCCATGAAAGAGGAAGTCCACAAGATGGTAGAAGAAGTGAGCGAGAGCATCGCAAAGCTCACGACGAAAAGAGTGCAGTGGTCTGGGGCCCAAAGGAAGAAATTTAAGAGGAACCAGGCAAAACTAAAGAAGGAAAAACAGCTGGCTGCTTCAAAGGTTACCACAGAAAGTCCCTCCACTTCTTCGGAAGCGGCGAAGAGGACAAGGTCTCCTGAGGAGCAGAACGTGGCAAAACCCAGTAAGAAGCAAAAGGGCTTCCCACCTTCAATTGCCCAGAACAAACCTCGTCAGGACAAAAGCCAAGGAGACTGCCAAAAGGATCCTTCAAATGATACTGAAGAGGCGAGTTCTGACAAAAAGAAGGTGAGCGCGACGTCGGAATCTTCTGCGGTGGCCAAGGACTCAGTAAAGAAGCCTACTACCACCCAGAAGAGGAAGATGGACGCTGAAACCGGAACGGAGCCGCCATCGACTTACGCCAAGGTAGCCAAGAGATACTACAAGGACGAGCTGTGCTACGCAGTAATCGATACTAGTAAAGGATCTGGAAGGCTACACAAAGAGTACTTACCGGAGATCGAGAAATCGATCAACGATAAAATATTGGAACAAATCCTGCAAGGACGAGTCTCAATAAAAATAAACTGCTGTGAGCCAAGGGGGGACCTCCTATTGTACCACCTGGACTCACACGCAAACTCTGCAGCTCTCGGGGAGGTAGTCAGCAGTATAGCAACTCCATGGGAAGGTGGCAGACTAAAACTGGTGAGGAAAGACGAAATTCCTCACCTAACCAAAGCATCGGTGTACGTCAAGGGGTATGGCTGCAAGCTCGAGACGGAGCGCATGCTCGAGGTCTTTGGCGTACAAAACGAGGCCCTGAAGGTGGAAAGATGGGAGGTCTTCCACAGGGAGGAGAAGGAAGACGGCACTCTCCTTGTGATGGGGATCGACGATCTCTCGCTAGCCGGGCTCGTCAAAACCAAGGGCAAGGCATTCTTCGTCTCGAACTCGGTCTATTTCAAAGTTGGAAAGGCAAGAGTTGGTGAGGAGGAGATTGCCAAACCAAACAACCAAGAGGTCAACCTACCAAAAGGCTTTCAGGAGGGAGGAGCAGACGAAATTAGCGACTCCCAAGAAGCCAACCTTCTGGAGGACCAATGATTGAGGTCATCCAGATCAACCTCCATCGGAGCGAAACGGCAACACTAGCCCTGATGGACAAAATAACTAAAGGTAATATACATATTGGTTTAATCCAAGAACCTTGGACCATAAAAAACAAGGTTTCTGGACTTAACCATATAAATTATCAACTTTTTTACGCAAATACGGGATCCCGACCGAGGACCTGCATTATATGCCACAAAAACTTATGCTTTCTTTTTTCTCCAGAGTTGTCATCGTCGGACGTTACAGTATTGAAGCAGGGGAATGGTAACATATACCTAGCATCATTATACCTGCCGTTCGACTCCCCGACATTACCACCTTCGTCGGAATTGCAGCAACTGGTGAGAAGGATAAAGCAAACAGGTAACGAAGTACTAGTAGGTAGCGATGCTAACTCTCACCACATCTCGTGGGGTAGTACTAACATTAACAAAAGGGGACAAGCCCTTATAGATTACTTAAATACTAACGACCTAATTACACTTAACACCGGGAATACGCCAACCTTTGTTAATAGAATTAGGGAGGAAGTACTAGATATAACGATATGTTCAGAAAATTTAATAAACGAGGTACACGAGTGGAGGGTCCTGGAGGAACACTCCTTCTCAGACCATAAGTATATTAGATTTAAAATAGCTAGGCCATCGCCTAACCCGATAACCTTCCGAAACAAATCCAAAACAAATTGGACAAAGTTCGGAAAACGAGTAAAAGAAAGACTTGGGCAACCAGATGAGGAATGCCTAAGTAAGGAGGACATAGAGAGAGATGTCCTAAAGTTAACTGAGGCACTAGTAAAGTCTTTCGAGGAAAGTTGTCCCCTTCGAGAGAGGAAATCCGCCTACGAAAAACCCTGGATGACAGGGGAAATTCGGAATAAAGGCAAGGAGGTCCGCAGACTTTATAATAGGGCCAAACGTAAAAAAGCAGCTGTATTCTGGGACAACTATCAGGCAAAATTAAAGGAATACAACAAAATAACAAGAAACGCCAAACGAAACTCCTGGAAGCTTTTCTGCGAACAGGTGGATAGTGTAAATGACGTTTCAAAGATTAAAAAGTTTCTATCTAAAACCCATACACAGACCGAGCAATTGGTCGATGGAAATGGAAAAAGGATTGAAACAACAGAAGAAACTCTAGGCCTTCTGATGAAAACGCACTTCCCGCAGAATACCATGGTTAACACTGAGGCATCGACGGAATGTATTAACTCATCGGAAGAAGCACCAAAGATCGACAGCTTAATGGTCCAACAAGCCATTTTAAGCTTTTCACCATATAAAGCAGCTGGACCAGACCAGATTTTCCCGGCTTTATTACAGAGGGAAGTGGACTTTATTGCGTCCAAACTGGTCGGGATCTTCAATGCATGCTTAAAACTTGCATACACTCCTATAGCCTGGCAGGAGGCAAGGGTAGTCTTTATACCCAAACCTGGCAAGGCAAGTTATGCAACACCAAAATCTTATCGACCGATAAGTTTAACTTCATTCTTACTCAAAACAATGGAACGGACAGTCGACACCATGATAAAGAGTAAGATCCCCAACGATATGCTTAAATTCAAACAACATGCATACGTTAAAGGCAGATCAGTGGAAACCGCATTGCATGAGGTAGTACACCACATAGAAAGAACCTTCGAAATGAAAATGTACACACTTGCTGTATGCATCGACATCGAAGGCGCTTTCAATAACGTAAGCACCGAGACACTTATCCACTCCTTAGACGAGTTTCAGGTTGACAGGGCCTTAAGGAACTGGATAAACCACATGCTAAGGAATAGATGGATAAGCTGCGGGCTATACGACGTGAAAATAAGAGACAAAGTTGGACAAGGAACGCCACAGGGAGGGATACTTTCACCTCTGTTGTGGGTTACCACCATAAACAGTCTCTTGAGGACCCTAACCGAAGAAGGATTTGACCCAGTCTGCTACGCAGACGACGTTATAATACTTCTGAGGGGAAAGAATCCGAATCAACTCTGTCGTAGAGCAGAAACGGCTCTAAAAATTGCTTTTAACTGGGCCAGGCCGAGAGGTCTGAACGTCAACCCGGAAAAAACAGAATTATGTCTATTCACTAGGAAAACGAAAATGGGACACTACGAGGAACCAGTTTTTCTAGATAAGACAATAAATATCTCTTGTACAGTTAAATATCTAGGAGTAATTCTGGATAGGAAACTTAAATGGAAAGACCATATACAAGAAAGGGCCAACAAGGCCAAAATATGTTGGTCAACCTGCAGAAGGGCGATAGGCTCAAAATGGGGGTTCAATCCTAGGATGATACACTGGCTATACAGAAGCGTAATTAGACCAATTCTAACCTACGCGTCTGTGGTATGGTGGACAGCCATGGACAAAAAATGCAATGTGGAAATATTGCAAAAGGTCCAAAGAACATGCTGCCTAAGCATTAGCGGAGCAATGAGGACCACACCGACTAGGGCTCTAGAAACAATTTTGTTTGTACACCCAATAGAGATTCAGGTAAGGTATGAGGCAGCCATCGCAGCTGTAAGGCTAAAGTCGATGAGCGAGTGGATCGAAAAGAGCCACCAAACATACCACCAAAACATATTAAAGGTCACAACGGGTGAATCTATAAATCAGGTAGTATCGGACCGTATACCTGAAACTAGTGAAGTAGCCTTGTGTGAAGTGTCAATACCTGACAGAGACATGTGGATCGAGGGAGCTCTAGCACAGATTCCCGCTGGAAGCTGTGGGTTTACGGATGGGGCTGTGCTAGGGGGGAGAACCGGACTGGGTCTTTATATAATGGAACCGGAAACGGAAATCTCCCTCCGTCTGCCGGATCATAACACGATCCTGCAGGCGGAACTCCGGGCGATAACAGAGTGTCTGCTTTGGTTCGATACACACACAAGGCCTACCACTGTAAATATCCTTACGGATAGCAAAGCAGCCATTAGAGCTATATCAACCAAGACAGTGAAATCTAGAACTGTCTTGGAATGTATTAAATCTATAAATAATTACTCCCAACACGGTAAGGTAAACATTATATGGGTACCAGGGCATACCGGGATTAGGGGTAATGAAATAGCAAACTCCTTGGCAAAACAAGCCAAGGAGCAACCAACGGTAAGTCTAGAAAACGCTAAGCCGTTTAAAGCTACGCGACTAGAACTAAAGACATGGGCAAAAAATGCACATGTATCCCTCTGGAGTAGTGGAGAGAAGGGAAAAAACACAAAAATCCTATGGGGAAACCCAGACGAGGACAAAACAAAAGAATTACTTTTACTAAGTAAAAAAGATATTAGTAGACTGACAGGAATCCTTACAGGTCACCTAGGTCTAAAAGCGCACCTGCACAAAATAGGTTGTGCAGAAAACAGTGAATGCAGAGCATGCGGAGAGGACGACGAAACGTTGGAACATTACCTCTGCCATTGTCAAGCCTTCACAAATCTGAGAACCCAGTTACTAGGGAATGACATTATACCAGGACTCGACCAAATTAGGACAATCGAGTTCAAAAAGATCAGAGACTATGTAAATAGGACAGAGATCCTAGACTAAGTAAAAAAAAAAAAAAGGATAATCCTTCCATAACCCAAAATTAGAGCGCACAACAGGCCTACTTATGGCTTAAGTGTATGTCCACATGGGCATGTGGTGATCTAGTATCACCCCTCTTATCAACCTAACCTAACCTAACCTATATAAAGACGTGAACCTATACCGGCAATCTTACACGCCTAACGAAAACTAAATTCCACATTTCAGAAATCGGGAGGTACGGTTCAATGGGGATATGATCAAAACGTGGACAGTTATACCCCATTTTAAATAGCAAAAGTCCTAGGAGTAATAGAAGCTTCTATGACAAATTATAAAGCTTTATCAGACGGACATGGTTAAATCAACTTCGAATTTTCTATAGCTCAAAAATATATAATTTATACGGTCTCCGAAGAATATTTCAATGTGTTAGAAACATGGACCTATGTTTACAACTTTTGGTGGAGAAGTGTGTCCACTGGGAACCTTAAATATCAAATTACAGGAGGCTCGGGCAAAACTGTGGCAACAGCTTAAAAATACATAAAATCGGGAGGTACCGTAATTAGTCCAGTCAAAATAGACATGCAAAAATTCCCACAACGCTGAATTTTGGTGGAAAGCTGGGGTAACGTAAAGATAGGGCAACGTCCTAAAAGTCCCCATCGATCCCATCTGTGCAAATAAATGTAGTTATTAGGGTTCTGACGTTTTTACAACCTCGTATCCACGTTCATTCATTCTCACAACAGGAAATCATTTTTGAGAAAAAATTTCAAAAAGTCATAACCCTAGTAGTTATTCAGTTTAAAAGGTCATTTTTGGAGACCTTATCCAGTTTTTTTATTTTTCTCAAAATCGGCAAAGTAAAAATCGACTAAAGTAAAACTTGTCACCATTCTTGAGATATCGTGATATAAGTGTCAAATTACACATGTGAAGTAGTAAGTCGCGAAAGAATATCATGAGGCGAAGTAACAACGCCTTGTGTTAGGTATTTCCATAAGCTTTCAAAAGATACCCACTTTGCAGTAATTGGTTCAGTAGAACCGGGTCTAATCCGGTTTTAAATCTGGCCTTTCGGGTTAAATAACCGGCGAACCGGATCCGCCGCCCATGAAAATTATACATTTCCGAAATCAGTGCAACAAACCCTACCTTTTGACAAAAATTCGTCGTTCGCGTTTGGCTTTCGCGGGTTAAATGGGTAATTTTTGCATAAAATGGCTCTTAACTTGGAATAACCCTACTAAACACTCTCCGATTTTGTTGGAATTTTTTTAAATGATAGGTATAATTTCGCTCTGCAAGGAGACACATATATTTTTTTGGTTACCGGTTACCGATTATTTTAGCTGTTTCACATGAATATGTGCGTTAGGGTTATGCCTTTTTTACACCCTCGAATCCCTGTATGATATTTTGAAGAGTTTTTTATATAAGATTACATAAAATCTTACTAATAAAGTGATTCGATAAAAAAATCTTCCACACAAAAAGCCTTTAATGTTTTTATTTTTTAGAACTCTTACCAATTTTTTGAAGTCACAGTAAGCAGATATTTAACTGAAAACAAGGTATAGGGACATACGACATTACCCACTAATTTTATAATTTTATCATCATGGTGACAATGTAATTATATTACATTTATGTCATTTTATATTATAGATAACTTTATTTCATATATCATACAAATTAAAAGTGGTCACGGTGAGCCTTAACTAATTTTAAATGGAAGGTCTTACACCTCGGAAGTTTTTGCTGATTCTGAAACTACAATGCTCATAGATGAGAAATATCATGAAACAAAAAAAAATCGCCGGAGGGATTTTAAAATAAATCGCGATTTAAGTTCACATTTTTAGGGGTTCTTAAGGTTTTCACGATTTTGCTTGGAAACCGCAAGTTCTATGTAAATGGGCCTAAGAAAAATGTTGTAGCAGAGAAAATTCTCCACAAGTTTGGCCTTTATGATATTTTCGTAGGTTTTACCGTTTTTGAGATATAGAAGTTCAAATTGGGACAATTCAAATTGGGACAAGTCTCCTTATAAAACAATGTTATGACTGCAATTTCCCAACTTAAACGTATATATTTCAAAAATGGTACAACCTAAGAAAAAATAAATCAGCCTATCTTGTAGAGAATTTTCACGGCTACAAAATTTTTTTTAGTCCCATTTTGATATGACTTGCGGTTGCCAAGCAAAATCGTGAAAACCAAAAAAAAAACCCTAAAATTGTGAATTTTGATCGCGATTTTTTTTAAAAATCCCTCCGGCGATTTTGTCTCTTTTTTTTATTTTTCTCATCTATGAACATTGCTGTTTCAGAATCCGCAAAAACATCCCATGTGTAAGCCGTTTTCATTAAAAGTTAGTTAAGGGACACTGTGCATGATATTGTTTTATAAGGGGGCGATACAGTCAGTGAATTGTCCCAATTTGAACTTCCATATCTTAAAAACGGTAAAATATACGAAAATATCATAAAGGCCAATCTTGTGGAGAATTTTCTCTGCTACAACATTTGCTTTAGTGCCATTTACATAGAACCCGCGGTTTCCAAGCAAAATCGTGAAACCCTAAAGAACCCCTAAAAATGTGAACTTAAATCGCGATTTATTTTAAAATCCCTCCGGCGATTTTTTGTGTTTCATGATATTTCTCATCTATGAGCATTGTAGTTTGAGAATCAGCAAAAACTTCCGAGGTGTAAGCACCTTCCATTTAAAATTAGTTAAGGCTCACCGTGTGGTTTGTGCGGGACCCTTTTCAATATTTTTTCATTCCATGGTATTTAAAAAAAAAATCAAAGTGGTTTGAGCGGAACAAATTTTTAATAAAATGGAATGAATGTTATTTTAGGCATTAATAGGCAAAAGTTCATTCATTCACACTACAGGAAATCATTATTGAAAAATGTCAAAAAGTCATAACCCTAATGTGGGTATTTCCCTTATAAATGCATATGAAAGATGTGTTTTATAGAACGCCTATATTCAAGAATGGTTCATTCTAGGAAAAAATATAAAAACCAAACATGTAGAGAATTTTTTTGTCTACATTATTTGCTGTAGTCACTTTTTGATGAGATCCACCGTTTTCAAGGAAAAATCAGAAAACCTAAAAAATCCGTAAATTTCGACCTTTTACCCCGAATAACTCCTTTTGCACTCGTGAAATTGATGGGGACTTTTAGGACATTACTTCTAATGGCAAACCCTAGCTCTCCACCAAAATTCAGTTTTGTGGGAATTTTTGCTATTTCAATGTCTATTTTGACTGGACATGGATCTAACTTTCCAATTTTTGTTGGATAAGTTTTGTGACAACTGAAAACCTCAACTATCAAATTATAGGTAGATCGGTCAAAATATCTGAAATCGTTAGGTACCTTTATATGGGGGCTATACAAAAGTATCGACTCAGACAGAATTACCCTGATCATGAATATATGAAGATTTCTAAGTGAATTTTGAATAATTGAATAATTTTAGTATATTTTCAGTATATTTTCAGATTTTTTTTTTGACTAAAGTTTACAGAGATATCGCGCATTGATAAAAATCTGAAAATGTACTAAAATGTTTTACTGATGAGCTGCATCCCCACAGCAAAAAATAAAGGAAATCAAAAACCTTATTTGAAAAAATGTCCGATTTCACTCAGAAATCCCCATAGACTTTATAGCGTCGCAAATGATTATTTAAGTGCGTTGCCAACGGAAAAACACGCATACAAAGACTATTAGTGTTGAACATAAAATTGGCTTTAAACTGTAGTTAACCACAATTTGTTAACATTTGCGGGGAGGTTACAAAAAGTGTGGATATACTTAAACCATTATAGTAAGTTTATATAACCGGATTTAACAAACCCACTGGGGTTCAAATGTCAATGCCATTGCTTATATTTCAAATAAATCCTCATAAAGAAGGTTAACCCTGCAAAAGGCTATAATATAAACATGGCCTTAGTTTTGGAAAAAATTATATCGTTGAATTGCGGACCACAATAAATAACATCGGTAACCTGGAAATATTACAGTTTGCTAACCAAATAATAATAACTAATTATTAACCATTTTAGAGAAAAATTTTCGAACTGATTTAAAAAAGAGATTTTCATCATTTTAGATGCGTATAAAATAACAAAAGGTCTAGCATTGTTTATTATGCTTATACTGGCCTGTTTGCAGCTTAAACTAAGTAGGTGCATATGTACAATATGTCCAGTCATACAAGTCCATATGATTCCTCTTTGTGTAATACATGCTGTTTTGGTACTACTGGGTTGGGGCAATACCATTGTGAGCTGTCCACTACTGACAATATGGAGACAGGTTATTAGGATTTTACCACCCTCACAAATGTACGACAGGACATAATACGTAATCGGGATTTTACTGCCCGCCCAAATGTACGACCCAATTAGTAGCATTATATGTCTGCTATGCATGGTGGGTGGGTTACTTAAAATCATTGGCATAGGCATTGGTGGTTAGCATTAGACAATAGTCAGCCTCTATGTGTCTGTGGGTGTAGGTGGGTATATACACTAGCGGTCATCTGAATAGGTTTGAATTTTTTTCTTTTTATATGTTAAGGTATCTTCTGATGTGTTCGTATTGCAGATCCATACTATTTAGTTTTGAGAGTCCTATACTATGCCAACATTCCCAAGAAAAAACTTGACGGTGTTGCCATATTTTCGGAAAATATCTCAATTATAATAAAAAATGTACAAAAAAGTGTCCAATTTTTGCGATCATCAGAATAGGTTTGAATCAAAAAAAAATTGAAAAATTGTACTACCCAAGCAAATATTGCTCAGTTTTTTGGTTTAGTTTAGTAAAATGGAACATTCTGATAAATCCTACAACAAATACGACCCGCTTTATTTGGAACGTACGTTCAATTCTCAACATGGAAAAGTTACCAAGAACTTTCAGATAAAATCAAGAAATATTCAAACAAAAACGTTTTATAAACTTGCTTTAAATGACTTTTTGATTTCGTTATATCTCTTCTGAGCTTCGAAAATTGTCTGAAAGCAAATACCAAGTGTAGCCATATTATTAGGATCGATAATTTAGAAAGGCCATTGAAAATAGTTGGTATTTTAGTTCAAGTTTAATTTTTTAACTAACCTTGCAGTACAAATTTATGCATTATCATGCTCACAAATCCACCATAGTTGCCCACATGTATCATAAATGTTCGAAAATTGGTATGGAAGAATGTTTAATCGACGACAATAAAGTAGAAAATTGTAATTCAAATTTAACTCAAAGGGGCATGATATCGCCGACTTTTATAGTGCTGTAATACCTATATAGTCAGGTCAAAAAGTGTTTTTCTGTTCATAAGTCATAAAACAAACACGAATAAGTACAAAAGAATGGACTACTGAGGTTATACACCACTATAAAAGTCGGCAATATCATGCCCCTTTGAGTTAAATTTGAATTACAATTTTCTACTTTATTGTCGTCGATTAAACATTCTTCCATACCAATTTTCGAACATTTATGATACATGTGGGCAACTATGGTGGATTTGTGAGCATGATAATGCATAAATTTGTACTGCAAGGTTAGTTAAAAAATGAAACTTGAACTAAAATACCAACTATTTTGAATGGCCTTTCTAAATTATCGATCCTAATAATATGGCTACACTTGGTATTTGCTTTCAGACAATTTTCGAAGCTCAGAAGAGATCTAACGAAATAAAAAAGTCATTTAAAGCAAGTTTATAAAACGTTTTTGTTTGAATATTTCTTGATTTTATCTGAAAGTTCTTGGTAACTTTTCGATGTTGAGAATTCAACCCACGTTCCAAATAAAGCGGGTCAAATTTGTTGTAGGATTTATCAGAATGTTCCATTTTACTAAACTAAACCAAAAACTGCGCAATATTTGCTTGGGTAGTACAATTTTTCAATTTTGTTTTGATTCAAACCTATTCTGATGATCGCAAAAATTGGACACTTTTTTGTACATTTTTTATTATAATTGGGATATTTTCCGAAAATATGGCAACACCGTCAAGTTTTTTCTTGGGAATGTTGGCATAGTATAGGACTCTCAAAAACTAAATAGTATGGATCTGCAATACGAACACATCAGAAGATACCTTAACATATAAAAAGAAAAAAATTCAAACCTATTCAGATGACCGCTAGTGTATGTCAGTGGCCTTATACAATTTTGCAAATTTATTCAACATTGCATGCAAGTTTTGTTAGCTATGAGGTTTGCTTTACAGAGCTTCGCTCATTGCAACCATTCATTGCAATCATCTAAGGACTTGCCATAATTTCTATGAAATGTGTACGCAAAGGCAAATGAGAAAGTCATAAATCAATTGTTACACAACAAATTTGTCCTAAAATGGTCAAAGTGTCAGAGTTAATAGATGATGTACTCGAACAACGTATGGACCGACCGGATTCAGTAAATTCTATGAATATTTCGTTTCATTTCCGATGTGCGGCTTCAGCAACAAAACGAAATACCCACAATGCATGGACGCATTTACAGAAAGATTTTCCATGGACAACACTGGCTTCCTTCCACCACAGCCATTGACCATAGATTGTGCATTGCATATTGCATAATGCATTTTTGACCATTATCTTTCGTTCTATTATTCCATGATCTATAGAGGGTAATTGTGTTTCAAGCTTATTATACTTTGGTATTTATTTCAAGATAGTTTTGCTGCAGTAAATTTATACAAAGAATAACACTAACACAGTATTCTATGCACACAAAGGCAAATTTTGTGTGAGAAAGACTTATAATGAATTTGATCCTCTATTGGAATTTTGTAATGTTTTGAAATGCTTCATTGTGGTTAATGCTGTGTCCTACTGTATTATAAAGTAGAATTTTCAATATATAATATGGCTTACAAAAATACCTTTGACTACGGTAATAATTAGGCTTACACCTTAAATAGGTTTATTTGAAAACCATATTTTAAATGCGTATGTTTTTAATTCCCATTTATATGCCTCATTTTGATATACATAAGTATCGCTTTGGTACATGTTTAGCAATTATTTTCTTATTAGGTTATTTGCTAGAACATTGGATTTAAATACATGTAATGAGTAATTTTAAATGTATAGTATGAAAATTAGATTTTCTATAAGCATTTTGGGCGTATTTTACCAATTAAATATAATTGTTTCCACCAAACAGATTAGGTTTGTTGTACACGGTGCTCTTGAAACAACTTAAAATTAAAGGAGCTTACACCTGGGAAGTTTTTGCGGATTCTGAAAATTCAATGTTCATAGATAAGAAAAATCAAAAAACCGGAGCGCTTTTTAAATAGGGGGTTTGCATTAACTAATTTTAAATAAAACACCGCTTGCACCTGGGAAGTTTTTGCGGATTCTGAAACAGCAATGTTCATAGATGGGAAAAAACCAAAAACAAGCAAAAATCGCCGGAGGGATTTTTAAATAAATCGCGGTAAAAGTTCAAAATTTTTAGGCTTATTTTAGGTGTTCGCGATTTTACTTGGAAACCGCAAGTTCTACTGAAATGCTGGGAAAATTCTCTAGGGATTAACGTTAAGATTTGTTCCTAGTTATTACCATTTTTGAGATATAGAAGTTCTGGTCACATATTTAGGTTTTTTCTTAGGCTTTCGCGACTTGCTTGAAAACGGTAAGTCTTATCGAAATAGCACCAGAGAAAATTTAATAGTTGTGAAAATTCTGTACAAGATTGGTTTTCGTAATTTCTTCTTGGATTGTACCATCTTTGAGATATATGTTTAAGTTTAAGTTGGGGAATTAAAGTCATGACATTTGTCCAATTTCAACAAGTAAAAAAGTATCAGTCGGCTTTGCCGACAGAGATATACCCTCAGCCTGTGCAAATTGAAACACTTTTTTCACAAAAAACTTATGTATTTAGGGGGTTTCAAAATTTTGGTCGTATGAACCGACAAAATTGTTGATTAGGATTAAAGTTCAAAAGTTTTGCGGAGAAGGTACTTAAAGGAATGGACCGACATAGACCATGGGGGTGCCATAGGGGGTTTTTACACCCTTCGGGCTGTTTTCTCAAGAAGTATGGACTTGCCCCTGAAACAACTTTTACCATCGTAATTGAGACAGCGAATGTAGGTTGCTTCAACAAAAATCAAAGTGATTCAATAGCAGGTCTTAAAGTGAACTTATCCAAAATTTTGTGTGAGAGGTACGGGATGGAGTGGAAAAATATAGTCCATATTCGAACCTGATCTATATCTGGTATATATTATGAGAATGTGTAAAGTATGGACCAAATCGGTCACTCCCATCAAGAGTTATCGTGCGCACAATTTTTCCGAATATTTTTGAACTTTTGTGGGGTAGGTACCTGAAGTAGTGCACCGATATGGCTTATTAACGAACTTAAACTAAGTTTGGAAACAATATTACGAGGGCCAAATTTTGGCCGGAATCGGCATTTCCGTTCGAGAATTATCTTGCGCTTCCACCCATAAACATGGTGTCATAGGGTTTGTTTTTCAACTTTCAGGCTATTTTTTCAGAAAGTATGGACTTGCACCTGAGGAAACTTGTACCTTCGTATAGGGGACAGTGAATACAAGATGTTACAACAAAAACCAAGGCGATTCGAGAGCAGGTCCTAAACTGAACTTTTCCGAAATTTTGTGTGGGAGGTACTGGAAGGAGTTTACCGATTGAGTCCATATTGGAACCTCATCTAAATCTGGTATAAATTTCATAATGTGCAAAGTATGGACCAAATCGGTTACTTCTTTCAAGAGTTATTGTACGCACAAATTTTCCGAACATTTTCGAACTTTTGTGGGGCACGTACCGGAAGGAGTGGACCGATATAATCCATCTTTGAACTTGATCGGTTACTTCTTTCAAGAGTTATTGTACGCACAAATTTTCCGAACATTTTCGAACTTTTGTGGGGCACGTACCGGAAGGAGTGGACCGATATAATCCATCTTTGAACTTGACCTAAGGTTGGACAAAATATTACGAAAGCCAAATTTTGGACCGAATCGGCAGATCCGTTCGAGAGTTATCTTGCGCTCCAACCACTACACACGGTGTGATAGGGTTTTTTGTAACTTTCAGGCTATTTTCTCAGGAAGTATGGACTTGCCCCTAATGAAAATTACAGCGTCGTATAGAGGACAGCGAATACAACTTGCGTAAACAAAAATCAAAGCGATTCGAGACCAGGTCCTAAACTGAACTTTTCCGAAATTTTGTGTGGGAGGTACCCAAAGCAGTGGACCGATTGAGTCCATATTGGAACCTCATCTAAGTTTGGTAGAAATTACACGATGTGCAAAGTATGGACCAAATCGGTTATTCCCTACAAGAGTTATCGTGCGCACAAGTTTTGCGACAATTTTTGAACATTTGTGGGGGAGGTACCTGAAGGAGTGGACCTATATGGCCCATCTTCGAACTTAAATCGAATCTGGACAAAATATTTCGATACCCAAAATTTGAACCGAATCTATCGATCCGTTCGAGAGTTATCGTGCGCACCAGCCAGACAGACGGACAGACAGACAGACAGACGGACGGACATTGCTAGATCTACTCAAAATTGTTTGAAACGGATATCGTACAAACATACTTGGGGTCTAAAACGATTATTTCGATGAGGCACATTTTTGGTCGTATCAAAGTGTAAATACCCTCTTTAGCCTAAAGGCTGAGGGTATAAAAATGGTAAAACTTACGAAAATATCATGAAGGTCAATCTTTTAGAGAATTTTCACATCTAAACTATTTTCTCTAATCCCATTTCGACAGGATTTGCGGTTTCCAAGCAAAATCGTGAAATCCTAAAAAGCCCTTAAAAATGTGAACTTGGACGAAATTTATTTAAAAACGCTCCGGCAATTTTTTCTTATTTTTTGATTTTTCTCATCTAGAAATATTGTAGTTCCAGAATCCGCAAAATCTTCCTTTCATTTAAAGTTTGTTCAAGAGCATCGTGCCAAATGAAGACTAAATACCAAATTTCAGCAACTTAGGTGTGATAATGAAGCTAAAGCCTTCAAAATGCCGAAAATAGGGTGGCACCGTTCTGTGGGGGCTATATCAAAACGTGGACCGATATAGCCCATTTGCAATAACAAACATCCTAGGAGTAATAAAAACTTCTGTACCAAATTACAAAGCTCTATCTTAAAAATTGCGAGCTGTATCTTGATTTCAACAGGCGGACGGACGGACATGGTTATATCGACTTTTACCCTGATCAAGAATATATATACTTTATAGGATCTCCGAATAATATTTCGATGGGTAACAAACGGAATGACAAATTTAATAATAACCTCCATATTATGGTGAAGGGTATAAAAATAGCAACCATTCGAATCCCACTACCAAACGAGACTTAAAATTATTGTAATTAATCGTAGTTTTATACAAAAAATTCAAGAAAATCGAAGAGTACAATCTTTGTTAAAAATTGATTTTAAATATTTGATCGTGAAAATTACCAATTTCGTCTTTTTCAAGGCGCGAAATCTCTGGAAACGTTTGTCAAAAAAACTGAAAATATACAGAAATGCTTTGCTTATGACCAGCATCACCAAGGGAAAAAAATAAAGAAATCAAAAACCACTTTTTGAAAAATTGTCCGATTTCACTCAGAAATCCTCATGTATATTTTATACCAAGGCAAATGATTATTTCAATGCCTTACAAACGGGAAATAAATATATATATATATAATAGGGTTATGACTTTTTGAAATTTTTTCTCAAAAATGATCTCCTGCATTCTTAAAGGAGTGCTGTTGGAGTCCATGTCGAAATCTGAACTGGTGATGAGAAGATAATAGAAAAGGTTTTGTAAGATGAAACAAAATCAGTGGCTGAGAGTGGACGAAGTAAACTCTGTTGCGGTGCAGCGGCGGTGATTAAATTTAAATTTTGGGTGTAAACTTTATGCTGATAAATTAGTTCTGGTTATTTCATGAATTAGTTTGAATCAATAAAGAGTTCGGTTTGTCATGAAAATAATATTTCAATACAGAATTTTCCATTTTCCAAACAAGACATGAAAATGTCATGCCAAAGCATTGGTCAAAATGACATGCTTAGGACCCGACAATGAGTGTCATCTTAAGATCCGAAAATGAATGTCATCTTATGGTGGTCACGCTCATATAAAATTCATGAGTGAAAATGCTAAAAAGATGACATGCCAGATCACTTGCAGCCATGATTCAAAAGCATCCTTGGCATCGAACATTTTGCTGGGTATCCATTCCATTTTATCCCAGCAAAATGTTCCATGCCAAAGATGCCATTCAATCATGAGTGCAAGTGAGCTGGAATGTCATCTTATATGACCGTGGACCCCAAAAGATGCTATTCATTTTTGGATCCATAGCATGTCATTTACACCAATGCTTTGACATGTCATTTTCCCCAATGCTTTGGCATGTCATTTCCACCAATGCTTTGGCATGTCATTTTCACCAACCCTTTGCAATGACATTATCATTACGACAAGAGTTGTAACAACGTTAGTTGTGATTTCGAGTCTCCGACAACATAAATAATAAATAAAAAATTAGTCTTATATATTTAGAAAAAAATTTATAAATAAAAACACAAAATGCATCTCTATTGGATCGATGGAATGCATTCAAATGCTGATGAAAAGATCGGATCTTTCACGACTTCTTTTGCATGGGTTAAAATGCTGATGAAAAAATCGGATCTTTCACGACTTCCTTTGCATTGGTTTAAATGCTAATGAAAAGATCGGATCTTTCACGACTTCGTTTGAATCAATGCAAAAGATGCCATGAAATCACGTCATCACATGGAACCCCTTCCTTAAAATTTTGCTGGGATTATAATAAAAGGTTTCGCACAAACCACTTTGAAAAAAAATTCTCAAAAAATTAGTTCCTGTTGCCAGAATGAATGACCTTTTAACTATTAACAACTAAAATAACTTTTATTTCTTTAGAAAATTGAAAAAGGTCCCTCACAAAACACTTTTAATTTTTATAATATATATATTATATATATATTATAATATAAAATGATATACCATATAAAATATTACCATGATAAAATTGGTAAGAAACAGACGGTTATGTCATTTTGGTTATGGCGTGTGCCCCGATACCTTTTTTTTAGTTAAATATCGGTTTACAGTGACTTTTTTTCAAAAGTTCTGAAAAAAAACTTTAAAAGCTTTTTGTGCGGAAGATTTTTTTGTCGAATCACTTTAAAACTAAGATTTTATGTAATCTTATGTAAAAACTCTTCAAAATATCGTACAACGAGGTTGTAAAAAAGTCATAACCCTTATATATAAATATAATTTCATCCTATGGTACATATATAATTTCCACCTAAAATTATGAACATGGGTACTTTCGTAAAGGTAAGAAAACTAATTATTCCATATTATTTCTAAATATTTCATGTTGAAGTGTATAACTTAGCTCGGAAAAATCTTAATAAATCGTAATTGGATCATCTAGGTAAAAATATTTGCCCATTTATCGACGTCTTTAAAATACATTTAAACGTCGTCTTTAGCATATTTTCTTTTCCTTTTTCAAATTGTTGTAACCTGGGTTGCCTTTGTTCTAGGCTTAAAAAATAAAGTTGTTTCTCTGTGATTTACGTTTCAGTGCATATCGAGTGCACCACATTTCATAAATGCCTAAACTATTTGCTGAACAAACTTGCTTATACGTTTCTAAATTTAGTTGCATGCAATACGTAAATGTGTCTGTTCTAAATTTAGGTACTGGCACTTATACCTGTGGACAGACCTCCCGCTACTTTCACATAGTACAGGGGAATATTTGTGAGGTCGACATACGACATTCAAACGTACATACATATGTACATGTATGTATGTTTGGTGTCAACTTCAAAACTAGACTCTTATGGTAACAACACACGGAGAGGCTTGTTATAAATTATTATAAACTTAAAAATAAATTTAGTATTTACTTAGCAGTGATGGCATTTGTCAGAACACTAAGGTGGTTATGTGAATACCTTGTGTTTGGAATTTAGAAAATACACTTATTTAATTGTGGACATTGTGATAGTTTTGCTCAAAAATATGGTTGAATTTGAGTAATGTAGAAAATATTTTATATCTATCTGAATCTAGGATACGATTAACATGTTAAGAAAATTTAAATTCACAGCGCATTTTGCTTTTTTTATATTTATTGTATAGGACTAATTCTACCTTACAAAAAACCAACAAGTTTGTATTGTTTTAACAAATCGATATGTGTGAGTATAGAAATGCATATCGTCACCTGAAATGCCCAAAGACGTAACCCTCAACGTAACCCTTTGAGGGTTACGACTTTCGGCATTTCAGGTGACGATATGTATGCTAGCTGACCCGGTCCGCGTTGCAGGCCTGAAGTTTGGGTTCTCCGTGTAAAGCTTAGTAAGGTATCAATCTAATTTAGCATTTCTGGATTGTAGCAAGTGGAAAACCTCCATAGGGATTTTTAGTTAGCAAAAGCTTCATGAAAAAGGTACCCTATTTCAAAATGGCGCAAGTATCGATATCACCAGATTTTATTTACTTTGATTTTTCAGTGGAATTTTCGAACCGAATAGACCAAAAATCCACGTTTTTGGCATAACCCTCATGCAGTGACATTTCCAGATTTAAGATAAAATTTAAAATAATTCATAACAGACCACGATGTTTTTACCCAATGAGAATACGGAATACCAAATTCAAAATACGTTAAATTGGTAAGTACCGTCATGTACTAAAACATGTACCTATATTGATCACTGTCTATGTGGAGGTTTTCTATCCATTTTCGGTCCGAAATGTAATCGAAAACCAACGAAATACCTGGAATCGGACGATACTGTTATGCAGACAAAATTTAAGCCATTTTGGTTCGATATGTGCTAAAATCTTTCAAAATACCTAAAATTGGTAAATACCATTCTATGGGGGCTATATTAAAAGTTGTACCTACACCGAAAATTTTCTTAAAAAATATTTTGCGCCATTAGAGAAGAACAAAAACAAAGTTTCAACAATTTTTTTTTTTTTTTTTTTGAATTATTAATGATTTTTGTTAATTTTCTCGTTTAGAGTTAAGCTTGATGATCTGAAATTATTTGCAAGTGAAAAAGGAAAGCCAAGGACTCGAACCCACGTCCTTGAAAAACATATCAAAAAATGTTGTCATGGCGTGTTAGCGTTCAAAGCCAAAACTCATAACTTCAAAGTCAGCGCAAAAAGCGTTTGTCATGAAGAAAATACATTTCTGTGGCCAAGTATCCGCGTTAATGTACAAAAACACATTTGCATTTGAAAAACGATAAGTTCTAGGACAGAGAAGCCATTACATAGTCGATACGTCCGAAAATTTGCTTTACCACCAATGAAACCAGGTAACGTAATTTGGTGACTATGTGGGTTCGAGTCCTTGGCTTTCCTTTTTCACTTGCAAATAATTTCAGATCATCAAGCTTAACTCTAAACGAGAAAATTAACAAAAATCATTAAAAATGATCTTCGCCCTAAAAAGGCAAAATTTCAAAAAAATAAAAAACAGGCTGAGCCCGGCTGGGATTTGAACCCACGTCCTTGAAAAACATATCAAAAAATGTTGTCATGGCGTGTTAGCGTTCAAAGCCAAAACTCATAACTTCAAAGTCAGCGCAAAAAGCTTTTGTCATGAAGAAAATACATTTCTGTGGCCAAGTATCCGCGTTAATGTACAAAAACACATTTGCATTTGAAAAACGATAAGTTCTAGGACAGAGAAGCCATTACATAGTCGATACGTCCGAAGATTTGCTTTACCACCAATGAAACCAGGTAACGTAATTTGGTGACTATGTGGGTTCGAGTCCTTGGCTTTCCTTTTCACTTGCAAATAATTTCAGATCATTAAGCTTAACTCTAAACGAGAAAATTAACAAAAATCAACCATTTTTGTTGAATGACGTATCCGAAACCTTAAAAATATTAAAAGGCTGGGGTATATTTTTATGAGGGCTATATGAAAACGTGGACCTATAACGACAATTCTCGGCGAGAAAGTTTTATACCTCCAACGGAGACTAAATGCAAAATTTTAGCCATTTTGGTTAGATAATTTTCATAAAACCTTTAAAATACGAAAAATCTGAAGTACCATTTATATCGAAAATGAACCTCCACTGACAAAATTCTGGAGAACAGTTTAATATCCCCAATGAAGACTTATTACCAAATTATAAGTTTTTTAATTATTTTTTAAATTTCATTTAATGAAGTTAAAACCTTAAAAATATCGAAAATCTAGATGTATCGTTCTAAGAGGCTATATTAAAAATGTGGTCCGAAGAAAATGGGCTAATTTCAATATCAAACATTTAGGAGTGATATGACCTTCTGAACCAAATTGGAAGTTGAGTTCACAATATTTTTTGCCTATTCAAGGTTCTACGTGTGGAATGTGCGGAATTTCGGCCAGCACAGACAATGCCAGTGTTGAAGTCATTCTATATGCAGATATGACACTTACACTATGCAACACTGAAAATGCAAACAACATCTAGTATGCATTTTTTGAAAGTACATATTTTGACTACAAAAACCCTAGTAGGGTTTTGTCCTGTCAGATCCAGTTCGGATTTTATGGCCTCATCTAAACCGGGTTAAATCTACACTTTTTTGCATATATCAGGCCTTTATCTCAGAAACGAATATGAATTTGGCCTTGCTGTCTTTAGCAATATTGTAGCCTTAAACTAGTAGAACTTATCTTTTGAAAAAACCACATAAGAGAAACTCCTTCTAGGGCATCAAAATCTAAAAAATATAGAAAATGTTACATAATTGCTGAGATTCTGGTCAGTATCGGCTAAACTATTGGGAGTTAAACCAATCAACCTGTTGCAAAAATCTTCCAAATAAAGTTCTCAACAATTCTTTAGAATATTTTGAAACTCTAAAATGCATACTTCATGTTGTTTCAGCGGTATTTTGCATCACATCTTTTACTACACGCATTTCAAACACAGTTCACACCACATTATTGACATATTTATTAAATCGTCGTTAAAAAATGTACTGAAAACAACGGCATAGAGGCATTTAACAACAATGGCATGTTCTGCAGATTTTTGTATTACATTCCAGGGAATATTTTTCCAAAAGAAAATATTCAAAAAAATTAAGGGTTTCGAGATACGGTGCGAAATGTATAAAAATTTTGGAATTTTTGCATATATTTTGAAATTTGAGGCAATAAATGTAGTTTTTCGAGTTCATTATTTCTCCAAATATTTTATTCTTCTCCTTATCTACAAATTTGCTTCAGAGGTCAGAAGAAGATTCGCATTGGTTTCAGAGATATAGCCCCGAACTTCTTTAAAAACTCAATATTTAACCATGTTTAGATGGGGCAATAAAATCCGAGCTGGATCTGACACAACAAACCCCAACTAGGGTTTCTAGTCGTCTGGGTCTGTACTTTCAAAAAATCCTCAGTTCGAATTGTTTGCACAAGATCACCTTAAAAATGTTGCACAGTGTTATCCTACATTCCCTTTGCACTCTCCTTTGATGACTACGCACATAAACTACTGTACACACAGAAAAATATATGATAGAAATATTTTAGGATCCAAACCAGTGCTGAACAGCTATTTGTCGCTGGTTACGAAGATTTTCGGCAATTCACACATATACGATCCGAACGCAAAGAAAGAGCGTGCAAGAGAGAGCAAATGTTTTGATTTGTTTTTGTTTTGTAGCTTGCGTGCATACAATCTTACTAAAAAACTGTCATAAATTGCCAATATTTTAAATACATTTACATTTGTGGCTTTGCTCTTCTTGGTCGGCACTGATTCAAACAAATATAAGTTTGGGACTGGTTGTATTTTGTAACATATCTCAATTTTATTTGTTTGGATACCAACATATCTTTTATGTTAGCTATTTATCCGTGAAAATCGATTATCCGTAATGCCTCCGGTCCCGATAATCAAGGTCAGACTGTATTTCTATAAATTCTTTTACAAATCAAAACCACTCTAATACACAAACATGTACTATGTACCTGGTTCACATATTTTATACTTTAATATCCATTTCCCTTCTAAAGCATGCAATCCTTAAAAATAAGTATTGTTTGGTCGCAACAACAAAAAGGAAATAAGTATATTTAAAAGTGCAAGACCGCCTTCTTATATATTTTTATATAAACTACAGCACAATTATTATGTGCCTTGAAAACTCACACGTACATATACATGTATGTACCCTGTAGGAAGCATGTGGTCATGTGTCGACATGTCACCACTTTGTCTACTATTATGGTGACAAAGTCAACACATTTTCAACATATTGTCAACAATTGAAACTTTTACCTTAATTAGAAGAAGCATTGTTTGACAGCTGATAGCCCAACTAAGCATCATATTTGTTCTTAATTTTCTTGATTGTTTGGCGGTTCGTGAAAAAAGTGTTTTGTGAAAAATCAATAAAATATCGTGAATTTAACGAGTGATTAAGATTAAGGTATATAATTTTAATAACAACAAGTATAAACAAAAGAAATTATAAAAGACAAGTGATACAAGTAAGAACGGCGTTAAGTTCGGCCGAGCCGAACGTGTTATACCCTCCACCGTGAAGTTAAATGGAAGAATTAGTTTCCTTTCGTTTATGAAGAAGACTAAATACCAAATTTCAGAAATTTTGGTAAAACAATGTGGCTAACTTTCAAAACACCGAAATTTGGGGGGTACTGTTCTATGGGGGCTATATGAAGGCGTGGACCTGTACCAACAAATTTCTGGGGGAAAGTTTTATACCACCAACAAAGACTAAAATACCAAATTTCAGCCATTTCAGTGGAACATTGGCACCACAACCTACAAAATACCGAAAAGTGGGAGGTACCGTTCTATGGGGGCTATATGAAGGTGTGGGCCTATACCGACAAATTTAGAGGGGAAAGGTGAATGCCCCCAACAAAGACTAAAATACCAAATTTCAGCCATTTCAGTGGAACATTGGCACCACAACCTTCAAAATACCGAAAATCGAGAGCACCGTTCTATTGGGGCTATATGAATACGTGGACCTATACCGACAAATTTCTGATGGAAAGTTTTGTAACCCCAACGAAGACTAAATACCAAATTTCTGCCATTTGGGATGAATATTGAGGCTACAACCTTCAAAATACCGAAAATTGGGAGGTACCGTTTTGCAAATTAATGAGGGAAAGTTTTATACCCCCAACGAAGACTAAGTACAAAATTTCAGGCATTTCTTGTGATAATGAGGCTAACATTTTCAAAATACCGAAAATCAGGTGGTGTCGTTCTATGCGGGCTATATCAAAACGTGGACCTATACTGCCAATTTGCAATACCCAATAATCCTAGGGGTAATAGAAACTTCTATACCAAATTACAATGTTCTGTTTAAAAAATTGCAAGCTCTATCTTGATTTCAACATACGGACGGACATGGTTGTATCGACTTAGAATTTTACCCTGATCAAGAGTATACATACTTTATAGGGTCTCCGATGAATAATTCGATGTGTTACAAACGGAATGACAAATTTAATTATACCCCCCATATTATGGTGGAGGGCATAAAATACCAATTCTGAGGCGGCTGACAACATTTGTGGTTAAACTGCGACAATTAGACATTTTGTGGAACCCATAGTACATGAGTTGTCTACAGTTTGTCAGTAGTACTGTTGACAATGCCAGTTGTAAGTCTGTATAGATTCACTATTGACATTTCCTACAGGGTATATAAGTAAATTTGGAAATAATATTTTCCTTCCTTCATTCATGTGTGTGTGTCATGCACACTTTGTGCAAAGTAGTTTTCCAATACGCCCACCATTTTTCTCACTAGAACGAACAATTCTTAACTGCACACAATGGTAATGTGTGAAAATTCATTCGCACGGTTTGTGTGGAAAGTAATGAACCAAGGAAGTTGCCACTTTAAGACACAAAGTGGTTAGTTAGACTTGAGATTTTCTGTATGACACAAGAACGTCAAATAGGTACTACAAAGAATATGAAATGAACAATTTGCAACACTTATATTGGTTACATACATACATATATGTATATTGTGCACTGTGTGGATGTAGAAACGGCGCACAGTGTTGCCGCGTGGACAAAAATCAAAAAATGTGATGTTAACTTTTACATATGTTTATGTTTTTTTCTTACAGTAAACACATCCGATACAAGGTATCCGAAAGAATTTTGTCGATATGTGCATCCATAATGAAGTTATAGCTCTTTAAATATGAAAAATTTTTCCCAGGTAATCTAAGGCGATAATCATATGAAAATAAGGCGACATTTAAAATAAAATTTTCTGAAAAATTTGTTGATAATACTAAAAGTTTTGGATGGGGATTTGATGAGTGGGCTATAAATATAACGTTTTAGTACAAAAAGTTGACATTAACTGCACATGGGCAATGTACCGTTATCAAGAAATCAAAATTTAAATTTGATAAAAAAAATTCAAAATTCTTAACATTTAGTAGAGCAGATCTTTTGATTGCAACCTATTGCCACCTTGGCTCCTGTTTTCCGTTAATTGGACATATCTTCCAAATCAAAATGTGTAAAAACATTCTGCCCATCCTTGCAACCTTCTGAGATATATCGGTTCAGATTTTATATAGCCCCCATATATATCTTTTCCCAATTTTGCTACAACTCGTTCAATTTTGATCGAATAGCCTTCAAATTTAGTATGTGTTATTTTCTTAGGCTCCTGAGTAGCTCTACCGATTTTCACAAAAATCGGTTCAGATTTGGATATAGCCCCTATATATATCTTTCCCCGATTTTGCTATAATTCGCTCAATTTTTGATGAATAGCCTTCAAATTTAACATGTAATATTTTCTTAGGCCCCTTAGTAGCTCTACCGATTTTCACAAAAATCGGTTCAGATTTGGATATAGCCCCCATATATATCTATCCCCGATTTTGCTATAACTCGGTCCATTTTGATCGAATAGCCTTCAAATTTAATATGTAATATTTTCTTAAGCCCCTGAGTAGGTTCACCGATTTTCGTAAAAATCGGTTCAGATTTGGCTATTCGATCAAAATTTACCGAGTTATAGGAAAGATATATACGGGGGCTATATCCAAATCTGAACCGATTTTTGTGAAAATCTGTAGAGCTACTCAGGGGCCTAAGAAAATATTACATATTAAATTTGAAGGCTATTCGATCAAAATTGACCGAGTTATAGCAAAATCGGAGAAAGATATATATGGGGGCTATATCCAAATCTGAACCGATATGGACCAAAGTTGAAATTTTTCATTCCTATGCCCTCACAAGTACTTGTGCAAAATTTCATCAACCTAGGTCAACTCCTTCTATTTTTGTCCACTTTTGTATGGAAGCGGCAACACTGTGCGGCGTACGCTAGGCCGAATGTGCATCAGTGACCTGCAACCGGTGTCATTTTTTTGAGTTGCGGTATGCACAAAAGAAAGGGATACTAATACACACCGCTACTCCCTTTTTTGCGTTAGAATGTAATCAACACTCTGTTGAGAGTCCACAATGATTCATATTGATTCAATATTAAACGGAGTGTTAGGTAATCAGTTTACTGCTTCGTCACAACAATCGCTTCATGATTCAATTGTTCGTGTCGACTTCGTTTCGAGTATGCAGAAATATACAATTAGTGAGAACAGCATAATTAAAAGGAACAGAAAAAAATAAACACGTCAAATGCAAAGATGCTCAAAATATTCAGTGTGTTGATAGTGATAAGCCACCATTCCTATTGTTAAACCTCGGCAGAAGAAAATAAAGAAAGGAGACGAGTGGTTTGTTTATACTTTTTCGTATGGCCTGAGCATCGTTGATCAAATGTAATGACATTTATGTCCACTCCTGTACATTGCCGTAACAAGATACGAAACGTGTTCTCTCTTTGCCTAGCACAGCCTTTGCATAACAAAGGAACACATCTCTCCCATAATAAAGTTTGACTTTGTGGTTACTGTTGCGCAATGGTGCACAATAAAAGAATGCTATTTTGGGTTTTTGTATGGGAAAGAGAGTTGTAGTTAACTTTTTCGTAAAGACGCGTGCATGGCTGCTGTTGCGTTATTGTTGTTTACTGTTCTCTCATACTCTATCCAATGTAGCGGAACTACTCTCTATTCAATCGGTGGTGGTTTTTTACATTCACCCACCACCGATTAGTAGTTTTTAATGCATACATATTTGCGAACGATCTAAACAATTGTTTGAGCAAAACAAAGGTAATCATTGGTAGTCATTGGAGTATGTTGATTTTTGCATATTCGATTATGCTAACGGAATTTTTAACTCTGTGAAATGAATGATTTGTTTATGAAATGATTTTATGCACTGCCTTGTTGCTGTGATTCAATGCAGGGCTCTGATGTGCATATCACCACCATAATGAAAAGTTAAAACCAAAAAATTATGAAATTTAAAATTACACTTGTTACAAGTTTTGAACGAGAAGAAAATGCGATTGAAATGTGTGGATGGGATGATATTGAATATTTTTTGCTGATAGATTTTCTACCTTTTATACTTCCACCATAGTATGAAGGATACATTATGTTTGTTTTTCCGTTCGTAACGCATTGAAATAATCTACCCTATAAGGTATAACCATCGTTGATCCGTTCGTCCGCCTTTGGCAATCACTCTAGCATCCAAACAAATTGAGATAGGTCTCTATAATTTTGCACAGAGTCATTTTTGTTTGCAGGCCGTCCACGTTTAGGAACTGCCCCCATATAACGGTGCCGACCGATTTCAGGTTTTTTTTAAGTTTTTAGCTACATTTTTTGACCGAATTAACTATAACTTGACAAAGAAGACTTAATACCAAATTTTTTGTGTGATAACGCTAAAACCTTCAAAATACCGAAAATCAAAACGTGGACCGATATAAACAATTTTCAATGCAAGACATCCTAGGATTAGTAAAAATTTCTGCACCAAATTATAAAAATATGACAAAGTTAATTATACCCTCCATATTATGGTGGAGGATGTAAAAAAGGAAAAAAAATATTTGGTTTTTGTGTTAGCTTTTTCAAGACTTGAATGGAATAAAAGTTATTTTAGTCATTACTAAATAGAAGTTCAATAAATCCTGCTACAGTAAAAAGCCGAAAAGTCATCACCCTAGTAGCCATCCCATCCATTTGAAACACCGACCAACATCGCATAAACAGCTTTAAATAATAACGTGAAATATTTTCACTTTTTCCCCCAATCCAGGGAAATTTTCCATCACTCTATACTTTAACTTAACTAATTTGTTGCACTAATTGCTAGAATTATTAACATTTTATCACTTCGTTGAAGAAGGGAGATTATGAAAGATAAATACAAATTGTTCTACATTTCTTCATAATCTTTTTTAACGAATTATGCAAATGATGAAAGAAGATAAATAGAGTGAAAAGATACTCGCTCGTTGTATACATACCTAGTTGTTTTTTATATTTTTTTATTTTGACCAAACAACCCTTCATTGAGTGTATTTACCTGCGTTGGGTTTTTGCTATGTTCTCTTGTGCTAACCTGAAAACTGAAATAGCTAATAACTAACGACTGAATGCATTTTCCTGCCAACTTCGTTCGTTTGTGCTAAACACAAGGGGTTAGACGGATACACATCATTTGTTTCCAAGTATGGTAAATTGATTATAGCCTTTTAACAGTTGAATACTCAACAAATCCGCGTACAACTTGAACTCAAGCCGTTGCCCCAAATAGAAGTTGGCTAATAAACAAACCATTTGATGCATACATATTTTCAAGTGTCGAAGTCGAGTAGTTAATCAAATTATATGGAGTAAAAAGGGATTTCCACAAACAAAATAAATAAAATAACGGGCTAGTAGTAATATTTATACTATGAAATAAGTATAAATATTTAATGTTGTATACAATCGATTAGAATGTTCACTTCAAATTATTTCTATTCCTACAATCACTATGTGTAATTTTGTGAGTCATGTTTTATTAAACATATTCTGAGAACGCAGTGTGATTGAAGACCAAAAAAAAAAGAAGACACGTGTCTCGCCGTTTTTCCCTATCTCATCAACTTTCGCAGTTATAGGCATCCAAAAGTTTGAGGCTTTAATGTCAAAAGAGGACATCATATCTTCCAAACCGTTAGGAAATTTGAATAAATCTCCAAGGCTAAGGCAAACACATAAAGTCCATCAAACTTCATCTTCTAGGTCATAATCGTCAAGATGTAATAACGGTACTTCCGATTTCAGGTATTTTGACGATTTTAGCAAAATCGTATGCTCAAATTAGGTAAAAATTCGCATTAAGGTTTCGAAAAGGAAAACTTCTCCACTAAAAATTGTGGTCATAGGTCCAGGTTTTGGAATAGCCTCATAAAACGGTACGCTCCGATTTCAGGTATTTTGAAATTTTTATCGATATTTTCGGACCACATACAACAATACCGCCCGATATGCGAATTAGCATTCAGGGTTCGAAGTGGTGGAGAAGTTTTTTCTCTACCAAAGTTTGTGAACATAGCTACACGGTTTGGAATAGCTCCCATATAACGGTACCACCAGATTTGTATCTATATTTTTGGTCTTAATTAGCTTTTGGCGTTTAGGTTTCCCAGTGACCAGAAAATGTTTCCACAAACAATTTGTGAACATCATACGTCAACGGTTTGTGTATAGGCACCATATAAAGATAGCGCCGACTCCAAGATGTGAAGTTTTATGACCGAATTAGCTATAATTTGGTATTTGAGGTTTCAAAAATGTATCCACCTAAAATTGTGGACATGGATGAATATAACGGCAACGCCCAATCTCAGGTATTTTGAAGTTTTAAACTACATTTTCGGCAAAATTAATTAGCATTAGGATTAATTAATTAGCATTCCCTAGGGCAGAAAACTTTCCCACCAACAATTGTGGACATTGGTACTTTGATGAAAGAAAAGTAATTATTTCAGTTTAGTTCATTATAATTTCACGGCTGAGTATATAAACTAGTAACTAGTCAACTGTGCCGACAGAGATATGTATACCCTCAGCCTCGGATCTTAAGAAAGGAAGTAAACCCAATATTTCTGTAGTATATACCAAATCGGTTTTTTTTCCTTTTGAAGTTTATTTTACGTACTATTCAATTTAGTTGGTTCCGACAGGCTTTTTGGGGTTTTTGGGCCATTGTCATAGGGAGTAAGGACCCGTCCTCGAAAAAATGTGCCGTTGTCAGAAGGCCCGCGAGAAAAACTTGTTTCTAAAAGTGTCAAAACGATCCGAACCATATGCAAAGTTATGATCAATTCGGTTGCTGCTTTCGAAAGTTATCGTGGGCACTATTTTAGTGAAAATTTGTCAACTTTTGTTTAGGGGAGGTACGGGAAAGAGAATACCGATATAACTTGTCTTCGATTCTAAACTAAGTTTGGACAAAATATTACGATATCCAAAATTTGAACCAAGAGCCAGCCAGACAGACAGACGGGCATCACTAAATCAACTCCAAATTGTCCGAAACGGATTTCGTCCAAACATACTTGGTGTCTAAAAGCATTATTCCGATGAGGAACAATATTCGTCTTATCTTTATTCTAAAGGCTGAGAAGAAGTTGGTTATAAAATATGACTAATATTTAAGGTAACAAGTAAAAAAGTATCAGTCGGCTTTGCCGACAGAGATATACCCTCAGCATGGGCAAATTGAAACACTTTTTTCACAAAAAACTTATGTATTTAGGGGGTTTCAAAATTTTGGTCGTATGAACCGATAAAAATTTTGATTAGGATTAAAGTTCAAAATTTTTGCGGAAAAGGTACTTAAAGGAATGGACCGACATAGGCCATGGGGTTGCCATAGGGGGTTTTTTACACCCTTCGGGCTGTTTTCTCAAGAAGTATGGACTTGCCCCTGAAATAACTTTTACCATCGTAATTGAGGCAGCGAATGTAAGTTGCTTCAACAAAAATCAAAGTGATTCAATAGCAGGTCTTAAAGTGAACTTATCCAAAATTTTGTGTGGGAGGTACGGGATGGAGTGGACAAATATAGTCCATATTCGAACCTGATCTATATCTGGTAGATATTATGAGAATGTGTAAAGTATGGACCAAATCGGTCACTCCCATCAAGAGTTATCGTGCGCACAATTTTTCCGAATATTTTTGAACTTTTGTGGGGTAGGTACCTGAAGGAGTGGACCGATATGGCTTATCTACGAACTTAAACTAAGTTTGGAAACAATATTACGAAGGCCAAATTTTGGCCGGAATCGGCATTTCTGTTCGAGCATTATATTGCGCTTCCACCCATAAACATGGTGTCATAGGGTTTGTTTTTCAACTTTCAGGTTATTTTTCAGGAAGTATGGACTTGCCCCTGAGGAAACTTGTACCTTCGTATAGGGGACAGTGAATACAAGATGTTACATCAAAAACCAAGGCGATTCGTGAGCAGGTCCTAAACTGAACTTTTCCGAAATTTTGTGTGGGAGGTACTCGAAGGTGTTTACCGATTGAGTCCATATTGGAACCTCATCTAAGTCTGGTAGAAATTTCATAATGTGCAAAGTAATGACCAAATCGGTAACTTCCTTCAAGAGTTATCGTACGCAAAAATTTTCCGAGCATTTTCGAACTTTTGTGGGGGAGGTACCGGAAGGAGTGGACCGATATAATCCATCTTTGAACTTGAACTAAGTTTGGACAAAATATTACGAAAGCCAAATTTTGGACCGAATCGGCAGATCCGTTCGAGGGTTATCTTGCGCTCCAACCATTACACACGTCATAGGCCTTTTTGTAACTTTCAGGCTATTTCCTCAGGAAGTATGGACTTGCCCCTAATGAAACTTACAGCGTCGTATAGAGGACAGCGAATACAACTTGCGTAAACAAAAATCAAAGCGATTCGAGACCAGGTCCTAACTGAACTTTTCCGAAATTTTGTGTGGGAGGTACCCGAAGGAGTGGACCGATTGAGTCCATATTGAAACCTCATCTTAGTTTGGTAGAAATTACACGATGTGCAAAGTATGGACCAAATCGGTTATTCCCTACAGGAGTTATCGTGCGCACAAGTTTTGCGACAATTTTTGAACATTTGTGGGGGAGGTACCTGAAGGAGTGGAACTATATGGCCCTTCTTCGAACTTAAATCGAATCTGGACAATATATTCCGATACCCAAAATTTGAACCGAATCGATTGATCCGTTCGAGAGTTATCGTGCGCACCAGCCAGCCAGACAGACAGACAGACGGACGGACATTGCTAGATCTACTCAAAATTGTCTGAAACCGATATCGTACAAACATAATTGGGGTCTAAAACCATTATTTCGATGAGGCACCTTTTTGGTCGTATCAAAGTGTAAATACCCTCTTTAGCCTAAAGGCTGAGGGTATAAAAATAGTCATGGGACTGACTTTTATCCCCTATTGAGTTTACAAACAAATTAACTAACCCATAATACCGCGTTACACACTTTTCCACACGATAGAGTAACAGTATTTTATACATCATATTCTCCCATTTTTACGACAATATAGAGCTGATTATTGAAAAGGGCAAAACAAAAGAAAGATTATCATTATGGGCAGTTTCATTGATTAAATACTTGACCGGATATGACGGACAAAAATTAATTTCTGGTGTAATTTCCTTTCCAACACTTTCATTGATTAAATTAGAAATTTCTTCATTTCTTTTCATTTGCATAAATTAAAAATTTATAATAAATTTAAAAATTTCAAATATGTTGAGCTTGAAATTAAAATTCAACTAAGTAAAGGCCAACGGCAATTCAGCTCCTATATAGGTTATTCTTTCGTATAAAATATTTTTCGCAGTCATTGGCCTGGAAAAAAAAATCCCTCCCCCACAAACCACATCGACAAAGCCAACAAAGATGCGAAATATAACAACAACCCATGAAGAATTTTGCTCTGAATATGCCGGTAAAAGCGAAATAAATTTTCCTTCATTCCTCTACTTTGATAGACATTAGCAACGACAGCAACAAGGACGAAAAAACCATCAAATGACATTCATGTTGAGTGGCCGTGTGAGTGCAAAGAAAGGACTCACCCACTATGGTCTATGAAACTGAGTAAATTGTATAAATTAAAGTTTGCTTCCCCCCTTTGGTATTAGAGGGGGCCATTGGTATTTATTTGGGGCAATGTGGTTAGCTGCCACAGGCCTTGAAGAAAGCCAAGTAAATATTGCTTTGAATTTAGCAATAAAGTAAAGAATAAATAAATAGAAAATTTATTGACTGAAGTTTGAAGTAAGTAATAAAGTTAAAGAATATTGAATACATATGTACGTTGATTTGTTGTCTAAGTGTTTTTATAGTGGAAATAAATTAATGGAAATCGAAGTGATGGGCATCAATGCAATCAAATAAAAGATTTATGAATATCTCATTGAAACGAATAACAATTAAATTTATATTAAATTTTCCTTCACTAATGTTGACTTTTTAAATTGACTTCGCTGCAGTAGTTAACAAGTAAGAAAGTATCAGTCAGATGTCGCAGATATACCCGCAGATATGGACAAAAAAAAACCAAGCCAAACACATTAATTATGCCGTATATAAAATATATTGATTTCGTATCACGAGTTTGCTTTAAAATCTGTATGTACCGTAATGTGGGGCTGTACCAAATCATTGACTTATACCAAACATTTTTAATAACCAAACTTCTTCATAAAGGACTCGAAATATTAAATTACGTTAAACTAAGTTTGAAAGAAATTGTTGAACAATTTTTAGAGTTATCTTGCACAATAGCTATTTTAGTATGTGCCGGGGGGGTTTTGGTGCTTGGACCATTATCTCAGGGAGTATTGACGTACTCCGGAAAAAATGAGACCGCTAGAACAACCTTCTGAAAAAAGGAATCAAAACGATGCGAGAGGAACTCTAAAACTTCACTTTTTTCGAATTTTGTGTGGGAGTTACCCGAAGGAGTGGACCGATATAGCCCGTATTCCAACCTGATACACGACTGGATAAAATAATATGATGTGCAAAGTCTGCACCAATCAGAAAATCCTGCGAGAATTATCTTGCAGATTTGCCATTTTGGTTGGTGCCGTCAGGGTTTCTTGGAACATTAAGGCCAATATCTCAGGAAGTATGGACTTCTGCAAGAAAAAAATTATACCGTCATTAAAGGACTCGCAAAAAAATTAAAAAAAATCAAGACGATCCGAGAGGAGCTCTTAAACATCACTTTATCCAATTTACTCCATATTCGAACCCGATCTATATCTAGAAGGAATAATACGATGTGCAAAATTTGGACCAAATCAATTGCTCCCTTCGAGAGTTATCGTTCACACCATTTTACAGACAAATTTTGAATTTTTGTGGGGAAGATACCCGAAGGAGTAGACCGATATGGCCCATCTTCGAACTTAAACTAAGTTTGGACAAAATATTACGATACCCAAAATTTGGTTCGAATCAGTTGATCCGTTAGAGAGTTATCGTGCGCACCAACCAGCCAGACAGACGGACGGACATGGCTAACATGTTTTGATACTGCCCCTATAAAGAAAATACCGATTTTCTGAAATGTCATAGAACGGTGCCTTCCAATTTGAAGGCTTTAGCCATATTTTCTCCCCGAAATGGTTGTCTTCTTAGTGCTAGAACACTTACCTACTTAGTTGGCCCATTACAGTACATTTGTTCTAAAAGCATCACTAAGAAAAGATTTACATTCGTCTCTGTTTGTTGCTTTGCTTTTGGAATACCGGGTCTTTTCATCTCTTCTTCTATTTGTTTGCCCCATCGAAGCCTTGACCTGGCAGCTCTGCATGTACTGCCATGTGGCACGTATTTATACGCCTTTTGAACGGGTTCTTCATCGCTCATTCTTATGACATGGCCTAGCCAACGCAATCGTTGTATCTCGATACGTTTAACTATAAGATGTCGTTGTAAGCCGATACAGCTCGTGGCTTATACGACGTCGATATTCACCATTGCCCGATAGATCTTTCGAAGAATTTTTCACTCACCAATACACCAAGCACTGCCCTATCTGCTTGCGCAAGTAGCCAGGCTTCGGAATCATAAATTAGCACGTGTAGTATCAATGTTTTGTAAAGCGTTGTTTTTGTTTGGCAAGATGTGCCATAATATGAGGGGCACTAGAAAACCTTCTGGCCTTGGCAATACGCAGTGTCGCCAGGTGTCATTTGACACTTTTTCTGGAAAGTTTGACAGTTTTTAGCCTAAACGTTCTCAGGGTGCCACCGTGGTGCAATGGTATGCACGCCCGCCTTGCACGCAGAAGGTCGGGGGTTCGATTCCCCGGCCAGGCAACATCAAACATTTTTCAACGGTGGCAAAATACCCCTCAGTAATGTTGGCGACATTTCCTGAGTATTTCAGCCTTGAAAAACTTCTCCACAAGTGGTGTCTTAAGACACGCCGTTCGGACTCGGCGATAAACAGTAGGTCCCATATCATTGAGCTAAATATAAATCGGAGTGCACTCATTGATATGAGAGAAGTCTCCCTTGTCCCGTATGGGATCTTGTGGAACAATGTTATGTTATGTTGTTCTCGGGACAGTTTGACATGCGACCATGTGTTGGGTTGTTTTCAGTGGCTTGATTGAGACACCTCCAAAACATGGTTTTGAACGCTTTTACAGCATCTGGTGGTGACGAAAATCGTTAACCACGCGTTTTTTTCTTGATGTGCTGCAATCAAATGAAGTCATTGGATCCCTGCGTGTTGCCTAGGCCAGAAGGTTTTCTAGTGCCCCTCGTATCATCTGTTGGCCACTACAAATCTTCTTCTTATTTCACAACTGATGTTGTTTGTTGCGTTTATGGAGTGGTGCCGAGGTAGACGAAGCCTACCACTGTTGACCACTGTTAGTGTGAGCTCTGTGGACGCATTGTGCGTCGACACCATCAACTTGATCTTCTCGCCGTTTACCGCCAGACCCACTTCACAAAGGTATCAAGTACTTATTTTACTGATCGGCCCATGATGTCTATATCGTCAGCATAAACAAGTAAAATGTGGCTATTGGTGTAAACTGTGCCATTTCTCTTAACATTAGCATATCGTATAACCTTTTCCAGCAGAATGTTGAATAAGTCATACAAAAGGCTGTCTCATTGTCTGAAACTTTTTTTGCTAATATATTCTTCGGTTCTTTCCTATTACAATTGAGGAACGAGTATCAGTTAATGTCAGTTTACAAAGCCGAATGAGCTTGGCGGACAGTCGAAGGCTGGTTTATAAACGACAAAAACTGGTAGATGTCGATCTGCATTTCTTGGATCTTCTCCATGATTTGGCGCATGGTAAATAACTGGTCAATGGTGGACTTGCCAGGTCCAAAGCCGCATTGGTGTGGCCCAGCTATTTCGTTGACCATAGGCTTTAGTCGTTCGCACAATATCCGTGACACTATCTTGTAGGCAATAGGGAGAAGACTTATGCCTCTATAGTTAGAGCATACTGTCTTGTCTCCTTTCTTGTGGACGGGACACAGGACAATCGGCGGGTACGCGTTCTTCCTGCCAAATGGTGCTACACCTTATCAGCGTGTCGCCTCCTGTTTTGAACAGCTCGGCTGGTAAGCCATCGTCTCTTGCTGTCTTATTATTCTTTAGCCGGTTTCTTGCTGTCTTTACCTTACCTTGGCCGGGTGGTATACATTCAATACCATCTTCTGGGATTGGATCTGTTGTATCTTCGTCGCCTTCGTTAGTATTCGATGTCAGCAGTTTGGAAAAATAATGTTTCTATACCCTGAGTACACTATCTGTACCAGTTACCAAATTACCTTGCTGGTCTCTATGGGAGGATGTGCCTGTACCAACGCAATCGGTTTTATATTTCACTCTTTGGTAGAACTTTCGGACTTCATTCTGGTACCTGCACATCCCGATTTCCATTTCTCTCTTTTTCCTGCGGGAAAGAAGTTCCTCCTCTCTCATTTTCTCCCCATAACTCTGTCGCTCCCCACGCGTAGCTACTGATTGTAGAGTTGACCTAAATGCCGCATTTTTCTCTTCGGTAGCAGCACGACACTCCTGGTCATACCATGGATACTTTGGTGGAGGTCTCTGTTATCCAAGTATGAATTTTGCGGTCGTTTTCATGGAGTGCACAATTCTTTGCCATTGTGCTGATATGTTATCGGGACGAGAAGTGTTTTGATTGAACGGTTGGATGAGTTGAGTGGCATATTCTGTGGCTATCCGTTCTGATTGCAGCTTACCGATGTCTAACTTTCGCATTGTGTCTGTTCGTACTTTATTTGCTACGTTTAAACGGATACGTACAATTGCTGCAACAAAGTTGTGGTCCGAGTCTATGTTTGCTCCTCGGAACGAACGTACATCCAACACGCTCGGTGAATGTCTTCCATCTATTACAACATGTTCAATTTGATTTCTTGTTTTCTGATCCGGAGACAGCCAGGTGCCCTTGTGAATATCGATATGCTTAAATCTGGTGCTGTTAACTACCATGTTTTCGCGGCTGCAAAGTCTATCACCTTTCATCCATCCTCATACCATTTTTAGATGTTTGACCGTGGAGACTAAATTTCTCGACAGTTGGGCCAAAGACATTCTCCTTTCCAGTTTTGGCATTAAAATCGCCTAGAATAATTTTAATGTCATGCGCTGGGCAATGGTTATATGTTTCTTCTACGCGCTCGTAAAATATGACTTTGGCCTGTTCGTCCTTATCTTCGGTTGGAGCATGAGCGCAAATAAAGCTAATGTTGAAGAATTTTGCTTTAATTCGTATTGTAGCAAATCTTTTATTCACTGGAGTGAAGCTGTAGACCAGATGTTTTAACTTCCGACTAACTACAAATCCGTCAAACTCAAGTTTCTATTGTTCTTATAGGTGAACGCGCGGCACATGCTAGCTCACTACCTTTAACGGGTGTTAAAGGCAGCGCCCCAGGTAGCACCAACGGGAGGTCAGTGTCCACTTGAGATGAAAGGGGGACCAAGATAAGTCCTGGACTTTGCTATGTTAAAGCCGGTCAGGTCCGTTGCTTGGTACATTCCATCCCCTATGTACTGGAACACTTTCCCCAGAAATTTGTCGGTATAGTTCTACGATTGAAAATAAGATTGTTAGTATTGCAAAACTTTTACCAACCACTTTAGCCAACTGAAATTTGGTATTTAGTCTTTGACAGGTTTTGTTATATAGTTAAGAAAACGTATAGTGCCCCTAGGATGTTTGGTATTGAAAATGGGTTATATAGCTCTACGTCATAAAGGATCTTTGAAGGTTTTAGATCATTATTCCACAGAAATGAAGAAATTATGTATTAGGTCTTCCCTAGGGGTATAAAGAATTCGAATAATATTGAAATCATATATTCAGTACAAATATTATGTAAATATATAAAATATATAATATAAAAATAATTTAACATTTACAAGTAGAACAAGTTTCTTAAGGAAAAGCTTTTGGTGTACCAATAATTTTGTTTGGCACTGTATGAATATTGCTATTGGAATAAGTTGAAACAAAAACCATAAGAATGTGTGTATTCATCTTTCAGGTGACATGGGCAACGTATATAAAAGCAGAAAAGAAGAAAAACAAACAAGAATGTCTTCTATTGTAATTGTACACCCTTGCAAGCCGTAGTAAATAAAGTGTCAATTTTTAAGTCATTGAACTGAATCCTTAGCAATACTATTGTAATACAGTTGATAACAACGAAGGACAATACTGCTGTAGACATATGGTCGGGGTCGTGCTTAAGTGTGCCATATTGTTTTCTATTGGTTTTCTCCTATTTGTTATAGTTTTAACACCAGTCGTGATGGTGATAAAAAAGTTTGACCCTACCGAACTTAACGTTGTTTGCAATTGCCATAGCCTCCACTGTACTATTAAGGGTGTATAAAGTTTGTAACTCTTCGAATGAATCATTTTTAATATGGAACTTTTGGTATGTTGAAATTTTATATATTTTCCAGAAGCTAAAAAACATTTCTACAAAAAAAACTTTTTATATAGGTCCACGTTTGGATATGACCCCCATATGTATTTCCAGAAGTTAAAAAAACATTTCTACCGAAAACTGTTGGTGGTATGCTTGCAGGTGGTGGTATGCTTGCAGGGAATTGTAGGTATATGTCTACAATTTGATACAGGCCCCATATAACGGTGCCGCCCGAATTTCGGTATTTTTAAGGTTTTAGCCGCATAAACTTACATAAATTGTGCAAAATTCGCTACTCGTATATAGTCTTCACACATAAGTCGGGTCATTTTTTTTTAAATGAACAAGTAAAAAAGTATCAGTCGACATTGCCGACAGAGGTATATCCTTAGCCTGTGTGAATTGAAACACATTTTTCCCAAAAATATGTATAAGGGGGTCTTCAGAATTTTGAGCGCATAAACTTGACGACAATGATATGGATTAGAATAAACTTTAAAAGTTTTGCGGTGGAGGTACCTAAAGGAATGGACCGACATATTCCATTTTGGAGGTGTGTCTTATTTTGGGAGTCATTCCTCTCGATAGGACCAATATATGAGGAAACATGGACTTGCCCACGAAAAACATCATATCGCTGTAAACATGGCTACTAGGAGTACCTTCGGTAAAAATTTCCATAGGATTCTCGCGCAGACCTTTAACCGCACTTAAACAAAAATGTTGATCATTTGTATGGGTGGTACCTTAAGAAATAAACCGGTTGGGCCCACTTTTGAATATAAAGTAAGTTCGAACAAAACATTTCGATATCCAATGTTTGGACCAAATCGGTTGCTCCGTTTATGACTCATAAATTACATTACGATGGTGGTTGCGTACCAAAAATGCGTACCTTATCGTAGTGTAATATTTCATGCTAGATACGGTACAAAACGTTGTGGTACGGTGCCTTAATGTATGTTTTCGAACACTGTTTATGAGATATTGCGCTTACCATTTTAGGGAATATTTTCGAACTTTTGTGGGGGAGGTACCGGAAGGAGTGGACCTATAAGCACCACCTTCGAATTTCATTTAATATTCGAAGAAATATTACGATATGCAAAGTGTGGACAAACGCAGAATTAGGTTCGGGAGTTGTCGTGCGCACCAGCAACTACACATGCTGGTGGGGATTTTTACAGTCTTAGGGTAATGTTCTCAAGAATCATGGATAGAGGCCATCAGTGCCACCTGTTGCAAGAAAAATAAAAACGATTCGAGAGGAGGTCCTAACCTGCACTTTTCTGAAATTTGATGTGGAAGGTGCCCGAAGGATTTGATATATATTGTCCATATTCTATACTGATCTATGTCTCGTAGATATATTACAAGAGTTATCGTGGGCACCATTTTAGCGAAAAGTTTTGAGGCCTTATTTTATTTTTATTTTCCGATATTTCGCAATGAATTACATTGCATCTTCAGGGAATGTGTACAACGATCTTAACAAAGTGCCAAGTGTTACTTAAAAACTATGATAGAACTTCACTATCATCGTCTAATGTAAATATTGCACTTTTGTTCAAAGGAGTAGACCGATACGGCCCAACTTAGAACATTATTTAAGTTTGTGCAAAACATTATGATTGCCAAATTTTGGAATCGAATCGGTTTATCTGTTCGAGAGTTACCGCGCGCTCCATCCACAACACATAGCGGGTTTTTCTAGCTTTCAGTCCATTTTCTCAGCAAATGTGGACCTGCCCCTGAAAACACTTGCACCGTCGTAATCGGGGCAGGGAATACAAGTCGCTACAACAAAAATCAAAACGATTCGTAATGGGGGCAGGGAATACAAGTCGCTACAACAAAAATCAAAACAATTCGAGAGGAGGTCTTAAACTGCACTTTTCCGAAATTTTGTGTGGGAGAAATATTACCATGTGGTAGAAATATTACCATGTGCAAAGTATGGACCAAATCGGTTTGTCCCTTCGAGAGTTATCGTGTGCATAATTTTTGCGACAAAATTTGGGAGGGAGCTGGCCGATATGGCCCATCTTCGAACTTAAACTAAGTTTGAACAAAATATTACGAAAGCTAAATTTTGGGTAATCCGTTCGAGAGTTATCGTGCGCTCCGGCCAGCCAGACAGATGGACGGACAGGGCTATATCGACTCCAAATTGTCTGAAACGGATTTCGTCTAAAATCATTATTTCAATGAGGCACATTTTACCCGTATGCAAGTTAAAATAAATGATGAGTGTATAACAGAAAAATTGAGGTCCATTTTCGATTGGAGTGCTATTACATGGGGTCTTATTTCTGTAAGTCAATGTAGCTGATTTTTATCTTGAATTTTCAACCTTATAGGAAAATCAGAGGAAGAAGTAGAAAAATCGCATTTCTTCAAACTTTTAATTTTGACATTTAAGAACTGCATCTACGCAATTCGTATGTTCTAAAAATATGCGTATTGAGATCTTGGGTATATTTTTGTAGTTAGTTGTTAGCTTGAATTTGAACGGAATTTTACGGACATACAAAAAAATCATATATTTTTCAATTTATAACCTCAAACCTGGCGGTATTGTTATATGGTGGCTATATCAAAAGGTACTCACTAAGATCCAAAAATATATTGAACAATTTTGGTAAGGATATTTAGTCATAGAAAACGTTATATTTCTAAGTATGTTAATTGGAATTATCCACTTTGCACCAACTAAAATATTAAATTAGTATTTTCTCGAAGCGGTCAAATGACGCAGGGTACTCTTAAGCATTACACCGCGATGTGTAACTGAATATGGCATACATTTACATGTTTCACTACTAGAGTTTTTTAGAGATAATCTCCTAAAATTGTCTTCTCGGTATCATCAAAAGTTCGTTGCAGTTGTTGATTTCTTTCACTTTGTTTATTTATTAATATATTTTTGTTTAATATTTATTAGCTTCAATTATGAAGACAATACAAATCTTTTCGAAGGTCACTGCCCTTTGTGTACTTCATTAGAAAAATTATTTGTTGTGTTTTGGGAAAAAATACAAATTGAGCATAGTCGACTAAAACATTACCAACACCAACTCCAAGCCATAATTGGGCAGACCTCTAAATAAGTTTAACTACTAACCCATTTGAAAACAAAACAAACAGTTCAGATCATTTCTCCATAACTTTGTCTTTGTGGACTCCGTCGGCTGCACTATTTTTCATAATTCGATTTTAAAATAGTTAATAAAAGATTTTGCAGTGTTTGTCACATCCTTTTGTAAACAATACTCTTTGTATTAGAGGTCAACAGGGGTCCATCTTTAGATAAAGCCCCCCATATAACGGTACTTTCCGATTTATTTTGAGAATTTTGGCAACATTTTTTGAGTAAATTATCAATAATGTGATATTTTTGGTTCCCAGTGGTCTCAAAACTTCTCCACTGGAAATTGTCAACATGGGTCCATGTTTTTGCTACATTTGTTGACCGAACTACCTGTAATTTGACACTTGAGGTTTCTAGTGGTCACAATATTCTCCACCAAAATTAGTCAACATATGTGCATATAACGGTACCTCCCGATTAAGGTATTTTGAATAAATAAATGAATATTCCTTTAAATATATTAATATTCCTTTAGAGAAGATCCAGACCTGAGCACGGCCGGATTAAATTGTAGCATTGGTTAAAAAGAATAGTGAGTGAGGATACTTACAGCCATATCACCATTTCTTGTCCGATAGATTATTCTTCGATTTCTGTACAGGTATCAGTTACTTTTCTCACACATCGAGAATTTTCTCTACATTTTTGGGAAAAACTTTCTATAATTTGGCATTTGAGTTTCCAAGTCGTCACAAAAAAAGAGTTTAGTTTAAAAGAGTTTTCGCTATATTTTTTAAGAAACTAACTGTAGTTTTACATTTGAGGTTGCCAATGGCCACACATCTTCTCCAACAAGAATCGTCAACGTGGGTGCATGTTTTGGTATAGTTGTTGTTCGACTACAGCAAATGTTCCAAGAGAAAGGTCAACCCATATTCAAGTTCAACCATTGCTGGATCGCGTTCTCTGCGTTGTCATGGAAGATGAACTCCACTGCCCGTTAAAAGTTTAAGCAGATCCCTAACATTTGCAATGTACGCTGGAAATCTCCCGCCATTTTAGCTCCTTTTGTGTTTATTCTGATCCCTGAACAGGTTCCGAAAAATCTGTTCCTTCATCTATTACTTAGAGGCTGATCTAAAGTAAAGGATGTGCGTGGTTTTAAATACACGCCAAATGCGGATACATTTTTCTAAACTCAACTTTTCGGATCAGTGGAAGACTTTACCTCAAAAAATTAATAATGGAATAACTGCATTGGGGTTTTCGAACCTACTGAAATTATACAGTGAGAGATGAAAAATAACTGCTAAGAAATATGAAGATCTACAATATTGTTACGAATGTAACATGTAGATTTAAATTAATTTAGACTAATTTCTGTTAATTTAAGAATTTGAATTGTAACGTAAATGTCATTAAGTATTTAGTTTATTTAAATCAAATTTACAACAACAACAACAACTGTATGAAGTTCGTTGCAATTACAAAATTATCGCTTAGTCTTAATTTACACTGGTTAATTAGCTATTGTTGTTGTACTCTTTCTTTCTATTTATTTTGACTATTCGATTATGCTTCTGCATTGTAACCCCTTCTCCTCTCCCTTATTTACTAAACCAGCCCAATGGTTGTAAACAATCAACGGTCGTTTTGTATGTGCGTACATGTGTGTATTTGCCAATTGGTTAGCAGTTCGTCTGAACATTGTAGAAGCTCCCAAATCAAGGAGACTAGAACAGTCTATGTAGCAGCGGGCACATACATATAAATAGGGGAAAGGAGCTGTTGGGAGTAAGTTGTGAATAAACAGCGAGCTTTAAACCGTAAATGTAAGTAAAGAAGTAACCTGACTATAGTAAGGCTTTGTGCTTACTGGAGAAAAGCTGTATGCTAGTAGAGAAATAAAGTCTTGTGTGAATAACTGAAGGAAATAACGTCAATAAAGCATTGCAAAATCGTAATCCAAAACGAGCCCTGTTTTATTTGGTACAAATCGTATCGGGGAATAAAACAACGTCTACACGGGATTAAGTTCAAACCCTAATTCCGTAACGATATTTAAAACAAACACTACCTCTACATCACCACAGACTTTACGATAATTTGCCAAAAGAGTAGATCAATCAGAATATGCATTTATATTATTTTTGAATTTCTTAAAATGTTAGATTTGTAACCACTTAATTTTTTAATCATACTAATTTGTTTTGTTTTTACCATTTTGACGACACAAATAAGCATTGTTTAATTTAATAAACAAACTATGTATATACAGTAAATTTTTTATTTTATGAAATTCATATTGAAGGAAAAGGTCGTAAGACGTAGCAGACATACAAAAACTAAACAAAGAAAAGGTAAATACAACGTGTCTTAATGGAATAAAGATATAGTAATTATAATAATTATGTTTTATATTAAATATTTCAACCAACAATTTTGGTCCATCTCTCTAATTATTATCTGACCATCATGTTAAATTTCAAGCTTCTTCTCTATCTTAAACTCAAACGATTGGGCTATTATTGCAACCTACAGGACAGCTACAAAATCGGATATAAATTTTGTTTTTGGTCTTTTTCACCCCTTACGATCATCACCATCATCTAATGGGGCCTTTTCCTGTCGGAACTCGTCCTATCTACAAAATTTCGTGACGATCGCTCTATTATTTAGGCCAGGAGTTTTATTCCAATTTTTAATGGACAGACGGACACACATAATTAGATCGCTTTATCTTGTCGAGATATGAAAAATGGCAAGGGGGATCTACGACGAATACTTCGCGATGTTACATGAATATTAGACAAAAGAAATTTATAATAACTTTTCCACATTTTTGAGTAAAGTAAAAATGTTTTATGTTAAAATATCCGCAAATTGAAGGAAAAGTTCGTAAGTACGAGGAAAAATACAAAACTGTACAAGGAAAAAGGTCGTAAGTCAAAAGGCATCCAATTTGATCAAACAAAGTACAGATATTGAAGCGGAATAAATAGACGGAAAACACTGCGTTTACCACCATAATAAAATCTTTAATACAGAAAGCGGTGGATTGTGTTTTCTTCCTCCTGAAAAAATGTTAAAAATGGACTAACGACCTTTTCGTACGTAGCAGACAATATATTCTTGACCAGGTAAAATTCTAAGTTTCTATTACTCCTAGGATGTTTGGTATTGCAAATGGACCATATCGGTCAACGTTTTGATATAGTCAATCTTTCCCCCAGAATTCTGTCAGTATAGGTTCACGCCTTCAAATAGCCTCCATAGAACGATACCTCCCGATTTCCGGTATTTTGACGGTTATGGCCTCAATAGTCCGCCTAAATGGGTGAAATTTGGAATTTTTTCTTCATTTGGGGTATAAAACTTTGGTACTAACTCTTCGTTGAGTGTATACAACTTTGCCCCAGAATTTTGTATGTATAGGTCCACGCCTTCAAATAGTCCCTATAGGACGGTACCTCCCGATTTTCGGTATTTTGAAGGTTTTAGCTTCATTATCTCACCGAAATTGTTGAAATTTGGTACGTTGTCTTCGTTGGTGGTATACAACTTTCCCCCATATAACGGTACCTCCCGAATTTCGGCATTCTGAAGGTTAGCCACATTGTTTTACAGAAATTAGTGAAATTTGGTATTTAGTCTTTTTCATAAACGAAAGGAAACTAATTGTTCCATTTTACTTCAATACAACTCGTGGTGGAGGTTATAACAAGTTCGGCCCGGTCGAACTTAACGACGTTCTTACTTATTATTATACCCTAAACCACCCTGTGGTAGGGGTATTATGTGTTAGTGCATTTGTATGTAACAATCCTAAGGAAAAGAGAAAGACCCATAGTTCCTTCTAGGGATATGCATAGAATCGCTTTCTGAGTCGATTTATGCATGTCCGTCCGTCCGTTCGCAAGGTACAGGTCGAATTTATTGTTCGATTTGGCTGAAAATTGGGGAAGATCATTTTTTTAGCCTAATGAAGAACGCTATTGCTTTTGGTGAAAGTCGGTTCAGATTTGGATATAGCTCCCATATATATTTTCGGCCGATTGGAGGTATTTGATGCAACAAACACGCTGTATCTGTCCAATTTTGATAAAATTTTAAATGCGTGATGGAATTAGGTCTATAGATAAATGTGCCAAATTATATCATATATATATTATATATGTCTGATCTCAATGAAATTTGGAATGAGTGACGGAATTTGGTCTAGAAATAAGTGTGCCAAATAATATCAAAATTGGTGCAGATTTGGATATAGCTCCCATATAAATTTTCGGCCGATTTTTGGTATTTGGTGCACGAAACACGTTATATAAGACCGATCTCAATGAAATATGGAATGTGTGACGGAATTCGATCTAGAAATAAGTGTGCCAAATTTTATCGAAATCGGTTCGGATTTGGATATAGCTCCTATATATATTTTAGCCCGATTTAAGGTATTTGATGCACCAAAGACGCTATGTATGTCTAATTTTGATGGAATTTGGAATGTGTGACGGTGTTTGGTCTAGAAATATACATATGTGCCAAATTATATCGTAATCTGTTTACATTTGGATTTAGCTCCCATATATACACATTTTACCTATTCAGAGTGGTGTGGGGTATCATATAGTCGGCCACGCCCGACTTTGATCCTTTTCTTACTGTTTTTGTTTTTTGTAAAGCTATAAAATATTTCTTGTCTTTCTCTACGATGCGACATTGATACTAAGTTTTTCAAACTAATTCCCCCTAAATGTTTCCAGATTTAAAATTTAAAATTATGTTATCGATTTCAAGACATAGTGTTACAAAATAGTTACTGCAAAAACAATATCCTTTGAAATCAAATAAAGATAAGACCGAAGTCGACCTGTCAATAAACATCAACATCGGATAGAGATTTTCTTGCTGCAAGGGTAAATTGTTTTTGTTCAATTATTTTGTCAAAGGTTTCACATTATCCCGCAGGTCATAACAATTGTTGCTGTTGTATATAAACCAAGAAAGAAGACAACATTGAGAATTACTTAGATTTCAGCACAATGATTTTATTCGTGTTACGGACAGCTAAATAGAAACAATATTGTCTTTTGTGTTGAAATGAAATCAAGAAAACAACAACATCTTATTTATTATTTAATTCTTATCTCTTGGTTTCTGCTTTTTTATTTGGAAAGTGAATGAATGAAAGAAAAATTCACAAAACCCTGGGCAAAATTATTTACATTGTTTATGTACGTCTCCGGTGATGGTGGGTGGTAGTTTTTTTTAACAATGTTAAAATCGTAAAAGTAGAAAATACAAATGTAATAAAAATCGCTATTTAAAAATATTCTCGAATGTGTCAGGGGATAGCGATAAATGCCATACACTCGTAATACTTTAGTGCAGAAACTAAAAAAAAACTATTACCGCATCAATGAGGGAGAGCATTCCGAATTTATTTTAGTTCATTGATATGGGTACGTGGTTTTTGGTCATAAGCCAATAGTGCGTCGGACATAGTACAACACCACTATTAATAAGTTTTTCGTAGCCGAAATGCTTAAAAATGTGGCAAGGATTTTAAGGGGTTTTTTTACAACCGACAAATTATTTTCTGTCTGGAAGTGGACCATTGAAGATTTATGTGCAAGACAGTCATGCTCACCACGCGGTCTATAAACCTCCCATCAACACAATTATGAAAGGAAGATTTGGTTTTGTCGACGGTCTCAGTTTAGCAGCTTCAGTAGACCTACAGATACGTCACCTACACAGGTTCGTGGTTGTATTTATTTAGTAATAGTAATAGGCTGTGAAAATGGTTAAATTTTAAGGGCCGATGTTGATTTTGAAACAAAAAATATTTTGGAAAATTTTTGTCATTTTTTTATCCTCAGAACATAGGTTATAAAAATGCCCAATTACGAATCCGCTCGCTAACATATATAATAAATAGGATGTTGTTGTTACAGTGTTTTCTTTAACTTGCTTTGGTGTCCGTTTAGTCCAAATCTGGTAACTCATTTTTGACAAAGTTGCAGTTGACCAATCGAACTAAAACTTTGCACACTTTTCAGATTTGGATGACGGTACAGGAATATGAAATCAAAACCAATATTGGTCCATTTTTACAGTGTTTTTACGGTATTTTATTTAAATTGCATTTCAAATCTGGTAACTCATTTTTGACAAAGTTGCAGTTGACCAATCGAACTAAAACTTTGCACACTTTTCAGATTTGGATGGCAATACATGAATATGAAATCAAAACCAATATTGGTCCATTTTTACAGTGTTTTTACGGTGTTTTATTTAGGCTAGGTTGCTTTTCAAATCTGGTAACTCATTTTCCACACAGTTGCAGTTGTCCAATCGAATTGAAACTTTGCACACTTTTCCGATTTGGATGACAATACATGAATATGAAACCAAATCCAACATGGGCTCATTTTTTCCTATAGCCCCCATATAGCGGTTCCACCCGATTTAGTTCAAATCCAGTAACTCATTTTTAACGCAGTTGCAGTTGACCAATCGAACTGAAACTTTGCACACCTTTCAGATTTGGATGGCAATACATGAATATGAAACCAAATCCAACATGGGCCCATTTTTTCCTATAGCCCCCATATAGCGGTACCACCCGATTTAGTTCAACTCCAGTAACTCATTTTTCACACAGTTGCAGTTGACCAATCGAATTGAAACTTTGCACACTTTTCAGATTTGGATGACAATACATGAATATGAAACCAAATCCCCCATGTAGCGGTACCACCCGATTTCAGGTATTTTGAGGATTTTATCTTAATTTTTAGCCCGGATTAGCTGTCATTTGGCATTCCCAATGATACAGACATTTCCCCACCAAAAATTGTGAACATAGATCCAGGTTTTGATATAGCCCCCATATAGCGGTACCGCCCGATTTCAAGTATTATGAGGATTTTATCTTAATTTTTAGGCCGAATTGGCTGTAACTTGGCAATTGGACCCCCATTGGTACAGAAATTTCCTCACTAAAAATGATGGACATAGGTACAGGTTTCTGTATTGCCCCCATATAGCGGTACCACCCGATTTGAAGTGTTTTAAGGATATTATCTCCAAAGATAATTGGCTGGCAGAATTGGCTGTACCTTGGCATTACCAATGGCACAGAAACTTCTCCACTAAAAATTGTTGACAAATGTCCAGGTTTTGGTATAGCCACCATATAGCGGTACCACCCGATTTCATGTATTTTAAGGATTTTATCTTCGTTTTTAGGCAGAATTGTCTGTAACTTGGCATTTAGAGTTCTCAATGGTACAGAAAATTCCCCATCAAAAATTATGGACATAAGTCCAGGTTTTGGTATAGCCTATATATAAAGGTACTATACGATTTCAGGCATTTTAAAGTTTTTATCTACATTTTCGGTCTAAATTGACTATAATTTTGTTCTCAGTGGTCAAAAAAATGTATCTACTAAAAAGTTAAAAATAAAAAATAATTTATTTTTTCAGTTTTAGTGTTTTATTTATAAATGCACTAAAAACTAGAAAAAAAAATTGTCGCTCAGCCTCAATAAATATATTCTTTCTCATGATGGAATCTCTCAAATAAAACGCTTGCATTTAAATTATAAATGGTGGCAAAATTAAACGGCAAGCGTTTTATTTGAGAGATTCCATCATGAGAAAGAATATATTTATTGAGGCTAAGCAACAAATTATTTTCTAGTTTTAAGTGAATTTCTAAATCAAACAGTGCAACTTAATTTTTTTAAATTACAGTATAGTCTCGATAATCCGGACACTCGTTAATCCGGACAACGCGGTAATCCGGACACTAGAATTTTTTACATTGTAGATTTGGTAATCCGGACATCACATATTTTTCTTACCTCGATAATCCGGACATCAATCCATTTTTCCTATATTGATTATTAGATTCTTATTTACTTCCTTGATGTCTTCGTTCTTAACAATAGCAATTAGTGTATTAATAAAAAATTATATTTTTCAAAGTGTTCAGTCCAAATCTCGACTTTCTAGACATCTGCAGTCAACTCAGTTATACAGTCAATACAGAATTAACTATCTGATCTGTCAAACAATTTTCCTATTGTTCAACCATTGATGACTGGCTATGATAAGCAATAGAACCTGCGGTTGGGTAGCCTGTTCCCTGAAAATCGATTTTGAGTGATTCTTTCCTGTAAAGAATTGGTTCATTAGCCTTTCTGTTAGTGTGAGAGTCCCTTGGGGCATGTAATGTATTCCAAGGATATTTTACCTAGAAATGTTTAAAGCGTTGGGAGTAATAGGTTAGTTTTCATTTGGATTCATATTCAATAAATTCAATAAATTTAAAAAATAGTAGGACCCCTTTTATTTTCATTCTTTGACATTCAAAATCACTGGTAACTAAGGATTGTTGTATTGCATTCTCGCCAATAGATTTGAATTACATTTTGTCTTATTCGTAAGCTATAACATTTATATAAAACAATGTTTCTTTTTGATTTCGTCTACGCGACGAAGTCATTTGGTGATGTTCATAGAAATATTTCCCATAATGAGTAGAGATGGTATTTACCGGGTATTTATTTGGGTAATTACTATATTGAAACGCCAATATAACATCTTAAACCCTATTTCTGGGTTTAGGTTGTGAAATCGTTTCAAAATGTATAGTTTTACAATACTTAAAACAAGTGGGTAAATATTTGGATAAATACCCGAGTATTTACCCAAATGTTATGTAAAAACTCTTTAAATGCCGAACCACTTGACGTAGGCTGTCGAAATTTGGCTCAAATCTTACTTGTATCAAAAGAATATCTAGTATTGAAAATGGGGTCTCTGGGTTCATGTTTTGATATAGCCCTTATATATCCGTACCTCCCGATTTAAGGTATTTCTTACCTATTAGCCTCATTTTACAATCATATTGGCTGAAATTTGGCACAGTAAGTTCTCAATATGTGGAAAATATCCTTGCAAAAATTTATCAACATAGGTCCACGTTTTCTAATAGCGCCCATATAAATACCCACAAATGGGTATTTACCCGGTATTTACACAATTTACCGAATTTACCGGGTATTTACCCATTGGGTATTTACCCACTGTCCATCTCTAATAATGAGATGAGTGCATTTGAATTCTAAAGTTCTACCGCGAGTCATAAGAGGCTCATGTCCCATGGACCAGGGAAATCACTATATGTATGTACATGGGATACAAAGTTTATATTCTTAAAAAAAACTGTGCATAAATATACACCAGTTGTAGAGAAGTTTTAGATGGTTAAAGTAATCAGCAAAAGTCTCCTAAATTACGCAGGGGCAATACGTAAATTTGGTAGCCAGGGAAGCTGTTTCCGGTCTTAAAATGGTCGCAAAACATAATATTTGCTTAATATGGATTTGTTTGCCTTATATATCGGTACACGTACACAATTATATTGTTTTTCAAAATAGTCAGGCTTAATCCCATATTTAATATTTTATATCTTTTATATTTGCGCACGTATAAAAATTTTCTTGTTGAAAAACAAGAAACAAGGGAACTGATGAAGATCTGTGGCGAGATCTGAAACTATAGTATTCCCTGCCTTACCCCTTGGTAAACATCGCCAATTTTTTCCCAATAATAAATTAAAGTTGTTTTAATAAAATATTAAAACAACGACTATGGGATTAAGCCAAAATAGAAGTCGTCATCCCAAACAAAAAAACGCCAACCCTCCTAGTACACAATTATATGTTTTTGTTATTACTCGGTAATCCGGACAATTCGATAATCCAGACACCGCCGAAACATGTGGTGTCCGGATTAACGAGTTTATACTGTATTTTTTATTTTGTTGATTTAATTTCATCAGAAAAGACAATATTGTTTCTATATAGCTGTCAGTGAAAAGAATAAAATCATTGCGCTGAAATCTTAGTTATTCTCAATGTTGTTTTCTTTCTTGGTTCACAGCAACAATTGTTATGACCTGCGGAATAATGTGAAATCTTTGACAAAATAATTGAACAAAAACAATTTGCCCTTGCAGAAAAAAATCTCTACCCGATGTTGATGTTTATTGACAGGTAGACGTCGGTCGTATCTTTATTTGATTTCAAAGGATATTGTTTTTGCAGTAATTATTTTTTAACTTGGTTGGTGTTACAAATAAATAAATAAAATGTCTTGAAATCGATAACATAATTTTAAATTTAAAATCTGGAAATATTTAGGGGGAATTAGTTTGAAACACTTAGAATCAGTGTCGCATTGTAGAGAAAGGCAAGAAATAAAAAAAAAAACAGAATAACAGAGGACAATATTTTATACCAAAAAAAACAACATTGTTCCACAACATCCCATACGGGACAAGGGAGACTTCTCTCATATCAATGAGTGCACCCCGATACATATTAGCTCAATGATATGGTGTGCATACCATTGCACCACGGTGGAACCCGTTGTAACACATCGAAATACCCTTCGGAGACCCTATAAAGTATTCAGCAAGATAGAACATTATACTTTGGTATATAAGTTTCTATTACGCCTAGGATGTTTTGTAATGAAAAAAAACGTGAACCGTTTTGATATAGTCCCCATACAACGGTACCTAACGATTTTCGGTATTTGGAATATAGTAGCCTCATATCGCGATCTGATTGAAATTTATACCTATCGGGAAGTATCGTTATATGGGGCTTTATCTAAAATGGACCCACGTTGGTTTCTAATACATAGAGTAATGTTTACAAAAGGAAGTGACAAGCACTGCAATATTTGTTATTAACTATTTTAAAATCGAATTAAGAAAAATAGTGCACCCGACGGAGTCCACAAAGACAAAGTTATAGACAAATGATCTGTACTACTTTACACATTGGTTAGTATTCAAACTTATTTAGAGGTCTGCCCAATTATGGCTTGGAGTTGGTGTAATGGTAATGTTTTAGTCGTTTTTGTTTGAAAAGTTTTGTATTGTCTTCATAATTGATGCCAATAAATATTAAACAAAAATTTATAAATAAATAAACAAGGTTAAAGAAACAACAACTGCAACGAATTTTTGATGATACTGAGTAGACAATTTTAGGAGATTATCTCTAAAAAAACTCTCGTAGTGAAACAAATATGTAAATTACACATCCTCTTTGTAATGCTTAAGAGTACCCTATGTATGTCATTTGGTCGTTTCGAGAAAAGACTAATTCAATATTTTAGTTGGTGCAAAAAATTTACACTATAAGTGGATAACGTTTTCTACGACTAAAAATATCCTTACGAAAAATTTTGGTTTGCAAAATAGTCAGGCTTAATCCCATAGTCGTTGTTTTAATATTTTATTAAAACAACTTTAATTTATTCATGGGAAAATTGACAATGTTTACCAAGGGGTAAGGCAGGGAAGACTATAGTTTCAATATATTTTTGGATCTTAGTAAGAAGCATCCCTGCAATAACGCAAATTTAAAAATACGATTTTATCAAAATTTTCAGCCTAAGTTGACTGTAATTTGGTTCTCAGTAGTTAAGAACCTCTCCACCAAAAATCATGGACATAGGTCCCCGTTTTGATGTCGACACGCAAGTTTTTTGTTGACAAAATAAAGAACAGATGGTGGGGTGGTACGTACGCGTAGCATAGTGTGTAGTGTGTTCGGCTACAAATCAGAAGTTGGCATGGTCAAATCCAGCAGTGAGCGAAATAAAAGAAAATATAAATATGAAGTGTGTTGAAATTGAAAACAAATTCCACCTAATCTAAAAATAGATTTTTTAGCTTATTTTTCTAATGGCCACAGAATAACTAGTCATTCTAGTGATCATAGAATAGCTTGTAACTCAGTGCGACATGCCTTTGTTAAAATATTGGGTTAGTAGGGGGTTTTGTAAGTAGTTACGACTACCAAAAAGTAATATAAAAAGCCATTATTTAGTAAGGATATTTGCTGGGTAATTATCGGTATAGGTCTACGTTTTAGTTTTCGCCTGAAGTCTTGTTCCAATATAATTTATGGCCCGGTCGAACTCGTTTTCATATGTTTATTTATAAAAAGTTTGATTTTAATTTTTTGAAACAACCTTTTTATAGCCTACAACACTAGATGGGGAGGGTATTATAAGTTGGTTTTGGCCAAAAAGTTTGTGACGCACTGAAATAATGGTCGTAGACCCTTACTTATGTACACCAAAATTATTGTCTCGAGCTGAGTCGTTCTGTCTGGATATGTGGGGCCGACCGTCTGTCCATCTAAACCTTGTAATCAAGCTATAGGTCACAATTTTGATCGGATGGTCACTAGGGTTATGACTTTTTGACATTTTTCACAAAAATGATTTCCTGTAGTGATAATAAATGAACTTTTGCGTATTAATGCCATCCCATTTTATTATAAAAAAGGTTCCGCACAAACCACTTTGAAAAAAATTGTCTTTGAAAAAATTCCACGAAATGAAAAAAATTCTCAAAAAATAATTTCCTGTAGCACGTATGAATGGCCTTTTGCGTATTAATGACGAAAATAACTTTTATTCCATTTAAATTTTAAATAAGATCCTGCACAAACCACTTCTAATTTTTATTATATATGAAATAAAGTTATACATAATATAAAACAAGTGAGTAAAGGCTATAGTCGGGACGGGGCCGACCATGTGATACCCTACACCACTACTCCTGTGCATAAGCTTTTCTCTGGTAACATTTCTTTTAGGGAATATAATCCGACTACCACCAAACATAATATGCCTCTTACTCTCTGGGACCCTCATAAGCAACCAAAATTTCGTGTACCGTCTACGACCATTATTTCGATGCGTTACAAACTTTTTGGCCAAAACCAACTTATAATACCCTCACCACATAGTGGTGTAGGGTATAATGATATATATGAAATAATACGTTGATAAAATTGTTTTCAGTTAAATATCTGCTTCAAAAAATTGTCAAAAGTTCTGAAAAATAAAAACTTTAAAAGCTTTGTGTGCTTTTTTTATCGAATCGCTTTATAATTAAGATTTTATGTAATCTTATGTAGAAACGCATTACGCTATGATGAGGGTCCCGGAGGGGAAAAAGCCTATTGATTTTAGTGATGGTCGGATAATATTCAGCAGCCGGAATGGGACCAAATCTTATTTGCAGAAAAATTCAACGTTTTATTTAAAGCGAATATCTCCGCTTCTATAAGGAGTGTACCAAAAGCAAAACCTGACTATGAAAGTAGAAATATCTCCTTTCTAACTATGTAAAGCATGAAACCGAACTTTAAATTTTTGCAATTTTAATTATAATGACAAGTATCGGTAATACATCCCACGCTACAGGTCTCAATTTTTATATGATCGTCACGAAATGTTGCTGGTTAATGGGGGTCCCGGAGGGGTAGAAAAAAAATACTGATTTTGGTATTTCGGAATGGGCAAAAAACTTATGTTGACAAAAATTCAAAGTTGTATTCTTATGCGAATATATCCGCTTTTGGTAGTCGTATTCCAAAAGGAAAGCCCGACAATGGAAGTGTAAAATATCACCTTTATTATGACACAAAATAGGTTGGCCCATATCTCACTTTCCCTATTTTTTTTTTTTTTTTTTTTTTGAATTGTACTGACGACCAGCAAAGCTTTCAACCAGTACCAAGTAGCAGTAGTCAAATATAAAATTAAATATAAATTATTTTGGTTCAGTACGCCTAAAGTCATTTGTTATAAAACCCAGATATGAAATGTTTACGAGTGAAAAGTTTATGTACTGGGATCGTGGTGTAGGGTATCACATAGTCGGCCCCGTCCCGACTGTAGCCTTTGCTCACTTGTTATATTTTTTATTAAGTTGAAATAAACGCTTTATTTTTGATATTTGCAAAAATGCAAAGAAGTTGTAACTCTAATGTGTATGTATACTCGTAACTAAAATGGAATGCTGTATTAAAATTATTAAACTAGATATTTGTATTATTCGTGATTAGGCAGAGTCCGCCTGATAATCGTTGAGATTATTTACTTGTGAAAAGGTTTTTTATGGAATTTATGTACATATGCATGTAATAACGTTTTGGAGATGTATATTGTTTTACAAAATTCCCATTCTAATACTGTGTAGTGTTGTGAAAAACTTATTCATGCCTTTTATTGAAAATTTAGATTTGAAGAGGATTTCGAACATTGACATTTTTAAGTAATTCTTCGAATAACGATTCACATATTTAAAATGGCTGCGACACATGAATATGTTTTTGAGTATGGATTAAAATATGAACATACATTCAAATTTGTAAAGATATATGTATATGTTCGGCGAACATTGTTCGTACATTTCTATGGACATTTTCCTTCCGCCACCAGCTTTTCCACCTAGTAGTGTTCTCTTTAAATGGTAGCAATCAAATTTGGGTAGTGAATAACGAACAAAACTACAGTTATGGCTGTTAGCACTCCCTTTGGAAGTTATTAATGTTTTTGTTGTCTTCATGTTGATGCTTCTTTTTTTTTGCTTCATATATTATGGTGGTTTTTCATTGTTTGCCATTCCTGTGGCGACCGGTTTTGCTGCAATGTTTGCTTGCTGTGCTACATAGTAAGAATGGAGCCAGCCGGCCGGTCGACTTTGTATATTTTGTTTCCTACCCTTTGAAGCGAATGTAAAGCCTCCATACATGTATGAGAAGATGGTATCTTCTCATATGGGGAAGGAGGCAGGCATGCAAAGTGCATTGCATTTATGATTTCCGAACGCACATTGCGAACAGAAAAAGTGGAAAATCCTTCTGTTTTAAGTATTTGGCTTTCAGTTTTTGTGTGTGTTTTTTCTTGTTATTTGGAATTGAGTTTATTTGTGTGTTGGCACGAGTAAAGCTGACTGTTTGTTCTCATCCTTTTTTTGTGGCCAATTTATGTGGTATTTAAGTGAAACGAAAATCAAAGTAAAATATGGATGAATGCTATTCTTTTACGAAGGTATTCTATTTGTGTGTATGAATGCGAAGAATGAGTATGTGTAACGTACATATAAATATAAAGAGGATCATATGATAAGCTGAATACCCAATATCAGTATGACGTAAAGATAAATTCCGATAAATTAGCAAATAATCAGTAACCCACCGTACCAAAAAAACAAACGAAAATGTTGAGGACCCCCGCAAAGTACCATGATCTGCGAATCTGCCCCTAGTATGTCCAAACTCTTTATAGCTATGGTGCGGTTAAGGCCTGGCAGATGTGCTTGCATATCGATTCACTTCTTTGTTGCAGTGATTGGTCATTCTACGAAACTGCTGCAAAATCTGAACTTGGAAAGGAGTATCTTTCTATTGTAGGCTTATCAATTAAAATACAGTTTTGTACCCTCCTACATAAAATATTCTGAAATAATATGGAATGATTAGTTTCCTTTCCTACGCACAATTGTAGTTGGGGAAGATTATCGACTACGGATACCCCAAATGCCTAAACTAGATCAGAAAATGTATATAAACATTTCTTCAGTGGAGCGTTACCTTTATATGGAGGCTGTACCAATGTTCATATTTTTTGTAAGTTCTGTGACCTCAAACGTAAAATTAGTTCGGTCAACAAATGTAGCTAAACTCCTCAAAACACATTAAATCAGGAAGAACCGTTATATGTGAGTTAAGGCAAAACTTGGAACTATCTGGACACTTTTTGGTGGAAAATGTTCGTGACTGCTGGGAACCTGAACTGTTAAATTGAGAATATCTCAGTAAAAAAATTTATCTCCGGAAAATCGGGGGGTAAGGGAGGGCAATATCAAAACATGGATCTATACTGACAATTGATGTGTCTTTTTAGTTACTAAATGTTGCTGATGGGGGCCACCGTGGTGCAATGGTATGCACAGTGTGCATTGCACACCCGCCTTGCACGCTGAAGGTCGTGGGTTCGATTCCCCGGCCAGGTATCCTCAAAAAATTCAACGGTGGCAAAACACCCCTCAGTAATGTTGGCGACATTTTCTGAGTATTTCAGCCATGTAAAACTTCTCTAGAAGTGGTGTCTTAAGACACGCCGTTCGGACTTTACAATAAACTGTAGGTCCTATATGATTTAGCTAATATGAATGGGGGTGCACTCATTGATATGATGTAAGTCTCCCTTGGATGTTTGCGGAACAATTATGTATATATAAATGCTGCTGAAACATTTTTTCAGCAATTTTTTTATTATACAACTGTCAAAATTTGAAACATTAGTAATAATTAGGTTTGTCCTTTTTCTCGATAATTTTCACTAAATGTTGCTGAAACACGTTTCTAAGCAACTTTTCCATTAATTGGTGTGTCTTTTTACTTACTAAATGTTGCTGAAACAATTTTTTCAGCAACGTGTCCTTTATACAACTGTCAAATTTTGAAACATTTGTAATAATTATTACAAGTTGCAGATCCCGGTCCGCGTTACTGGTCCCTCGTAAAGAGATGCTTGACAATTCAAAAATAGGTATATTCTACCTCCATTCTTCGGTCCATTGTCAAACCGAGGAGGATTTTAAATTTATCAACATATTTTGTTTGTAACCTTTCTTTTCTCTTACGGACTTTGACGGATTTTTTCGCCCAATTATTTAGGATTTATTATCATCCATGTCCCATGTCTTTATCCTAAAGCGATCTAATTTTAAAAGTTAAAAAAATTGGTTAAGTCGTATTCTCCCGCTTATTGAGACTTATATGTTTTAGTTTTTCATGGCTGATGGACCGTTGAAACTCACCATTTAAGGAAATTTGTAAATATGTATATCGGTTTTCTAGATCGGGGGCTCGACCAACGTTGTCTCGCAAATGAATTTGCAAGCCGATGCACTCATAAGTTTAGCAAATATAGCGAGTATAAAACAATAAGCCCCCGAAATTCGTCTGCAAATATATAGCATTGTGGACCAGGGGACATTCCTGAATATTTTCTGAAAATTGCATGAAATTAGGTTCAGTAGTTTTGGAAAAATAATGTATTGAAAAGAGTGGACACAGTCATCAGTTTTCAAGATATAACATATTTAAAAAATTGGTATTTTGGCTCCAGTGTTGTACCTAGGGTACACACAACCCCATTGCCTCTCAAAATTTATGCTGAAACCGATATAATCATAAGTTTGGCTTATACATATAGCGTTTAAAAGAAAGGCGCGGGGAAGGTACCCCATCTCTTCCAGAATTCATAAAATATACATAACAATGGCAGACATTGAAATTTTGCTGCAAATTTGAAATCGGTTCAGTAGTACTGGAGATATAACATATTAAAAAAAAACAGGCGTGGTCGGGTCTTTAGGCCCCAAAGAAGTACCTAAATTGTAGATTAATACGTACATTTTAAAACCGATACATGCGTAATTTTTGCAAATATAGAGTTTTTTAACTACCGCATAGGGAGGTACCCCTCTGGAATTCAATTAAATATTAAGCCTGTTTTCGGGGGCCATGTACATTCTCTGCCAATTTCAGGAAAATCGGTTCAGTAGTTTTGTAGACGTAACATATTTTAAAAAGTAGGCGTGGTCAAATCTTTGCGTCCTAAAAAAAGTAGGTAAGGTCGGAGACACAACCACAATTGTCTCGCAAATTAATTTCCAAACCGATACATTCGTAATTATTTTGAATATAGCATTTTAAAGAAATAGGTGATAGGGGAAGTGCACCGCCCCTTCCGAAATTCAAAGCCTATTTTAAAATTTAAAATAGAAAAAGATTGGGCGTAAAAGTGGGTGTAAACGAATTTCCTTTGCATAAAAACCTACGTTGTGTTATGCCGAACATTTCAACAAAAGAATAATCCAAATCGGTTCAGCCGTTCTCAATTGATGCCATTACCGACGACCGACATTTGATTTTTATTTATATAGATTATCGAATATATGGTGGAGAAGTTTTGTGACCACTAGGAACTTCAAATGTTAGATTAAGGGTAGTTGAGTCAATAAATGTGGCTAAAACCCTCAAAATTCTGCAAATCGGGAGGTACCGTTATATAGGGGCTACGCCAAAACATACACCTATCTTGAAATTTTTTAGTGAAGATAGTTCGTGACTGCTGGCAAGCTCCGCTATCAAATTTAGGGCAATTCAGTCAAAAAATTTAGCTAAATCCTTCAAAATACAAAAATCGGGAGGTATCGTTATATGAGGGCTAGACCAAAACATGAAACTACGATGAGAATTTTTGGTAGAAAAGTTTTGCGACCCTCTGAAATATCACATATAAAATAATCGATAGTTCGGTAAGAAATGTAGCTGAACTCCTCAAAATACCGAAAATCGGGAGGTACCTTTATGTACAAAAACGTGGGCCGGTATAGCCCATCCTCAAACTTGACTTGTCTATGGAAAAAATACATGTGGGTGCAAAAATATAGTTTTCTAGCTCAATTCTTGTGGAGGCTAGATTGTCTATATCGGCCCACGGTTTCGTTAAGCCCCCATATAACGGTAACACCAGATTTTCGGTATTTTGAGGATTTTAGGTACCATTTTTAACTGAACTATCTGTATTTTGTCATTTGAGATTCCGAATGGTCACAAAACATATCTACCTAACATTGTCAGCATAGGTCCATAATTTGGTATAGATCCTATATAACGGTACCTCCAGATTTTCGGTATTTTGAGGATTTTAACTACAAGTTTGACGAGCACCCCGGGAGTGACAAGGCGAAGAGAAGAATACTACGTCGCATTAGATATCTTCCTGTTGCACAGTGGATGCTCTCAACGACAAAAATCAAAAAATTCATGTAATCATTTTTTATACCCTCCACCATAATATGGAGGGTATATTAAGTTTGTCATTCTGCTTGTAACTCATCGAAATAATCATTTGCGACCGTATAAAGTATATATATTCTTGATCAGCGTTAAAGTCGATTTAGCCCTGTCCGTCTGTTGTAATCACGCTATCTTCCGAATGAGTTAAGCTACAGGGCTGAAATTTCGTACACATGTGTTTTTGGTCTGAACTTAGATCAAGTTCGAAGATGGGCTATATCGGTCCGCGGTTTGGTACAGCCCCCATATAGCGGTACCGCCCGATTTCACCTATTTTGACGCTTTTAGCTACATTTTCAGACCGAATTAGCTATAATTTGGCATTTAGGGTTTCCAATGACCAAGAAACTTCACCACCATAACTTATGGGCATAGGTCCGCGTTTTCTTGTAGCCCCCATAGAGCGGTCCCGCCCGATTTCCGCTATTTTGACGTTTTTAAGTACATGATCTGGTCGAATTAGCTATACTTTGGCATTTAGGGTTTTTAGTCATCAAGAAATTTCTCCACCATAAGTTATGGTTATAGGTCCACGGTTTGGTACAGCCCTCATATAGCGGCCCGGCCGAACTTAAAGCTTTTTAACTTGTTATATTTAAATATGCAAACTGCTTGTAAACATTTCCAGTTTTTCGAAACTCAACTTATTTTTGCCATTTTTTGCGGTTCTCAAGGAGAAAAAAACTTACAAACATGTTTAATTTTGGGGAAAAAATTATTTTAAAACGAAACAAGTGGTTATATTATAAGCGAGTTTCTGAACCAAAGAACTGTTATTCACGCCTTAACTTAAGTTGTATGATTTAGTAAATCTCTTTAGCTTCGTTTTCCTACTTATAACAATTCCTCTAATTTGCAAGGGTTGCCAAATATTTGAGTTATATTGGTCAAAATGAAAATATTTAATATAGATGTAGTTGTTGTTGTTTATTCGACCTTTTTGGTTTTATTAAAACAGTTGTATTTGTTGTTGAGCTTTAGGCCATATTGTGTACTTTATTTACTTTCCAATATTTCGCAATTGATTAAATTGCATCTTCAGGGGATCTACAAAACATAATGTAAAACTTAATTTAGCGTCAAATTTACTTAAAAACTGTAGACAGACTTCACCGTCATCGTCGAGTGCAAATATTAAGTGCAATATGCAATATGTTTTGTAGATCCCCTAAAGATGCAATTTAATCAATTGCGAAATATTGGAAAGTAAATAAAATACACAATATGGCCTAAAACCCAACAACAAATACAACTGTTTTAATTAATATAAATGGATAAATTTCCTTAAAGTTTTAGTTACATTCCAAGCATATGTAAGAGTCTGTAGATTTCAAAACTGTTTAGACTTTTTGCGGAAATTTACGGTTTAGCAGTTATGACCAAAAGTTTTGCCGTATTCTTATGTGCTCAATTTATATTTTTTAACATAATTGTATTATCCTTTCTTACATTTATGTTCATTATAATGTTTTTAAGCTATTAGTTATTTCTTTTATCATGGTTACTTGGAGCGGCACTGAAAACTCGAGAAAAAATTAAATTTTTGGGGGTATACACTTTAATAAAATTGTTTTTCTTGTTTGGGACACCCTAATGTTGCAACAGGCCAGAACGTGAAAATTGTCCCTGCACTGAGAACCAAAAATACGTTATTACAGGTAATTCTGCAGAAAAATGTGAGTAAATATTATAAAGTACCGAAAAATGGATGATAAGCCTATATGGATGCTGTGGTCAAAGTGGCCCGATATCACATTTCATTACAAATTGGTTTTCTGAACTCTGAGTTCATTATTAAAACCCATTGGGTTTGAAAATTTGGTTATCATCTGCCGAAATAAATCGATATATAAATCACATGGGAGTATACCAAATCATGGACCAATACTGACAATTTTTTCAACTCAGGATGATTCATTACATAGGAACAACGCGAAAACTTGCACCTAGGACTTCAACATTTTTATAACTGTGTTTTAGGCAACTATGACCCATTTGTAAAAAAATCAGTTCGATATATTATCTAGAAGTATTTTTGTCCCACCTAATCATATAAGTGCCACCACTGTGTGTCGGTGGTAAGCTATGCGGCGCCAGTTTGGTCCCCAAATTTAAGTGCAGAATACCGCCCTGAGAACTACAACAGGGTGCCTCCGCATGTCCTCAGTGGACCAGTGGAGAAGATATTGGAAATGTACCAATGCAAATATTTACATACCTGAATATGTTGTAAGGTGTATACATATAAGTACCTGTACACATTGTAGAATAACCATCAGTTGTGAATAAACCACCAGTGTGAAAAGTGTACAAAAGTGTCCGTGTGTTTTCCTTGTGCATCCCAACAGGTTATGGGCCCAGGCAGAAATAAAAGAGTGTGTGCATAAAGTGAAAAATAGAGACACTACGAGGAAATAGCCGCAAGCAGTAGTTGTGAGAAATTAAAGTGCGCAGCTGTGAAAAGCAAGGAATATGAATCCGCTCTACAACATTGCGAAATTGGATGATACCAACTACGACTCATGGAGTCTACAAGTGAGAAGTGTCCTGGTTCATCAAGACTTCTGGTCGGTGGTTAATGGTGAGATGGAGAAGCCTGTTCCAAATGAGAAGAATGCCAGCGAAGTTGCCGCATGGAAAACTATGGATGAGAAGGCTACAGCAACCATCATATTAAGTGCAACGCCGGTGCAGATTGCTCACATCAAGAACTGCACAACAGCGAAGGAGACGTGGGAAGCTCTGAGAAATGTGCACAGACCAAAGGGACCGGTAAGAAAAGTGACCCTCTTCAAGCAACTGATCCAGATGCGCATGACAGAAAATGAAGATGTACAGGAGTACATTTGCAAATTTGTGACCATTGTGGAAAAATTGGCGGAAACGGGAATAGCTCTACAGGAGGAGCTATATGTGATAATGCTGTTAGCGAGCCTGTCACCATCATATGAAAGTCTAGTTGTTGCGTTAGAAGCGAGAGACGAGCTGCCAAAATTGAGTACCATCAAGATCAAGTTGGGTGAAGAATGCGATCGTCGAAAAATCAACAACAGCGCACAAGGAGATGACGACGTTCAGATTTTTATGGCACACGCAAGAAGAAGCAACGAGGGCAGAAATAACGACGCAGGTACCAGTAAGCAGAAGAATCCTAGAAACTTCAAATGCTTCAATTGTGGGCGTTCAGGACATTACGCCGCACAATGTAGAGACCGAGGTGCAAAAGGCCAAAGCAACAGAGAATCAAGCAAGCGTGTATACAACAACAATGGCAACAGGCGCTCAGGTATCAACAAGAGAAAAGTGAAGTGTTACAATTGCGGTGGCCGAGGACATATTGCCGCACAGTGTAGAGAAAAGGGAAAGCCCAGCGAAGAAACACACACACATTCATATGCAGTGCTAGAATCGTCGAACAAGAAGAGCGTGTTGAACTCCAGCGTGTGGTGTGTCGACAGTGGAGCATCAAGTCATATGTGTTGTGACAGAAGCTTGTTTGAGGAATTTGCAGAGCACACAGAAAAGATAGATTTGGTTGGCGAAGAGAAGATCGTTGCTAGAGGCAAAGGCAGTGTGTGGCTGGCAGATTGTGACATCATGCTGAAAGATGTGCTGTACGTACCTGAGATGCAGTGTAATTTTATGTCTGTGGGCAAGATCGCAGAAAAGGCAACAGCAAAGTTTGAGAATAGAGGCGCAAGAATTTTGGAAAGAGGAATAACTGTTATGTTCGCCAGAAAACAAGGAAATTTGTTTTTGTACAGCCCGAAGAAAATCAGCAATCGGCGCGGCTATGATGCGAGTAAGGAGAGGAAATCCAATGTGAGTCAGATTGTTGAAGAACAGAAGGATGAGAGCGATTATGAGTCAGCCAACGAAAGTGAAAACGAAGAAAACATAGTTCCATACAGGCCACAGAAAATGCGAACACGAACAAGAGTGTGAAGCATTTTGATGAAAATGGTTAGTCCAGAACATGTTTGATAAACGGCGATAAAAATATAGAATTCAAATTGAGATGTAAATAGTTGATAATATGAAATTAATTAATTATGTAAATATGTATATACTAGAATGTAAGATAATTTATAGTGTGTCTATATTTAAGAAAACATTGTATGTCAATGTAAGTTGTATGTCAACTGTAAATGTAGAAAGGAAAATGTAAATATTTTCATTGAGGAGGAGTATTGGAAATGTACCAATGCAAATATTTACATACCTGAATATGTTGTAAGGTGTATACATATAAGTACCTGTACACATTGTAGAATAACCATCAGTTGTGAATAAACCACCAGTGTGAAAGTGTAAAAGTGTTCTTGTGTCCTCATCTCCAATCGTGCATCCCAACAGAAGACAAAGATTCTTCAAGTACAGCAACACAATGGGATGCTTTCATTGCAGGACTGGCTCGGGTGTTACAGCGAGAGCCATCCTAATTACGACATAGCGGATAGAACCCCCCACCTAGGTATATCAGGAGGGATCTTCATGATCTAGACAGAGAGGTTCAACGTTACAAGAGAGAACCCCTAGATTTTCAAGCCTATCAAACAGTTTTAAATAGCATTCACACGGACCCAGTCACAGATGCCATAAACAATTATCGTGTGAATGCGTTCCTTGGAGAACATCTCCCAAATATCGCAGCTGACAAGCGTCAGCTGCCACGACAAATCAGAGTAGTTTTGGCTCAACTACGCTGGGGTGGTGCAGCCGTCTGAATTCTCATAAGGCAAAGATCGATGAAACCGTGCAAAACATATGCCCAGCATATGGCACAGGTCCACATGACACACTGCGCCTTTTCACCTGCACTGCCAAAACTACTCACATAAATCCAGTAGATCTGTGGTTACATCAGATCAAAGCAGATACATTCCTAGAACTGCAGATAGAACCAGAGCCAACTTAAGCAGAGGAATGCACTTACAAACATAAAATAAAAACACTGTTACAACAACAACATCATGTCCTATCGCTGAGGTCGTAACGTTGTTGAAAGCGCATTTTGTATCCATAAACATGTGTTGTTGTGCTATAGTGTGTTGTTTGTGTTCTAAGGACTTCTCAATAGACCTAACAACTTCGTATGGGTCAGTGTCTGTCGAGCACATCCGATGGTAAGCGTTTTGATAGGAAGATGTGTTGTTTGGATTATCCATTGGGAAAGGCGTCACAACAACACCTAAAGGTGACGCATTGTATTGTAGTTGCCATGAAACAAAGCATGAGTTTGGTTGCGGATTTGTAGTTGGTCGGAGTTTAAAACATCTGGTCTCCAGCTTCATCCCAGTGAATGAAAGACTTGCTACATTACGGTTAAAAGCACAATTTTTAAGCATTAGTTTGCTGCCCCAACTAAAGACAAGGGCGAATAGACCAAAGATATATTTTACGAGCGCTTAAAGGAAACATATGACCGTTGTTCTGCCTATGACATTAAAATTATTCTAGGCGATTTTAACTCCAAAATTGGAAAGGAGAATATCTTTGGTCCAACAGTCGGAAAATTCAGTCTCCACAATGAAACATCTGATAATGGAATGAAGCTGATAAACTTCCCAGTACCAGATTACAGCATTTCGATATTCATAAGGGCACCTGGCTGTCTCCAGATCAGAAAATAAGAAATCAAATTGATCACGTTGTAATAGATGGAAGACATTCATCGAACAAGTTGAATGTACGATCGTTCCGAGGACCAAACTTAGACTCGAACCACCATCTTGTTGTAGCAAACGCGCGTACCAGATTAAACGTAGCAAATAAAGAACGAACAAACACAACACGAAAGTCGGTAGGCTTCAATCACAACAAATATCCACATCATATTCCACTCAACTGGACCAATAGCTTAATCAAAGCACTCCTCGTCCCGATAACATATCAGCATAATGGCAAAATATTGCCCACTGCATTTGTCGCTATAAGTCCACATTTTAACAGAGTCCCCATAGAGCTGAACCTCCTGAACCTCCAAGGTTTTAACCACAAGTTTTATACGGAAAATTTGTAATGAATCGCAATGTTTTGTTTGGTTGAGGGACTTTCGTAAACTATATTAACCAATTATTCCATTTTGCTTCAATACAACTCGTGATGGAGGGATGTTCAATATAGTAACATGTCTAAATTTGGCAAAGAGTTCGGCCATGTAAAATTCCCTGCTTGCGGTCTGAGGTGTTCATTGGAAATATGTTTTTTGTTTTGCCTCCATATCCATACATGATTTGGGTATATTGTGCGTACTGCCCATTTTATGTTACCGTAGTCGTCCTTTTAGTTTTATTTGATTTTGTCCTGTTTTTTAGTCGTGTGAAATTTTTGTATTGTTTCGTGATTCATTGTGTCCATGGTTTTTCATTACAATAATAGTGGTAAACTGTGATAAATATTCTCTGAACGTAATAAATCAATAAATTGGAAATCAAAGCGGAATCTGTTAACGGCCGCAATGCAATTTGAAAGTTGCCCTCTTGTGAATTGGCAGAATACAGAGGTTAATGGCGACAAAAAAAAGTAATAATAATAATAAAATAACAAGAATAATATTATTGTACTTATTTTATGATTTTTGATTGTTTATTATGTCTCGTCATACAAAATAAAAACAACAAAATAAAATATATTGCTAGCAAACTCTTGATAAATGTTGGGTTGATTAAATAATGTTGCACATTAAGTTCTGAGTAATTTCATTGCCAACTTTATATTGTTTATTCGGAAAATGTGATTGAGGGCATAACGTGGAATATCATAAACATAATAGAACAGTTTGGTATTATTTTAAAAAATCGAACGCCATAAGTAAAGGGTTAGTAACGCATCCCTATAAAAACATCCTACTATGAAAAAGAACAAAGAAAACAAGTAAAAAAGCGTTAAGTAGAGATATTTTGTGACCACGGAAACCCAAATGCCTATATAATTTGCGTGGGAGGTACCCGAAGGAGTGAACCGATATGGCCCATCTTCGAACTTATACTAAGTTTGGACAAAATATTACGAAGGTCATATTTTGGACCGAATCGGCAGATCCGTTCGAGAGTTATCTAACGGTCCAACCACCACACACGGTGTCATAGGCAGTGTTGACGATTTTTTTGGCTCAATATTGAAAAATGTCGATTTGACGATTTTATAGTCCCAAATGACGATTTTTCACGTAAGCCAAAAATGCATGAAATAAAAGACGATAACTATATTTTGACCAAAATTTCACGAAAGACTTTAAGGAAAACAATGATCCAAACTCGATTTTATGAGCTTTTCTAATGTTTTATGGCAATTTCCAGATGGACTGGCTATATTTACATATCTGGAATAAAGGTAATTTCATGGTTTTTTTCTCACCTTGGAATTACATCACCTGAAAATTTTCGTTAAGGATTGTTAATGGATGAAAATGTTCCTTGAAAAGTTTGCGAGATAAAATAGGAATTATGTCTATCTCGCTGTGAAAAAATTTATGAGTCCAGCTTTCTTAACGTCCCTGTTTAAGTGGTCAGTCAGTTTTGAATGACAAATGTTACCGATTTCCGACTGCTTAACAACCAAAACGTGCGTGTACCCACAAACATGGATGGTCACATTGTCAAGCAAGCGATATTTGATCTAAGCTGTCATTCAAAACCGGCAATTTATACCCAGCTTTACCTTGGTGCATTACTGCAAACTCGATAACCATAGGGAAAAAAACAATAATATTGTAAAAGTTGGTTTTATAGCGGTATTTAAGTGATTGGGTTAGATTTATTGCTGTGGGTTGTATATCTTATGTTGTCAGTCTCATTGACAAAATTATCAAAAACCCATTAAACGGTAACCAAACCTTGGTTTGGACCATTTCTGATCAAAAACTGTCGGTAACGCTGGTCATAGGGCTTTTTCTCAGGAAGTATGAACTTGCACCTAAGGAAACTCGTAGCGTCGTATGGAGGGCATTGAAAATAGTTGCTACAACAAAAAACAAAGCGATTAGAGAGCAGGTCCTAAATTGACTTTGCCGAAATTTTGTGTGGGAGGTACCCGAAGGATTTGAACCGAATGAGTCCATATTGGAACCTCATCTAAGTGTGTTAGAAATTTCACGATGTTCAAAGTTTGAACCAAATCAGTTATTCCCTTCAAAAGTGATCGTTCCCACAAGTTTTCCGAACATTTTCGAACTTTTGTGGGGGAGGTACCGGAAGGAATGGACCGATATAACCCATCTTCGAACTTAAACTAAGTTTGGACAAAATATTAGAAAAGCCAAATTATGGACCGAATCGTATGATCCGTTCGTACGCTCGTTATCGTACGCTCCAGCCAGACAGACAGATGGAAGGACTTGGCTAAATCAACTCCAAATTGTCAGAAATGGATTTCGTCCAAACATAGTTGGTGCCAACACATCAAATTTCATTGAAATTTTACATAGGTACGTGGCGTGTTTGTTGCATAAAAAAATGAAACCGGCCGAAATTATATATGGGAGCTATATCCAAATCTGAACCGATTTTCAGCAAAAGCAATAGCGATCTTTTTATGACTAACAAAATGATATTCAGCTGAGTCGGACAATAAATGCGAATGGACGGACATGCATAAATCGACTCAGAAAGTGGTTCTATATATATGTCTGGAAGGAACTGTGGGTCTATCTTGTTTACTTTCGTGTGATACATACAAATGCACAAGGACATAATACCTCTTACATAATAAGTAGGAACGGCGCTAAGTTCGGCCAGGCCGAGCTTTTTATATCCTCCACCACGAGTTGTATTGAAGTAAAATGGAACAATTAGTTTCCTTTCGTTTATGTGGAAGACTAAATACCAAATTTCAGCAAGTTCGGTAAAACAATGTGGCCGTTCCATGGGGGCTATATCAAAACGTCGATCTATACCTACAATTTTCTGGAGGAAAGTTTTTAGACTCAAAGAAAACTAAATACAAAATTACCGATATTTCGGTAAAACCTTCAAAATACTGAACATCAAGAGGAATATAGGGGGATATAGGAACACGTGGATCTATACTGATAATTCTATTCTGGAATATTTTATAACCCAATGGAAGACTGAATAACAAATGTCAGTCTTGACGTCACAACCCCGTTTTATGGGGGATATATCGAAACTAAATACCAAATTTCAGCCATTTCGGTGAATTGCTGGCCACAACCTTAAAAATACCGAAAATCGGGAGGTACCGTTTTATGGGGGCTATATGAAGGAGTGGGCCTATGGAAAAATTTCATATAGAACGTTTAGTACCCCAAATGAAGACCAAATATCTAATTTCAGCCATTTATGTGGAATATGAGGCCACAATCTGCAAAATACCGAAAATCGGGAGGTACCGTTCTATAAAGGCATGGACCTATACCGACAAATTTCTCATGGAAAGTTTAATACACCAAATGAAGACCAAATACCAAATTTCAGCCATTTCGGTGGAATATTGAGGTCACAAACTTCAGAATACCGGAAATAGGGAGGTACCGTTCTATAGGGGCTATACTAAGGCGTGGACCTATACCGACTAATATCTGCGGGAGAGTTTTATGCCCCAACGAAGACTAAGTATCAAATTACAGCCATATAGTGATAATGAGGCTAAAACCTTCGAAATACTGAAAATCGGGTGGTACCGTTCTATGGGGGCTATATCAAAACGTGAACCAATATAGCCCATTTGCAATACCAATTATTCTAGGAGTAATATAAACTTCTATACCAACTTACGAAGCTCTACCTTAAAAATTGCGAGCTATATCTTGATTTCATCAGACGGACGGACAGACGTACATAGCTATATCGACTTAGAATTTTACCCTGATCAAGAATATATGGGCAATATTATTGAAAATTTCACATCGTTGAAGCCAAGGTTTACCCCTTTATAACTCGCGAATAGTGGTTGTATATTGTACAATTTAAATGCTTTTGGATAAAATGAAATGTTTTTAGACTTGGCACAAAAGATTGGCCTTCAAAGTTGATTTGCGTGGAAGCTGTGGCTATATTTATGTTAAATTAGTAAGGAAAGGATCATAGTCGGGCGGGGCCGACTATATGATACCCTACACCACTGTGAATATGTAAAATATAGGAGATATGTATCAATTTGAACTGATTTATATACATATATATACACATCCCAAATTTCATCAAAATTAGACAGAGCGCGCGAAAATATACATAGGAGCTATATCCAAATCTGAACCGATTTCGATATAAGTTGTTACACTTATTTCTAGACTAAATTCAGTCACACATTCCAAATTTCATCAAAATTGCACGTAAATAGCGTGTTTTCAGCAAATACGTCAAATCGGCCGAAAATATATTTGGGAGCTATATCCAAATATGAACCGATTTCGATGTAGTTTGGGACATTTATTTTGAGACAGAATTCAGTTACACATTCAAAATTTCATCAAAATCGGACGTATATAGCGTGTTTGGTGCACCAAATACGCCAAATCGGCGGAAAAATATATGGGAGCTATATCCAAATCTGAACCGATTTCGATATAATTTGGTACATTTATTTATAGACCTAATAAATTTAAATGTCAAATTATAGCTACATCGGTCTGAAAATGTAGCTACAAACGTCAAAACACCGCAAATCGGGGGTACCGTTATATGGGGGCTATACCAAAACGTGGACCTATGTCCACAAGTTTGGTTATATAAGTTTATTGACACTTAAGAACCCTAAGTGTCAAAATATAGCTAAATCGGTCTGAAAATGTAGCTAAAACTGTCAAAATACCGTAAATCGGGGGGTACCGTTATATGGGGGCTATACCGAAACGTGGACCTATGTCCACAACTTTTGTTATATAAGTTTATTGACATTTAAGAACCCTAAATGTCAAATTATAGCTACATCGGTCTGAAAATGTAGCTAAAAACGTCAAAATACCGCAAATCGGAGGGTACCGTTATATGGGGGCTATACCAAAACGTGGACCTATGTCCACAACTTTTGTTATATAAGTTTATTGACACTTAAGAACCCTAAATGTCAAATTATAGCTATATCGGTCTGAAAATGTAGCTAAAAACATCAAAACACCGTAAATCGGGGGGCACCGTTATATGGGGGCTATACCAAAACGGGGACCTATGTCCACAACTTTTGTTATATAAGTTTATTGACACTTAAGAACCCTAAATGTTAAATTGTAGCTAAATCGGTCTGAAAATGTAGCTAAAAACGTCAAAATACCGCAAATCGGGGGGTACCGTTATATGGGGGCTATACCAAAACGTGGACCTATGTCCACAAGTTTTGTTATATATGTTTATTGACACTTAAGAACCCTAAATGTCAAATTATAGCCAAATCGGTCTGAAAATGTAGCTGAAAACGTCAAAATACCGTAAATCGGGGGGTACCGTTATATGGGGGCTATACCAAAACGTGGACCGATATATCCCATCTTCGAACTTGATCTTCCGACGGCTAAAAAAATGGTATTCCCCAATTTTCAGCGAAATCGGTCAACAAATGCGACCTGTATGTTGCGAACGGACGGACGGACGGACGGACGGACATGCATAAATCGACTCAGAAAGTGATTCTATGTATATCCCTAGAAGAAACTATGGGTCTATCTCGCTTCCTTTTGTATGTTACATACAAATGCACTAACACATAATACCCCTTACCACATAGTGGTGTAGGGTATAAAAATGGGTAAAAATGGATTGAAGCCAACGTGACTTTTTTTGTTTTCTCTCGATTTGTGATTAAACCACATTTTTCCCGATTTTCCTGTCAAAGAGAAAGTAGAAGCCAACTAAATAAGGATCATCCCACCAATGTATAACTTTTCAAAATTTGATCTGCGTCTACCATTAAATGATGCTGACATTTTGAAGCCAGATTTTAAGTGTTGTTTGGAATTTTCTTATAATTTCGTTCCGCAAACAGGTTTTTCAAAAAATCATATATAGGAATGAAGATCTCACGATTCTGATTTATTTGATATATGTGTCGTGTATGTAGCCTACACAGCTTCAGAGAAATCTGTATCCAAATACGAAAATTTTGTGCGAACAAATTTCAAAAAATCATATATTTCGGGTCTAATTTGTACAATTGGCATTCGACTTACTCGTGCATGATTGCAAATTTTGGATTTTTACGTTGCGGATCTAATAAATCATTACTCGTTAAAATCCATCTACTAAAACGCGAGATACGAGAAATTCCAAGGTAGGAAAATCACCTAATATTGTTTTTGAAAATATCGCGCATTTTATCGCGTATTCTGTCGGCCGATTGCACTGCTATGAAAAAACTAGTGTAGCATCTTCCTTTTTGCGGAAACAGAGATTTAAACACTTCACTGATATGGGAACTACATTCATTATACCCTCAGCCTTTAGGCTAAAGAGGGTATTTACACTTTGATACGACCAAAAATGTGCCTCATCGAAATAATGGTTTTAGACCCCAAGTATGTTTGTACGATATCCGTTTCAGACAATTTTGAGTAGATCTAGCAATGTCCGTCCGTCTGTCTGTCTGTCTGTCTGTCCGTCTGTCTGTCTGGCTGGCTGGTGCGCACGATAACTCTCGAACGGATCAATCGATTCGGTTCAAATTTTGGGTATCGAAATATTTTTTCCAGATTCGATTTAAGTTCGAAGATGGGCCATATAGGTCCACTCCTTCAGGTACCTCCCCCACAAATGTTCAAAAATTGTCGCAAAACTTGTGCGCACGATAACTCTTGTAGGGAATAACCGATTTGGTCCATACTTTGCACATCGTGTAATTTCTACCAAACTTAGATAAGGTTCCAATATGGACTCAATCGGTCCACTGCTTCGGGTACCTCCCACACAAAATTTCGGAAAATTTCAGGTTAGGACCTGGACTCGAATCGCTTTGATTTTTGTTTACGCAAGTTGTATTCACTGTCCTCTATACGACACTGTAAGTTTTATTAGGGGCAAGTCCATACTTCCTGAGAAAATAGCCTGAAAGTTACAAAAACTCTATGACACCGTGTGTAGTGGTTGGAGCGCAAGAAAACTCTCGAACGGATCTGCCGATTCGGTCCAAAATTTGGCTTTCATAATATTTTGTCCAAACTTAGTTCAAGTTCAAAGATGGATTATATCGGTCCACTCCTTCCGGTACCTCCCCCACAAAAGTTCGAAAATGTTCGTACGATAACTCTTGAAGGGAGTAACCGATTTGGTCCATACTTTGCACATTATGAAATTTCTACCAGACTTAGATGAGGTTCCAATATGGACTCAATCCGTAAACTCCGTCGAGTACCTCCCACACAAAATTTCGGAAAAGTTCAGTTTAGCACCTGCTCTCGAATCGCCTTGGTTTTTGCTGTAACATCTTGTATTCACTGTCCCCTATACGAAGGTGCAAGTTTCCTCAGGAGCAAGTCCATACTTCCTGCAAAAATAGCCTGAAAGTTGAAAAACATAGGGTTTGTTTATGGGTGGAAGCGCAAGATAATTCTCGAACGGATATGCCGATTCCGGCCAAAATTTGCCCTTCGTAATATTGTTTCCAAATGTAGTTTAAGTTCGTAGATAAGCCATATCGGTCCCCACAAACGTTCAAAAATATTCGGAAAAAATGTGCGCACGATAACTCTTGATGGGAGTGACCGATTTGGGCCATACTTTACACATTCTCATAATATCTACCAGAAATAGATCAGGTTCGAATATGGACTATATTTGTCCACTCAATCCCGTACCTCCCACAGACAATTTTGGATAAGTTCACTTTAAGACCTGATATTGAATCACTTTCATTTTTTTAAAGCAACTTACATTCGCTGCCTCAATTACGATGGTAAAAGTTGTTTCAGGGGCAAGTCCATACTTCTTGAGAAAACAGCCCGAAGGGCGTAAAAACCCCCTATGGCACCCCCATAGTCTATGTCGGTCCATTCCTTTAAGTACCTTTTCCGCAAAATTTTTGAACTAATCAATATTTTTGTCGGTTCATGCGATCAAAATTTTGAAACCCCCGAAATACATAAGTCTTTTGAGAAAAAAGTGTTTCAATTTGCACAGGCTGAGGGTATATCTCTGTTGGCAAAGCCGACTGATACTTTTTTACTTGTTTTATCCCAAAAATAGTGTGTGATGCTTCATCCACGGTTCTTGACTGACTGCCTTGAAATAGGTATATATCGATGCAGATTTTCATGGTGACACTAAAACCGGATGCGGAACGAAATTGTATGAACTTTGCGCAAATTAGCGATATTTCATAGGTTTATTAATGCTAAGATGCAGCAGATGCTACATCTTAGCGTCCAAATTATATTTCGAAAAATATATACAAATTAAAAGATATGGTCTTGCTGTACATGAAAATCACATGCGGACAAAACGATTTTGATAATTACGCGATTTACACATATTTTAATAATGCATATAAGTTAAAGCGGTTTATTTAAGCTCTATTTCCGTTTAAGAAGTCTAATGATTCATTTCAACAACCCGATAACTTTCCTTCTATGTGAATGTAGATAAAGCAAAATCCGCCAATTTTCTTGGGAGTTTCAAGAAAAATAAAAGAAGTACTCCTATAGAATTTTTCCAATATTTTCAACTCTAGAATGCATGTGAAAACTATTATTCCAAACCAAAATTTGTTTTTTTTGTATCACAAATATGTGCTTATTTTTGATATAATATCCTAACTACTATCCCGATGATAATAAGATTGGTCTCATTTGATTCCCCGTGAAGTCTTTATTTAAAACTGTTACTTTTTTGTAATTTTTGACGGGTAAATGGACCTATATTTTCAAAAAATTCGGATTACATTTAAAATTTTGTCAATTTTTTTGTAAATTCCGCGAATGCTGGGTAACATTTTACAAATATTATGCAATCTACTTAATGACGTCACTTCGTGATAACTTTTTAGTGACAATTGTGCTCAATAAAATAATTAGCGTTTTTATAATAATTTCTTCTTAAAAGCAGAAGTAAAACCGCGATAACATTTGTCCACAACAACCAAAAATTTGCTCGAGAGCGGATTTGTACTGGGGAATTTTTTCTTAACCTATGTACCAAAAATCTTTAATGTAGCGCGAAAAGAAAAAAATCAATTTTTTGGAAATGGAATATGAAATAATTGGCAACATTTCCCATATATACTTTATGGGGTCCCCATGAATATTTCGATGTGTTACCAATGGAATGACAAATGTATTTATACCCTCCATATTATGGTGGAGGGTATAAAAAAGGTCACGCACTAACCATTTTGAAAAAAAGTTAAAAAATATAATGAAAAAATCCCAAAAGATTATTTCCTGTTGAGCAAATGAATGGCCTTTGCTATTGACTATAATAACTTTTATTATATTTAAATATTGAAAAATGTCACGCACAGACCACTTTTAATCGTTATGTTATATGAAGTAGAATTATATAGGATATAAAATTATAATGATAAGATGATAAATTTAGTGAGAAACAACAGGTTATGGCTCCAAAGCTCATTTTCTTAAACTCTTAAAATGACTTTGTGCGTGAGCATTTTTTATCGCATCAACTTATTCTTTCTAATCTTCGGTAAAAACTCAACAAAATATTATACAGGGATACGAGGTATTAAAAAGGTCATAACCCTAGTGGACATATATTGGTGATTTTTTGTATAGACGGTTTCGGCTTACTACGAACTCAAAATACCAACATTTGGGAAATTAGTTAGAAGATATGAGTAAAAGGTAAAAAATACTCAAAATTTTTATATCAAATTTTAAAGCGTTATCTTTAATCTTGTGAATTATAGCGTTAAATACTGGGGACCCACTGCTTTTGGTTAAGTTTATATAAAAGGGACTCCAAAAAACGTTTGGCCTGAGAACCCGAAACCCTTTTCCGATGTTGATCTACTAACCGAATACAATCACCTCCAATTGGAACCACCCCAAAGATTGGCTGTTGCACAGTGTAATTTGCATTTTCGTTGATGGCAAAAAATATTTTGTTTGTTTCCAGCGTACATTTTTAGGCAGTAGGGAAGTATGTGTCATAAACAGTGGGCCTTATTATTACATTGACAGATCCAATCAACACAGTTAACACACAAAAAACCATATCTTTCATATATGTATTTCCAGACCAATACATGGGTGTGGTATTTAAAACTTTCGGGCAGGAGATGTACAAAGGAGTGGTCGTCCTCAGAAAGTTTGGACTCCCCCGTGATTAGATCGACCCCAATTGTCTAAAACGTATTCTTACAATTACACTATGCAACACTGAAAATGCAAACAACTCCTACTATGGATTTTGTGAAAGTACATATTTAGACTACAAAAACCCTAGTTGGGTTGTGTCCTGTCAGATCCAGTTCGGATTTTATGGCCGCATCTAAACCGGGCTAAATATACACTTTTTTGCATTATCAGGCCTTTATCTCAGAAACGAATAGGAATTTGGCCTTGCTCTCTTTAGCAATATTGTAGCCCTAAACTAGTAGAACTTATCTTTTGAAGAAACCACATAAGAAAAACTCCATCTAGGGCATCGAAATCTATAAAATATAGAACATTTTACATAATTGCTGAAATTCTGGTCAGTATCGCCTAAACTATTGGGAGTTGGACCAAGTAACCTTTTGCAAAAATCTTCCAAATAAAGTTCTCAACAATTCTTTAGAACATTCTGAAACTCTAAAATGCTTACTTCATGTTGTTTCAGCGGTATTTTGCATCATATCTTTTACAACACGTATTTCAAACACAGTTCACACCAACAGTTTATTCTCGCATTTCGGATTTCACTACACTATTGACATTTTTATTAAATCGTCGTTGAAAAATGTACTGAAAACAACGGGATGGAGGCATTTTACAACAATCACATGTTCTCAAGAGTTGTGTATTACATTTCAGGGAATATTTCCGGAAGAAAATATTCAGGAAAAATTAACGGTTTTGGAGATATGGTGCGAAATGTATATAAATTGTGGTATTTTTGCATATATTTTGAAATTTGAGGCAATAAATGTAGTTTTTCGAGTTCATTATTTCTCCTAATATTATATTCTTGTCCTTATCTACAAATTTGCTTCAGAGGTCAAAAGAAGATTCGCATTGGTTTCAGAGATATAGCCCCGAATTTCTTTAAAAACTCAATATTTAACCATGTTTAGATGGGGCCATAAAATCCGAGCTGGATCTGACACAACAAAACCCAACTAGGGGTTTTCTCGTTTGGGTCTGTACTTTCAAAAAATCCGCACTTCGAATTGTTTGCACAATATCACCTTAAAAATGTTGCACAGTGTTATTTGAATAAGTCTATGTATTTCTGATCGTGACTAATTTTGTAAATTAGCGATATTAAATTGGCCAATGTCACTATTTTGAACACAGATATCAATATTATACATTTCATGAAATAGAATGTTTACCTCTTTGAATAAATGCATTAAGGTGTGAATGTAACTATGTTTATATGTGTTATGCGTTAGTGTTCATTATGAACGAATTCGTATTCAAGCTCGGATAAATTCTTATATGCAAGTTTTGCTATTTGTCTTTCTAATGTTAAAAGGTTATCACTACGAATTGAAATACACACACAAATGACATACATACTTCATATATGTGAAAACATTCCATGACGTAAATAAACATTTATCTTCATATACTAAATACATACGTATAAAATTGTACATACGAGTATGTATGTAAATTTGCAATCGCATTTGCTGTGGTGCTTGGAGCCAGAATTTAAAATATGTACCCATGCACATACATACATTTATACATACATACCTGTACCGCCACATGGTCACCGTCACCTCACTGTTATTCACGCAGGATTTTGAAGTATTTGTCACCTGCAATTCGTGCAATGCATGTGTGTGTCTGTGATGGAATGTTAAATATTTTATAAGGCAACCCAAAAAGAAACATAAATCATGACTGTTTAGACGTCATGGCGAGAGGAATTTTATGGATTGCACAAATTATACAAAGCTTTTCAATTTTACGATAGAATCTTGCGGAAATTGTGCGGTTACTTGATTTAAAGTGACAAAACCAAAGCCTCGAAGTTTTGTATGAAATTATTTAAACCCTGTATGTGGTAGAGATATATTGTGGTCAGTAACATTTTAATTGCAAATATGCATATTAGAGTGGTTTTAAAAAAAATCGATGTCGGATTTTTTTATGCGGCACCCACCTAAAATGTTTAGTTTTGTTAAAAATTAAGATTGCCAAAGTTTGAGCCCAATCGGAATATGTGAATACGTGCCACTGGGGCCTCAAAGTTGTCATGGGCCCTTTATATTACTTACTTACTTAGTTGGCCCATTACAGAACATTTGTTCCATAGACCGAACTAAGAGGAGATCTCCATTCCTCTCTGTTTCTCGCTTCACTTTTTGGAATACCGCGCCTTTCCATTTCTTCATCCACTTGTTTGCTCCATCGAAGCTTAGGCCTGCCGATTCTGCGTGCACCGCCATGTGGCATGTATTCATACGCCTTTTTAGCGGGTTCATCGTCGCTCATTCTCATGATATGGACTAGCCAACGCAATCGTTGCATCTCGATACGTTTAACTATATTCATGTCTTTGTATAGCTTATATAGCTCGTAGTTCATACGACGTCGATATTCACCGTCAACGCAAATCGGCCCGTAGATCTTTCGTAGAATTTTCCTCTCAAACACACCAAGCACTGCCTTATCTGCTTGCGCAAGTACCCATGCTTCGGATCCATACATTAGCACGGGTAGTATCAGCGTTTTGTATAGTGTTATTTTTGTTTGACGAGATGTGGCTTTGTTTTTAAATTGCTTACTTAGACCATAGTAGCATCTGTTGGCCAATACAATTCTTCTTCTTATTTCACAACTGATGTTGTTTGTTGTGTTTATGGCAGTGCCGAGGTAGACGAAATCTTTAACTACCTCAAAATTGTAGGTACCAACTTCCACAGTTGGTCCGAGCTCTATGGACGCTTTGCGCGTCGACACCATCAATTTGGTCTTTTCGCCGTTTACCGCCAGACCCACTTTCGCAGATTCTGCTTCGACCTTCCTAAAGGTTTCAGTTACTTCCTTTACTGATCGTCCCATGATGTCTATGTCACCAGCATAGGCAAGTAACATGTGGCTATTGGTGTAAATTGTGCCATTTCTTTTGACATTTGCATCTCGTATTACCTTTTCCAGTAAAATGTTGAAAAGGTCACACGAAAGGCTGTCTCCTTGTCTGAAACCTCTTTTGGTACAAAATTCTTCGGAGAGGTTCTTTCCAATTTTAACTGATGACCTAGTATCAGTTAAAGTCATTTTACAAAGCCGGATGAGCTTTGCGGAGATACCAAATTCAGACATTGCGTGGAATACCTTTGATCGGAGGGGACTGTCGAATGCTGCTTTATAATCGACAAAAAGGTGAAATATGTCGATCTGCATCTCTTGGGTCTTCTCTAGGATTTGCCGCAGGGTAAATATATGGTCAATGGTGGACTTGCCAGGTCTAAAGCCACATTGGTATGGTCCAATTATTTCGTTGACCATTGGCTTTAGTCGTTCGCACAATATCCCTGACACTATCTTATAGGCAATAGGGAGAAGACTTATGCCCCTATAGTTTGAGCATACAGTCTTATCTCCTTTCTTGTGAACGGGACATAGGATACTCAGGTTCCAATCGTCGGGTACGCGTTCTTCCTGCCAGATGGTGCTAACTAGCTGATGCATACACCTTATCAGCGCGTCACCTCCGGCTTTAAACAGCTCGGCTGGTATGCCATCGGCTCCTGCTGCTTTATTATTCTTCAGCCGATTTATTGCTGTTTTTACCTCACCTTGGCCGGGCGGTATACATTCTATACCATCTTCTGGGATTGGATCTGTGGTATCCCCTTTATATAGCAAATATTAAAATCTGACCCGATTTTCAAAATATTTTGTAGGATTACTTGTTTAGCCACTACAAAGAACTGGTAAACTGTTTTAATCGATTGGACAATAAATGTGGTCTGTAGAGCGATTTCTTTAAAATGTGTATGGGGCCAAAGGCGAATTTGTATGAAACCAAGGTGAGTTTTCACAAAATCACTCTACAAACCACATTTATTGTCCAATAGATGAAAACAGTTTACCAGTTCTTTGTAGTGGCTAAACAAGTAATCCTACAAAACATTTTGAAAATCGGGTCAGATTTTCAAAAAAAAATTTAAAGTCGGGTCAGATTTTAATATTAGCTATATAAAGAGCCCATGACACGTGTTAACATATTCCAATTGAGCTCAAACTTGGCAATCTTAATTTTTAACAAAACTAAACGTTTTAGGAGGTTGCCGCATAAAAAAATCCGACATCGATTTTTTCCCTTTGAGTTAAAACCAGTCTAATGTCCACACTTTTTGATGAAAATGTTTGGTGACCACTGGGAATCAATAATGCAAAATTAGAGCTAAGTTAGACCGAAAATATAGATAAATATGGCCGAAAATGTCGATAAAAGTTGAAAATACCTGAATACGACGGACCTGTGTCCACAATTTGTGGCGGAGATATTTCTTGATCCCTAGAAAATCTAAGTGCCAAATTAAAGCCAATTCAGTCAGAAAATGTTAGCTACATTTACCACGTTTTTGTATAGCCCCCATATAATGGTACCACCCGACCGATTTCAGTTATTTTGAAGTTTTTAGCTATATTTACATACCGTATTAAATAAATTTGGCAATTAGGGTTCACAGTGGTCAAGAAACTTCTTCACCAAAAATTATGAACATGTCGCTCACTTACTCAAAGAGTAACACTTCCCAACTTAAAAAGATTATTACACAAAAAATAAAATAACTACTTGGACCATAACAGCTAGCCAGATGTCAGTGCTAAATTGCTGTGCAAGACCAAGCATGATTTGAACTCTTTTAGTGATTGATAAGCTCAAAAAAGTAAATGCAACTCGTTAAGTTTAAGAGAAATTAGCATGAAAATTTGACACAAGATTAAATGGAAGTCGTAGGAAAAATAGGAACTGCTAACTCAAAAAACACCTTTTTTTGTTTTTGTCACTCTATGAGTAAATGTAATATGTAATGTAATATGTATATAAATGTAATAATGTATATGTAATTTCAGAATATTTAATGGTGGAGGGTATAAAAGGTTCGAACTTAATGTCCCTTTCTATAGAAGTTATTAATTTTAATCAAATTTGTCAATTGGATATGCATAATTCGACGCAGGAACTATTGGTCTATTCTGTTTCCTTATGCATGTTACATATTTCTTTATTTACACAAGAGAAAGGGAACTGATGAAGATGAGTGACTTCATCCAAAAATGTATTCTTCTTTGTCTCCGCCCATAGTGATCCATTTCATTACCCACTGTAAAAAATGTTTTTGTTCTTCAGATATTTGAAACAACAGAAATGGTCTTTATCCGAAAAACAACAAAAAATGTTAGTAAATCATTCGAAATTAATGCAATGCTTTTAACATAATCAACATCATCTTTATGATGTCATCTTATCCCTAAAATAATGTTCATTTATTGGCACTGCTTAGTAATATTATTTTATATACATGACTATTTATATATGTATGTATACATGTTCATAAGTATGGTTAAAGGTGTTCATACTTGAGGAACTTTAGTCATAAGACACTCATTATTGTATTATCATGTCATCAACATTCATCTTGAAGTGTAACATTTCGTTACTATTATTAGATGCTATTTATGTTAAGTGTTTGATGTGTGACATAAAATTTAAAAGCCTACTAAAATACATATCGTCGGTGTCATACTTAAGTGTTCCAGACTCCATTTTCCCGTTTTGAGATAATCGCATTTTAATGTTTGCGTCACATCTACTTGGAGCAGACTGAAGAAAATATTTACATTTTTGACTAAACCTAGTTTATAATATATAGAACATCTTTGCCAAACAAAAGGAATATCTGTTGGAATAAAATAGTTACAGATATTTTTTTAAAAATAAAATTCTTGTCGAATTGTTCCATATCCACACTTATGACACAAATGCAAAATTTTGTAAATCACATGGAACAAAGGGACAAAAAATTCCCATTTTTGTCTCAATAAATTTAATTCTTCTAAATGGAAAATTAAAGTTCTGATTTTTGGAATGTGTTTTTAAATTTGTAAGTTATTAAAATATTATTTTCATAACTGAAAAGAACATAAGATTTTGGGCCGAAACTTGGAAAAAAACTAGAGCTGATAGGAAAGAACCGACAAAAAAATGCAGAAAGAGCATACGCGAAAACCCTAGAAACCACCTAAATCTCAAAAAGTCAAAAATGGCGTATGGAACATTTAAGCATGACACCGACGATATGTCGAGAACATATTAATGTCTGTTTACATTAATGGTTTTGTGTCTGAAATTGTCGATAAATTGCACAAGATAAAATCACAAGCATTTTGGAATGTTCCAGAATCTGCCACTATCCGAGAGGCTGGAGGGTATTATAAGTAGAGATGGACAGTGGGTAAATACCCAATGGGTAAATACCCGGTAAAATGGGTAAATTGGGTAAATACCGGGTAAATACCCATTTGTGGGTATTTATTTGGGTATTTACTATATTGAATCGCTAATACAACATCTTAGACCCTATTTCTGTGTTTAGGTTATGAAATCGATTCAAAATGGATAGTTTTACAATACTTTAAACAAGTGGGTAAATACTTGGGTAAATACCCGAGTATTTACCCAAGTGTTGGGTAAAAACTCATTAACTGCGAAACCACTTGACGTAGGCTGATAAAATTTGGCTCAAATCTTACTTATATCAAGAGAATAGCTAGCATTGAAAATGGGGTCTCTGGGTACATGTTTTGATATAGCCCCCATATATCCGTACCTCCCGATTTAATGTATTTTTACCTATTAGCCTCATTGCACAATCATATTGGCTGAAATTTGGCATAGTGAGTTCTCAATATATAGAAAATATCCTTGCAAAAATTTGTCAACATGGGTCCACGTTTTCTAATAGCCTCCATATAGGGGTACCCCGATTTCGAGTATTTACCCAAGTGTTGGGTATAAACTCATTAACTGCCGAACTACTTGACGTAGGCTGACAAAATTTGGCTCAAATCTTACTTATATCAAGAGAATATCTAGCATTGAAGATGGGGTCTCTGGGTCCATGTTTTGATATAGCCCCCATATATCCGTACCTCCCGATTTAATGTATTTTTACCTATTAGCCTCATTGCACAATCATATTGGCTGAAAATTGGCATAGTGAGTTCTCAATATGTAGAAAATACCCTTGCAAAAACTTGTCAACATAGGTCCACGTTTTCTAATAGCCCTCATATAAGGGTACCCCGATTTCGAGTATTTACCCAAATTTTGGGTAAAAACTCTTTAACTGCCGAACCACTTGACGTAGGCTGACAAAACTTGGCATAAATCTTACTTATATCAAAAGAACTTTTGGTACTGAACATTGGGTTTCTGGGTCCATGTTTTGAAATAGCCCCCATATGGCCGTACCTCCGGATTTAAGGTATTTTTCATCTATTAGCCACATTTTACAACCAAATTGTGTAATTTGGCACAGTGAGTCCTCAAGGAGTATAATATATCCTTGCACATATTTGTTAACGTAGGTCCACGTTTTCCTGTAGCCCCCATATAAGGGTACTCCGATTTCGAGTATTTACCCAAAAGTGGGTAAAAACTCATTAACTGTCGAACCCCTTGACGTTGGCTGACAAAATTTGGCTCAAAACTTTCTTATATCAATAGTACTAAAGGTATTGCAAATGGAGTCCCTGGGTCCATGTTTTGATATAGCCCCCATAAAGCTGTACCTCCCGATTTAAGGTTTTTTTCATCTATTAGCCACATTTTACAACCAAATTGGCTGTAATTTGGCACAGTGAGTCCTCAAGGAGTATAATATATCCTTGCACATATTTGTCAACGTAGGTCTACGTTTTCCTGTAGCCCCCATATAAGGGTACCCCGATTTCAAGTATTTACCCAAAAGTGGGTAAAAACTCATTACTGTCGAACCACTTGACGTTGGCTGACAAAATTTGGCTCAAAACTTGTTTATATCAATAGTAATAAAGGTATTGAAAATGGAGTTCCTGGGTCCATGTTTTGATATAGCCCCCATGTAGCCGTACCTCCCGATTTATTTTTAACTATTAACCACATTTTACAATCATACTGACTGTAATTAGGTACAGTGAGTTCCCAATATGTATAAAATATCCTTGCAAAAACGTTTTCTAGTAGCCCCAATATGGGTTTCTGAAATCGGGAGGCTATATCAAAAAGTGGACCCAGGGACTCCATTTTCAATACCCTTATATGGTGCCTGCAAGAAAGCGTGGACCTACGTTGACAAATATGTGCAAGGATATATTATACTCCTTGAGGACTCACTGTGCCAAATTACAGCCAAGTTGGTTGTAAAATTTGGCTAATAGATGAAAAATACCCTAAATCGGGAGGTACGGCTATATGGGGGTTATACCAAAACATGGACCCAGGTACTCCATTATCAATACCTTTAATACTATTGATATAAGAAAGTTGTTAGCCAAATTTTGTGAGCCTACGCCAATGGTTCGGCAGATAAAGAGTTTTTACCCAATATTTGGGTAAATACTTGAAATCAGGGTACCTTTATATGGGGGCTACAAGAAAACGTGGAGCTATGTTGACAGATTCTTGCAAGGATATTTTCTACATATTGAGAACTCACTGTGCCAAATTTCAGCCAATATGATTGTACAATGAGGCTAATAAGTAAAAAGTACCTTAAATCGGTAGGTACGGATATATGGGGGCTATATCAAAACATGGACCCAGAGATCCCATGTTCAGTACCAGAAGTTCTTTTGACATAAGAAAGATATGAGCCAAATTTTGTCAGCCTACGTCAAATGGTTCGGCAGTTAAAGAGTTGTTGCCCATCATTTGGGTAAATACCCAAAATCGGGGTACCCTTATATGGGGGCTATTAGAAAACGTGGACCTATGTTGACAAATTTTTGCAAGGATATTTTCTACATATTTAGAACTCACTGTGCAAATTTCAGCCACTATGATTGTACAATGAGGCAAATAGACAAAAAATACCTTAAATCGAGAGGTACGGTTATATGGGGGCTATCAAAACATGGACCCAGAGACCCCATTTTCAATGCTAGATATTCTCTTGATATAAGTAAGATTTGAGCCAAATTTTGTCTGCCTACGTCAAGTAGTTCGGCAGTTAATGAGTTTTTACCCAACACTTGGGTAAATACTAGGGTATTTACCCAAGTATTTACCGACTTGTTTAAAGTATTATAAAACAAGTAAGAAAAGTCTATAGTCGGACGGAGCCGACCATTGGAACTTGAAATCAGGGTACCTTTATATGGGGGCTACAAGAAAACGTGGAGCTATGTTAACAGATTCTTGCAAGGATATTTTCTACATATTGAGAACTCACTGTGCCAAATTTCAGCCAATATGATTGTACAATGAGGCTAATAAGTAAAAAGTACCTTAAATCGGTAGGTACGGATATATGGGGGCTATATCAAAACATGGACCCAGAGATCCCATGTTCAGTACCAGAAGTTCTTTTGACATAAGAAAGATATGAGCCAAATTTTGTCAGCCTACGTCAAATGGTTCGGCAGTTAAAGAGTTTTTACCCATCATTTGGGTAAATACCCAAAATCGGGGTACCCTTATATGGGGGCTATTAGAAAACGTGGACCTATGTTGACAAATTTTTGCAAGGATATTTTCTACATATTTAGAACTCACTGTGCAAATTTCAGCCACTATGATTGTACAATGAGGCAAATAGACAAAAAATACCTTAAATCGAGAGGTACGGTTATATGGGGGCTATCAAAACATGGACCCAGAGACCCCATTTTCAATGCTAGATATTCTCTTGATATAAGTAAGATTTGAGCCAAATTTTGTCTGCCTACGTCAAGTAGTTCGGCAGTTAATGAGTTTTTACCCAACACTTGGGTAAATACTAGGGTATTTACCCAAGTATTTACCGACTTGTTTAAAGTATTATAAAACAAGTAAGAAAAGTCTATAGTCGGACGGAGCCGACCATTGGATACCCTATACCACTATCCCTGGACAATCGCTCTCCACGGAACTTCTTTTCAATGATTGTGAAAATTTTATTATCAAATATCAGAGATGTAATGTATAATACTTATGACCAAATTCAAAAAGTTATCTAGCATGACAAAGACATTTTTGTAGCAGGAAAGGAAAATTTAGTTCACACAAACTAAAATGTAATGAAACCCACTTATGTAGTACTACTACTTCCGTTGTTTAACCGCTACGTTATTGAAATTTTTACCAATTTCACACAAAACTTTCAGTCCTTTTAACCCGCTAACTATTATCTGATCTTCACGTTGGTTTGTACGCTTCTTCTTCATCATAAACTCATACTTTGTTTAAAATTTTGCGGGTTATTATTTTGAGCCGCTACAGAGCCGCTACAAAATTGGTTAAAATTTTGTTTTTGGTCCATTTCATTCCCTGAACATTTCACGATCATTTCTATGCTGGCCCGAACCCAACCTCCTTAAAAATTCGTTACAATCGGTCCATAATTGCGGGCTTAAGCTAAATCGCTAAATCGCTTTATCTCGTCGAGATATGAATTTTGGCATACCAAATAAGGGGTCTAGGACGAATATTTCGTGGTGTTACATAAACTTTTGAAGAAACAATATGTAGCATGGGATAAAAATATGGTTCTCTACACAGAACCCATTATATATTAGGCAGTAGGCCCGTTATCTAGCAAACACTTTATTGCAAGTTACATCAGATGAAAGGTCTGTAGTTTTTTTCCATATGTAGGCTACTTTGCGAAATATATGTCCTCAAGGAACTAAAATATCGAACAAAAATAAAATTTTTATATTTTTGATACAAAAGTAATGGTCCATTTCACCCGCTAAAGAATATCAGATCATCATTCAAAATTTTAGGCATCTTTTTCGACCTATACTCTTACCCGGTGCAAAATTTCGTGACTATTGATGTATAATTGCGACTTCTAGCGAGTTTATTATTACACTACAAACAAATAACGGAATATATTGGGCAGTAACTCTGTTATCTGATCATGCACACCAACATAATTGGCATCAATTGAAAGGTCAAGCGTTCCACTTTCAAGTATATCTCACTTGACCGGAATATCACTTCCAGAAACTAAGATATAAGCTGTATATTAAAAATTTTCACAATTTTCACACAAAAGTTTTGGTCCATTTAACCCTCTAAATATTATCCGATCGCCATCTCAAATTGCAAGCTTCTCCTTTGTGATATACTCTTACCTTATTTAAAATTACGCGTTGATCGGACTATTATTGAGACCTACAGAGCCGTTAGAAAATTGGATAAATATTATGTTTTTGGTCCATTTCACCCGCTAAATATTTCACGATCATCACCAATAAGAATAGGGATCTATTCTGATCTGAACCCGACCTCCATACAAAATTTCGTGACGATCGGTCCATAATTGCGGCCTGGAGCGTGTTTACAATTTATAATGGACAGACGGACGGACGGACGGACGGACGGACGGACAGACACACATCTCAAAATCGCTTTATCTCGTCGAGATATGAAGATTGGTATACCACATTGGGGGTCTCCGACGAATATTTCGCGGTGTTACATGAATTTTTACCAAAACAAACTTATAATACCCTTTTCCACATTGTGGTATAGGGTATAACTATCCATTTTGAATCGATTTCATAACCTAAACCCAGAAATAGGGTCTAAGATTTTGTATTAGCGATTCAATATAGTAAATACCCAAATAAATACCCACAAATGGGTATTTACCCGGTATTTACCCACCGTGTGGGTATTTACCGGGTAAATACCCGGTAAATACCATCTCTAACAATACATGAATATGAAATCAAAATCAATATTGGTCCATTCTTACAGTGTTTTTACGGTGTCTAACTTAACCCCCTTTTCAAATCTGGTAACTGATTTTTAAAACGGTTGCAGTTGACCAATCGAAGTAAAACTTTGCACACTTTTCAGATTTAGATGACAATACGTGAATATGAAACCAAAATCAATATGGGTCCATTTTTTCCTATAGCCCCCATATAACGGTACAACCCGATTTCCGGTATTTTGCTTTTCAAATCTGGTAACTCATTTTTCACACAGTTGCAGTTGACCAATCGAACTAAAACTTTGCAAACTTTTCAAATTTGGATGACAATACGTGAATATGAAATCAAAACCAATATTGGTCCATTTTTACAGTGTTGTACAGTGTTCAATTTTACATGCTTTTCTAACCCGGTAACTCATTTTTAAAACAGTTGCAATTGACCAAGCGAACTAAAACTTTGCACACTTTTCAGATATGTATGACAATACATGAATATGAAATCAAAACCAATATTGGTCCATTTTTACACTGTTTTGCAGTTTTTTATCTAATTTGCTTTTCAAATCTGGTAACTCATTTTTACACAGTTGTAGTTGACCAATCGAACTAAAACTTTGTACACTTTTCAGATTTAGATGACAATACATGAATATGAAGCCAAAACCAATATGGGTCCATTTTTTCCTTTAGCTCAATCCCAAGTATATACAAATAAAATTGAAAATCTTAAAAATGTATTTACAAAAAATTAAAAATAATTATAAAATTAATAAGTTTCAGTGTTCTAGTTTTAAATGCACTAAAAACTAGAAAATAAGTATATAATTAAAAAAATTAAGTAACAGTGTTTTATTTATAAATGCACTTAAAAGTAGAAAATAATTTTTCATGATAGAATCTCTCAAATAAAATGGTTGCATTTGAATTAAAAATTGTGACAATATTGAACGACAAGCGTTTTATTTGAGAGATTCTATCATGAAAAATTATTTTCTACTTTTAAGTGCATTTATAAATAAAACACTGTTACTTAATTTTTTTAATTATATACTTATTCTTTCTTTCTCTTCTCTACTTCCTTACCTTTTAATTCACTCCTGTGTGACATCGTCTGAGTGATAAAAACTGTTATATTTCTTATACCCTCCACCATAATATGGAGGGTATATTAAGTTTGTCATTCCGTTTGTAACTCATCGAAATAATTATTTGCGACCCTATAAAGTATATATGTATATATTCTTGATAACCGTAAAATTCTAAGTCGATTTAGTAATTTCCATCGGTCCGTCTTTTGTAATCACGCTATCTTCCGAACGAGTCGAGCTACACGACTGAAATTTTGTACACATGTGTTTTTGGTCTGAACTTAGATCAAGTTTGAAAATGGGCTATATCGGTCCACATTTTTATAGCACCAATATAACGGTAACGCCCGATTTCAGATATTTTGACGTTTTTACCACGTTTTTGCCACATTTTCAGACCGAATTAGCTATAATTTGACATTTAGGTTTCCCAAGGACCACGAAAATTCTGCACTAAAAATTATGGACATAGGTCCAGTTTTTCTTATAGTCCCGAATGTTCCAGCCGAATTAGCTATAATTTAGCATTTAGGGTTCTCAGTGATCAAGAAACTTCTCCACCAAAAATTATGGTCATGGGTCTACGTTTTGGTACAGCCCCCATATAGCGGTACCGCCCGATTTAAGCTATTTGGACGTTTTTGGCTACACTTTCATGCCAAAATTTGCAAAAAAAAAAAAAAAACTAAAACCATTTTTATGATATAATACTGTTCCACCAATGTAGTTCGTTGAGATTATTTAAAACTGGTCTCTTGCTACAAATTAATAAATGTATATTGTACAAAAAAGACAAGTATCAGTCGGCTTTGCGGACAGGAATATAGCCTGAGTCTGTGTTAACTGAAACTTTTATCTATGGACAGATCGAATAGCGGCTACACAATCAAAATCATTTAGGAGATTTTCAGAGTTGTGTAGCAATTTTCGGACGTATGAACTTGCCCACAAAATATGGATTTTACCATCGATCACAAGTGTTGCGGAGCAGGTACCTGAAGAAATGGGCCGCACCGACATAGTTCATTTTGGAAGTAGATCTTATTTTGGGAGTCATTCCTTTTAAAAGATATTGCGCCCACCAGTCATTTCATTTCGTCACAGTATAATTTTCAGTTTTTTCATGAAATGTGGACTTGCCCACTAACGCAGTATCCGGATCGAAAGATTTCGTGCGCACCAGCCACTACACATGATGACCGTAGGTGTTCTTTACAGCTTTCGGGCCATTTTCTCTGGAAGTATGGACTTGCCCCTAAAAAAATTTGTACTGTAGTAACAGGGGCCCGAGAACACTTGTTGCAAGCAATCAAAGCGTTTCCAGAGAGGTCTTTTTATTTATTAATTTATTTATTTCATATTTGTACTTACTTGGTGAGTATATAAAGAACCCCGAAGGACAGATCCGCCGTGAGTCGAACTTCCGCGTTATCGCGTGATGAAGTTTTTGTTAGAGACCCTATAAGCCATCAGGCAATATGATTGTACAATGAGGCTAATAAGTAAAAAGTACCTTAAATCGGGAGGTACGGATATATGGGGGCTATATCAAAACATGGACCCAGAGATCCCATGTTCAGTACCAGAAGTTCTTTTGACATAAGAAAGATATGAGCCAAATTTTGTCAGCCTACGTCAAATGGTTCGGCAGTTAAAGAGTTTTTACCCAACATTTGGGTAAATACCCAAAATCGGGGTACCCTTATATGGGGGCTATTAGAAAACGTGGACCTATGTTGACAAATTTTTGCAAGGATATTTTCTACATATTTAGAACTCACTGTGCAAATTTCAGCCACTATGATTGTACAATGAGGCAAATAGACAAAAAATACCTTAAATCGAGAGGTACGGTTATATGGGGGCTATATCAAAACATGGACCCAGAGACCCCATTTTCAATGCTAGATATTCTCTTGATATAAGTAAGATTTGAGCCAAATTTTGTCTGCCTACGTCAAGTAGTTCGGCAGTTAATGAGTTTTTACCCAACACTTGGGTAAATACTCGGGTATTTACCCAAGTATTTACCGACTTGTTTAAAGTATTATAAAACTATCCATTTTGAATCGAAACCCAGAAATAGGGTCTAAGATTTTGTATTAGCGATTCAATATAGTAAATACCCAAATAAATACCCACAAATGGGTATTTACCCGGTATTTACCCACCGTGTGGGTATTTACCGGGTAAATACCCGGTAAATACCATCTCTAATTATAAGTCAAAAATTGAAATTTAAACTTTTTTTGTCCACCATTTTCGTAAAACCTAATATTTTTAAAATAAGACTAAAAAATTAGACGATCGGTTCAGTTCGAAACTTATCGAGCTACCAAGCCACAAGATATGGTGCATTGAGTTTTTTTACACCTTTCGGGCTGTTTTCTCAAGAAATATGGATTAGCCTTGGAAAAAAACTTTTAACATCGTAATTAAGGCAGCGAATGCCAGTTGCGAAAAATTTTCAAAAATCAAAGTGATTCGAGAGCAAATCTTAAAGTGAACTTATCCGAAATTTGGTGTGGGAGGTACACGAAGGAATGAACAAATATAGTTCATATTTGAACCTGATCTATATCTAGTAGATATATTAGGATGTGTAAAGTATGGACCCAATCGGCCACTGCCTTCAACAGTTACCGTGCGCACGATTTTTCTGAACATTTTTGAAGTTTTGTGGGGGAAGTACCTGAAGGAGTGCACCGATATGGCTTATTTCGAACTTCAACTAAATTTGTACAAAATATTACGAATGCCAAATTTTAAAGCCAGCCAACCAGACAGTCGGACATGGGTAAATCCACTCCAAGTTGTCTGAAACGGATTGCGTTCAAACATACATGGGGTCTAAAACCATTATTTCGAGGAGGCAAATTTTGCCCGCATGAAAGTGAATATACCATTGTTAGCATAAATGCTGAGGGTATAAAAACTTCAAAATACCTAAAATATGAACCTATGTTGAAAAGTTTTGAAGTAGAATTTTTTTGATCACTGGAACCTTCAAGTGTCAAATTACAGGTAGGTCGGTCATGACTGTGGCTAATATACTTTAAATTCCTAAAATCTTGAAGTACAGTTATGTGGATGCTATACCAACACATAAACTTATGCTGACAATTTTTGCTGAAGAAGTTTTGTGTGAACTTCAAATTTTAAATTACTGCTAGCTCGGTCAATAAATGAAGCTAAAATCCTCAAAATACATAAATTGTTAAGTACAGTTATATGGGGACTATGACCTATGTTCCTAAGTTTTTTTGACAACTGGGAAACCCAAACGACAAATTACAGGTATTTCAGAAGAAAGGTAGATGAAGATATTCAAAATATGTACCTTAATTCGGGAGGTAGAAGTTTTCTGACCGCTGGGAAATTCTAATATAGGAAAAAATCACAGACGGACGGGGCTGACTATATGATATCCTACACCAATGTGAATAAGTCAAATATATATGGGAACTATATTCAAATCTGGAAAGATTTCAATGTAATTTGAGACACTTATGTCTAGACCATATTCCGCCACACATTCCAAATTTCAGCATAATGAACAGCAATAGCATGTTTGATGCATCAAATACCCCAAATCGGCCGAACATATATATGGGAGCTATATACAAATCCTAGCTAATTTCAATATAATTTGGTGCATTTATTTCTAGACCAAATTTCGATACAAGTTGCAAATTTCATCACAATTGAACAGATGTAGCTTGTTTTCTGTACTAAATACCACAAATCGGCCGAAAATATTATGGGAGCTATATTCAAATCTGAACCGATTTCGATATAGTTTTGTACATATATTTCTAGACCAAATTCCGTCACTCATTCGAAATTTTATTAAAATCGAACATATTTAGCGTGTTTGATGCATTCAATACAAAAAATCGACCGAAAATATATGTATATTGGGGCTATCTATATCCAAACCTGAAACGAATTCGTACATTGATACATTGATTTCTAGACTAGAGATGAGCGCGTGCACGAACATGCACAAACGCGGACCGAAATTCTTATGCACTTTCATGTCGTTTTTCGGGGAGGCACGAACACTCACGCACGAACATAAATATATAGGATAGTTTTACCATTTATTTATTCATACATACAGTCATAGGCATAATTATTTTGACAAAATCTACATTTGTCGTAAAAGGCATATAATTATTGTCAGTATTCATAATACGGAATACTAACAGTTCAGGGGTTTTCTTTGACCTCTCATATATAAAACAATTTATGGACCAAAGAAATTTTAATATAATTTCTGATTAGATTGGTGGATGTTTAAATAGGAAGACAAAAACAAGTATTTTGACACGTCATAATTATATTACATGTTCTACAAAAATTAGTGGTTTGAGCGAAATTATTTACGAGTGTGTTAATTTTGTCAATATTGTCCATATTAGATTGCATAATTTAAAGATGATAGGGAAAGCGCTGCAAATATTATCTTACTATAGATCCCAAGGGTGTAAGGTACCAGTATTTTTAGACATATTGGGGGAAAGGTTAAAGGGCACTGCTACCTGTTCTTCAATCGTATTGGGAGATTCCAACATTGATCTGAATGGTCCCAATGCTAAAGACATTTTGGAACTCTTCAATACATTTGATCATCACAGTTGCCACAATTTAATCACTAGGCCACAAAGTGATTCTAGCATTGACAATATATTTGCCAATACCAAAGTGTCTATGAAAATAGAATCCGTCGAAATTGATCTAAGCGATCATAATATGTTATTTTGTAGGGTAATGACAAATCATGGTGGCAATTGTTCTTACAACGTAAAAATGAAAGTGTGCGATTACAGAAAGGTTGAAAGATTATTGCTTGAAGGCATTTCAGAACTGCAAACTGTATCGGACCCATCAGTTATGTCAAGTAATCTTATACGGCTTATTACGCATGTTGTTAATGAAAGTAAAATCCTCAGTTCAAATTGTTTGCACAACATTACCTTAAAAATGTTGCACAGTGTAATTGAGAGAATCATGCATATGCAATTGATGACCTATCTCTTTAATGCATCGTTATCAGTTTGCATACATCAAAGGAGGTGGTATTGACACGGAGTAAGGCGTTTGATCTAGTCAATCATGATATTTTGCTGAACAAATTAACATATTATGGCATTAGGAACAAAGAGCTTGAACTCATAAGAAGTTACTTTGAAAATAGAACTCAATTTGTCCAAGTGGGAGAAAGTAGAAGTTCGGTTCGATCTATTTGCAGTGGAGTTCCTCAGGGGAGCATTTTAGGACCGCTATTTTTCATGATGTACGTAAACGACATTGCTCAGACAAGATTTCGGTACTCAAAACATTTCTGGAAATAGCTAGGTTTTTGAAGTGTTGTTTCCCAAACTGTCCTTCTATGTCAGTGCCGTGCTGGTTACGAAGTTGTTCGGCAAATAACATACACAATCAATGTTTTGAATAAATTCACATTTTTGTGTGTCCTCTTCTTGGTCGGCAGACTAAAAAACGAATAAAATAATAATATAATTGTATAAAACTACATTTTGGGTATTTTTGTTCGGTTTTATAATTTTGTTGGTATTGCGTAACAGGTTGTTTGATTTTCGATTTTGTTACGTTCTTTTCACACAACTCTTAAAGGGAAATTTTTCAACTCAAAATTTAGCACGATCGTGACACATCGTGTCGTGCTAAATCGTGTCGTACCAAAAAACATGATCACGCACGGTCAAAAAGTTATTCCGCACGACGCGCACAAACACGGCGTTTGCGAGAAGACACGAACACGCACTACTCACGGCACGACACGCGCCCTCCTCCAATTGCAATAGCCGGACAGAAGGCTAGGGCTAGATCGACATAGCATTTTACCCTGATCATTTATGGGGTCGCAAATAATAATATCTATGAATTACATACAGAAACACAAACTTAATATACCCATACCCTACTATGCACGATGGGGCCAATAGCAGGTTTTCGAGGCAAAAAGTCAATTTTTGAAGCGAACAATTTAAAAAAAATAATAACGGATTTCGATTGCCAACACTCTGAATCACTAAAAATAAAAAAAATAAATCAATCTGGTAACATCACCTAGCGACATAGTGATCTGGCAATGGTGACATAGTTTCTTATGCATCATTTTCTGACATTCATAATAAATAAGTAGTGAAAGCATTTTAGGCGCAAAAAAGAACCTTTAAACATTTTTATATTGTTTAAAAATGGAATGCTCTTCAATGGGTATGTAAAATAAGATAGTGTTAACAAATAATAAAAATTTTATGTGTGGTAAATGTATTTTTGAGTTAAGGTGTGATGTCTTTTTTGGAGTATTTTGCATTGTTATCCATGTGTTCTCTGGAGTATAACTTTTGAGATCTGGGTAGATCTAGGATATTATATATATGTGGTGAAAGGTATTAATGTGTACTATCATTTTGTGAAAAAATTAGCTGCGCCTATCTGCGCCTTTTCATAAAAATCTGATTTCAGATGTCGTAATACTTAAAAATATGGACATTTTTATGTTTTGGTTGGAGAATAATCGGAAACCCATTAATGTCATCAATTGGATTTCGGAAAAGTTTAATAGAAGTATTGGCGACAACCAAATGGTGAACCTAAAAAAGGCAATTAATATAGTCTGTGCGCACCTTAAACAGAAGTGGTTTAAATATGGCCGGAAAAAATACCGTTTTCTAAAAAATGATCGAGTCTGGTTATCTATTGAGACCATTTTTAAACTAGTAGATAATGACGTTGTGAGAAAAAAAGGTCGTCCATAGGTTGGTTATAGTGAGGGAAGCCAGCGACAAAAGAGAACAATTTCCTCAGAAGTGTCATCTGAATATGGGTACACTACTCAGCTGTTGCTTCATGCCGCTTCTGTTGCTTCCAATAAAGTAAAATAAATTGATTTAAATTTCATTCTTAAGGAAGCTGATTCGTCTCCAATTAAAAAAATATAACTTGACAAACTTATTTGTAGTCCGAATTCCGTAACATTTTCCAAATTTTATTGTAATTTGATGGAATTTGCAAGCTTGGTCAATCGTTTGCCTGAAATCGGGCGAAGATATATATGGGAACTATATACAATTCTGAACCGATTTCAATATGATTTGCCAAAAATGTTTCTATACCAAAATCCGTCACACATTTAAAATTTCATCAAGATTGGACATACATAGCGGGATTGGTGGACCAAATACCTAAAATCGGGCGAAAATATATATGGGAGCAATATCAAAATCTGAACCGATTTCAATAAAACTAGGCAAATTTATTTGTAGTCCTAATTCCGTAGTATTTTCCAAATCGCATAAAAATTGGGCAGAATTTGTGTGTTTGGTCCATCAATTGCTTGAAATCGGGCGAACATATATACGGGAGCTATATGTATATATCAACCGATATGAACCAACTTTGGCATATTAGTTTCTAAGTCCATTACAAACATCTGTACAAAAATTTGAAGGTCTAGCTTGCCCCAGTGATTTGTTGCCTCGAAAACCTGTCATTGGTCCCATCGTGCTATGGTGGAGGGTATAAAAATCATTCTTTAATCACCTATTCTGGAGGATTTGATAACTAAAATAGTAGAGACTGTGTCGACATTATCAGTTCAGGTCTTTATAAAAATACTTTGAATTAAAAACAATTGTTATCTAATTAACGTTACACTCTAATATAAAACCCTCTAACCCAATTCACAAGCAAAGCGAAAAAATACGAATTACTATTTTTTGTTGTGTAGGCAAGCAAATATTTAATAACATATGAGATGAAATATTTTATGTGCAAAACATATGGGATCTATTGAGAGGTGTTCTGAGCATCCCACAACAGTTGGCAGGCAGTTTAAGTGCCAAAATGTAATATTAATATGTTTTAATAGACTTTTTTCTGTATGTGATTACTATCTCGTGGCGATGAGTGAATATAAATGTATGTGCATAAATAATGGTACATGTGTTGTTTGTTGGTCAGTCATCAGGGAATGTCCTTGAATTGGCCATAAAACAGTGAAAAGGAGTGTGTTTGAATAAAAACACAAGCGAATGACTCGGTTGACGTTGGAAACGTTAAAACCTAGTTACAAAGGCCAACGGATGTGTAAAGGGCACACCAATGAATAGTGGTGGTTGGTGGTCACTCGGCAAATTTAATAGAGGCTGACTATTTTTATGAAGTCAACAACAACAGCAAAATTTATAAAATTATTTCATACCACATAAAAAGACAAAAGAATGTAATATTCCGGCACCAAAATGATACTTATGTACGAGTATTTATATGTATAATATTTGTACAGTATTAAATTTGAAAGAGATATTATGTGAAAAAAACGTACATGTTTGTGATAGTAAAGCAGAGATATGGTGGCTTAAAAAATTTAAGTATTGGTTTAATACATACACAACAATTTAAACATTTTTTACAAATATAAGGCGTAACCAATTTTGTTTTTGTTTATGTAAATACAAATATCCCTGCTTTAGTTTTGCGCATTAAAAAATGTAAAACATTAACGACTGTCCGGACAGTTCAAATTAGCATAAGTGTAAGGGGTCGAATGTCAGAAAAATCGCAAAGGACTTTTTTCCACAACAGATAAAAATTTTTCTCAAAATGGTGCGCACGATAACCGAACCGAAGGCAGTGACCGATTTGGTCCATACTTTGGACATCGTAATACCCCGACGAGGTTCGAATATATGTATATATTCGTCAACTCCTTCGAGTACCTCAGACACTAAATTTCGGAAAAGTACAGTTTAAGAGCTACTCTTCAATCGCTTTGGTTCTTTTTGCAACAACTTGTATTCGCTGCCCCCATTACAAAGGCGCAAGGGTTTTCAGGGACAAGTCCATAATTCCTGAGAAAATGACCTGAATGCTGTAAAAAGCACAATAACTCTCGAACGGATCAGGCGATTCGGTCCAATTTTGGCTTTCGAAATATTCCGTCCAAACTTAGTTTAAGTAGGTTACCTCCACTCCTTAGGTTACATCCTCCCAAAAATTCAAAATTTTTGCTAAAATGGTAAGCGCGATATCTCATAAACGGAGCAACCGATTTGACCCAAACATGGGTCAAACTAATTTATGTTCGAAAATGGGTCACGTGGCACAGTGGTTAAGAATTCTATTTTGGAAATTTCGTAATTTTTGCAAATTTCTGGAGAAAGAAACAGCTTTCTGTTTTAACCTATAACATATATTCTGTTCATTATTTTTTGTAGGTAGGTAGGATTGTTGCCCTTAAGAGTCATTTTAATAAATTACCGTAGTGTTTACACGAAGTGAGCTATTTTATTTTTCCTCAGGTACTAAATGTTAGTGAAATTCCAAGTTTAGTGGACTAGAACTTTTAGGGAACAGCTTGGAACAAAGATCCGTTTTCACAGAATGACGCCCGGGAGTGTCATCTTTCAGCGCATATATACTTTTGTACCTGTCCGGTTCCGTCCTTTTAACACTTCTTTAAATTTTTTGAAATTACATGGGTTAAAATGTGTGTTTATTACATACCGTTTCCCATATAAATTATACTTTTTTCACACAAATGAACATTAATGGTCTGTTCCAGAACTGCAAGAATCTACTAATTTTTGCTATTTTTTCCGATAACATAAAGGAAAAACTATTATCCTATTAAAAAATAGTGGCTTCTTGCAGGTTCTGGAACAGAGCATTTTTTATACCCTCCACCATATGGAGGGTATAATTAAATTTGTCATTCCGTTTGTAACACATCGAAATATTCGTCGGAGACCCTATAAAGTATATATATTATTGATCAGCATAAAAGTCTATGTCGATTTGACCATGTCCGTCTGTCCGCCGTCAGTCCGTCCGTCTGTCTGTCTGTTGAAATCAAGATACAGCTCGCAATTTTAAAGATAGAGAGTCAAAATTTGGTACAGAAGTTTTTATTACTTGCAGGATGGTTGGTATTGAAAATGGGATATATCGGTCCACGTTTTGATATAGCCCCCATAGAACGGTACCTTCAGATTTTCGGTATTTTTAAGGTTTTAGCTTCATTATCCTACCAAAATGGCTGAAATTTGGTACGTAGTTTTCTTTAGGGATATAAAACTTGCCCCCAGAATTTTGTTGGTATCGGTCAATGCCTTCATATAGCCCCCATAGAACGGTACCTCCCGATTTTCGGTAGTTTTAAGGTGTTCGCTTCATTATCCTACCAAAATGGCTGAAATTTGGTACGTAGTCTTCTTTATGGGTATAAAACTTTCCCCCAGAATTTTGTCGGTATCGGTCCACACCTTCATATAGCCCCCATAGAACGGTACCTCCCGATTTTCGGTATTTTGAAGGTGTTCGCTTCATTAGCACACCGAAATGGCTGAAATTTGGTACTTAGTCTACGTTGGTGGTATAAAACTTTCCCCCAGAACTTTGTCGGTATCAGTCCATGCCTTCATATAGCCTAGATAGAACGGTACTTCCCGATTTTTCGTATTTTGAAGGTTGCGTCTTCAATATTCCACCAAAATGGCTGAAATTTGGTATGTAGTCATCAATGTGATATAAAACTGTTCGCCAATGTGATATAAAACTGTTCTGTACAGGTCCACGCTTTCATATTGCCCCATTTCTGACTAAAATTCGTCGGTATAGGTCCACGTTTCGATATAGCCCCCATAGAACGGTACCTCCCGATTTTCGTAATACTGAAGATTGCGACGTCAATATCCAACAGAAATGGCTGAAATTCGTTATTTCGTCTTCCAAGAGTTATAAAATATTCCAGAAGAGTAGTATCAGTATAGGTCCACGTCTTCCTATATCCCCATAGAAGCGTACTTCTTGATTTTCGGTATTTTTTAAGTTTTAGGAATATAGGAAATTTGGTATTTAGTCTTCTTTGAGCCTAAAAACTTTTCGTAAGAAATTTGTCGGTATAGATCGACGTTTTGAAATAGCCCCCATAGAATGGTGCCTCACATTGTTTTACCGAAATTTAGTATTAAGTCCTCTTCATACACGAAAGGAAACAAATTATTCCATTTTACTTCAATACAACTTGTGGTGGAGGGTATAACAAGTTCGGCCCGGCCGAACTAAACGCCGTTCTTACTTGTTTCAATTTAAATTTGTGGTATTATTTCATGGGACCTTATTTCTGTACGCCAATATTTAACCATGTTTAGATGGGGCCATAAAATCCAAGGCTGCGCATCCTTAAACCTAACCTAACGGTACCTGCCGATTTTCGTTATTTTTTTAGCTACATTTTTTATCAACCTTCCTGTAATTTGACATTTAAGGTTTTTGGTAGTCGCAAAACTGCTACACTAAAAATTGTCAACTTAGGTCTATATTTTGCTATAATTGTACCTCCCGAATTTATGTATTTAGAGTATTTTAGTTACATATTTTGACCGAACTACCTGCAATTTAGCATTTGAAGTTTCTAGTAGTCGCAACACTTCTCCACTAAAAATTATCAATATAGGTCGATGGTTTTTGGTATAGCCCCCATATTTTTAGGAGGTGGGGGTATACCAAAAACCTTCTTTGACCCAAATACCTGTTATTTGGCATTTAAGGTTCAAAGTGGTCACAAAACTTCTCCAAAAAGAAATTGTCGACATAGGTCTACGTTGTGATATAGCTCCCACACAAAGTTACCTCCCGATTTTAATTGGATGATTTAGCTATAGTTTTGACCGAACTATTTGTAATTTGCTATTTGATTTGTCCAGTGGTTACAAAACTTCTCCACCAAAAAATTGTCAACATAGTTCCATACTTTGATAAAGCCACCACATAAAGGTCCCGCCCGATTGAACGCATTTTTGTAGATACATTTTCTGACATAATTTAGGCAGTTTTGGTATTCGCCTAAAATTTTCACAATAAAAAAACTAATTATTCAATTTATTTCTGAATATTTTATAGTGGAGGTTATAGCAATTTCGGCCCGGGTGAACTTAACTTTTTTAAATCTTTCGAGTCGAGCTATTATTATCTAAGGGGTATATGGGAAAAGGAGTCTACCGAAGCCCCACATATCAACCATTATGCTACTCGTTTCACGCGTGGTTAAGTCCGATCATCAGGCATTTTAGATGTCATTTTTGGTTGGTAGAACGAAGGACATACCTGGTAACTATCATTTATAATATGTGTACGAATTTTTATGATAGTTTTTTTTTTTTTGCTATCCATTGTTTCCTACAGTCCTACTTGGTAACCTTATTTTTTAATACTCAACACAGATGCTGTGCTATGTTTCTTTCCTACCATTTGTATTTGCCTTCTTTTATCAGAAGATTGATCCAACAATTTTCAATTTGTCATCTTCCATTTTTCGGAAGTTTGTTGACAAGTGATGGTGGCTCAGAACGCTAATACACATGTTCATACGCCGGCAACATTGTCATTGGTTGTCGGAGACATAGTTTCGAATCCTAGTCTGGCTCATGCTGAAATTATTTATTATTTGCCTTATTAAGGCGCAGGTAATTTTTAATGATATTTTTAATTGTTTCTTTTTCTTTGTATCTGTTCGAAGCGATTAATATATCATCAAACTATGCATAGGAAAAATCTAATTCTTGAACAACCACTTTGATGAAGCACTGAACGGATTGTGCGGCATAAGGATAACGGTCAGGATTTGTCACCAATTGACGCCAAATGAACGTTATACTCCGTTTGCTTTTCGTACAAAAAGTAATGGACTGGCCTAATGACTTTTTGAAGGGGTTTCCTACCTTAATTTTTCGGGCGCTTGTTTCCTTGCTGTGGAATGTAGTGAAGGTCCGGTTGTTGTCGAAAACGTTGTATCGATTGATACAAACTTATGACGTGAAGTTTGATTACAATATGCAATACACGAAAACTTTGATAGACTTTAAAAGATATGTACGTATGTATACCAAAAGGTGGGACCAATAGTTCCAAGTGTTACATGCTTTTTGGGCAAAATAAGCTTATAACACTCTCTACACATTATGGTGTAGAGGATAGAAAACCAATAACGTTATAACCCTACTGTACGTACATACATAGTTTTATTACAAAAAATTGAATACAAAGTGAACTGAAATTTACTTTAATGCAAATTTCATGGCAAAAGTGAGAGGGGACATAACCTTCAGTTACATTTGTATGCACACATATTTACAATTTCATAGTTATGATGAAACGAGGTCATCAAAATTCTATAACGTACATCCCACAGATATTTATTCATTCACATTCTAACTGTTGGATATCATCAACCAACAACCAACCGTTCATGTGCATTTCAAAAGGCACATTTTAATTTTTGCCATTGAATAGGGATTTCTGTCAGCATCCGTACCTAGGTAGGTTGGTAGTTACAAATGGTTTTCACTTCAAGTTTCACAGTAGATATTCAGCAAACCAATTGTTTGCGCAGAGACCGATAAATAATCTGAATGCTCAAAGCTATGCATAGAGGTACAAGTACATATATTTTTCTGGCGTTAATTGCAACAACATTTGTATAGAATTTTATTAGAAATTTGCCATTTCAAAACATTTACTAGTATGTATGTGCTTCACAATAATATGTTATATCATATGGTGTAAATGTGTTTGTTAAATCAGATCAGGGAACAACATGAGTGGATAAAAGACGCATTGAATGGTGTGGTAATATGAATAAACAGAAGAAAATGATGCATATCATGCAAATGATTCGCTGTCTAACATTCACAGATACCACCAAAGCACTGTGGTTCCTGCCTGCGACAAAAATCGAAAAATCCCTGGCAAGAAATGATGGCGTTAGATCAATAACAGACAAACATCGAACTATGAACAAGTAAAAAGTCGTTAAGTTCGGGCGGTCCGAATTTTTTATACCCTCCACCATAAAATATTCTTAAACAAGTAAGAACGGCGTTTAGTTCGGCCAGTCTGAACTTGTTATACCCTCCACTACGAGTTGTATTGAAGTAAAATGGAACAATTGGTTTCCTTTCGTTTATGAAGAAGACTAATGGTCTATTTCTCTATGACGATTTGAATTCAACTTCGTTCGAATTACTACCAAACTCCAAATGTTGTAGGAAATGTTGTTTTTATACCCTCCACCATAGGATGGGGGTATATTAAGTTTGTCACTACGTTTGTAACTATACGAAATAATCATTGTAGACCCCACAAAGTATATATATTCTTGATCAGCGTGCAATTCTACATCGATATAGCCATGTCCGTCCGTCTGTCCGTCTGTCTGTCTGTCCGTCTGTCCGTCTGTGGAAATCACTCTAGCGTCCGAACGGATTGACGTAGGAAAATATGTTATATTTACGTAGGACTTTTGGTATTGAAAGCGGGCTATGTAGGTCCACGCTTTCGTATAGCCCCCATACAAAATGACGCGTGACGCGTCGTCGTTTTAAGGAATTTTTAAGATATTTGGCCCATTTTACCACCGAATTGGTTGTAATTTGGTATTTTGTGTCTTCAGAGGCCAGAAAACATTCCTACCAAAGTTGGGTTATATAGGTCCATGTTTTGGTATAGTCCCCACATAAGACCCCTTATAAAGTACGCGTCATTTTAATATATTTTGAATGTATTAGACCCATTTGACCAAAGAATCGGTTGTAACTTTGTATTTTGTGTTTCCAGAGGCTAAGAAACATTTCTACCATAAAATGTTTATATATTGAAACTTGTGAATATTAAGGCCACAACCTTCAAAACACCAAAAATCGGTGCGTTCTATGGGGGCTATATGAAGGCGTGGACCTATACCGACAAATTTCTGGGGGAAACTTTGGTATACGCCCAACGAAGGGTAGGAACCAAATTTCAGCCATTTCGGTGTGATAATGAAGCTGAAACCTTTAAAATACCCAAAATTGGTCCGACGCGGTCCGATATAGCCCATTTGCAATACCATCCTAGGAGTAATAGAGACTTCTATACCAAATTACAAAGCTCTATCTTAAAAATTGCGAGCTGTATCTTGATTTCAACAGATGGACGGACAGACGGACATGGTTATATCGACTTAGAATTTTACTCTGATCAAGAATATATGTTACTTTATAGAGCCTCCGGTGAATATTTTGATGTGATACAAACGGAATAACAAATTTAATTATACCCTCCATACTATGGTGGAGGGTATAAAAATGCGTTCAATCCTGTGGTACAATTATATGGGGTCTATATCAAAGTGGTGGAAAAGTTTTGTGACTGCAGGGAACCTAAAATGTCAAATTACAGGGTTTTCCGTTAAACAATGTAGCTAAAACCCTCAAACTTCCTAAAATCGGGAAGTACCGTTACATGTGACCTATGCCAGAAATACAGCTTAAATTCTCAAAATACAGAAAATCGGAAGGTAAGCTTAAATGGAGCCTATACCAAAAAGTGAAACTATATTGAACATTTTTAGTGAGAGAGTTTTGCGTCCACTGGAAATTTCGAATGCCAAATTACGGGTAAATACGTCAAACAATGCAGCTAAAACCCTCAAAATACCGAAAATCGGGAGCTACAGTTATATGGGGGCATACCAAAACATGGACCTATGTTGACGATTTTTGGTAGAGATCTTTCGTAACCATCGATAACCTCAAATGTCAAATTACAGCTAGATCGGTTGGAATTTGTATCTTAAATGCTCATAATTCCGAAACATGGTATGGGGGCTATACCAAACTGTGGACCAATATAGCCAGTCATCGAACTTGAACTGCCTGAAAACAAAAGAGGTATCTTCCCAAAATTCAAGCTTTCTATCTTATTTCTTGTGGATGCTCGGTGATTAAAACAGACGGACGGACGGACAACCATAGATCGACTAGAATTTTACCTTGGTCAAGAATATAAAAATATATATACAAATATACCACAGTGGTGCAATGGTATGCACACCCGCCTTGCACGCTGAAGGTCGTGTGTTCGATTCCCCGGCGTCAACATCAAAATTTTCAACGGTGGCAAAATACCCCTCAGTAATGTTGGCGACATTTCCTGACCATGTAAAACTTCTCTACAAAGTGGTGTCTTAAGACACGCCGTTCGGACTCGGCGATAAACATTGAGCAAATATGAATCGGGTAGCACTAATTGATATGAGAGAAGTCTCCCTTGTCCCGTATGGGATGTTTGTGGAACAATTATTATTATATACAAATATACATACTAAATATACCCTCCATACTATAATGGAGGGTATAAAAAACGAATTAGAAACAAAACAAACCCATCTATAGTTGTCGACCATCGCAAACCTTTTAAGGACCATTATCGCCTTACAGGAAATGCGATTACGCCTTGTATTATCACTGCCATGAAAAGAAACATGAGCTAGGTGTCGCATTTATGGTTAACCGAAGGCTTAAAAATCTGATCTTCCATTTCACTCCGGTTTCTGAGAGAATTGGCACAATCTACAAAGTTCTCAAAGAAGAGAAAGACGAACAGAGCAGGGATTATATTTTACGACCGCCTAGAGAGAGCATATGACCGATGCTCTGGCCATGACTTTAAGATCGTTCTAGGAGATGTTAATGCTAAAATTGAGAAGAAAATGTCTTTGGCCTTCATAGTTCAGCCTTCATGGTGTAACATCCGACAACGGAATGAAGCTGATCTATTTTGTAACGGCAAAAATATGGTAGTGAGCAGCACCAAATTCCAAAACCTCGACATATCCAAGGTCACGTGGATGTCCCATATGTAAAAACCAGAATCCAGATCGATCGATCGTGTTGTAATATATGAAAGACATTCTTCCAGTGTGATATCCGATCGATTCAAGAAGCGAATTTTGAATCAGGACACTTCTTTGTAGCAGCCAAGGGACACAATTGTCTAAATGATGCGGCAAAAGTGCGATCAAACGCACAAGCCAACTCTGCTCTACTGATCCACTTGCTGAAAGTTGGCACTCTTTGTCCCCATAATGTGGAAGCGCAGTGACAAAGAATAGTCCACTCCATTCAAACTGCAGAAAAATCTATACTTGAGTATAAAAAACCACCACATAAAAACCCATGGTACGATCAGGAGTGTAGTAAGTCTACTGAAGAGAAGACAACAGATGGACGGACAGACGGACATGGTTATATCGACTTAGAATTTTACTCTGATCAAGAATATATGTTACTTTATAGAGCCTCCGGTGAATATTTTGATGTGATACAAACGGAATAACAAATTTAATTATACCCTCCATACTATGGTGGAGGGTATAAAAATGCGTTCAATCCTGTGGTACAATTATATGGGGTCTATATCAAAGTGGTGGAAAAGTTTTGTGACTGCAGGGAACCTAAAATGTCAAATTACAGGGTTTTCCGTTAAACAATGTAGCTAAAACCCTCAAACTTCCTAAAATCGGGAAGTACCGTTACATGTGACCTATGCCAGAAATACAGCTTAAATTCTCAAAATACAGAAAATCGGAAGGTAAGCTTAAATGGAGCCTATACCAAAAAGTGAAACTATATTGAACATTTTTAGTGAGAGAGTTTTGCGTCCACTGGAAATTTCGAATGCCAAATTACGGGTAAATACGTCAAACAATGCAGCTAAAACCCTCAAAATACCGAAAATCGGGAGCTACAGTTATATGGGGGCATACCAAAACATGGACCTATGTTGACGATTTTTGGTAGAGATCTTTCGTAACCATCGATAACCTCAAATGTCAAATTACAGCTAGATCGGTTGGAATTTGTATCTTAAATGCTCATAATTCCGAAACATGGTATGGGGGCTATACCAAACTGTGGACCAATATAGCCAGTCATCGAACTTGAACTGCCTGAAAACAAAAGAGGTATCTTCCCAAAATTCAAGCTTTCTATCTTATTTCTTGTGGATGCTCGGTGATTAAAACAGACGGACGGACGGACAACCATAGATCGACTAGAATTTTACCTTGGTCAAGAATATAAAAATATATATACAAATATACCACAGTGGTGCAATGGTATGCACACCCGCCTTGCACGCTGAAGGTCGTGTGTTCGATTCCCCGGCGTCAACATCAAAATTTTCAACGGTGGCAAAATACCCCTCAGTAATGTTGGCGACATTTCCTGACCATGTAAAACTTCTCTACAAAGTGGTGTCTTAAGACACGCCGTTCGGACTCGGCGATAAACATTGAGCAAATATGAATCGGGTAGCACTAATTGATATGAGAGAAGTCTCCCTTGTCCCGTATGGGATGTTTGTGGAACAATTATTATTATATACAAATATACATACTAAATATACCCTCCATACTATAATGGAGGGTATAAAAAACGAATTAGAAACAAAACAAACCCATCTATAGTTGTCGACCATCGCAAACCTTTTAAGGACCATTATCGCCTTACAGGAAATGCGATTACGCCTTGTATTATCACTGCCATGAAAAGAAACATGAGCTAGGTGTCGCATTTATGGTTAACCGAAGGCTTAAAAATCTGATCTTCCATTTCACTCCGGTTTCTGAGAGAATTGGCACAATCTACAAAGTTCTCAAAGAAGAGAAAGACGAACAGAGCAGGGATTATATTTTACGACCGCCTAGAGAGAGCATATGACCGATGCTCTGGCCATGACTTTAAGATCGTTCTAGGAGATGTTAATGCTAAAATTGAGAAGAAAATGTCTTTGGCCTTCATAGTTCAGCCTTCATGGTGTAACATCCGACAACGGAATGAAGCTGATCTATTTTGTAACGGCAAAAATATGGTAGTGAGCAGCACCAAATTCCAAAACCTCGACATATCCAAGGTCACGTGGATGTCCCATATGTAAAAACCAGAATCCAGATCGATCGATCGTGTTGTAATATATGAAAGACATTCTTCCAGTGTGATATCCGATCGATTCAAGAAGCGAATTTTGAATCAGGACACTTCTTTGTAGCAGCCAAGGGACACAATTGTCTAAATGATGCGGCAAAAGTGCGATCAAACGCACAAGCCAACTCTGCTCTACTGATCCACTTGCTGAAAGTTGGCACTCTTTGTCCCCATAATGTGGAAGCGCAGTGACAAAGAATAGTCCACTCCATTCAAACTGCAGAAAAATCTATACTTGAGTATAAAAAACCACCACATAAAAACCCATGGTACGATCAGGAGTGTAGTAAGTCTACTGAAGAGAAGACTACAGGCTACAGAACAACTCTGCCACGAAGTGCCAAGGAAAGGAAGATGAATGAGCGTGAGAAACCCGAGATGTTCGGGAGTCAGAATGAAGACTGAAAATTTTACCGGCAGACTGAAGGGTATGGAACAGGCATATTATCCTGCAAAGATGATGAAGATAACCTGGTAACTGCTACGGATAGCGTACTGACGATCTGGAAGAAGCATTTTATCAAACTTTTTGGTATCGAATATGGGCGGCGATGAAGATATCACAACCAGTTCCAAACGATGTGGTCAAATTTGGCTGGAGGAATGCATACCCAACGTTTTTAGACCTCTACGCCAAATCCAAGAGTATACCCATGGAAAATAGGTCGACACATGTCACCGATTTGTCGATTTAACAGCTTGCTGGAAAAGGTCATATCGTATGATCTAAATGTACCAAAGAAATAATGTTACTGGGGCCCGCAGCTACCTTTGGAAATACAGGTAAGGTGTGGCTGGCAGATAACGGCGATAAGACTACGTTTATTGTATCAAGACGCGAGATTAACTGTAGACTCGGACCAACTGTGGAAGTTGACTTTGGTTTAAGTAAACAGATTAAAAGCCACCTCTCGTCAGAAAAAAACATACGCTCTACCAGACATTTATACTACCCCTTCTTGTATATTTATCCGAAGCATGGGTACGTGCGAAAGTAGATGAGGCAGAACATGGTGTGTTTGAGAGAAAGATTCTTTGAAAGATTTATGGACCAATATATGTTGACGGTGTATCCCGACGTAGTATGAACTACGGGCTGTACCTGCTGACCGACATCGATATAGTACAACGTATCAAACTACAACGATTCGTTGCTGGGCCATATTAGCAGGATAGATAAAGATTCCCCCGCCGGAAAGGCATATGAACGAGCAACTCTATGAAATACGTCCCAAGGGAAGGCCAAAGCTCCGATGGAAGCACCAAGTTAAATATTGTATTACAAAACATGGCAATCTATCCTTACACAATGTTCTGTTTAGCATAAAAGCCATCTAAGTATAACAGATTTTAAAATAAGTTGTTCCCATCATTCCATATTTGCCTGGCGATTAGAAATTTTAAATGTGTTTACCATGCAAATGGGTGCGAATGAAAATTAAATAATACCACAGTAGCAAGTAAACAAAATCAACGTGTACGCTATCAGGTCTCTGATACATACCTTAGTAATATTTTGGGCACTAGGTTATTACATCATTGCAGAGCTTTATAATTATGATATGAAGTGATTTGAAAAGATTTCAATATTGAATGTGCTACATATTGTATGTCATGGTAATGACATATATGTATGTTGTCGATATATGTATGTGTATAAGTATGTATGTTTCTGGGTTATTAGGTAGTTTTTATACTGTAAAATCTTAAGGATATTTTACCGAATGATATAATTAAATAATAAATAATATTTATACCAAAACAAAAGTGCTGTACATACATTTCACAAAAGCGAAACCATAAACCAATGACATTATGTCAAATCAAGCGTCAAAAAGAATGATACTAAATGTCCATATCAGCGTTTATATTAAGGTACATATGGCCTGAGAGTATACAAATAATGAAGGGTTTGTTGTCGTAAGGAAATTACGACGGATTTGATTAAATTTCAAATTTCTATTCTTCTTTAGATAACGTTTTCAATATTAAATAAAAATCTATCACGGTCCACTGTGGTCGAACTTGTATGAAAAGAGCGGTCAAAAATACTTCCTGTGCAGATATCAATACGAAATTTTCAGTAAAGGTTAGCTTAGCAACACAAATAAAGGTTAGTTTAGCAACACAAATAAAAAGCAAACTAAAAATCAACACAGGTCCAACTTTAGGTATGGCCCCCATAGAACGGTACCCCTGATTTCTGTCATTTTGGGGGTCTTGACCACATCTTTCAATGAAATCGGCTAAAATTTGGCTATCGGTACTCCCTAGTGTTAGAAAACCTTCTTGCAAAAAAAATTTAATCGGGTCCACGCATTGATAGGGTCCCCATAAAATGGTACCGCCCGATTTTCGGAATTTTGAAGGTTTTATATAAATTATTAATAATAATAAATCAAAATGGCTGAATTTTCCCAATTTCATATTGAGAACCACATTTTGACGTATCCTTCATATAACTGAACCGCACAATATCTCTTCTATATATTTAAAATGATGAAATGTATCACCTGCATATTTGATTACAAAAACACCCTGAAAGGTATCCTTAGTATTTTGGGAACAAGTTCCAGAGATGCGAATATATGCGGATGATATTTTGAAGAAAAATCCTTTATACTACTACTGATCTTATAACAAAATTTCGTTGGGGGATGGGAAGAGAGGAATATAACTAAAACTTTACATGAAATTTAATTATACTGAAGAAATGACATTACAAAATTTCTTCAGTCAACACACGTATTCAATAATGAAAAACAAGTAAGCAAAGGCTATAGTCGGACAGGGCCGACCATACGATACCCTACACCACTGCCCTGCGAATTAGCTTTCAGCATATCAAAATTCCTTTTGGACAAATAAACTAATTGTAAGAAATAACTTTTTTGGGGTCTGTCACCTTAGCCCATTAAGTTTAAATAACAATATAATAATAGTTCCACAAACATCCCAGAAGGGACACGAAGTGCACCACGATTCATGTTACATAACTAACCACCTGTAGAGAAGTTTTACGTGGCTGAAATGCTCAGAAAATGTCGCCAACTTTACTGAGGGATATTTTGCCATCGTTGGAATTTTGACGTTTGCTGGCCGGGAATCGAACGCCTGACCTTCAGCTTGCAAGGTAGGTGTGCATACAATTGTACCACGGTGGCACCAATAAATAATTAGTCTGGACCTAATTTTTTGCATATTTGACATATTTGCTTAAAATGCACATATGCTTAACCATATGCAAGACTTTGTTGGGGGTATACCATTTTCGACCTGCAATTTATCGGTATAGGCCCAGGTCTTCTTATAGCTCCCATAGAACAGTATCTCCCGATATCCTGTATTTTGAATGTTGTGGCCTCAAAATACCACTGAAATGGATAACATTTTGTATAAGTCTTCGTCGGAGGTAAAACTTTCCACCTGAAATTTGTCGGTATAGGTCTAGACGTTCATATAGCTCCCAAAGAGAAATATCTCCCCATTTTCGACATTTTGAAGATTGTGGCTTTGGCTACAGATGTCTCTATTTTATTGACTTGTCTGAAGTAAATTTCAAACAGAAAAATTTTACACATAAACATTTTAGAAGATATTATTGAAATATATCGCTCATTTACTCAAAGAGTGACACATTTCAAAAAATCCACTTTCGAGAAAAACGCGTTTTAAGTTGGCGAATGAAATTTAACTCCCACCCTTAAAAATATCGTTGCACAAAACCTAAAACAACTACTTGAACAATATTAGCCTGATACAGGTGCTAAATTTCTGTGCAAGATCAAGTATGATTTGAAGTGTTTTAGTCCTTCACAAACTCAAAAAACTTTTGTGTTGAATTATGCGAAACATGTAGTAAATGAGCTGTAACTCGACGAGTTTTAGAGATATCAGTATGAAAATTTGACACAAGATAAAGTAGAAGTCGTAGAAAAAATAGACATTGCTAACTCAGAAAACGTATTTTTTGAGTTATGCCACTTTTTGAGTAAATGAGCGATATGTTGCATACGAAAATAGTAAAATACATAAATTTTCCGTATGCAAAAAATAATATTTGCATATGCATCATTTATACATATTACATATTTTTGGATATGTGATATATTTCGATTGGAATTTAATCAGAAGCCAAATATATGCAAATTTTCCAAAATTAGGTGTTGCATAAAATTCCGCTGTCTACATATCATTGATCATATGAGAGAAGACTCACTTGTCCCTACTGAGATGCTTGTGGAACAATTATGAATTATACATTTCTAATCAATATTCTTAAATTGGAAAATTGGCGATGTTTAGCCCCTTCTGCTACATGTTTAAATTTTGGACAATTGGGCAAATAATACGTTAGGGCTCCACGCTATTTGCCAAAACTGGGAATTTCTATGTCATGATAGAGACAATTTGTAGCATGGGAGGAAGATGTGGTTCTCTTCACAAAATTCATTATATCTTAGGTAGTAGGTCCGTTATCAAGCACACAAGCATTATTGCAATTTTCATCAGAGGAAAGATCTGTAGTTATTTTTCCATATATAGGCGACTTGGCCGGTATATGCCCTCCAGGAATTCAAATATGGACCAAAAATGAAATGTTTTTATTTAGCATACAAATGTAATGGTCCATTTGACCCGCTAAATAATATGAGATCATCATCCAAAATTGTAAGCATCTTCTGCGACCTTAACCCTTACCTCGTGCAAAATTTCGTGACTATTGAGCGATAATTGCGACCTCTAGTGTGCTTATGATTACACTACAACCAAAAACTGGATATATTAGGCTGTAACTCTTCAATCTGACCACATAAATCAACATAATTGGCATCAATTGAAAGGGCAAGAATTGGCCTTCTAAATATTATTTACGTGGGCGGAATGTGCGGTCCGGCAATAAAGATATAACCGGTATATTAAAAATTTTCACAATTTTCACACAAAAGTTGGGGTCCATTTAACCCTCTAAACATCATCCGATCACCATCTCAAATTGCAAGCTTCTTCTTTGTCATAAAATCTTGCATTATTTAAAATTTAGAGGCGATCGGACTATTATTGCGACCTACAGAGCAGTTACAAAATCGGTTAAAAATTTAGTTTTTGGTCCATTTCACCCGCTAAATATTTCACGATCATCACCAATAACAATAGGGATCTATTCTGGCCTGAACCCGACCTCCATACCAAATTTCGTGACGATCGGTCCATAATTGCGGCCTGGAGCGTGTTTACAATTTATAATGGACAGACGGACGGACGGACACACATCTCAAAATCGCTTTATCTCGTCGAGATATGAAGATTGGTATACCACATTGGGGGTCTCCGACGAATATTTCGCGGTGTTACATGAATTTTTACCAAAACAAACTTATAATACCCTTTTCCACATTGTGGTATAGGGTATAATTAAGAAACACAAAACTGCATAAAAATTATGTTAATACATTGTTTTTCAATATTCGAATTAAGTTTTGTCAATATAGAGTTCATTTGACAATAATATTTTACTTTCACCTAACTTTTGCTATTCATCTTTGATGCTATTCTCAAAGAGTACAGTAAGAAGTACTCAAAAACAAATTTATATTAGAGAAGTTTAACATGGTGGGAGTAGATATGAACACATTTGGTACCAAAAATTACACTTTCATATTTTTAATTTTGGCCAATGACAGCGACCACTGTGCGGTCTGATAATAAATACTATTTTACTAAACTTCATAAATAACAACATTAGTTTAAACTCCGTCTATGATGTTGAGTGAAAAGATAACAAATAATAGAAAAAATGTTTTTTTAATTCTACTTACTGTGGAATTTATCTTTACGCCAAATAAACTTACCTAAAAAGACAAATAAATTGAAACAAAAAGTTAGATCATTAACGAAAACTAATTTGATAATAAAGTTAGAACAAGTAAACAGGATTGAAGTTCCAAGTTTAAGATACGCTTTGTATGTTTTTTTTTGTTGCTCTTTTATATTTTAAACAACGAATATTAGTGGAAAAAATTTCGCATTGCTCGCCAGGGGGTAAGGCTGGGAAGAGTATAGTTTCGATTCTCGCCACAGAATCTCATCAGTTCCAATGTTTTTTGTTTGCGGACATTCTAAGCTAAAGTTATTTTTCAATAACTTCTTCAACAAAAAACATTTCATAACCAAACATCAATCATCGGATCGAAATATAACAGTGACCAAATAATCAAACTCCATGAGAAATTTTTCTTTGTCACACCCTATAAATCCAACTGCCGTGTTTGCAAAACAAGACAAACCTTTTATACTGTTATGTGTCATTAATTTACAACGGAGGCAGCATAACAAGAATTTTTTGGTTTACTTAATAAAGCAAGGAACCAAACATACAACCATGCCAGAACATTGGTGGCGGTTTTACAGTGTTTTATTTAACTTGCCCCTGCAAACATTTTCTATCGCCTAAGAATAGTTCGCGATTCTCCTGGGCGATTAATTTGTAGCAGGCGATATCGCCTAAAAATCTTCCACGTATCACCAACCTAAAGTAAGTGTTTATGCAATGCGAATCGCGACCAAGATTCGCTGACGAATCATATGGAAGATCTTAAGATGAAGAAAATATAAAGAAAAAATTAAAGGAAAATTATTTTTCATTCTTCTTTGTTTTTTGTTTCTTTCATTTGTTGTCTTTGATTTTTACCCTTTTTGTTTACTTTTCTGATTTGTTATAATTTTTAATTATTCCTTATGTTGTAGTGCTTGTATACTGGTTCCACTGGTTCCATTCACTTTCTTCATTTCACTTGGCAAAACCCGGACATATTTGTGTTTGTCAATACTCATAATATTATACGTGCCATTTGTATCAAAGTTATGTAGAATATGTATATGAGAATTATATGGAACCAAATCAACAATTTTAGTAACAATCGTGTGATCAGGGTTCGGAAGAATGATATATATATTATTCGCCTGCACTAACAACAAGCGAAACATAATACAAATTCGCGAAAAGATCGCCGAGATGCATAGCAGAAGATTCGTTGTAGCGATTGATAATAAACAATAATTGTAGAGAATCGTCTACGAACGGCAAATTACTCGCGTGGGTCAATTTTATGTAAAAATTCGCTAAAATATCGCCGGAAAGAAGCGCAGAAGAATAATATGATAAAAAAAATCGTCCAACAATCTTCCAAATGTTTGCAGAAGCTTTGTTGTCTCATTTTTAACACAGATGCAGGTAAGAAACTACAGTGGCTGGAGCTTTCGTAATATTTTGTCCGAACATAGTTTAAGCTCGAAGACGGGTCATATCTCCACTGTTTCTGGTACCTCCCCCACAAAAGGTCAAAACTTTTCGCTAAAATGGTGAGCACGAGTCTACGAGACATAAATCAAATTCGAATATGGGCTTATATGTCAACTCCTTCGGGTACCTCCTACACAAAAGTCAAACTTTTTGGTTTAAACGCAGTTAAGAGTCTGTTCGAAAATGTATACCGATGTTACTCCTTGCAGTCCTGTTTGGAGATATATTATGATTAAAATCTCCAAAATCCAAATCTCTAAGTTATACTGTGAGCAACTAAAATGACTGGAGGGCGCACTATTTATCGAATATATGTAAGTGACTCTCAAAATAACATTAATTTCCGAAATGGATTATGTTTTGAGCTTTAATACAAACATATATTTTTGTCGGCAATAGTATTTAAAATATTTTTTTAAAATTTGTCATAGCTGAAGCCGAGGTTTACCCTTTTATTACCCGCGAATTGTTGTTGTATATTATATAAATTAAAAAATGAAATGCTTTTGCACGTGGCAAAATATTGGCCTTTAAGGTTAACCTGCGTCGAAGATGTGGCTATATTTATGTTAACAGTTCGAGAGTTATCGTGCGCTCCAGCTACTACACATGGTGCCATAGGGGTTTTTTATAAAATTCGGGTCATTTTCTCAGGAAGTATGGACTTGCCCCTGAAAAACTTGTACTGTCGAAATGGAGATAGTGAATACTGGTAGATACAACAAAAATAAAAGCCAGTTTAGAGCAGCTCTAAAACTGCGCTTTTCCGAAATTTTGTGTGGGAGGTACCTGAAGGAGTGGTCCGATATAGTCCATATTCGAACTTTCTCTAATATTCATTAGTCATTATGTAACCCATTAGAAAGTAATGTAAAAAAAATAACTACTTATGTTACTCCTAACTAAGTTATGAGTACGGTGGCACAGGGTGTGTCTGACTACAAATCAGAGGCTTGTGTATTCAAAGCGGATACTTTTCGTTAAACAAAACAAAGAATAGTTGGTGGTGCACATGTAAGCGCATGTAAGCGTTTAAACAGCCCTTAATGTTCTTACGCGTGGCCTAGTGTGTAGTGTGTTCGGCTACAAATCAAAAGTTCGCAACATCAAATCCAGCAGACAGCGGAATAAAATATAATTAAAATATGAAGAGTGTTGAAATTGAAAACAAATTCCGCCTCAATAATTCTAAAGTAGAGTATAAATGGAGCATATGTTTTTAGCTTATTTTTTTAACTTCTAGTGGCCATAGTATAACTAGCTTGTTATGGTCGTAGAATAACAAGTTATTCAGTGCCGTATGCCCTTCTAAAAATAATAGACTAGTAGGGGGTTTTGAAAGTAGTTACGACTAACAAAAAGTACTATACAAACCATTATTTTGGGAGGATTTTTTGCTGGGATGTAATTCACACCGCAGTAAACGTAAATCATGAATTAAGTGAGGTGTAAATTAACCAAAATAAAGTCTTGTGTGAATAATACCGTGCAACATTTTTAAGGCAATCTTGTGCCAACAATTTGAGCTGAGGATTTTTTCAAAGTACAGTCCCAAACGACAATAACCCTAGTTGGGTTTTGTTGTGTCACATCCAGCTAAGATTTTATGGCCCCATCTTAACATGGTTAAATATTGACTTTTTAAAGCAATTGTGGGCTATATCTCTGAAACCTATGTGAATCTTCATCTGACCTTTGAATTTTAAAAATTATCGAAAATTTCCATAATTTGTATACATTTCGCACCATATCTCCAAAACCTTTTATTTTTTCATAATGTTTTCGTTTGAAAAAAATATTCACAGGAAAGTAATACGCAACTCTTCGGAACATGCCTTTGTTTTAAAATGCCTCTATCATGTTGTATATGTTAATAAATATGTTAATAATTGATGTGTCTTTTTACTTACTAAATGTTGCTGAAACAATTTTTTCAGCAACTTTTCCTTTATACAATTGTCAAAATTTGAAACATTTGTAATAATTATTACGAATTATCGAGTACGCAGACAGGCATATTGTGGTGAAATCCGAAATGCTAAAACAACATGAAGTAACCATTTTAGAGTTTCAGAATATTCCGAAAAATTGATGAGAAGTCTATTTGGAAGATTTTTGCAAAAAGTTACTTGGTTCAACTCCCAATGTACAATAACGATTTTGATGCCCTAGATGGAGTTTTTCTTATTTGGTCTGTTCAAAAGATAAGTTCTACTAGTTTAGGACTACAATATTGCCAAAGACAGCAAAGCCAAATTCCTAATCGTTTCTGAGATAAAGGTCTGATCAATGAAAAAAACTTTATTTTTGCCGGTTTAGATGAATCCGAACTGGATCTGACAGAACAAAACCCTACTAGAGTTTTTGTAGTCTCAATATGTACTTTCAAAAAATGCATACTAGAAGTTGTTTGCATTTTCAGTGTTCCATAGTGTAACGATACTAAAGCATTGTAGAAGTCTAAATACCAAATTTCTGAGGAATATTGAGGCCACAGTCTTCAAAACACCGAAAATCGGTAGGTACGTGCTATGGGGGCTACACGCAGAGAAAAAATATTTTTCGGTTTTGTTGGAACAAAAAAATCAATTTTGGTTCCAAAAATCTGTTTGTTTTGTACAAACATTGTAATCCAAATCCAAAAATACCATCTTTTGTTCCGAACATAGAAAACAAAAACAACTTTCCGCAATATTGTAAAAATCGTTAACAATACCGATTGTAGGAACAATCATAATCTACATTTTTTACAAAACATATTGTCAGCCCTGAAACCCATATACTAAATTTTTTGATTTGAGTGTATATACTTCTCATATACACTTTCCACACAACTTTGATATAAATATCGCGTATTATATTACGAGCATTGATGAGCGCAATACATGGTTCGCTACTTTAGCTGAGAACAAAGACAAACAAAAAGCCACAAGCAGCCACCACAACATAAGGAATAATTAAACACCATAACAAGCATGAAAAGGAAAGAAGAATGAAATAAAGAAGAAGAATAAAACAAAACAGAAACAAATAAAAACAAGAGTGTCATTGTTGGTATACATTCACACAAAAACAAAGATAAAGGCAGCATGTCATACAAACACCACAACTCACCAAAATTGTTTTTTCAACAGGGCATCGAATAGCGAGAGAAGAGAAAAAATGTTCGAAGAGAGAAATATTGTTCAGTTGACACAAACTATTTTTGGATTTAACAAAAACGATTGTTGAATTCACAATACTACATAAGGAATCCAACAATATGTTAACAATACATATTTTGCTCTTGGAATATTGTTGGATCAAACATATTTTTTCTCTGCGTGTACAGGGCCTATATGAAGGCGTGCAGCTATACCGACAAATTTCTGGGGGAAAGTTGTTTACCACTGACGACGACTAAGTACAAATTTCAGCCACTTCTGTGGAATATTGAAGCCACAACCTTCAAAATATCGGAAATAGGGAGGTACCGTTCTATGGTGAATATACTAAGGCGTGGACCTGTACCGACAAGTTTCTGGGGGAAAGTTTTATACCCCCAACGAAGACTAAATACTAAATTTCAGTCATTTCTGATGAATATTGAGGCCACAACCTTCAAAACACCGAAAATCGGGTGGTACGTGCTATGGGGGCTATATAAAGGCTTGGACCTATACCTACAAATTACGTATGGAAAGTTTAGTACCCCAAATGAAGACCAGATACCAAATTCAGCCATTTCAGTGGATTATTGTGGCCACAACCTTCAAAATACCGAAAATCGGGAGGTACGTTCTATGGGGGCTATATAAAGGCGTGGACCTATACCGAAAAATTTCTGGGTGAATGTTTTATACCCCTAACGAACACTAAGTACCAAATTTCAGCCATTTCGGTGTGATAATAGGGCTAAATAATAAATGCTATCATAAATCGGGTGGTACCGTTCTATGGGGGCTATATCAAAACGTGGACCGATATAGCCCATTTGCAATACCAAACATCCTAGTGGTAGTAGAAACGTCTATACCAAACTACTGTAACGTGGTTTTCTCGTCGGCTGGGGTAATCTCAGTCGCGTCCAAGGTCTCCATAAGGACCCACTAAACCTTACGAAATGAAAAGACAAGTATTCTCCATTTCCTGGGGGCTAAATCGGGGATTTATTGATTAAATACTAATTTACAATCTACTTGTGTTTAAATGCGATAAGAATGAATTCAATGGGTATATATTTGGATTAATAGTTTGATTAAGTATTATGCAGACTCGCTGGGGTTTGGCAGCTGAGGAGCTCGTGTTGTGAAGCGGGTTAGTCTTCGGGGAAAACGGTGTTGTTTGTGTTCGGGTGTGAATGATGTATTCGGTATTCGTCTGTAGATGATCGGGAAGCCGATGTATTCGTTGTTCGGCTGCAGATGGTCGGGAAGACGATGAATTCGGTGTTAGGCTGCAGATGATCGGGAAGACGATGAATTCGGCGTTCGGCTGCAGATGATCGGGAAGACGATGAATTCGGTGTTCGGCTGCAGATGAACGGGAAGACGATGAATTCGGTGTTCGGCTGCAGACGATCGGGAAGATGATGAATTCGGCGTCCGGCTGCAGATGATCGAGAAGACGATGAATTCGGTGTTCAGCTGCAGATGATCGGGAAGACGATGAATTCGGTGTTCGGCTGCAGATGATCGGGAAGATGATGTATTCGGTTTTCGGCTGCAGATGATCGGGAGACGATGAATTCGGTGTTCGGCTGCAGATGATCGGGGAGACGATGTATTCGGTGTTCGGCTGCAGATGATCGGGAACACGATGGCTTCGGCGTTCGGCTGTCGATGTTCGGAACACGATGGCTTCGGCGTTCGGCTGTTGATGTTCGGGAACACGGCTTCGGGTGTTGATGCTCGGGTATCGGTGTTCGGGAGGCGATATGTACGGCGTTCGTATATTGACGCGATAAATTCGTCGCTCGGGTGTTAGTCTAGGACTACGGTCTAGTTTCTACAATGTACTACTACTACCCAAAGAGTGGAACAGATGACCCGAAGGCCCTGTAGAACTGAAAACCCGAAGGTCCAGTGCCGAATGGAACAGATGACCCGAAGGCCCTGTAGAACTGAGAAACCCGAAGGTCCAGTGCCGAATGGAACAGATGACTCAAGAGCCCTGTAGAACTGAAAAACCCGAAGGTCCAGTGCCGAATGGAACAGATGACCCGAAGGCCCTGTAGAACTGAGAAACCCGAAGGTCCAGTGCCGAATGGAACAGATGACCCGAAGGCCCTGTAGAACTGAAAAACCCGAAGGTCCAGTGCAATTTATTAGCTACCACAATTTAATGGGTAGCTGCCAAAAAGTATTCCCAACTCGGTAACACCAAGGTGTACGTTGGCGGATGTAGAACAACCTTTAGTTCCAACCCGTGTAGCTAACTCCCTGCAGTAGCCAGCTCGCCATCAGCAACCAACTCTGAAATATATGAGTGACTCGAGGCATGAGGTGAATGCGAATTATTCGCCCTAAGCACTGACTACGATGGTTGCAAAAATACACTGGAATTAAATTTTCCAGTGTGTGGCCTGGTATACCACTAATGCCACGTAGAGACAATGTATGGTGGAGTGTTGTCAAAGCGCTGTTTACCAATGACTGTAAAGGGGTTTCTTTGTAGTAGTTGTTGTATTATGTGCGTGAACATATTGTCACGTTACACTACAAAGCTCTATCTTAAAAATTGCGTGCTGTATCTTGAATTTAACAGACGAACGGACAGACGGACATGGTTATGTCGACATAGAATTTTACCCTGATCAAGAATATATTCTTTATAGGGTCTCCAATGAATATTTCGATGTGTTAAACACGGAATGACAAATTAAATTATACCCTCCATATTATGGTGGAGGGTATAATAAAAAACTATTTTGTTTATATCCCTGTGTAAACATTAGAGAAGGCGAATCATTCTATTGCACAAACATGTCTTGATTTTGAGATGGGTCTTTGCAGAAATTAATTGGCCTTTTCGAAATGTCTCTTACATTAGCTTTGCAATATAAATGAGCGCACAAATCACATACATCCCTCAGTGCTTATTTCACGTCCCACTCTTACATGGGTATTTTATTAACATTCTCAAGTATGTATTTGTTTTTTGTTACCATTGCACTATAGGTAATTTAGGTAGCGACCAAAAAACACAAAAAGTCAGATATAAATATTTTATTTTTCTTAAACTCACTTCATGTAGACTTATACTAAATTGGCCGTGTTTGGCCATGATTTTGCCACCTAGAACACATTACTGAATGTTTCTGCATTGGTATTACTAGGTTTCAAAACCCGATTTTGCCCGTTTTTTGATATTTATGAGATTTTATTAGGTTACTTCTCAATAAAAGTCCTAAAATTGTGGAAGTTTGGTTTGAGGAAATAAACAATAAATGTAAAAAATATTGTTGTTTACAATTTCATTGCAAGTAAAATAAGTAATGGCGACAAATTGTTCGGTATATCCGTGGTTTTCTATAAACGGTGCGGCAGTAGTAAGCTTTATTTTATCTCTCTATTACATATTAATTATTGATACGGTTTACATATTAATCATTGATACGGTATATTCAAAAAATATACAAAACTGTAGTAACAATTCGTTGGAAAATCTACTCGCGGAGACAAAATTTTTATTACTTACTACCGTGATCGTTTTAAACAGTTTGTTGTGTATAAGAAAACTAATGAAAATTGCATTGGAAAAAATGGCTTTGTTCGTTATATACGTAGTTTCTTATAACCGTTGTTCGTTATATCCGAATTTATCTGTAAAAATCTTTGTTTGTTGTAGACATAAACAATTTAAAAAGTTAAAAAATCCTTTAATTCCGCTGTTATTAATTTTTGTCTCAAAAACAGGGCAAATTACCTATAGTGCATTGTTGTTTTTTCCTCTTTTCTTCTAATTTTGTATTTAAAATGCTTATTTTGGGGACGTGACTTTTTTAAATGGTATAATATACTGAATTTCAATTACAAATTTTACCTTTGATGCTCAAAGCACTACGCTTAGCTGGCGCAATACAAAATGAACAATAACCAAAACAAAAAATACAAAATATTCATTAGTATGCTAATTAGTTTCAAGTCCTAAAAATTAATCTTGTTCCTGGGCAGACAAATGAACAAACATTAACGAATGTCCTCTAACGTTGGAGGTTTGTAGAATGTTTCAGTGGTAGGAAACATTTAATATCCTGTTGTCACAGTTAATTCGCAATAATTATCATAAAACAAAATGTCCTGCAAAAGGACAATACTAAGAGGTATTTGTTGGTGTGCATATTTAAAACGCAACCAATTTTTTATTTTCATTTTTAGTTTGTTCAATTTTGTTTACCAATTAGTTTTTCAATGTACAGAATCTACTAATTTTAATAAATTCAAAGCAAAATATCGATTCTGTTGTATAGCTGCTACAAAGAAAGAAATCTATCCGCACTATTAATTATTATTCGTTGTAATATTCAATATTACGTGGAAACAACGTGAATTTTCATTGCCCAAAGGCAAAAGTTTCAGTCTTCTATATCTGCTTCTCTTTTAGAGCAAATTCGCATTTCGTTGTTTTGGCATCGTCTAAGTAAGTTGGTAACCAGCAAGTTGCGAAGAGAGACGTACCCCCAAATAGATACTAGATATCGAATACATAACATACTGTTAACCTTAAGAGTCCACAAATTGGGTGATGGTCATAAGTCATTTTCGTTCGCACAGTGGAGGCGACAATACGGTAAAATTCAAAACATCAATTATCAAGTATTATGTACTTAAGATTGGCGTTAATCTTCTCTAAAAAGCAACAATTTTCCAGAATAGCGCCAACTAACTGAGATCATATGCTGCTGTCTGCTGTCAATTTGACATTGGTCCGAATATTAAACAGTAATTGAATTTGACTGCTGAAGTTTGCAGCTGTAGTTGCTATGGCTCATAACGTAAAACAGTTCCTTAATCGAATTCTGGTATAATTGGTGAATAAATAAATTACTTTTACACCACAATGTGGAAAGGTTATTATAAGTTTGATTTTCCGGAAATTTATGTTACACCGCGAAATATTTGTCGTAGAACCACCTTGTGGTATACCAAAATTCTTATCTCGGCGAGATAAAGCGATTTAGCTATGTGTGTCCGTATGTCCGTCTGCCATCATAAATTTTAATCAAACTCCAGGCCGCAATTATGGACCGATCGGCACGAAAATTTGTATGGAGGTCAGCTTCAGACCAGAATAGACACCTATTGTTATTGGTGATGATCTGAAATATTTAAAAAACAAGTGAGCAAAGACTATGGTCGGGACGGGCCGACCATGTGATACCCTACACCGCTACCCCTGTGCATAAACATTTCTTTTAGGGAATATAATCCGACTATCACCAAACATAATATGCCTCTTTCTCTCTGGGACCCCCATAAGCAACCAAAATTTCGTCACCATCCGATCAAAATTGCGACCTGTAGCGTGATTACAAAAAAATCGGAAAATGGAATGCATTACCGAATATTGCGATAACTCTGTTGTTTGACCATCTACGACCTACCTACTTTACATCGTTGTAAAGGTGATATTTTCTACTTTCCTTGACCTTTTCTCCAAATAAGTTTTTGCCCATTCCAACCCCTGAATATTATCCGACAATCATCAAGATCAATAGGCCTCTTCCCCTGTGGGACTCCCATTAACCCCCAAAATTTCGTTACGATCCGATCAAAATTGCAACCTGTAGCGTGATTACAAAAAAATAGAAAAATGGGATGTATTACCGACCATTGCGATATCTCCGTTATTTGGCCACCTACGCACACTGGTCTGAAATCCAATTTTTGTGGCCAAAACTACTTGTGCGTCCTTTTTGTATTGATATTTGGTTTCATTTATAATTACTGCCACAAAATATTAATTCAGAATTATTGTCACCCTAAATTTCCCTAAATTAAATTGTATGGGGTCTAAACAAAAACTTCGACCTATGTTTATAATTTATGGTGCGAAGGGTTCACATCTTCTAAGAAATCAAAATGCAAAATTACTGTCAAATCGGCTTAAAAATATGGCTAAATTTGCCAAATTATCATAAATTAGGGGTACCCTTATATGGGGGCTATACCCCAATGTGGACCTATGTCGACAGTTTTTGTTTGAAATACTCTCTGGACTCTCACAACAACATTAACCCTAAAACGTGATTTTACTTTTGGCAGATTCCTGGCGTTTAGGTACGATTTAGAGTTTTGGTGTATTCGGGGACCTATAGTAACATTTTATGACAAATAATTTTGTAGAATATTTTGATCTGATACGATCGCATTTCAAAGGAGTTTTTAAATGTTTTTGAAAAAATGGCCAAAAAGACCCCTTTAGTGACTCGCATGAGGGTTAATTTTTTCATAAAAAGATACCCCGCATTGTTGTCAGTAATATTGTCGAAGACACTTTATACATAAAATGCAAGGGTTCCAAGGAATCTGATGTCGAATATTTCAAAACCTGTAGAAATGGGCGGAACTTACCACGCCTATTTAGGTTACTTCCCGACGTAAACTTTCAAAACGCCGATACACGTGTCTTCTTTTTTTCGGTCCTCTTTCATAATCTGTGAGGGGTTTCTTGTAATTTTAAAAAAAGTTCGATTTTGTAGTACAGTGTTATTAAAGTACGAGTATACACATCAAAGTATTTTTGATTTTTTTCTAACATCGACCACTAGCGATCAAAATTATTTTGGTCCACAACAATTTTAACATTGAAAAAGGGTAATAATTTAAGAGGTTTCCAGAAATTTGTTGATAACAAAATACTGCGCACTAAACTCGATTAATAACACAGTAAACATATCTCAACTTTAACACCTTCTCGTCTAACGGTAAATGCAATTTTGGAATAACCAATCCTTGTTACTGTTGTTTTGGAGTGTTTACTTCCATATTGCGAAGAAAAAAACGCAAAAGAAGAATGTCAAAAATTTGACTTTTGGCCAAAGAATTCGCATTTGCGACCAATGTGCTACGCTAACCTACTTTGCATCATTGTAAAGACGGGATTTTCTACTTTCATAGTCAGACTTTGCTTTTGGAAAGTCGCCAACCAAAGCTGTGATATTCGTCATTATAACTAAAATCGCATAAATGAAAAGTTGGGTTTAATTTGCGGCTATTGCGATATCATCTTTGTTTGACCACATACGACAACCTCCTTTACATCGTTAGAAAGGTGATACTTTCTACTTTCATTAGCAGGTGTTGCTTTTGGTATACCCTTATGGAAGCTGAGATATTTGCTTTGAAAAAAACGTTAACATTTTCTCCAAATAAGTTTTTTCCCCATTCCGACCCCTAAATATTATCCGACCATAACCAAAATCAATAGGCTCCGCGACCCTCATCAACACCCGAAATTTGGTGACGATCCGATCAATATTGCGACCTGTAGCGTGATTACAAGGTTTAGATGGACAGAGGGACGTACGGACACACATAGCCAGATCGACTCAGCTCGTCGAGACAATCATTTTGGTATATATGTATAAGTATGGGTCTACGACCATTATTTCGATGCGTTACAAATTTTTGGGCAAATCCAACTTATAATACCCTCCCCACATAGTGGTGTAGGGTATAAAAACATACTTTAGAAAATCCATTTGGTGTTCAAAAGCATTAACACATTCTCCTCCAATTGTTGGTAGAATAATTCTAGCATTGTCAAAATAAAAACTTCTTCCTTTCAATTACTACACTGTGTCGTTCATTTCCGTTGTCATAGTTCACCTTTCTCTCCTTCGAATTTGAAACACACAAAACTAATTAAATGCGGATAATTGCGTTTCATTGTAAGCTTGAATGTTTTTTAAGGAATTTCCGCAATTTTCCTTTCTTTTATTGTGACAGTTTTTTTTTCGTTTGTGTTTCAAATTGTTTTTGTTTTAATGTCATTCTAACAATTACGCATACACATAAGAACAAAATAAAGAAAGACAAGGACTAGAAAGATTTTATTAATGTCATCTGAAAGAAGGACGCACCGTGATTATAGTAACAATTATAGGTATTATTGTGTTCCCTGTCATTCCATTTTCTTTTGTTGTTCCTTCGCATTGTGTCTAGGAAAACGTTTACAATGTAAATCCATATAAATCGAATTGTAAAATAAGATTTACAATTATATTATTTGTCAAGGTGCAAAAGAAGTGTATACTAACAAATACAGTTAACGATTTGAAACCAACAAGAAATATGTATAGGGCAATTATTGTTTTAACTAGCTAGAAGAACTGAAGGACAACATCATTGCTATGGCCAAAATGTTTTCGTTACGAATGTTTCTTTTTTACTTCCATGACCTTATGTATGGACATAGTTTATTTCTAGTGTTTGGTGTTGCTGGTAATGTCGAAATATGATGAAATTTCATTATCATTCGTTATTAACTAAGATATTCCATAAATCAAATGAAATATTTACATTATTTATTGCAATGTTGATTGACTCAAAATACTTAGTGTTCGTCAATGGGAACTATGTACGGCCTCCGCATGTATTTCCAGGAAATTTTGTGAAGAATCGCAACAAATTATTTGGATTCCTCCAATACTTTCTTCTATTGATTGCTTTATTCAGGAAAACTGGTTTTTCAAAAGGTCTCATGTTGGTTCTACATACTTAGTTGGCCATCTACAGAAAATGTTTCTATAAGCCAAACTAAGGAAATATTTTCAATCCTCTCTATTTATTGCTCCCCGAGTACTTCTCCAATTTGGAATACCGTTGTTTCCGATCTCGTCTTCCACTTGCTCACCCCGTATTTTTATGATATGGCCTAGCCAACATAATCGTTGTATCTCGCTACGTTTAACTATACTGATGTTGTTGTATAACCGATACAGGCTCGTAGATATTTCGAAGAATTTTTCTCAGAAACACACCAACACTGCACAGTGGTGGCACTTACATGGGAAGGTGTGACAAAAATAATTCTAGATAATATATCGAACTGACATTTTTATCAATGGGTCATAAAATACTCTAACAAAAATATTGCAGTCCTAGGTCCAAGCATTTATAGTCAGTCAGTATAGGTCCATGATTTGGTATACTCCTTATGTACAAATTACATTGTACATAATTTTCTATACACCGCACTGTTGGAGAGCTCCCCTTGATATTGAGAAATATTTTTTTCAGTAGTTTTTCAGTAGCAAGATTTTCTATTAAATCACTGGCCGTTGTTTGGTATCATTGGCAACATCCCCACAAAAATTGTGGACATAAATCTAGGTTTTGATATCACTGTGCAACATTTTTAAGGTGATCTTGTGCAAACAATTCGAACTGAGGATTTTTGAAAGTACAGACCCAAACGACAAGAAACCTTAGTTGGATTTTGTTGTGTCAGATCCAGCTCGGATTTTATGGCCCCATCTAAACATTGTTAAATATTGAGTTGTTAAAGATATTCGGGGCTATATCTCTGAAACCAATGCGAATCTTCTTCTGACCTCTAAAGCAAATTTGTAGAAAAGGACAAGATTAAAATATTTGGAGAAATAGTGAACTCGGAAAACTACATTTATTGCCTCAAATTTCAAAATATATGCAAAAATTCCACAATTTTTATACATTTCGCACTGTATCTCCAAAACCGTTAATTTTTTCTGAATATTTTCTTTCGGAAAAATATTCCCTGGAATATAATACACAACTCTTCAGAACATGTCATTGTTGTAAAATTCCTCTATGCCTTTGTTTTCAGTACATTTTTCAACGGCGATTTAATAAAAATGTCAATAATGTAGTGAAATCCGAAATGCGAGAATGAACTGTTGGTGTGAACTGTGTTTGAAATACGTGTTGTAAAAGATATTATGCAAAATACCGCTGAAACAACATGAAGTAAGCATTTTAGAGTTTCAGAATGTTCTAAAGAATTGTTGAGAACTTTATTTGGAAGATTTTTGCAAAAGGTTACTTGGTTCAACTCCCAATAGTTTAGCCGATACTGACCAGAATTTCAGCAATTATGTAAAATTTTCTATACTTTATAGATTTTGATGCCCAAATGGAGATTTTCTTATGTGGTTTTTTTTTCAAAAGATAAGTTCTACTAGTTTAGGGCTACAATATTGCTAAGGACAGCAAGGCCAAATTCCTATTCGTTTCTGAGATAAAGGCCTGATAAATGCAAAAAAGTGTAGATTTAGCCTGGTGTAGATGAGGCCATAAAATCCGAATTGGATCTGACAGGACAAAACCCTTTCTAGGGTTTTTGTAGTCTAAATATGTACTTTCAAAAAATGCATACTAGAAGTTGTTTGCATTTTCAGTGTTGCATAGTGTATATCTACCATATAAGTGTACCACCCGATTTCAGGCATTGTAAAGTTTTAACTTCATTTTAAGCTTAAATTGGCTGTAATTTGGTTATGGGGTTCTCTCTCAGTGGTCAACAAAAATTTACTAAAAACTTAAAAATAAAAAATAATTAAAAATATTAAGTTACAGTGTTTTATTTATAAATGCATAAAAACTAGATAATAATTTATAGAAAAATATTATATTTTTATTTTTTTATAGTGAAAAAATTAGTACAGATTTTCTTCTTCATGATGGAATCTCCCAAATAAAACGCTTGCATTTAAATTAAAAATTGTAACAGAATTAAACGGCAAGCGTTTTATTTTAGAGATTCCAGCATGAAGAAAAATAAACTTATTGAGGCTAACCGAACAATAAGTTTCTAGTTTTAATGCATTTCTATATAAATAAAACGCTGCCACTTTTTTATTATTTTTTTATTTTTAACTTTCTGACTTGTTTTCTTGTACTTGTTTATTGATCTGAATGACATCTTCTATAAGCAACCAATTATTTTCTGAAGAATATAATTTTCATGTCATTATACCCTATACCACAATGTGGAAAAGGGTATTATAAGTTTGTTTTGGTAAAAATTCATGTAACACCGCGAAATATTCGTCGGAGACCCCCAATGTGGTATACCAATCTTCATATCTCGACGAGATAAAGCGATTTTGGGATGTGTGTCTGTCCGTCCGTCCGTCTGTCCATTATAAATTGTAAACACGCTCCAGGCCGCAATTATGGATCGATCGTCACGAAATTTTGTATGGAGGTCGGGTTCAGATCAGAATAGATCCCTATTCTTATTGGTGATGATCGTGAAATATTTAGCGGGTGAAATGGACCAAAAACATAATATTTATCCAATTTTCTAGCGGCTCTGTAGGTCTCAATAATAGTCCGATCAACGCGTAATTTTAAATAAGGTAAGAGTATATCACAAAGGAGAAGCTTGCAATTTGAGATGACGATCGGATAATATTTAGAGTGTTAAATGGACCAAAACTTTTGTGTGAAAATTGTGAAAATTTTTAATATACAGCTTATATCTTAATTCCTGGAAGTGACATTCCGGACAAGTGAGATATACTTGAAAGTGGAACGCTTGACCTTTCAATTGATGCAAATTATGTTGGTGTGCATGATCAGATAACAGAGTTACAGCCTAATATATACCGTTATTTGTTTGTATTGTAATAATAAACTCGCTAGAAGTCGCAATTATACATCAATAGTCACGAAATTTTGCACCGGGTAAGAGTATAGGTCGAAAAAGATGCCTACAATTTTGAATGATGATCTGATATTCTTTAGCGGGTGAAATGGACCATTACTTTTGTATGAAAATATAAAAATTTTATTTTTGGTCGATATTTTAATTCCTTTAGGACATATATATTTCGCAAAGTAGCCTACATATGAAAAAAAAAACGACTGACCTTTCCCCTGATGTAAATTGCAATAAAGTGTTTGCTAGATAACGGGCCTACTGTCTAATATATAATGGGTTCTGTGTAGAGAACCACATTTTTATCCCATGCTACATATTGTCTCTCCAAAAGTTTATGTAACACCACGAAATATTCGTCCTAGACCCCTTAATTAATATGCCAAAATTCATATCTCGACGAGATAAAGCGATTTAGCGATGTGTGTCCGTCCATTAAAAATTGTAAACAAGCTTAAGGCCGCAATTATGGACCGATTGAAACGAATTTTTTCAGGAGATTGGGTTCGGGCCAGAAAAGAAATGATTAGTTTTTGGTGATGATCGTGAAATGTTCTGGGGATGAAATGGACCAAAAACAAAATTTTAACCAATTTTGTAGCGGCTCTGTAGGTCAAAATACTAACCCGCAAAATTTTAAACAAAGTTTGAGTTTAAGATGAAGAAGAAGAGTACATTCCAACGTGAAGATCAGATAATACTTAGCGGGTTAAATGGACTGAAACTTTTGTGTGAAATTGGTAACAATTTCAATAACGTAGCGGTTAAACAACGGAAGTAGTAGTACTACATAAGTGGGTTTCATTACATTTTAGTTTGTGTGAACTAAATTTTCCGTTCCTGCTACAAAAATGTCTTTGTCATGCTAGATAACTTTTTGGCTTTGGTCATAAGTATTATACATTACATCTCTGATATTTGATAATTAAATTTTCACAATCATTGAAAATAAGTTCCGTGGAGAGCGATTTTTCAGGGATAGTGGTATAGGGTATCCCATGGTCGGCTCCGTCCGACTATAGACTTTTCTTACTTGTATTTTTAATATGTTTGATTTATTACATTACTCAAGAGTATTTTATAACTCTCCTTGAATTATTTTCATCTAAAATTATTAGTTTATAAATATGTTTAAAATTGAATTTGTTATTAAATCTTTGGCGTATATAGCCACGATTCTAGTTTTATAATAATTTCTTCTTTTGAGAACTAAGAACGGCGTTAAGTTCGGCCAGGCCGTATTGAATTAAAATGGAACAATTATTTTCCTCTCGTGTATAAAGAAGACTAAATACCAAATTTCAAGTTCGTGTACTGTTCCATGAGGCTATATCAAAACGTCGATCTATACCTACAAATTTCTGACGGAAAGTTTTTAGACTCAAAGAAGGCTAAATACCATAAATAAATTTCCCATATTTCGGTAATCCCTTCAAAATACTGAAAATCAAGAGGGACGCGTCTATGTGGGATATAGGAACCCGCGGACCTATACTGATAATTCTCTTCTGCAATATTTTTTAACCACATGGAGGACTGAATAACAAATTTCCGTCTTTCGATGGGATATTGACGTCACAACCTTCAGAATTACGAAAATCGGGAGGTACCGTTCTATGGGGCCTGTATCAAAACGAGGACTTATACCGACGAATTTCAGTCAGATAGACCAAATACCAAATTTCAGCCATTTCGGTGAGTTGTTGTGGCCACAACCTTCAAAACACCGAAAATCGGGAGTTACCGTTCTATGAGGGCTATATGAAGGCGTGACCAAATTCTATACCGACAAATTTCTAGGAGAAAATTTTGTATCCCAACGTAGACTAAGTAGCAAATTTCTACCATTTCGGTGTGATAATGAGGCTAAAACCTTCAAAATACCGGAAATAGGGAGGTACCGTTCTATGGGAGCTATATTAAGGCGTGAACCTGTATCGACAAATTTCATATGTAACATTTAATACCAAATACCACATTTCAGCCATTTCTGAGGAATATTGATGCAACAACATTCTAAACACCGAAAATCGGGAGGTACGTTCTATGGGGGCTATATGAAGGCGTGGACCTATACCGTGAACCTATACCGCAAAATTTCTAGGAGAAAGTTGTATATTGCCAACGTTGACTAAGTAGCAAATTTCAGCCATTTCGGTGTGATAATGAGGCTAAAACCTTCAAAATACCGAAAATAGGAAGGTACCGTTCTATGGGAGCCATACTAAGGCGTGAAAATTGAGGCCACAAAAAAAAGCGGAAATAGGGAGGTACCGTTCTATAGGGCTTTACTAAGGCCTGGGCCTGTATCCAAAGAAGACTAAATATCAAATTTCAGCCATTTCTGAGGAATATTGAGGCAACAACCTTCAAAACACCGGGAGGTTCGTTCTATGGGGGCTATAAGAAGGCGTGGACCTATACCGACAAATTTCGTATGCAACTTTTAATACCCCAAATGAAGACCAAATACCAAATTTCAGCCATTTCGGTGTATTATTCTGGCCACAACCTTCAAAATACCGAAATCGGGAGGTACCCTTCTATAGGGCTATATGAAGGCGTGGACCCATACCGACAAATTTTTGGGGGAAAGTTTTGTACGAACGAAGGCTAAGTACCAAATTTCAGCCATTTCCGTGTAATAATGAGGCTAAAAACTTCAAAATACCGAACATCGGGTGGTACCGTTCTATGGGGGTTATATCAAAACGTGGACCGATATGGCCCATTTGCAATAACAAAAATCCTAGGAGTAATAGAAACATCTATACAAATTACAAAGCTCTATCTTAAAAATTGCGAGCTTTATCTTAGAATTTTATCCTGATCAAATATATATAATAGGGTCTCCGATGAATATTTCGATGTGTTACAAACGGAATGATAAATTCAATTATACACTCCATGTTATGGTGGAGGGTATAAAAACATAACTCTAAATTTTGTCTTTAGTTCTTTTCGTCATTATACCCTACACCACTATGTGGGGAGGGTATTATAAGTTGGTTTTGGCCAAAAAGTTTGTAACGCATCGAAATAATGGTCGTAGACCCATACTTATATATACCAAAATTAATGTCTCGACGAGCTGAGTCGATCTGGCTATGTGTGTCCGTCCGTCAGTCCGTCCGTCCGTCCGTCTGTCCGTCTGTCCATCTAAACCTTGTAATCACGCTACAGGTCGCAATTTTGATCGGATCGTCACGAAATTTTGGATATTGATGGGGGTCCCGGAGGGGAAGAAGCCTATTGATTTTGGTGATGGTCGGATAATATTTAGGGGTCGGAGAGGGCAAAAAACTTAGGTGGATAAAAAGACAACGTTTTTTTCCAAAACGAATATCTCAGCTTCTATATGGGGTATACCAAAAGCAAAACCTGACAATGAAAGTAGAAAATATAACCTTTCTAATGATGTAGAGTTGGTGCTCGTAGGTGATCAAACAACGAAGATATCACAATACTAGCAAATAAAACCCCAATTTTCATTTTTGCGATTTTAATTATATTAACGAATATCAGAGCTTTGGTTGGAAACTTTCCAAAAGCAAAGCCTGACTATGGAAGTAGAAGATCCCGTCTTTACAATGATGTAAACTAGGATGGCGTAGGTAACCAAATAACGGAGATATCGCAATAGTCGGTAATACATCCCATTTATCCATTTTTTTGGAAATCACGCTACAGGTCCCAATTTTGATCGGATCGTCACGAAATTTTGGTGGTTAATGGGGGTCCCAAAAAGAAAGAAGCCTATTGATTTTGGTGATGGTCGGATAATATTTAGGGGTCAGAATGGGCAAAAACTTATTTGGAGAAAAGTCAACATTTTAGTTCAAAGCCAATATCACTGTTTCTTTAAGAGGTATATCAAAAGCAAAACCTGGCAAGGAAAGTAGAAAATATCACCTTTACAACGATGTAAAGTAGGTTGTCGTAGGTGGTAAAATAGCAGAGATATGGCAATAGTCGATAATGCATCCCATTTTCCGATTTTTTTGTAATCACGCTACAGGTCCCAATTTTGATCGGATCGTCACGAAATTTTGGGGGTTAATGGGGGTCCCACAGAAGAAGCCTACTGATTTTAATGATGATCGGATAATATTCAGGGGTCGAAATGGGCATACACTTATTTGGAGAAAGGTCAACGTTTTATTTCAAAGCCAATATCTCTGTTTCTTTAAGAGGTATATCAAAAGCAAAACCTGGCAAGGAAAGTAGAAAATATCACCTTTACAACGATCTAAAGGTTGTCGTAGGTGGTAAAATAGCAGAGATATGGCAATAGCCGATAATGCATCCCATTTTCCGATTTTTTTGTAATCACGCTACTGGTCGCAATTTTGATCGGATCGTCACGAAATTTTGGGGGTTAATGGGGGTCCCACAGAGCAAGAAGCCTACTGATTTTAATGATGGTCGGATAATATTCAGGGGTCGGAATGGTCAAAAACTTATTTGGAGAATGATCAACGTTTTATTTCAAAGCCAATATCTCTGTTTCTTTAAGAGGTATATCAAAAGCAAAACCTGGCAAGGAAAGTAGAAAATATCACCTTTACAACGATGTAAAGGTTGTCGTAGGTGGTAAAATAGCAGAGATATGGCAATAGCCGATAATGCATCCCATTTTCCGATTTTTTTGTAATCACGCTACTGGTCGCAATTGTGATCGGATCGTCACGAAATTTTGGGGGTTAATGGGGGTCCCACAGAGCAAGAAGCCTACTGATTTTAATGATGGTCGGATAATATTCAGGGGTCGGAATGGTCAAAAACTTATTTGGAGAATGGTCAACGTTTTATTTCAAAGCCAATATCTTTGTTTCTTTAAGAGGTGTATCAAAAGCAAGGAAAGTAGAAAATATCACCTTTACAATGATGTAAAGTAGGTTGTCGTAGCTGCTCAAACAACAGAGATATCGCAATAGTCGGTAATGCATCCCATTTTCCGATGACGCTACAGGTCGCAATTTTGATCGGATCGTCACGAAGTTTTTGGAATTTTATGCGGGTCCCACAGAGGAAGAAGCCTATTATTTTGGTGATGGTCGGATAATATTCAGGAGTCGGAATAAGCGAAAAGCTTATGTGGAGAAAAGGCAACGTTTTTTTCTTATGCGAATATTTCTGCATCTAGTAGGAGTATTCCAAAAGGAAAGCCCGCCAATGGAATAAGAAAAGATGTCCTTTATATGTACGCAAAGTATGTTGGCGTAAGTGGGCAAACAACCGAGATATCGCAAAATATATTATATCCAATTTTTCCATTTTACGAATTTTTGGGGGTTGATGGGGGCCCCACAGAGGTAGATGCCTATTGATTATGGTGATAGTCGGATAATATTTAGGGATCGGAATGGGGAAAAACTTATGTGGACACAAATTCAAAATTTTATTCTTTGTGAATATATCGATTTCTAGTAGGGTTATTTCAACGGCAAAGCCTGTCAATGGAAGAAGAAAATATTACGTGTACATTGGTGTAAAGTAGGTTGGCGAAGGTGTTCAAACAATCGATATACCACAATAGTCGGTAATGCATCCAATTTTTCCATTCTACAGGTCGAAATTTTGGTTGCTTATGGGGGTCCCAGAGAGAAAGAAGCATATTTTTTTGATTAAAAACCAAAATATGTTTGGTGGTAGTCGGATTATGTTCCCTAAAATAAATGTTTACCAGTGAAAAGCTTATGCACAGGGGTAGTGGTGTAGGGTATCACATGGTCGGCCCAGTCCCGACTATAGCCTTTGCTCACTTGTTTAAAGTTAAAGAAGTGACAATAATCGAAAATCAATTACCTTTTATTCAACTAAAAACTTTTCTCTCATAGTACCCCAGCAAACCAAATGTCTGATGTCCGACACGTCTGAAAAATTTCGGAAGCAAAGTCGTTCAGATTTCGTTCCGATTTCTAAACGATTTTTCGGAGAGGAAATAGTTCAGATTTTGTACCGCTTTCGGAACGCATGTCGGAAAGAAATTTCCTTTCCGAATTTCCCAAGGATTTTCATCAGATTTCGTTACGAAATCGGACCGAAATCGATCCGATGTCGCTCCGACATTTCGTTCCGAAATTATGTCAACCACTTTATACAACTTTCGTTAAGATATCGTTACGATTTCAGATCAGATATCCGACGTATCGTCCGAATTTTGTTCCGATTTTGTTACACACTTATACATATAGATAAATAAATATGAATATACGTATGTGAGTTTGTGTTTTACATGTATTTTATTCATTAGTCGTTACGCATAATAGACAACAAGCAAAGACACAGCTACATATAAACCCATAACCATCTACGTATGTACATTTTTCATCCATTTTATGTGTCAATAAATGAGAAAAGAACTTACGCATAAAAAATAGATTCCCTTAAGGGTGGCAAATACGCTTAGGTTGTCGTTGCCTTTCATATCCTTTAGCCGTTACGAATACAGACCGACCATACTACACCCGAAATATTGAATTGTGTCTTTTCTTGTTTGGTTTTTTTATGGTTTCTTTTTTAACTGGATCACTTGGCAACGTAACGATAGAACTCTTACGAATCGATAAATAATGACAGTCAAATACTGTTTGGGCCTGTTTCTGAATATTAAACTATATTTTCCCTTAAGCTTTTAACATTATGTTTTATGAAATACCTACTATGAGAGACGGCAATAAAACTAGTTTCTTTTTTTAATCGATATGAATAGCAGAGAGAAAACATAACGGTGCACAATGGTCCCAAAACCAAATATTCTGGCCAAAACTATTTCAACGTCCATTTAGTATTGAAATTAATTATTATTTATAATAAATGTGTACAAACAGCAACTCTTACGTTTTCTAGACCAAAATGACCAAAAACTGCCAACATTTGTTGAACAGGGTGGTCCCGTTGTGTGGGGTCTAAACCAAAACATTGACCTATGTTAATAAGTTTTGGTACGAAGGATTCATATCTTCCAAGAGGGTATTACCGTTCTATTTCAATTGGAAACTACGTACAATCACAACAGGTATTTACAAAAAATTCTCCCATCTTGAAATAGAAAAATCCACTCTATTTTAGCTGTGGCAAATTTGAGCAAGAATTTATTTCTCAATTTATTAGTTCAGTCCTCCAGCTATCTTCCGAAACCAATTTGGAGGTGGACAAACTTGGACATTTTTTTAAACGTTTAAGAATATTTAGAAAGTATTTGTAAAAAATAATTTTTAATTTATATAAAAACATTGATTTTATTACGCTAATTTTACAAATTTCATCGTTCTTTTTGTAAATGTTATGAAAGTACTCATTAACAGCTTCCCGATTCATAATAACTTTGGTCTCACTTCTGTATATTTATGCAGCGACGCAATACAACAAAAAATGTATATTTTACAGCACAAAGTCTGTTTTATTTTTACATAAAAAAGTGTCAACTTTGGTACTGCGCCAATCAACGAATACTAACGTTATTTACAAAAACTAATTATTTTCAGATGACTTCATGTGTTTTTTATTATTCTGTACAAAAAAAAATTAAAATTTCGAAACTTCAAAAATAGGGTTTTGGCCAAAAATTTCCTGATTGAAACCTATGTGCGGTGTTGAGAATAAGGTTATTTGAAATGGAGATTAGTTTAAATTAACCATTCCCATTGCAGTATCACCAAATAATTGTCACATACTTTAGAAAGTACTTTATAGTCTAGCTTTAGCGTCTTTGTATTCTTTATTGATTTAAGGATATCATTCAGTTTGATTACATTTATCATTGGTTGAAAATTTGTTGATTATTTCGAGGATTCAGCTGGTGGTAAATATGCTTAGTGCAAATTGCTGATTAAAAACTCTCTGCTGTTTGAAGGCTGTGTTTATGCACACCGAAGAACCATAAATACTAAGTAACTTGAAACCCTATCAATTTACATATGTATATAACTTGTTACTTTTATATCCTCATATTCACTGTGGTGCATGGTTAGAATGCCAGCATTCGATTCCCTTGCTAGACAACATCAACCGTGACAAACCCCCCTTCTGGTGTCGTTAGATACTTTATTTAGACTGGACGACAAATAGGGCATCCTATTTGATGAGAGTCTCTATAGAGATTTTTGTGGTATTTTTTATTTTTAATATTATATGAGATGGTGCGTCAATTACATTTGTAAACAGTTTGTGTGTTAGTTTTGTAACTCATGAACTTTATACTGTTCGTTATATTTAATTATCACTAACAACTGATTTCAATGTCAAAAAAGTAGAACGCGCAAAAAGAAAAACTAGATAAAAGTTTTGCAATTAAAAGTTCATAATTTCATGAAATTGGGTTTTGTTATAATTTTCATAAATTATAATAAATTATGGTATGAATGGTGCTTCTAATCCATAAAGTACAGTGACAATCATAGTTGAACATTATGTTAGGGGATAACTGCTCACAAAGTCCTTTTGTCTCTCTGATATTTTTATTCCCACCGCCATACTTACTTACTTAGCTAGTCCATTACAGAACATTTGTTCCATAAGCCGAACTAAGAAAAGATTTCCAATTATCTCTGATTGCTGCTTCACTTTCTGGAATACCGCGCCTTTTCATCTCTTCATCCACTTGTTTGCTCCATCTAAGCTTAGGACTGTCAATTCCGCGCGCACCGCCATGTTGTACGTATTTTTACGCCTTTTTAGCAGGCTCATCATCGCTCCATCGTTGCATCTCGATACGTTTATCTATACTTATGTCGTTGTATAGCAGATACAGCTCGTGTTTCATACGACGTCCACATTGACCGCCAACGCAGATTGGTCCATAGATCTTTCGAAGAATTTTTCTCTCAAACACACCACGCACTGCCTTGTCTGCTTGTGCAAGTGCCCATGCATCGGAACCATACATCAGCACGGGTAGTATCAGTGTTTTTTTTTTAAACGTTGTGTTTGTTTGACGAGATGTGGCTTTGTTCTTAAACTGCTTACTTAAGCCAAAGTAGCATCTGTTAGCCAAAATAATTCCCCTTTTTATTTCACACTGATGTTGTTTGTTGTGTTTACGTCGGTGCCGAGTTAGACGAAGTCTTTTACTACCTCAAAATTATTAGAACCAACGTCAACAGTTAGTACGATCTCTATGGACGCATTGCGCGTTGACACCATTAACCTGGTCTTCTCGCCGTTTACCGCCAGACCCACTTTAGCAGATTCCCTTTCGACTTTTTTAAAGGTATCACTTACTTCCTTTACCGATCGACCCATGATGTCAATGTCATCGGCATAAGCAAGTAACATATGGTTTTTTGTATATATTGTGCCACTTCTTTTGACCTTCGCATCTCGTATAAACATTTAGGTGTTTATCTGCATCTCTTGGGTCTTCTCCAGGATTTGCAGTAAATATCTGGTCATGGTGGATTTGCCAGGTCTAAGGCCGCATTGGTATGGCCCAATTATTTCGTTGAGCATAGGCTTTATTCGTTCACACATTATCCCTGACACTATCTTGTAGGCAATAGGGAGAAGACTTATGCCCCTATAGTTAGAGCTTATAGTCTTATCTCCTTTCTTGTGGACAGGGCAGAGGATGCTCAGGTTCCAATTATCGGGTAATCGTTCTTCCTGTCAGATGGTGCTAACTAGCTGATGATAACACCTTATCCACGTGTCGGCTCCGGTTTTGAACAGCTCGGCTGGTAAGCCATCGGCTCCTGCTGCCTTATTATCCTTCAGCCGGTTTATTGCTGTCGTTACCTCATCTTGGCTGGGCGGTATACATTCAATACCATCTTCTGGGATTGGATCTGTGATATCTTCGTCGTCTTCGCTACTATCGGATACCAACAATTTGAAAAAATGTTCTTGCCATATCCTGAGCACACTATCTATATCAGTTACCAAATTACCTTGCTGGTCTCTACAGGAGGATGTGCCTGTACCAAAGCGTAAAATCTGGAGGTACAATTATATGGGACTATACTAAAACATGGCCCTATTTTGACAATTTATGGAGAGAAATTTTGTGACCACTGAAAACCTTAATTGTCAAACTGGAGCAGTTCGGTAAAAAAACTGTAGCCCAAATTGTCAAACCGGGAGGTACCGTTATATGGCGCTATAGCAAAACATGGACCTACTTTGACAATTTATGGAAGATAAATTTTGCGACACCTGAAACATTAAATATGAAACTACAGGTAGTACCGTTAAAAAAGTATCAAAAATCTTCAAACTGCCAAAAATCGGGAGGTATCGTTATATGGGAGCTATTCCAAAACGTGAACCAATTTTCACAATTTTGATTGGAACAGTTTTGTGACTACTGGAACCTTAACTGTCAACATGCAGGTAGATCGGTCGCAAAGTGTAGCTAATGTCTTCAAAATATGACACTTTTTGTTGGAGAAGCTTTGTGTCTATTTAGAAACTTAGATGTGAAATTACAGGTTATTGGGTCAAAAATGTAGCTAAAATTCCCAAACAACCTACCGTAATATGCACCTATGTTGACAATTTTTGGTGGTTAAGTTTTGTGACCACTGGGAACCTGAAAAAACAAATTACTGTTAGTTCGGTCACAAAAAGTAGTAAACAAATCCTCAAACTACCAACATATGGATCTTTCATGACAATTCTTGGTGGCTAAGTTTTGTGGCTACTGGAACTTCAAATATCTAATTACAACAAAAATGCGGCCAAATCCTCAAAATACCGTTAAATGGAAGCTATACCAAAATTTGGACCGATAGAGCCATTATTCGAACATGAAAAAATACATTCGAGAGCAAAATGCAGCTTTTTAGATTTTAATCTGATCAAGACTATGTGTATGTACTTTATGGGGTCCCAAATGATTATTTCGAGGAATAACAAAAACCATTAAGTTCGGCAGGGCTGATCTATTTAGGAGCTACATATCTCAAATGTCCGAAAATGTATATATAGGTTAACATGGGGCGCCTTCGCCACTGGGGCGGCTACGCCAGCGCCGCTTTTGTCGCAAACCACAAGTCCTAGAAAAAAATCCATTAAAGGCAAAATTGTAAGCTCAATGAAGATCTATCATATCCCAAAAGTTGGCAGTTGTGTCATAGGTACGATAGCGGACGCACGCTGTTTTGTGTTTTCACGGTATTGGGAAAAATAATTATGGCAGGTATGTTTTGTGATATCTTCCTTACCTTTTGTGATATCAAAAACATTTTTATACCGTTCGAAGACAACTACTGAAGAACATAAACCCCAGTAATTCGCATGAAAAAAAAAACAATTACAAATGTCAATATATTATGAATTATGAAATATGTAAGGGTTGGGGCGCCTTCGCCATGATATGTGTGGTAAGTAAATGTTAGAAATTTGTCATGTTTAACTTAAATTCTTTATGCCATAGATATATCACACTACAATGTGAAGTTAAAATCAAATATTATCCTAAACGTATCTTGTTTTAGTAATATTATGATTTTTTGTACCTAAATTCAAGGTACCTTAAGTACTAAAATCCCGTTCTTTTTGTGCATTTTAGAATCAATTTTGATTATTCAATAGAAAACATGTTCCTTCTGCATAATGTTAATATTTAAGGAGGTAGTATGGTAAATTACGGAAGTTGCGTATCGATAGTGCCCCATCTTCGAAATTAAACAAAGCTTGGAAACATATTACGAAAGCCAAATTTTGGACCTAATCGGCTGATTCGATCGAGAGTTATCGTGCCCTTCATTCAGCCACTTTACATGGTTCCATAGCTGTTTTATAACTTTAGGGCTATTTGCTCAAGACGAATGGATTTGCGCACTAAAAAACTTGTACCGTCGTAATGCAATTTATTACAATAAAGATCAAAGTGATTCGAGAGAAGACCGTAAACTGCATTTTTTGAAATTTTGTGAGGGAGATACCCGAAGGAGTTGACATATGCAGTCCATATTCGAACCTGATCTATGTCTTTTAGAAATATTACTATGTTCAAGGTACGGACCAAATCGGATACTCTCCTCCAGAGTTATCGTGCGCACAAGTTTTCCGAACATTTTTGAACTTTTGTGGGAGAGGTACCGGAACGAGTGGACTGATATAACTTATCTTCGAACCTAAACTAAGTTTGGACAAAATATTACGAAGGCCAAATTTTGGACCGAATCGACAGATCCGTTCGAGAGTTATCTTGCGCTCCAATCTTACACACGGTGTCAAAGGGATTTTTTGCAACTTTCAGATTATTTTCTCAGGAAGTAGGGACTTGCCGCTGATGAAACTTGTACCGTCGTATGGGGGGGGGGGGGGGGGGGGGGGGCAGTGAATACAAGCTGTTACAACAAAAATCAAAACGATTCGAGAGCAGGCCCTAAACTGAACTTATCCGAAAATTTGTGTGGGTGGTATCCGAAGGAGTGGAACCTTATCTTAGTCTGGTAGACATTTCACGATTTGCAAAGTATGGACCAAATCAGTTACTTCCTTCAAGAGTTATCGTACGCACAAATTTTCCGAACATTTTGGAACTTTTGTGGGGGAGGTACGGGAAGGAGTGGACCGATATAACCCATCTTCGAACATAAACTAAGTTTGGACAAAATATTACGAAAGGTAAATTTTGGACCAAATCGGCTCATCCTTCGAGAGTTATCGTGCGCAGCAGCCAGCCAGATAGACAGACGGACAGACATTGCTAAATCAACACCAAATTGTCTGAAACACATTTCGTCCAAACATACTTGGGGTCTAAACCGGTTATTTCGATGAGGCACATTTTGCCCGTATGAAAGTGTATATGGTAATATTCAAAAAAAGTTTTTCAATCGTTGAAGTTGAGGTTCATCATTTAATAAGTCGCGAACTGTTAATATATTTTATAAAATATGAATATATTTATATTAATTGAAGTGTTTTAGCCACGATCTCATAATATGGACCGGGTGCCACCGTGGTGCAATGGTATGCACGCCCGCCTTGCACGCAGAAAGTCGGGGGTTCGATTCCCCGTCCAAGAAACATCAAACATTTCTCAAAAGTTCAAACCTCACAAAGTATTTCTATTTTTTATTTTTTATACCCTATACCACAATGTGGAAAAGGGTATTATAAGTTTGTTTTGGTAAAAATTCATGTAACACCGCGAAATATTCGTCGGAGACCCCCAATGTGGTATACCAATCTTCATATCTCGACGAGATAAAGCGATTTTGAGATGTGTGTCTGTCCGTCCGTCCGTCCGTCCGTCCGTCCGTCTGTCCATTATAAATTGTAAACACGCTCCAGGCCGCAATTATGGACCGATCTTCACGAAATTTTGTATGGAGGTCGGGTTCAGATCAGAATAGATCCCTATTCTTATTGGTGATGATCGTGAAATATTTAGCGGGTGAAATGGACCAAAAACATAATATTTATCCAATTTTCTAGCGGCTCTGTAGGTCTCAATAGTAGTCCGATCAACGCGTAATTTTAAATATGGTAAGTGTTTATCACAAAGGAGAAGCCTGCAATTTGAGATGGCGATCGGATAATATTTAGGGGGTTAAATGGACCAAAACTTTTGTGTGAAAATTTTGAAAATTTTTAATGAACAGCTTATATCTTTGTTTCTGAAAGACACATTCCCCACTCTTGAGTTATATATGGAAGACGATCTCTTGACCTTTCAATTGATGTCAATTATGTTGATGTACGTGATCTGATAACAGAGTTACAGCCTAATATATCCAGTTTTTTGTTTGCAGTGTAATCAGAAACCCGCTAGAGGTCGCAATTATAGCTCAATAGTCACGAAATTTTGCACTAGGTAAGAGTTTAGGGTGAAGAAAATGCCTATAATTTTGCATGATGATCTGATGTTATTTAGCGGTTGACATACATCATTACTTTTGTATGAAAAATATACAAATTTTATTTTTGGTTCATATTTTGATTCCTGGAGGGCATATACCGGCAAAGTAGCCTACATATGGAAAAATAACTACTGATCTTTCCCCTGATGCAAACTGCAATAATTTGTCTGCTAGATAACGCACCTACTGCCTGTTATATAATGTGTTTTGTGCAGAGAACCACAATTTCCTCCCATGCTACAAATTGTCTCTTTCATGACAGAGAAATTTTTAGTTCAGTTGTCAAATTGAATTTTAATACAAATATTGCAACATGCGGTCGCCTCGCCACCTATTTTATACCTCAGGATTTAGGGTAAAGGGGATACAAACAAAATACGACCAAATATGTGTATCATCGAAATATTGGTTTTAGACCCAAGTATATTTGGACGAAATTCGTTTCAGACAATTTGGAGTCTATTTAGCGCTGTCCGTTCATCTGTCTCTCTTAATGTCTAACTGGCTGGTGCGAACCAAATTTTATACAACGTAATATTTTGCCCAAACTTTGTTTACTTTCGAATGTAGGCTATGTCCACACCTCCCCCAAATAAGTTCAAAATTGTTTTCGAAAAATTGTGTGAACGATAACTGGCGAACTGAGTAATCGATTTGCTCCAAACTTTCCATATATTATTATTCCTTCCAGATATAGATCTGATAAGACTATATCGGTCCTTAGGGTACCTCCCACACAAAATTCGGAAAAGGGAAATTTAAGAGTCCTCTCGAATTGTTTTGAATTTTCTTCAGCAGATTGTACTTGCGCCGAAAATCCGCAAGATAACTCTCAAGGGGATTTACTGTTTGATCGAAACTTTGCACATCGTATTATTTCATACAGTCATGTGTCAGGTCAGAATATGGACTATATCGGTCCGTCCTTCGAGGATCTCCCACACAAAATTTGGGAAAAGTGTAGTTTGAGGACCCGTATCGGATCTATTTGATCATTATTTTATTTTTTTTTTTTTGGAAGAAGAATGTTCTTTTTACTGTCCCTATTCTGGTCCCTTTCCCGGGGTAAGTCATACTTCCTGATATTATAGTCCAGAAGTTCCGAAATCCCCTGCCGACTCCAACTGAAAAAATAATTCTCCAACTTTTCCAAAACTCAGAAGATAGCTTACTAAAATTGATTAGTTATAGCCCCATATTACGATACCTACAGATTCCACGTATTTTGAAGCAAACTCGTGTTACATCTTCTATCTTCTTTACTGTATAATTGAACATGAATAATTTTGGGATTTATAAATTTGTTTGCATGCATGTTTTTGAATTTCTATTCATTGTTATTTATTTCAACCGGTATAAAATATATTTTTGATATCACAATATATTATTTTCGAATATTTTTTAGAAATGTAAAATTTATATATTTTTCCACAAACATCCCAGTAAAGACAAGGGAGGCTTCTTTTATATCAATGGATTCATATTAAGTTATTGATATGTGGCCTATTTTTTATCGCCGAGTCCGAACGGCGTGTCCTATGTTGCCACTTGTAGAGACGTTTTTCATGGCTGAAATACTCAGGAAATATCGCCAACATTACTAAGGGGTATTTTTTAACCGTAGACAATTTGATGGGAATCGAACCCGGACATCCAGCGTGCAAGGCGGTTGCACATAGCTAATTCCTACTGGTTGTGGTGTAGGGTATCACATGGTCGGCCCCGTCCGACTATAGCCTTTGCTTACTTGTTTAATACTCAATTTGTGTTTGCTCTTTGAAGTACTCACAATTAGGGATAGTTAAGTCGACTTTCGATTAATCGACTTTTTGCAGTCAACTGAAATAATCGCCAGACCGAGAATCGCATTTTTAAATGAACAGACCAATATTTATAATTGAGGCACCCTGTTACCACCTTATCAAATCCCAGCAACAATTTTTGGAAGTTGTGCATGTGCAGTTATGATTTCACTACATCCTTCGATGCAGTCCACACGGAATTATGAAAAATGCACTCCCTTGGACACGATTTATAAGCAGTTGCTTTAGAGATACCTACAAAAATACAGTTGGTTGATCCCTACCCGCCGCCGCTGCTGCTCAGTAATGTTGGCGACATTTCCTGAGTATTTCAGCCTTGAAAAACTTCTCCATAAGTGGTGTCTTAAGACAAGCCGTTCGGATTCGGCGATAAACAGTAGGTCCCATATCATTGAGCTAAATATGTATCGGGGTGCACTCATTGATATGAGAGAAGTCTCCCTTGTCCCGTATGGGATGTTGTGGAACAATGTTTTGTTTTTCATAATATGGACCATAACAAATAATTTTCGTGGAAGCTGCGTTGGTGGTAATATAAAAAAATGGGAAAAATGTGTTGAAGTAAACATGTTTTTTTGTGTTCTTTTTTGATTTCTGGCCAAACCACGCAAAATTCGAACCTGTGCTCAAAGAAAGAACTAAACAATACCCCTTGGGCAACATGGTTCTAGTGTATGACTTTTGGATATATACACTACATCCCCCTAAAATCGATGCTGACATTTTGAAGTTTTGATTTCAGTGTTTTTCGAATTTTTCTTATAATTAGAGGGTGCAACTAGATAATAATCCAAACTAGTTTATAGGATTGTAGAACTCGCGATTCCACGTCGTTCGATGTATATCTCATGAGTGTGCTTCGTACAGCTTCCTAGCAATAGGAGTCCAAAGGCGAAAATTTGGTGCATAAATTTTCTGAAAATACCTATTTTTTGGCTTTAAAATTTACAACAGTCGTACAGGTACCCCTGAACCCCGCGTGATTTTAGTTTTTTTACTTGTAATTGATTGATTGTAATTTCAATATTACTCTCTACTTCTTATTTCTATTGCTTATCACAGAAAGCATATATACTTTCACGATGACTAATTACTTTTCTCGTAGAAGTTTAAGCAAAATACTTCAGGATTTGGATCGAAATTTAGCGAAATAATAGAATAACTTCCAACATTTATTTTTCAAGTTTTTCGTATTTAACCAAAAATATATTTTTGAAATAATTTCCAACAATAAGTTTCCGTTCTTTGTTGTTGCTGTAATATGCAAGTTATAAACGCGATCTTTATAATTTTGGTCTCACATTTTTCTACGTTGTCTAGATTCTGTACGTATTTTTAAATTTTTTTTAGAGATTTTTTGGACTCTGATTTAGAATAAATAAAATTTATTCCAAGATTTCTTCAATATTATTTGATTTTCCGCGAAAATAAAAATAAATTTAGCAACTATTTTAGCATCTACGGATAGATATCAAATGCTGCTAACGATTCACATATACATGTTCTTATTACAACACAATAGGAATTTTTAAATATTTTTGCTTTACAAGAGAGTAAAACCGCATACAACTTTTGAGTGCAGCATCCAATTTTGTGAACGCGAACAGATTTGAAACTACGTTTTTTTCGTAATGGCGGATGTGCTCGCCAAAAAAGTTTTTAATTTTTTTTCTATGTAATTGTAAAGGAAATTTGAAATTTACCATATACCCTCGTTAGCATAAATGCTGAGGGTATAAAAAAATCAAAATATAGTATTTTTCTGAGCAAGCAGGGGAAGATGTAAAAAATGACTATAAAAACGCGACAAAATCGATTAGTTGTCAATGAGAGCCGTACCTAAAATATTCTGAGCGACATTTTTGCAGAACATTTCGAAGCTGAAAAACGTCATCTTGTGGTACTTTTATATCGGCTCTTAAGAAAGGACGAAAAGGACATTGAAGGAAGTGAGTTAGAAGGTCGAAGTGCTCTTCGAAAATAATCCTCATTCGATTTGACTGAACACATGTCATTTCAAAAACAAGTAAGAAAAGTCTATAGTCGGACGGAGCCGACCATGGGATACCCTATACCACTATCCCTGGACAATCGCTCTCCACAGAACTTCTTTTCAATGATTGTGAAAATTTAATTATCAAATATAAGAGATGAATTGTATAATACTTATGACCAAAACCAAAAAGTTATCTAGCATGACAAAGACATTTTTGTAGCAGGAAAATTTAGTTCACACAAACTAAAATGTAATGAAACCCACTTATGTAGTACTACTACTTCCGTTGTTTAACCGCTACGTTATTGAAGTTTTTACCAATTTCACAAAAATGTTTCAGTCCATTTAACCCGCTAAGTATTATCTGATCTTCACGTTGGTTTGTACGCTTCTTCTTCATCATAAACTCAAACTTTGTTTAAAATTTTGCGGGTTATTATTTTGACCTATAGAGCCGCTACAAAATTGGTTAAAATTTTGTTTTTGGTCCATTTCATTCCCTGAACATTTCACGATCATCAGCAAAACTAATCATTTCTATTCTGGCCCGAACCAAACCTCCTTAAAAAATTCGTTAAAATCGGTCCATAATTGCGGCCTTAAGCTTGTTTACAATTTTTAATGGACGGACACACATCGCTAAATCGCTTTATCTCGTCGAGATATGAATTTTGGCATACCAAATAAGAGGTCTAGGACAAATATTTCGTGGTGTTACACAAACTTTTGGAGAGACAATATGTAGTATGGGATAAAAATGTGGTTCTCTACAAGGAACCCATTATATATTAGGCAGTAGGCCCGTTATCTAGCAAACACTTTATTGCAATTTATATCAGAGGAAAGGTCAGTCGTTTTTTTTTCCATATGTAGGCTACTTTGCGAAATATATATGTCCTCAAGGAATTAAAATATCGACCATAAATAAAATTTTATATTTTTCATACGAAAGTAATGGTCCATTTCACCCGCTAAAGAATATCAGATCATCATTCAAAATTGTAGGCATCTTTTTCGACCTATACTCTTACCCGGTGCAAAATTTCGTGACTATTGATGTATAATTGCGACTTCTAGCGAGTTTATTATTACACTACAAACAAATAACGGAATATATTAAGCTGTAACTCTGTTATCTGATCATGCACACCAACATAATTGGCATCAATTGAAAGGTCAAGCGTTCCACTTTCAAGTATATCTCACTTGTTCGGAATGTCACTTCCAGGAATTAAGATATAAGCTGTATATTAAAAATTTTCACAATTTTCACACAAAAGTTTTGGTCCATTTAACACTCTAAATATTATCCGATCGTCATCTCAAATTGCAAGCTTCTCCTTTGTGATATACTCTTACCTTATTTAAAATTACGCGTTGATCGGACTATTATTGAGACTTACAGAGCCGCTAGAAAATTGGATAAATATTATGTTTTTGGTCCATTTCACCCGCTAAATATTTCACGATCATCACCAATAAGAATAGGGATCTATTCTGATCTGAACCCGACCTCCATACAAAATTTCGTGACGATCGGTCCATAATTGCGGCCTGGAGCGTGTTTACAATTTATAATGGACAGACGGACGGACGGACGGACGGACTGACGGACGGACACACATCTCAAAATCGCTTTATCTCGTCGAGATATGAAGATTGGTATACCACATTGGGGGTCTCCGACGAATATTTCGCGGTGTTACATGAATTTTTACCAAAACAAACTTATAATACCCTTTTCCACATTGTGGTATAGGGTATAATAAGCTAAAGCAACAGTGAACAAAGATATAACGCTAATTTCTGATGGCTTACAGGGTCTCTAGCAAAAACTTCATCACGTCATAACGCGGAAGTTCGACTCACGGCGGATCTGTCCTTTGGAGTTCTTAATATACTCACCAAGGGCTTTCTTCCCCAAGAGGAATTTTAAGTGCCCCAGACTTTCACCTCCATTTTGTTGCACAGTGTAATTAGAAATAGGTTATATTGAAGGACATTTTTTTCTATATTGAAATGTAGGAAGAAGAATGTATGTAAATTTATGTTTTTGCTTTGCAAATAAAAGTATAGATATTCAATGTAAATGAAAAATCTTAATATCAACTATCAAGCTTCAAGAAATAATCTAAATGAATGAAAAACAAATTAAAACCAAAACTTAATTCATGGAGTTTAATTAAAAATAAAAAATTGAATTTTTTCACATTAAACAAAAAGTAATGTTAACCAAAATTGTGATTGCTTAGAGTATACACGGTGCGCCTTAATTAAATCTAAATGAAAGGTGCTTACACCTGGGAAGTTTTTGCGGATTCTGAAACTACAATGTTCATAAATGGGAAAAATCATGAAACAAAAAAATCGCCGGAGGGATTTTAAAATAAATCGCGATTCAAGTTCAGATGCTAATGAGTTTTTTATGTTTTCACGGTTTTACTTAAAAACCGCAAGTCCTATTTTAATGAGACTGGAGAAAATGTTGTAGCAGTGAAAATTTTCTACAAGATTGACCTTAATAGTATTATCGTAGATTTTACCATTTTTGAGATATAGAATTTTAAATTGGGATAATGCACCGACTGTACTGCCTCCTTATAAAACAATGTCATGCACGATGCGCCTTAACTAACTTTTAACGAAAATCGCCTACACCTGGGAAATTTTTTAGGGATTCTGAAACAGCAATGTTCATTGATGAGAAAAATCCAAAAACAAGAAAAAATCGCAGAAGGGATTTTAAAATAAATCGCGGTCAAAGTTCACATTTTAAGGTTTATTTTAGATTGTCAGGATTTTGCTTGGAAGTGGCAAGTCCTATCGAAATGGGACTAAAGAAAATGTTTTAGAGGAATTTAACTGCTACAACATTTTCCTTAGTCTCTTTTCGATAGGACTTGCGGTTTCCAAGTAAAACCGTGAAAACATAAAAAACCCCTAAAAATGTGAACTTTGACCGCGATTTATTTGAAAATCCCTCTGACAAGTTTTTTTGATTTTTCTCAGCTATGAACACTATAGTTTCATTTAATTTTAGTTAAGGCGCACCGTGTATATTGATGAAAATGATTTTGTTCTTTTTTTATGTTTTTACATTAGTGTCTTAAATTAAAATTAATAAAATTAGCAAAATCTAGTGTGTATACTTTTCACTGTGAGGTAGAAATCGATGTTGTTTAACCATTTTTATTTTTTTTATCTAAATTTACCTGAATTTTGCTAATTTTATTTTATGTCTGATGTCTCACCAACGACTGAGCGCAAGGGAATAAAAAACAATCGACGCTGGAGTATTGTTTCGTTCATCACTAGACAGCGGAATTTTATGCAACCCCTATTTTTGGTCCGATTCATGTCAAATTTTGGGACTGGGCATATTTTTGGCTTCTGATTACATTGCAATCGAAACATATGACATATGCAAAATTATGCAAAATGCATAAATTTTTGCATATGCAAAATATATGCATTTTACATATTTTCTTATGCAACAAATATATCAATAATAGGTACAAAAATGTTTGTGTGTACAATTTTTCTGTTTAAAATTCTCTTCAGACAAGTCAATAAAATAGAGAAATGTATAACCACAGCCACAACCTACAAAATACCAAAAATCGGGAGGTATCGTTCTATGGGGGCTATATGAAGACGTGGACCTAAATCGACAAATTTTAGGTGGAAAATTTTTACCCCCAAGGAAGCCATTTCGGAGGGATATTGAGGGCACAACTTTCAAAATGCCAGAAATCCGGAGGTACCGTTCTATGGGGCTATATGAAGACGTGGACCTATGCCAATAAATTTCAGGTGTAAAGTTTTATTCCCACAACGAAGACAAAATGCCAAATTTCAGTCATTTCGGTGGGATGTTGAGGCCACAATCCTCAAAATACCGAAAATCGGTAGGTACCGTTCTATGGGGGCTATATGAAGACTTGGAGCTATACCGACAAATTACTGGTAGAAAGTTTAATACTCTTAACGAAGACAAAATGCCAAATTTCAGTCATTTCGGTGGGATATTGAGGCTACAACCTTCAAAATACCGAAAATCGGAAGGTTCCATTCTATGGGGGCTAATGAAGACGTGGATCTATGCCGACAAATCTCAGGTGGAATGTTTTATACCCACAACGAAGACTAAATATCAATTTTCAGTAATTTCGGTGGGATATTGAGGCTACAACTTTCAAAATACCGAATATCTGTAGGAACAGTTCTATGGGGGCTATATGAGGACGTGGACCTATGCGGACAGATTTCAGGTTTAAAGTTGCATACCCCTAACGAAGACTTAATACCAAATTTCATCCATTTCGGTGGGATATTTAGACAACAAATACTTGAATATATTTTTGCATATGGTTTTGCATATGCTCATTTTATGCAGATATGTAAAAAAATGTCAAAATATGCACGATATGTAAAATATGCAAAAATTTCTGGGCCTAATTCGTTTTATTTTGTAATAAAACGAGTTTCTGTCTAATCAGATTTTCTCTACGACCATCCTAACCATATGTATATGCATTTGCATAGGATTCCGCTGTGTATTCATCACTGAAATATACGCTCCCAAAGAGCGTGCGTGCACCCATTGCCTAACGCTGACCTACATTCTGCATGAGTATGTTGTGTCACTCACCTACGATCAAAAGAGTATCTGTGAGTTTTGCACCCAAGTCAAAATTCGATTTACACTCATTCCACCCTCTAATGCTCAAGCAACGGCCGTAAAATCATCAATTGCTTTTTGTTGAGTGGTAAAAATACTCGAGTGGTAAACACAATTGCTATTAAAATGCTCGAGAACAAAAATATTTGGGTGTACCTAAGTGGCTCGCTTTTGCGTGTGGCTTATTGAAGACTCTGATACCAATACCACCCGATTTCAGGTATTTTTAAATTTACATCTACATTTTCGGTCTATGTTGGCTGTAATTTAGTATTTAAGGCTCGTAAAAAAACGTAAAAAACGTGCACGTTTTGAATAGCCCGCATTATACGGTACCGCCCGATTTGAGCGGTTAAAAACTTCTCAACCAAAAATTGCGGACATACATAGGCCCACGTATTATATTTTCAGCTGACCGAATTAGCAAAAATAAGTATTCGGGGATCCCAGTGGTAAAAACACTTTTCCACTTAAAATTGTGGAGGGTATAAAACTTAATGCTTTTTTACCACGTCCATAACTTGTTGTATTCAAACATTTGATTTTTTTATTTTCCATTTGTGCTTCTTCCCAGCTCATGGCCTAGAAGTTGTTTGCTGGGTATAAATTCTAAACTACGCTAACAAAAAACATCATAAAAATCAATTTAAAAAATTACTTTCTAAGAACTTATTCTTTACATGCAGACACAAATACATAGACACTTGCAAAGTTCAAAAGAATTAGGCTTTTTCTTTTAGATTTAGATAATACATTTCGGGTGTTTCCTTTTGTCAACATTTTGTTTGAAGTTTTTGTTCTTTGAACCAACATTTAATGTATGCTGTCATGTAAAAAGGGATTTTTACGGAACTACGTACAGTATCATGACATTTCCATGACTAATTTCCAGTCATGAGTTGATGACTTCAGGGGCGAATTATAAAATGGTGAACAACACGACAGACAAGGTTAGCCAAAGTAGCAGAGTTGATGATATGATAATATGTTCGTGACACTTGCATATCACAATGTCATTCTTTCATTTGTTCGTTCGTTCTTGTGTATTCCTTAATGAACAGTGAAAGGTTAAGACCGGAGGCGAGTGGAACATCTACGCACAAAACATGATTTGGGTATTTTGCAGAAAAAAAACACAAAATGTTTGAAATAAGCAATAAATTAAAATGAATACATTTGTATATATTTAATATGGAAAACATTAATTTAAATGAGGTATAAATACAAGAGCATTAAAAAGCAGCAACTAATTTGTTTTATGTTGTTTTCACAAATCACCTAGCAGTTAAGTAGGTTTTTATTGACATCAGTTCTGAATTGATTATTTTGAAGTTTTGCTTTCTTTTTATTTAGTGGAGGAATAGCACATACATGCATATAATAGACCCCAAAAAGAATGTGATAGATTTCAATACAATGAATTTGATAGGAACTGTTACATTTTATATATCCATCATGGTTTTAGCACCACACACGGGAGCGGAAGCAGCAGCGACAGCGCCGGTAATCAGCGTTTACACTTTCTACTTAGTAAAATTTTATGACGAACAATTTTGTAGAATATTTGGATTTGATATGATCACATTTTAAAGGAGTTTTTGGAAGATTGTCGAAAAAAGGGCCAAAAAGTCCCCTTTGATGAACCGCATTTTCAACAGAAATATTCACCACATCCTCCTCTGTAAAGTTGCCAAAGACACTACATATATACCTTAATTCGAATATTTCAAAAAAAGTAGAAATAGACGGAGCTTGCCCCGGCTACTTTGGTTAGTTTCCGATGTAAACTTTTAGCTCTACTTTCATAATCTACTCAGTTTTCCTTGTTATTTTTTGGTTCTCGCACAGTGTAATTTATTGGCCCCACCAATGTGTGAGAAATATAGCTAAATTTTTTTACCGAAAAACCTTTTATTTGGTATATGAGGTTCCTACTGCGGCAGATTCTTTGATACAGGATTGAAACGGTCCATGGTTTGGTAGAGCCCCCATAAAACGTTACATCCCGATTTTAGGAAGTGGTCAAAAACACTTGTCCACAAAATAATGTAACACAGGTCCCTGATATATCGGTATCTCCCTATTTTAGATATTTTGAACCGAACTTTCTGTAGTTTGACATGCAAGGTTCTTCGTAGTCAAACGAAACCGTTCTCCAATTGCCAATATAGGTCCATTTTTTGGTATAGCACCCATATAATTTTGCCTCCTGATTTTAGGAAATTTTACAGCTAAGGTAACCAGTGGTCCTAAAACTTCTTCACCAAAAACTGTCAACATAGGTCCATATTTTGGTATAGCCCCCATATAACGGTACCTCCCGATTTTCGATACTTTTAGGATTTTAGATACTTTTCAACCGAACTATCGGTTATTTGACATTTGATGTTCCAAGTGACCGCAAAATTTCTCCACCAAAAATTGTCAACATATGTATGCCCATATTTTTGTATAGCACCCATATAACAATACCTAACGATTTTCGATATTTTCTTAAGAGAACTAGCTGTAATTTTCCATTTGAGGTTCTTAGCGGTCACTTCTCCACTAAAAATTGTCCATGTAAGTCCATGTGTTGGTATAGCCACAAAAAACGGTACCTCCCGATTTCCGATATTTTGAGAATTTAAGTTACATTTTCGCTCGTTTGTGATTGCCAGTTGTCACAAAACTTCTCCACAAAAAAAAATTGACAACATAGGTCCATGTTTTGGTATAGCCCCATATAACAATACCTCCCGATTTTCGATATTTGGAAGATTTTAGGTACATTTTCGACAAATCTGTATTTTTCTGTATTTTTTTTTTCGTTTGAGATGCTCAGTGGTTGCAAAACTTCTCCACCAAAATTGTCAACATAGGTCCGTACTACCCGGATATAACCGTACTACCTGATTTTCGATATTTTGAGGATTTTATCCAAATTTTTCGATGAAACTACCTGTAATTTTACATTTGACAACACACTTCACAACACTTCTGCATCAGAAATTGTCAATATAGGGCCATGTTTTGGTATAGCCCTCATATAACGGTATCTCCTAATTTTCGATATTTTGAGGACTTTAGCTACATTTTTTGACCAAACAACCTGTTATTTTACATTTGAGATTCCCAGTAGTCACAAAACTTTTCCACCAAAAATATTGAACATAGCTCAATGTTTTGGTATAGCCACCATATAACGGTGTGGCCCGATTTTTGATATTATTGGGATTTTAGTTACAATTTTTAACCGAACTAGCTGTAATTTGCCATCTGAGGTTCCTAGCGGTCACTAGACTTCTACACCAGAAATTGTCAACATATGTAGGTCCTTGTTAGGTATAGACCCCATATAACGGTACTTGCAGATTTTCGACATTTTGAGGATTGTAGCTACAATTTTTAAACGAACTTGCTTCTTCTCTAGAAACTGTGGTCACAAAACTTCTGCAGCAAAAATTGTGAACATAGGTCCACGTTTTGGTATAGGCCCCCTATAATATTACCACCCGATTTTTACCGAAATAGGGGTAATTTGCCATTTGAGGTTCCTAACGATCACAAAACTTCTACACTAAAAATTTTCAATATAGATCCATGTTTTAGTATAGCCTCCATATAACGATAACTCCCGATTTTAGGTATTTTGAGGATTCTAGCTACTTTTTTGACCGTACTACCTGTTATTTGACATTTGAGGTTCCTAGACGTCCCAAAAATTCTCCACCAACAATTGTCAACATCGTTTCATGTTTTGGCATGGCCACTATATCAAGGTACATCCTGAATTTTGGTACTTTGAGAATTTTAGGTACATTTTTTATTGAAATATCGGTAATATGACTTTTGAGATTTCCAGTGGTCGTAAAACTACTACACCAACATTTTTAAAAATAGGTCCATGTTTTGGTATAGCCCCCATACAGGGTTACGATAATTTCCTTGTTTGTCTTTAAAATACATTCTACTACACTTTGAATTTGAGTTTAATAAAGTACCTGAGGAAAAGTAAAGTAGCGCTTTACCTTGTCCTTTGAGGATGTTGTTCATGGGTAGTAGTTTTTTTCTTTCTGTAGTTCATACTGCACTGTGCTCTTGAAAAAACTTTAAATAAAGGAGTTTATACCTGGGAAGTTTTTGCTGATTCTGAAACTCCTTTCCTTTGTCGAATAATATAAAATTTTAAGAAATCAAATCGGATTCAATCTCATGATAATAAGAGTCTGTTTGTATTATAGCTTTTTGTTGGGTTAAACTTCTTCATGAGGATTTTTTTGGCGTATATACAATGGAATTGACATTTGAAACCCAGTGTGTTTATTAAATCCAGTTAGATGTATGTAAACGTATGTTATCATAATAATTATTCATTCATAATTTCCAAATAGAGGCCTTAAGCCTGATGCGTTTATGAAAGCGTGGGACTTGGGCCTTTTTTTACTAAACATTCATTTCAAATTTAGTTACTTTTCCCCACATTTCCATTTTTTGTCCATTGTTATTTCTTCTACGTATCTTTTTTGTGTCTTTTGCCGGATTTGCTTTGTTCAAACCCAGGTCCCGAAAATCACAACATTATTAGCATTGTTTGCCCAAAATGATATTGAATAACTTCATAAAATTGTTGTATTCCCATGCGGTAGCCAATAACAATGATGAAAATTAATGATGCTTCCTTTCATATTTTTAATGAAGATTCTGCTGCTGCAACAACACCTAGTAAATATTTACAGAGATTATGATTGTATGGCCATTAACACGTAATTGAAATGAATTTTGGTAGTTTACTTGGATGTGTGTGTGTATTTAAGTATGTATGGGTACCGCATAATGCTTATATGGCCAGGATCCTTTGCAATCTATTATAAAATTAAAGTCTTCATTAAAGTAAATGTGAATGTGACATTATTCCATTCGCAATAAAGACAAGACAAAGGAACTTTTTATGTTCTATAATATGTGTGTGTATGTACATATGTATGTATGTATTGTTTTCCTAAATCCTCTGCTCTTCTTTTTATCCTTGCATTTAGTTCACTTTTGTGTGCCTTGCTTATGTCCGATGAAATTACTGTTGTTTATGTTGTGTAATGTAAGCAGAATTTTAAAATGTATTTCCCCCTCTTAACAAATAACACAAAAAGAAGGAAACAAAAAACATTTTAGTTTGGAATTGGAACTACAGGAAAAGAGAAAATAAGAAAAAAGAAAAGAGTTTTAACACATATGCAAGGATATAACAAGATAGAGACCGGTCCACTAATAAGGACGGGAAGAATAAAAAACATACAGTTTGTCAATTAAATGCTTTCAAACTGAGAAAACGAACATTTTTCATACATTAATTAGTAGAAAATGACAAGTAGTCGTGATAAAAATGTTGGGTTTTTTTGCAAAAATTAATTGGACGACTTTTTTAGGACCAAATTGAATGGATAAATAAAAAATTAACGCACTTAGTTCAACAGTAGTAACCAGAAGAATTATTAACATGTAATGCAATGTGCCAAGAAAATGTAATTAAGGTTCAAAAATACCCATGTGTTCGGTAAATGCTAATCAATCATGACATTTTAGGAATTTTATTCTTAACAAGGATTAACTGCTAACAAGTATCAACAATATTAGGCATATCCCTACTAAGAGGATTACCATATGGACCAAGGGGGTACCGGATCATATTACATGTAAATAATGTCCTATGGGTCTCAAAGCAGGAATATCTGAAAACTACGACGTTTTATGAGTTTTTTTGGTTGAATGGACCATCAATTAGAGTAAATTAGAGTAATGCTGTAGATTACTCGATCAGGAGGGTTGCCAGATCTACTAAAAGGGTACAATGCCATATTAACAGTAAACGAGACCACGCAGGTACATAACATGGGCCTAAAAGTGGTTTATTTAACTAAAATTGGAAGAAAGGAAAGGACATTCCCTTAAACAAACCAAAATATGAGTACAAAAACGTTTAGAAATGCAAATGTAAGATATTGCCAGTCTATACTGATATTGTAATAGACATCATATTTTAACTATTTACAGCCAGTTCGGATATTTCTCTATGTTTTGTTTTTGTTTTCCATGGTATTCCATGGTAACACCGTAGCATTATTTCCCCGTCACTTAGAAAAATGCCACAATATAGGTTCAGAATACACAAAATGCTTCGAAAAGATCGTAATAAACATTTCTAAAAATTTTCGAAGTATTTCCTAAAGCCATGTTCATACCGGCATTTGAATAACATTGTTTGCTCTCATAATTACCAACACGAATTAACCCGTTCATACGACATGGTACATAGTTCATAGCAACATGATTCATATTTTCATACTTTTTATTTTCTGATTTTAAAGAAAATTTCAGCCAAAAGACAAGAAAAATTAATTGATATGAACTGAAAAAAAATTTGTCCTTCTTTCAGATATCTATTTAATATTAAATGATATTATTTTCATTCATGTTTTCTATTTCTTTTCACAATTTTGATGTTTCAGAACATTTTTAAATTTTTTTATTTTCAAAATTAACGAGAGAGAGACCTGCCAAAATAACTTTTTGGTATACAGACTTTCTGGCAGGTATTTGATTATTGTTTCTAAATTTAAACGCGAATTTGAAACTATGGAAATGTAACTGCTATGAAAGAGGAGACAACATTTGCTATTATTTGAATGTATGCTAGTCGTTAAACCGTTTACTTTTCATTCATGTTTTGTAGTTTTTCTAAAAATGTTTGGGTTTTTAATACATTTTTAAATTTTGTATTTTTCCTGTCATAATTAATTTATTTCGATAAATTCTCTCATTGGTTAGAGATGGGATATATTTTATCGTTGTCCGGAGAGTAATTTAGATTAAACAATGTACAAAAATCGTTGTTCGTTCTCAAAATTTTGTATGGGAAATGAAGTAATTATATCGTAATTTTGGTTCGAACAACGAATAAAGAGCGAATTAGCCTTAGTATGAACAAGGCATAAGGAATACTAGTATCCAAATGTGCCATTTCCTACTGTTTTTTACTAATTAATGCATAAAAAGTGTTAATGTTCTCAGTTTGAAAGCAATTACTTGACAAACTGTATTTAACAAACAAGCTTACATCAGATACAAAATTACAGGTCAGATACAAAATTCTTAGTTCGGCAAATTGAACAATTATTGGCCGAACTAAAAACTGATATTCAACCCAGCGTTTATATACTCAGTCTTTTATATATGGGCTCTGTTATATTTAATTGTATCCAGGGTGAGGGGAACACCATCTTCGCACACCGCTAAGACATTATTGTTCATATGACCTGGTCCACGGAATGCTTATAACTACATCAGTTTGGTTACGACGAGGTCGGTATATAGCTGATGCTGCTCGTGATTTAACAAAAACAAGTACACCACCATAAAACATTCTGAACTAAAACGGAATAGTTATTTTCTTTCCTGTCAACAATTTTATTTTGTGAGCACTAATACCTAAATAAGGTAAAAAAGCATAAAAATGTATTTAATCGGGGCTATATCAAAGTGTGGACCTATGTTTTTGGTGGAGAAGTTTTGTGACCACTGGAAACCTTAAATGTCGAATTGCAGATACTTGGGCCAAAAATTTTAGTTAAAATCCAAAAAACCGGAAATCGGGGAAAAACTGCCGAAAATTGGCAGGTACCGCTATAAGGGAGATATAACAAAACATGTACCTATGTTGGCAGTTTTTAGTGGAGATGTTTTGTGATCACTAGGAACCTCAACTGTCAAATTATAGGTAGTTCGGTGAAAAATTTTAGCTAAAATCGTCAAAATACCGAAAATCGGAAGGTACCGTTATAATGGGGGCTATACCAGAAAGTGGTCCGATACCGCCCATCTTCGAACTTGACCTGCCTATGGATAATAGACTTTCGGGTGGAAAAATATAGCGCTCTAGCTCAATTATTGCGAACGCTAGAGTGATTATAACAGACGGACATGGCTAGATCGTCCTCGTGAGCAAGTCCATGTTTCCTGATATAATGGTCCTATCGAGAGGAATGAATCCCAAAATAAGACACTCTTCCAAAATGGAATATGTCGGACCATTCTTTAGGTAACTCCTCATGAAAAACTTTCGAGATATTATCCTAATCCATATCTTCTCCCAAAATTCTGAAGACCCCGTAAATGAATACGTTTTTTGGGAAAAGGTGTTTAAATTCACACAAAAAATAACAGTAATTCATCATATAAGGTTCTTTGAGAGCTTTAGATACATATTCCGACCAAGAAACCTTTAATTTCCAATTTAAGGTTACTAGTGGTTAAAAAAATATAAAGTTTCCTCCCGTCCGATGTTGCTGTAACGAAAGTGGAAGGTGAACGATACCGCTGACGTGGAGTTTTTCAAAGGAGTTTTCTAATTTTCCAATTCGAACCAAATTTTGCACTTTGTAATAATTTGACAAACTTAGTTTAGGTTCAGGTCAACTCCTGCGTAGTACTTTCCCCACATAAGTTAATTTTTTTTATAAAATGGTGTGAACGATAACTTTCAAAGAGAGCAAACGATTGGGCCAAACTTTGCACATCGTATATTTCTACCAGATATAGATTGGGTTCCTTCCAGATATACACCATTTTCAACTGTAATTCAGAAAATACCAGCTGTAATTCAGACATTTTATTTGAAATTCAGATGTTTTATTTGTAATTCAGATATTATATTTGTAATTCAGATATTCCGTTTCAAATTCAGAATACTTCATTTGAATTTCAGATTTTCCATTTGAAATTCAGAAATTCCATTTGAAATTCAGAATATTGCAATTGATATTTAGATATTCCATTTGAAATTCGGAATTTCCATTTGATATTTAGAATTTTTCTATTGATATTCCGAATTTCCATTTGAAATTCAGGAATTCCATTCAAAATTCAGATATTCCATTTTAAATTCAGAACACGTCAATTGAAATTCAGATTTTACTTTTGAAATTCAGAAATTCCATTTGAAATTCAGAATACATCAATTTAAATTCAGAAATTTTCAATTGAAATTCAGAAATATTCAATTGAAATTCAGAAAATAATCTATTAAACATATTTTTAATAATATATTGAGTTTTATTTACATTAACAAGAAAAACAGCGAACGACTAAAGTGATGATAGGATTGTAAATAAAATGGCGGAAAATTAAGAATGCATAACAATGACAATACAACGCATATAATCAATATACTATGTAAATACATAGTGTTAACAGTTAAAAACAAATGTAAAATAATCTATCGTCCCACCGGTATATCTTCCAGAGATAGGGCTTCTTCGCGGAATGTTGAGGCGTGTTGAATGGCTCGACTGAAGTCGCCGACACTAATAGTTAATAAAGCTTCGTCTATTACAGATTCCAAATATTGCAACCTCTGCTGACCGATGTTTGTTGGTGTCACGGTTGGAATGGCCAAATTCCCTTTAACATAAGTTTATATTTTACCCATATAATTTCGATTAGGTTTAATTGAGGAGAATAAGGCGCTTATCGTAAAAGAGACGCGGGGGATTGCAAAAATATTTCCTTCAATCTATTGTGACATGGAGCGTTACCCACAACAAGAACGAGTTCCGACAATTGGTTCCCCATTTCCACCCACTTGGAAAAAACCGACTGGACCTACTCTTTTGCATCGTTTCCTCTGAATGCTACACGGCGTCGATCGATTTTTATTATGCCGCACGCGCCTATTGCTACAATGAGATGAACATTTGGACCTCTGGACGTTGGGAGAATTTGCACTGCCCTAGTACCAGTGCGAGACCATCCGTGGCTCCTTTTGCAAAAAAGGTTAAAATTGGTTTCGTCCATAAAAATTACCTGCTTTCCCTCTCGTATATATTCATTTAGTTTTTTCACATATTCTGACCGTTTTTGTTTATTTTGCGGAGAATTCATTGCTTCCGGTTGACGGTGGACACGTTTAATTGAAAAAACATTTCCATGGATGTGTATTCGAAATTGTAGAAATCGCGACTATCCTTTGAAAGGTATTGAATATTTTTTCCTTGGTTGATTTTAGGGTTATACACGGGATATCTTCAACCCATTCCATTATTTCATCGACTTCTGCTCCTGATAGTATATGTGGTTTTTTACCACCACGTGGTTTTGGCTCTTCATACATTCGAAGGCTAAAAATCCTATGGACACTATGTTTTTAGGAATTATGTTAAGTTAATTTTAATTTGTTATTAATATTCAGAATTGTAAATGAAATTTTCTGAATTTCAATTGAAATATTCTGAATTTCAAATGGAATATCTGAATTTCAAATGAAAATTCTGAATTTCAATTGACGTGTTCTGAATTTAAAATGGATATTCTGAATTTCAACTGATATTTTCTGAATTTAAAGTGGAAACTCCGAATTTCAATTGATATTTTCTGAATTTAAAGTGGAAAATCTGAATTTCAAATGGAATTTATGAATTTCAATTGAAATTTTCTGAAATTTAAATGAATTATCTGAATTTAAAATGGAATTTCTGAATTTAAATTGACGAGTTCCGAATTTCAAATACAATTTCTGAATTTCAAATGGAATATCTGAATTCCAAATATAATGTCTGAATTACAAATAAAACATCTGAATTTCAAATAAAATGTCTGAATTACAACTGGTATTTTCTGAATTACAGTTGAAAATGGTGTAGATCGGATTCCTTCCAGATATAGATCGGGTTCGAATAAGGAAAAAGTCAAGCTCCACAAACTTTGCAGTCATTTATCAGTTGTATATGGAGTATATTGGTCCCGTCCTGCGGGTACCTCCCACACAAAATTTGGGCAAAGTACAGTTTGAGGACTCGTCCATTTGAAATTTTTTGCAGAAGTTAGTTTTGACTGTTCTATTACAACGATACAAAAAAACCCTGCCGGCACATACTAAAATGGCTAGCATACAAGATAACTCTTATACGTTTCCAGAGATTTCTTTCTTAATGTGTATAATATTTTCTATGAATCAGAATTTTGCTTACTAAAAAACTTTGATATATGTCAATGATGTGGTATTGCCCTACATTACGGTACCTATATATATATATATATATATATATATATATATATACGGTATAATTATTGTGTTTGCTTTTTTTGGTCAGAGGCTGTTTTTGATTTTAATAAATAACTTAGTAATCAGTAAGTGGTTCATTTGACTCCAAATTTTTTTGCTGCAACTCCAGACAAATTTTCCCGATTAAAAGATATTTAATAGTGGAATTTGTTGATAGAGGGAAAAATTAAAAGAAATCTATTTATGCCGACTTACAATTTCTAATTAGTTTCTCTTTGTTATCAAAGACCAGGGGTACATGTCGATAAGGCCGACGGATACTTTTTAATTTGCTTTGCTTTCGTAACGAACTGTCCGACATAATGGTCTTAACAAGCAGAATCTTGTACTAGTTGCAAACATCATCATAGTTCTTTTGACACAATGTTGTACACTACCATACGTATAACTAAGAGCCCTGGCAATAAAAGGGGAACATAGGCATAGATATACCAATTCCCTTATGAACAAGTTGATAAATACATATGCACACTTGGGAGTACACCTCAACGCGTTGTGGTAAAAAACACACACGTAAATATTAGATTGTTGAGAAGAATCAAACCAAGGATGTGGCAGTCAAGTACATACTCAAACAGATATACATATATGCTACGAGTATGCTTCGAAAATATATACTTCAAATACCAAAAGTATGTGTATGAAAACGCACATACATATATGTAGCATGAAGCAATACTTTGGTTCTATCGTACTATCAGACAGCATACATTCATACATACTACACATCTGCACAAACCACTTGTTTCCGTGTTCAAGCATTGGAACTGAAAATCAAGCCAAATTGTTCTGTCCCAACGCAAACGACAAGTCATGTACATCAAATCAACGACTTGAACATGTCATGACCAGTCAAGACATCGTCGAACATATTGACATATGTACATATATAAGTCTTGTGAAATGTCAATTCGTCTTAGACGTCTTTTGCAGAACTCTTCCAGACATATACAAATGTATGTGTTTGTATCAGATGGGCAGTGGGTTGTGGAATTTTTAAATCCGATTATTATTTCGTAAAAAAAGACATTCGCTTTCTTTCTGTTTCTTCCAATACTTAAGTCTTGTTCAGGTATCCTTTGTTGTTACGAAGACTTGACTTTATTATCAGATTATATTTTCTTCAATATACATACGTACTCGTGTATGTATATTTGAATAGAAAACGTTTTTTATACTCAACACTTACTAAAGATCGGGAATATCTGTCCCCAGAAGGCTTCCGATAGGTTTTCTGGATATTCAGGTTTTCTAAAATGTACCACAAATCTATAATACCACTGCTGCTTAGTTGATTTACATGGTCACAGGACGTCTGTCTACCCATCACACATAAAATTCCTACAGCGTACTATGTGATCAACTATGCTAACGATCGAAGTCTATGGCAATGAAATAATTGTGTCATAGCAATAAAGCTTAAAACCACAAACTTCAACTATACTTTTACCTTAAATAAAATTTTGGGGAAGGCTTAAGCTATATTAACATTGAACATTCTTTTACCAACTACAAGGCTACCTTAAACAGCCCTATAAGTTCAAAAGTGCTCCGAACCCTCTTTTTTTGCTGTTCACGCAAAACCCATACGGCCTTTTAAGATGACGTTAACTGAGACAACGTCCGCAATTATAATACGAAAACAACCTCTCCAACTAAATCAGTACCAAACAGGGAAACACCCTTTTGGTCTTTGATATGCTCAACCTCCTACTGTCGAAGGTAATGCTATATGTAAATTTATATAAAAAAAATTATAACACAACTATGCAAAGGCTTTTGTGGGGACCGATTATGCGATTGCCTACACCACTACCTCTGTGCATAAGCTTTTTGCGGATCTAAATTGCTTTAGGGAGGATCTAAATTGCAAAATTTATTATTTTTGTTAGCAATAGTTGTGTTGTGCCTGAGGTTACCATTTCTTACATTTTGTACCTGCAAAGTGTTCCTTAACCCCAAAAATGTTAAACTGGAAACGATTTTTAAGAGAGTGAGGGAACAAGAATGACATTCTCTTCTATCATAACAAATTTCTTCTTGCAAAAAATGGTAGAACTGATTTTTCGAAATAAGTTTGACGATTATTTGACAAAGAAAAGAATTAACAAAAACAAAAGAATAAAGCGAACACTAACAAAACAAAATTAAAAACGGTGAAATAAAAGAAGAAAAATTGACTTTGTATGTTTCTTTTTGACATTGTTACCAGATCTACCATTTTTCCGTTCCTTTACTTTTCTGGTAAAACTAGTCATGAGAGAGCAATTTTGACAGTTTTCTCTTTTACCACTTCTACCATTAACAAGTGGGAAAAACGTTAAGTTCGGTCGGGTCGAACTTTTTATACCCTCCACCACAAATTTCAGCCATTTCTGTGGATTAATGTGCCCACAACCTTCAAAATACCGAAAATCGGAATTTACCGTTCTATGGGGGCTATATGATGGCGCGGGCCTATACCTACAAATTTCTGGGGGGGAAGTTTTATATCCCCAACGAAGACTAAATACCAAATTTCAGCCATATCGGTGTGATAATGAGGCCAAAACCTTCAAAATACCGAAAATCGGGAGATATCGTCCTATGGGGGCTATATCAAAACGTGGACCTATATAAACATTTTCTGGTAGAAATGTTTCTTAGCCTCTGGAAACACAAAATACAAAGTTGCAACCGATTCTGTTGTCAAATGGGACTAATACATTCAAAATATATTAAAATGACGCGTACTTTATATGAGGCGTTATATGGGGGTTATACCAAAACGTGGACCTATATAAACCAACTTTGTTAGGAATGTTTTTTGGCCTCTGGAGACACAAAATACCAAATTACAACCAATTCGGTGGTAAAATGGGACAAATATCTTAAAAATTCCTTAAAACGACGACGCGTCACGCGTCATTTTGTACGGGGGCTATACGAAAGCGTGGACGTACATAGCCCACTTTCAATACCAAAAGTCCTACGTACAAATAATAGATTTTCCCAAAATTTCATCCACCTACGTCAATCCGTTCGAACGCTATAGTGATTTCCACAGACGGACAGACGGACAGACAGACAGACGGACGGACAAGGCTATATCGATGTAGAATTGCACGCTGATCAAGAATATATATATTTTGTGGGGTCTACAATTATTATTTCGAGTAGTTACAAACGTAGTGACAAACTTAATATACCCCCATCCTATGGTGGAGGGTATAAAAAGTAAAAGAACAAAGCTAATAAAAAACAAGTAAGAAAAGCGTTAAGTTCGGTCGGGCCGAACTTTTTATACCCTCCACCACAAATTTCAGCCATTTCGGTGGATTAATGTGGCCACAACCTTCAAAATACCGAAATTCGGAAGGTACCGTTCTATGGGGGCTATATGATGGCGTGGACCTATACCTAAAAATTTCTGGGGGAAAGTTTTATACGCCTAAAGAAGACTAAATATCAAATTTCAGCCATCTCGGTGTGATAATGAGGCTAAAACGTTCAAAATATCGAAAATCGGGAGATATTGTATTATGTGGGCTATATCAACACGTGGACCTATATAAACATTTTATGGTAGAAATGTTTCTTAGCCTCTGGAAACACAAAATACAAAGTTAGAACCGATTCTTTGGTCAAATGGGTCTAATACATTCAAAATATATTCAAATGACGCGTACTTTATAAGGGACCTTATGTGGGGGCTATACCAAAACGTGGACCTGTATAACCCAACTTTGGTAGGAATGTTTCCTGGCCTCTGAAGACACAAAATACCAAATTACAACCAATTCTGTGGTCAAATGGGTCTAATACATTCAAAATATATTAAAATGACGCGTACTTTATATGGGGCCTTATATGGGGGCTATACCAAAACGTGGACCTATATAACCCAACTTTGGTAGGAATATTTTTTGGCCTCTGGAGACACAAAATACCAAATTACAACCAATTCTGTGGTCAAATGGGTCTAATACATTCAAAATATATTAAAATGACGCGTACTTTATATGGGTCTTATATGGGGGCTATACCAAACCGTGGACCTATATAACCCAACTTTGGTAGGAATATTTTTTGGCCTCTGGAGACACAAAGTACCAAATTACAACCAATTCGGTGGTAAAATGTGCCAAATATCTTAAAAATTCCTTAAAACGACGACGCGTCACGCGTCATTTTGTATGGGGGCTATACGAAAGCGTGGACCTACATAGCCCGCTTTCAATACCAAAAGTCCTACGTAAATATAACATATTTTCCCAAAATTTCATCAACCTACGTCAATCCGTTCGGACGCTAGAGTGATTTCCACAGACGGACAGACGGACGGACATGGCTATATCGATGTAGAATTACACGCTGATCAAGAATATATATATTAGGGTTATGACTTTTTTACAACCTCATATCCCTGTATCATAGCGTGATGAGTTTTGCCATAAGATTACATAAAATCTTAATTATTAGGTGATTCGGTGAAAAACCTCACGCACAAAATGATTTTAAAATTTGAATTTATCAAAATTATGGAAAATTTTTTGAAGTCACTGAAAACAGATATATAATTGAAAATAAACTTTAGAGCCACATGAGATAATAAAAATGACATAAAATTTATTTCTCACGATTTTTCTTCAATTCTGAGAATCGTAAAAATGTCGTAAACGCTTTTATTCAAAAATATAATTTTTTTACAAAAAACAAAAAATTTAAAATTTTTTCAAAGTGACTTTTTTCGCGACTTTTTTAATATTTGAATGAAATAAACGTTATTATAGTTGTTAGTAGGCTTATATTTATTCATTCGTGCAAAAAAAAATTTTTTTTGAAAAAAAATTTTTTTTCATTTCATATATTTTTTCAAAAAATTATTTTTTTAAAATCGATTTGTGCGTGAACTTTTTTTATATTTCAATGGAATAAACGATAGCATAGTGATTAATGGGCAAAAGTTCATTCATCTCTGCTACAGGAAATCATTTTTGAGGAAAAATGTCAAAAAGTCATAACCCTAATATATATACTTTGTGTGGTCTACAATGATTATTTCGAGTAGTTACAAACGTAGTGACAAACTTAATATACCCCCATCCTATGGTGGAGGGTATAAAAACAGATGAGAGAGCATCATAAAACAAAAATGAGAAGTGTGTTAAAATTGAAAACAAATTCCACCTAAACCAGCGTTGCACAATTGGGAGCACTTGTGCGTCCAGTGAACGTTTCTTGATCCACACACATACAATTCAACCAATTAACAAGTTAAAAAGCTTTAAGTTCGACCGGGCCGAACTTTTTATACCCTCCACCATGAAATATTCTGAACTAATATGGAATTATTAGTTTTCTTTCTGTTGCGAAAGTACCTATGCACACAATTTTAGCTGGAGAAATCACTTGACCACTAGAAACCCTAAGTGCCAAATTATAGCCAATTCGGCTTGTAGCTAAAAACGTCAAAATACCGAAAATCGGACGGTACCGTCATATGGGGGCCACAAGAAAACGTGGACCTATGCCCATAATTTCTGGTGGAGAAGTTTCTTGGTCATTGGAAACCCTAAATGTCAAATTATAGCTAATATAGTGAATAGTGAACGTTTCTTGATCCACACACACACAATTCAACCAATTAACAAGTTAAAAAGCTTTAAGTTCGACCGGGCCGAACTTTTTATACCCTCCACCATGAAATACTCTGAACTGATATGGAATTATTAGTTTTCTTTCTGTTGCGAAAGTACCTATGCACACAATTTTAGCTGGAGAAATCACTTGACCACTAGAAACCCTAAGTGCCAAATTATAGCCAATTCGGCTTGTAGCTGAAAACGTCAAAATACCGAAAATCGGACGGTACCGCTATATGGGGGCTGTACCAAAGCGTGGACCTATGACCATAACTTTTGGTGGAGAAGTTTCTTGCTCACTGGGAACCCTAAATGTCAAATTATAGCAAATTCGGTCTGAAATCGGCCGGTACCATTATATGGGGGCTCTACGAAATCGTGGTCCGATATAGCCCATCTTCGAACTTGATCTAAGTTCAGACCAAAAACACATGTGTACAAAATTTCAGCCGTGTAGCTCAACTCATATGGAGAATACCGTGATTACGACAGACGGACGACTTAGAATTTTACGCTGATCAAGAATATATATACTTTAAATGATTATTTCGATGAGTTACAAACGGAATGGCAAACTTAATATACCCTCCATGTTGCGGTGGAGGGTATAAAAAAGCATGCACGCACACAATGACCCCCGTAAAGTATGCAATAGAAAATGATGATGGGCGGCATCCCTGACTTAACTGTTCTAAAAATAAAACAAATGTTTGTAGCTTATTTTATACCCTCCACCATAACATGGAGGGTATAATTAAATTTGTCATTATATATATATATATATATATATATATATATATATATATATATATATATATATATTCATGATGAGGGTAAAATTCTAAGTCGATATAACCATGTCCGTCTGTCCGTCTGTTGAAATCAATTTTTAAGATAGAGCTTTGTAATCCGGTATAGAAGTTTTTATTACTCCTAGGTATTGCAAATGGGCTATATCGGTCCACTATTTGATATAGCCCCCATAGAATGGTTCCACCCGATTTTCGGTATTTTGAAGGTTTTAGCCTCAATATCACACCGAATGAGGGTAAAATTCTAAGTCGATATAACCATGTCCGTCTGTCCGTCTGTTGAAATCAATTTTTAAGATAGAGCTTTGTAATCCGGTATAGAAGTTTTTATTACTCCTAGGTATTGCAAATGGGCTATATCGGTCCACTATTTGATATAGCCCCCATAGAATGGTTCCACCCGATTTTCGGTATTTTGAAGGTTTTAGCCTCATTATCACACCGAAATGGCTTAAATTTGGTATTTAGTCTGCGTTGGGGGTATAAAACTCCCCCAGAAATTTGTCGGCATAGTTTCACTCCTTCATATAGCCCCTATAGAACGGTACCTCCCGATTTTCAGTATTTTAAAGGTTGTGGCCACATCAACCCATCGAAGTGGCTGAGATTTGGTATTTAGTCTACGTTGGAGGTAAAACCCTTACCGACTGAAATTCGTCGGTATAAGTCCACGTTTCGATATAGCCCCTATAGAACGATACCTCCCGATTTGCATAATTCTGAAGGTTGCGACGTCAATATCCCACCGAAATGACTTAAATTTGTTATTTAGTCTTCCATGGGGTTATAAAATATTCCAGAAGAGAATTATCAGTATAGATCCACGTCATCCCATATCCCCCACAGTGATGCCAGATTTGCCGATTTATCGGCATTTTGCCGATTTTTAGTCCAAAAAAATAGAAATGCCGATTTGCCGATTTTTACCCCTAAAATGCCGATTTTTAGTTAAGGCAACTTGTTCACATAAAATTTCCATTTTGTATGAAAATTGTGGTTGCTAGAACTAATTTGGTACAATAACAAAGACAAATATATCGTCAAGAGTAGTTTGATTAATAATAATAAAATTTTTTAACATTTTATAAAAACAGTTTGAATTTTCTTGATTATCATAACGTGTACTTCAGTATATACGTCAAGGAAATTGTTCAAAAAACGAAATTGTCGAAAAGTGGGTTAGTGGAAATAATTAAAAACTGCACAAACTTTTACATTGAACTTTGTGGTCAGATTTTGAATCGGTTTAATTTTGAAAATAAATTTAAGTGCCTAGCTTCAATAAATCAAAGTTTTATAATAAATGGCACACAAGATTCATGTTTCGACATTATAAAGGAATACGAATGCTTTATAAACATAAACGAAAAGCAAGAATCACGCGAACTTTCACGTTTAAATTTCAAAAATTTGTTTAAAGATAAAAACGTAGAGTTGCTAGAATTTTGAAAAACAATGTGTGAATTAATATGTGCAAATTCTGAATCATTATTTCCTATTTTGTACAAATTTATTAAACATGTTTTAGTCTTGCCACATTCTTCAGCAAATGTGGAAAGAATTTCTAGCCAAGTAAATTTAAATAAAAACAAGTGCCGAGATCGATTAGTTAGGGACTCGATGGAAGGAATTCTCTTTACTAAAGACTACTTAAAATTAAATAAGTCTAACTGTTATAATGTTGTCATTAAAAATGATTTGTTACAAAACTTTAATTCAAATATTTATTACAGAAATTGAATTTAATTGTAACATGTCAAAATTCCAATACAACTAGTAAGAAAGTGTCAGTCGACTTTGCTGACAGAGGTATACCCTCAGACTATGTGAATTGCAACTTTCTTCTACGGACAGATCGAATGTTTTTAGACATTTGAACTTGCCGAAAAATGTGGATTTAAATTTAAATTCAAAAGTGTTGTGGAGGTGGAACTTAAAGGAATGGACCGACATAGTCCAGGGAAGTGGATTTTATTTTGAGGGTGTTATCTTTTCGATAGATATCGCGCCCACTAGTCATTTCAGTGGGTCATCGTATAACTTTTGGAATCGGTTGATCAGTTCGAGAATTATCGTGCTCTACAGCCACTACATTTGGTGCTATATTCTCAAGAAGTATGGACATGCCCCTGAAAAAGCTTTTACCGTCGTAATGGAGGCAGCGTATTCAAATTGTTTCAACCAAAATCGAAGTGATTCGAGAGCAGGGGCTGGATTCTTGTTCTACGAAAAATTTAAATGAAAAATATTTCCTTTATAATTTCTTTCATTTGACAGTTTTCTCCTTTCTAAAAGTTTTCATTTTACATTTTCATAGAAACGGAATTGGGCCTCAGTAGTGCGATTCTGTAACTCCTTAACGACAGAATTAACGACGAATGTCGGTAGTTAACGATAATTTTCGGTAAGTGCTATTCTGTAACCAATTTTAACAATTTTTGTCGGTAAATTTTGTCGTTAATTACCGAAAATCATTGTTAAGTTAACAACCAAAAAAAAGTTGTTGTTAAGTCTTAACGACAGTAAATTATTGCAATACTTTGCTGAATTCTTTTAACAACGGCGTCAATAAAGACGGTACACAAGGTAAATTCCGCCTTATTGAGAAAAATCTTTTTAAGGCATTTACATAAGGGTTAACTATGTAGATAACAGGGGGCAGCTTCGCCAATGTTGCGCCTTCGTCAGCGCCGATTTTATTGAAGCTGCATAAAGATCACCAAAGAGAAAGTTGTAGATCTTCGATTAACTCATAACTTGGAAGATCTCTTGGAAGATCTACATGTAGCATCAATTAAATCGGTGCTGACGAAGGCGCAACATTGGCGAAGCTGCCCCATGCTACTACCCTACGTATGAAGACTGCGCTAACCTTTGTTTTACTTATTAAAGAGGAAAAACGTTAGCTAATGCTTCAAAAGAACTCATGTGTGGTACTGCTATGTAAGAACTATACCAAAGTCCTTAACACTATCTCTCTAGGAGGCGCGTGACGTGAATAAAATAGAACGTGACACGTGAAGAGTATTACTATAACCTATTTGTTCTGTGATAATCTCATAGATTTAAACCCAGCATCACTAACAATCAGAATGCTAAACGTGGCGTATAAGCTTGGATTTTCGAACTTTTCATACTCTCCGCTATGAGAAATTTCTTTTAATGTGGGCTTGAATTGAATATGTGAATATATAAACTCAAATGACGGTAACGTGGATCCACGATCACTGAAGGGGCTTAAGTCATGTCAAATATCACAGCTGAATTTTGATACAGAGCGCGACAACCCAAAATATGATCCCAACTTTTAAATAAAAAATACAACTGCGCTTTTAAAAAGATTAATGGTGGTTTTATCACTTCTATTACTTTTAAATCACACACACAATAAAAACTTCTTAAGAAATGCTTCATTACTGGCATCCGTAGCCATCCAAAAGACACACATTTGAGCCACATTCCTTCAAAAGTCTGAATTGTTTCCTTCTTAAACGCTTCATGTTTTGTATTTGCGACGAAATAATGTTTTCAGCTTCAAAATATATTTTAATTAATATTAAAATATAATATTTGACATTTCCTTCCAATCGATATTCGTCGGTATGAGTTAACGATTTCTACAATCGGTAACATAAAGTTACAGAATAGGTCATTCGTTAACTCAACCGAATATTTTCGTTAACTACCGATGTCGGTTCGTTATTAAAAAAAGTTACAGAATCGCACTACAGGTCTTAAAGAAAACTAATACGAAATTTAGTGTGGGAGTTACCCGAAGGAGTAGACAAATAGAGTCCATATTCGTACCTAATCTATATCTTGTAGACATATTAGGATGTGTAAAGTACTAAATCGAGTAAATCAGTCACTCTTTTCAAGAGTTATCGCGCGACAATTTATGCAGTTTTGAACATATTTTGAAGTAAAAATGGCATAGTATCGTACAATAATATGAAAATCTGCAATATTTTTAAGTTTGTTGCGGCAATCCACCAACATTTTAAAAGATACTTAATATCATCATCAGATTCATCTGAATTGACTTTTGTGATACCATAAATACACAAATTGTGTAACACGGGAGAATTTCCAGTTTTTGTTTGTTTTCTTTTGTTTGCTTAATCAAATTAATTGGAAAGTGTTCTTTTAATGCCGGGTAATGAAGTTTATGAATTATTGCCTTGGTTTATGAATTGTTCATTGTTTTGTTGCACTTAAAATATTATTTTTTAACTAATGCTTATTAAATATAGCAATAATTTGAACTGAAATAAACGTTATTTAATTTGCCGATTTTTTGCCGATTTTGAAAATTTTTTGCCGATTTTGCCGATTTTGGCACCCGAAAAGTGCCGATTTTCGACCAAACTTACCTGGCATCCCTGATCCCCCATAGAAGCGTATCTCTTGATTTTCGGTATTTTGAAGGCTAGTGACATTTGAAATTTAGTCTTCTTCAAAAACGAAAGGAAACTAATTGTTCCATTTTACTTCAATACAACTCGTGGTGGAGGGTATAACAACAGTTCGGCCCGGCCGAACTTAACGCCGTTCTTACTTGTTTTTGTTAATAACATAGAAAACAGTTGATGTTGCACTCGTTTACGAGTGGCACTGTGTAGTGTGCTCGGCTACAAATCAGAAGTTCACATGATCAAATCCAGCAGAGAGCATCATAAAATAAAAAGGTCCAGTGTTGTTTTTTTAGAAATGTTTTTTAGCTTATTTTTGAACTTCTATTTATAGAAGTACATCGAGAATCTCTTTGGCACTACCTAAACTCGAGCAACTTCACTAGCAAACAAGTGGACACGTATCTATTTGAGCGAGCAATTGACACTTGGGTATAAAAAGTTTCTTGCTGAAAAACAAGAAACACGGGAACTGATGAGGACCTGCGGCGAGATCCGAAACTATAATCCTCCCTGCCTTACCCCTTGGTAAACATCGCTTATTTTGCCCACTAATAAATTAAAGTATAAATTAAAGTTGTTTTAATAAAATATTAAAAAAAACGACTATGAGATTAAGAATGATTATTTTAAAAGGGAACGAATTTATAATATATTTAGTTACATTTTTCATAGGTGGACTCATGGTAGAATCATTACAAGGTAGGGCATAGCAAACAGCTGATTACAATTTTTTTCTATTGGTTTGCTTATTCTTTCAAATCAGTATAAACAAATTGTGTATGTATGTGTATGGTTTTGAAAAATATGACAAAATATTTTATACATATTATAATTCAGTCGAAATGAAATTTATTATTACAACATTTATTATTTTTATTTATTACAACATTGTGATGAAACAAACTTTTGAACATATGCAGAAGCTGACTCTGTAAAGAAAACTTAGCCTCCCATTCATTTTTCGCGTTTTTAGTTAGTGATCCAAAATATCAAATAAACAGTACAACCTGTTGCATATTCAGTTATGGTAATTCTGACAGAATAAGCAAATACACCCAGGCCTTGTTTTTCACAATTTTTTCGAACCTGACCTACCTTCCAAATTATTGTACCATGGGTGGACTGATTGATGTTTTTATATGCTAATAATAATATCATTTATATAGCATTTTTATAAATATACCTTAAAGACAACATAGACTTGCATTTTTAAGTGCACAAATTTGAAAAAATTCTAAAACAACAATTTGGAACCAATAAAAAAATTCTGCACACAAACGTGTGGAAACATGTGGTTCTATTTGCGTTGTTTCGCATTGCGTTGAAGTATCGCGGAACCAATCATTAACGCACATCGGAGTATTAGTGTACACTTAACCACGATACTTGCCTAAACATACATCAACAATATAATAGATTGAATATTAGTTGTGATGATTGATATACATAGATATGTATTTAGATGTCGTTAATCTTTCAACAGAATTTCCTTCGAAGCAAATATCTAAGTTCCATTAGAAAGTTTTGCCCAAGTTGTTGTTGCTTATTGTGAATTCTTGTCAGTTATTAAAACTTAGTTTTTGTTTCATCATATTTTCATTCAACTACTGTTATGAATTCATTATTAGCTGACAGTTTCATCATCATTTTGTAAGGAATCCTCATGATTTTCTCTGATAAACACGTTCCATAATGAATTTCATTGTATGTATATGTATGCATACGTTCACTAGGGTTACTTGCACTCAACTTTCAACGCTTAACTTGATTGTCACTTCTAGATAGGAAACAGGAATGAATGCCTGAATAAATGACATATATAGTGAAAAACAAAACATTCTTTGGAAATGACATCAACTACATTACAGGAAGAATACACGAAGGTGTATATAAGGTAATGAAACATAAACTTTTTATTACATTCACTGAGTAAAGGAAAGTTATGGCAGGTATGGAATGTGTTTTAGTTTATGGAAATTTAGAAAATCTAAAGTAACATTTTGTTTTATGAATCTTGATTAAATATCGATAACTCTCGAAAGGAATATACGATTTGGTACACACTTTGCACATACTTAACTTAGATAAATGTACATTATCGGTCCTTATGGTAAAAAATATGACAAATTTAAAAAAAAAAAAAACAAGTAAAAAAAGTCTATAGTCGGACGGAGCCGACCATGGGATACCCTATACCACTATCCCTGGACAATCGCTCTCCACGGAACTTCTTTTCAATGATTGCGAAAATTTAATTATCAAATATCAGATATGTAATGTATAATACTTATGACCAAAACCAAAAAGTTATCTAGCATGACAAAGACATTTTTGTAGCAGGAAAGGAAAATTTAGTTCACACAAACTAAAATGTAATGAAACCCAATTATGTAGTACTACTACTTCCGTTGTTTAACCGCTACGTTATTGAAATTTTTACCAATTTCACACAAAAGTTTCAGTCCATTTAACCCGCTAAGTATTATCTGATCTTCACGTTGGTTTGTACGCTTCTTCTTCATCATAAACTCAAACATTGTTTAAAATTTGCGGGTTATTATTTTGACCTACAGGCCGCCACAAAATTGGTTGAAATTTTGTTTTTGGTCCATTTCATCCCCTGAACATTTCACGATCATCACCAAAAACTAATCATTTCTATTCTGGCCCGAACCCAACCTCCTTAAAAACTTCGTTACAATCGGTCCATAATTGTGACCTTAAGCTTGTTTACAATTTTTAATGGACGGACACACATCGCTATATCGCTTTATCTCGTCGAGATATGAATTTTGGCATACCAAATAAGGGGTCTAGGACGAATAAACTTTTGGAAAGACAATATGTAACATGGGATAAAAATGTGGTTCTCTACACAGAACCCAATATATGTATATTGGGCAGTAGGACCGTTATCTAGCAAACACTTTATTGCAATTTACATCAGAGAAAAGGTCAGTAGTTCTTTTCCATATGTAGCCTACTTTGCGAAGTATATATATCCTCAAGGAATTAAAATATCGACCAAAAATAAAATTTTTATATTTTTCATACAAACGTAATGGTCCATTTCACCCGCTAAAGAATATCAGATCATCATTCACAATTGTAGGCATCTTTTTCGACCTATACTCTTACCCGGTGCAAAATTTCGTGACTATTGATGTATAATTGCGACTTCTAGCGAGTTTATTATTACACTACAAACAAATAACGGAATATATTAGGCTGTAACTCATAGCCGACCAAGAAGAGCGAGCGCTTAAATTGTTTATGTGTGGGTAAAATTACACTGACAGAACAGAACAGGGTGATGATTTTCATATTGAGTATGAAATGAAAAACACAGGAAAAAAGTTGTCACGGCGTGTTAGCGTTCAGAGCCAAACATGTGGTGGGTGTGTGGGTTCGAATCGTCGGCTTTCCTTTTTCATTTGCATTATAGATCATAAAAAAGCTCGATTAATAAATTAAAAAAAAAAAAATACTAAAAATGATCTTCGCCTAAAAAGGCAAAATTTTCAAATAGAAAAATATATTGTTGGCGCGTTCGCTTTGTATGACTAAAATTAAAAATAATATACAGTGAATCACAGTCAAAAGTATCCACTTCAGTTTCTTTTATTAAAACTGCGATTGCTAAGAGTTAATTAATGATAGCGATTTCAACTTTAAAATTTCTTCAAATGCATTGAACAAATTGTCTACGGTTCTAATATAAATTAGCATTTGACTTGTGTCCCTTATATCAGTGCTTTCATCAAAGCAAACAGATACATATACCGCATTTCGAATCCTCTCCTTTGTTTATATACATTTTTTATTGTTGCATTGCAGACGAGGCATTCTGCGTCATTAAAAATATTAATACAAAACAAAAAATCATTTTCAAATTCTTCCCTCCACATATTTGCTGTACAACTGCAAAATCTTTTCAGTGTACCCAAAAAAAACAGTACCTGCTTGCATGACATTCAGTACAAGACTGAAGTAAAAAAATCAAAACATTTGCTCTCTTACTTTGCGTTCGGGTCGCGTGTGTGTGATTTGCCGAAAAACTTCGTAACCATATCAATACCTACGAACGGGTTTGCTGTAACTCTGTTATCTGATCATGCACACCAACATAATTGGCATCAATTGAAAGGTCAAGCGTTCCACTTTCAAGTGTATCTCATTTGTCCGGAATGTCACTTACAGGAATTAAGATATAAGCTGTATATTAAAAATTTTCACAATTTTCACACAAAAGTTTTGGTCCATTTAACCCTCTAAATATTATCCGATCGCCATCTCAAGTTGCGAGCTTCTCCTTTGTGATATACTCTTACCTTATTTAAAATTACGAGTTGATCGGATTATTATTGAGACCTACAGAGCCGCTAGAAAATTGGATAAATATTATGTTTTTGGTCCATTTCACCCGCTAAATATTTCACGATCATCACCAATAAGAATAGGGATCTATTCTAATCTGAACTCGACGTCCTTACAAAATTTCGTGACGATCGGTCCATAATTGCGACCTGGAGCGTGTTTACAATTTATAATGGACAGACGGACGGACGGACAGACACACATCCCAAATCGCTTTATCTCGTCGAGATATGAAGATTGGTATACCACATTGGGGGTCTCCGACGAATATTTCGCGGTGTTACATGATTTTTTACCAAAACAAACTTATAATACCCTTTTCCACATTGTGGTATAGGGTATAATAACAAAAAACTTTTTTTCGCAGTGTAAATAGCTTTGAAGATGTATTAAAAGGGAATGCTCCGTTATATTTTGTACTAGGGCGGCACGATGATTTTCTGGCCTAGGCAGAACTGCGTGTTGCCAGGCTCCAGTTCATTTTTTTGAAGTGAATAGGAACAATTAGTTTCCTTTCGTTTATCCTAACTGAAAATACTCCCTTAAAAAGAGCTCATATGGGCCGTCTTTGTTATTCTGGATTTAAACTAAGATATACATAGTATATGGATAGAATTTTTTTGTGAGTCAGTTTTCTATCTTCTGGGAAGACAAAGTTCCAAATCGGTAGAAATATGTGACGAAGATATATAATACTCTTAAATGGGGGCTACCCTTTCATGGGGGCTATACCAAAAATTTTATCTCTACTGTCTGAATTTTTGCAAGAAATGTTTTGTACCTGTACGAATGTGTTGTAACTTAAGCGAAGATTAAATGCCAAACTTCATGTATTGCGGTTTAATTACGTGTCTTAAACTTTAAAAATAACGAAAATCGGGAGCACCGTTCTATGGAGGCTGTATAAACGAGCAATTTCTAGAAGACAGTTTTGTAACTCCAAAGAAGACTAAATATCAAATTAATAAAAATTACAGTTAGTTCAGTGGGATATTGAGTCCACAACCTCCAAAATACCGAACATAAGACGTTGACTTATACCTCATACTTGCACCTATATCACCTGAAAGTGAAAAGTTTTATAACCCCACCGAAGACTCAATACCAAATGGGGGCTGTATCAAGACGTGGACCTATACCGACCAATTTCAGTGTAAAAGTTTTGTACACACAACGAAAACTAAATACCAAATTTCAGTGATTTCGGTATAAAAATGAGGCTAAAGCCTTCAAAATTCCGAACATCGGGGCTATATCAAAACGTGGACCGATATAGCCCATTGTAAATACCAAATATCCTAGAAGTAATAGAAACTTCTATACCAAACTACAATGCTCTGCCTTAAAAATTGCGAGCTATATCTTTATTTCACTAGACAGACGGACATGGTTATATCGACATAGCTGATACTTTATAGAGTCTCCGGCGAATATTTCGTTGCCATACAAACGGAATGACAAATTTAATTATACCCTTCTATATTCGTCACAGACGACGAATCTTGGATCTAAGCGTATGAGCCCGAAACAAAACAGCAATCGACCGTGGGGGTCTTCGAAGGCAAGCCAAATCCAACGAAAATTGTTCATGGAAGAAGCACTTCGAAAAAATTGTCCATGTGCACGCAGAAAAATATATGTTTGGATCGAAACAAATGTATGTTTGGGATTAGTTGCAAACAAATATATGTTTGGATCCAAACATATTATGTTCGGGCCCAAACAAATATATGTTTGCAACATTTTGCAACATATTTTAATTTTATTTGTTCGGGTACTAACATATTTTTATACCCTCCACCATAATAACGACGCCTCCAAACAATAGTATGCTAAGTCGACTTAGCATGTTTTCAAGTTCTTTACATTTTTATATTTAACGTCCTTTAACTTAAATTCTGTCAAATTTTGGTAATAATCGGACAATCCGAACAGAAGTTATAAACAAATATTTACTTAGCATAGTACTGAAGGTCAAAAAAATTTCCAAACTTTTAGAGCTTGTCCTGCAAAACTGACTGTTCAGAATTAGCAAACTATTATTTGGAGGTGTCGAACGTCCTTTAACTTAAATTCTGTCAAATTTTGGTAATGATCGGTCAATCCGAACAGAAGTTATAAACAAATATTGACTTAACATAGTGCTGAAGTTCAAAAAAATGTCCACACTTTGAGAGCTTCTCCTGCAAAACTCACTTTTTAGACTTAGCATACTATTATTTGGAGGTGTCGATATGGAGGGTATAATTAAATTTGTCATTCCGTTTGTAACACGTCGAAATATTCATCGGAGACCCTATAAGGTATATTCTTGATCAGGGTAAAAATCTAAGCCGATATAGCCATGTCCGTTCGTCCGTTGAAATCAAGATATCAAGCTAGCAATTTTTAAGATAGAGTATTGTCATTTGGAAGTTTCTATTGCTACTAGGATGTTTGGTATTGTAAATGGGCTATATCGGTCCCCGTTTTGATATAGCCCACATACCACCCGTTTGTCGGTACTTTCAAGGTTTTGCTTCATTATCAGACCGAAATGGTTGAAATTTGGTACTTAGTCTTCGATGGGGGTATACAACTTTTCTCCATATAGTCTTCATTTGGGAAATAAAACTTTCCATATGAAATTTGTCGGTATAGGTCCATGCCTTCATATAGCCCCCATAGAACGGTACCATCCGATTTTCGGTATTATGAAGGTTGTGGCCTCAATATTCCTCCGAAATTTGGCTGAAATTTGGTATTAAATTTTCATTTGGGGCATAAAACTTTCCATATGAAATGTGTCGGTATAGGTCCACGCCTTCATATAGCCCCCATAGAACGGTGCCTCCCGATTTTCGGTATTTTGAAGGCTGTGGCCTAAATGTTCCCCCGAAAAGTCTGAAATTATGTATTCAGTCCTCACTTCGGGTATAAAACTTTCCGTATGAAATATAGGTCCACTCCTTCATATAGCCCCCATAGAACGGTACCTCCAGATTTTCGGTATTTTGAAGGCTGTGGCCTAAATATTCCCCCGAATATCTGAAATTTGGTATTTAGTCTTCATTTGGGGTATAAAACTTTCCATATGACATTTGTCGGTATAGGTCCATGCCTGCATATAGCCCCCATAGAACGGTACCACCCGATTTTCGGTATTTTGAAGGTTGTGGCCTCAATATTCCTCCGAAATTTGGCTGAAATTTGGTATTTAGTCCTCATTTTGGGTATAAAACTTTCCGTATGAAATTTGTCGATATAGGCCACGCCTTCATATAGTCCACACCGATTTGCGGTATTTTCAAGGTTGTGGCATAAATAATTAACCGGAATATCTGAAATTTGGTATTTAGTCTTCATTTGGGGTTTAAAACTTTCCATATGAATTTTGTTGGTATAGGCCCACACCTTCATATAGTCTCCATAGAACGGTACCTCCCGATTTGCGGTATTTTCAAGGTTGTGGCCTAAATATTCAACCGAAATGGCTGAAATTTGGTATTTAGTCTTCATTTGGGGTATAAAACTTTCCATATGAAATTTGTCGGTATAGGTCCATGCCTTCATATAGCCCCCATAGAACGGTACCACCCGATTTTCGGTATTTTGAAGGTTGTGGCCTCAATATTCCTCTGAAATTTGGCTGAAATTTGGTATTTAGTCCTCATTTCGGGTATAAAACTTTCCGTATAAAATTTGTCGATATAGGCCACGCCTTCATATAGTCCACACCGATTTGCGGTATTTTCAAGGTTGTGGCATAAATATTTAACCGGAATATCTGAAATTTGGTATTTAGTCTTCATTTGGGGTTTAAAACTTTCCATATGAATTTTGTTGGTATAGGCCCACACCTTCATATAGTCTCCATAGAACGGTACCTCCCGATTTGCGGTATTTTCAAGGTTGTGGCCTAAATATTCAACCGAAATGGCTGACATTTGGTATTTAGTCTTCTTTGGTAGTATAAAAATTTTCCCCCGAAATTTGTCCGTACAGGTCCACGCCTTCATATAGCGCCCATAGAACGGTACCTCCCGAATTTCGTATTTTTACGTTACTTTGGTATAAACGGAAGGAAACTTATTGTTCAGTTTTACTTCTATACAACTCGTGATGAAGGGTATATATGTATAGTTGTTTACACCCAAACATATATTTGTTTGCAGGACCCAAGCATGTGTTATTTTTGGGACTGTTGCAAACATATATAAGTTTGCTGCATAATATGTTTTGGACATATGCTAGATATGCCTTTTTTCCTCCGTGTGGGTTGAGTAGTAAATTGCAATTAGTTTGCCTGTAGTCTCCTGAGAAATTCGTAAAATGAACAAGAGAAGACGAATCATTGTGCACCATGACAATGCGATCTCCCACATATCGATTCAAAGCAGATCCTTAACCGCTTTGACCGATAAAAACGTGGAATTTCTGGATCATGTACAGCTGTACAGCCCTGACTTGGAATCCAATGACTTCATTTGATTTCCGCACATAAAAAAGGCATCTTTAAGGATTTTCGTCGCAAAAAGATGTTGTAAAAGCGTTCAAAAGCCATGTTTTGTTTCTAAATCGGAGTGGAAAAAGTGCTTCAACAATTGGTGTATAAATCATGATGGAGACAACTTAAAAACATAAAACTATTTTTGATGGAAAATATTCGCGTTGTCATTGTTAGGCCAGAAGTTATAGTGCAACCCTCGTATATGAAAAATATGAATTCAATTTGTACGAAATTTTATTTTTAAGATTCTATCCACATTATCCAACCGAAATGACTGAAATTTGGTTTTAGCATTCGATGGGAGTGCAACATTTGCCTACAGAGAATAGTCGGTATATGTCTAATTCAGCCTGATAATGTAGCTAACATCGTCAAAATACCAGAAATCGTGCGGTACTGTCATATGGGGACTATACCCAAACGTGGACCGACATTCGAACTTGATCGAAGTCCACCAAAGTTCAACTCAAAACAAATGTGTATAAAATTTCAGCGCTCTATCTCAAATCATTGTGAAGATAACGTGTTTACAAAAGACGGACAAGCTGACGGACAGAGCTAAATCGACTCGAATATTACGCTGATTAAGATGTTTACATTGGTGGGTCTAAAATTATTATTTCGATGAGCTACAAACACAAGGACAAACTTAATATATCCTGCCACCATAAATGCATTTATTTCAAAACTCAATGAAACCCTTAAAATATATTAAATGTGTCATCGGCATTGCAATTGCCAATGTTTTGAGCAGCACTGTTATGTTTACTACATATACAGTTCTCAGTGGATATTATTTTGTATGCATTACATTTACTCGATATTGGCGTCTAATTTCCGGGTAGAATACTATTATAGTTGAATGGATGTGAACATAAAAATGCATGACACGAAGTAAAAGATAAAGTTGATTTTATAAATTTTGTAGTTGTTTAAGCTGAAGTACATAATTCCAAGCAAACTGTGCCATGACAACGAATAGTTCAATCGTGAGTGCAAGTGATGCGAGAAGTTATTAATATCAATTTCCTTTACTTTCACATCAAAATCGACGTAGAACTACATGATAATCAAGAATACAGTGACAGTTTTCTATCACTAACAACTTAAATGAAAACTTAAACTGCTTAAACGATTCAAAGAATCTCTGCCAAGATTTTGGCAAACGTAAGATATTATCTATTATAAGAAGGTAGTTTTATAGCAGAACTTTAACAGAACTTATGTGCAAAAAATGTTAATAATTGTTTGGGCTGAATCCTCACTACCACCATGAGTAATAGACCGACCAACATAACTTTTATAATAAAACAAGTAAAAAAGTATCAGTCAGCTTCGCCGACAGAGATATACCCTCAGCCTCGAACATAAAGGAAAGAAGTAACACACAATGCTTTTGACGTCTATATAATATTATGTAGAACATTTGAACCATATTGGTTTCTCGCTTCGTACATACTACCAGTTTGGTTAGTGCCGCCGAGCTTTTTCGAGCTTTTGGGCCATTATACATATCAAAAAGTAAGGACTTGCCCCTGAAAAAAAAAACATGTTCCGTTGTAATGGGGAAAGCGAATACAAGTTGTTACAGCAAAAAACAAAGGAATTCGAAGTCTAAATTTTGGACCGATTCCATAGGCGTATTTTACCCCTTATCAGGAATTACAGACTTTCCCCTGAAAAAAAGTGTACTGTCGTAATGAAGGTAGCGAATACAAGTTGTTACAAAAAGAAGCAAAACGATTTGAGAGCAGGCCTTAAACTGCACTCTTCACAAATTTCTTGTGGGAAGTATTCGAAGGAGTGGATCTATATAGTCCCTATACGAACCTGATCTATGTTCTGTAGAGTTATTACGATACGAAAAGTATGGACAAAATGGCTTTCTCCCTTCAAGAATTATCGTGCGAACATTTTCAAACTTTTGTGGGGGACGTTCCTGAAGGAGTGGACCGATATGGTCTACCTCCGAATTTAAATTAAGTTTGGACAAAATACTATGAAGGCAAAATTTTGGACCGAATCGGCAGATCCGTTCGCGAGTTAGCATGCGCTGTTATTTGACATTTGAAGTTCCAGTTATTACAAAACTTCTTCACAAAAAATTGTCGACGTGCATCCATGCTTACCTCCCGATTTTAGGTGTCTTGAAGTTTAGCTACATTTGTTGACCGAATTACATAACTGTAATTTGAATTTGGGGTTCGCAATGGTCACAAAACTTTTCTTATAAAAATTTCGGCCCGGCCGAACATAACGATTTTACTTGTTCAGGATTTAATCTAAACTCGTTCCAAAAAATCTTTTGAAACAGCTTTAATTTGGTGTTGCTGGGTTTCCATACATGTGTGCCTATGTGTGTTCGTATAATGTAAAAAGGATGCAAGAGTAATTTTTATTACTGTTATAAAGATTACAGAGACGTTGAAAATGATATGTGGTTGGTTCTGCAATTAATTCTATTCACAAGAATATGTAGCTGAAAAAAATGATATATAAATAAATTACAAACATAAAGGACACAGCTTAGTACAATGCCAAGGTGTCCTTACATGAATCCAAGGATTTAAAAACAATAGACAACAGTATTTAGAGTGTGATATATACTCGGAAAAAAGAGTATGTTTAGAGTAATCTAAGAGTATGCATATGTATTGCCAGAAGAATTTATAAACAAATGTAATAACACTGTGCAACATTTTTAAGGTAACTTGTGCAAGCAATTTGAGCTGAAGATTTTTTGAAAGTACAGACCCAAACGACAAAAACCCTCGTTGGGTTTTGTTGTCTTAGATCCAGCTTGGATTTTATGGCCCCATCTAAACATGACTTTTTAAAGAAATTCTGAGCTATATCTTTGAAACCTATGTGAATCTTCATCTGACCTATGAACCAAATAGAAATAATGAACTCGAAAAAAACTACATTAATTGCCTCAAATTTTATAAAATATCGAAAATTTCCATAATTTGTATACATTTCGCACCCGATGTCTAAAACCGTCAATTTTTTCTTAATGTTTCCTTTTGGAAAAATATTCGCTGGAATATAATACACAACTCTTCAGAGCATGCCATTGTTGTAAAATGAATCTGTCATTGTTTTTAGTGTATTTGTCAACGACGATTTAATAAATATGTCAATATTGTGGTGAGATCCGAAATACGAGAATAAACTGTTGGAGTGAACTGTGTTTGAAATACGCGTTGTAAAAGATATGATGCAAAATACCGCTGAAACAACATGAAGTAAGTATTTTAGAGTTCCAGAATGTTCTGAAGAGTTGCTGGGAACTTTATTTGAAAGATTTTTGCAAAAGTTTACTTGGTTCAACTCCCAATAGTTTTGCTGTTACTGACCAGAATTTCAGCAGTTATGTAAAGATTTCTATATTTTATTGTTTTTGATGTTCAAAAGATAAGTTCTACTTCTTTAAGGCTACAATATAGCCCACGAAAGTAAAACCAAATTCCTATTCGTTTCACAGATAAAGGGCCGATTAATGCAAGAAACTGTAGTTTTAGCCCGGTTTAGATGAGGCCATAAAATCCGAACTGGATCTGACAGGGCAAAACCCTACTAGGGTTTTTGTAGTCTCATATGTACTTTCAAAAAATTCAAACTAGAAGTTGTTTGCATTTTCTGTGTTGCATAGTGTAATTGTATGTCCTTTTGTAGTGAAAACAAATTGGGACAAACTAATTTAATTATTGCCAATAAAAATTATTTCAATTAAAAGAGTAATTACGACAGGAACGTTGTAAACATTTTGCGGTCGGTAAAAATTTCGAAACTATGCCAGAACAGCCCTTAAACTGCCCTCGAAACTATGCCAGCACAGCCCTTAAACTGCCCTCAAATTATGAAAAATGTATTGATCTAATTACCAATATTAAATGCGATTTCTTCCTTGTCCAATAAAATATTTCCATTCACCTTTTTGACTCAATTACAAAATTTATAATTATACAATTTATAATTTAATTTACACAATTTCTTTAAGAAAACACAAAACACTGATTTATTCACTCACTTTACCGTCTTGAGTAAAGACGATTGTATTTAGAAAACTGAAGAAAAAAGAACAATATAATTAGTACCATATTTTCTTTTCCTCTTCGCTTGCTACGTTGGTTAACAACAATAAAGCATGAAATACACGTGTTTGACCGCAAAGCTTCTGCGTCTCCTATTACACCATACGCACAGCTCTTTATTATAAAACAGCATGTCGCATTGCCTCATTAACAAAAAATCCTCTCTTCACCCATAAAAAATATGTTCTAACATAAAAAATATGTTGGTACCCAAACAAATAAAATTGAGATAAGTTACAAAATCTTGCAAACATATATTTGTTTGGAGACAAACAAATTATGTTTGGATCCAAAGATATATTTTTTTGGACACAAACAAATTATGTTTGGATCCAAACATATATTTTTTTGGACACAAACAAATTATGTTTGGATCCAAACATATATTTGTTTGCAACCAGTCCCAAAAAATATTTGTTTGGATCCAAACATATTTCTATATTTTTCTGCATGTACTACACAAATGTCAAAACAGAACTGACATTAGGGGAAGATAGGAAGATTACTTTTGCGCCACCTTGTATGTATGTTTTTATAAAAAAAAAAAAACATTTAAAAAAGTGTTAAACGGACTGAAGGTGACTGCTACAAAAGTTTTTATAGGCTGAAAGAGAACACTCTCAGGGATCATTCAGCGAAAACGAAACGTTGTTCCAAGCAATTCCCTAAATGTTCTAGTCCACTAATATTGGAGTTTCACTAAATTTTAGTACCTGAGAAACACAGTTCACTTGGTGTAAAATCTACGGTTCTTAAAAGCCACAATCCTACCTACCTAACAAAAAATAATAAACGCAATATCTTATCTTATTTCGCCTTTAGAAGCACGCCACACGCATACCTTCCAATATGTTTACTAGCTAATTTTTTGGGTTTCTCATGTTTACTACCGAAATTAACAATCGGTGACGACAAAAAACTGGGGCTTTGGCCAGGCAAATCGATTCCTGAACCACTGTGCTAAGCAGTGTTAGAGCTTCAGTGCAATTACATTAGGAAGAATTTGCCCATGAAAAGTATTATTTCGTTGTAATCTGGACCACAAGGACTACTTAGTTAGTTGGCGTTCAACAGAACATTTGTCCTATAAGCAGACTTAAGAAAAGATTTCCATTCCTCTCTATTTGTTGTATTACTTTTCCAAATTGATATACCGTGTTGTTCGATCTTGTCTTCCACTCGAGCCTTGGCAGTCCAGTTACAGGTGTACCGCCAGATTTACACGCCCTTTTAGCTGCTTCATCCCCGCTCAGTCTTATGGCTTGGCATAGTCACGCAATCTTTGTATCTCAATACGTTTAACTATGCTGATGCCGTTGTACAGCCCGTGGTTCATGCGGTGTCGATATTCACCGTTAACGTATATTGACCCGTAGATATTTCGAAGAATTTTTCTCTCAAACACACCTACCAGGCTTCGGAACGATACATTGGCAAGGGTAATATCAGCGGTTTGGAAAGTGTTACGCACACCCGCCATACATGCTGAATGCCCGACTTCTATTCAAAGGTCAGGCAACATCAAATTTCCTACGGCGGCAAAATACTCCCCTGTGTAATTTTGGTAAACAGTAGGTCCCATATCAGAGCTAATATGAATCGGGGTGCACTCATTGATATGACGGAAGTCACCCTTGTCGGTTCTGGGATGTTTGTGGAACAATTACAAACTGATGTTGTGACGTAGACAAAGCCTTTAACGGCTTCAAAGTTATAGGTACCTACTTCCACCGTTGTTTCGAGTTCTATGGACGCATCGTGTGCCGATATCATCAACTTGGTTTTGTCGCCGTTTACTGCCAAATTCACTTTAGCAGATTCTCCTTCGATCTTCTTTAAGATATACGTTACTTCTTTTGCTGAACGACCCATGATATCAATTTAGCAAGCATAAGCAAGTAACATGTCGCTTTTGGTTTATATTGTGTCATTTATTTTGACGTTTGCATCACCTTCTCCAGCAGGATATTGAAGATATCACACGAAAAACTGTCTCCTTGTCTGAAACCTCTTTTGATGCAGAACTGTTCGGAGAGGTTCTTTAATTAAAGATCGGGTACCAGATAAAGAGCCTTGCCGGGATATCAATTTCAGACATGGATTGGAATACTTTTGAACTTAAGTGGATGTCGAAGGCTGCTACGGTGCGCCTGAACTTACTTTAAATGGAAGGTGCTTACACCTGGGAAGTTTTACAGATTCTTGCCGGGATATCAATTTCTGACATGGATTGGAATACTTTTGAACTTAAGTGGATGTCGAAGGCTGCTACGGTCCGCCTGAACTTACTTTAAATGGAAGGTGCTTACACCTGGGAAGTTTTACAGATTCTGAAACTACAATGTTCATAGATGAGAAAAATAAAAACCAAAACAAACGTCGGAAGGATTTTTAAAGAAATAGCGGTCAAAATTCACATTTGAAGGGATTTTTAGGTCTTCAGGATTTTGCTTGGAAACGACAATTCCAATGAAATGGGGCTTAAAGGTATAAGTTACTTCTTTTGCTGAACGACCCATGATATGAATATAGTCAACATTAGCAAGTAACATGTATCTTTTTGTTTATATTGTACCATTTATGTTTGACCGCACTTTATACAAAAATCTCTCCTGAGATTTTTTTTGTTTTTTTAATTTTTCTCATCTATGAACATTGTAGTTTAAGAATCCGTCAAAACTTCCCAGGTGTAAACACCTTTTTGTTAAAGTTGATTCAGGCAAATCGACAAAAATATGGAAGGTGTCAATCTGCATCTCTGAGGCATTTTCCAGAATATGCCCCAAGGTAAATCTCTGATTGGTATGACCCAATTATTTCGTTGACCATAGGCTTTAGTCGAGCACACAATATCCTTGACACTATCTTATCAGAAAAAGGAAGCAGACTTATGGCCCTGTAGTTAGAACACACAGTCTTACCTCCTTCCTTGTTGACGGGATACAGGACGCCCAGGTTCCAAAGTTAGATGATGCATACACCATATCAGCGTATCGCCTCCAGTTTTGAATAGCTCGGTCGTATGCCATCGGCTCCTGTTGCTCCTATTGTCTTATTATTGTTTAGCCGATTTATTGCTGTCTTTGCCTCATCTTCGCCGGGCGGTTTACCCTTTTATAACTCGCGAATTGTTGGCCTTAAAAGTTAATTTGCGTGGAAGCTGTTGGGTAAAAATGGGTTGAAGTCAACGTGTCTTCTTTGTTTTCTCTCGATTGATTAAACCACACTTTTCCCGATTTTCCTGTCAGAGTAAATGTAGAAGCCAACTTAATAAGGATCATCTCACCAATGTATAATTTTTCAAAATTTGATTTGCGTCGACCATTAAATGATGCTGACAGTTTGAAGCCAGATTTTAAGGGTTTTTTGAAAACAGGTTTTTAAAAAAATCGTACATAGGGATGTAGAACTCACGATTCTGAGTTATTTGATATATGTGTCGTGAATGTAGCCTACACAGCTTCACAGACATTTGTATACAAACACGTAAATTTTGTGCGAACAATTTTCTAAAAATCGTATTTTTCGGTCCTAATTTTTTACAGTTGTCATTCGATTTACGTTGCGGATCTAATAAATCATTACTCGTGAAAACCTATCTACTAAAACGCGAGATACGAGAAATTCCAAGGTAGGAAAATCACCTACAATTGTTTTTGTATTTTACGGGCCATGTCCACTGCAATGAAAAAACTAATGCAGCATCTTCGTTTTTGCGGAAACAGAGATTTAAAAACTTCACTGATAAGGGAGCTACATTCATTTTATCCCAAAATATAGTGTGTGATGCTACATTCACGGTTCTAGATTGATCGCCTTGAAATAGATATATATCGATGTGTGGTCACCATGAACCTTGAAACCGGATGCGGAACAAAATTGTATGCACTTTGCGCAAATTAGCGATGTTTTATAGGCTTTTTAATGCTAAGATGCAGCCGATGCTACATCTTAGCGTCCAAATTATATTTCGAAAAATATATACAAATTAAAAGATATGGTCTTGCTGTACATGAAAATCACATGCGGACAAAATGATTTTGATAATTACGCGATTTACACATACATATCTTAAAAATGCATATATGGTAACATGGGGCGGCTGTGCCACTGGGGCGGCTTTGCTACCGCAGATTTTCTTGAAAACTACAAATGCTACAAAAAACCGTTAAAATGAAAATTGTGAGTTTAGCGAAGATCTATCATATCCCAACAACTGGCATTTATATCAAAGATATGATTGAGGATGCAAGCAGTTTTGTGTTTTCCAGGGTATTGCGAAAAAAGTTAATGGAAGGTATATTTTGTTATATCTTGTTTGCCTTTGGTGATATCCAAAATACATTTTATACTGTTAAAAGACAACTTCTAAGGAATAGAAATCCAAATAATTTATATTAAAAAAAGAATTATAAATGCCAAAATTATTCATATTATGTTGGGGGTGGGGCGCCTATGCCAGGATGGGGATGGGGTGGGTTAATTTGAGAAATTTGTCGTGTTTAACTTATATTGTTTATGTTATAGATATACCACACTATAATGTCAAGTCAAAATCAAATATTATGCTAAGCGTATCGTATTGATGTAATATTATATCTTTTGTATCTAAATCAGGCCTGCTCAAGGTGCGCACCTGAGCTGTCGGTGTGTGTCAATTTTCTCACACACACAATTTAAAAAGAGAGCTTTTGTTTTTGTTTTGAATATTTTCAAAATTAAAAATCAGTCTCTATTGAACATTCAACGAGGAAGGTTCTGTTTTCGAATTTGTCTATGAATTTATATGCGTACACTGAAAAAATGAATGAAGATACTGAATACGAATTTTTATTTGCCTAAAATTTTTACGGCAAATTAGAGTGTTTGGTTTGTCAACGCACTTTGGTTTGTCACGAACTTGATTTGCAACAAATTATAACATCAACAGTCACATTTGGTCAAAATAAAATAATTATTCTACTCTATATTTTGAAATATAAAATAAAAAAAAAACTGCTACGATATTTCTCACAGTATACAGAGAGACAAAGGAAAATTGAAATTTGTGTATTTCAAAACCAACACAATTACAAAATGTGTTTGTATGTGTCTGAGCAGGCCTGATCTAAATTCAACATACCAACTTCAATTGAATGCTAGGGTCTGTTTCTTTTTGTCATTTTTAGTATAATTTTTGATTATTCAATAGACAAAACCTCCCTTTATTGTAAAATTTTGATATTTAATGAAGAAGTATGGTTAATGAAGTTTTAGAGTACCTTGGCGTAGGCACAACGTCGGTGGGTGGGGCGGCTTTGCCACTTTTTAGACATTTTGTAAATTCTCAAAAACGGGCGGTATCGTTTCAGTTTTTCACCACCTTTTCCATCCTAAATGCAAAATTAAAGCAAATTCGGTCTGAGGACGTAGGTACTGCACTATTCCAAAGCATTCACCTTTGTTTTGGTAGATACGTTTTTGAACACAAGGAACCCCAAATGCCAAATACTGCCTAATTCGGTCTGAAAATGTAGCTAAAAACTTCCAAATAGCTGAAATTGGGCAGTACCGTTACATGGGGGATATACCAAAACGTGGACCGATATAGCCCATCTTCGACAAAAGTTGCATCTTTCCAAAAATTTCAGCGTCCTATCTCAATTTTTGTGGATGCTAGAGTGATCTCGAATAACTTTATTTTGAACACAATTAGCCGATGAGGACTTTAAGGACATTACTTGCAATCACAAACCTGGCTCTCCTACAAAAAATTCCACAGCTATTTTAATATCTTATTTTGAGTGGGCTAAAGTCCATTCATGTTGGCAACAGTAATCAACATCCCTTGCCGTGACACGCATCTGGATCTGAATATGTGCTTGAAAAATCGTCAAAAGATACAATCACAAATGCATGTTTCAGAAATGCAGACTTACAATATGTTTCAGACATACATACTAATAAACATACAAGTATGCGTGTATGTTCGATGTTGTTTTTCATTTCGGTTTATGATTATCATTGTCATTGTGTGGATGAGTGCCAAAGACAAACGAACAAAAACACAAACAAAATAAGAAGAAATATGTATAAAGTACATAAATTATCTTAAAAATATTACAATTTCTTCTCTGGCAGAATTTTTTTTCAAAATTGTATGAATTTCTCTTCCAAAAGATGTGGCAGAACGAACGACAAGTGCAGATAAGAGGCATTCAGAGGCATTGTGACTGGGAAATGTCTGTGTGTTGTACATATGTTTATGACTAGCCCATTTCTGGCTAATACGTGCACATAACTTAAACTGTGTGTGTGATGTTAATATATGTAAATATTTTGTACTACAGCAAACGTTAATGGGATCCATGAGAATAAATATTGCGTCTCAAATATATATGTATGTATGTATGTATGTATGTATGCATGTTGTTATTCAGTTAAATACTTGAGACCTAAGGTTAAATAAGAACATAATGAGTTTCACATAAGATAAATATTAAGTCTTTGTCTTTGTTTACATAAATACTTGTAAAAGAAAAAAGTCGTTTTTTTCCATTCGATTAAGATTAGGAACAGCTATTGCGCTGCAACACGTCCTTGAGCCAGTAATATATGTATGTACTTAATCTGCGTTCACAAAACTTTAAAAGTATGTTTGGTGAATAAGGTGTTTTCATGTCAGTAAATATATGAATCTGCATTTAGTTTGATAAAAAACAACTAAGAATGGCATTAAGTTCGGGTGGGCACCTTTTATGCTCTCCACCAAGAGAGGTACTAAATTCTGCGCCACGTCAAGGACCCTAATTGCGGCCTTTAGAGAAATTTCGTGAAAATGCAAGACCGCTCAGTTGGCACGGGATAACTTTAGCCGATCGTCATATGATTTCATGGATAAGGCTTTTGGATCAAATGGAAAAAATTGGGGTGGGGGTCAAATAAAATTTGTTTTGTTTTCTTTATACCCTTAGCATTTATGCTAACTTTCATACGGGCAAAATGTGCCTCATCGAAATAATGGTTTTAGACCCCAAGTATGTTTGGACAAAATCCGTTTCAGACAATTTAAAGTCGATTTAGCAATGTCTGTACGTCTGGATGTCGGTCTGGCTTGCTTGTGCGCACGATGACTCTCGAACGGAACACCCGATTCGGTCCAAAATTTGGCGTTTATCCAAACTTAGTTTAAGTTCGAAGATGGGTCACATCGGTCAACGCCTGCGGGTACCTCCCCCACAAAAGTTCGAAAATGTTCGGAAAATTTGTGCGCACTATAATTCTTGAAGTGAGTAGCCGATTTGGTGCATACTTTGTACATAGTGAAATTTCTACCAGACTTAAATGAGGTTCCAATATGGACTCAATCGGTCCACTCCTTCGGGTACTTCCCACACAAATTTCGGAAAATTTTCAGTTTAAGACCTGCTATTCGAGAGCTTTATTTTTTGTTGTAACAAATTGTATTCACTGCTTCTTGAAAAAATAGCTTGAAAGGTGCAAAAAAGTCCTATGACTTTTATCCAAACTTAGTTTAAGTTCGAAGATAAGCCATATCGGTCACACCTACAGATACCTCCCCCACAAAAGTTCAAAAATGTTCGGAAAAATTGTGCGCACGATAACTCTTGAAAGCAGCGATTTGGTCCATACTTTACACATCCTAATATAATTACCAGACATAGATCAGGTTTGAATATGAACTATATTTGTCCACTACTTCGGGTATCTCCCACACAAAATTTCGGATAAGTTCACTTTAAGACCTGCTCTCCAATCACTTTTATTACGACTGTAAGTCTTTTCAGGGGCAAGTTCATGTTTCTTGAGAAAACAGCCCGAAATATGTAAAAATCCTTATGGTCCGATGGTCGCTACAATAACTCTTGAACTGGTCAACCGATTTGGTCCAAAATTGGCCTTTGCCATATTTTATTCAAACTTAGTTTCAGTTCGAAGCTGGACAACAACTTCCGGTACTTCCCCTCAATATTTAAAAAATGTACCTAGAATGGTATGCACGATATCTCTCGAACGGGGCAAGCAATTTGATCCAAACTTTGAATCTCCTAATATTTTGTCCAAATTTAGTTTAACTTCTATGCAGTTAGGGTACCTCCTCTACAAATGTTGAACATTTGCGTCTAAGTACAGTTTAGGGTCTGTTCGAAGATCCTTTGGAAATGCATATTATGTTATGCCATATTATGTTTTCCGTAGACAAAGAATGCCTCCTGGCATACTGGTCCAAAAGTTATCTGATGACCCACTGAAATGACTAGTGGGCGCGATATCTATATAATGGGCTATGTCGGTCCATTCCTTCAAGTGGCTCCTCCGCAACACTTTTGAATTTTAATCTTATCCAAGTTGTTTATCGGCAAGGTCAAATATCCAAAAAGGGCCACATAATTCTGAAAGGACCCTAAATACATTCGATCAGTCCGTAGTGAGGGTATATCTCCGACTGCCACTTTTTTACTTGTTTTTTTTTTGTGAACAAACATAGCAAGGGCGGTGTACCAAATAACTACAACTGGGTGAAACTATAATTGGCAAGTCCTAATTCGGTGACATTTTCCTAATATCAACAAAATTGGAAAGAGTTAAAATGTTTGGTGCATCAAATCTCTGATTCTCACCAAACGCAATTGCTTTCTTCCTATGGCTAAAAAAATGATCTTCTTAAATTTTCAGCTGAATCGGACATTAAATGCGAGTTGTACATCGTAAACTTACGGACGGATGGGCTGACATCCATAAATCGACTCAGAAAGCGATTCTATGTACATACAGTTAGTCAACTAAATTATTGCAAACGATAAATTTTTAACAATTTAGATTTTCAATTAGGAATTACAGCAAGAAATTCTTTCAATAATGTTGGGTTTTGTATACATGTGAGTCGATTTATCCCTTTTTTATCGGACGTAGATAACAAAAACAACGGGCGAAATGTATAGTTACCTGGTTTTTATGGTGTCAACTAAGTAAATACAAAACAAGTAAGCAAAGTCTATAGTCGGACAGGGCCGACCATACGATACCCTATACGACTACCCTGCGAGTTAGCTTTCAGCAAATCAAAGTTTCTTTTGGACAAATAAGCTCATTGTAAGAAATAAATTTTTGGAGTCTGCAACCTTATCAGATTAAGTTTAAATAACAATATAATAATTGCTCCACAAACATCACAGAAGAGACAGGGCGTGCACCACGATTCATATTACAGCAATAGTATGGGGCCTACTGTTTATCGCCGGGTCCGAAAGGCATGTCTTAAAACACCACCTGTAAAGAAGTAGTACATGGTTGAAATACTCAGAAAAATGTCTCCAACTTTACTGAGGGGTATTTTGCCATCGTTGGAAATTTGATGTTTGCTGGTCGGGAATCGAACGCCCGACCTTCAGCGTGCAAGGCGGGTGTGCAAACAATTGTACCATGGTGGCACCAATAAGTAATTTTTGATCGGACATTTAGTCTGGACCTAATTTTTTGCATATTTTGACATATTTGCTAAACCATATGCAAGACTTTGTGTCCTAAATATCCCATGGAATTGCCTGAAAGTTTGTATTAAGTATTCGTTCATCACAATTTTCGACCTGAAATTTATCGGTATAGGTCCAGGTCTTCATATACATAGCTCCCATAGAACCGTACCTCCCGATATCCGGTATTTTGAAGGTTGTGGCCTCAATATCAAACTGAAATGGCTGACATTTTGTATTCAGTCTTCGTTGGAGGTAAAAAACTTTCCACCTGAAATTTGTCGTTATATGTCCACGTCTTCATATAGCTCCCATAACCAGAACCTACCGATTTTCTGTATTTGAAGGTTATGGTCTCAATATCCCTCCGAATTGGCTAAAATTTGGTATTAAGTCTTCATTGGGGGTATTAAATTTTCCATCTGAAATTTGTCGGTATAGGTCTAGGCGTTCATATAGCTCCCATACAACGAAAGCTCCCCATTTTCGACATTTTGAAGATTGTAGCTCTGGTTACAGATTTCTCTATTTTATTGACTTGTCTGAAGTGAATTTCAAACAGAAAATCTAAACATAAACATTTTAGAAGATATTATTGAAATATATGTAGCATACGAAAATATGTGAAATATAGAAATTTTCCATATGCAAAAATAATATTTGCATATGCATAATTTATACATTTCGCATCTTTTTGCATATGTGATATATTTCGATTGAAATTTAATTAGATTGAGCTGATATTAATTGGGGTGCTCTCATTGATATGAGAGAAGGGTCCCTTGTTCCAACTGGGACGTTTGTGGAACAATTATATACTGTACATTTTAAGAGATATCCTTAAATTTGAAAATTGGCGTTGTTTAGCAATTTCTGCTACATCTTTAAATTTTGGACAATTGGACAGGTGATATGATAGGGTTCCACGCAATTTGTAAGAACTGGAAATTTGTCTGTCATGATAGAGACAATTTGTAGCATGGGAGGAAGATGTGGCTCTCTTCACAAAACTCATTATATCTTAGGTAGTAGGTCCGTTACCAAGCACACATATTATTGCAATTTTCATCAGAGGAAAGATCGGTAGTTAATTTTTCATATATAGGCGACTTTGCCGGTATATGGCCTCCAGGGATTCAAATATGGACCAAAAATAAAATGTTTTTATTTAGCATACAAAAGTAATGGTCCATTGCACCCGCTAAATAATATCAGATCATCATCAAAACTTGTAGGCATCTTCTTCCACCTAAACTACTACCTCATGCAAAATTTCGTGGCTATTGATCTATAATTGCAACCTCTAGTATGCTTTTGATTACATTACAAGCAAAACACTGGATATATTAGGCAGTAACTCTGTTATCTGACCACATAAATTAACATAATTGACATTCGTTGAAAGGGCAAGAGTTGTCCTTCCAAATATTATTTATGTGGGCGGAATGCGTGGTCCAGGAATAAAGATATTACCGGTATATTAAAAATTTTCACAATTTTCACACAAAAGTTGTGGTCCATTTAACCCTCTAAACATCATTCGATCACCATCTTAAATCGCAAGCTTCTTCTTTGTCATATAATCTTACATTATTTAAAATTTCGAGGCGATCGGACTATAATTGCGACATACAGAGCCGCTACAAAATCGGATAAAAATTTTGTTTTTGGTCCATTTCACCCGCTAAATATTTCTCGATTATCACCAATAAGAATAGGGATCTATTCTGGCCTGAACCCGACCTCCATACAAAATTTCGTGACGATCGGCCCATAATTGCGGCCTGGAGCGTGTTTACAATTTATAATGGACAGACGGACGGACGGACGGACGGACGGACAGACACACATCTCAAAATCGCTTTATCTCGTCGAGATATGAAGATTGGTATACCACATTGGGGGTCTCCGACGAATATTTCGCGGTGTTACATGAATTCTTACCAAAACAAACTTATAATACCCTTTTCCACATTGTGGTATAGGGTATAATGAATGAACGTGCAATAAAATCGCGTAATTTCTTACGATTTATTTCAATTAAGTATTTTTGTGTTTTTAGTGTACCTATATGGAGATGTAAACTCTTGACGCGTCATAACATCTTGATTGTCGTAAGTGAAACAAAGACGGAATACTCAAAAAAAGACAGTGGGCGGCAAACACGCTTCGGAAGATATGATATGATGAAACCCGCCCGAGAGATCACTAAAATCACCTCTCTCTTAATCTGAAAACGGTACTTAGAGGGAAGGAAGGCTCAAAAATGAAAAAGTCAAGAAAGTGCTACATAACAACAAGGAAAAAGCCATTGTTCTCCTACCAAAATATAGAGAAGCGATTCAGATTTGCTATAGAGAAGATTTAGCGCTCACTGGAGTACTGGAATGACGTTATATTTTCTGAAGAGACGAAAATTATATTATACTGCACGACGAACCCCAAAAAGTATGGCGAAAACCTCTCACAGGCGTGCAAAACTGTCAGTTATGGTATGGGGTTGCATATCAAGTAGAGGCGTTGGTAACATCCGCATTTTAAAGGAAGCAATGATAATTAACAGCGTCAAGAAATTTGGGTTTGTTGACCTTGAAAATTCAAAAAAATTGCTATATAAGTATTACCAAGACAACGACCCTAATCATAATTCGTAGCATATGCACCAAAGTCATCGACACCCCAGCCTAAAGCCCAGCTATTAACCTAATCGAAGATTTATGTGTACACCTGAAGAAAAAATTCGGGAATAGGTCACCCAATAATAAGAGCTACGTAAGGGGTTTCCTCTACTTATCACTTTCAAAAAATCGAAAAAAAAAGAATTTATTGGCTTACGTTGAAGTGCAGGTAGTATAGAGTATGTCACAAACAATTTGAAGTCGATCGGAGCAAAATTGGCTGAGATATGAGCATTGGAAGGGAACAATTTATTGTGGTTTGTATGTAGTAGCATAGAAACATTAAACGCGTGTTTCTCGATAGCTCGAATACGAATTGACCGATATTCATATGGTTCGGTGAGCTTATTAATTACATAACAGGTAAGAACTTGTTCTCTTGTTTATAAAGAAGACTGAATACCAAATTTCAGCAATTTCGGTAAAACAATGAGGCTAACCTTCAAAATAGTGAAATTCGGGAGGTACCGTTCCATGGGGTCTATATCAAAACGTCGATCTATGCTGAAAAATTTCTGACGGAAAGTTTGTAGACTCAAAGAAAACTACATACCAAATTTCCGATAATTCGGTAAGATAATGTGGCTAAAACCTTCAAAATCCCGAAAATCAAGAGCTACGCTTCTATGGCGATTATAGGAAGACGTATACCTATACAGAAAATTCACTTTTGGAATATTTTATAACCCCATGGAAGACTTCCCAGCAAAATTTGAAGGAAGGGGTTCTATGCGATGACGTGATTTCATGGCATATCTTGCATTGGTTCAAAGCAACTCGTGAAAGATCCGATCTTTTCATTAGCATTTAAACCCATGCAAAGGAAGTCGTGAAAGATCCGATCTTTTCATCAGCATTTGAATCATTTGTACAGATCACTAGAAACAAACAAGTCGATTTGTACATCCCTACATGTAGCGACATCAAAACAAAAGAGTATACATTTCCAAAATTTTTGTTATAAAATTACAAATTAAATGTAGGTTCACGAACTAGAAATTCTTAAAGGAGTGCTGTTGGAGTCCATGTCGAAATCTGAACTGGTGATGAGAAGATAATAGAAAAGCTTTTGTGAGACGAAACAAAATCAGTGGCTGAGAGTGGACGAAGTAAACTTTGTTGCGTTGCAGCGGCGGTGATAAAATTGAAATTTTGGGTGTAAACTTTATGCTGATAAATTAGTTATAGTTATTTCATGAATTAGTTTGAATTAATAAAGAGTTTGGTTTGTCATGAAAATCATATGTCAATAAAGAATTTTCCATTTTCCAAACAATACATGAAAATGTCATGCCAAAGGGTAGGTGAAAGTGACGTGTCAAAGCATTGGTCAAAATGACATGCTTAGGATCCGACAATGAATGTCATCTTAAGATCCGAAAATGAATGTCATCTTATGGTGGTCACGCTCATATAAAATTCATGAGTGAAAATGCTAAAAAGATGACATGCCAGATCACTTGCACCCATGATTCAATAGCATCCTTGGCATCGAAGATTTTGCTGGGTTAATAACAAATTTCAGTAGTTTCGGTGGGATATTGACGTCACAATCTTCAGAATTACGAAAATCGTGAGGTACCAAAAAAAACGAAAATCAGGAAGTATCCTTCTAAGGGGGCTATATGGAATACCAAATTTCAGCCATTTTGGTGTATGATTGTTGCCACAACCTACAAAATACCGAAAATCTGATGGTACCTTTCTGTGGGGGCTGTATGAAGGCGTGGACCTATACCGACAAATTTTATAGGGAACATTTTATATCCCAAACGAAGACTTAATACCAAAGTTCAGACATTTTGGTGGATTATTGTGGCCACAACCTTCAAAATACAAAAAATCGGGTCGTACCGTTCTATGTGGGCTATATTAAGGCGTGGACCTGTAATTTCTTAGGAAAAGTTTTATACCCCCAACGATTTCGGAGTAATAGTGAGGCTATAACCTCCAATGTACCGAAAATCGGGTGGTACCGTTCTATGGGGGCTATATAAAGGCGTGGACCTATACCGATAAAATCATATGAAAAGCTTTATACCCCAAATGAAGACTAAATGCCAAATTTTAGCCACTTCTGTGGATTTTTGTGGCCACAACCTTCAAAATAACGAAAATCGGGATGTGCAGTTCTGTGGGGGCTGTATGAAGGCGTGGATCTATACCGAAAAATTTCATTTGGAAAGTTTTTTACCCCAAACGAAGGCTAAGAACCAAATTTCAGTCATTTCGGTGTATTGTTGTGGCCACCACCCTCAAAATACCGAAAATCGGGATGTGCAGTTCTGTGGGGGCTATATCAAGGCGTGGGTCTGTAACGACAAATTTCTAGCGGATAGTTTTGTACCCCTAACGAAGACTAAATACCAATTTTCAGCCATTTGGGAGGAGTATTGAGCCACAACCTTCAAAATACCGAAAATCGGGGGTACCGTTCTATGGGGGCTATATTAAGGCGTGGACCTATACACATAAATTTCTGGGGGAAAGTTTTATACATCCAAGGAATACTAAGTTACCAAATGCCAACCATTTCTGTGTGTAAATGAGGCTAAAACCTTCAAAATACCGAAACGCGGGTGGTACCTTTCTATGGGCGCTATATCAAAAAGCGGACCGATATAGCCCATTTGCAATACCAAACATCCTAGGAGTAATAGAAACTTCTATACCAAATTAGAAAGCTCTACACTAAGTACCAAATGCCAACCATTTCGGTGTGTTAATGAGGCTAAAACCTTCAAAATACCGAAAAGCGGATGGTACCTTTCTATGGGGCCTATATCAAAAGTGGACCGATATAGCCCATTTGCAATACCAAACATCCTAGGAGTAATAGAAACAAAATTACAAAGCTCTGTCTTAAAAATTGCGAGCTGTATCTTGATTTCAACAGACAGACGGATCAAGAATATATATACTTTATAGGGTCTCTGATGAATATTTCGATGTGTTACAAACGGAATGACAAATTTAATTATACCCTCCATATTATGGTGGAAAAAAGTACGTCTTTAAGCGAGACATATTTTTTTTAAATTTTGGCTGATTTTTTTACCGAAAACGGTCAATTTTTCGTTAAAATGAAATTTTGACTTTGACAGTTTTAGTTTTTTAACAAATTCTGTTTCGCTTAAAGACAAGATTATTAGGTTCTTAAAACGCCCACAAAAATATATGAAGATCGGCCCATCCGTTTTCGAGCTATCGTTGGCACAGCAAAACGTTTTTTGAGAAAAAGGGTTTCGCAGGTAGCCATTTCCCACAAGACTATACAATATTTTTAAACAACAAAAATTCCAAAAATAGTTTAAAATGCGCTCTTTCAGATGAAAGAAAGATCTACGTAATAATATTGGAAGTGTTTAAGTTAGAAACTCTCTATTGGTATTTTCACTACAAATCTCCAGGGAGCCTTTGTTCGCTTAGTTCGGATCGCAGAGAGGCCTCCCTTCCTTAAGTGTTCTCTACAAACCATCTGAGAAACTATGTTCGATTACGGCGGACCGTAGGGTGATATTTCCAATCATTGCCCTACAAATCTTCTCAGAGACTATGTTCGCTCAGCGCGGATCGTAGAGAGTACTCTCTTGGTAGTGGAATTTCTCTGCAATTTCTCCCTGGAACTGTATTCGCTCAGTTCGGATCGTAGTGAGAACTTTCCAATAAGCAGTGATTGCCTCAGCCTTGATTCACTTTCGGTTTTTATACACAAAACACTTATTAGTCATCTCTTCACCAGTACGGAAGTACTTCTCTGTTTACTCGCGAATTGTAACGCGTCTCACCCACACCAGGTAAAGTCATCAGTACTTTTCGCCTAAATAAATCACCTCCACACCAATATTATTATTTATACCAACTAAAAACCTTTGTGTTTTATTTCCTCTCCTTTTATTTATCGGTAACACTCGGGTTTGTATCACCATTGCTCATCTCCACAAACAACAACTATTCACTGCGGCCTTTCTGAGCTATCACCTAAACAGGAAGTTTATTGAAAAATTCATGAAAAATTAGTTTTGTTTGTCTACACAACAAGGGATAAGCCTTTAATAAAATACATTAAAGAAGAATGGCAAAAAAACCATGGGAATATGACATTCCGAATTCCGAGACGTTGCAAACTGTTATTGATGCCCGAGGTGGGCATATGAAATATAAGAACCAAATTTTCCACAACTACGGTGTAAGACTGAAACGTTGCGAATTTTGCAATTCTTTGGTTGACTGTGCAAACAATGAGTTATTCCCATTTTTGTTAATTTAGGGAACATTTTTACTAAATCTTAGCTACTTTTTATTTTATTAATAAACATGTGTAAGAATTAAACTGTTAACAAATATATTGATAACACTGTGCAACACGAAAATTATTAACCATATTTTGACACCGCAGTGTGATAGAACACCAAAAATAAGAAGACACGTGTCTCGCCGTTTTTCTCTATCTCATCAACTTTCGCGGTTATAGGCCTCCAAAGGTTTGAGGCTTTGATGTAAAAAGGGTCATTTAGTCAGGACTATATCTTCCAAACCGTTAGGAAATTTGAATATATCTTAGAGGCATAGTTGTAGCTCTTGTCTTAAAGAACAAAATTTGTGAACACATATAACCCATCAAACTTCATCTGCAAGGTCAAAATCGCCATGGTTAAATTTCTTTTAAAATTTTTCTCAAGTTTTGTTATACAGCTACCAAACCGATCAAATTTGAAGCAAACAACCAACTACAAAAATGTACCTCAGATCAGGGACGTACGCAGGGGGGGGGGGGGCACTGGGGGCCCGTGCCCCCCCCCTAAATGGTTTGGTCGACTACAATTTTTTGAGCTACTTTAACAAATTATTACGATTTTTTCTCTAAAATAATTTTTGTTTTTAAAATTTCAAATGAAAACTGATATTGTTCTAAAGGTTCTGTACTGAAAATGTACTTTGTCATCAAGTTGTCTAAGAAATATTTAAATTTTTTTTGTTTGAATACTCTTTTTAGAAAAACTTCCAGTAAAACTGAATTCCTTCTTTATGCCATGCCAGTGTTTTGGAATTCTGTAATGAATTTAAAGGTCTTGAGGCTTTAAACTCATTTTGTATTCAAAACATTTACAAATTCAGTATTGTGCGGATTAGAAGTACATAAAATGAAATGTCTATTGGACAATATGTACGACATATCAAGGGTTTTCCGTGGAGTATATCTCAAAAAGCAGTTAGAAAATTGTTTTACTGCCTTAATCAAAATTTTGTATTCCTAGTTTATATTAACTTGTTGCTAAACAGTGGGATAAAATAATGTAGAAAACTGTATTGTTGTGCATTATAAAGTGATAATATCTGCTATAAATAGCGTGCCTATCTGAATATTTTCCTGTCAGTAACAAATTTGTAGCTGAAAACAACCGTAAACGAAATTAATGCTCAAACTTTCGTTATATGGTATTGTATTAAAATCTGCTGTTATTTGTATTGTATATTACGGTGCTCTTGAACCATCTTTAAATGAAAGAAGCTTAGATGAGAAAATCGAAAAACAAAAAATTGCATTTTTATTGTTTTTTAGTTTTTGACGGTTTTGCTGGGAAACCACAAGCCCCATCAAAATGGAATTAAAGAAAATGTTGTAGCAGTGAAAATTATCTACAATATTGTTCTTATACTATATATTCGTAGTTTTTATCATTTCTGAGATATGAAAGTTCAAATTTGGACAACTCACTGACTGTATCGTCGCCCTTTAAAACAATGTCAGGACTACAATTTCCCAACTTAAACTTATATATCTCAAAAATGGTACAACCGAGTAAAAAAATTACGAATCCCAATCTTGTAAAGATTTTTCACAGCTACACGATTTTCTGTAGTCCCATTTCGACAAGACTTACTGTTTTGAAGCAAATCGTGAAAACCTAACAAAAAAACCTAAAAATGTGACCTGAACTTCTATATCTCAACAAGTAAAAAAGTATCAGTCGGCTTGGCCGACAGAGATATATCCTCAGCCTATGTGAATTGAAAATTTCATCTACTGACAGCTGTAATGTATTTAAGGTGTTTTCTGAATTTTATGGCCTCGTTAAAGGGATATCGTGCATACCATTTTAGTGACATTCTATAAATATTGGGGGGAAGTACCGGAAGTTGTGGACCGGTATTGCCCATCTTCGAACTGAAACTAAGCTTGGACAAAATATGACGAATGCCAAATTTTTGACCAAATCGGCAGATCAGTTCGAGAGCTATCCTGTTCTCCAGCCACCACATATGGATTTTTTACACATTTCGGGCTTATTTCTCAAAAAGTATGGACTTGCCCCTGAAAAATATTTTACCGTCGTAATTGAGGCAGCGAATGCAAGTTGCTTCAAAAGAAATCAAAGTGATTCGAGAGCAGGTCTTAACGTGAACTTATCCGAAATTTTGTGTGGGATGTACCCGAAGGAGTGGACCAATTGAGTCCATATTGGAACCTCATTTAAGTCGGTTAGAAATTTTACGATGTGCAAAGCATGGACTTATTCGGTTACTCCCTTCAAGAATTATCGTGCGCACAATTTTTCCGAAAATTTTTGAACTTTTGTGGGGGAGGTACCTGAAGGAGTGGACCGATATGGTCCATCTTCGAACTTAAACTAAGTTTGGACAAAATATTACGAAAGCCAAATTTTGGACCAAATCGGCAGATCCGTTCGAGAGTGATCTTGAGTGGACCAATTGAGTCCATATTGGAACCTCATTTAAGTCGGTTAGAAATTTTACGATGTGCAAAGCATGGACTTATTCGGTTACTCCCTTCAAGAATTATCGTGCGCACAATTTTTCCGAAAATTTTTGAACTTTTGTGGGGGAGGTACCTGAAGGAGTGGACCGATATGGTCCATCTTCGAACTTAAACTAAGTTTGGACAAAATATTACGAAAGCCAAATTTTGGACCAAATCGGCAGATCCGTTCGAGAGTGATCTTGCGCTCCAACCGCTACACACGGTGTCATAGGTGTTTTTTTTGCACCTTTCAGGCTATTTTCTCAAGAAGTATGGACATACCCCTGATGAAACTTGTACCGTCGTATGGGGCAAATCTTGAGCAAAGTCCAATCCTATTTTTTCGAGACCTAGTGTAGGTTCGAATATGGATTATGTGTTCACAAATTTTGTTCTTTAAGACAAGAGCTACAACTATGCCTCTAAGATATATTCAAATTTCCTAACGGTTTGGAAGATATAGTCCTGACTAAATGACCCTTTTTACATCAAAGCCTCAAACGTTTGGAGGCCTATAACCGCGAAAGTTGATGAGATAGAGAAAAACGGCGAGACACGTGTCTTCTTATTTTTGGTGTTCTATCACACTGCGGTGTCAAAATATGGTTAATAAAACATGACTCAAAAAATTATACACAGTGTAATATATTTATACCAATAAAACGTTTTATTTAAAATTTTGTAATAATTTTTGTTATACAATAATTTAGTTGACTAACTGTATATGATCATAGATGTTGAATAACTGACTCGTAATAATTAACTTTTATTTATTTTGCATACATATTTACAAAGAATTTAAACACTAAACCCTGTTTGCTTATAACAACAAATTGTTTCCGCCCAGAAAAACGTATATAAATTATATCATCTTTCTTTGCTCCTATGTAGTAAAATGTACAAAAAGTAAGCATCTGTTATATATCAGGCAATCGGTACATTTTCCATCTACATATTTCATTATTTATGAAATAAAAAGAATACAATAATTGTCAACCTATTTTATTCATTTTAATGCGCTTTATAACTTCAAATCCTATTTCATGTAGAACTTTTAGAACTTCTTTGCAGTAAAACTTGAAAACAAACCAGAAACAAGAAGTTTTCAGGTCGTTTGATGTAGGCAGCAAATTTTCAATTCTGGTCTGTAGCAACCAACGGTTTATTTGTGGTATTCGTTGTTTGTTGACTGACATCCCAAACCAAATTAAGGAGGCAACTGAATATCTCCTACGTACATTTGTAATTTTACGTCGAGCATAAAGATCATCATCATCACACACTCAACGCAACTTGGCAATAACAATGAATGTCTCGGGATGTGGATGGATTGAGTTGACTGAATGACTGACGGACTGGCTTTCTGGATATGAAGCGCAGGAAGGAAGATGGTACAACAAACAAATGGATGTAAGAAAAAAATGTAAATAGACATTTGCAAATAGACTCATTCATGAAATCTGACATCAATTGACATGAGACGAACTGCAACAACACGTATAAATGCTATGCTAACACTGTAGTTTGTTCAACATTTTAAACTGACAAAAAACCTTACAGCAAGCGGACTTTAAAAATTTATAAACAGACACCGCATGAACCGATAAGAATTGGAAGTGTTGGTGAACAAGTGAAATGTCATTTCGACAAAACTCCTTATTTTACTTACTACTAAGTAATGAGTACGGTGAGATAGAGCCTGTATCATATTTCTTAAAGCTTTTTTAAGGTTAGCAAAAAACTTATACATATCGAGCCCTTCCCGCGAAAAAGGTGTAAGCGACAAAAAGCTAATTTTACAGGAGACGGTTTTTATTGAATAACTTTTGATATAACCAAAACTGTTTATTCAAATTTGGTATAGTTCTGTTATTAAATCCTATTTAAAATAAAAAAATTGTGGAATATCTTCAATATAACGGTAGTTTGTGTCGCTTACATCTTTTTCGCTGTCACGCAATCAGGCTTTTACTTTGAGAAGTGGCGGTTACATCAAAAAAAAATTATTTGAAACAAATCATTTTTAGAGTAATTCTTATCTACAATTTAAAAACAAAGCACACTAATTTTATAGCAAGTATTTATTCGAAGAATTATAAGATTAAAACGTATTTCTTGTAATATAGTTGAATAACGACATGGTATGTAAATGTGCAATTTGATGTAAGCGACAATTCGCTGTCACAAACAAATGTACACAAAAAGCAAAAATGGCGCTTACATCAAAATTGTTTTTGCTCTAATTTCGTAACGGTAGATGGCTGAGTTCTAAAAATTTGGGAGATGGTGTGTTGGAATATTCCTCATAGATTTCCGTAAAAAAACGAAAATCGAAAAAATGTCGCTTACATCTTTTTCGCGGGAAGGGCTCGAAATATAAGATAACACTATGCAACACTGAAAATGCAAACACCTTCTAGTATGCATTTTTTGAAAGTACATATTTAGACTACAAAAATCCTAGTAGGGTTTTGTCCTGTCAGATCCAGTTCGGATTTTATGGCCTCATCTGGACCGGGCTAAATCGACACTTTTTTGCATTTATCAGGTCTTTATCTCAGAAACGATTAGGAATTTGGCCTTGCTGTCTTTAGCAATATTGTAGCCCCAAACTAGTAGAACTTGTCTTTTAAAAAAACCACATAAGAAAAACTCCATCTAGGGCATTAAAATCTATAAAATATAGACAATTTTGCATAATTTCTGAAATTCTGGTCAGTATCGGCTAAACTATTGGGAGTTGAACCAAGTGACCTTTGCAAAAATCTTCTAAATAAAGTTCTCACCAATTCTTTAGAACATTCTGATACTCTAAAATGGTAACTTCATGTTGTTTCAGCGGTATTTGCATCATATCTTTTACAACACGTATTTCAAACACAGTTCACACCAACAGTTTATTCTCGCATTTCGGATTTCACTACATTATTGACATTTTTATTAATTCGTCGTTGAAAATTGTACTAAAAACAACGGCATAGAGGCATTTTACAGCAATGACATGTTCTGAAGTGTTGTGTATTACATTCCGGGGAATATGTTTCCAAAAGAAAATATTCAGAAAAAATTAACGGTTTTGGAGATACGGTGCGAAATGTATAAAAATTGTGGAATTTTTGCATATATTTTGAAATTTGAGGCAATAAATGTAGTTTTTCGAGTTCATTATTTCTCCAAATAGTTTATTCATGTCCTTATCTACAAATTTGCTTCAGAGGTCAGAAGAGGATTCGCATTGATTTCAGATATATAGCCCCGAATTTCTTTAAAAACTCAATATGTAACCATGTTTAGATGGGGCCATAAAATCCGACCTGGATCTGCCACAACAAAACCCAACTAGGGTTTCTTGTCGTTTGGGTCTGTACTTTCAAAAAATCCTCAGTTCGAATTGTTTGCACAAGATCACCTAAAAAATTTTGCACAGTGCAATTTAATAAAAAAAACTCATGTACAAAATTATTTGTAATTATCAGCATTTTGTGCAATATCACTGCAAGCAGATATATAACTGAACGCAAGCTTTAGAACCAGCTATTACTAAGTCAAGCCTCCTCCTTTTCCTTAATCTCAGTTTTACCATTGGCTTTTATTGAGCATAATTGTTCATCAAATCCTGCACAAAGAAGTGTTTAATGTTTGGTGATTGGAACTACATAATTGTCCATGACAATGCGAAGAACACGATCCAGCACGTGGTGCAGGTAATTGATGAACTTGGGTTTTGGGTGACATTTCTTTGCGAACATTTGCTGCAGTCGAACAATAATGTCTGTTCTTTAGCTGTGTACATGATTTACTATTGGCCCATCATAATCACCATATGGTGGATAGGACCCCCATCCAGACATGTTAGAAGGGATCTTCATGATCTAGAAAGAGAGGTCCAATGTTACAAGAGTAAACCCATTAATCAACATGCCTATCAAACAGGTTTAAATAGCATTCACACGGATGCAGTCACAGATGCCACAAACTACTATCGTTTAAATGCGGTCCTCGGGTAATATCCCCCATCTGTTCTTTAGCTGTGTACATGATTTACTATTGGCCCATCATAATCACCATATGGTGGATAGGACCCCCATCCAGACATGTTAGAAGGGATCTTCATGATCTAGAAAGAGAGGTCCAATGTTACAAGAGTAAACCCATTAATCAACAAGCCTATCAAACAGGTTTAAATAGCATTCACACGGATGCAGTCACAGATGCCACAAACTACTATCGTTTAAATGCGGTCCTCGGGGAATATTCCCCATCTATCGAAGACGAGGGAAGTAAGCTGCCACGACAAACCAGAGTAGTTTCGGCTGAGCTACGCTGGGGATGGTGCAGCCGCCTGAATTCTCATAGGGCAAGGATCGATGACACCGTGCAAAACATCTGCCTAGCATGTGGCCCAGAACCGCACAACACACTGCACCTTTCTACTCAACTAACACTAGTAGATTTGTGGTTACATCCCATCCAAATATCCACATTCTTAGAACTGAAGATAGACCCAAAATTAGATTATGCAGAAAACCCAACATTCAACATATCAAATACTGTTACAACAACATCACAATTTATTACCACAACCCAGATAGCATTTAGAAGACTGTTTTTTCAAAAATCACATTGAGGAGTCTTTTTAGAGTCCTTTTGGTGATCAAAAATTGATTAAGTCGCTTGAGTGATCAGAAAGGGACTCGAAAGTGACTCCCTGTAATGATTAAAAAGAGTTCAATTTAAAATACAACAACAAATGTGTAGCAATCACAAATAAATCATTGAGGTGTTTAAAATGTGACAATTTTTTGTTATTTATTGTCACATTTTGATCATCTGGAAGATTGAAAAATGCTTAATCAAAAAAGGGTCATACAGGTGTTTGAAAAGTGATTATAATTATGTATACTCTGATCATATTTTGAACAGTTAGGTGATTAAAAACTGATTGCTTTTTTTTATTTTTATTTGGTTGTAAATAAAAAAATAAAATTCTCATATACACTTTCTACAAAATTTTGATATAAATGTAACGTATAATATTAAAGGTACAGACAAACACAACACAACAGGTTTTGCCAAGTGAAATGAAGAAGCAGTATACTAACCACCAAGCAACATAAAGGATAATTATAAAAGACATAACAAAGCAGAAAAGACTATAAAACAAAGGAAAGAAACAAAGAAGAATAAAAAGAAATTTTTTTTAATTCATTTCGTCTAACAAAAAGACTCATAAATGACTCCCTAAAGACTCATAAATGATTATAAACATGACTCTAAAAAGACTCGAAAAAGGGTCCGAAATTAATCAACAAAACACCAATAAATGATTGAAATACGACTCAAAAAAGACTCATTTGTGATTTGTTTAGAAGAGTCGCCTGAGGTTATGTTTTCCTACCGACAAAGGAGTCATTTATGATCAGAAAATGAGCTCATATTCTAGCTTTTTAATCGTGCAGTCGGATCAAAAAAGACTCGAATTTGATTAAAATTTTCAAAAAATGCTGACTGGGAAGTCGATTCTATGAGCTTTCCCATCTTTCAATTTGATCGTAGTCAACATTATTTTTATAGTATGGAGGGTAAAATAAGTTATATATGATTATGTATGTATATATATGTTTCCACCCGAAAGCAGGTCAGGTTCTTAGATGGGCTATATCAGACTACTTTTTGATACAGCCCTCACAGAACGGTAAGTTTTGAAATGGCATTATTAGTTCGAAGTGGTCATAAATCTTCTCGTCTAAAAATTGTCAACATCGGTCCATGTTTTGGTATATAACGGTTCTACCAGATTTTCGTTATTTTGAGGATTTTAGCTATATTTTAGACCAAAATTTGACATTTTTAACCGAACTTGCTGTAATTCTACATTTGAGGTTCCTTTTGGTCACAACTCTTCTCCAACAAAAATTGTCAAGATACGTAGATGCATGTTTTGGTATACTCCCTTCCGATTTTCGCTAGTTTGAGAATTTTAGCTATATTTTAGACCAAAATAGCGGTAGTTTTACAGTTGAGATTCCCAGTCGTCACAAAACTTCTCCATCAAATATCAAAACAAGTAAGAACGGCGTTAAGTTCGGCCGGGCCGAACTTGTTATACCCTCCACCACAAGTTGTATTGAAGTGAAATGGAATAATTAGTTTCCTTTCGTGTATGAAGAAGAGTTAATACTAAATTTCAGCAATTTCGGTAAAACAATGTGAGGCACCATTCTATGGGGGCTATTTCAAAACGTCGATCTATACCGACAAATTTCTGACGGAAAATTTTTAGGCTCAAAGAAGACTAAATACAAAATTTCCTATATTTCGGTAAGAGAACGTGGCTAAAACTTAAAAAATACCGAAAATCAAGAAGTACGCTTTTATGGGGATTTAGAAAGACGTGGACCTATACAGATAATACTCTTCCGGAATATTTTATAACTCTTGGAAGACGAAATAATGAATTTCAGCCATTTCGGTTGGATATTGACGTCACAATTTTCAGTATTACGAAAATCGGGAAGTACCTTTCTATGGGGGCTATATCGAAACGTGGACCTATACCGATGAATTTTAGTCAGAAATGGGGCAATATGAAAGCGTGGACCTGTACAGACATATTTCTGGCGAACAGTTGTATATCACATTGAAGACTAAATACCAAATTTCAGCCATTTTGGTGGAATATTGAAGACACAACCTTCAAAAAAATCAGGTACCTCCTGATGGGGGCTATATGAAGGCCTGGACCTATACCGACAAATTTAAAGGGGAAGTTTGAGTACCCCAACGAAGTCTAAATACCAAATTTCAGCCATTTCGGTGGAATATTGAGGCCACAACGTTCAAAATACCGAAAATCGGGAGGTACCGTTCTATGGGGGCTATATGAAGGCATGGACCGATACCGACAAAGTTCTGGGGGAAAGTTTTATACCACCAACGTAGACCAAATTTCAGCCATTTTGGTAGGATAATGAAGCTAAAACCTTAAAAATACCTAAAATCGGGAGGTACCGTTCTATGGGGTCTATATGAAGGTGTGGACCGATACCGACAAAATTCTGGGGCAAAGTTTTATACCCCTAAAAAAACTACGTACCAAATTTCAGCCATTTTGGTAGGATAATGAAGCTAAAACCTTCAAAATACCGAAAATCGGGAGGTACCGTTCTATGGGGACTTTATGAAGGTGTGGACCGATACCGACAAAATTCTGGGGGAAAGTTTTATACCCCAAAAGAAGACTACTAACCAAATTTCAGCCATTTTGGTAATATAATGAAGCTAAAACCTTAAAAATAACGAAAATCGGGAGGTACCGTTCTATGGGGGCTATATGAAGGTGTGGACCGATACGGACAAAATTCTGGGGGAAAGTTTTATACCCCAAAAGAAAACTACGTACCAAATTTCAGCCATTTTGGTAGGATAATGAAGGTAAAACCCTAAAAATAACGAAAATCGGGAGGTACCGTTCTATGGGGGCTATATCAAAACGTGGACCGATATATCCCATTTTCAATACCAACGATCCTGCAAGTAATAAAAGCTTTTGTACCAAATTTGGACACTCTTTCTTTAAAATTGCGAGCTGTATCTTGATTTCAACAGACAGACAGACGGACGGACGGACGGACGGACGGACGGACAGACGGACATGGTCAAATCGACATAGAATTTTATGCTGATCAATAATATATATACTTTATAGGGTCTCCGACGAATATTTCGATGTGTTACAAACGGAATGACAAATTTAATTATACCCTCCATATGGTGGAGGGTATAACTAGTAAGAACGACGTTAAGTTCGGCCGGGCCGTGGGATATTGAGGTCGCAATCTTCAAAATACCGGAAATCAGGAGGTATCTTTCTGTGGGGCTATATGAATACGGGAATTTATTGTACGCCCAACAGTTTTGTACCCCCAACGAACAATAAATACCAAACTTCAGCCAATTTGTTGTGATATTGAGTCTGCAACCTTCAAGGAAGAATAAGTACCAAACTCAAGCCATTTCGGCGCGATATTGAGACCACAATCTTCAAAATACCGAAAATCGGGAGGTACTGTTCAATGGGGGCTAAATCAAAACGTAGACTGATATAGCCCATTTTCAATACGTCCTAGTAGTAATAAAAACTTCTATAATAACTTATAAAGCTCTACCTTTAAAATTGTATGCTATATCTTGATTTCAACAGACTGACGGACGGACATGGTTATATCGACTTAGACTTATAGGGTCTACGACAATTTTTTCGCTGTGTTACAAACGGAATAACAAATTTAATTATACACTTCATATAATGGTGGAGGGTATAAATAGTCAACATACATAGGTGCATGTATTGGTATAGACCCTATATAACGATACCTCCCGATTTTCGGTATTTTGAAGGTTGTGGCCTCAATATCCAGCTGAAATGGCTAAAATGAGTGTTTTATCTACATTTTTAATGAACTATCCGTAATTGAACATTTGAGGTTACGTGCGGCCACGAAAATTCTCCACCAAAAATTGTCAATAAAGGCCAATCATTAGGTTAAGTCCCCATATATCCGTACCTCCCGTTTTTCGGTACTTTGAAGATTTACCATAATAGCGGTATATGACATTTGAGATTTACAGTGGTCGCAAAATTTCTTCACTAAAAATTGTCAACCTAGTTCCATGACTTATAGCCATCATATAACGGTACCTCCCTTCGATATTTCTCCACCAAAAACAGTCATTATAGCTCCACGTTTTTTTAGGCCCATATAACGGTACCTCCCGGTTTTACGTATTTTGAGGATTTACCTAAAATTTTTGCCGAACTAGCTGTAATTTGCCATTTGAAGTTCAAATTGTCATACAAATTGTCCATATAGGTACATGTTATGGTATAGCTCCAATATAACGGTACTTCCCGATTTTCGGAATTTTCAGAACTTTTTGACCGAACTGCCTGTAATTTGACATTTAAGATTCCCTGTGGTCACAAAATATCTCACCAAAAATTGTCAACATTTGGTATATATAATGGTACCTAAAATATGTTGTACAATTTTCAAGTTGATTGGAAAAATATTGCCATAGATATGAATGTCGAAAAGTACAAATTTATTTATACAAAATACATTTTGAAATCGGTGCCAACTCTAGAACAGAAACTAATAAAACCTATTGCCATATATTTTTGTAGGTTTATCAAGGACATCTAAATCTAGTCTTCTATTGATCGTTTTATTTTTAAAATTTGTTTGTCCGTGTTATGACCAAAAAACGTCAGTTTTAAGCCAAAAATTTAACTTTTTATTTTACGGAACACCATTTCCGTAAAACCTAATATTTTAAAAAAATAGATCGATGAAAGACTTGATCTTTATAAGCCCAAAATATATGTGGCGATTAGTTCTTTAGTTTTCGAGCTAGATTTGGCAACCGGCCATTTGACGCAAAACTATGTAATATTTTTCAACAATAAAAATTCAGATCGTAAGTCCCTTTTCATAATTTTTTCAGGAGAAAGAAAAAAACATTCCAGCGCTTTCTGTATTAAAGATTTTATTATAGTGGTAAAGGCAGTATTCTTCGCTTATTTATTCCGCTTCACTACATTTATTTTATTTGATCAAATTCCATCGCATTTGGGAGATAATTGAATGTCTTTGGACTTACAACCTTTTCCTTGTACAGTTTTATATTTTTGTAGGGACTTACGACATTTTCCTACAATTTACGGGTTTTTTTAAATAAAATATTTACACTCTACACAACAATGTGGGAAGGGTATTACATTGTGTACCGAAATTTTGGGGCAGACATAATTTCTTTTGGGGATGAAAACCCTTGGTGAGTATATTAAGAATCCCGAAGGACAGATCCGCCGTGAAGTTTCTGCTGAAGACCGTGTAAGGTATCTTTTTTTCTTTATTAACTGTTGTATTCGCTTATTTATGACATGTCTTTAGCCAAATTGAATGAGGATTATTTTCGTAGAGCATTTCGACCTTCTAACTCGCTTCCTTCAATGTCATTTTCGTTCTTTATTTTAAGAACCGCTATAAAAGTACCACAAGATGACGTTAATTCAGATGTCTTATAGGGTCTTCAGCAGAAACTTTATCACGTCATAACTCGGAAGTTCGACTCACGGCGGATCTGTCCTTCGAAATTTTTAATATACTCACCAAGGGCTTTCATCCCCAAACGGAATTATCTCTGGCCCACATTTTCAACTCCGTTTTGTGTCGCAGTGTTATAATTTTGTTTTGTCCAATATTCGTGTAACATCGAGAAGTATCCATCGTATGCAGTTATTCCATTATTAATTATTAGATTAAATCTGCCACTGATCCTAAAAGTTCAGTTCAAACAATTGATCTCCATTTAGCGTGTATTTAAAACTACACAGTTCCGTCACTTTTGCGTCATCGGTCAGATCGAATAGTTTTAAAAAAGAAGCATTCTTAAAACATTTAAAAATAAATTATGATCCGAATACACACATATGTATGTATGATACTACGACTCGGTTTGCAAATGCCAATATAATCAGCGGAAACATCAACCTTTATATTTTGCAAAGCACAAAGGACGCATTACATATTAACACATCATATTGCATAAAATACTTGACCTTTTTTAAATGGTAAGATATCAACAAAAAGCAATAAAAAATTATTTTTTTTTTACAAATTTTGCAATATGTGTATCAATAAAAAGGCCAGGAGTCCATCTTTCATAATCAGTTCGCTTATAGAGGAAAATAGCTGTCAAATATTAATTTTCGTTGCAAAATAGAAATTATCAGAGTTTTGTTCAAAAATTTGTTCTACTGGCTCCTCCAAATATAATTTGATGATCATCTAAATGTGTAGGATAGTTTTTTTTTTTGCAATGTACACCAACCAGTAATGACATTTTCGTACTCAAATTTCTACATTTTGTGGAACTACAACCTTTTCCGACAAGGGCAAAACATATAGAAAAACGCGACATACTACAATTTTCTTTGTATCATACGACTTATTTTGACTTTTACTATCATTCTGTAACAAAAACGCGATTTCCAAAAAAGTGGACTTGCTGCTTTTCTGACGGGGCAGACTATATGCTCTTTCAGACGAAAAAAGTTTCGTAGTTTTCTTGGAAAATATTCAGGAAAAATGACCTTTATCGGGCCTTACAACTAGTTCTATAAAAATTTGAAATGAAAAACATTTCCTTTATAATTTTTTTTCATTTGACAGTTTTCTCCTTGTTGTATGGTTTTTAGTTGACCTTTGATCTTTAAGGTTCTTTTTAAGTTTTTTTGCTAGGGGCAGACGATATGCTCTTTCAGGCGAAAAAATCTACAAAAAATGTTTCGTAGTTTTCTTGGAAAAAAATTCAGGAAAATGGCTTTTATCGGGCTTTATTTCAAATCCATATCGGGATATGATAAAGCATAAGTAAGTCTTCATGGGATGGATTATTGTTCTATAAAAATTTGAAATGAAAAATATTTTCTTTATAATATTTTTTCATTTGACAGTTTTCTCCTTGTGGTATGGTTTTTAGTTGATCTTTGATCTTTAAGTTTCTTTTTAAGTTTTTTTGCTCGGTTCTAGGTCATTTTAATAAAACAAAAAGATATTTTGTTTTATATCTTTATTTCATTTCTGATATTTCGATCGTCTCCGACGATCATCATCAGGGATTTGTTGTCTTTAAGTAAAAACAAAAACAAACATTTTTACATAAATATAAACAAAAAATTAACAATTTATAATTACATTTAAGTGTTACGTGGATTGTAACTTCATGTTCTGTTCTTCTTCACAGGTTATTTCCAAATAAATTTTCTTTTCCCTTCTGATGTTTTTTATTACACTCCTATAAATCTGCGCACAGTGTTCCGTGTCGGTTTTAAAATTCATCCTTTTTTTTCTGTGGGAACATTTATTATGTGTAGCATATCGAGCATATAGCGACGTCTGTAATTATTTTCTTGTGTAAGAATTTTTACTTCCTTGAAGTTTTTAGTGTGTCCCGTTAAAGAGCAGTGTGCCGCGAGGGCTGTTTTTTGTTCTATGGGTTTATTCTTAGCCTTTTGGTCCGACTTGTGACCACTAAGCCTGGTTTTAAGTTTTGTTTTGGTCGTGCCAACGAATACATTTTTACATGAGCTGGTCTTATCTCCATTGCACCCGTACACAACATTGGATTTAATGAAAGTTTTCATTTCACATTTTCATAGAAACAGAATAGAAACAGAATTTCATAGGAACAGTGAGACTTGTTTTACATGCTCATCTACAATACAACAATAAGCAAAGCATAAGCGTAGAAAAGCTGCAAATGTCCCTTTGTACCACAGTGTTTTACAGTCAATACCATCAAAAGCTTGACGAGACCATCAAGAGCATATCATTGACACTGAGTTACGTTAGTTGTTCGTTTTCATTTTAAACCTTAAAATGATTTGATGGTGCTTCGTATAACGATGTCTGTCAGCGATGAAAACATGTCATTCCTAATGATCCAATTCAATTTAATGAAGATACGTTGACTATATAATTCCCTTGAGTGAGCAAAACAACACCCTGACGACAAAAAAATGAAACAGAAAGAGATTCTGAGGTTTTTGTTGCCGCTGCTGCTACTGTTGTTGTGACATTGACATGTCTGAGATGTAATTACAAATTTCAGTTACATCTCCACCTTAAAAAACATATGCCTGAACCTTGAGAGTGCAGCGAATATATAATAAGATGATGGTACAATTATTAACATCTGCTTGTCTTCTTACAAAGGAAGCAATCATTTCGTCATACACACACATAGGAAAGTCGTTACAATGAATCAATATTAATGAAGAACGCAACCACTGCCTTTGTAAAGTGAATGTGTCATTAATCGAATAACTGAATAAATTGATTGCAATAAATTACATTCGACTGTATTTTATATTTTCTTTCCGTCTTCCAGTAAAAAACATAAGGAATTGCTAATGAACATAACATACGTTATATATTATTGTCGTCTGTGTATTGCTACAAACATGTGTGTTACATAAATCGTTAACACTTCACATGCTTTTCCTTTTTGGTTTCGATTAATGGCTAATGAAAAATTACTGTTTGATGCATCATGTTGACCCAGCACCATTAGGATATGTGGCTCTAATCCTCTTATTACGCAGTACAAAATGTTCCTCTAACGTGTTATTACCACACAGCACCACAGCAGGTTGTGTGGTTTTGTATGATTGATTTATGTTTTACTGTTTGGTTTAATGGATTGAAAATTGAAAATTAATTTCACAACAACAACATAAATTCTTCAATGTGTTCACATACGATTTTATGGGATCAATTATAGCGAAACTCTTACTTAACTATTTTACCAGACGATATTAAATTATAGCATAAACATTAGGGAGATGACTTTTTATAGTATCATATCCCTGTAAAAATCTTTCAACAAAACAAGTAAGAACGGCGTTAAGTTCGGCCTGGCCGAACTTGTTATATATATAAAATATGTATATTGCTTTTACATCACGAGTTTGTTGCAAAATACGTGGTACCTGTAGGTACCGTAATGTTGGGCAGACGTATGCCAACTCATTGACATATACCAAGTAGGGTCTATAGAAGCACTATTTCTTTCAGAAAAGAAGAAATTTTGAAAAATTTTAAGAGTTTCCTTGCGCAATAGCCATTTTGGTTTTTGGGCCATTATCTTAGGAAGTATCGACTTACTCTGGAAAAAATTTAACCGTTGTAATAGCGATCAAGAAAACAAACGACAACATTTTTTAAATATATCCGCTACGAGTCCTCAAACTGCACTTTTCCCAAATGTTGTGTGGTAGGTACACGAAGGACGGGACCGATATAGTCCATATTCCGACCTGATACATGGCTGGATGAAATAATACGATGTACAAAGATTGGACTATTCAGAAAATGCCTACGACAGCTATCTTGTTAAATTGACATTTTAGTTAATGCCGTCAGAGCTTATTGGAGCTTTTTGGCCATTATCTCAGGAAGAATGGAGTTGAACCCGAAAAAATTATATCGTAAAAGGACCGCAAGAACAACCTGCTAAACAAAATTTAAAACGACCCGAGAGGAGGTTTTAAGCTGTAATTTTCCCTTCGAGAGTTATCATTCACAACATTTTACAAAAAAAATTTGAAGTGGGGGAGGTACCCGAAGGATTGGACCGATGTTACCCATCTTCGAACTTAAACTAAGTTTGGACAAAATATTACGATGTGCAAAATTTGGTTCGAATCGGTTGATCCGTTCGAGAGTTATCGTGCGCACCAGCCAGCCAGACAGACAAACGGACGGATAGGGCTAAATCGACTCCAAATTGTCTGAAACGAATTTCGTCCAAACATACTTTGTGTCTTAAACCATTATTTCTATGAGGCACATTTTTGGTCGTATCAACGTGTATATACCCTCGTTAATCTGTGGTGTGGTACTATTCTTCAAACGCTGTATTAAACGTGAAATATGTTCTAACTCCGACTAAATAATGTATGTAAAATAATGTGACTTAAACATTCAAAATACCGAGAGTCGAGAGTTTCAGTTATATGGGAGCTATAACGAAACATGGACCTAAGTTGACTATTTTTGGTGGAGAAGTTCTGTGGCCACCACCATTATAAACAGTTCGGCCAATAAAGTTGGAAAAATCTTCACAATACCAAAACTTGAACCAATGTTGACATTTCTTAGTACAGTAGTGAACATTGGGAACCTCAAATGTCAAATTAAGTTCGGCCAAAAAAGGTAGCAAAAATCTTCAAAATACTTAAAACCGGGAGTTACCGTTACATGGGTGCTGTACCAAAACATGAACCTATGTATATTGAAATTTTTTGATGAATCCGTTTTGTTATCACTGGGAACATCAGATGTAAAATTACAGATCATTCACACAAAAAATGCAGCAAAAATCATCAAAGTACCTAAAATCCAGAGATACCGGGGCTGTACAAAAACTTGGACCAATATACCCATATTCGAACTTGATTTTTCTGCCATCACAGGCATTCCAAAAGACGAAAAGAACAACAATTAGTATCATTTTGCTTAATAAATCCTTAAATACCACAAATATATATTACTTCTAGGTGTACGAATACGAACTCTGGCGCTCACACAGGCGCCGTCTACCTAAATGAGGAAATACATTCAAAATTTGTCTTGTTGTTTTTAAATCTTTTTAAATTCCCATCAATTGTTTCATATTTGCATAAAAATGGCGTGGTCCATCATGAATTCTTGGCACAAGGTAGTACGAACAATAAGGAATACTACATACCTTGAAGGTATGCGCCATTTGCGCGAAGCAATTCGTTAGAAACGCACAAAATTATGTAAATCAATGATGGATTTCCCCATGATAACGCATGCACCAGCTCACTCATCGATGCTTGTGTTTTATGTTTTTGGCCAACAACTAAACCACCGTATTCACCGGCCTCAAACGCTTTCCTTTCATCGGTGTCTTCAGTTTTGGAAAGAGGAAAACATTTAGGAGGCGTCTTGTTTCCTCTTCCCAAAGCTGAAGACACCGATGAAAGGAAATCGTTTGAGGAGATAATACCTATATATACAAAAAAGTGCGTTTCAGAAATATTTCGAGGATTGGAAAAAAAAACGCTGGCATAAGTGTATTATATTTGAGGGGGATTACTTTGAAGAAGACAAGATTGTTATTAATGAGTAAATAAATACTTTTTGAAAAAAATACAGTAGCCGTTATTTTTTGATAAAACTTCGCATATGAGCCAGTAGTTCCGTTATCTAACCGTTACATTTCTATTCCACATATATATAAGCTACTTTGCCAAAATATGTCCTGCTTGAATTAAAATATGTACCAAATATTAAAAACTTTTTTACAAAAAAGATATAATCAATTTTACCCGCCAAATTCGATCCGATCATCATTCAAAATTAATGGCACCGTCCTTGACTACCTTAAGCGTTTACTCGCTATTCCAGAGTTCATAAACTTACCAGAACTGTTTTCATCTTAAATTACTTACCTATAAAAAAAAGTTAGAAAAGAAACACAAAAATTAGAATTGGTCTTAAACAAACTCATTTATCATAATATTATATGAAAAATTAAAATTAATTCTTTTTGATAAACTTTTTTCATGAATTTTTCTGGCTTACTTAAATAAGTGGGTGTTCGTACGATTTTATCTCAAACATTATATACGTGTGTTCCAATGATTACAGTTTAAAAGTTTACATTTTTTCTACTTTGACAATCCGATTTATATATCGCTCATTTACTCAAAGAGTGACACATCTCAAAAAATTAAGTTTCGAGAAAAACGATTTTTAAGTTGTCGATTGAATTTTGACTTCCCAACTTAAAAAAATGATTACACAAAAAATAAAGTAACTAATTGGACCATCTTTTGTAAAGAGCTAGCCAGATATCAGTGCTAAATTTCTGTGCAAGATCAGGCATGATTTGAAGTGCTTAAGTGCATCATAACCTCAAAAACTTTTTTGATGATTTATGCCAATCTCCAGTCTAGCAAATAAGCAGTAACTCGTTGAGTTTTAGAGATATCAACTTGAAAATTTGACACAATATAAAGTAGAAGTCGTAGAAAAAAATAGAAATTGCTAACTCAAAAACCCCATTTTTTGAGTTATGCCACTCTTTGAGTAAATGAGCGATATGTACTAGCTGACCCGGGTCCGCGTTGCTGGCCCGTTGTTTGGGTGTCCCGTATAAGCCTTAAGGTAAGATCACATTAGGCAAATATTTGCACCAGCGAACGGCCGTGTGCGTTTAATCTCAGCTAGCGCACGCTGCCGGTCGCTGGAGCAAATATTTGCCTAATGTGACCTTACCTTAAGGCTTATACGGGACATATAGAGCTACTTTGCAATCAGTAGCAACACGTAGCGCGCGAGAGAGATATCGGGAGAAAAGGAGAGAAGAGAAACGTCTTTTCCGCAAGAAAAAGAGAGAAATGGAAAAGCGGGAGTGTGAAAAAATCGAGATGTACAGGAGCCAGAATGAAGTCCGAAAATTCTACCAAAGAGTGAAACATCAAACAGATGGCTTTGGTACAGGCACATCCTCCTGTAGAGACCAGCAAGGTAATCTGGTAACAGATACAGATAGCGTGCTTAGGATATGGAAGGAACATTTCTCCAATCTGCTGGTATCCAATAGTAGCGAAGACGATGATACCACAGATCCAATCCCAGAAGATGGTATAGAATGTATACCGCCCGGCCAAGATGAGGTAAAAACAGCAATCAACCGGCTGAAGAATAATAAAGCAGCAGGAGCCGATGGCTTACCAGCCAAGCTGTTTAAAACAGGAGGCGACGCGCTGATAAGGTGTATGCATCAGCTAGTTAGCACCATCTGGCAGGAAGAGCGCGTACCCGACGATTGGAACCTGAGCATCCTATGTCCCGTCCACAAGAAAGGAGATAAGACTGTATGCTCAAACTATAGGGGCATAAGTCTTCTCCCTATTGCCTATAAGATAGTGTCAGGGATATTGTGCGAACGACTAAAGCCAATGGTCAACGAAATAATTGGCCATATCAATGTGGCTTTAGACCTGGCAAGTCCACCATTGACCAGATATTTACCCTGCGGCAAATCCTAGAGAAGAGCCAAGAGATGCAGATCGACATATTTCACCTTTTTGTCGATTATAAAGCAGCATTCGACAGTCCCCTCCGATCAAAGGTATTCCACGCAATGTCTGAATTTGGTATCCCCGCAAAGCTCATCCGGCTTTGTAAAATTGGAAAGAACCTCTCCGAAGAATTTTGTACCAAAAGAGGTTTCAGACAAGGAGACAGCCTTTCGTGTCACCTATTCAACATTTTGCTGGAAAAGGTAATACGAGATGCAAATGTCAAAAGAAATGGTACAATTTACACCAATAGCCACATGTTACTTGCCTATGCTGATGACATAGACATCATGGGACGATCAGTAAAGGAAGTAACTGATACCTTTAGGAAGGTCGAAGCAGAATCTGCGAAAGTGGGTCTGGCGGTAAACGGCGAAAAGACCAAATTGATGGTGTCGACGCGCAAAGCGTCCATAGAGCTCGGACCAACTGTGGAAGTTGGTACCTACAATTTTGAGGTAGTTAAAGATTTCGTCTACCTCGGCACTGCCATAAACACAACAAACAACATCAGTTGTGAAGTAAGAAGAAGAATTGTATTGGCCAACAGATGCTACTATGGTCTAAGTAAGCAATTTAAAAACAAAGCCACATCTCGTCAAACAAAAATAACACTATACAAAACGCTGATACTACCCGTGCTAATGTATGGCTCCGAAGCATGGGTACTTGCGCAAGCAGATAAGGCAGTGCTTGGTGTGTTTGAAAGGAAAATTCTTCGAAAGATCTACGGGCCGATTTGCGTTGACGGTGAATATCGACGTCGTATGAACCACGAGCTCTACCAGCTATACAAAGACATGAATATAGTTAAACGTATCGAGATGCAACGATTGCGTTGGCTAGGCCATATCATAAGAATGAGCGATGATGAACCCGCTAAAAAGGCGTATGAATACATGCCACATGGCGGTGCACGCAGAATCGGTAGGCCTAAGCTTCGATGGAGCAAACAAGTGGATGAAGAAATGGAAAGGCGCCGTATTCCAAAAAGTCAAGCGAAAAACAGAGAGGAATGGAGATCTTTTCTTAGTTCGGTCTATGGAACAAATGTTCTGTAATGGGCCAACTAAGTAAGTAAGACCTTACCTTTAGTAAGGTATCAATCAATTTTGCGGAACTTGTTTGGTTTGCAAATAGTCCAGTCAAAATAGATATGCGTATAAAGGGGACATAGCAATAATTCCCACAAAGCTGAATTGCTGTGGAAATCAAATGTTTGTTTAACGTAGGCTTAAAAATTGTCTACAAGGATGATCATTATTATTTTTCAGTAGTAGTCACTATTCTTGAGATATCATAATATACATAAGTGTCAAATTACACATGTGAAGAACTAAGCCGCGTAAGAACATCATGAGGCGGGCCGGTTAAAATAACCCGATTTTAAATCTGGCCTTTCGGGTCAAATAACCGGCGAACCGGATCCGCCACCCATGAAAATTATACATTTCCGTAATCAGCAAACCCTACCTTTTGACAAAAATTAAGAAAAAATCGGAGAATTTTCGTTGGTGTCGTTCCTGTTGGGCTTTCGATTACACATGTTCGTTAAAAGGGTTATTTTTGCATAAAATGACTCTAACATGGAATAACTCTACTAAACAAGCTTTTATTTTACTGGAAGTTTTTTAAATAATAGGTATAATTTCGCTCTTCCAGGAAATATATATTTTTGGGGGGTACAGACCCGGGTATTTCCGTATTTCCCTTATAAGTACATATAAATGATGTGTTTTTCAGAACCGCTATATCTCAAGTATGGTTCCTTCTAGGAAAAAATAATGACCAAACTTGTAGAGAATTTTTCTGTCTACAATACTTGCTCTAGTCACTTTTTGATTAGACCCACCGTTTTCAAGAAAATCTAAAAAATCCCAAAATGTTGACCTTTGACTCCGAATAAGTGTTTTGGTACACATGGGATTGATGGGGACGTTTAAGACATTGCTTCTAATGGCAACCTCTAGCTCTCCAACAAAATTCAGCTTTGTGGGAATTTTTGCTATTTCAATGTCTATTTTGACCGCCGAGTCCGAACGGCGTGCACTAAGCCACCACTTGTAGAAAAGTTTTACATGACTGAAATACTCACAAAATGTCGCCAATATTACTGAGGGGTATTTTCCCACCGTTTGAAGTTAACTGGCCGGGGAATCGATCAAAGGTGGCGAAATACCCCTTAGTAATTTTGACGACATTTCCTGAGTTTTTCTGCCATGAAAAACGTATCTACAAGTGGTGTCTTAGGGCACGCCGTTCGGACTTGGCGGTAAATTGTTGCATGTATAAATCCAAAAATTATACGCCAGGGGGAGGAGGTCAGTGGGTGCTTTCACCTTCACCAAAATTAATATTTCAAAAAAAACTTTAACGGTAGCAACACCGAGTACATTTTGAAAAAAAAAACGTGAAGGTTTTAGACACATTTTCTTATCGAAACGGATGCAATTTGGCATTTAGTCTTTCTTATGGCTAAAAACTTGCATCCAGAAATTGACCGGAATAGGACCACGTTTTGATCTAGCTTCCATAAAATGCTATTGCCCTATTTACGGCATGTTGAAGGTTTTAGCCATATTATAAAGTAAATAGATGAAATTTTGTATTTAGTCTTCTTTGGAGCTAAAAAACTTGTTTCCAGAAGTTTGTCGACACACGTTTTTACCCCGTCCCCCGAATCCGAAATTCAAGAAAATTGTAACCTAGTTTTACTAGGGGCCATCTCCGCATATTCTTTAAAAATTTCAGAAAAATCGGTTTAGCCGTTTTTTTAATTCTATACGGATCATGCAAACATACAAATATTGAATTGTACATGCAGAAAAATATATGTTAGAAATATGTTTGGATCCAAACGAATATTTGTTTGGGACTGATTGCAAACAAATTTATGTTTTGATCCAAACATAATTTGTTTGTGTCTAAACAAATATCTGTCTTTCGACCTTAAGGCTGTACACTACAATATAATGCCATGATAACAAGTAAATTTTAAATTAAGTAACTTAAGGGAGGGATGACTATACTACTCCAAAACACAATTACTACGTATAATAGGGGTAGTAATTATAAAATAAAAAAACTACATTATAATATTTTGATTGATTGAATTTTCATACTCCAGGAAGGGATGTTAAACTAATCCCAAAAAAAATACAGAGTTTTATATAAAGTAAAATAAACATAAATAATAAAATTATAATTTTTTTGAAATAGTTTGATTTTTGTGAAATTTCAATACAGAGTGCACTAAAACATGAGCATTTAATGCAAGTTTTTTGACTACTTTGAAGCCTAAATCCAATTACAAAAAAATCTTCCAAATTACTGAAATCGGGTGGCGCAATTATATGGGGGCTTTACAAAAACATGGCCTTGAGTCAAAAATATAAGTTTTCTGACCACTAAACAAACCTCAAATGCGAAATTACTGCTAAAATACAGTTAAAGGACTCGTTTGGTAGTTTTTAAATTTTTGGTAACCTGTTTTGTGTGCGGCCCTAGTTAAGATGGTACATTTTTTCGGGAGCAAATCCATACTTTTTGAGAAATTGTAACAAAAACTTAAAAAAACCCTATAGATGTCAGAAGTATTGTGTTTGATTATTTTCTTTAGGTCCAAGCTGAGGGTATACATATCTCAGTCGGTGCAGCTGACTGATACTTTCTTACTGTTTCAATGGAATAAAATTTCAAGTGGAATAAAGCTGAAAACACATCCAACGTTTGAGTAAAGTTTTGTGTTGGGCGTTGAGAAAAAAAAAAAACAAAAACAACAGGGCAACGCCGACACCAATGTCCAGCGTTGATCTGTTTGCCGGCATATATTTCAAATGAATTTGAATTTTTCGGCATCATGCCCAACGGTGTAAAAACGGCCAAAACGACACAAAACTTTACCCAAACGTTGGATGTGTTTTCAGCTTAACAGTTATTATAGTCAATAATAGGCAAGAAGGGGTCATTCATTCCTGCAACAAGAAATATTTTTTTGATTCAAAAAATGTTTTTTTTTAAACTGGTTTGTGCGTGACCTTTTTAATACCCTCCTCCATAGAATGGAGGTTATATTAAGTTTGTTTTTCTGTTTGTAACACATCGAACTAATCATATGCGGCCATATAAAGTATATATATTTTTGATCAGGATAAAATTCTAAGACGATCTAGCCATGCCCGTCCGTCTGTTGTTGTTGAAGATTTTAGCTACATTTTCCTTCCAAATTGGCTCCAATTTGGCACTTGGAGTTTCAAGAGATCAAAAAATGGTGAAGATAGATACACGTTTTGGTATACTCGTAGGTATTATATAACGGTACATCCCGATTCAAGGTATTTTGGGGCTTTTTTGACCGATTTAGCTGCAATTTGACATTTGAGGTTCCCAATGACCACAAAACTTCTCCACTAAAAATTTCCAATATAGGTCCACGTTTTGGTATAGCCCCCATATAACGGTACCGCCCGATTTCAAGTATTTTGACGTTTTTAGCTACATTTGCAGACCGAATTAGCTATAATTTGTCATTTAGCGTTCGCAGCGATCAACAAAAATTATGGAGAGAGATTAACGTAAAAAAACCTGGTCGAACTTACTGCTTTTACTTGTTTTTCTACCGGGCGGTACCTTTACATTGAGGTCTTACCAAAACGTGGACCTATGTCCTTAGTTTCTGGTAGATAAGTTTTTTCGACCACTAGGAACCCAAAATGGTCATTGTATCTAATTCGGTTTATAATTTTAGCTAAGAACGTCAAATTACCTCCAATCGGGTGGTAGCGTTATATAAGGTCATTCCAAAATGTGGACCTATGTCCAAAATTAATGAATTATGGCTAATTCGGTCTAAAAATGTACCTAAAAAGAAACAAATACCCGAAATCGGGCGGAAACAACGGTCATGCACAGATCGACTCAGAATTTTAAGCTGATCAAGAATATGTAAATACATATAGGGTCGCAAATTGTTATTTCAATGCATTACAAACTTAATATACTCTAAATACTATGTAGGCGAATGTCGAGGCCGGCGTATTCGAAGCCAACAGCACCGCTAAATTTTACAACCTTTGAATACACATATACACAAATGTATTGCAAAAACCAAAACTGTAGAAAATTTCATATTAACTGTGGCAACAAATTATGTAAAAACTATACGGTTTTTTGTGTAAATCTCTTGCTATAGGTCCTCAAAACAATATTCCGTCAAAATATGCAAAGTTTATTTGCGATTTATAATAAATAGGTCAAAAATAAGAATTACCTACTACTACTACTTTGAGGTGACAATAACTGCATTGCAAAAATTACCAAATCTATGATTTCTTGGAAAATTACCAAAGAAGTGTTCCTCAATAAGTTGTTTATCCACTTTGGACATTCATTGGAGCTTTAATGAACTTAGTTAACCCAAAATTAAGTCTCGGCATGTTCAACTCTAAGGGTACTGGTTCCCCAATTTTTAGTAAATCTTGATCCTTCGTTGGAGGATCTTTTTCGAGTTTTTTTTTTTCTTAAAATGGACTCAAAACTTTTATAAGGGTTGATATTGGGATATAAGCCCGAGGTATTTATTTCTTTAGTGTTGTTCTATTACATTAGCAATTTACACAAATAAGATTAATATGTCATGATCTGGCCTATGGAATGGTGGTAGTTGAACATGTTCGATCTTTTTGTTAGTCCATTATTAGCCGCAAAAGTCATAAAAATGCATAATAACTACAAAAATTTGCAAAAATTATTAGTTTTATAGTACTACTTTTTCCTTTGCAATACATTTATTGTTACCTAAAATTAGTAAGTAATTCTTATTTTAGTCCATATTTGTTATAAATTCTGTATATTTTGCGGGAATACTGTTTTGAAGACTAATAGCAAAGGATTTTCATAAAAAACCGTATAGTTTTTGCATAATTTGTTGCCATAAACGAACAATTATTATGAAATTTGTTACAATTTTGGTCTTTGCAATACCTTTGTTGTCAAACTGTATGTCAAGTTTTTTAAGGTACGTTTGGCTGAACTAAAATCTGCTTTTTGTACCCTCCACCATAATATGGATGGTATAATTAAATTTGTCATTCCGTTTGTAACACATCGAAATATTCATCGGAGATTCTATAAAGTATATACATACATTCTTGATCAGGGTAAAATTCTAAGTCGATATAACCATGTCCGTCTGTCCATCTGTTGAAATGAAGATACAGCTCGCAATTTTTAAGATAGAGCTTTGTAATTTGGTATAGAAGTTTCTATTACGAGTACTCTCAATATGTAATACCAAACATATTGTGAGTAATAGAAACTTCTATACCATATTACAAAGCTCTATCCTAAAAATTGCGAGCTATATCTGTCCACGTTTTGATATAGCCCCCATAGAACGATACCACCCGATTTTCGTTATTTTGAAAGTTTTAGCCTCATTATAACAGCGAAATGGCTGAAATTTGGTATTTAGTCTTCGTTGGGGGAACAAAACTTTCCTCCCAGAAATTTGTCGGTATAGGTCCACGCCTTCATATAGCCCCCATTGAGGTGTACCTCCTGATTTTCACTGAAATGGCTGAAATTTGGTAATTGGTGTTCATTTAATATAATTTTTTTATTTTATAATTACTATCCCTATTTTTATACGTAGTAATTGTGTTTTGGAGTAATATAGTCATCCCTCCTTTAAGTTACTTAATTTAAAGTTTACTTGTTATCATGGCATTATATTGTAGTGTACAGCCTTAAGGTCGAAAGACTGGGCATATGTGAATTGAAATAAATAAAATAAACAAATTCTACACCAAAATTTTTTCAGCACAGGTCCACAATGTGGTGTTGCCCCCAGCTGGTTAGTAGTCAGAAAACTTCTCCATAAAAAATATTTGACTTAAATCTAGGTTTTGGTTTTAGCCACCATAAGCCGGTACCGCCCGATTACAGGTATTTTTAAGTTTTTATCTAAATGCCTAATGGGGTTCCCAGTGTTCAAAAAGCTTTCCCACCTATAATTGTGGACATTGGTACTTTTGTAACAGAAAGAAAACTAATTATTCCATATTAGGCTCTGGTTTAATTCCCGGTTCTGAGAACCTGCCTACTTCGGGAATAAACGTAAAGCTTCTGGAGACAGTTTGGCAAGTTTGACTTTGCTGTTACAACGTCACTGTACCACAATAAATCATTGCCAAATAGGCGATGTAGTGAAACTATTTACAGTGAAAAGTAATTCCAGCATTAAGTAACCATAAGAAAGTTAGTTAGAAAGTCCATATAAAGAGGATATTTTTGATAAATTAATACATGTTCTACCCGGCCATGTGATGGTATTCCTGTGAAAAATATTTCCAACATTAAATAACTATAAGAAAAGAAATAAGTACATGCCTTGTATATGAAAATAAAAATTTCCAGAAAGGAAGTCCCTGCAACAGACCTCACAGAAACAAATATTGAAATATTGTGATGGGTAGCATTAAAGATCTTTTTGGTAAATTAAAGCTTCGTTCCCGTTCTTTTTAATAGTAAAACTCGTAAAAGAGAGAACTGTAAAAAAGTTGTTCTCACACAAAAGTTTTTTGAAATAGTTCGGGAACGGAAAAATGGAAAATACGTCAAAAAAACTGGAACAAATGTCAAAGTCGGTGTACCAGTCAATCAGACGCCGGCAACCATGTTAATATTTTTTACACGCTCAAATTTGTCGCGTAAAAAGTTTTTAAAGAGAGCGTAATTCAGCGCCAAAGTTTTTAAAGAGAGCGTAATTCCGCGCCTTTTTTGTTTAAAGAGAAACATTTTACAACTTTTTGTATGGGAACGGTTTTTCGGGTAAAATGTGTAAAAGTCATAAAAATTGTTAAAACTTGTTAGTTCTGAAACAAAGCTTAACACAATCATGGCCTTCAGAGAATTTCAGTCTTAATATTTATGTATACTATACACGGCCATGTGATGGTATTTTTGACATTAGCAATAAATGCAAAAGAATTATAATCCTGCTGTGCACAATGTTAAGTGAAATACCTGGCTTTAAGGTTTGATGTTTTAACGTGAAAACTATACAAAAATGTCTCATTAAATTAATACTCACCCATGCTTTTTTATTTATTATACCCATGACTGTTTAACCAGCGCAATTATTTTATATTTGTTGCATCCCTCATTACCTATCATCTGAATTATATTATTACATTTTTTCACTAGTCAAAGTATTTTTATAAACCAATTAAAACTTACAATCTCATAAATGCCACTGAACAAAACCATTCTTGTTTCGAATGTCATAGTTAACACCCTCACAATATAAATTTAAAGCTGCTTTAATAGCTTTCACGTTACAGATTTATTGATAGCCATAGCCATAGACATTAGTACATTAGGGTTATGACTTTTTTTATCTATTTTCTCAAAAATAATTTCCTAAATGAAGAATGAATGAACTTTTGTCTATTAATGACTAATATAACTTTAATTTTTTTTAATTATTAATAAGGTCACGCATAAACCACTTTGATTTTTTTAATACTATGAAATGAAAAAAATCTCAAAAAAGTATTTCACGTTGCACGAATGAATGACCTTTCGCATATAATATATAACTCCAACGAGAAAATTAATAAAAATTAACAAGTAAAAAAGTATAAAACTCGGCCGGGCGGAACATTTTATACCCTCCACCATAAAATATTTTTATTTAAAATGGAATAATTAGTTTCCTTTATTGTCCGCAGTTTTAGGTGGAAAATTTTGCGACCGGGGATACCGAAATGCCTAAATTATCTAATTTAATCGAATAAATGTGTTTAACCAGGTGAAAGGTACCACCTATGTACAGTTTAAAAATGTAAATCGCTTCAAAACATTTCAAATTTTTTGAAACTCAACTTATTTTTTCCATTTTTCGCGGTTCTTAAGGAGAAAAATCCTCACAAACATGACCAATTTTGAAGAAAAAAGTGTATTTTAAAATGACAAAAAATGGTTATATTCTAAGCGAATTTATGAAACAAAGGACTATTATTAAAGCCTTAATTTAAGTCGAATCATTTAGTAAATTGCCTTAGCTTCATTTTTCTAGTTATGAAAATTCCTCTAAATTGCAAGGGTTGCCATTGCCATATATTTAGGTTATAATATCGGTCAAAATTAAAATATTTAATATAGATGTATGGATTTCCTTAAAGTTTAAGTTACTTTCCAAATATTCGCAAGAATGGCCACTAGTACCAAATTGAAGCCTAGCGCCTGTAGATTTCTTTTTTTTTTGCGGAATTTTGCCGTGGCCGTAGATTTATTGGCTAATATTTGTATATTCCTCGCGTGGAAAAGGGTGGTAAGATCAGACAAAAATGAGTTCAGCCATTAACAAATGTCATCAGGAAAGGCACCTGACACCAAAATCGTACAATCATCCGCTACGTTATAGGTTAGACAGTTCCTGCAATATCACTTCGGACAACTCCAAGTTTCACTCTACGGTCTCGGACATCTTGATCCTAAATTCTACGCACGACAGGCGTCTAAACATATAATTTATTATCCAACGTTTCAAACTTGGCCGGAGCGTAGTCTGCTCGATGAACTCAAACAGCGTGGAGTGCTTGACAGTCTCAAAGGGTTACTATAACTGTTCTATCGCACGGCTTAATTTTGATTGAGTCCTCGACTAATATGTGTGGAGATGGCGTGAAGCGCAGTTGTTGCGCTGCTTGCGGTTACCATGTTGTTGATCGGCAACTAGACAGTTATTTCTGATGCTGGGGAGGACTACAGGTCCACAGGTCTTTGTTAGGTCGACTAAAGCGAAATTGGTCTGCACGATTCACCTTTGCTGGCATCCTTGCTAGGCTTCAGTAGCTGGTATATTTTCCAGGCTTCGGGAACGATGTGTGTGGCTAGTGACAGGTTGAGAACTTTACTAAGATACTTGACATTTGGCCGTCCAGCTGTTGCAGTTTAAGCACCGCCGCTACTCGCAACATAGTTTAATTCCTCCGCAACTGATTGATTTATCTTACAAAAGTTTTTTCAGTTCCCATCACCAGTACAGATTTCAACATGGACTCTAACTGCAAATTACTATTTCGTGAATTTTATTTTACGAACACTTAGGAAATGTACACTCTTTTGTGTTGTAGGGATCTACAAATCGACATGTAGAGCAGGGCTCTTTAGAGCAGGCAAGGAAACTTTTATAGATTGCAGTCCGACTCTATTTTTTGTTCAATGATTGGGACTTCGTAGCGAAATAAATCTTACATAGCTTTAATAAATCTTAGATAAGTAAAAGAAAATATACATATGTACATGGGTATAAATAAAAACACAAAATTCATCTCTATTGGATCGATGGAATGGGTTCAAATGCTGATGAAAAGATCGGATCTTTCACGACTTCCTTTGAATTGGTTTAAATGCTGATAAAAGATGGGATTTTTCACGACTTCATTTGAACCAATGCAAAAGATCCAGTGAAATCATACAATCACATGGAACCACTTCCATAAAATTTTGGTGGGATGCATTAAAGACTCTTGATACCGGATAACATCAAATTCGGTTGATGTTCAAAGAATTTTGAACATGTGAATAAATATAAATTTGATGCCGCAGCATCCAACAGACAGCCGCAGCTCGTCTGTGAAAAATTAAGGAAAGACCCGCGAGTCTTAACACAAAGAGTGGTTGTAAGTCTCTGATTTATTTCAATAATATTTTGCTTAACTGTATCAATACAAAATATTTCTTAGGCTACTCTTTCATTACAATTCTTATCACTAAACTCTATTTTCTAAAAATACAATCATTTTATAATTAAAGAATTTTCCCACAATGCATGTGTCATAAAATCTTAAGTGCATAGCGCACACATAGACAACTAGCGATCCCAGCTACCACTGCATGTGGGATCTTCCACTCTTATCTTAAAACACTTCCACTATCAAATCAATGGAAAATGTGATAATCTGTTCAAAGTATTTTGAACAGTTAAAAATGTGTTGGTAACAGTAAAATACTTCAATTCAGAGTGATTCATTACATGGCAACCACGCGAAATTTTGGACCTAGGACCCAAATATTTTACTTAGAGTGTTTTTAGGTCACTATGACCGATTGATAACAATTTCAGTTCAATATATTATTTAGAAGTATTTTTGTCACATCTTCCCATGTAAGTGCCACCGCTGTGCTATGGGGCTATATCAAAGTGTGGACCTATCTTGACAATTTTTGATGGAACAGTTCTGTAACTGCATGGTACCGGGTAGTTCCGTCAAACAGTGTAGCTAAAACACTCGAAATAACGAAAATCGGAAGGTGCCGTCCCAGCAAAATGTTCGATGCCAAAGATGCCATTCAATCATGGGTGCAAGTGATCTGGTATGTCATCTTTTTAGCATCTTCATCGATAAATTTTATATGAGCGTGGACCCCAAAAGATGCTATTCATTTTTGGATCCAAAGCATGTCATTTACACCAATGCTTTGGCATGCCATTTGCACCAAAACTTTGCAATGACATTATCATTACGACAAGAGTTTTAACAACGTTGGTTGTGATTTCGAGTCGTCGACAACATCAAGCCTATTGTAAATAATTAATCTTATATATTTAGAAAATGTGTATAAATAAAAACACAAAATTCATCTCTATTGGATCGATGGAATGGGTTCAAATGCTGATGAAAAGATCGGATCTTTCACGGCTTCCTTTGCATGGGTTCAAATGCTGATGAAAAGATCGGATCTTTCACGGCTTCCTTTGCATGGGTTCAAATGCTGATGAAAAGATCGGATCTTTCACGACTTCCTTTGCATTGATTCAAATGCTAATGAAAAGATCGGATCTTTCACGACTTCGTTTGAAGCAATGCAAAAGATGCCATGAAATCACGTCATCGCATGGAACCCCTTCCTTCAAATTTTGCTGGGGTTATATGAGTAGAACCTCAAATGTCAAATTACGAGTGCCACTAGGAAACTTTCTGGCCTAGGCAACACGCATTGTCGCCAGACGTCATTTGATATTTTTGGAAAGTTTGACAGTTTATAGTCTAGTTTGGCATACTGCCATGTGTTGGGTTGTTTACAGTGGCTTGATTGAGACACCTCCAAAACATGGTTTTTGAACGCTTTTACAGCACCTTCTGGTGATTGCTGCTATTTTTCGTGTCCATATGCGTAGTTTCATGATTTGTCACCTGGATCCATCTTTTGAAGCACAGCTTTCGTTTTTTTTCGAAATTTCTTCCACCGATCAACACTGGATCTAACAAGGAAAACCCCCTTTTTGCCACCAAGCGTTCATGCAAAATCAAATGTTAGTTGGTGGAAGAAATGCCCAAGGATACCTCTATCTTACGGTATATAACATGGTGATCATGCTTTATCCGTTCACACACGGCTTAATTTTTTTTTCTGGCACAACGGCCGTTTTTGGGTCGTCCAAAACTTCACGAACTTCGTTTTTTGGCGAGTGTCGGCCACGATTGAATTCATTAAACCAGTTTTTCATAGTGATAGCACTATGGTCCTTTATCGACATACAACGATTTAATTTGATCGATGCCGTGAATATCCAGTATTTAGTGGAGGAGTTTCGTGACAGCTGAGAATATCAAGTGCCAAATTACAGCTACTTCCGTAAAAAAATTGTAGATGAAATCCTCAAAATACCGAAAAACGGGAGGTACCGTTATGTGGGCCATACCAAAACATGAGCCTGTGTTGACGATTTTCGGTGGAGAACTTTCATGATAGCTGAGAATATCAAGTGTCAAATTACAGCTACTTCGGTTGAAGACTGTATTTAAAATTCTCAAAATATCGAACATCGGGAGGTACCGTTATATGGTGACTATACCAAAACACGGTTCTATGGTGACGATTTTTGTTGAAGAACTCACGCGACCAATCGGAATCTTAAATGTCAAATGACAGCTAGTGTGAAAATTTTTAATGAAGAACTTTCGTGACAACAGAGAACCCCAAATGTCAAATTACACCTAGTTCGTTTTAAAATTGTACCTAAAACCTCAACATACCGAAAATCGGGAAGTACCGTTATATGGTTGCCGTGTGTACCGTTGTATGGGGGCTATAACAAAACCCTACGCCCATAATTTTTGGAATATAAGTTTTGTGGTCACTATAAACCCTAAATGTCAAATTACAGCTCATTTGGTCTAAAAATGAGCTTAAAAACGTCAAAACAGCTGAAATGGGCGGTACCGTTATATGGGGGCTATTCCAAAACATGGACCTGTGTCCACTAGTTTTGTTGTAAAAGTTTATTGATACCTATAAACCCTTTTCCGGTCTGAAAATGTAGCTAAAACGTTAAAATCTTGGTAATCGGGGGGTACCGTTACATGGGGGTATACAAAAACGTGAACCGTGATGGGCTATCTCGAACTTGAATTGCCTACAAACAAAATACTCATTTTCCGCCTATCTCCATTTTTCTGGATGCTAGAGTGATTACCACAGACGGACGGGCGGACATGCATATATCAACTCAGAATTTTAACCTGATCAAGAATATATATATTTTTAGGGTCGCAAATGCGTCAAACGAAAAACAAACTCAATATACCTACATACTACGGTGGAGGGTATAAAAATGACACTGTGCAACAAAATTCAATTTTTTGAAGATGATGGGAGAACCGTGTAGATTATGAAAGTAGAGCTAAACATATGAGACACGTTTATCGGTGTTTTTAAAGTTTACATCGGAAAGTAACAAAAGTAGGCGGGGCAAGTTTCGCTCATTTCTAATTTTTACAAAATATTCGAGTTAAGATATCTTGGAATCCTTGCATTTTAGGTATATAGTGTCATTGGCAACTTTACAGAGGAGGTGTTGGGAATATTTTTGTTAAAAATTTTAACCCTCATGCGGTTCACCAAAGGGGTCTCAGAATACACCAAATCTGTAAATCTCATCTAATCGCCAGGAATCTCTAAAAATGAAAAACACTTTTTAGGGTTAAAGTCGGACTTCATCTGAGTTTATTCAAAATTGTCCCTCAAAACATTTTCAGAGAGATAACGTCAAAGGCAAAAATATTCTTCGTCAAATTTCACTATGGGTCACCAAAGAAATGAAATGTCTATTTACATTACATATCATGAAAATATCAGTATCAATTTTGCTGAAAAAACTGGAAAATATTTCACAACTTTTTTGATGAAATTTTTTTCCTTCTTTTTTCGAGTTTATACTTGAAAGTAATATGAAACTCGGTTCTAGGTGAAAAGTGTCAAAAGATGAAAAATTCTACACAAAATTTCACGATGAGTTTCAGAATAATCCAGATATCTAGGTATACACTTTAGGATGAAATCATATTTTTAATTTTGTACTGTTAATTTTACATAATTCCTTAGTGGATCAAAATCTAATTGTTTAAGAAAGAAATGTTCTAAATCACATTTCACTATGAGTCTGAGTAAAAGAAATATGTAACGATAACATATAACATTCTTAGCAGTCCTTGTTTTTTTTTCTTATTGATGGTTTTTCGTTATAAATTCGTACAGAAGATGTTGTGCGTTCCATTTAAACAGCCTTTGAAATATTTGTGATGAATATATATTTTTAAAATATAGAAAACCCATATCGGACTTCGTAAAATTGCGTATTTTTAGTGCCTTTAACTTAAAGTACGTAGTTAGGATAAGCCATTGGTTGTTTATATTGTATATGAAAATTCGTGAGAGGTCTACGGCTATGGTCCAGTGAAAATATAGGTGTCATAAGGGCTCTCACATGCATGATTTGTCGCGGTCCAAAATAATACAATGATGGCAGTAACTCCTGTTTTGGTGACATGTAGGGAATTAAACCTAGAAATTGAAATAAATAGGTGTATCATGGATTACCAAAACAAATGGATTACCATAACAAACAAATTTTAGCCCTAACAGGCAAAATTTCAACTTTTATTCCATTTAAATATTGAAAAAGTCCCACACAAACCACATATTATTGACTAGTGGACCCGGCGAACTTCGTCTCGCAGTCATTGAAGGTACATTGAAGTTGATTATTTGCCTTGCAATTCATTTATTTTCATGGCTATTGCGAGACGAATTTGAAATGAAATTACTTAAATTCGAATACATTTTATATTTGTTGTTATATACAATTTTTTTTATATCTTCAAGCACAATTCCGTTTGTAACACTTCGAAATATTCTTCGGATACCGTATAAAGTATATAGCATAAAATTCTTAGTCGATATAGCCTGGTGAAATTAAGAAACTGTTCGCAGAGGTTTTATTTTGGTACAGAAGTTTATATTACTCCTAGGATGTTGATATAACCCATTTTCAAGGCTATATCGATCCATGTTTTGATATAGCCCTCATAAAACGCCACCTCCCGATTTTAGGTGTTTTTAAGGGTTTTAGTCAAATTTTCTCACCGAACTGGCTCAAAAATTTCGTATTAAGTCTTCTTTGGAGCTACATACTGTTTCCCCCTAAATTTGTTAGTATATTTGTGATATATTTGTGATGAATATATATTTTTAAAATATAGAAAACCCATATCGGACTTCGTAAAATTGGGTATTTTTAGTGCCTTTAACTTAAAGTACGTAGTTAGGATAAGCCATTGGTTGTTTATATTGTATATGAAAATTCGTGAGAGGTCTACGGCTATGGTCCAGTGAAAATATAGGTGTCATAAGGGCTCTCACATGCATGATTTGTCGCGGTCCAAAATAATACAATGATGGCAGTAACTCCTGTTTTGGTGACATGTAGGGAATTAAACCTAGAAATTGAAATAAATAGGTGTATCATGGATTACCAAAACAAATGGATTACCATAACAAACAAATTTTAGCCCTAACAGGCAAAATTTCAACTTTTATTCCATTTAAATAATGAAAAAGTCCCACACAAACCACTTATTATTGATATGATATATGAAATAAAATTATATATGATATAAAATGATATATGTATATGTAATGACATGATGATAAATTTAGTGAGAAACAAAAGGTTATGCCATTTTTGTGGCTCCAAACTTTAAAAGTTTCCAAAAGAGCGCATATAGAAAATTTTTCAAATGACTCAGCCTGTGAGCTTTTTTATACCCTCTACCATATGGAGGGTATAATTAAATTTTTCATTACGTTTGTAACGCATCGAAATATTCGTCGGAGACCCTATACAAACTTTCCGTCAGAAATTTGTCGGTATAGATCGACGTTTTGAAATAGCCCCCATAGAACCGTGCCCCACAATGTTTTACCGAAATTGCTGAAATTTAGTATTAAGTCTTCTTCATACACGAAAGGAAACTAATTATTCCATTTTACTTCAATACAACTTGTGGTGGAGGGTATAACAAGTTCGGCCCGGCCGAACTTAACGCCGTTCTTACTTGTTATAGAATCACCTTATAATTAAAGTTTTATCTAATATTGGGTAAAAAGTCATCAATATATGATACAGGGAAACTAAGTTGTTAAAAAGTCATAATCCTAATGTATATACATATGTATGAATATGTGTATATTGTTTTTTTGTGTGCTATAAATGAAACATTTCATCCCATCTCCTTAAATAAAATAGCACAACCACGGTATACTCGTACATATGTATGTATTATGTACATATATATGTAAGCACATCCCTGTTACGGTTGAATAAAATGTTCTAGACGAAATTTTTTTACAACACTTGTCACACAACATTCAGTCGACCGTTTATCTTGTAATAATCATATGAAAGAAACTCTTGTGACGGCAATGACAACGTCTGTTGCCGACATGCCGCTGCAAAGGAAGTCCCTGCAGCAAACCTCACAGAAACAAATATGGCTAGACCAGATGTGGTATCAAAGATCTTTTTGGTAAATTAACACAATAATGGGCTTAAGACAATTTCAGGCGTTGGCAAATGTAGCAAAAAGTGTCGGAAAATACGCACCGCTGAAATTTAATAAATGACCCACAATAAAGGAATGCCTTGCAGATAAATCAAGGGAGAACATTTGAAACAAACGAAACTATACTCTTCAATGTGTGCGTTTTCTTTTTAATTTATTTGCTGTAGCTTCATACCTAGGTTTTTGATTTTGTTGGAAACTAATGTATGTTCAACGAGTAGCACAGTGGAGACATTATATTTGCTCTGTACGAGAAAAATTTTTGATATTTTTTTCGACAAATTTATAAAGAAAAAAGTTGTCAAAATATCAAAAATACTACACAGGTTCTTGCAGGTTCTGGAACAGAGCAACTATCAATAATATTAGCAGATTATTATTTTTGAATGTAAATTAAGTTGTTTTCCCATTAGATAGTCATGAGTATTGGCGAACCCAATGTAAGCGTATTCGTATAAGACAATAACAAATATACGTTATTTATTGAAACACTGTGCGGTGCAAGGGACGAATTATTTTTTGCTTGTACATATTATAGATACCATTTAAAGAGGGGGGAGGTAGGAGTTACTTTCATGGTAAAGCGGATAATTAAAGACCTTGCTTCCAAATTCAATGCGTTGAATGAAAAACCTTCCAAATATATGTAAAATTAATGAGGCTGATGGACTTCGGAAAATATCAGAAATCGGAAGGAACCGTTCTATGATGGCTATATGAATACGTGAACCTATAGCAACAAATTTCTATGAGGTAGTTTTGTACTCCCAACGAAGACTAAATACGAAATTTCAGTCATTTGGGTGTGATAAACAGGATAGCATTTTGGAATACCGAACATTGGAAGGTACCGTTCTATAGGGGCTACGTCAAAACGTGAACCTATAGCAACAAATTTCCCGAGGAAAGATTAATGCTCCCAATGGAAACCTAATACGAAATTTCAGCCATTTCGGTGTGATAAATAAAAGCTTGAAAATATCACTCTAAATCTCAAAAATACCGAAAATCAGAAGTTACCGTTCTTAGGGGGCTATGTTAAAACGTGGAAATACACCGACAAATTTCTGGTGAAAAGTTTTTTAGCCCTAAAGAAGACTTAATACCATTTACAAAATCGAAAGGTACCGTTCTATTAAAACGTGGGCATACACCGACAAATTTCTGGTGAAATGTTTTTTTAGCCCCAAATCGATGGGTTGATGAAGTTGAAACCTTTAAAATAGTGAAAATCAGGAGTTACCTTTCTATAGGAGCTATATGACAGCGTGGACCTGCACCGACAAATTTCTTCTGAAAATTTTTTACACCAAAGCGAATTTCAAATGTTAACCAAATCGATGGGATAATGAGGTTAATACCTTTAAAATACCGAAAATCGAGAAGTGTCGTTCCATGGGGGCTATATCAAAACGTGAACCGATATAAACCATTATCAATTCCAAACAACCTAGCAGTAATAGAAACTTCTGTACCAAATTATAAAGCTATATCCAATAATTTGGACCACCGTGGTGCAATGGTAAGCACGTTCGCTTTGCACTGGGAATGTCTGTGATTCAATCCCTTCTGTAACGCATTTTTTACTTACCCACAAAAATCGATAAAATTGCAATGCTTATAATTTCGGTAATTAACGAAATTTATCAATAAGTTAGCAAACAAAATAAAGTTGTCGATAAGTCCTACCGATAGCAACAGTGTTGCCAACTTTTGTTCATACTTTTCATTCATAATTTTGCGTTTTAATTTTAACGACTTTTGTCGGTAGCCAAAAAAATGCGATAGAGAATCCCACTACAGAACAGCAAAATTTTCGGTTGTGACAAATGCCTTACATTTCCTGAGTATTCTCTACAAGTGGTGTCGTTAAGACATTAAGCCAATATATATATATTCTTCACCATCAAATATTCTGAACTAAAATAGAATACTTACTTACGTAGCTGGCCCATTACAGAACATTTGTTCCACAAGCCGAACTAAGCAAAGATCTCAAGATCTCAATTTCCATTTGTTTGCTCCATCGAAGCCTTGGCCTGCCAGTTCTGCGTGCACCGCCCGTATTTATACGCCTTTTTAGCGGGTTCATCATCGCTCATTCTTATGATATGGCCTAGCCAACGCAATCGTTGCATCTCAAAACGTTTATTTATACTGATGTCGTTGTATAGCTGATACAGCTCGTGGTTCATACAACGTCGATAATCACCGTCAACGCAGATTGGCTCGTAGATCTTTCAATTTTTCTCTCAAACACTCCAAGCACTGCCTTATCTGCTTGCGCAAGTACCCTGGGTTCGGAACCATACATCAGCAAGGGTAGTATCAGTGTTTTGTAAAGCGTTGTGTTTGTTTGACGAGATGTGGCTTTGTTTTTGAACTGCTTACTTAAGCCAAAGTAGCACCTGTTGGCCAATACAATTCTTCTTTATATTTCACAACTGGTATTGTTTGTTGTGTTTATGTCGGTGCTGAGGTAGACAAAGTCTTTTACTACCTCAAAATTATAGGAACCAACTTCCACTGTTGGTCAGAGCTCCATGGACGCATTTCGCGTCGGTATCATCAACTTGGACTTCTCGCTTTTTACCGCCAGAGCCACTTTTGCAGATTCCCCTTCGCCCTTCATAAAGGTATAAGTTACTTTTTTTCTGATCGTTCCATGATGTCAATGCAATCAGCAAAAGCAAGTGTGGCTGTTGCTGCAGATTGTGCCATTTCTTTTGACATTTGCATATCGTATAACCTTTTCCAGGAGTATGTTGAACAGGTCACACGAAAGGCTGTCTCCTGGTCTGAAATCTCTTTTGGTACTGAATTGTTCGGGGAGGTCCTTTCCTATTTTAACAGATGATCTAGTATCACTTAAAGTCATCTTACCAAATTCAGACATGGATTGGAATACCTTTGGACGTAGGGGGCTTTCGAATGCCTTATAATCGACAAAAGGGTGGTAGGTGTCAATCTGCATCTCTTGGGTCTTCTCCAGGATTTGCCGCAGGGTAAATATCTGGTCAATGGTGGACTTGCCAGGTCTAAAACAGCATTGGTATGGTATAATTATTTCATTGACCATAGGCTTTAGTCGTTCTCATAACACCCTGACACTATCTTGTAGGCAATAAGTAGAAGACTTATGCCCCTATAGTTAGAGCATACAGAATTATCTCCTCTCTGGTGGACGTGACACAGGATACTCAGGTTCCAATCGTCGGGTACGCGTTCTTCCTGCCAGATGGTTCTAACTAGCTGATGCATACACCTTTTCAGCGTGTCGCCTCCGGTTTTGAACAGCTCGGCTGATAAGCTCCAATTCAATTTTATTTCTTGTTTTCTGATCCGGAGACAGCCAGGTGCCCTTTTGAATGTCGAGATGCTTAAATCTGGTGCTGCTAACTACCATGTTTTTTGCCGCTGCAAAGTCTATAGGCCTCATACCGTTGTCAGATGCTTCATTGTTGAGAATGAATTTCCCGACTGTAGCGCCAAATATATTCTCGTTTCCAATTTTGGCATTAATATCGCCTAGAATAATTTTAATGTCATGGGTAGGATAAGCGTCATATGTTTCTTCTCTATAAAGAGTGCGAACATTCCAGGTGCAGATTCGCAAATCATGGTCCTTAAAACGTCTTCAACTTTGTAACGACAAGTTCCCTCCGGTTGCTGGGATAGCTCGCGGGGGTCCAGAGTCCGTCACAGAAATTTGTAAGTGGAAAGACCGAGAGAGTGATAACACGGGTTTCTTGTTGGGTTTTAATCAACACTATTTTATTATTTCGCTTTCTTTTAAGGAGTGCACAAAGGTAAGTCTTTAAGTGTATACAAAGCTTTGGAATTCCGACCGCTCGTTCGAGGTGACCTGGCTAAGTTCACCTATCCGCCCGCCGATGGTAATCCAGCCTCGATGGGAGACCCGAGTAGGTTCCGGATATTGGTTGTGTGGGAGACCTGGATAAGTTCTCCGTCTATACCGGCCTGTTGGGTGACCTGGATAAGTTCGCCCACCGGTCTGGTCCTCCTCCAGACACGTTGCCGTGGAAGTATGGGCTAAACGATGGATATGGGCAAGGTTTCCGTAGGCTTCGCAGGAGACCTGGATAAGTTCTCCGAACTACTTGACTAACTGGACGAGTGGGGAAGAGGACTCACGCCAAATTGGGTTCCAAAAGTTAAGGACACTTCATGGAACCTGCAAAGGTTACGCGTGGACCTAAGAGATGCGGACACTCCAAGGGGTCTGGGCAAGAGTACACGAGTTCCAAGAGTTGCGAACACTTCAAGGAATCTGGGCAAGAGTACACGAGTTCCAAGAGTTGCGAACACTTCAAGGAATCTGGGCAAGAGTACACGAGTTCCAAGAGTTGCGAACACTTCAAGGAATCTGGGCAGGGATACGCGAGGGAGTTCCAAGAGTTGCGAACACTTCAAGGAATCTGGGCAAGAGTACACGAGTTCCAAGAGTTGCGAACACTTCAAGGAATCTGGGCAAGAATACGCGAGGGAGTTCCAAGAGTTGCGAACACTTCAAGGAATCCGGGCAAGAGTACACGAGTTCCAAGAGTTGCGAACACTTCAAGGAATCTGGGCAGGAATACCCGAGGGAGTTCCAAGAGTTGCGAACACTTCAAGGAATCTGGGCAAGAGTACACGAGTTCCAAGAGTTGCGAACACTTCAAGGAATCTGGGCAGGAATACGCGAGGGAGTTCCAAGAGTTGCGAACACTTCAAGGAATCTGGGCAAGAGTACACGAGTTCCAAGAGTTGCGAACACTTCAAGGAATCTGGGCAAGAATACGCGAGGGAGTTCCAAGAGTTGCGAACACTTCAAGGAATCTGGGCAAGAATACGCGAGGGAGTTCCAAGAGTTGCGAACACTTCAAGGAATCTGGGCTAGAGAACGCGAAGGAGTTCCAAGAGTTACGAACACTTCAAGGAATCTGGGCAAGAGTACGCGAGGGAATTCCAAGAGTTACGAACACTTCAAGGAATATGGGCAAGAGTACGCGAGGGAATTCCAAGAGTTACGAACACTTCAAGGAATATGGGCAAGAGTACGCGAGGGAATTCCAAGAGTTACGAACACTTCAAGGAATCTGTGCAAGCTATTGAATATCACCACTCTGACTCACCTGGTTATCTGTGATTTTCCCTTCCACTCGATTGAATTAGCGCACTTGTTGACTTCACTTCCTTTGAACACTGCCTGATCCCCATTCAATTTCCTCCCGTCCTTTTATAGGAAAAACCAGTTGGTACCTATTACCCAAAAAATAATTTGTGGTACCCATCACCTAATAGAAAAACCACGTGTTCTTAACAGATTTCATCGAGGAATTCATTATGTAATTCAATATAATTCAACATATATAATTCAATATTTATACTTTAAACAACAATAACAACAAGAAAAGTGGGGACAAAAACAAGCGTAGCGACTTTCGTCGTCACACTGCCCCCCCTCCATGAAAGAGGCGGCTAGTCGCGCCCGGTCACAAAAATCTTTCCTTGTCGGTTGACCTGGACCCGCAATCTTCTACCCGCCACTTTGAATACCCGCTTATACTGACGGTGGGGTGACCAACGCCGCAATGCTTCTCGAAGGCACGTCCGTAATCCGAGCTTGACCTCTTCGGGGAATGCTTCACGGCATTCAAATGAGATTTCCGCCGCGGAGACCGATGGTTTTGGTACCACCACCACACTCGGAATCGCGGGCGTATTGGGGCCATCATCACTCTTATCCGGGCTTCGACATTGCTCCAACCGACGGTTGACCCTCGTTTGCGTATACTCGGATTCCGACTCCGAGTCCGGAGCGTATCGGGGCGACGGGGAGGAAAGTACTTTCCGTCCGGGCGTCGGTGGAAGACCCATGCCAAAAAATATGCCGCGACCCGGGGTCGGTGGAAGGCTGGTCAGCTCGTCCTCGATTGACATTGGAGACACCATAGGAGGGGGAGTGTTCGGGTAGCCCTGCGCTGGGAGAGCCCGTCGGGGTGGCGTGGCTGGCCCTTCATCATCCGAAGACAAGATTATTGTCTCCACTACCTTCGGGGCTGGTAAAGCCTTAAGCAGTTTCCTCCTCTTCGGGAGAGTTGAGTCCTTCTTTGCGGGTTGGGGAACGCGAGCTTTCCTATTAGGTTTGGACGCAGGTGTTGAGCCCCCGGCACTGCTCTGCACGTTACCAACCTCCTCCGCTGTGAGCCGGGTGACCAGTACCGAACAAGGCTTCAGGGACTCTACGAGCTGGTGTTGGTGCTTATAGAAAGCTTTGGTACGTGGTGGCTGTGTGGATTGGTCCATTCTTGGTTCTTCCGAATCTGTGGGGAGAGAATAGATAGGGAGTGGATTAGTAACCATACAATGTTTAATACTTTCAGGCTTAGATATGTAGGGCTTCAAGTCGCCGAGGTGAGCACTCCTTTCAGTCTTCTCACCAGGTCTACGAATTCTAACAATAACTGGGGACTGAAAACTAACGACCTCAAATGGACCGTCGAATTTTGGGGCCAGTTTTGCCGCAAAATTTTCTGTTGCTTTCGACAGTGGATGCTGCCTAACTAATACCTGGTCTCCCACATCTGGGGACCATTTACGGCGCCTGAGGTTGTATCGACGTCTCTGGTCCTCCCCCGTTCGTGCCAAGTTCTTCCTGACGATCTGAAAAATCTCCTGTAGCTCTCCTGCCCTTTGCGAAGGTTCCCTGTGACGAGCTCCTGTACCGGTGGTGACATCGTCGAACAACGCACCGGGAAGCCTCGGTTCTCGACCCTGTACGAGGAAAGCTGGGCTGTACCCAGTCGATTCTGAAAAACTCGAATTTACCGCCAATGTAATCTCTGGTAGAAAATCGTCCCAACGGTTGTGCTTGTTCTGCGCCAGCTGAGCAATTATAGTCTTGACCGTCCTGTTTGCTCGTTCCGTCGGATTCTCCTGAGGGCAGTATGGGGCTGTAAATTGTCGACGAACACCTATCTCCTGCAGGAATGTCTCAAGAACACGACTGGTGAACTGGCTACCGTTGTCAGTTATTAGCATCTTTGGCGCGCCAAACCGGGCCAATATTCTTTCTCGGAACGCCCTGACAACCCCTTCCGCTGTGGCCTTTCTCATTGCAACCAGCTCAATCCACTTGGTGAATTTGTCAATAAACACTAGCAACATGCTATTCCCGTGCTTCGTCCGCGGCATCGGTCCCACGAAATCAGCACACACGACGGCCCACGGTTCTTCGGGCACCGAGATTAACATTTCCCCTGCTGGCGCCTTTTGGCTCGGTTTGTACACTTGACAGGAGTCGCAACTCCGCACAAACCGCGTAACGTCCCGAACCATACCCGGCCAGTAATAGCGACCACATGTTCTCTGAATGGTTTTCCGAACGCCCAGGTGTCCGGCTGCAGGCTGGCTATGGTTCTCACGTAAGACGCGTTCCCGCAGAGGGAGAGGAACACACATCTTCCAGGGCGTATCATCGTCGTCGTTCGCTGTTCTCTGTATATGACGGTACAGCTGCGTCCCTACTATGGCATAGTCCGGGTATTTCTCCGGGTCCGTCTTGACCGCCTCCATTTTCTCCTTAAGCCAAGTGCACTGGGTAAGCGACTCTTCGACAGCCCGCTTCAAGGTTTCAACCGGCTGTCGGGACAAAGCGTCTGCTACTACATTTAGGCCCCCTCTTCTGTACTCGATGGTGAATGTGTACTGCTGCAACTCCAGCGCCCAGCGAGCCAGTCTCCCGGTAGGATTGTCGATTGAGTTGAGCCACTTCAATGCCAAATGATCGGTGACTACCAGGAAATTGTACCCTTCAAGGTATTGACGCATTTTCCGAATGCCCCAGACGATCGCCAAACATTCTTTTTCGGTAGCGGAGTAGTTTTTCTCCGCTCCGTTCAACGTTCGGCTAGCGTATGCAATCACTCGCTCCCCCTCGTCAAAGATTTGGGTTAAAACGACACCAAGGCCATGATCGCTGGCGTCTGTCTGCAGGATAAATTTCCGGGTGAAATCGGGGCATGCCAGTACCGGCGCTTGGGTGAGTCTAGCCTTGAGTACTTCAAATATCGTCTGCTGGTCTTCCGTCCACTTCCAGTGCTTTCCCTTCTTCAGAAGCGCCGTGAGAGGCTGGGCCAGTGTTGCGAAGTCCGGCACAAATCTTCTATACCACGAAACAACGCCGAGGAACCGACGCAACTCCTTTAGTGTTTGCGGAGGTTCGATCCCTTGGATTGCTGCTATCTTATCTGGGTCAGTATGAATACCTTGCCCGCTGATGACGTGACCCAAGTACCTTGTCTCTCGCTTGAAAAATTCACATTTGTCTGGGTTGATTCGCAGCCGAGCTTCGCGTAAACGACGGAAAACCCTTCGCAGATTCTCCAGATGCTCCTCCAAAGTTCGCCCAATGACGATAATATCGTCCAGATAGGCGAACGCATGCGGTTCCATTTCCGGCCCGATAACGCTGTCCAGAGCCCGCTGGAATGTAGCCGGTGCCGAGTGAAGCCCGAAAGGCATAACTCGCCACTGATACAACCCTCGTCCAGCTACGGTAAACGCAGTATACTTCCTACTTTCCTCCTCCAGAGGGATCTGCCAGTAGCCATCCTTTAAATCAAGACTGCTGACGTATTTCGCCTCACGTAGGCGATCTAAGATGGTATCAATACGGGGTAAGGGATAAGCGTCTGGCTCGGATCGGTTATTTAGTTGCCGGAAGTCTATGCACAATCTCCAGGTCCCATTCTTCTTCTGGGCTAACGTAATGGGTGAGCTATATGGACTGTGTGAGGGCTCAATGTATCCCAGAGCCAGGAGCTCGTTGATTTTTCCGTCGATGATTGCTTGCATGGCGGGGTTCCGTGGGGCGTAACGAATTTTAAATGGCCGATCGTCCTTCATGGTGATCCGATGGGTAGCTGCCGTCGAAGGGCCGTGAATCTCCCTGAATCGCTGAAGTTCAACTTCTAGAAAAGACTGTATCTTTGCTTGCGCGTCAATCGGAAGCTCACTTACCATGGTATGCCCCGTTGCCTCAGTCAATTCTTCCTCGTCTACCGACGAGGTCAGCACCGTCCGAAGATACGGCCGGTCCGACCGGGCACCAAACACACAGCTTAGACCGGCGCAGGTTATACGGGCCTCGCTTCTGCACAGAAAGTCCAGACCTAGTAGTAGCTCTTCCGTGGCATCAGGCATCACTAGCAATTGTACCTGCAACTGAAGATTACCAAAAGTTATCAGCGCGTGAACCGCCTCCTGGATTTGCCGCTGGGACCCGTCCGCTAGTGTAACGTTAGCAACGTGTGGAGTGCTCACAAACTTATGATGAATGGCGTCTCGTAGTCTCTCGCTGATGAAGTTACTGGTAGCACCTGTGTCGACCGTAGCGGCAACTTGCCGGTCGGCGATTAGTATCGTCGCCACCAATCGAGTCGCCTCTACATGGAGTGAAGTTCTTAGTTGAGGGGGGTGACTCTCTTGAGCGGATCCGCTTCCCCTCGGTTTTGGCGGATCCGGTTGCCGTTTCCCGACATACTTCGACAGCACGCTACTGTACGCACGCCCTTACGACCACATTCCCAACAAAACAGCACCTGGGAATTCCTGCACTGCAATGCGAAGTGTCCCTGCTGGCCACACCGTCTACATGCCGTTCTCGGATCTATTACCGCCGACTGATCGTCCTGTTCAACTGGCTCTATGAGACGATGTAACTCACGGACGGGACCAGAACCCGCAGGTAGACTCTCTAAATCCTCCGCCATCTCCAGTAGGTCCTTAAGCGTGTGAAAATCCCGGCGTCTAATGTACCATAAGTACTCCGGTAAGGCGTTCCGGAAGATTCTCTCGAGCTTTTGATCCTCCGTGTATGTGCTGTGTCGCATCAAATTTTGCATGCTCAGAGTATATGCCTTGAAGGGCTCCCGTGGTTTCTGCTTCCTTTTCCGTATTTCGTCCTCCAGTTGCTCGAAATACCGCGACGGTAAGAAGAATCGAAGAAAATCTTCCCGAAATAGTTTCCATGAGGTCCACTGCTGATTGTTGTTTCTGTACCATATCAATGCGTTTTCCCTTAGAACTTCGGGCATCATCCGGGGTAATCCATTCAAGTCCACCTCATACATGATTGCTAACTCTTCAAGCCGTTCCATGAATTCAAGGGGTCCGCGAGATCCATCATAGCTTATACTCCATTTTCGCACCTGGTCTGCCAATGCCCTGGGGTCCCTCTCGACAATGCCAGCCGTCGCGTCCGCCCTGGGTGGTATCAGAGGTTGAGTGGTACCGCGAGTACCTGGCAGGTCGCGAGAAGTCTGGCTTGCCTCTTCCGAATGGTGTGTCTTATAGGAAGTTGTGCCTGCTCCGGTCACCGTGAGGAGCGGTGCCTTGAGCGGCGTTGAAAACTTTGATTCCTGGCTCGTTCCTGGTTTTTCCGAATGGTGTTTTTCGGCAGAAGGTGTGCCTACTCCGGTCACCGTGAGGAGCGGTCCCTTGAGTGGCGTTGAAAACTTTGTTTCTTGGCTCGTCCCTGGCTTCTCATGTTGCTCCTGTAACTCAAGAATCCTCTCGAGACGTTTCGGATCGTGCTCTTCCGCCAATAACTGAGCAAAACGTCTGCGCAACTCGTCTACATTTCCGGAGGTTGTGCGGTCAAACTCTTGGAGATAGGCCACCAGGTCCTCTCTCCGCAGAGTATAGGCCCAGGAAATACGCAGCGAGCTTGGCATTATCAATGCAGCAGCCTCTGCTTTGTAACTGATGCGACTCACTCTCAAGAAAACCTGTTAATTGGTTATACACTCTCAGGGTCCCTGCTCGGGCGCCACTGTAACGACAAGTTCCCTCCGGTTGCTGGGATAGCTCGCGGGGGTCCAGAGTCCGTCACAGAAATTTGTAAGTGGAAAGACCGAGAGAGTGATAACACGGGTTTCTTGTTGGGTTTTAATCAACACTATTTTATTATTTCGCTTTCTTTTAAGGAGTGCACAAAGGTAAGTCTTTAAGTGTATACAAAGCTTTGGAATTCCGACCGCTCGTTCGAGGTGACCTGGCTAAGTTCACCTATCCGCCCGCCGATGGTAATCCAGCCTCGATGGGAGACCCGAGTAGGTTCCGGATATTGGTTGTGTGGGAGACCTGGATAAGTTCTCCGTCTATACCGGCCTGTTGGGTGACCTGGATAAGTTCGCCCACCGGTCTGGTCCTCCTCCAGACACGTTGCCGTGGAAGTATGGGCTAAACGATGGATATGGGCAAGGTTTCCGTAGGCTTCGCAGGAGACCTGGATAAGTTCTCCGAACTACTTGACTAACTGGACGAGTGGGGAAGAGGACTCACGCCAAATTGGGTTCCAAAAGTTAAGGACACTTCATGGAACCTGCAAAGGTTACGCGTGGACCTAAGAGATGCGGACACTCCAAGGGGTCTGGGCAAGAGTACACGAGTTCCAAGAGTTGCGAACACTTCAAGGAATCTGGGCAAGAGTACACGAGTTCCAAGAGTTGCGAACACTTCAAGGAATCTGGGCAAGAGTACACGAGTTCCAAGAGTTGCGAACACTTCAAGGAATCTGGGCAGGGATACGCGAGGGAGTTCCAAGAGTTGCGAACACTTCAAGGAATCTGGGCAAGAGTACACGAGTTCCAAGAGTTGCGAACACTTCAAGGAATCTGGGCAAGAATACGCGAGGGAGTTCCAAGAGTTGCGAACACTTCAAGGAATCCGGGCAAGAGTACACGAGTTCCAAGAGTTGCGAACACTTCAAGGAATCTGGGCAGGAATACCCGAGGGAGTTCCAAGAGTTGCGAACACTTCAAGGAATCTGGGCAAGAGTACACGAGTTCCAAGAGTTGCGAACACTTCAAGGAATCTGGGCAGGAATACGCGAGGGAGTTCCAAGAGTTGCGAACACTTCAAGGAATCTGGGCAAGAGTACACGAGTTCCAAGAGTTGCGAACACTTCAAGGAATCTGGGCAAGAATACGCGAGGGAGTTCCAAGAGTTGCGAACACTTCAAGGAATCTGGGCAAGAATACGCGAGGGAGTTCCAAGAGTTGCGAACACTTCAAGGAATCTGGGCTAGAGAACGCGAAGGAGTTCCAAGAGTTACGAACACTTCAAGGAATCTGGGCAAGAGTACGCGAGGGAATTCCAAGAGTTACGAACACTTCAAGGAATATGGGCAAGAGTACGCGAGGGAATTCCAAGAGTTACGAACACTTCAAGGAATATGGGCAAGAGTACGCGAGGGAATTCCAAGAGTTACGAACACTTCAAGGAATCTGTGCAAGCTATTGAATATCACCACTCTGACTCACCTGGTTATCTGTGATTTTCCCTTCCACTCGATTGAATTAGCGCACTTGTTGACTTCACTTCCTTTGAACACTGCCTGATCCCCATTCAATTTCCTCCCGTCCTTTTATAGGAAAAACCAGTTGGTACCTATTACCCAAAAAATAATTTGTGGTACCCATCACCTAATAGAAAAACCACGTGTTCTTAACAGATTTCATCGAGGAATTCATTATGTAATTCAATATAATTCAACATATATAATTCAATATTTATACTTTAAACAACAATAACAACAAGAAAAGTGGGGACAAAAACAAGCGTAGCGACTTTCGTCGTCACAACTTGTTTTTCTTTTCTTTCGTAGTTTCATAGTAGGCTCCTTTTTCTAGGGGAGTGTTATTAACCCGACGTACAAGCCCAAGTTTTTTTACGTGCTTATGGCCGAAAGCGCGGCACATTTTAGCCGACTACCTTTAACGGTTTTTAAGGGCAGCTCCCCAGGTGACACCACGGGGAGGTCAGTGTGCACTTGAGATGATAGAGGGACCAAGATAAATCCTGGGCTTAGCCATTTTAAAGCCGGTCAAGACCGTTCCTTGGTATCTTTCATACCCTACCATACCCACTAAAATAGAATAATTAGTTTTAATTCTATTACAACAGTTTCAATGTCCACAACTTTTGGCGAGGAAATTTTCGGACCACTGATTACCAATTAGAGGAAAATTGTGCCTAAAATGTAGGCACATAGGGGCTATATCAAAACATGGACCTATGTCCACAGTTTTTGGCGGAGAAGTGTTTTGAACACCAGGAACGCTAAATGGTCATTGTATCTAATTCGGTTTTAAATTTTACCTAAGAACGTCAAATCACCTCCAATCGGGTGGTACCGTTATATGAGGGCCATTCCAAAATGTGGATCTTTGTCCAAATTTTTTGTTGATAAGTTTTTTTGACCACTTCAAACCCTCAATGTCAATTTAAAGGTAATTCGGTTTGAAAATGTACTAAAAAAATATAAAATACCCGAAATCTGGTGGTAACGTTATATTGGGGCCATTCCATAATAGATCTCTTTCTACCATTTTTGTAGATAAGTTTTTTGAGCACTACGGACAATAAATTATGGCTAAATCGGCCTGAAAATTTAGCCACATTGTTTTAACCCGAAATCGGGCGGTACAAACGGTCAGAATTTTAACCTGATCAAGAATATATGAGGAAATATCAAAATTTTTTAGGTTCCCACAAAAAAAATTTTAAAAAAATTTTAAGCAACATGAAAGATTTTTGGTACATAGATTGGGGAAAAAATTCCGATTCTCAAATCTGTTCGAGATACTAATTTTGGTTGTTGCGCGCAAAAGTTATGGCTGTTTTAATTCTGATAATAAGAAATAAATCTTAAAACAACGCTACTCATTATTTTGCGAAACATTGTTAGTTAAGGGTTTCCTACGTATTATATGATTACTGAGGTCCCATAACATTAGTGACAAAGTTGTACATTTTCGCGGAAATTAAGAAAGAATTAAAAAGATTGCTTGCTTGCAACTTGTTTTATTAAAATTTAAGCTGTTTATGCATCGGAAAAATATTTTAAAAATATGTACGTAATCTAAACATCGCGACGATTCAAATGGAACCAAAAATATAGAAATCTGTTTAGCGGTTTGCACATTTTAGCAAAAACAAAAAAATATATATATTGAGGGAAGTTATAAAATGTTTGTAAGAGAAAATATTTTTCAAATTTTTTTTGTGAAGAAAATGTTAGAAAATTAGGTCGGAGTTATTCTTCTATTTCAATTAAATTTCACGCAAAAAATCGTTTTTTTTTCTAATCACTTCTCGAGTACACGCTAACATCTAGCGAAAGATATGGGTAACGTTCAAATAAATGTTGGGTTCCTTTGCATGCGGTATAATCTTGAAATAAGATGTAACGTCGTCTGCAGTTTAGTGTGCAACAATCTGTATAACGATTATAATTTGCACAAAGTGCATACACTTTTTATGCGCATCCGATTTCACTACTAACCGTGGAAAAATACATCGATCTAATCCTATTTCGATTAAATCCATCAAGAACCGTGGATGTAGCATCACACACTATTTTTGGGATAAATCGGATACAGCTCCCATGCCACTAAATTTTTTAAACCGCTGTTTTCGCAAAACCGCGAATGATGTGTCAGTTTTATCATTGACAAGAAAACGATCCACAGAAAATGCGACTAAATCCGCGATATTTTCAAAAACATTTTTCGCACATTTTTCGATTTTTGCAGTTGCTGTTTTCGCCGTTCTTGGGGATGGATTTTCACGATCTATGATTTATATGATCCGGACCGCCGAAAACTAAAATATCGCGGGATACCAGCACACTCAAAAGGATATTGTAAATACTGTACCCAAAAAATATGTTTTTTAGAAAAAATATCGCACTAAATTTTGCCCTTTGGCAGTAGATTACTCTGCTGCTGTGTGGGCTACATAGCCAATATACATATCAAATTATGCGTAATTGCGAGTACTTTAATCCTATTAATGGTTTTTTGAAATACTCGAATGCGAAAAACACCTAAAATTCGACTTGAAAATGTCAGCATCCATAAAAGGTGGAAGCAGTGGAAATTTCGAAAAGTGATACATTAGAAGTGTAATCTTCATTTTGTATTCTTCTACTTTTACTTTGGACATATGTCCGTCATTTGAACGGGTTAATCAGCAATCAAATAGTAACGTAAAAAACCTCGTTAGCTTCAACGTTTTTTTCCTATTTTTATTCATTTACGCGGTCATAACTTCCACGCAAATTAAATTATTTTGCCAAATTTTTGAGCTTTGTTCCAAAACTCTTGAATTGATCTAGCCACGGTCACAGTTACTGGTAAATTGCAATAGTTCGCGTATTATAATAGTGCAAACCAATATGGAGGGTATAATTAAATTTGTCATTCCGTTTGTAACACATCGAAATAATATATAACCATAACCGAAATAATATATAATGATATAACCATGTCCGTGTGCCATTCTGTTGAAATCAGGATACATCTCTCAATTTCTAAGATAGACCTTTCTAATTTGGTATTGAAGTTTCTATTACTCCTAGGATGTTTGGTATTGCAAATGGGCTATATCAGTCCACGTTTTGATATAGCCCCTATAGAACGCTACCACCCAAAATTTGTCGGTATTGGTCCACGCCTTAATATAGCAACATCAACCTACCGAAATGGCTGAAATTTGGTATTTATTCTTTGTTAGAGGTAAAATCCTTTCGGACTGAAATTCGTCGGTAAATGTCCACGTTTTGATATAGCCCCCATATAACAGTACCTCCCGATTTTCGTAATTCTGAAGGTTGTGACATCAATATCCCACAGAAAGACTGAAATTTGTTATTAACCCTGCGTTTACAAATGCCAGTATTGGCAAGACAATGGCAAAAATGCAAACCTTTTTCACAAATACATTTATAAATTTTTAAATATGTTTAGAGAAAAGTATGAATGTATTGGTGAAAATGGTTTGTAACTTTGCTATTATCTTGCCAATACTGTCTGTGTGTAAACGCCTAGTTAGTCTTCCATGTGGTTATAAAATATTGCAGAAGAGAATTATCAGTAAAGGTCCGCCGGTTCTTACATCCCCCATAGAAGCGTACCTTTTGATTTTCGTTATTTTGAGATTTTACCGAAAATTTTTAGGTATAGATAGATGTTTTGATATAGACCCAATGGAACGGTACCTCCGGAATTCCGGAGGTTAGTCACATTGGTTTACCGAACTTGCTGAAATTTGGTATTTAGTATTTTTCATAAACGAAAGAAAACTAATTGTTCCATTTTACTGCAATACAACTCGTGGTGGAGGGTTTAATAAGTTCGGCCTGGCCGAATTTAACGTCGTTCTTACTTGTTTTAAAGTAGCAATGTTTTATGTGTCTGCTAAGAAAATTGTCCTTAGTATTGTATGTCACATATCCCTTCATATCTGTGGATAACTTTTTTTATGCAAATCTTAGCCTTGAAGCCTAAAGCTACTTAGATCATTTTTAGTGCGTGTCACATACATATGTTGAGATTGTGAAAATTATAAAAGCTACAAAAAGTCACCCGATTGTAGTGCTCACGTTGTGTATAAGCCTAATATGACATCAGTTTAATTTTTTAATATTTTGTAAAGCAGTGAGTGTGAAATATAAATGCTCTTGTCTTTTTTTGCGACGACATGCGTGCTATGTGCTATTATAATTTCACATAACGTATCCACAACTGCCGCCTTAGAACGTTGTGTGTGGCTGGCCTACACGTACACATTTTCCAGAGAACTGCATGAATGGACAAAAAAGTACATACATACATGGTGTAGAAATATGGAAACAATAATAAAACAAAGAAATGGTTCAAAAGCATGATTCACTGTTTGACACTTGTCTTTGTCAGCATTAACTCTGTATTCTTTGCATTAGCAAATGCAACGAATATGTACGTCCACACACCAAATCTCACTGCTCCCTAATATTGTACCATTAAAAAAAACTTAAGAATATATTTTTTCCTTATATGTGTTAGTATACCCAAATATTTTAATTGAAAATTGCACTGTGTTCCAAAGCCAACATATAAAAATAAAATCCCTTAATAGGCTATAACAGATAAACTATTGAATACCCGAATAAGCAGTTGGATGACATCCGCTCTTTCAGATCTCTGATTTACATCTATCTAAATGTTACATGCCCGTTCATTGCTATATGCTTGCTTAAATTTATGCGTTGTTGTCATTTAGCTAGTAAAACGACCCTCGTAATTGGAGCAGAAGGGAAAACAAGCGTGTCAAAATTTATGTTATGTCTCTAGAATTTAACGATTTGGCGAAAATAAATGTAAATCACAAATACGACAGATTTAAATTATGTTAATTTGATGGTTTCAAGTTTTGTATCTGACGTACAGAATGATGTTGTTGCTTGATGTTTTCATGTTGTTATAGTTGTCATGAATTACACTCTGTCGAAAGTTAATTACAACATCCATAAACAATTACATAGATACATAATGAGTTCTTTAGACTGAAACATGAATACTTTTGTTAATTAATTACGTAAAAATATAAATAGAAGTGGGAAAAAGAGAACGATATATTATTAGTATTTGTGAAATGATATTTATAAAATAATTTCTAATCCCTTTTCAAAATCGAAAAATGACGCAGTTATTAAGATTTTTAAGATAAATTCCTTAATAAAACAACAAAACAAATGTTAACAAGTAAGAGAAGGCTATAGTCGGACGGGGCCGACCATGTAATATCCTACATCACTTCCTCTGGACACTATTTGTCCATGAAATTTATTTTATGTGTTTGCGACACTTTATGTGTTATTTTCTTTATTTTATAATGTACAGACGGACCGTTTTCTTTAAAAAATTAAAATTTGTATTAGGAAAATAAAAAATTAGCAAAGGCGTTATAACTTGCTTTGATTTTTACCGAAGACTGTGCCCCTGAACTAACTTTAAATGAAAGGTGCATACATCTGAGAAGTTTTTGCGGATTCTGATGTGTATTCATGGATGAGAAAAATTAAAAAAAAAACAAGTGAGAAAAGGCTATAGTCGGTACGGGGCCGACTATGTGATACCCTACACCACTACCTCTGTGAATAATCTTTTCAGTCGAAAACATTTCTTTTATGGAGATACGAAAGTTTTCACCCATCTGGCTTTTATACCAAATGACTTAAGGCGAACTGTACCAAAATAATTAATATTTAATTTTATATTTGACTACTGTCGACATCACCAACATCAATAGGCTTCTATCTCTGTGAGAAAATTTCGTGATGATCCGATCAAAATTCCGACCAGTAGTGTGATTGCAGAAAAAGTGGAAAAAGGGATGCATTAACGACTATTGCGATATCTCTATTATTTGACTACCTACGCCAACTTACTTTGCATAATTTCAAAGATGGGATTTTCTACTTTCTTAGTCAGGCTTTGCTTTTAGAAGGTCCCCAACCAAAGGTGTGATAGCCGTCATTATTATTAAAATCGCAAAAATGACAAGTTGGGTTTTATTAGCGACTATTGCGATATCGTCGTTGTTAGACCACCTACGACAACCTACGTAACATTTTTGTAAAGGTGATATTTTATACTTTCATTGCCAGGTTTTGCTTTTTGTAGACCCCTTATAGATGCTGAGATATTTGCTTTGGAATAAAATGTTGACTTTTTCTCCAAATAAAGTTTTTGCCCATTCCGACCACTAAATATTATTCGACCCTCACCAAAATCAATAGGATTCTTCCTCTTTGAGATTCCCATTAACTCTCAAAATTTCGTTATGATCCGATCAAAATTGCGCCCAGTAGCGTGATTACAAGGTTTAGATGGACAGACGGACGGACACACATAGCCAGATCGACTCAGCTCGTCGAGACATTCATTTTGATATATACAAGTATGGGTCTACGACCATTATTTCGATGCGTTACAAACTTTTTGGCCAAAACCAACTTATAATATCCTCCCCACATAGTGGTGTAGGGTATAACAAGTAAAAAATAAAAAAGTATCAGTCGGCTTTGCCGACAGAGATATACCCTCAGCCTGTGTATATTGAAACAATTTTTTCCCCAAAATACGTATGTATTTAGGGAGGTTTAAAAATTTAAAGCATTTGAACCGACAAAAATGTTGATTAGAATTAAATATCAAAAGTTTTGCGGAGGAGATACTAAAAGGATTGGTTCGACATTGACCGCTATGGAAGTGGACATCTATCCACAACATATGGTGCCATAGGGGGTTTTTACACTCTTCGTGTTTGCTCAAGAAGTATGGACTTGCCCCTAAAAAAACTTTTAAGATCGTAATTGAGGCAGCGAATGCAAGTTGCTTCAACAAAAATCAAAGTGATTCGAGAGCAGGTCTTAAAGTGAACTTATCCGAAATTTAGTGTGGGAGGTACCGGATGGAGTAGTCCATATTTGAACCTGATCTATATCTGGTAGATATTTTAGGATGTGTAAAGTATAGACCAATTCGGCCACTCCCTTCAAGAGTTACCGTACCAACAATTTTTCCGAACATTTTTGAACTTTTATGGGGGAGGTACCTGAAGGAGTGGACCGATATGGCTTATCTTCAAAACTTAAACTATGTTTGGACAAAATATTTCTATATATTTTGGACCGAATCGGCAGATCCGTTCGAGAGTTATCTTGCGCTCCATCCACCTCACACGGTGTCATAGGGTTTTTTTGCAACTTTCAGGCTATTTTCTCAGGAAGTATGGACTTGCCCCTGATAAAACTTGTAGCGTCGTATAAAGGGCAGTGAATGCAAGTTGCTAAAACAAAAATCAAAGCGATTCGAGAGATGGCCCTAAACTTAACTTTTCCGAAATTTTGTGTGGGAGGTACCCGAAGGAGTGGACCGATTGAGTCCATACTGAAACCTTATCTAAGCCTGGTACAGATTTCACGATGGGCAAAGTATGGACTAATTCGGTTACACCCTTTGAGAGTTATCGTGCGCACAAATTTTCCGAACATTTTGGAACTTTTGTGGGGGAGGTACCGGAAGGAGTGGACCGATATAGCCCATCTTCGAACTTAAACTAAGTTTGGGTAAAATATTACGAAAGCCAAAATTTGAACCGAATCGGTTTATCCATTCGAGAGTTATCGTGAGCTCCAGCCAGCCAGACAGGCAGACAGACAGACAGACGGACGGACATTGCTCAATCGACTCCAAATTGTCTGAAACACATTTCGTCCAAACATACTTGGGGTCTAAAACCATTATTTCGATGAGGCACATTTTGCCCGTATGAAAGTGTATATACCCTCGTTAGCATAAATGCTGAGGGTATAAAAAACAAAAATTGGACGACCAAAAAGATAAAAGAACCTACGTATGTATATGTTAGACAGTAGTTCCGTTATCTACCCGTTATATTGATATAATTTTCATCAATGGAGAGGTCAAGAGTTGGTTTTCAAGTTTCACGTTCCATTTTTTGGGAATATGTCACACAGAATTTAAAATATACACCACAAATAAGATTTACATATTTTTCCGACAACAAATCATGGTAAAATTCCCCCGCTAAATACTATCCGATCATTATCCAAAGTTATTGGGGTTTTTCTTGACCCAACCCCTTACCTCGTGCAAAAATTATTGAAGTATTGAACTCTAACTGCGACATTTAGCTTGATTATGTTTACACTTCCCACAACTAAAGCTGCGGGATCTCTGTATAAATAATAATTGGCTTCAATGGAAAGGTCAAGAGTTCCTCTTCAAAATATAACTTACGTGTTCGGAACATATTTTTCAGGAGTAAAGTTATAGTCATTATACTAAAAATGTTACCAATTTTCACACAAAAGATCTGGTCCATTCAACCCGCTTAATATTGTCCGGTCATCACGTTAAATTGTTCACGTTAAACTACTTCTCTGTCGTAAACCCACAAAAGATCTGGTCCATTCAACCCGCTAAATATTGTCCGGTCATCACGTTAAATTGTTCACGTTAAACTACTTCTCTGTCGTAAACCCAAACCTTACATAAAATTTCGCGCCGGTCAGATTACCATTGCAACCTACAGAGCCGCTACAAAATTGGATAACAATTCTGTTTTTGGGGTATATTCTTGCCTGACACCGACCTCCAGACAAAATTTCATGGAGACTGGCCCATAATTGCGGAATGTAGCGTGATTACAATTTTTAATGGACGGACGAACGGACACACTTTAGAAAATCGCTTTAGCTCGTAGAGATGTGACGAAGACGGTGAATATTTCGCGGTGTTACATGAATTTTTCGAAAAACAAACTTATAATACCCTTTCCACATTGTGGTGTAGGGTATACATTTTTTTTTTTTGTAAAATTACAAATGTTAACTTTTAAAATGGAGGTACCTTAGGGTACCTCCCCCACAAAAGTTTAACATTTGTGTCTAAGTGCAGTTTAAGATCTGTTCGAAGATCCTTTGGAAATGTATACCGATGCTGTTCGTTGTGGTCCTGTTTACAGCGATATTATATTTTCCGTGGACAAGTCCATGCTTCCTGGCATACTGGTCCAAAAGTTATACGATGACCCACTGAAATGACTGGTGGGCGCGATATTTATCGAAAAGATATAACTCCAAAAATTAGAACCACTTCCATAATGGACTATGTCGGTCCATTCCTTTAAGTACCTCCTCTGCAACAATTTTGAACTTTAAGCCTGATCCATATTTTCGTCGGCAAGTTCAAATATCCAAAACAGGAAACAAAATACTGAAAATACCCTAAATACATTCGATCTGACAGGATATATCTCTTTTGGCAAAGCCGACTGATACTTTTTCACTTGTACCTACCCTAACTTTCATATGGGCAAAATGTGCCTCATCAATATTTTTTCAAACTTAGTTTAAATTCGAAAATGGGTCATATCGGTCCACTCCTTCGGGTACACAGAAAAAAATAATTACTGCATTTCAGGAATAGTGTTCAAAAAGTGTTGCCAAGGTTCAAATTTCATGAACGCCTTTAATAAAGCAAAAAAATACTGTTTTTTTCTGAGAGATTAAAAAAAAAATTTGGCGAGTAGTTGTTTTTGTTATTATTGACTAACAACCACCACACACCACCAACCAAACCAGAGACAAATTTTGCTGCTTTTTATTTATTAATGCTTTTATTTTGTATTATTGTAATTTACCGTTTCTTCTAATGGATTTTCGCTGTAGTTGTTATCGCCTTGTGAATATAACAGAACAATACGAACCATATATATGTACATACAAACGCACTGTAGTTGTTTGGTTTGTCAGGTAACTAACAACAAAATTCTTGCGACCTATAGTGGTAGTTTAGGTATGTTGTTGTGGTGTGTATGTGTGTGGTGTGGTTTGTTGATATAGTCCAAGGGAAGGCATTGTGACTCACAAGAGAACCAATGTGCTCTAAGTGAGCGTAAATTGGCTATCGCTCACAGCCTGTGTAGATGCTAACACATTGCGAGCAACAACAAATTTACGCTCATTGAGAGCACAAGGGAGATCCAAAAACTTTCTCTGCCTCACTCTGATATAGTCTCAATGTGATAGTGAGTCAATGGTGGGGGTTGTGTTGTGGTTTGTTGATATATTGCCAATACGATGGTGAGACGACGAGACCATTCAAAAGAAAACAAGAACAAAGTTGAGAGCATTTACCAAACAAGAGAGGAAATATGAGAGCAAATAGTGGTATATAGGGAACAATAAGAAAGTGATTTTGCTTTTATTTTGATCTCATGAAAATCTTACATATTTATGGAAAAATAGTGGCTTTCGGATGGAAATAAGAAACTACACATACGTATATCTTATGTGAGGTATCTGTACAGTATGAAAAAACTACATCACGAACGAAAATATGTAAAAATGCTTGAAATATTCTTTTCTGTGTACATTCTCCACAAAAGCTTAAAACTTTTCGCTAAAATGGTGCGCATGATTACTCTTGAACGCAGGAACCGATTTGGCCGACACATTGCAATATTTCTACCAGACATATTTCTATCAGTCCACTACGTCGGGTACATCTCACATCAAATTTCTGAAAAGTGCAGTATTAGGCCTGCTCTCGAATCGTTTTGATTATTTTTGCAAAAATTCTATTTAAGTTTGTAGATGAGCCGTATTTGTCAACTACTACAGGTACCTCCCCTCAAAAGTGCAAACAAATTTACAAAACTAGTACGCAAAATTATGTTGAATGGAGCAACCGATTTGGTCCAAATCTCCTAATATTTTGTCAAAATATGGTTTAAATTCGAAAATAGTCCATATTGGTCATCTCCTAGGGGTACCTCCCCCACAAAAGTTCAACATTTATGTTAAAGTGCAGTTTAGGATCTGTTTGAAGATCTTTTGGAAATTTATACCGAAACTACTCCTAGTGGTCCTGTTTACAGCGATATTATGTTTTACGTGGGCAAGTCTATGCTTCCTGACGCAGTGGTCTAAAAGCTTCAAGTTATACGGCGCCCAACTGAAATGACTCCCAAAATAAGATCCATTCCTTCAAGTACCTCCTCCGCAATATTTTTGAGTTTTAATCCAAATATATATTTTTACATATGGTGAGGGTATATCTCTGTCGGCAAAGCTGACTGATACTTTTTACTTGTTGTTTCCTTAAATAGTCTTTTTTTGTTTTTACGCCTTCTTATTGGCCAATTTATATATCTACCCTCTTACTATACAATGATTCCATGAAATACATACATATAAATAACTACATATATTTTTATAAATGCGGTCAATTAGTGCATAATTTATTATCTCACAAAAAGTCAGCCAGGTATTCTTCTAACTTTTCCTATCCTTTCATTAAACAACAAAATCGGTTTGTGCTGATGCTTCATATCAACAAAATTGTTAGATGGAAACCTAAGAACATTTCGCTGTAATAAAATAGTATCTTATAACTTTTGCTGTTCTAGGGTTTTTTGAACAAACACGTCATTAATGGAAATCGCTTAATAAGAGCTAACATTAATTCAAATTCTATTGAAACAGAAGGCGGAAGTTCATATTAATCCTCTGGAGAAATTATCAAACATTCTGTGAACGAGAACACGTGTTGAATGGCCTAAGTAATTATCTTGGGTTCGCTTTTAGACAACGCTGAAGATGTTGTGAAATAAACCATGACGGTTAGGAGTCTGGTTTTACTTACTCTCTGTTTTATTTATTACTACTTCTATGAATGTTACATAGAATGTTTCTTTTTCTGAAAATGCTACATTAAATAGATTGACTGAATATATCTTTAATAGGATGTACAACATTCGAGCTTTACATTCACTTGTGTTTGTTCATATGCCCCTAATAGGCCTGAAATGTTAGGGCAAGGCAATAACAGAAGCCTGTCCACCCACAGTAATTATGCTGATGAAACAACCGATGGTTGAGTGAATGGATGGATGTTCATGGGCCAACACAGCAAGTCAGCCACTAAACAGAACGCACATTATGTTTTATTGCCCGGCATACATACACACATACATATGTATGTTAGAGTATGGCTTTTGTGTGGCATCACTCGGACATGTGTGTGGTATGTGGGTTGTGGTATTGTCGGTTAACATAATTATCAGCAATATTTTTTGAATTTCAGTTTACACGCTCGTTTAATTATAAACATTTATCACCCTTTCATGCACAATAAAAATATGCGCTATTTATGTAATATAACGAGAAAATGGGTTGTCGGTTGGTTTTTTCGGTTTATAGATGATTAACGGCAACAACGCAAGAGAAAACATTTGTAGGCGTTGCTAAATGATAATAAAAGTTTTTACACCGTTGTGATTTTTTAGCCTTTCTTTTCAACGTTCAGCTGGAGAACGTTATGCAAAATACGAAAATTGTATTCGGTTAATTTTTACCCTCCAATAAAAAAAGGATGTCACCTGGCGGGCATTTAGTGTTTAATAATCGAATGACCACACTGGGTGATCTTCCTATGCCAGGGGTTTGAGGAATTACATCGTTATCGCCAGCTTCGTTGAATAATTGGAAAAACCATCACAGCCACAAAGGATATGGCAGTAGTTGTGGGCTTTGCGGGCATATATTGTCGAAATTTATTCAAAATTTTTATAGAACACCTTTGTCAATGCATACCCGATTTTTGGAACAATATCAGATTGTTTATTAAGACTCTCAATAATTGAGAAATTTTGAAAAGATCATCAAATCCCACTTTCTCAGATTTCTTTGTTTTGTGGTGTCATCAAAGAAGATTTTTTTTGATGGAAACAAATTGTTTGGCTGAGTTATAAATTGTCTCAAAAGAATTTTTGGAAAAATAACTCTCAAGATTGGGGAACCGCGATAAATGTATACATATTTAAAATTCCTATATATTTTTTTAGGTCACACGTGGTCGAAATTGGACAATGTGTGGCAAATCGTACTCTTTTTTAAACATTTTTCTTCGTGCATGAATATCTAAAATATAAAAATGTTTACAGAAAACTAAAATATAAATTGTCTGTGAATATAGCAATGTGTACGAAAAAGTTGACTGTAACCGGCAGGCCCGCGTTTAGGCGGTGTCCAGTTTTGCCCGCTAAAAACTATATTTCGCCATAAAACTGATTCAAAAAACCCTGCACACTAAAGAATATGTATTTACATACCTATAAGAAAGTAATTTTTTCGTTGATGAACTTTGAATTAATAAGGTTTTATACTTTTGTGAAAATTGCACTATTCTCAAAAATAATTATTTTACACATTTCTTCTAAAAATTGACTTTGACACTCAATAATTAATAATCAGCAGACAAATGATCGCTGCGTTTTTGTGAGTAAGAGCGTTCTTCGTTCTTTAACTGTAAAAACAGATTTTTGAAAAAGTAGAGCTGCATAACAACGTATTTACTGCGACCCTTCTAAAGGCAGGCTTGCCGGCTAGAGGTTAAGGTACTTATTGGTCACAACACATCTCCATAAACAATTGCCACATTTTTTGACTGAACTACCCCTAATTTGACATTTGAGGTTCACTACAGTCATGAAAATTCTACACCAAAAATGTTCAATATAGATCCATGTTTTCGTATAGGCCTCAAATCAAGCAAGGTACATCCTGATTTTAAGTATTTTTAAAATGTTATCTACATTTTTTGACTGAACTTCTTGTTATTTGACATTTGAGGTTCCCAGTGTCATAAAACTTCTCCGCCAAAAATTGTCTACGTCGCACTGTGGGCGAAATCCAAATCTAGTGGGGAGAATTAATAGCTTTTAAACCAGTTAATATAGACGATTGATGTTGCGAAATTGTGTTATTCTATTGAATATGGATAAATCCCATATAACGGTGCCAGCCTAACGCACATGTTAAAAAAAATCAAACTGACTATAAATATTTAGCCGGAACCTTGTGAAAAAATACTTAAAAACTACATATTGCATTGACTTATTGTTATACAATGCAATAGGGAGTTTTTGTAGTATTTATTTCAAAAGATTCCGGATAGATCTTTATAGCCTATTTGATTTCTTTGAACATATGGGTTAGGCGCTGAGCGCCTCATATATACAGTACAATTTTAAATATTTTAAAGTTTTTAAATACTTCAGAATAAAACGGCGATAAAATGAAGAGTAGCAAATAGTAAAAAAAAAAAATACGGGCGGAAATGTCGTTAAATGAAATTTGTTGTACCTTATATAAAATACTTAAAGTCGAAAAAATGTGTCTTAATATTTACAAATTATTATTATTATTATTATTATTATTATTATTATTATTATTATTATTATTATTATTATTATTATTATTATTATTATTATTATTATTATTATTATTATTATTATTATTATTATTATTATTATTATTATTATTATTATTATTATTATTATTATTATTATTATTATTATTATTATTATTATTATTATTATTATTATTATTATTATTATTATTATTATTATTATTATTATTATTATTATTATTATTATTATTATTATTATTATTATTATTATTATTATTATTATTATTATTATTATTATTATTATTATTATTATTATTATTATTATTCTTATTATTATTATTATTATTATTGTTATTATTATTATTATTATTATTATTATTATTATTATTATTATTATTATTATTATTATTATTATTATTATTATTATTTGTTTTTTTTTTTAACATTAACGGTCAACAACAATAAGATACAAAATTGTTTATTATTTTTATTTTTAGCTTAAACTAAGACATCATTAATTATTTTCATATCATATAAGGTTAGTGTTCGGACTTTTGCTTTTGCCGCTAGATTTGAATTTCGGCCACATTGCGGCGGCCCATGTTTTGGTATGGCCCCCATATAACGGTACCCCTTGATTTTCGGTATTTTGAGAATTTTAGCTACACTTTTTGACTGAACTGCCCATTATTTAATATTTGAGTTGAACCTATAACGGAATTTCCCGTTTAGTCATATTTTTTTTACAGAATTACTTGCTATTTGACATATAAGGTTCCCATTGACTATAAGACTTCTCTATCGCAAATTGCAAACATAGGTCGATGTTTTTGTATAGCGCCCATATAACGGTACCACCCCATTTTCGGTATTTTGCGAGTTTTTCTTTTTGCAAACATTTTTGACCGAACTACATGCTATTTGACACTTGGTCACAAAATTTCTCCGTCAAAAATTGCTAACATCGGTGCATTTGTTCTCCATATAACGGTATCTCCCGGTTTTCGGAATTTGTATTTGAAATAAGGTTGCCAGCTGCACATATTTGCGCACATGAACATGTATCTTTTTTTTCATTGACCACCTCATTAGGGAGTTACCCTCTTTTATATAACTGTTTTGCGGTGTTCACTAAAGGTCGAAAACGAATGGACAGATCATCATATATATTTTATTGGACTTATTAAGTACCTAATAATCTTGCTTCTGGACGAGAGACTTAAAAAATCCCAATGTTTTAAAAAAAAATAGTGAACAACCAAAGTCAAAATTCGATTTTTTTACAAAAAAAATCTGCCGTTTTTGACCAATAATCGGTCAAAACACATTTTTAAAAGAAAATTCTCATTTTTAATGTCAATAGATTTATGTATTCAATAAGCCCAAAAAAAATATGAAGACTGAACACCAAATTTCAGTAATTTCGGGTGGATATTGAGGCCACAACCTTCAAGATACCGAAAATGGGGAGGTACGGTTCTATGGGGGCTATATGAATACGAAAACATACACCGACAGATTTCAGGTGGAAAGTTATATACCCCCAACGAAGACTTAATACCAAAAATTGCTTGACTCCGAAATCCTGGTATAAACAGTAGTGGGTATACGTTTTTTGTTACTGCGACTCAATTGTGCGTTCATCAGATATAGGAGAATGCAGAAAATTAAATGCATGGTCTCCCTTATTGTCCTGTTTATCGACATAGTGTCAGTGGTTGAGGGAACTGATGAGGAAGATTGACATCTCCCGAAACTGTTGTCTTCTCTGCCTCCGCCCGTAGTAATCAATGTCATGAAAAGCATTGTTGGTGACAATCCGTTCAAAATTGCGACATGAAGTTATCGAATCAGTTTTTGAAACCGTTATTTTATAAAAATAAACGGTACGAAAATTATTTCAATGTATTTAAAAAACTTTGGGCTAAAGCCAATTTATATGAAACACTCTCGGAAAGGAATAAACGCTACAAAAAATTAAAGCGTTCTATCCGAAAAACTTCCAACGTTGCTAATATAAAGATTACTGATTACATTTCGCTGTTGCAGGTTATGTCAACATTATCGTGTATTTTCCACTGAACAAATTATTTTGATTAAAATGTTTTCTTTTAGGCAGAACCGCAAAAAAAATCGCAAAAAAATAACCATGTGGAAAACATAACATAGTCTTTGCATGCCTGGCTGTACATCCATCCATGTTCCTTACGTATCTCTATATCAACCAAACCATTTTAGGGCTGCCAGCTAACTAACATTGCTTTAATCGAATAGATTTTTTTGTTTGTTAGTTTTTTCGTTTTTCTTTTTCTAAAAAAATAAAGTCAACCATGTATGTGAAATAATATCACCAGGTCTGGAAATTTATACACACATGCATACATAGATATTTGCATATTTGAAGATGGTTTGGGTGCCGCCGCCAGTATTGCCACTGGCTCATACTCATTCAGTTTTATGCAACGTTTAACAGTTTATTGTTTAACTTGCTGCTGGCGCTGTTTGTTACTTCCTGTCGCTTCTACGGAATGTTATTTTAGGACACATGTGTGAGTGAGTGCAAGTTGAAATTGTAAACAACTTCCACATACAAGTTCTGGCAAATACATATACATACATAGATAGAAATATCTATGCATAGCAACATGACATACAGTAGACAACCAACAGATTATTTTCATAAATACAGCATTTATACAGCCTTTGATTCGATCAAAGATTTAATTGGTTTCAGACATTTTGGAGTTGAATTTGGAAGTCATTCCTTCCATCAGAAGATACAGTTTATCGGTGTATCCTTTCATGTACATGCCCCCCCAATAGTTCACATAAGTGTTGTTTGAAAATCATTTTGAAATCCGTTATGATAATGACGAAGTCCGAATGTTCTAAAACACCCTGCAACCGCTCCCGAAAAACACTGCTGAGCACGATAAATCACGGCAGAAGTATCCGATTGAGACCAAACCTTGCACAAAGTCATATTTCTTCCAATTTCAGATCAAGTTCGATGATTGGTCCTCTCCTTCGAGTACTAACCATTTAAAAGAACTTTTCATGGATAGGCCGATTTTTTTTCAATAATGTATATTTTTTAAGGAAGCTTATACTGGTTCAAGATGCTTAGAAAATTTCCAAAGCAACCGGGTTGGGAGCAATAAAATACATATGTATAAATATTCCTAGAACATCCCTGAAGGGACAAGAGAGACTTTTTTCATATAAATGAGCACATGCCCGTTCTTATTGGATCAATGATATTGGACCTACTTTTTATCGCCGAGTCCTAACGGCGTGTCTCACGACCCCACTTGTAGAAACGTTTTTCATGGCTCAAATACTCAGGAAATGTAAGCCAACACTGCACTGAGGGGATTTGTCACCGCCGAAAATTTGACGATGTGGTCACAGGATTGCGGTAGTACATTTTGAAGTAGGCAAAGTGGACATTGGGCTCTTGAATCAACTTTAAATGAGAGAAGCTTATACGTGGGAAGTTTTGCGGATTCTGAAACTACAATGTCCATATATGAGAAAAATCAAAAAACCAAAAAATCGCTGACTGTATCGTCCTTATAAAACAATGTTATAACTGCAACTTCCCAATTTAAACTTACATATCTCAAAAACTATACAACATAGGAAAAATTACAAAAGCCAATCTTGTAGAGAATTTTCCCAGCTATAAGATTTTCTCTAGCCCCATTTCGATAAGACTTACCTTTTTCAAGCAAATCGTTAAAACTTAACAGAAAACACCTAATAATGTGACCTGTAGGCCTATTCTGTAAATTTTAACAACTATCGATATTGTTTAAATTTCTTTTGTTATTGTAACAAAAATGAAAATTGTTGAAAAATAAACAATGAGTAAAGTTGTTAAAAAGTTACAGAATAGGCCCCCTGAACTTCTATACATAAAAAATGGTAAAACCAAGGAACAAATCATAACTGCCAATCTTCTAAGAATTTTCACAGCTACAACTTTTTCTTTATCCTCATTTCGATAGGACTTTCGGTTTCCAAGAAAAATCGCGAAAACCTAAAAACCCTCCAGGGATTTTTTCTTGTTTTGGATTTTTTTCATTTATGAGCGTTGCTGTTTCAGAATCCGCAAAAACTTCACGGGTATAAGCGGTGTTTATATAAAGTTAGTTGAGGCGCACCGTGCATGACATTGTTTTGTTGGCAGGCAGTCTTTTAATCTCAAGTGGGCACTGATCAACTCGTGATATCACCGCTGAAGGTATAAAAATGTGGATAATGTGACTAAGACCTTCAAAATTCCGAAAATCGGAGACACCGTTCTATGGGGACTATACCAAAACGTGGACCTGCATCGACAAAATTCTGGCCGATCTGTAGTCTAAATATCAAATTTTAACCATTTCAATAAAATTTGTAAAAGACCGAAAATCGGGAGGCTGTTGGGCCTATATCAAACTCTGTACCTGCACCGAAAAATTCTGGAGAAAAGTTTTGTAGTTCCAAGGAAGATTAAATACCAAATTTCAGCAATTTCGATGGGATAATGAGGCTAAAAATTTTAAAATTTCGAAAATCGAGCGGCTGTTTTAAATGTAGGGCCTGTTTCTAGGGGGAGTTTTGTAGGCCCAACGAAAACTGAAACCAAATTTCAGCCATTTCAGTGGAATTATGAACATAATATAATAAAAATAGAGAAAATCTGGAGGTACCGCTCTGAGGGGACTATATCAAAACATGGACCTGCATCGACAAATTTCTGGGGGAGGATGCAACGAGGACAACGAGATCCACATTTTAACAATTTCGATGGGATAATGAGTCTAAAAACTCTAAAACAGGGGCTATATCGAAAGGTGGGAACTGTTTCTGGGCGAATGTTTTGCAGCCGCAACGAAGATAAAACACCAAATTCAGCCGTTCCGGCGGAATAAACATTACCAAAATATATTTAGGGTTTTATCCTCATTATTCGATCGACATGGCTGAAATTTGGTGCTTCATCTTCGTTGCGGCTACAAAACTTTCGCCCACGGAGAGTACCTTCTTATGGGCGCTATATCAAAACGTTGCCCAGCTCCGACAAATGTCTGGAGAAATCTTTGTTGGTCAAACGAAGACCAAATAACCCTAAAAATTACCAAAATCGGAGAGCATATCAAAACGTTGACCAACTCCCACAAATTTCTGCAGGAAACGAAGACTTAATACCAAATTTTCGGTGGGATAATGAGGCTGAAACCTTAAAAATACCGAAAAGGTATTGTCTATGGGGGTAAATAAAAAGATGGACCTGCACCGATAATTGCTGGGGTCAGTTTTATAGCCCCAACGAAGACTGAATACCAAATTTCAGCCATTTCGATGGGGTAATGGGGTAAAAACCCTTAAAAAAGGAAACCAGTAAAAGACGTTAAATTCGGCCGGGCCGAACTTTTTACACCCTCCACCAATAGCCTTAATTAAAATGGAATAATTACTTTCTTAAATTATCTAATCAAATCTAAAAATGTGTTCAGCCAGGTGAAAAGTACCACCTATGGAACTATATCAAAGTTTATACCTATCTTTACAATTTTTGGTGGAAAAATTTTATAACTGCAAGGAAGAAGTTTCGTGACCACTGAAAATTCAAATGTCAAATTAGAGTTTGTTCGTTTTTTGGTGCTAAGTTTCATGACCACAGAGAATCTCAAATGTCAAATTACAGCTAGTTCGGTTAAGAATTGTAGCTAAAATCCTCAAAATATCGAAAATCGGGACGTACCGTTATACCGGGGCTATACCAAAACAAGGACCTATGTCGAAGGTTTTTGGTGGAGATGTTTTGTAACTACTGTGAACCTTGAATATTAAATTACAGATAGTTCGGATACAAATTTTAGCTAAAATCCTCAAAATTCCGAAAATCGGGATGAACCGTTATATGGGGGCTATACCAAAACATAGACTTATATTGTCGATTTTTAGTGGAGAAGTTTACAGTCAAAAATTGTCGCTAAAATTCTCAAAATACCGAAACTCGGGAGGTAAGGTTATATGGGGGCTATACCAACACGTGAGCCTATGTTGACAATTTTTGGAAGAGACGTTTTGTGACCTCTGGGAACCTCAACTGTCAAATTACAGGTAGTTTGGTCAAAAAAATTAGCTAAAATCCCCAAAATACCGAAAATCGGGAGGTACCGTTATATGGGGGGCTATACCAAAATGTGGGCCGATATAGCCCATCTTCAAACTTGACCTACCTATGGAGAAAATACGCTCCGGTACGAAAATATAGTGCTCTATCTCATTTTTTGTGGACGCTAGAGTGATTAGAACAGACGGACAGACAGACCTGGCTATATCGAATCAGAATTTTATCCTGATCAAGCAATATGGGTCGGAAATTCATATTACAATACGTTACAAACAGAAATACCAACATAATATATTCTCCGTACTATGGTGGAGGGTTTAAAAAGTATCAGTCGGCTTTACCGACATAATTTTCCAAAGGATCTTTGAACAGATCCTAAACTGCACAAAAACAAAATTTTTGAATTTTTGTGTGGGGAGAGAGGTATCCTAAGTGGAAGACGGATATGGACAATTTTCGAAGTTAAACTACATTTGGACAAAATATTAGGTGATCCAAAGTTTGGACCAAATTTTCTGCTTCGTACCATTTTAGTGAAATTTTTTAACTTTTGGGGGAGAAGGTACCGGAAGATGTGAACCGATATTGCTCATCTTCGAACTTAAACGAAGTTGGGACAAAATATTACGAAGGTCAAATTTTTGATTAAATCGGTTCATCCGTTCAAGAGTTATAGGGAGTTTCAGCACACTACACATGGTGCAATATGGTTTTTTAGAGCTTTCGGGTAATTTTCTCAGGAAGTATGGACTTGTCCCTGAAAAAACTTGTACCTTCGTAATGGGGTGCAGCGAACACAAGTGGTTGTTAAAAAGAATCAAAGTTCGAGATCAGCTGTTAAACATCACTTTTCCGATATTTTGTGTGAAGGTACCCGAAGGAGTTGACATATATAGTCCATATTCGAACATGATATATATTTCATAAAAATATTACGATGTGCAAAGTATGAAAACTTTTAAAATTTTGTTGGGGATGTAACGAAAGGAGTGCACCGATATGACCCATTTTCGAACTTAAACGAAGGTTGGACAAAATATTGCGAAGGCCAAATTTTAGACCGAATCGCCTGATCCGTTCGAGAGTTATCGTGTGCTCCAGCTACAAGGCGCCGCAGAGCTGCTTCAGGCCATTTTCTTTCGAAGTATGGATTTGACCCTGAAAATACTTGTACCGCTGAAAAAAATCAGAGCGATTTGAGGGCAGGAGTGAACTGATATTAGAACCTCGTGCCATTCCAGTTCTTCTTTCGTATATTCGGAAGCCTGAAACCCAGAACAGGTTGCGTAAAATCTGTTTATTCACGGGCTGATCATTGGTTCCGTAGTCAATTGTTGCGCGCTTAAGATTTTGAAGAACTAACTGCAGCTCTCAATGTCTACCTAAAAATTGCCAAATACTGTGGTCGTGGGTATTCAAGTCCTCTCACTGAGATTCTTCCTCTCCAATGGTAATGTGAAGATTTAACATTCATGTGTGTTTTTTGATTCTATGTAATCCCAGCAAAATTTGAAGGAAGGGGTTCCATGGGATGACGTGATTGCATGGCATCTTTTGCATTGGTTCAAACGAAGTCGTGAAAGATCCGATCTTTTCATTAACATTTGAACCAATACAAACGAAGTCGTGAAAGATCCGATCTTTCCATCAGCATTTGAACCCATTCCATCGATCCAATAGAGATGAATTTTGTGTTTTTATTTATACACATTTTTCTAAATATATAAGATTTTATTTACAACAGGCTTGATGTTGTCGAAGACTCGAAATCACAACCAACGTTACTAAAACTCTCGTCGTAATGATAATGTCATTCCAAAGGGTTGGTGAAAATGACATACCAAAGCATTGATGGAAATGACATGCCAAAGTATTGGTGAAAATGACATGTCAAAGCATTGGTGTAAATGACATGCTTTGGATCCAGAAATGAATAGCATCTTATGGGGTCCACGCTCATATAAAATTCATCGATGAAGATGCTAAAAAGATGGCATGCCAGATCACTTGCCCCATGATTGAATGGCATCTTTGTATGTGTGTGGTTCTGATGCTTGTGTTCAATTATATCTCCTCAATGACTTCAAAAATTGCCCAAAAATATAAATAAACATTTAAGAATTTTAAAATCATTTTTGTTGTCGAATAATCTTATATGTAAGATTTTATGTAAAAAAATAAGTATATGTATGTATTTTGTAAACTTCATCACCTTAATAAATTCCCCAAAAATAAAAATAATTTATAAAATATACAAATTATATACATTACAAAATTATTTCCTTATGACCGTAAATAATTATTTTGTCAACAAATCTCCGCAATCTTCTTTCCGTTCGTATTTAATTAGTTTGCTGTTAAACGAATTTTGTGGTTAAATGTTCTGGACGTCCAACAAAATGTTTTGCAATACGGTAGCCAGGTGCTATATTGTTGCAACATTGATAGCAAAGCTTAAACAATAAAAAAGACCACAATCTCAAAGGACAAACAAAGAAATCACAACACGTTTTTCACCAAAACGAACAAAATTAACAAGTTTATGAAAAGCCATTGCCTTCTTCACTTCTTTATATTCTCCATTCTCGTTTTGTTGGTAAAACTACAATAACAAAACAAACGGGAATGAACACTGGTAGTGAAGTGCATGAATTTGGGTCACAGGTGAAAACATTTTAAATGTTTGCCCTGTGTTATTCGCCTGGGCTAGGTGAACTGTACAAGGGAGACGACGACACAACGAACGACATCGTAAACTGCCAGCAATGAATTTGAATGGAGCGGAAAACTTTAAAATTCACCAAGACATCTTATTACTGCGCATAATACAGCAGGAATATTCACTTTTTATATCATTCCATTGTTCGTATGTTTGCTTCGTTCTTATTTTTCTTTTTTGTCAAGAATATTCCTAAAGAATGGTTAACATTTCAGTGTTCACACTTGGTTTAATGTTTACCCATCACACAGTTAGAGGAAAAATAGTATGTAGACTAGTGACTTGAAACATTTTGTAGGTGAAAATGAAGAATTTCTCTTCTGACACGATGACGGAAATCCAGTGAAAAAAAGTTGGTTCCAGGGGGAGAATTTTTGGAAACTGAAAACCCCTCACGTAGAGTATGAATGATACCAAGCAACGACCCTGGTCGGTTTTAACATGGTAAAGTCCAGGACTCATCTTGGTCCCTCTTGTGGACACTGACCTCCCAGTGGGGTCACCTGGAGAGCTGCCTTTAACACCCGTTAAAAGTAGTGAACTAATATGGGCCACGCGTTCACCCATAAGAACGTTAAAACTTGGATTTGGGCGTCGGGTTAGTAACCCTCCCCTAGAAAAACAGCCTACTATGAAAAAACAAAAAAAAAAGGAAACGCTCTCTAAAGTTGACTACCCTCGCAAACTTTTTAAGGACCCTGATCTGCGAATCTGCACTTAGAACGTTCGAACTCTCTTTAGAGAATGTGTAGTTTACGCACTGGCAGATGTACTTGAAAAATATAAGACCGATATTACTACCATACAGGAAATACGATGGATTGTGAAAGGCATCACAACAACACCAAAAGTTGGCGCACTCTATTATAGCTGCCGTGACATAAAACATGAGTTTGGTTGCGGATTTGGAGTTGGACGGAGGGTAAAAAATCTAGCCTCCAGCTATACCCCAGTGAATAAAAGACTTGCTACAATACGGAACAAACCAAATTTTTCTCCATCAGCTTTATTAGACAAGGACGAACAGCCTTGTCTTCAATAGAGCATGGAAAGAAGAATACCTTTGGTTCAACAATGGAATGAGGCTGATAGACTTCGCAGCGGCAAAAAAACATGGTAGTCAGCAGTACCAGATTCAAGCATATTCATAAAGGCACCTGACTGTCTCCAGGCCAAAAAACAAGAAATCAAATTGTTGGATGTACGATCGTTCCGAGGAGGAAACATAAACTCGGACCACCGCACTATGGGACCAAATCCAGGGTTTTGAGGCAACAAATCACAGGGGCAAGCTAGACCTTCAAAATTCCGTGTAGATGTTTGTAATGGGCCGAGAAAGTAATCTGCCAAATTTGGTAAATATCGGTTCATATATAGATATAGCCCCATATATGTATATGTTCGACCGATTTCAAAAAAATTAACGGTCCAAACACCCAAATTCTGTCCAATTGTGATGAAATTTGGAAAGTGTGACGGAATTCGGCCTAGAAATAAGTTTGCCAAGTTATATTGAAATTGGTTCAGATTTGAATATAGCTCCCACATATATTTTCGCCCGATTTTAGGTATTTAGTGCATCAATGACGCAATTTGGTATAGAAAATATTTTTGGCAAATCATATCGAAATCGATTCAGATTTGGATATAACTCCCATATACAAGTTCGTCCGATTTCATGTAATTGGCCTATAAAACACGAAAATGTTGGCCACTTTTGATGATATTTGGAAAATGTTACGAAATTCGGACTAGAAATGATATTGTCAGGTTATATCGGTCAAGATTTCGATATAGCACCCATAAACATTTTCATCTTGATGTTTATTGTACACCAAATTCGTAAAATAAGTTCCACCGGATGAAATTCGGACCTTCTGGCCGAATGCAGACAAGAGAAAAATCTTTCACTTGTTGTTATATTCGGTTCAAATTTAAATATACATAGCTCCCATATACATATACTTTCATCCGATTTAATTTTAATTTTATTAGAGTGGTGTTGGGTAGCATAGATTCGGCCCGGTCAGACTCTGGTCTTTTCCTTCGCACTGAAGTTATGAATTTGGTTAAGGTTTGCACAAATATTATCAAAATATTTTTTAACTGCCGAGACCACGAACTACATCAAAAAGCAGCACTTAATGACACAACATATTATTGACCACATCTAATATTACATTAACACATGTTTTCCATTTTGAAAAATCTGGAATAAAGATTATTTTTGGCGCCAAAATCTCTGAATGGTTTGACTACGAATTTCAAGGAAAAAATGTAATTAAAATAATGACATTTTTGACAGCTTGGCATGTCACTTTGGGTCGTTGCCGGATCGTAACTTTTTGGATTTGGAAGTTTGCAAGTGCTTAGAATAGAATTCCGTTATGGTTTGGTTTAAATCATTGACATGAAAAATTACATTTTGCTTCAAAAACGTGTCATTGGCCCCTTAGTGCACCTACTTGTTGCAGCGTAGGACACGGGTAGGCGGCAATTATAGCATATTCCACTCATCTGGCGCAATTACTTAATCAAAGCACTCCTCGTCCCGATAACATATCAGCACAATGTCAAAGTATTGCCCACTCCATGCAAACACCCGCAAAGTCAGTACTTGGATACCAGAGACCTACACCAAGGAATCCATGGTATGACCAGGAGTGTCGTGCTGCTACCGAAGAGAAAAATGCGGCATATAGGGCTACTTTACAATCAGTAGTAACGAGTATCGCACGAGAGAGGTATCGGGAGAAAAGGAGAGAGGAGAAACGTCTTTTCCGCAGGAAAAAGAGAGAGATGGAAAAGCGGGAGTGTGAACAAATCGAGATGTACAGGAGACAGAATGAAGTCCCAAAATTCTACCAAGGAGTGAAACATCAAACTTATGGCTTTAGAACTGGCACATACTCCTGTAGAGACCAGCAAGGTAATCTGGTAACTGATACAGATAGTGTGCTAAGGATATGGAAAGAGCATTTTTCCAAACTGTTGGTATCCAATAGTAGCGAAGTCGACGAAGATACCACAGATCCAATCCCAGAAAATGGTATTGAATGTATACCACCCGGCCAAGATGAGGTAAAGACAGCAATAAACCCGTTGAAGAATAATAAGGAAGCAGGAGCTGATGGCCTACCAGCCGAGCTGTTTAAAAACGGAGGCGACACGCTGATAAGGTGTATGCATCAGCTAGTTAGCTCCATCTGGCAGGAAGAACGCGTACCCGACATTTGGAACCTGAGCATCCTGTGTCCCGTCCATAAGAAAGGAGATAAGACTTTATCTCCACCTATAGGGCATAAGTCTTCTCCCCATCGCCTACAAGATAGTGAATGAGATATTGTGCGAACGACTAAAGCCCATGGTCAACGAAATAAATGGACCATACCAATGCGGTTTTAGACCTGGTAAGTCCACCATTGACCAAAAATTTATCATGCGGCAAATCCTGGAGAAGACCCAAGAGATGCAGATCGGCACTTACCACCTTTTTGTCGATTATAAAGCAGCCTTCGACAGCCCGCTACGTTCAAAGGTATTCCATGCAATGTCTGAATTTGGTATCCCCGCAAAGCTCGTTCGGCTTTGTAAAATGACTCTAACTGACACAAGATCTTCAGTTAAAATAGGAAAGAACCTCTCCGAAGAGCTTAGTACCAAAAGAGGTTTCAGTCAAGGAGACAGCCTTTCGTGTGATCTTTTCAACATCCTGCTAGAAAAAAACGTATGAACCACGAGCTGTATCTGCTATACAACGACATCAATATAGTTAAACGTATCGAGATGCAGGGATTGCGTTGACTAGGCCATATAATAAGAATGAGCGATGATGAACCCGCTAAAAAGGCGTATAAATTCGAGCCACATGGCGGTGCACGCAGAATTGGTAGGCCAAAGAATAGATGGCGCAAACAAGTGTATAAAGAGATGACAAGGCGCGGTATTCCAAAAAGCGAAGCACGAAACAGAGAGAATTGGGGATCTTTTCTTAGTTCGGTCTATGGAACAAATGTTCTGTAATGGGCCAGCTAAGTAAGTAAGTAAGTTGGTAGTCGGAACTACTTCCAAATCAACTTACTAACCCATTACTTTAACAAGGCATGTCGCATTGAATAACTACTTATTCTTTGGCCACTAGAAGTTGAAAATAAGCAAAATAATTATATGTTTAATTTTTAAAACAGTTGGAACACCCGTCGTTTTTATTTTGCTCTCTGCGGGATTTGAACATATAAAATTCTGATTTGTAGTCAAACACACTACACACATTGCCATGCGTATGAACATTAAGGACTGTTTCAACGCTTACATGTTCAGCAATCATCGTAATTTTTTTAATAAAAAAATTGTTTGCCGGTAGTGAGCGTTGAACACACTTTGTAGTCGGACACACACGCTCTGTGCCACCGTACTCATTACTTAGTATGTAGTAAAGTAAGCAGCCTTGTAAAATTAAAAAAAAAACAACCTATTATTTTTCTTACTTACTGGTAATGCAGAATGTTGTTTGTTTACATCACTTTGTAATTAGTTATTCGGATCATGCAGCTTTGTTGGGAATGATCCAGTTATATGTAATTTTATGAGCATGTAATATGTATACTGTGTTGGTAAGGTATCTCTGTGGAAAATTTAGGCCCACTGCTTATGAGGCCTACCCCAAAACGCATGAAAATTTACATTAAAAACTTCCAAAATTTCTTTTATCCTTCCTGATACGTCTACACCAACATAGCTCTAGATCGATAGCGTGATCCCCATATGTCGTTGATGATGATCTGGTGCTTTAATCTTACAATTTTCAGGTGTTCGAATAGGTTTCGTAATGTATTCCTGGTTGCATGCTCACAGGCACCGGTATGCCTGTAACAATTTTTTCAACAATTTTGTTAAACATATTCATATGCTTATAGCAAACGTATGTACTATATTATTTGATGGCATATATTTTGCATATAGGATTTCATTCGTCCTTTTTGTTCCTGTTTTTATAGAAATCTTTGTACATAACGTAACTTAAGCTCACATATGGCATGAAAGTGCATAACTGAATGCAAAGTTTGAACCAACCTTGATGTATTTATTGTTGTTGAGTACTTTACAAATGTTGTTTTACTTTTTTGTTTTGTCATTTGAATTTTATTAAACCGAAAATTACAATTTTTTATACCCTCCACCATAGTATGGAGGGTATATTAAGTTTGTTTTTCCGTTTGTAACGCATTGAAATACTCATTTGCGACCCTATAAAGTATATATATTCTTGATCAGGGTAAAATTCTGAGTCGATCTGTGCACGTCCGTCCGTCCGTACGTCCGTCTGTGGTAATCACTCTAGCATCCACAAAAATGGAGATAGAACGCTGAAATTTTGGGAAAATGCGTCTTTTGTTTGCAGGCAGGTCAAGTTCGATGATGGGCTATATCGGTCCACGTTTTGGTATAGCCCCCATATAACGGTACCCCCCGATTTACGGTATTTTGCCGTTTTTAGCTATATTTTCAGACCGATTAAGCTATAATTTGACATTTAGGGTTCTTAAGTGTCAATAAATTTATATAACAAAAGTTGTGGGCATAGGTCCACGTTTAATATAGCCACCATATAACGGTACCCCCCGATTTACGGTATTTTGCCGTTTTTAGCTACATTTTCAGACCGATTAAGCTATAATTTGACATTTAGGGTTCTTAAGTGTCAATAAATTTACATAACAAAAGTTGTGGACATAGGTCCACGTTTTGGTATAGCCCCCATATAACGGTACCCCGGGATTTACGGTATTTTGACGTTTTTAGCTACATTTTCAGACCGATTTAGCTATAATTTGACATTTAGGGTTCTTATGTGTCAATAAACTTATATAACAAAAGTTGTGGACATAGGTCCACGTTTTGGTATAGCCCCCATATAACGGTACCCCCGGATTTACGGTATTTTGACGTTTTTAGCTACATTTTCAGACCGATTTAGCTATAATTTGACATTTAGGGTTCTTATGTGTCAACAAACTTATATAACAAAAGTAGTGGACATTGGTCTACGTTTTGGTATAGCCCCCATATAACGGTACCCCCGGATTTACGGTATTTTGACGTTTTTAGCTACATTTTCAGACCGATTTATCTATAATTTGACATTTAGGGTTCTTAAGTGTCAATAAACTTATATAACAAAAGTTGTGGACATAGGCCCACGTTTTGGTATAGCCCCCATATAACGGTACCCCCGATTTACGGCATTTTGACGTTTTTAGCTACATTTTCAGTCCGATTTAGCTATAAATAGACATTTAGGATTCTTAAGTGTCAATAAACTTATATAACAAAACTAGTGGACATAGGTCCATGTTTTGGAATAGCCCCCATATAACGTTACCGCCCGAGTTCAGGTATTTTGACGTTTTATGTCACATTTCTAGACCGAATTACCTATAATTTGATATTTAGGATTCTTAGTGACCAAAAAACTTATATTCGAAAAAATTATGAACATAGGTCCATGTTTTGGTATAGCCCCATATAACGGTACCTCCCGATTTTCGGTATTTTGAGAATTTTACCTACAAGTTTTAACCGAATTATCTGTAATTTGAACATTTGACATTTGAAATTCTTAGTGGTCACCACACCTCTCAACCAAAAATTGTCAAGAAAGGTCGATGTATTGATAAAGCCCCCATATTCAAGTACCTTCCGATTTTCAGTAATTTGATGATTTTAGCTAGAATATTAAACCGAACTAGCAGTAATTTGACATTTGAAGTTCTTAGTGGTCACAACACCTCTCCATCAAAAATTGTCAACATAGGTCCATGTTCGGATATAGCTCCCATATAACGGTACCTCCCAATTTTTAGTAATTTGGCAATTTTAGCTACAATTTTTAACCGAACTAACTGTAATTTGGCATTTGAAGGTTGTAGTGGTCACCACACATCTGCATCAACAATTTTCAACATAGCCCCAATATAAAGATACTTCCCGATTTTCGGTACTTTGAGGATTTTACTTAAAATGTTTAACCGAACGTAGGTCCATGTTTTGGTATAGCCCCAATTAATTAATTAATTTTTAACCGAATTAGGAGTTATTTGACTTTAAAGGCTCTCATCAAAAACTGTCAACATAGGTCCATGTTTTATTATAACCCCTATATAACGGTATCTCCCAATTTCTAGTCCACCAAAAATTGTCAACATACATAGTTAGATATAGGCACCAAAAAAGGGCCTCACGAAGGAAGCATTTTATGTACATTATCTGACATTTTAACGTACCCACTAAAAGTTTGGGACAGGAATGAAAACTAATTATTCCATTTTAGTTCAGAATATTTTATGGTGGAGGGTATGAAAAGTTCGGCCCGGCCGAACTTAACGCCTTTTTTACTTGTTTTATTAAAGGTTTGTTTCATTCACTTATGTCTTCCTGTACCCCTGTAAAACAGCATATAAAAATAAATTTGTACACTTGTGTGAAAAACAATCGCACTATTTTACTGATACTTAGCAAAATGCTGTTACTTTTCACGCCACTGTATTATGAAAAGGTGGTTCAAAGAGATATACACTAAGAAAATAATTGTATGTACATTGTAATAGCTAAATACATACGTACATAAACCAAATGCATAACAATTGTGTTCTTAAATTATACCCAATTGGTATTTGGTTTATGTAGATAAGATCCTTTTTATAACTTCCACCATAATATGGAGGGTATAATTAAATTTGTCATTCCGTTTGTAACACATCGAAATATTCATCGGAGAGCCAATAAAGTATACATATTCTTGATCGAGGAAAAATTCTAATTCTAAAATTCTATAACCATTTTGAAATCAAGATACAGCTCGCAACTTTTAAGGCAGAGCTTCGTAATTTTGTATAGAAGTCTCTACTACTCCTAGGATGTTTGGTATTGCAAATGGGCTATATCGGTCCACGTTTTGATATAGCCCCCATAGAACGGTATCACCCGATTTTCTGAATTTTGACGATTTTAGCTTCATTATTCCACCGAAATGGCTGAAAATTGGTACTTAGCCTTCGTTGGGGGTATAAGAATTTTGTCGCTATATGTCCACACCTTTTGGTTTTTGAAAGGTTGTGGCCACATTAATCCACCGAAATGGTGAAATTTGGTATTCAGTTTTCATTTGGGGAATAAAACTTACCATGTGAATTTTGTCGGTATAGGTCCACACCTTCATATAGCCCCCATAGAACGGTACCTCCCGATGTTCGGTATTTTGAAGTTTGTGGCCACAATAATCTACCGAAATGGATGAAATTTGGTATTTAGTCTTCATTTGGGGTATAAAAACTTTGCATATTAAATTTGTCGGTAGGCGTGGACATACACGGAGCTCTTGAAGCAACTTTAAATGAAAGGTGCTTACACCTGGGAAGTTTTTACGGATTCTGAAACTACAATGTTTATAGATAAGACAAATCAAAAAAACAAAAAAAATCGCCGGAGCGCTTTTTAAATAAGTCGCGATTCGAGTTGACATTTTTATGGGTTTTTTAAGTTTTCACGATTTTGCTTGGAAACTGCAAATCCTAACGGAATGGGACTATAGAGCTATGAAAATTCTCTACAAGATTGACCTTTATGATAATTTCACAGGTTTTACCGTTATTGAGATATAGAAGTTCAAATTGGGACAATGCATTGACTGTATCGCCTCCTTATAAAACAATGTCATGGCTGCAATTTCCCATCATAAACTTATATATCTCAAAAATGGTTCAGCCTAGGAAAAATTTTAAAAGCCAATCTTGTAGAGATTTTTCACAGCTACAACATTTGCTTTAGTTCCATGCCGATAGGACTTGCGGTTTTCCAGCAAAATCCTGAAAACCTGAGAAAAAAATCTGAATGATTGATATGAAATTCAATGTCTCAACAACGGTAAAACCTACGAAAATATTTCGATAGAACTTGCGGTTTCCAAGCAAAATCGCGAAAACCTAAAAAAAACTAATAATGTGAACTTTGACCTCGATTTATTTAAAAATCCCTCCAGCGATTTATTCTTGTTTTTGGATTTTTCTCACCTATGAACATTGCTCTTTCGAAATCCGCAAAAACTTCCCAGGTGAACACCGCTTGTTCACTTAAAGTTAGTTAATGCGCCTCATGTATGACATTGTTTTATAAGGAAGCGATACAGTCAATGCAATGTCCCAATTTGAACTTCCATATGTATCTCAATAACGGTAAAACTTGCGAAATTACCATAAAGGTCAATATTGTAGAGAATTTTCATAGCTACAATATTTCCTTTTGTCCCATTTCGATAGGACAACCAAAATCGTGAAAACCTAATCCTATCTCCCATAGAAGCGAACTTCTTGATTCGAAAAGCCAATCTTGTAGAGATTTTTCACATCTACAACATTTGCTTTAATTCCATTCCGATAGGACTTGCGGTTTTCCACCAAAATCCTGAAAACCTGAGAAAAAATCTGAATAATTGATCTGAACTTCTATATCTCAAAAACGGTAAAATCTACGAAAATACCATAAAGGTCAATTTTGTAGAGAATTTAGAACATTTTCTTCAGTCCCATTTCGATAGGACTTGCAGTTTCCAAGCAAAATCGTGAAAGCCTAAAACAAACTAATAATGTGAACTTTGACCGCGATTTATTTGAAAATCCCTCCAGCAATTTTTTCTTGTTTTTGGATTTTTCTCACCTATGAACATTGCTCTTTCGAAATCTGCAACAACTTCCTAGGTGTAAGCGGTATTCACTTAAAGTTAGTTAAAGCGCCCCATGTATGACATTGTTTTATAAGGAAGCGATACAGTCAATGCAATATCCCAATTTGAACTTCCATATCTCAATAACGGTAAAACCTGCGAAATTACCATAATGGTCAATCTTGTAGAGAATTTTCATAGCTACAATATTTCCTTTTGTCCCATTTCGACAGGACTTGCAGTTTCCAAGCAAAATCGTGAAGACCTAAAAAACCCCTTAAAATGTCAACTTAAATCGCGATTTATTTAAAAAGCGCTCCGGCGATTTTTTTGTTGATTTATTTTTCTCATCCATGAACATTGTAGTTTCAAAATCCGCAAAAACTTCCCAGGTGTGAGCACCTTCCATTTAAAGTTGATTCAAGAGCACCGTGCCTAGCCTTTATATAGCCCCCATAGAACGGTACCTCCCGATTTTCGGTATTTTGAAGGTTGTGGCCACAATAATCCACCGAAATGGCTGGAATTTGGTATTTAGATTTCATTTGCGGAATTGCAACCATTGTCGGAATAGGTCCACGCCTTCATATAGTCCCATAGAACGGTACCTCCCGATTTTCGGTTTTTAAGGTAGTGGCCACAACAACCCACCTAAATGTCTGAAATTTGTTATTTAGTCTTCCATTGGGTTATAAAATATTCTAGAAGAGAGTTGTCAGTATAGGTCCACGTCTAGCTATATCTCCCATAGAAGCGTACTTCTTGACTCTCGGTATTTTGTAGGTTTTAGCCACATTATCTTACCGAAATATCGGAAATTTGGTATTTAGTCTTCTTTGAGTCTAAAAACATTCCGCCAGAAATTTGTCGGTATAGATCGACGTGTTGATTTAACCCCCATAGAACGGAACCTCCCGTATTTCGGTATTTTGAAGGATAGTCACATTGTATTACCGAAATAGCCTAAGTTTGGTATTTAGTCTTCTTCATATACTATTATAAGCAACCCTGCTTTTTTGCCATAAACTACCACGAAATGTAACAGTTTTTTGTTGTTGTTGTATGATGGCAACGTTATACAACGTTACCGTAAAATTAAATATATGTATATACATATTTTTTTTTTTTAAATCATACGACTGATACTTCCTTTCTTTATTCATTATGTTTGGTTCTGAAGTTTCAATAAAGATAACAACTGGTCCCTTTTCACACAAATAGTGTATTCAACTGAAGGCCCAGAATTTTTTGCTTTGTTCTAGATACGAATAATGACATATATTCATACATATTTATACATACATAGATACATATGTATGTATGTAAATGATTGCAAAGAACATAATGTATTTGACTTATTTAAGGAAAAAAGTAAAATGACGCAACATTTATGGCCATTATGATGCACGAACTATTTTACATTATTCTTTTAATTATACAAATACATACAATACGTAAGGCATGTATGCGGGATTTTTGTTCCCGCATGAAACATTGCATATAAATAGACGATGTCTTTGTTAATTATGATGCAAAAAGAAAAAACATTAACATAAAGCATTCGCATGCTAGTACAATATTACATTTTGCAAACAATTGTTCTCTGTCGAATGGAAAATATGGGATAACTTGTTTTAAATGTGGTTCGTGTCCAAAACCTATATAAAAAATGAACACACTATTCTGACCCACCTAGAGATAGTAATTGTGACATAATTGTGTAACCATTTGCCTAATGGAACTTTTGGTTAAGTTTCACATATACATTATACACAAAGGTGCAACATGTAGAATAAATAACAGGTACAAACGATATATCCCAGCAAAAATTCGGATCCGTTAGTGATTATGTAACCCATTACACAGTAATGCAAACAAAATTAACTACTTACATTACTTTTTACCAAGTAATGAGTACGGTGGTACAGAGCGTGTGTGTCCGACTACAAATCCGAGGGTTGTGTGTTCAACGCTCACCGTCACGGCACGCGATCTTTTTACTAACAAAAGCAGAAAGCGAAATAAAATAAAACAAAATAAAAATATGAAGTGTGCCGTTCTAAAAATAGAGCATTTGTTTTCTAGGATATTTTTTAACTTCTAGTGGCTATAAAATAACTAGTTATTCCAGTGGTTACAGAATAACAAGATCTTCACAGCGATATGCCCTTGTTAAAATAATGGGTTAGTAGAGGGTTTTGTAAGCAGTTAAGACCTGCTCTCTAATCACTTTGATTTTTGTTGAAGCAACTTGTATTCGCTGCCTCAATTACGATAGTAAACTTTTTTTAAGGGGCAAGTCCATACTTCCTGAGAAAACAGCCCGAAAGTTGTAAAAAAAACCCTATTGCACCATATGCAGTGGCTGGAGAGCTCGAACCGAATACTGCGTTCGTCCATACTTTGGATATCGTAATATTTCTTCGAATATTAGATGAAAATCTAAGGTGGTGCTTTTAGGTCCACTCCTTCCGGTACCTCCCCCAAAAAAGTTCGAAAATATTCGCTAGAATGCTACGCACGATATCTCATAGACGTAGCAACCGATTTGGTCCAAACTTTGGATCTCTATATATTGTCGAAACTTAGTTTATGTTTAAATTTGGGCCCTATCTGTCCAATCCTTGGTTTACCACCCACACAAATGTTCAACATTTTTGTGAGGTTAAGGGTCTGTTCAAGGATGCTTTAGACATTTTTACCGAAGGTTTCCTAGTGGATATTATGTTATTCGTAGGCTAGTATGGTAAAAAAGCCCTATCTATCGATATCCCTGCAAATTTTTAAGCTTTAATCCTACCCATATTTTTGTCGGTTCATACGCCCAAAATGTTGAAAACCCCCTATAAACATATTTTTTTTTTTTTTTTTGGAAAAATGTATTTCAATCCACAAAGGCTGAGGGTATATCTCTGTCGGCAAAGCCGACTGATACTTTTTTCCTTGTTTTCCATAAGTTCGAAGATGGGCTATATCGAAAATCGTTAACATAGGACCATGTTTCGGTATAGCCCTCCTACAACGGTACCCCCGATTTTCGGTATTTTGAAGATTCTGGCTACAATTTTTGACCGCTGCAAGTGTGGCCCGGCCGAGCTTAACGTTTTTTTACTTGTTTTTTTTTTGTGATGTTTCTATATGGTAAAAACCAAAATATTTTACAATCGATGAAACCCTTTAGAATTCGCGAACTGTTAACATATTCTATATAGTATGACTGAAATTCTTTAAAATGAAGTGTTTTAGGAAGGATCCCATAATGTCGACTATTAAAAATAATTTACGTGGAAGCTGTGTTGGCATCATTGTAGAAAAATGAATTAAAATGGGTTGAAGCCAACAAGCTCTTTTAGGCTCCCTTCCGATTTCTAGTTTAACCTTACATTTGATAGACCTATGCCCAAATAAATACTCAAAGAAAACTCCGTGGAAAACACGATACTAGTGTATTTTTTTCGATATATCCACTGCATCTACCTAAACTTGATGCTGACACTTCGAAGCCGGAATTTTGGGGTTTTTTGATTTTTTTTAAAAATCCGGACGCGTAACAAGATAATATTCAAAACTCATAATAACATTACACTATGCAACACTGAAAATACAAACAACTTCTAGTATGCTTTTTAAAGTACATATTGAGGCTACAAAAACCCTAGTAGGGGTTTGTCCTGTCAGATACAGTTCTGATTTTATGGCCTCATCTAAACCGGGCCTTTTTTGCATTTATCGGGCCTTTCACTCAGAAACGATTAGGAATTTGGCGTTGCTGTCTTTGGCAATATTGTAGCCCTAGTAGAACTTATCTTTTGAACAGATCACATAAGAAAACCTCAATTTATGGCATCAAAATCGATAAAATATAGAAAATTTTACATAATTGCTGAAACTCTGGTCAGTCTAAGTTAAATTATTGCGCGTTGAACCAAGTAACCTTTTGCAAATATCTTCCAAATAAAGTTCTCAGCAATTCTTCATAACATTCTGAAACTCTAAAATGCTTACTTCATGTTGTTTCTGCGGAATTTTGCATCATATCTTTTACAACACGTATTTCAGACACAGTTCACACCAACGCACAGTGGTCGAAATCACTGATCTAGCGGCGCGAAATTAATAACTTGCAAAAGAATAGAGATATTCTTCTGAAATTTCGCACAAACTCAGTATGTGTCCGTGGGTAATAATGGACTAAATATGAACGACATTGGCTAATATTTTGGTATAGCCCCCATATAACGGTACCTCCTGATATTCGTTATTTTGAGGATTTAAGCCACCCTTTCGTTCCAAATTAGTTGCAATTTGGTACTTAGGGTTTCTAGTGATCACTAAACTTTTCCACAAAAAAGTGTGGACATAGGACCACGTTACAGTTTCCGCCCAAATTATGTGTAATTTGGTATTTGGATTTCCCAGTGAACACAACCATTTTCCACCAAAAATTGTGGACAAAGGACTACATTTTGATATTACCTACATATAACGGTGCCTCCCAATATTTGCTATTTTGAGGACTTTTTCCACATTTTCAGACCAAATAAGCTGAACTTTGGCATTGGAGGTTTTCGTTGGTTATACATCTTCTCCACCAAAAATTGCGAACATAAGTTATTTTTGATGTAGCCCTCATATAACTGTATCGCCCGATTTTTGGTATTTTGAGGATTTAAGCTACATTTTCCATGCATTTATCAGCAAACTTTGCGGAAAATTACAACCAAAAGTTTACTATTCGGAAACTAGGAAGTCCAATTTAATTTGCCGAAAAAGAATTAGACTGGACATTAGAGAACTTTTTTAGTTACGCTCTATTTAACAAAAGTATATTACACTAAAAACACAAGAAAACTATTAATTTTTGAAAATTTGTTGCTATATAACTATATACCACCAGACCCCAAACAATTTTTATACCCTATACCACAATGTGGAAAAGGGTATTATAAGTTTGTTTTGGTAAAAATTCATGTAACACCGCGAAATATTCGTCGGAGACCCCCAATGTGGTATACCAATCTTCATATCTCGACGAGATAAAGCGATTTTGAGATGTATGTCCGTCCGTCCTTCCGTCCGTCCGTCCGTCCATTATAAATTGTAAACACGCTCCAGGCCGCAATTATGGACCGATCGTCACGAAATTTTGTATGGAGGTCGGGTTCAGATCAGAATAGATGCCTATTCTTATTGGTGATGATCGTGAAATATTTAGCGGGTGAAATGGACCAAAAACATAATATTTATCCAATTTTCTAGCGGCTCTGTAGGTCTCAATAATAGTCCGATCAACGCGTAATTTTAAATAAGGTAAGAGTATATCACAATTGAGAAGCTTGCAATTTGAGATGGCGATCGGATAATATTTAGAGGGTTAAATGGACCAAAACTCTTGTGTGAAAATTGTGAAAATTTTTAATATACAGCTTATATCTTAATTCCTGGAAGTGACATTCCGGACAAGTGAGATATACTTGAAAGTGGAACGCTTGACCTTTCAATTGATGCCAATTATGTTGGTGTGCATGATCAGATAACAGAGTTACAGCCTAATATATCCCGTTATTTGTTTGTAGTGTAATAATAAACTCGCTAGAAGTCGCAATTATACATCAATAGTCACGAAATTTTGCACCGGGTAAAAGTATAGGTCGAAAAAGATGCTTACAATTTTGAATGATGATCTGATATTCTTTAGCGGGTGAATTGGACCATTACTTTTGTATGAAAAATATAAAAATTTTATTTTTGGTCGATATTTTAATTCCTTGAGGACATATATATTTCGCAAAGTAGCCTACATATGGAAAAAAACTACTGACCTTTCCTCTGATGTAAATTGCAATAAAGTGTTTGCTAGATAACGGGCCTACTGCCTAATATATAATGGGTTCTGTGTAGAGAACCACATTTTTATCCCATGCTACATATTGTCACTCCAAAAGTTTATGTAACACCACGAAATATTCGTACTAGACCATTTATTTGGTATGCCAAAATTCATATCTCGACGAGATAAAGCGATTTAGCGATGTGTATCCGTCCATTAAAAATTGTAAACAAGCTTAAGGCCGCAATTATGGACCGATTGTAACGAATTTTTTAAGGAGGTTGGGTTCGGGCCAGAATAGAAATGATTAGTTTTTGGTGATGATCGTGAAATGTTCAGGGGATGAAATGGACCAAAAACAAAATTTTAACCAATTTTGTAGCGGCTCTGTAGGTCAAAATAATAACCCGCAAAATTTTAAACAATGTTTGAGTTTATGATGAAGAAGAAGCGTACAAACCAACGTGAAGATCAGATAATACTTAGCGGGTTAAATGGACTGAAACTTTTATGTGAAATTGGTAAAAATTTCAATAACGTAGCGGTTAAACAACGGAAGTAGTAGTACTACATAAGTGGGTTTCATTACATTTTAGTTTGTGTGAAATAAATTTTCCTTTCCTGCTACAAAAATGTCTTTGTCATGCTAGATAACTTTTTGGTTTTGGTCATAAGTATTATACATTACATCTCTGATATTTTATAATTAAATTTTCACAATCATTGAAAAGAAGTTTCGTGGAGAGCGATTTTCCAGGGATAGTGGTATAGGGTATCCCATGGTCGGCTCCGTCCGACTATAGACTTTTGTTACTTGTTTTATTTAATTTACACCCTCCCATATTAATTAAAAATAAACTTTGTTTAGTTTTATTAAGAATTTATTTAACAATTAAATAAGATATTTTGCAACAATTTTCTTAAAATCTGATGCAGCAGAATGTCTTTCATTGGATAGTGAATAGCTGAAAGAATAGTTACAATAACAAAGTAAAAACTAAATTTTAGTCAGCATAGTGTCTGTAATCGATACAATGGAAAACATTTCGCAATTTTATTGTTTGATGTTTTTGACATTCGCGCCGCTAGATCAGTGATTTCAGTGTGCAACTGTTTATTCTCGCATTTCGGATTTCACCACATTATTAACATATTTATTAAATATACTGAAAACAATGTGTTAGAGGCATTTTACAATAATGGCATGTTCTAAAGAGTTGTGTATTACATTCTAGCGAATATTCTTCCAAAAGAAGTTTTCAAACCCATCTGTTACTAAGCAATTATACATTTCCCTTGTACGCAGCACATTGGAATATGGATCGATAATATGGTATCCCGCGTATACCATCCATGGCAATGCAATTGAATCCGTACAAAAACAATTTTTGTTGTTCTGTCTTAAAAATTGTGGTTGGAATGCACAAACCTTACCATGTTATGAATATCGTTTAGATTTGTTGAAACTACCTACTTTAAAAAGCAGACGTTCGATGTTAAATGTCACATTCTTATTAAATATTATACAAGGTAAAATAATGTCAGAGTTTATTTTAGAACGAATATCTTTAAATGTACCTTTTCGATCAACTCGTCAATATAATTTTTTAGAAGAATTACTACACATCTAATTACGCTAATAACGACCCTTTACGGCGCCTTTTTGTCGAATTTAATAAATTTTACCATCTAATAGAATTGTCTGAAAACCGTGACTCGATAAAAATAAAATTAATTCTATTCTTAAACTCATTGTAGTTATTGTAATGTATATATTGAGTCAATAAATGTAGTTTTTGAGTTCATTATTTCTCCAAATATTTTACTCTTGCCCTTATCTACAAATTTGCTTCAGAGGTCAGAAGAAGATTTACATTGGTTTCAGAGATATAGCCCAGAATTTCTTTAAAAAGTCAATCTATAACCATGTTTAGATGGGGCCATAAAACCCAAGCTAAAGCTGACACAACAAAGCCCAACTAAGGTTTTTGTAGTTTGGGTCTGTACTTCCAAAAAATCCTAAGCTCAAATTGTTTCCACAAGATTACCTTAAAAATTTTGCACAGTGTTATAAAACTCATGATTTAACATCGTTTAATGTATATCTCATGAGTGTGCTCCGTACAATATCCTAGTAATTGGAGCCTTAAGGCCAAACTTTGATGCGTGAATTTTCTTAAAAAACCTATTTTTTGCGTGTACAATTTACAAGCGTCATTTAATTTGCTTTGAACCCGTGTGAATTTTTTTTACGCGACGGAACTAACGAGACCTTCCGCGCCAGAATCAAGCGTCTAAATGCGTGGATATAGATACTTTGAAATAGGAACATCTGCAAAAATATATTTTGACAAATCCGCGTACTTAGTCCCAATTTCCCTTAAAAATTTTTACATATATGGAATCCTTTATGCGATATTATAATATTTGCGAAAGGCATGCCATAAATTACTGAGATACTAATATGGGCCTTTACCAAAAATAAAATGTAGAGGCACATCCGAAAAAAATGAAAGTCTAATTTTTGGTACCAAATGTATTCATATCTACTCCTAACATATTAAATGTCTCTAAAATAAATTTGTTATGGATTACACCGTACTGTACCTTTGAGAATAGCATCAAAAAAGAGAAATTTTAACAGGTTGGATTTCGAGGTGAATTCGGTGCAAAAGTTAGGTGAAAGTAAAATATTAATGTCAAAGTAAATGAACTCTATATTGACCAAACTTAATTCGAATATTAAAAAACATTGTATTAACTTTGTGTTTGTTAATTTTTGAGATTCATGATTGAATATGTGTGTTGACTGAAGGAGTTTTGTAATGTAATTTTTTCCAGTATAATTAAATTTCAAGTAAAGTTTTAGTTATGTTCCCCCTCTTTCCCCCCAACGATTTTTTTAATCGTGACGGCACACTTTGAAATTGATTGATACGTTGTATCCAAAATCGGATGCGCATCAACTGATTTTAACTAATTCGCGAATAACAGGCTTTTTAATTTTCATATTTTTTTGAATAATTGTTAGTTGAATATTACTCTAAACTTCCTATCCTTAAAAGTTATCACAGTAAGCAGTTAAGCTTTCGCGATGGTAAACCATATTTCTTGATAACGTTATAGCAGTATACATTAATTATTGTATGGGATTTTTGCGAAATAGTTGGAGAACTCCCAAATATTTTTTTTTTATAATTTTCCTAATCGAACCAAAAAATATAATTGGAATAACATTTTAACAATAAGTTTTTTCTCTTTTGTTGTTGCTATAATATGCAAATTATAAAGCCAATGTTTATAATTTTGTTTATTAATGTCTTTTTAGGACGAAGGCCATTATTTATGAAAGTTATATGGAATAATAACTTGTATTTCTGTTACGAAAGTATCAGGGCCGACAATATTATGTGGAAATCCTCAAAATACTTTAAAGCTGGAGGTTTTTCTATATGGGGCCTGTAACAAAACAAGGATCTCTGTTGAAAATGTGTGGTGGAAACCTTTTGTGACCAAGGTTCGGTTAAAATGTAGTAAACATCCTCAAAAATTCCTAAAATCGGAAGGTACCGTTATATGGGGGCTGTACCAAAACAAGGACCTCTGTTGAAAATTTGTTGTGGAGACATTTTGTGACCACTGGGAACCTTAAAAGGTAAATTACAGGTAGTTTAGTCAAAAAATGGAGCTAAAATTTCCAAAATATTGGAATTCCTGGGGTACCTTATATAGGGGCTATAGCAAAACATGGATTATCTAGGGTCATTACAACGGACGGACATAGTTAGATCGACTCAGAATTCTACCGTGATCAAGAATATTTATACTTTATAGGGTCGCAAATAAACGTAATATTCCCTCCATACTCTAATGGACGGTATACAAAATTGATAGTGGCTCTGGCTATGTTCTTCCGCATTTCTGACTGGCTGTTGTGCACGTTAACTCTCATGCGACGTAGTTAATTTGTCATAAACTGTGTACAGCTTTATTCTGATTCGAGGATTGATCGGTACACTTTTGTGCGGTTTAAGGACCGTTTGTGTTAGAATGACTAGGTTCAATTTTTGTGGTACAGTGTTAATTAATTTACCATCCACCATGGGGGGTATATTAAGTTTGTTTTTCTGTTTGTAACTCATCGAACTAATCATTTGCGACCCTAAAATTATCATGTTCTTGATCAGAATAAGATTCTAAAAAGATCTAGCCATGTCCGTCTGTTGTAATCACTCAAGCCTCCGATATTGTTGAGATAAAACGCTAAAACTTTACACACGAGTGTCTTTTTCCATAGGCACGTCAAGTTCGAAGATTGGCTATATAGGTCCATATTTTGGTATAGCCCCATATAACGGTACCACCCGATTTAAGGTATTTTAAGGATTTCATCTACATGACCAAGCTAGCTGAAATTTGACATTTGAGGTTCTTTAAGGACTAGAAACTTCTCTACTAAAATTTGGCAAGATAGGTCCACGTATTGGTATATAAGGGTACCTCCCGATTTAAGGTATTGTGAGTATTTTAGCTATATCTTCGTCCCAAATTGGCTCCAATTTGGCACTTGGAGTTTCAAGAGAACAAAAAACAAAAAAAAAAAAAATGGTGACGATAGGTCCACGTTTTGGTATAGGTCCCATATAACTACGGTGACCAATGTTTTCGGATGAAAATAGAGTACATATACACATTAATGAAAAGTTAAAGGCTAAAAAAGAGGACGGGTATTTTGTAGTACTTTATCAAAATATTCAACTAACTTAAATGCTTTTGTTAATAAAAACTTACCTCCCAAAGTTTTAAAATCAACGGAAAAACTAATGGGTTTGTTTAAACCAAGACAATATTTTGTTTAACTTCTGCCTGGGGTTCTCCATTTATTAATGATATAATTTGCATCAAAGGAAGGTCAATAGTTGGTTTTCAAGTTTCGTGTTCGTAATTTGTCGGAATATTCCCCCAAAATTTTAAATTTTGGTCAAAATCAAATTTGAATATTTTTCCCACGATGGTTAAGGATGGTCAATTTCACCCGCCAAATACCATCCAATCATTTTTGAAAATTATTGGCATTTTCCTTGACCAAACCTCTTACCTCGTGCAAAAATTTGTCACTATTAAAATAAAACTGTAATCACCAATTTTCGCACAAAAGTTTTGGTCTATTTCACCCGCTAAATATTACGTGATCATCGTGTTAATTTGCAAGCTTTTTCTTTGTCGTAAACCAAAACCTTACTAAAAATTTTGTGTCAATCAAATCATCATTGCAACCTACACGCCTCTACAAAATCGGATAACTTTTTTTGTTCCACTTCACCACCTAAATATTTCACGATTACTACCAAAAAATAATGGTTTCTATTCTGGTGGGAATCCCACCTCCATACAAAATTTAGTGACGATCGGTCCGTAATTGAGGCCTGGAGTTTGACTACAATTGTTAATGGACGGACGGACACACGTCTCAAAATTGCTTTATCTCGACTATATATGAATTTTGAAGGAATGCATACGACGAATATTTCGTGGTGTAACATACATTTTCGGAAAAACAAAGTTATTATACCCTTTCTTCATTGAGGTGTAGGGTATAAAAAGAGGACATAGAGTACGTCCAATGAAAATAGAGTACAAATAGAGTACGTTAAAGAAATAGAGGACGGGCACCAAAATAGAGTACTGTACTCTATAATAGAGTACGGTTGGTCACCGTAAATATAACGGTACCTCCCGATTTAAGGTATTTTGAGGCTTTTAGCTACATTTTCTGACCGAATTAGCTGAAATTTGACATTTGAGGTTCCCAATGACCAAAAAGCTTTTCTACTAAAATTTCCGTGATAGGTCTACGTTTTAGTATAGCCCCATATAACGGTTCCGAGCGATTTCAAGTATTTTGACGTTTTTATCTACATTTGCAAACCGAATTAGCTATAATTTGTCATTTAGGGTTCCCAGTGATCAAGAAACTTCTCCAACAAAAATTATGAACATAGGTAAACGTTTTATTGTATCCCCCATATAACGGTACTGATCAGAGGGAAGTTATAAGAAGTTCGCCCCTGCCGAACATAGCGCTTTTTTACTTGGTTTTATTTACAAATTAATCAGCGTCATCCCAGCTTTGTTCTTATTATATTTTTAAACATTATTATATTTTCATTAAAAGATAAAAAAATTTCAATTCACACTATGTACCAATTAACCAAGTTAAAAGCATCCGCTCGTGCTGTTATTAACATACATAGCCACACTTTAAAGCCACAATAAAACTTTAAAAAGTCATCAATTAAAAGTGTATGAAAAAACAACAACAGCAACAATCTCACAATACACACAAATTCCATACATATTTCTGTAGGCAATAATTGCCACTTCCTTTTGCCATCAGCATTAATTTCACTGAGCGTTAAAACATAAATGCGAACGAACGGTGGTGCCGCCAGGATGAATGCCCAGACAGACGCAATACATTCTATATGTGTACTTTGTTTTTGTATTAAGAAGAAAAAAAAAACAACAACTATGCAACAACACCCACTCATCGAGTCAATCACCCGAGCGAATACGACAATTGCTGGAAGAGCAATTGCATGACGCGAATGAATGAATGGTGACACACCATTGGCAAACAGACCCAGAAAACATTTGGCCATACGTTTTATAGCCTGCGAAGTGGCCATGTAATTGTCGATGTAATCTGCAACATTATTGCAAAGGGGTACACTACACATCACTGGCAGCAACTTAAAACAAGTGATCACCAGAAAGAACGCAAGGGGGTAGGGAAGATATATAGCCACACACATCTCTGCATAGTAGTACAAAAATACATACATATGGGTGTTTTATGCAAACTATTTGGTTTTCAAGCGAAAACTAAAAAAAAAGAATGCAACCAACTACTTAGGGAATGTGACAACACCCAAAACATGCAGCTGAAATTAATGTTTATTTTTCCTCCTGACGTCTGTAATTGAAGTTATATATCCTTATGGAATAAAACTTTTTAATGTAACACAAATTAACCTAATTTTCGCAGTCAGGAACGACATGGTTGAACTGATGCGTCAATATAAATATGAAATGAATTAATAGTTTCGAACAAGGCACATTATTCCTAGAATAAAACAAGTAAAACGGCGTTAGACGACGTTTTTATAGACTCCACCATGAATTTTATTTAAGTTAAATGCAAACATTTGTTTCCTTTCGTCTATGAATGCACCAAGCGCCTTCGCCACATCAAAGCTTATTAGTAGGAGTAGAATATGTTATCTCCCAGCTAACATTTTTTTCCGAATTCTTTGCGAATTCGGTCAGAATCTCTGCACAAGTTGCCGATTCTGATGCCGAATTCTTTCCGAATTCGGTACAAAAGTTGTATGGACGTGTCCACCGAAATCGGAAAGAATTTTCTAAGAAAATTCTAACAAAACATTAGAGTTCCGCAACGAATTCGGAAAAAAATTCTGGGAAATTCGGTGGAAAATTTGGATTTTTTGAAGAAAATCGGTCCGAATTCGGAAAGAAATTCTGGAAAAATTCGAAGAAAAGATTAGATTTTCTGGAAAATATCTGATGAAATTCTCGGCCGCTGACGCCTTTGATATTGACACACAACACAGAACAAATCCCCAACTCAGAAACAATTCTCTTTTAATTCCCTATTTATGGATGATTCTAATTTCAAACGTCCTAATGATTTTCCCTCTTGTTATCATTTTGTGATTAATAGTAGAAGAATGTGCACGAGTATGTTAAAGCTATCAACACTAGCTTGAATTATTATATGTTGCATTTATATTAAAACAATTCAAAAACTGTATATGCGAATTTTATAAAAAATCACATTGTTTTTCGACAACAATCGAACAAAAAGATCCCTTAGAAAATCGATTAGAAATCGGAACGAATTCGGAACGATATTCTTAAGGTTCTTCAGAAAATGTGCAGAGATTCTTAAAAAAAGAAAATCGGTACAATTTCTAGAAAAATATTAGAGAAATCGACAAATATCTAAAAAATATTCAGAAAATTTCGGCAAAAAATCGGAAATCAGAGCCCTCGGAAAAAAATGTTTGCTGGGCTGATACAATGTTTAATATCAACGAGATCTCGATGTTTGCTACCTAGTGAGAATTCGAAATAGAGAATTACAGTCATTCCAGTGTAAAGTATTAAAAAAATTTTGTATATAACAAATTATAGTCCTAAATTTCATAATCCGAAATATAGAGTAACAGGCACTCCTGTAGCAAACCCCTTTAAAATAACTCACATCGGACAGTATCGGTATACGGTTTCCTAACAACACATATACATACCACCACATATACTAGCCGACTCGGTTCGCGTTGCTGGCCCTTGAAACAGTTTTATGTTACCTTTTCTTAAGTCAATTATATTTTTCTTGCGTCGCTAATTAGTCCGGATCTGCAAATAAATAAAAAAAATCTTCAGAATCGTTGGTGTCGATATGCAATTTTAACATACCGCCAAAGAACTGATGACTTGAGGCATGCGTTTATTTCATTTACAGGAATAGTATAACTGGAAGTGTTTGTCTGAATTCTAAACGTGAATTGCTTCTTCAATCCTTGAAGAATCGATCTGAAGCTTCTAGGGAATTTTTATGCGCCATCGTACATTCGTTCCAGATGATAATTTCTATTTAATATTGCATGTGTACCTTTCATTCAAATGAATGTCCAGTGGCAACTTAAGAGCCCACTGTGTTGCCCTTGACTGTTTGCCTGGAGACTCCAGAAATTCGAAAAACGACCATGAGAAGACGAATCGTTCTGCATCATGACAATGCGACCTCTCACACATCGATTCAAACCAGCGCCTGTTTGACCGGACAAAACGTGGAACTGATGCGCCGTACAGTCCTGACTGGGGATCCAATGACTTTATTTGATTGCAGCACATCAAGAAAGAAAGACGTGGTCAACGGTTTTCGTCGCCAGAAAATGCTGTAAAAGCGTTCAAAAGCCATGTTTTGGAGGTGTTTCAATCAAGCCACTGAAAACAAACTGTCCTGAGTACGCTTGGGCCAAAAATGTCAAACTTTCAAAAAAAAAAAAATCAAATGACGCCTGGCGACACTACCTGTTGCCTAGGCCAGATAGTTTTCTAGCGCCCCTCGTATCTGATGAAATTATATCTATCGATACGTTGCCTTCTAATCTAAACACTTGCTTTTCAATAAGACCAAAGCTTCGTTATGCATAACATCTAACTCCTATTCTGTAACTTTTTAACAATCGTCGGATCGACAACGTTGTCGACACTACAAATTGTTTGCAGTAACGATTGTGCTATTCTGTAAAAATGTAGACAAATTTTCTATAAACTTTCAAAAGCTTTCAATTTTGAATAAACAAAACATACACACAAACCAAAGGCAAATCCAATATTGAACATTTTTGTCGATTTTTGACAACTACTATTTTTAAATGGTTTTATTTAGCTCACCCCGTTTGTTTTATTATTTATTCTTGGGTCAAATTTAGTAATTCAAATTTGACCCTCTTCCTGTCAACCGATTAATCTGAAATTTTGTATACACTTTGGATTTTGGTGACAATACAATTATGTTTATTCATTATCATTATAAATTCAAGATGGCCGCCGCTACAAACTGGCGGATAACGTAGGTTTTATCAATCCCATCAATATGGGTATCAAATGAAAGGGCTCAACAAGCAGAATACAATATACTATAAAAAATTGAAATCCAAGATGGCGGCCGCTACAAAATGGCGGCTAACGTAGGTTTTATCAATCCCATCAATATGGGTATCAAATGAAAGTGCTCAACCAGTAGAATACAATGTACTATATAAAATTAAAATCCAAGATGGTGGCCTCTACAAAATGGCGGATAAATTAGGTTTTATCAATCCCATCAACATGGGTATCAAATGAAAGGTCTCAACAAGTAGAATACAATTTATTATGCAAAATTGAAATCTAAGGTGGCCGCCGCTACCAAATGGCTGATAACAATTTTTTATCAATCCCACCAATATGGGTATCAAATAAAAGGGCTTGACAAGAAGAATACAGTGCACTATACAACCTCAATATTTAAGATGGGCGCAGCCACTAAATGGCGTATAATTAAGATTTAAATTTAGAAATTGAATCTGTAATTTAGGTATCTGATTAATCCAGCCTGAATCCACCACCCAAGTCAAGATTTTTTATCGTGTTGAGGACTGTGTTTCGTTAGGGTGGCTAAAAATGATACGTCGTTAGCGGTACACCACCCAAGTTAAGGTGAAAGGTTAAAACGCGCCGAGAACTGTATGACATTAGGGTGGATAAAAATGATATGTCGTTAGCGTTTTCCCCTTAAGACTCAGGCGCATCTTGTTGTACATAGCCTTGCCCCTTTATTGGATCTCTTGGGGGTCGACCGTTTAAATGTCCATTAGTCGTGGACACAAAATGGTAAAAAAATATAAAAAATACACAAATAAAACAGAAACTGCAACACAACGTAAACGAAGGCTTCAAAAAGCGAAAGAAAAGCATAAAGCAAAACGAGCTAAAGAAAGTGAAGGTGATAGATATAGTCGATTACAGAAACGACGGGAACAATTAGCGTCAAAAACACCTGACCAATATGAGGCCAGGTTAAAAAAGCAACGTCAGCGATATACACAAATGACGGCGTCAGAAACGCCTGAAGAATATGAAGCCAGGTTAACAAAGCAACGTGAGCGATACACACAGATGATAGCGTCAGAAACACCTGAAGAATATGAAGCCAGGTTAACAAAACAACGGGAGCGATACACACAGATGTGTGTTGCCTTTAATACTATCATGGGCTTCTACAATACATAAAATGCAGGGCAGCACTGTGGATCACGCAGTCGTATACTTAGGTGCGAAACTGTTTGAAGAAGGTCAAGCCTACATGGCTCTTAGTAGAGTAAGATCTTTGCAGGGACTACGTATGGAGGAGTGGGACTGCAATAAACTAACGGGCAAGAAACCTTGCAATAATGAAGCACTAAATGAATTAAACAGAATGCGAAATAAAAACTAAAAACTAGAAAATAAAAATTGGTAAAAAAACTTTTTAAGTTAAACGGTTTTATGTTAAACATACATTGCAACGTTTAAGATAAATGTACTAAAAACAAAAAAATAATAAAATAGATACAGTCGTGGGAATTATAAACATATGCATAGACTAGACTAAAATAAAACCGTGGGGCACGTCAATTGTCTACAAATTATCGACTTAATGTGCGATAGAAGAATCGTTTAATTCGTCGTTAGGCAGTTGGCCCGCAGACGGTGAGGAAATTACTTACTATTTTCTTGCTCATGGAAATTCCAATAGTTATAAACTCCATGTAAATAAAACAGATGTTTCAACTAGTTTATCGTTGGACATTCACACTGCTGGCTGGCGAGGAATCGTTTCACTGCTCGTAGTTTGTCTTTAATCGACAAAGTACTACTCGCTCACCACTATGAAACCCTAAAACTCGCTTATAATCGAGCTTGCTAGCTTGTTTCCACATTCTAGCCCTACTTTTCACACGTCCATCGTTGTCGGTTGAACAACTGCCTAATTATGGTGTAACATTACAAAACAAACATTTTAATCAACGATTGTAGACAATTGACGTGCCCACGGTTTTATTTTAGTCTAGTCTATGCATATGTTTATAATTCCCACGACTGTATCTATTTTATTATTTTTTTTGTTTTTAGTACATTTATCTTAAACGTTGCAATGTATGTTTAACATAAAACCGTTTAACTTAAAAATTTTTTTACCAATTTTTATTTGTGTTGTTTTCATAACGACATTTTTAACAAAAGTAGTTAAATTTTGTTTACAGAATACAAAGGTTGTTAACTAGTTTCTCAAAAAAATAACAATATCGACTGTCGTTAAAAAGTTACAGAATAGGCCCACTGGTATTTCCATTGATTTGTAACATACACTGCCGCTCACTTGAATAGAACCCCCCTACAAAATTTTTTTCAACCTCCATTTTTTCCGAATTATAGAAGATATGAAGTGTATATATACTCTAACACAACTTCGACATATTGGATGTAGATCTACCTGAGCATACTCTCTTTCCTTTAAAGGAATAACACAAACTCGAGTACCTTAAGTTTGATTATAGTTGTAATTTATTTTATTTATGGAAGTATTTTTTTTTGCAGCTGCAAATATATCGACCTTTGGTCTCACTTTAAATAACTCTTAGGATAGCTCCTACTTGCCTTATTTCTTCCTGCGTTGTATTTTTCAAATAATGTAATTGCTAGAAGGACAAACTCTTACAACTTTTAATGTTTCCCGGGAAGTAGTGATTGACAAATACGATATAAAGTATTTAGTGATAAATTTTGTCTTGAAGCCTCAAAGAAGACTAAATATCAAATTCCAGGCATTTCAGTTAAATAAAGCGGTTTAAACCTTCAAAATACCGAAAACCGTTCTATGCAGGCTATATCTAAACGTGGACCTATACTGACAATTTTCTAGGAGAAAGTTGTGTACCCCCACCGTAGATTAAATACCTAATTAAAGCCATTTCAATTTTGTCCGAGAAAGTATTGAACCCTTAACGAAGGCTAACTAACAAATTCCATTGCAAAATACTGAAAATCGGATGAACTATGGGAACTACATCAAAATGTGGACCTATATATCCCATTTTCAATACCAAACATCCTAGGATAAAAGAAAATTCTGTACCAAATTTTAGAGCTCAATCTGAAATATTGAGAGCTGGATTTTGATTTCAACAGACGGACGGATAGACGGACATGGTTATATCAAGAATATATGGGCAATATTTTTGAAAATTTAACATAGTTGAAGCCAAGGTTTAGCCTTTAATAACTCGCGAAATGTGGTTGAAAATTATACAAATTAAATGCTTTCGGATAAAATGAAATGTTTTTAGACTTGGCAAAAAATATTGGCCTTAAAAGTTAATTTGCGTGGAAGCTGTGGCTACATTTATTTTAAATAATGGGTTAAAAATGGGTTGAAGTCAACGTGTCTTTTTTTTGTTTTCTCTCGATTTGTGATTAAACCACACTTTTCACGATTTTCCCGTCAAAGTAAAAGTAGAAGGCAACTAAATAAGGATCATCTCACTAGTGTATAACTTTTCAAAATTTGATCTGCGTCTACCATTCAATGATGCTGACATTGTGAAGCCAGATTTTAAGTGTTTTTTGAAATTGTCTTCTAATTTCGTTCCGCAAACAGGTTTGTCATATAGGATTGTAGAACTCGCGATTCTGAGTTATTTGATATATGTGTCGTGAATGTAGCCTACAAAGCTCCACAGAAATCTGCATCCAAATACGAAAATTTTGTGCGAACATTTTTCTAAAAATCATATTTTTCGGGCCTAACTTTTACAATTATCATTCGATTTATTCGTACTTGATTGCAAATTTTAGATTTTTACGTTGCGGATCTAATAAATCTTTACTCGTGAAATTCCATCTACTAAAACGCGAGATACGAGAAATTCTAAGGTAGGAAAATCACCTAAAATTATTTTCGAAAATATCGCGCATTTTATCGCGTATTCTGCGGGCCGTTTCCACTGTAATGTAAAAACTAATGCAGCATCTTCGTTTTTGTTGAAACAGAGATTTAAAAACTTCAGTGATAAGGGAGCTAAATTAATTTTATCTCAAAAGATAGTGTGTGATGCTACCTACATCCACGGTTCCTGATTGATCGCCTTGAAATAGATATATATCGATGTAGACTTTCGTGGTGGCACTGAAATAGGATACGGAACAAAATGTATTGTACTTTGCGCAAATCAGAGATGTTTTATAGGGTTTTTAACGCAACAACAAAAGTTTTAACATATTCTATATAGTATGATATACATTCTTTAAAATGAAGTGTTTTAGGAGGAATCCCATAAGGTCGACCATTAAAATTAATTTACGTGGAAACTGTGTTGGCATCAATGTAGAAAAACAGGTAAAAATGGGTTGAAACCAACAAGTTTTTTTATGCTCTCTTCCGATTTCTGGCTTAACCTTACATTTTATAGACATAAGCCCAAAGAAAGACTCAAAGAATACTTCATGGGTAATATGCTACTAGAGTATCATTTTTCGATATATCCACTGCATACACCTAAAATTGATGCTGACATTTTGAAGCCGGAATTTAGGGGTTTTTTGAATTTTTTTTATAAATCGGACGCGCAACTAGATAATATTCAAAACTCATAATAGGATTATAAAAGTCATGATTTTAGTCGTTTAATGCATATCTCATGAGAGTGCTCCTTACAGCATCCTAGTAATTGGAGTCTAAAGGCCAATATTTGATGCGAGAATTTTTTTAAAAACCCTATTTTTTGCGTTTAAAATTTACAAGTGCCATTCAATTTCCTTTGTACCATGCGTGAATTTAGTTTTTTTACGCGACGGATCTAATGAGCCCATCCGCGATCGAATCCATCCACTAAAACTTCGGATATAGATACCCTGAAAATAGGAAAATCAGCAAAAATTTATTTTGAAAAACCGGCGTACTAAACCGCAATTTTCTTTAAATTTTTTTAAGTCATAAATTACAGAGATTCGCGAGTAACATGGGTTTTCTACCAAAAATAGGATGTGGAGGCACATCCGCGGTTCTTGAAGAATCTGTTTGAAATATGTGTATATAGACGTATTTTTGAAGGGTGCTACTGAAACCGGATGCGCATCAAAATCGTATGCAAATTGCTCGATTTTTACCCACTTTAAGGTTTTTTGCATTGTGTGATGCAACTGGCGGCACACTTTGACCGCTGAGTGAAACAGCGAAATATGCATAGATATTGAAAGAGATCGATTCGCTGTATCCAAAAACGGATGCGCATCAACTGATTTTAACTAATTCGCGAATAATAGGCTTTTTAATTTCCACATTTTTTGAATAATTGTAATTTCAATATTAATCTTAATTTCCTATCCTTATAAGTTATCACAGTAAGCAAATAAGCTTTCACGATGGTAAACCATATTTCTTGATGAAGTTTTAGCAGTACACATTAATTATTGTATGGGATTTTAGCGAAATAGTTGGAGAACTCCCAAATATTTGTTTCTAATTTTTGGAATCAAACCAAAAAATATATTTGCAACAATATTTTCCAACAATAAGTTTTTCTCTTTTGTTGTTGCTATAGTATGCAGTTTATGTACCCAATATCTATAAATTTGGTATCATATTTTTCTACGCATTGTCTAGATTCCGCATATATTTTTTAATTTATTTTTTGAGGGTTTGTACGGACTCTGGGACAGGATAACTTGAATTTTCTTCAATTTTTTTATTATTTGTTGATTTTCCGCGAAAATAATACTAATTTAATAACTATTTAAACATCTACGAATAGATATGGAATGCTGTTAACGATTTATGCATACATTTTCTCATAACAACAAATAAGATATTTTTAAATATTTTTTCTTTATATGAGAATAAAAACCGCTATAACTTTTGCGCGCATCATCCAATTTTGTGAACGCGAACAGATTTGAAACCAGAATTTTTTTCTTAACCTCTATGCCAAAAATTGTAGATGTGCTCGCAAAATTTTTGTTTAAATTTTTTTCAAATGGAATTGCAAAGGATTTTTGGTTTTCGCCATATACAAATTAAAAGATATGGTCTTGCTTTACAAGAAAATCACATGCGGGCAAAACGATTTTGATAATTACGCGATTTACACATATTTTAATAATGCATATAAGTTAAAGCGGTTTATTTGAACTCTATTTCCGTTTAAGAAGTCTAATGATTTATTTCAACAACCCGATAACTTTCCTCCATGGAAAACCTTCTATGTGAATGTAGATAAAGCAAAATCCGCCCATTTTCTTGGCAGTTTCAAGAAAAATAAAAGAAGTACTCCTATAGAATTTTTCCAATATTTTCAACTCTAGAATGCATGTGAAAACTATTATTACAAACCAAAATTAGTTTTTTGTAACACAAATATGTGCTTAGTTTGGCTATAATATCTTAACTACTATCCCGATGATTATAAGTTTGGTCTTATTTGATTCCCCGTGGAGTCTTCATTTAAAACTGTTATTTTTTGTAATTTTTGGCGGGTAAATGGACCTTTATTTTCAAAAAATTCGGATTACATTTAAAATTTTGTCAATTTTTTGTTAATTCCGCGAATGCTGAGTAACATTTTACAAATATTATGCAATCTACTTAATGACGTCACTTCGTGATAACTTTTTAGTGACAATTGTGCTCAATAAAATAATTAGCGTTTTTATAATAATTTTTTCTTAAAAGCAGAAGTAAAATCGCGATAACATTTGTCCGCAACAACCAAAAATTTGCTCGCGAGCGGATTTGTACTGGGGAATTTTTTCTTAACCTATGTACTAAAAATCGTTAATGTAGCACGAAAAGAAAAAAATCATTTTTTTGGAAATGGAATATGAAATAATTGGCAACATTTCCCATATACTGTATAAGGTCTTCGAAAAATATTTCTATGTTTCGATATTCGATAATTTGATCCTGGGTGTGACTTGGCTTACTTCAGCCTTTTATCTACACGTTATAAGGTCTCACTGATATTAATCATTATTGATTGTTTAAGTCTATAGTATTTCCCCAATACACTGTGGGTGATTTTCCGAAATGGCCACTGTGCAACTTCATATTACTCTCTATTACAGAGAGTAATGTTTACAAAATGAACTGACAACGTTGCAAATTTGCATGATTTCATCCCGGCGAAAGCTTTTTCAGCTTGTTATGATATTTTTGGTGAAAAGCGAGCTCTGTAAATACTTGTTTATCTCTGTAATAGAGAGTAACATGACGTTTAGCCGAAAATCACAGCTTTTAACGATCAAGGAGCATAAAAAGCTTGAACCCCCAGGTCAAACCCAGGTAAGCCTACGATACTCGGAAATTTGCGTATAGTATGCTCTGGCTAAAATAAACAGAACATGCAACCTTCTCCTTTCGGAAACTAGAACTCACTACCGGCTAGCCAGATGAATCAGTTCGGTATTGGAAACTCATCTTTAGGCCCCACAGTGCAATCAAATGTAAACATTTACATGGGAATGCCAAAGGAGGTAACCAATTGATTCTCTATGCCTTACCCGTAGATAGTACTGTACTAGTTCCAAGTTTAAAGTCATATACCGGTATAGTGTATCGTTCCTTTCTTCTGTTGTTGTTTACGAATGTACTGATTTTTATTTGAGATTCAATATTTGCAACTGACGCCTTTCGTTTACTTATCAATTACGTGTCAATTACTTAGGGACAATTTTTGTACTAGTACCACTTAGAACTAGTTCTGGACTAATTAAATTGCGACAATTGGAATTTTCATTGCTAGCGAGTGCCGTCTGTGAACAAAGACAGCTACTAAACATTATACCTCGGTGTCAATCGAATAGCTGGCACAAAGTATAGTATCCATCTTCTCCCAATATTTTTGCTGGGTTATAATTTATGTTGCCATATCTTTGGAATACAAATTTGTGTAATTATATTTGTTTTTATATATAACAAAAAGTTCTATCAGGATCTATAATGAGCGGTTGGATACATACGCATTCGGCCAGAGAGAAGATAAAAGAAAACGAATACAAACCAGGACACAGCATGAAAAATGAACATCGACTACCTTACATGCGATGATAAATGTTGATTCGTTGGCAGGTACTTACAATCATTTATCCATTCTCTGTCACTTGTCTCTTTGAAAAACTGAAAAAAGACTAAAACGTCAACTCATTGCGATTTCCTTTAATCGTATCATTCTTTTCACACTTTGCGAGAAAAGTGAATGGCTGAACATCAACGTACAACTACAATACATAGAAACTCTGAACAAATAGGTTATGAACTGAACCAGTTTTGAATGATGAAATTTCATATGTAATGTTCAAGATTTATTGAAAATATTGAATGTATGCATATGTATGTGCAGCGTTCTTAAATACATGTAGGAAAACAACAGCCTTACATCTGTGTTACACCACATTTAAGAACGAATGCGATAGTGACATGAATACATAAAATATCCTACTAAACGCTTAACATTTATTATACTCTGATGTTAACAAATAAAATGTCATCAAATTATAGCAGACATTTCATATTGTGAACTGTGGGTTTGGTGAAGGGTCGGGCCCAGTTCTTTTACGTCAGGCCCGTTTGCGCACGAACTCCAATCGAAGACAAATTTGAACAGACTTAAGATATATTCTATATACATATAGAGATTGTAATGCAACATATTTGTTGTTTGGATTTTTTTGATCCATTATCCTGAAAAATATCAATTTCATAAATAACTTACATCTAAAGAATACATGTTTTCTAATATCAAACTAAGTGATCACACTCCGGCTATGCTATTAAAATCCCAATTTTTTAATGAAAAAAGTTTCGGGATCATATATCGGGAAGAAAGGGCTTCCTGAATAAAAAAACTAAAATAAAGAAGTAATAAATAAATAACTATTAAGTTTGGCCGGGCCGACATTTTTATATCCTCCACCAAGTTCTCTGAAAATTGAATAATTAGGAAAAATTTAGCTAATTCGGTCGGATAAAAACTTGAAAATATCTGAAATCGGCGGTACCGTTATGTGGGGGCAATACCAAAACGTAGACCCATGTCCATAATTTTTGGTGTAGAATTCTTTCTATCACTAGAAACGCTAACAGCCTGTTTTGGAAAAACTGTTTGCCTGTCACAGAAATTGTTCGTTTAAACGTACATGTTGAAAATTTGGTTCCTGTAAAATTTTAAAAATCATTCGTTTATTTCGAAATCTAAGTACCAACTATCAGCCATTTCGGTTCGATATTGAGGCCAAAACCTTCAGAACACATGGAAGCTATATATGAAGACTTGAACCTATAACAATAAATTTCAGGTGGAATGCTTTACACCCCCAATGAAGACTACATACAAAATTTCAGCTATTTCGGTGGTATATTGAGGCCACAACCCTAAAAGTACCACAAATCGGTATGTACCGTTCTATGGGGGCTATACCAAGACGAAGACCTATACCGTCAAATTCCAGGTGGAAAGTTTAACGAACGAAATGTCACATTTCAGCTATTTCGGTTGGATATTGAGACCAAAACCTTTAAAATACCGAAAATGGTGCGGTACCGCTCTATGGGAGCTATATGAAGGCGTGGACCTATACACACAAATTTCAAATGGAAACTTCCATGAATACGCTTCAATTTAGGCTATATGAAGACGTAAAACTATACTGCTAATTCTGTTTTAGAATATTTTACCCCCATGAGGACGAGACGATTTGTATGAAAGGAAAAAACCTCAATCGGGTTTCTGATTCCTGGGATTGAACTGAGCATAAAAGTCCACTAGACCATAGGTCTACGGTGAAAATCGAGCCTCCCGATTTTGTCTTTAAGTTTTTATCCACGTTTTTTGACATTTTGGCATATAACGGCCAAACCATTGAAATTTTCGATCCAAAACACGGACAAAAATTGTAGCCAAGACAGTAATTGAGAACTCTCTAATACATCGCAAAAGCATTGGAACGCTCCTTTAGGCGGTTTTGGCCTTGAGAAGGTGTAAACTTTTCGGAAAATGTCGATAAATGGCACTGTGCTACAAAAGTGGACCAGAAAAAAATTCTAGCGTTCTGATGCACAAATCTATCGTGTTGTGATCCATGGAGAACGAGAATGCCTTTAGTTTGTTTGAGTCACTTCGTTTTATTTTTTTATAACTGTAAAAGCAGTGAAAACCTGGGTTTCTTACATTTTCAAATTTAAACGGGCATATCTTCTTTTTTCACAACGGATTTCTATTGATCCTTCCTCATTTTATCTTTTATCTATCCTTATATCTATTGAACAAGTTATTATCTTTTTAAATCGGTTAACATATGGCTAAGTTATAGTGGTTTAAGTCTGAAAAACCCCACAAAAAATATAACTGAATTTCTCACAATTTTCAAAATTAATATTGAACAAAACAAAAATTGAAAATATTTTTGAAAATTATGAGAAATTCAATTATAGTTTTTTTTGTGGCGGTTTTCAGACTTAAGCCACTATAACCTAGCCATTTCTTAACCGATTTAAAAAAAATAATAACTTGTTCGAAAGATATAATTCACCCCTTTAAAAGGAAGAAGGATCAATAGAAATCCGTTGTGGAAAAAAAATGCCCGTTTAAATTTGAAAATGTAAGAAACCCAGATTTTCACTGCTTTCACTTTTGTAACACAGTGCTTCACTGCTTTCAACTTTTGTAGCACAGTGTCATTTATCGACATTTTCGGAAAAGTTTGCACATTCTCAAGGCCAAAACCGCCTGAAGGAGCATTCCAATGCTTTTGCGATGTATCAGAGAGTTCTATAAAATATACCGTTTTTGACTTTTGCTCCATCGCTTCTAGCATATTCAGGTTTGCTCTATGACCTTGGCACAATTACCAAGGTAGTGGTATCACACCAGCTGTTCGAATATGAAATGTCAAATCCCTTTATAAAAAAAATATTTTTGTTGTAATTTTCCCAACAACATAAAGAAAATTTAGACATAACATATTCAAAATTTTACGATACCACTACCTGGTAATTGTGCCATGTCTATGACTCAATTTTATTTTCAATAAGGAAACAACTTTAAATACATATTAACTTCAAACTTAACAACTTACGAAAGCGATCGAGCAAAAGTCGAAAACGATATATTTTATAAGAAATCGCGCGCGCGTTTTTTTTATAAAATATACCGTTTTCGACTTTTGCTCGACCGCTTTCAACATCTTTAGGTTTTATGACTCAATTTTTAATTCACAATAAGAAAAAAATCACTCAACACGCTGTCAAACATTCCGTTTTCTCATTATTTTTTATTTGGAAATGTGTTAATAAATTCATGAGGGAGATTTCCTTATGCGTCCAACTGGCTTAAAATCAACTGAATGATGTTTACTATTTTATGGGTCAATCAAATCATTAAAGTCTACTTAATCATTATAAAACCTGAAAGAGTCTACCATTTTAAAATTTCTAAATTTTTTTCTTGTTAAATTTGACAGAAATTTCAAAAATAATATACTATTATAGGTTTTGGAACACAGCAATTGCCGGTTTCAATTGGATTACAAATATTAATTTTAAATCATTAAAATATGGAAAAAACATAAAATAATATTTTGGGCGTTATGTCAACTTACAACGCGGGCATAACGCCCAAATTTGTTGGCATTGTGTCCGATTTTTTTGGCCTTATGTCCAGAGCTATGACGGACATAACACCCAATTTTATTTTGGGCGTTAAGTCCGGGGTAAGGGCGGACATAACGCCCAAAATTATATGAGGAGGAAGGTTGACGTAGGGGATGAAAGATGCAAAGGAACGGTTCTGACCGGCTTTAACATGGCAAAGTCCAGGATTTATCTTGGTCCCTCTTTCATCTCAATTGGACACTGACCTCCCCGTAGTGTCACCTGGGTAGGTGCTTTTACCGAACGTTAAAGGTAGTGAGCTAACTTGTGCCGCGCGTTCGCCCTTAAGAACGTTTATAACATGGGTTTGGGCGTCGGGTTAGTAACCCTCCTCTAGAAAAAGCAGCCTACTATGATAAAATGAAAGAAAAGCAAAACAATCCCATCTAAAGTTGAAGACCCCCGCAAACGTTTTAAGGACCATGATCTGCAAATCTGCACCTGCAATTATCTCACTCTTTATAGAGAATATGCAGTTTACGCATTGGCAGATGTCATACAGGAAATGCGATGGATTGGGAAAAGCGTCACAACAACACCTAAAGGTGACTCACTTTATTATAGCTGCCATGACACAAAGCATGAGTTTGGCTATGGATTTGTAGTTAGTCGGAAATTAAAACAACTCGTCTCCAACTACGGATAAAAGCAAAATTCTTCAACATTACCTTAATCTGCGCTCATGCTCCAACCGAAGACAAGAACGAACGGACCAAAGACATAATCTACGAGCGCTTAGAAGAAACCTACGACCGTTGCCCATGACTTTAAATTTATTCTAGGCGATTTTAAGGGCAAAATTGGAAAGCAGAATATCTTTGGCCCAACAGACGGAAAATTCAGTCTCCACGGTAAAACATCTGACAATGGAATGAGGCTGATAGACTTCGCTGCTTCAAAAAACCTAGTAGTTAGCAGTTCTAGATTTAAGCATCTCGATATTCATAAGGGCACCTGGCTGTCTCCAGATCAAAGTACAAGAAATCAAATTGATTACGTTGTGATAGATGGAAGACATTCATCGAGCGTGTTGGATGTACGATCGTTCCGCGCAGCAAACATAGACTCGGACCACTACATTGTTGCAGCAAAGTTACGTACCCGTCTAAACGTTGCAAATAAAGCACGAACAGATACAACTCGGAAGCTGGGTATCGGTAAGCTACAAAACCCACCACAGATAGCCACAGCATATTCCACTCAACTAGCCCGGCATATTCCACTGCTCGCCCTGATAACATACATATCAACACAATGGCAAAGTATTGCCCACTCCATGCAAACAGCCGCAAAATCCATACTTGAATACCAGATACCTCCACCATGGAATCCATGGTATGACCAGGAGTGTCGAGCTGCTACCGAACAATCAGTAGCAACGCATAGCGCACGAGCGACATATAGGTAGAAAAGAAGGGAGGAGAAATGAAAAAGCGGGAGTGTGAGAAAATCGTTATGTACAATAGACAGAATGAAGTCCGAAAGTTCTACATATATAGCTCGTACCAATTTAGCGAAAAGTTTCGAACTTTTGTGGGAAAGGTACCCAAGAGAAGACCGATATGGGACATTTTCGAAGTTAAAATACATTTGGACCAAATATTAGGAGATCCAATGCTTCGTTCAATAAATCAGGGGTGCTCAGAATAGTTGGTGTATTAGTAGTGGTAAGACACTCTCCCTATTGCTAAGCAATGGCAATTCAGAAATAAAGAGAGAATACGTGTGGTTTGTTTTTACGCTACCGTAAGGAAACGCGCACTAATGCAATAAATATAGCGCGTACCATTTTAAGAATTTTTTTTTTAACTTTTGTGGGAGATACCGGATGGTGTGGGGCGATATTGTCCATCTTCCAACACAAACAATGTTTGAACAAAATATTACGAAGGCCAAATTTTGGACAAACCAGAAGGACGGACATTGCTAAGTCGGCTCCAAATTGTCTAAAACGGATTTCGTCCAAACATACTTGGTGTCTAAAACCATTATTTCGATGAGGCACATTTGCCCATATGAAAGTGTATATATACACTCGTTAGCATAAATGCTGAAAAAATGCTCGGTTTGTGGAAATTTGGAAGCTCAACTTCTTCGTTAGCATCCTTAGTAGGTTTTTATTCAATGATTGTCTATATTGTTCGGGATGTGTGTTCGCGAGTCTGTTCAACACTCATATATGGATCTTTATACAATCAAATTTTTCTTAATTGGGATTTCATTGCACCTTCTTTGCAGTTGTTGTGCCACCATACTCTTAAAATGCGACTTAAAGATCAATAAATAGATCAATGCAGTAAATGTTTTACGGAAAGTTTTCCTTCCAAAGAAAAAGCTTTCAAGGAAGTGACATGTGCGGGGAAAGTCTTCAGCTGTCTTGCATGAGATACTCTTGAGGAATATTTTTTTCCTTTAAGTATTTAAAGGTATGATTTAGCATGATGAATATATGGTAAAAACCAAAAATATTTAACAATCGATGAATCCGAGTTTCACCCTTCCAGAATTCGCGAACTGTTAAGATATCCTATATAGTATGACTGAAATTCATAAAATGGAGTGTTTTAGGAGGGTTCCCATAATGTCGGCCATTGAAAATAATTTTCGTGGATGCTGTGTTGGCATCAATGTAGAAAAATGAGTAAAAATTTGTTGAAGCACAACCTTTCATTCTATAGACATATGCCCAAAGAAAGACTCGAAGAACACTCCATGGGCAACATGATACTAGTGTATCATTTGTTGACATATCTACTGCATCCACCTAAAATTGATGCTGACATCTTAAAGCCGGAAGTTCAAGGATTTTTGAATTTTTTTATTAATCCGGACGCGCAACAAGATAATTTTCAAAACTCATGATAGGATTATAGAACTCGTGATTTTACATCGTTTAATCTATACCTCACGGGGGCCACCGTGGTGCAATGGTTAGCACGTCCGCCTTGCACTCAGAAGGTCTGCGGTTCGAATCCTAGGCCAAGCAACATCAAATTTTCAACGGTGGCAAAATTCCCCTCAGTAATGCTGGCGACATTTCCTGAGTATTTAAGCCATGAAAAACTTCTCTACAAGTGGTGTCGTAAGACACGCCGTTCGGACTCGGCAATAAAAAGTAGGTCCCATATCATTGAGCCAATATGAATCGGCGTGCACTCGTTGATATGAGAGAAGTCTCCCTTGTCCCATCTGGGATGTTTGTGGAACAATTATATAATTATATAATCTATATCTCATAAGTGTGCTCCGTACAGCATCCTAGTCATTGGAGTCTAAAGGCCAAAATTTGATGCTTGAATTTTCTTAAAAAAACTACTTTGTCATTCAATTTGATTTGAACACCACGAGAATTTAGTTTTTTTTTTTAAGCGACGGATCTAATGAGCCCTTCCGTGTTCAAATCCATCCGCTAAAATGGTGGATATTGATACCTTGAAAACAGGAAAATCTAGAAAAATATATTTTGACAATATCGCGTACTAAACCGCGAATTTCTTTGAAATTACTTTACTTTAAAATTAAAATAAATGGAATCATTTATACGCGATCATAATATTTGTGAAAACTAGTGTCATAAATTACAGAGATACGCGAGTAATATGCGTCTTTTACGCAAAAAAGAATTTGGATGTGCATCAAAATCATATGCACATTGCGCGGCTTTTACCCACTTAAAGGTTTTTGGCATTGTGATATGCAACTGACGGCACACAATGGCCGCTGACTGAAACATCGAAATATGCATAGATATTGAAAGAGATTGATTCGCTGTATCAAAAATTGGTTGCGCATCAACTAATTTTAACTAATTCGCGAATATTAGGCTTTTTAATGTTCATATTTTTGGAATGATTGTAATTTCAATATTTCTTTTAATTTCCTATCCTTATAAGTTATCACAGAGAACAACTAAGCTTTCGCGATGTAAAACCATATTTCTTGATGAAGATTTAGCAGAATATATTAATTAACTAGCAGACCCCGGTCCGCGTTGCTGGACCGTCGTAATGAGTTTTAATGACAACTTTTTATCGACTTTATGCTTTAAAATTAAAAAATAGGTATTTTCTACCTCACTTCTTCGGTCTATTGTCAAACCGAGAAGGATTTTTTGTCTGTAACCTTTTCTCTTACGAACTTTGTCGGATTTTTTTCGCCAGTTTATGCTTTTTAGGATTTATTATCGTCCATGTACCTGTCTTTAGCCTAAAGCGATCTCATTTTAAAGGATAAGAAGTGGTTAAATCGAATTCTCCCGCTTATTGAGACTTATATGTTTTAGCTTTTCATGGCTGATGGACCGTTGAACCTCACCATAATTTGTAAATATATAGTTTTTCTTGATAGGGGGCGCAACCACCGTTGTCTCGAAAACTATTTTGTAACCCGATACACTCATAAGTTTAGCAAATATAGCGATTATAAAATAATAGGCCCCGAAATTCGTCTACAAATATATAGCATTTTGGACCACGGGAGATTCCTGAACATTTTCTTAATATTAGGTTCAGTAGTTTTGGAAAAATAATGTTTTGAAAAGAGTGGGCGTGGTCATCAGTTTTCAAGATATAACATATTAAAAAAAGTAGGCCTGGTCCGGTATCTTGGCTCCAAATATGTACCTAGGGTGCACACAACTTCATTGCCTACCAAAATGTGTGCTGAAACCGATATAATCATATAAAGTAGGGTATAGGGGAAGTGCCCCGCCCCTTCCGAAATTCAACTGAATTTGTAGCCTATTTTAAGCGGGGGCCATCCTTGTACATTCCCTGGCAATTTCAGGAAAATCGGTTCAGTAGTTTTTGTAGAAATGATAAAAATTGAAAATTGAAAAAAGTGGGCGTACATTTTCTTTGCATAAAAAAATATCGAAATCGGTCCAGCCGTTCTCAACTGATGCCATGACCAACGAACGACATTTGACTTTTATTTTTAAAGATTTAAAAGTTCAGTAGTTTTGTAGATATAACCTAATTAGAAAGTGAGCGTGGTCGGATCTTAAGTCCCAAAATAAACACGTAAGGTTGGAGACACAATCGCCATTGACTCGTAAATAAATTCCGAAACCGATATATTCGTATTTGTTGCAAATATTGAATTTTTACAAAAATAGGGCATAGGGGAAGTACCCGCCCGATCCGAAAGTCAAAAAATATGTAGCCTATTTTTATCGGGGACCAACCCTGTACATTCGCTGAAAGTTTCAGGAAAATCGATTCAGTAGTTTCGTAGATATAACATATTTAAAAAAGTGGGCGTTGTCCAGTCTTAATGCCCCAAATATGCACGTAAGGTCGGAGACACAATCGCCATTGACTCGGAAATTAATTTTCAAAGCGATACATTTGTAATTGTTGCAAATATTGTATTTTTACAAAAATAGGGCATAGGGGAGGTACCCCGGCCGATGCAAAATTCAACCAAATGTGTAGCCATCACTCTACGTTCCCTGAAAATGTCAGGAAAATGTGTTGAGTCGTTTCGTAGATATAACATATTTATAAAAGTGGGCGGAAAAGTGGGCGTGGCCAATTTTTCTTTGCATAAAAACCTAAACTGGACTATGACTAACATTTCCACAAAAAATTATCCAAATCGCTCCAGCCGTTTTCAACTGATTCAATTACCAACAAACGACAATTGAGTTTTATATATAAAGATGTATGGGATTTTAGCGAAATAGTTGGAGAACTCCAAAATATTTTTTTTCTAATTAAACCAAAAAATATATTTGCAACAGTCTTTAGTTGTTGCTACAATATGCAGCTCATGTACCCAATCTCTATAAATTTGGTTTCACATTTTTCTACGCATTGTCTAGATTCTGCAGATATTTTTAATTTATTTTTTAAGGTTTGTACGGACTCAGGGGCAGAATAATTTGGATTTACCTCAACATTTTTTTATTATTTGTTGATTTTGCGCGAAAATAAAAAAATTTAGTACATATTTAAACATCTACAAATAGATATGGAATGCTGTTAACGATTTATGCATAAGTTTTCTTATAAAAACAAATAGACATTTTTAAGTATTTTTTTCTTATATGAGAATAAAAACCGCTATAACTTTTGCGCGCATCGGCACATTTTGTGAACGCGAACGGATTTGGAACCAGAATTTTCTCTTTAACCTCTATACCAAAAATCGTAAATGTGCTCGCAAAAAATTTTTTATTTTTTTCAAATGGAATTGTAAAGGAATTTTTGTTTTTACCATATGTCAAGATATCGGTAACATTTAGGCATTACTTTCGTAACTTATTTAACATGGTCTTGACAAGATTCCCCTTTTCTTTCTACATGTCCGCATGAACGTACGTATCTTGTTTAGATATTTTATTCGAAATTTTGCACACACCCCTCATTTGTTGAACATTGTACCCGAAGTCCTTTTTCCTTTTACGTATAAAGTTTCATTTAGTTTTTGCGCTCTAACGTGAATGAGTATTTAATCAATTAAGTTAATTAAAGAGTTGTATGGACAAAACTTTTACAATGTGTTGCTAACCATTTTACTTTATTTTCCATTTCCCAACAGTTGGTGCCAAAAACGCATTTTCTCTGTAATTTACATCTGCTTCAATATAAATTCCTTTTTTCAAGGAAATTAAGAGCTCCGAAGTGAATGTGGTGTGGCCAGGGCAATAATAGGGAGGAAATGTTGTGAGGAATTTCAAGGTAACAGAAGCAAAAGTCAGAAGGAGTTATGAAAACTCTTGGGTATTTCCAGGAAAATTTAAGGAATGCTTCGTATGCCCAAAATGAATTCGTTTAAAACAATAAATTTATTTAAACACCGTGCGCTTGAATTAACTCTAAATGAAAGGTGCTTTCACCTTCGAAGTTTTTGTGGATTCTGAAACTACAATAGATGAGATGAGAAAAATAAAAAATAGTCATGTTAGACTTTGCACAACTTTTAGTTTTATTTTACAACGTGAACGTGAACGTGAACTAACTTTTAAAGGAAGGTGCTTACACCTGGGAAGCTTTTGCGGATTCTGAAACTATAATGTTCATTGATGATTAAAAAATCGCCGGAGCGCTTTTTAAATAAATCGCGATTCAAGTTGACATTTCTGTAATGGGCCAGCTAAGTACGTAAGTAAATTCCGGTTTTGAACTCTTACTAAGTTCTGTTTAAATTGATATTTTATGTTTTATGACACCATACTATCCCCTGGAAATTTCTATAAAATGAAGAATCTAAGATATATGATTAAAATTGTGGATACACATATACAATCGTACGGAGTTAAGTTTTTCGGACCATGATTTTTTTTATGGAAATATGTTATATAATATAACAATTCGATTTATGTCATTTTTATATCCTCAGCATTTATGCTAACGAAGGTATATACACTTTCATACGGGCAAAATGTGCCTTATCGAGTATGTTTGGACGAAATCCGTTTTAGACAATTTGAAGTTGATTTACCACTGTCCGTCCGTCTGTCTGTCTGACTGGAGCGCACAATAAATCTCAAACGGATCAACCGATTTGGTTTCAAAATTTGTCTTTCGTAATATTTTGTACAAGCTTAGTTAAGGTTCGAAGATGGGTTATATCGGTCCTCCCCCACAAAAGTTCGAAAATGTTCGGAAAATTTGTGTGCACGATAAATCTTGAAGGAAGTAACCGATTTCGCCCATTCTTTGCACATCATGAAATTTCTACCAGACTCAGATGAGGTTCCAATATGGACTCAAACGGTCCACTTCTTCGGGTACCTCCCACACAAAATTTCGGAAAAGTTCAGTTTAGGGCCTGCTCTCGAATCGCTTTGATTTTTGTTGTAACAACTTGTATTCACCGCCCCACATACGACGGTACAAGTTTCATCAGGGGCAAGTCCATACTTCCTGACCAAATTGCCTGAAAACTGCAAAAAAAACTCTATGACACCGTGTTTAGTTGTTGGATCTCAAGATAACTCTAGAATGGATCTGCAGACTCGGTTCAAAAATTGTCCTTCGTAATATTGTGTCCAAACTTAGTATAAGTTCGAAGATAACCCATATCGGTCCACACCTTCAGGTACCTTCCACACAAAAGTTCAAAAATGTTCGGAGAAATTGTGCGCACGATAACTCTTGAAGCGTGTGACCGATTCGGTCCATACTTTACATATCCTAATACATCTATCATATGTATATCAGGTTTGACCACTTATTCGGGTACCTCCCACACAAAATTTTGGATAAATTCACTTTAATACCTGCTCACGAATAATATTGATTTCTGTTGAAGCAACTTGCTTTCGCTGCCTATATTGCCACGGTAAATGCTTTGCTTCTTGAGAAAGCAGCCCAAAAGGTGTCCAAGCTTAGTTTCAGTTCGAAGATTGGCAACAACTTCCTGTACTTCCCTCCAATATTTAAAAAAATGTCCAAACGTTCGATCTCCTAATATTTTGTCCCAATTTAGTTTAACTTCTAAAATGACCGATATCGATCTTCTATTTATGTTACCTCCCCCACAAAAATTCAACAATTGTGTCGATCTGTCCGTAGATGAAAGTTTTAATTCACATAGGCTGAGGGTATATCTCTGTCGTCAAAGCCGATGGATACTTTTATACTTGTTCCGTTATAGTTATCACATAGTAGTGCTTTCCAGTTTTGCAAGATGATGTCCTGAGATAATTTGGATAAAATTACTTTTTCTATTAATTGTTGTCTTAGGCCATTATTAGTGAAAATTATAATTAAATGAATGGATTGAGCTATCATGACCTAAGGAGTATGTATTGGAAAAGTGATATTAATGAAGTCCAAACACATTTTTATGATCTGAAAAATAGAATCAAATATTTTTCATTCAAAAAAATCTACATTCAAACAAATCACACACGCAAACAAAGTTTTTAAACAATTTTAATACTGTGATTGTTTAAGTCTGTAGGATTCCCCCATTGCACAGTGGTCCCACTTGTATGGGAATGTGCGACAAAAATATTTATAATTGTCGGATCAATTTGATTTTTTCAGTATATCCTAAAAATAAGTAAAAGATACTTTATCCAAAAAATCATCAATATGGGTCCAGTTTTTCCTATAGCCCCCATGTAGCGGTACAACCCGATTTCAGGTATTTTTAAGCTTTTATATACATTTTCGGCCCTAATTGGCTGTTGTTTGGTATTTGGGGTTCCCAATGGTCAAAAACCTTCTGAGCGAAAAATTGTGGTCTTGGGTCCAGGTTTCGGTATAGCTCTCATATTACGATACCTCCCGATTTCAGGTATTTTGAAGATTTTACCAACATTTTCGGATCGAATTGGTTGTAGTTTGCCAAAAACCGTCAGCGCCAAAAATTGTGGTCTTAGGTCCAGGTTTCGGTATAGCCCCCATATTACGGTACCTCCCTATTTCAGTTATTTTGAGGTTTTTATTGGTTGTAATTTGCTATTTGGATTTCTTAGTGTTCAAAAAACGTCTCCGACTGGTATCGTGGACAGGCAAGTAAACAAAGTATTCCATTTGTGGTCAGAATATTTCATGGTAGGAGATATAATAAAGTTCTGTGCGACCGAACTTTACATTTTTACTTGTTTTTCATATTATATGTAGCATCATACATACATATATCAAAAATATACAAATCTAAAGAATACACTCATAGGTAGATCCCAAAACAAAAATGTCCAAATCTTTAAAGAAAAAAACCAAAACAAACAATTAAAACACAAAACAAAGAAGAAACTGAGAACACAGTAATTCGGCATATTCACTGAAACGACCAGAGGCATCGTGAGTATTTTAATGTCACACACGGAAATGCAAATATATGCAGCTGGAACCAAATTTTTTGTAAACTTGACAATATTTCGAACATTCATCAAAAATATTGGAGAGTGCCGAAGGATGGCTCAACTTAAATTTTTAGGACATGGAAAAAAATCCACAAAAAAGTATTATAAAAAATATGATTTCCAGCACATTTTATGCGAATAATGTGTACAGATTTTTATGTAAAAGTAATTAGAAAACCTTGTAATAAAACTTCCACATCGAAAAAAAAATATTTTTTCCTTTCAATTTTGAGTTACTTGCCTTGTAAGAAGTCACAAGCTTACTGATGTTTTTAAAGTTTTTAACAGATCGTACTTAAATGTCAACTTCTTCTGTTTTGTTTTGTTAAATACCGTTATAAATTACAAAAACAGTGCTGGAATAATAAAATATGATATGTTTAGAGACAATTTGCTGAATTGTCGCAGAGATTTGCTGATATCGATTTTTCGATTTTTGTCGCAGGTTGGGACCAGTGTGCATTGGCTTAACTTCATCACTACCCTCTTTGCAGAGAGTAATGTTTACAAAACGCACTGACAGCTTGCAAAATTTACTGATCGCTACCAATATCATGTTTTCATCCCGGCGAATGGAATTATCAATTGGCTTTTCAGTTTTTGAAATGATGATTTTTTAGTGAAAACCTGAACTCTTTAATCATCGAGTATTCTCATGTTAGTGAGAAAGCCGAAAAGTGGGAAAGCCGAAAAGTGAGCATCATTCTCACTAACATGAGAATACTCGATGCTTAATGAGTTCAGGATTTCACTAAAAAATCATCATTTCAAAAACTGAGAAGCCAATTGATAATTCCCTTCGCCGGGATGAAATCATGATATTGGTAGCGATCAGTAAATTTTTGCAAGCTGTCAGTGCGTTTTGTAAACATTAATCTCTGCAAAGAGGGTAGTGATGAAGTTAAGCCAATGGGGGAATACTCCAGACTTAAGCAATCATATGATTGAATCTTCAACTAAAACAAAACAAACAAAATGTTAATCCTTCAAAAAATCAGATGGTATTTGGTAAAATGAGTGACTAATTTTTTTGTAATACCTATATTAAATTCACAAAAAGTTTTAAAACACTTAAACGACGGGTCAAAAACTCGGCTCAACTATTTTATTTCAAATTGACTTACCATAATCAAATATTTACAGTTAGGAACACTTACCTAAAAGATAAATATTTATAAATTAGTAATAAAATAATAGCAATAGGTAAAAAATAAATATATGTGGAAAACAATAAGATTAAATAAAAAATTGTCCTCAAAGTATTTTTATTCCCCATATATAGTCACGGTGCGCCTGAACTAACTTTAAATGGAGGGTACATATACTTTAGAAGTTATTGCGGATTCTGAAACTACAATGTTTATAGATGAGAAAAATAAAAAAAAAAAAATGACGGAGCTCTTTTTAAATAAATAAATAAATCATGTTTTTTAGGAAATTGCTTGGAAACGCAAGTCCTATCGAAATGGGGCTAAAGAAAATGTTGTAGCTATGTAAAATTCTCTACAAGATTGACTTTTATGATATCTTCGCAGTTTTTACCATTATTGAGATATAGAAGTTCAAATTAGGACAATGGATTGACTGTATCGCCTCCTTATATTAAAATCTTATGCACAGTGCAACTTAACTAACTATAAATGATTGAATGTATTTTTTTTAATTTGTTAAGGTCTTCGTTTTTTTTTTTTCAAAATAGTCAGGCTTAATCCCATAGTCGTTGTTTTAATATTTTACTAAAACAACTTTAATTTATTAGTGGGAAAAAATTGGCGATGTTTACCAAGAGGTAAGGCAGGGAAGACTATAGTTACAGATCTCGCCACAGATCTTCATCAGTTCCCTTGTTTCTTGTTTTTCAACAAGAAACTTTTTATACCCAAGTTTCAATTGCCCGCTCAAATAGATACGTGTGCAAAGAAACACTCTGATCGAGAATTTCTTTGGCACTACCTAAACTCGAGCAACTTCACTTGCAAACAAAACCAAATCTTTCCCACTGCTATGCGTTCGTCGATTCTCGACAAAAAACACATAACTAATTTGTTGGTATTTCATACTACAGCAATAACAACATTTCGACGGTGCCCGGTCTCACAATTAGGAGGGTTGGCGTTTTTTATTTGTTTTTGTTATAGCCTCATTTTAGAAAATCGATCCGAATTCTAGGACGATGTTAGAGAAATCGACAAATTTCTAAAAAATATTCAGAAAATCGGAAATCAGAGCCTTCATAAAAAATGTTACCTGGGCAATGGAAAGAAGTTTAGCGCTGTTTAAATACCAACAGTTTGTATTCCATAATGATAACACGCTGTCTGTCACTGATAGCTATGAAAGGTTCGTATTCTGTTGTAGTGATGTTGACGTTGTAAAAAATGTCAACAAGGTTCTCAACAAAACTTGCAATAATTCCTAATATCATACTGCGCATTTGTAATTATAGCCTCTAATTACAGATAAAAAATCCAAATCCAGATACATTTTCAAAGGTTACATGGAATTCGATCCACATAAATAATTTTTTTTTCCATCCACGTCAATTGAGGCATAACCTAGATCGACTGTGGCAGTTTATTTATATCTATACATTTATCAATATAAATTTCTGCAAAATCAAAATAGAATATCCTTTTTCTAACATTCATGAAAAAGGTTAAATTGTGTGTTTTTGTTACATTGGACATGGTATCCAATTAAAGGAAATTTTTAACCTTTCCAAAGTTAAGTAAAAATCGGTAAAGTCTATTTTGCAATTATGTATTTAAAATAAAATAAAACATGCTAAGATTGTCGATGGATTGCAAATGCAAAAGTTCACGTAATAAGGTATTTGGAACTTTAGAAATTAGTAGATGTTGTAAAATATAAGTAATTTTAGCATTAAATATAAATCCTCATTACCATGTCCATTAATATTCAAACAGGATTTGCAATTTAGTATATATAGAACAACAAAAGTTTTAGTTTCACTTCAACATGAATAAGTTTTGCTTTTGTCAAGTTTCAACAAGAATATATTACGACGTGATGTACAGGTGTTAAGCAGTAAATGCATTAAGGATTTAATCACGATTTTATAATCAAAGAAGTAAAAACAATCAGATTTTAGCACGAATCTAGCAAAGTTTAAATAAATATTGTTGTTTATATTAGAATTACTTTAACACAATATTTATAAAAAAATAGTTCCGACTCCATCAGAAGAATTAAGTCCAGTAGTAAGACCTGTCATGTTCGTCCTCCACGAATAGTGACATTCTTCACGAAAATATTGTGAAATATATAGGTAAGGAAGGCGGGATAAATTATAAGGAACGGCCCTGTTTAAACATGGCTAAATCCATTTTGCTTTTGTACGTTTATTTTCAAGTAACGAAGACATATCTTTATGAATAAAAATCAAATGTCGTACGTTGGTAATTGCATCAGTTGAAAACGGCTGGACCGATTTGGATAATTTTTTTTTCTGAAATATTCGTCAAAAACAAACTTTTTTATGGAAAAAAATGAGCACGCCCAGTTTTTCAATTTTCAGTTTCAACTTTTGCTATAAAATCTACAGAACCGATTTTCCTGAAATAGACAGGGAATGAACAGGAATGGCCCCCGGTGAAAATAGATTACATACTTTGTTGAATTTCGGAGGGTACTTCCCTATACCCTATTTTTCCGAAAATGCTATATTTATAATAATTACGAATGTGTCGTGTTGAACCAACTTTTTTCAAATTTAAATTTAAATTTTTTCTACAAAAACTACTGAACCGATTTTCCTAAAATTGTCAGAGCATGTACAGGAATGCCACTGGTGAAAATAGGACACATATTTTATTGAATTTCGGAATACTTCCGAGTACTTCCCATACACCATATTTTTATACCCTCCACCATAATATGGAGGGTATAATTAAATTTGTCATTCCGTTTGTAACACATCGAAATATTCATCGGAGACCCTACAAAGTATACATATTCTTGATCAGGGTAAAATTCTAAGTCGATATAACCATGTGCGTCTGTCCGTGCGTCCGTCTGTTGAAATCAAGATACAGCTCGCAATTTTTAAGATAGAGCTTTGTAATTTGGCATAGAAGTTTATATTACTCCTAGGATGTTTGGTACTTCAAGTGGGCTATATTGGTCCACATTTTTATATAGCCCCCATAGAACGGTACCACCCGATTTTCGGTATTTTGAAGGTTTTAGCTTCATTATCACGCCGAAATGGCTGAAATTTGGGACATAGTCTTCGTTGGTGGTTTAAAACTTTTCCCCAGAATTTTGTCGGTATAGGCCCACGCCTTTATATAGACCTCCCAATTTTCGGTATTTCAAATGTTGTGGCCACAATAATCCACTTAAATTGTATATTAAGTCTTCATTTGGGGTATAAAACTTTCCATACACTGAAAAAAGAAGCTACGTAATATGAATGATATCCTACGTTGTATCAATGAAATTTGTCATTGATTTTGAACCAACGAATCCATTTTGTATTGAAATTAATTATTATTTATAAAAAAAGTGTTAAAACAGAGATTCTTAAGTTTTTCTTCACCCAAAATTACCAAATGCGCTTAAGATTCATTGAACAGGGCGGTTCCGTTGTATGGGATCTAAACCAAAACATTGACATATTTCAATAATTTTTGGTAAAAAGGATTCTTACCTTTCAAGAAGCCGAAATACCAAATTACAATCGAATCGGTTATAAAGTGTTGCTGAAACCACAAAAAATATCTAAAATCGGGCGATACAATTATATGGGGGCTATGACAAAAAGTGGACATATTTCCAAAAAAATAACAGACTTGTTTTCTCTCAAACCACTTAATATGAATTTTTATGAAAATCGGTTGAAATATGTGGTATTAACTTTTAAAGGTTAATTTTTAGCGGTAAATAAAAATTTAGAAAAAATAGAATCCTGTTACAGTTGTTTTTGAGTGTTTACTTTCATATTCGCTTTTGGGACCTTTGTGCAACGTAGAGCTTCATTGAATACATGAAAAAAGTTTCATTGAGTTTCATTGAAGTAAAATTAACGAAATTGTTCATTAATGTAATGAAACTCCTTCATTTATGCAATGAAACTTTTCCATTAATGCAATGAAACTTTTTCATTAATGCAATGAAACCCCTTCATTGATGCAATGAAACTTTTTCATTAATGCAATGAAACTTTTTCATTAATGCAATGAAATACCTTCTTTGTTGTAATGACACTTCTTCATTTATGCAATGAAGCCTTACGTTGGTTCAAAATCATTCATGTTATGAAGTCATTTCATACTCACGAAATGAACAAAGACGAATTCAATGCTAAATATGTTTATTTCATTTTATTGCAATTAGTTTTGACCATTAATACAACAAGTCATATTTAATACCTCAGGTATTAAGCACATTAATGATAGTATTGGGCGTTGTCATCTGTAAGTAAAATTGAAACAATAAACAAATTGCTAACAAAATGACTGGTCTTCTAAACAATAACATACCTCCAACTTTTGCCGCTGAGTCATCCCCTGTGTACGTCCACGATGTTAGGATACAGCATTATTTTCTTAAGGGAGTAGTGCTTTATTGGCCACGGACAGTCTCCGTAATTCCACTGATCATTGGATTTTCTATTTTTTATCTCCATTACAACTATAAATGAAAATTAAAAACACTAAAAATGCAAACAACATATAGTATGCATTTTTTGAAAGTACATATTTAGACTACAAAAACCCTAGTAGGGTTTTGTCCTGTCAGATCCAGTTCGGATTTTATGGCCTCATCTAAACCGGGCTAAATCTGCACTTTTTGGCGTTTATCAGGCCTTTATCTCAGAAACGAAAACCACATAAGAAAAACTCCATTTAGGGCATCAAAATCTATAAAATATGGAAAATTTTACATAATTGCTGAAATTCTGGTCAGTATCGGCTAAACTATTGGGAGTTGAACCAAGTAACCTTTTGCAAAAATCTTCCAAATAAAGTTCTCAACAATTCTTTAGAACATTCGGAAACTCTAAAATGCTTACTTCATGTTGTTTCAGCGGTATTTTGCATCATATATTTTACAACACGTATTTCAAACACAGTTCACACCAAGAATTTATTCTCGCATTTCGGATTTCACTACATTATTGACATTTTTATTAAATCGTCGTTGAAAAATGTACTGAAAACAACGGCATAGAGGCATTTTACAACAATGACATGTTCTGAAGAGTTGTGTATGACATTCCAGGGAATATTTTTCCAAAAGAAAATATTCAGAAAAAATTAACGTTATTGGAAATACGGTGCCAAATGTATAAAAATTGTGCAATTTTTTGCATATATTTTGAAATTTGAGGCAATAAATTTAGTTTTTCGAGTTCATAATTTTTCCAAGTATTTTATTCTTGTCCTTATCTACAAATTTGCTTCAGAGGTCAGAAGAAGATTCGCATTGGTTTCAGAGATATAGACCCGAATTTCTTTAAAAACTCAATATTTAACCGCGTTTAGATGGGGCCATAAAATCAGAGCTGGATCTGACACAACAAAACCAAACTAGGGTTTCTTGTTGTTTGGGTCTGTACTTTCAAAAAATCTTCAGTTCGAATTGTTTGCACAAGATCACCTTAAAAATGTTGCACAGTGTAATTTAACCAATATTTGAATTTTCATTTCACATTATTAAACACTTCATACATACTTTCAGCGAAGTTAATTATCCTTTTGAGCGTTGTCATCTGAAGGTTAAATTGAAAACCATAAAATAAGTTTTAGTAATTTATCTGGTTTTCTTTATAAACATTAACTTACCTTTAACTTTCGCCGTTGGACAGAAAACTATACAACAATACTACATCTTCTTTTTTAGGTGAGAGATACTTCGTTGGCAAATGGTAACAGTTTCTCCGCCATCACAGATTTTAAAGTTAAAAACACCAGACGTAAAATAAATTTTTTTCATCCACACTTGACTGTAGTTTAGCGCAAACTAAAACAATGTTCTTGAACATCGTTTGATGTAGCTAAGGGGCAGTTTACACTATATGTAAATGTCATATGACATGAAATTTTCCATCATTATATAGTCGCTAATATGTGCAATATTGGGGATTTTCCTTACGCCATTTACTTCGTGCGTCCACACCAGCAAAATTGTAATAAAATTACGTCTCCACATTGTCTGCGTGGTTAGATATGGAATGTTTTTATTTCGTGACATATGACATTGATAGATAGTGTAAACTACCTCTAAGAAAGCGGTGGTTGTTTTGCCAACACCTGTTTTTTCTGCCAATCGGCGACAGTAGCGAATTTTTGTACAGTTGATGACGTTTTTGCTAGTTTTGGCAAATATTCATGCATACATATTTATGTATGTGATTCTATACATACGAGTATATGGAAAATAATAAAATTCCTTTGCAATTCCATTTGAAAAAAATTAAAAAAAAAATTTCGCGAGCACATCTACGATTTTTGGTATAGAGTTAAAGGAAAAAAATCTGGTTTCAAATCTGCTCGCGTTGACGAAATTGGCCGATGCGCGCAAAAGTTATAGCGGTTTTTATCCTCTTATAAAGAAAAAATATTTTAAAATTTCTTATTTTTTGTATTGAGAAAATGTAAGCATATATCAGTAACAGCATTTGATATCTATCCGTAGATGCACCAAAATTTCCAAAATGTGTTTTTATTTTCGCGGAAAATAAAAAAAATTAAGAAAATCTGGCAATAAATTTAAATTATACTAACTCAGAGTCCGTATAAACCTCTAAAAACTAAATTAAAAATAGTACAGAAACTAGACAACGCGTAAAAAAATGTAAAACCAAAATTATAAACATTGGCTTTATAAATTGCATATTATAACAACAACAAAAGAGAAACAACTCATTGTTCGAAAATATTGTTACAAATATATTTTTTGGTTTGTTTCGAAAAATTAGAAAAAAATATTTGAGAGTTATCCAACTATTTCGCTAAAATCTAATATGTAAATTAAAGTATTCTGCTAAAATTTTATCAAAATATATGGTTTACCATCGTGAAAGCTTAACTGCTTACTGTGATAACTTATAAGGATAGGAAATTTAGAGTAATATTGAAATTACTATCATTTAAAAGATATGAAAATTAAAAAGCCTGTAATTCGCGAATTAGTTAAAGTCGGTTGATGCGCATCCGATTTTGGATAAAGCGAATCAATCTCTTTCAATATTTATGCATATTTCGATGTTTCATTCAGCGGTCATTGTGTGCCGCCAGTTACATCATGCACTGCAAAAAACCTTAAAGTTGGTAAAAGTCGCGCAATGTGCATACGATTTTGATGCGCATCCGGTTTCATCAGCGCCCATCAAAAATACGTCAATATACACCTATTTCAAATAGATTCTTCAATTTTTGGCGAAATACCCATATTACTCGCGTATCTCTGTTTTTTATGACACGTGTTTTCGCAAATATTATAATCGCGAGTAAAGGATTCCATTTATGTAAAAATGTTTAAAGAAAATCGCGGTTTAGTACGCGGATTTGTTAAAATATATTTTTGCTGATTTTCCGATTTTCAAGGTATCTATATCCGCGGTTTTAGTAGATGAATTCGATCGCGGATGGGCTCATTAGATCCGTCGCGTAAAAAACTAAATTCACGCGGGGTACAAAGGAAATTTAGTGAAACTTGTAAATTTTAAACGCAAAAAATAGGTTTTTTAAAAAAATTCACGCATCAAATTACTAGGATGCTGTAAGGAGCACACTCATGAGATATGCACCAAACGACGTAAAATCACGAGTTATATAATCGTGTTATGAGTTTGGAATATTATCTTCTTGCGCGTCCGGATTATTAAAAAAATTCAAGAAACCCCGAAATTCCGGCTTCAGAATGTCAGCATCAATTTTAGGTGGATGCAGTGGATATATCGAAAACTCATACACTGCTATCTTATTGCCCATGGAGTATTCTGTGATTCATTCTTTGGGAATAAGTCTATAATGTATGTAAGGTTAAGCCAGAAATCGCATGGGAACATAAAAAAACTTGTTGGCTTCAACCCATTTTTACCCATTTTTCTACATTGATGCCAACACAGCTTCCACGAAAATTAATTTTAATGGTCGACATTATGGGATCCCTCCTAAAACACTTCATTTTAAAGAATTTTAGTCACACTTTATAGAATATGTTAACAGTTCGCGAATTCTGAAAGGGTGAAACTCGGATTCATCGATTGCAAAACATTTTTGTTATTTACCATATACATATGTAGCCAATATAAAAATGTGTGTTTTTATGATTGTCAAAAATTGAATTTGTTTAATAAAGACAACATTTTATAACTTAACAGATTTACAAAGAATACAAAACACGAAAAGGAATTTCAAAAATGTTTCATTTATTTAATGAAACTCTTTCATTTATTTAAAGAAACTGTTTCATTCATTTTTAAAGCAAACCAAACACATCGAATATATAATTTTTTCGCCATTTTTTAAAAAGATGTTTGCGTACTAGCGTTTTTAGTTCATTCTATTTAGTTTGAATTCAAAACATACATATTTTTGTAAATTTATAGAAATTAAAAGTTTCATTGCATCAGTAAAATCCGTTTCGTTTATACAATGAAACCAAAAATTTATTTGAAAATTTTTGCCTTTTTAGGCGAAGATCATTTTTTAAGATTAATTTTTTTTTAATTTTTTAATCGAGCTTTATGATCTATTATGCAAGTGAAAAAGGAAAGCCGACGATTCGAACCCACACACCCACCACTATGTGACATGCATGTTTCGTCTTCGGTAAAGACTCTTCAGACATATCGGATGTGGAGCGGCTTCGATGTCCTCGAACTTTTCTTCTTTCAAATGCATTTTTCTTTTGTATTTTACAACAACAATGAGGATTTTCCCATCTAGTTGTGCTTTCATGACAAACGCTTAGCGCTGCCTTTGAAAGTAACGAGTTTGGCTCTGAACGCTAACACGCCGTGACAACACTTTTTTCCTGTGTTTTTCAAGGACGTGGGTTCAAACCCCAGCCTGGCTCAGCTGATTTTATTTATTTGAAAATTTTTGCCTTTTTAGGCGAAGATCATTTTTTAAGATTAATTTTTTTTTTAATTTTTTAATCGAGCTTTATGATCTATTATGCAAGTGAAAAAGGAAAGCCGACGATTCGAACCCACACATGTCATGATATGTCTGAAGAGTCTTTACCGAAGACGAAACATGCATGTCACATAGTGGTGGGTGTGTGGGTTCGAATCGTCGGCTTTCCTTTTTCACTTGCATAATAGATCATAAAGCTCGATTAAAAAATTAAAAAAAAAAATTAATCTTAAAAAATGATCTTCGCCTAAAAAGGCAAAAATTTTCAAATAAATAAAATCAGCTGAGCCAGGCTGGGGTTTGAACCCACGTCCTTGAAAAACACAGGAAAAAAGTGTTGTCACGGCGTGTTAGCGTTCAGAGCCAAACTCGTTACTTTCAAAGGCAGCGCTAAGCGTTTGTCATGAAAGCACAAATAGATGGGAAAATCCTCATTGTTGTTGTAAAATACAAAAGAAAAATGCATTTGAAAGAAGAAAAGTTCGAGGACATCGAAGCCGCTCCACATCCGATATGTTTGAAGAGTCTTTACCGAAGACGAAACATGCATGTCACATAGTGGTGGGTGTGTGGGTTCGAATCGTCGGCTTTCCTTTTTCACTTGCATAATAGATCATAAAGCTCGATTAAAAAATTAAAAACAAAAAAAAAAAACCAAAAATCATTTAATTTTAAATAACGTAAAGTTTCATGAATGAAACATTTCATTATATTAATGGAACGATTCATAGAATTAATGAAAAATAATCAATGAAACCAGTTCATTGATACTATAAGATCAATAAAAGCCTTCTTTATATTCCAACAATCCAAACTAGAATGAATATTTTATTTTTCAATTGTTTTCTAATATCATTGTAATTATTTCTAAGGCTTCTATATCAATATATTTTTACATTCTCCATGTACATAAATACAGTGCTTACAGCTCGGCCACGCTCCCTTGCACACGTCCTCGTGGGCATCTCCAATTCCAGTTTTAATTTGACAGATATCTGCACAGGTTTTCTATAATACTCTACATCCTTAAAATGCATATGTATGTATAAATATAAATTAAGCATCAATTCAAGAAATCAGTTTGAGAACTACCTGTTCTTTTTAAAATACTGATATCAACTTCGATGATGTTATATTCACTTGCAAATCAAGACCAGTGAATATTTTATTTTTGATTTATTATTCATCCCTAACATCGGTATCGCATATCATTGTATATCATTTGATCTAAACGCTTTAATATTTTTATTCCATGTAATCATCCTTTTAACAAAATGATTATGGAAATCTATGTACTTCTATATTCTTCTTTTCAACTTAATGAAAGGATATTATAAATGTTCGTAAAATGCATTATTGAAGTTACATAACCATAATTCCTAACTACTACTTGCACTGGCAAAAATTACCTGCAAAGATAAACTAATGAATATCTCAAGGTCTATAAACTTTGACGATTATTACATTCTCCAAAAAAAATTCTGAACATATATCACTTCTCCATTACCATCTGCCGAAAATAGAAATGCGTACAGCAGTTCCAGTTCAATGAACTGATCAGTTTTAATTTCTCATTCAAAATTATCCTCCCTGGTTTTTTGCTATATGTATTTTGGCCTGTTCTCGATAGTATCATCTACAGCATAACTTCTACCAATTTATCAAAGCCTCTCCCCCTCTCTAAAAAAATGCCCTTCCCCCGCTTGTTAAAAATGTATGTTTATAAGTGGACCCGATGAAATGAATATTTTTTTATACAAGACCCGCCCATACTAAGTTTTTAATTTTCATTAACTGGTTTATTAATCTCCATCGAAATCCCACAAAAACAATGACATTCTTAAAAATTCCTGATGACCAAATAAATTTAGTCTTCTGACATTATGTCTTCGTCATCTGTCGTGGTTGGGTATATATTCACATGCGCAAATTGACCTGTGAAAATCATTAATATTTTTATCTATCAATTTAATTTCCTCGATGGAATAACTTTCCGTTTCAAATTTCTGAAATCTATGCCATTCAGGATTCGTCATTTTTCTTTTAATTAAAAGATAATGACTGGAATACGAATTTAATGAGTCTGGAACAGGGTAGAATTCTAAAAGTCATCTTACCACTCTACGAAGAACATATCTTTCCGTCCATTTCAGTAAACTGCACTCAACCAGTAAAAACCATTTTTCCACTAAACAAGCTTTATAACGGGGACTACCGTTCAATATTATATTTTTTCAACTTAAAATTTGGTAATTAACTATTATAAGAATAATAATATGTGTACTTTAATGTTCCGATGGTTTATACTTGGTATTCCGTCAAAGACTTTCACCTCTTTTTGAATCATGAGAAACACACATAAAAACAATTCTATTAGGAAAGTAGTCATGATGTAAACAAAATTGATATCATTCACCTACGCAACTGGTTCAGTGAATGTCTATGCAACCTCTTAATCTATCAATTTCATTTCCGCATTTCGCCATTGGAAGAAGTAGTCATTCTCTAAAATTTGGTAATATTCACCTGCGCAACTGGACCAGTGAACATCTTTAGCCTTTTTATCTATCAATTTCATCTTCCCATCTCGGCATTGGAATATCTTTCCTTTTCAGATCTCTGAAATCTATGCCATTCTGTATTCGCCATCCTTCTTTTAACTAAAAGATTATGGCTAGAATACGAGGATGATGAGTCTTGAATAAGGCCACCATTCATAAATTATTTTACCATTCTGAGAACAACTTATTTTCCCTCTAAAACATTGGATATAGAGTGTACAACTTTGGTATTTTCACCTACATTTCATTTTCGAATCATTTATGATCCCCAACTGTGGGATACCATTACCATAAAAAATATTTATCTACTGATATCAATTAGATTATTGTGTCCAAAGCAGAAGATATCACGAAATCTATTCATGCAAATATTAAAAAATACATAGCCCTTCTTCTAAAAAATAAGGCACAAAATGTAGCAATATATATCATGAATGTTGGCATTTCATAAATATTTAAAACATTTTCAGCACAATAATTTGAAGGGCTTGTCATCATTTATGTATACCACTATCCTTCGTCGTTTTGTTTACGAAGTCTTCTGACTTAGACACTAACGTATATTATGACTATAGCTGCATCCAAAACTACACCTAATTCCAAAGGAAATTTTATTCAGCTAATACCAGGTGCAACTGACCCACAATATATATATATTATGACATACATACCTATTGCCTTTGAATTTTATTGTGTCAGATATACCCATTGCAAATATATGACACATACCATTTTGATACATCCATTGTGTTCTGGAACTTATTCTTGCATTTTTAAAATGTAAAATCCTTTTCTCAAATACGTGCGTTTAAACAATTGCATCATCATCTTGACTTGTTTCATATTGATTTGATACAATTGAGCTGACCCAATCTACGTTCAATATGATTTGAGTTTCCTGTGTGAGGCTTCAACACAATATTGATATTCCGCAAAGCTATTCATTTGTTCATGGCATGGCAGTGCATTAGCTCAATTTCAAATGTTTATTAAAATCAGCGACATTAAAATCCTTCTGCCCATATACATATTCCATTTCAGGGTCACAAATATAAACGGATTCCACATATATAAATATAATTTCTTCTTTGTATTTAAAATTTATTCTTTCCGTGTATTGGTTTTTGTGGATCCCACCGCTGCTTTATAAGATCAATAAAAGCCTTCTTTATATTCCAACAATCCAAACTAGAATGAATATTTTATTTTTCAATTGTTTTCTAATATCATTATAATTATTTCTAAGGCTTCTGTATCAATATATTTTTACATTCTCCAAGTAAATAAATACAGTGCTTACAATACAACGAAGCATTTTTCTTTCAGTGTATAGCCCCCATAGAACATACCTCCGGATTTCCGGTATTTTGAAGGGTGTGGCATCAATATTCCAACGAAATGTCTGAAATTTGGTATATAGTCTTCATATTGAAAATAAAACTTTTCCCCAGAATTATGTCGGTATAGGCCTACGCCTTTATATAGACCCATAGACCGGTACCTCCCGATTTTCGGTATTTCAAGGGTTGTGGCCTCAATATTCCACCGAAATATCTGAAATTTTGTATTTAGTCTTCATTTGAGGTACAAAACTTTTCATATGAAATTTGTCGGAAACTTTGCGTGGACCTGCCTTCATATAGCCTCCATACAGGCATATCAAGCTTTTTGTAGAAAATTAACTTATGTTGAAACTGAGGTATGGGGTATTGTAACTCGCGATCAGTTTTACTATACCATAACTTTTGACCGCATTTCGGTAAAATAACCTGTTTTAGCCCGATTCACCGAGGGGTTTCTTAAAATAATAATTTGAGCGGAAGCTGTGGTCGTACTAATGTAAAAAAATCGGAAAAAATCGTTGAATTAAACGAGTTTCATTATGTTATTTTCCAATTAGTGGTTTTACAACACAATGTAGAGCTTAATGCTCAAAGGAGAAGTTAAAGAGTACACTTCAGAGTTGAAGTTTCTAATGTATGATTTTTTAATATATCCACTGTATCTACCTCAAACGGATGCTGACATTTTGAAACCTGAAAAATAAGTTTTTTTAAATTTTTGCTCTAATAGGGACGCGCAGCTGGATTTCTATAAAAGCTTATTATTTGATTGTAGTACTCGCGATTTCGCATTTTTTAATGTATAACATGAGGGTGTAGCCCTCACAGGATCACAGAAATCTGCGCCCAAACACGAAATTTTTTTGCGTAAATTTTACTCAGAAACCTATTTTTTTGGTTTAAAATTTACAAACGTCATTCGATTTCCGTGGAAACCCGCGTAAATTTAGTTTTTTTACGTTCTGAATCTAACAAGCCACGAAGCGTAAAAATCCACCCACTAGATCGGCGGATATGATACCCCTCAAATTTCGAAAATTTGCAAAAAATTATTTTGAAAATATCGCATATTAAAACGCGTTTTGGATGTGTCAGTTCTACTTAAATAAATAGATCGATACGCGTGTTTAAACTGCGCGAAAACAGATATTTAAAAACTCTCGTAAATCCAGAGATATAATAGATTTTTTCTAAAAATTGAGTGCGATGCTACATCCACGGTTCTTGATGGATCGCATTGAAACGGCATAGAATGATGTATTTTTTAATGGTGATTATTGAAATCGGATGCGCATAAAATGTAAATGAACTTCGCGGAAATTATGACCATTTTACTGTATTTTGCACCCTAATATGCAGCAGATGCTACATCGTGGCCGCCAAATAGAATTTGACAAACTGTACATCAAAAAAGAGGGATTGATTCGCTGTGTTGGAAAATCGGATGCGCATGATGTCATTTTCATAATTACGCGGTTTATATGCGTCTCAAATGTTGTAATATTCAATATAACATTATTTTAACGTTATGCCACAATTGGAATTCCTTGTGATTTAATATTACTTACTTACTTAGCTGGCCCATTACAGAACATTTGTTCTATAGGCCGAACTAAGAAGAGATCTCCATTCCTCTCTATTTGTTGCTTTGCTCTCTGGAATACCGCGCCTTGTCATCTCATCATCCACTTGTTTGCGCCATCTATTCCTTGGCCTGCCAATTCTGCGTGCACCGCCATGTGGCATGTATTCATACGCCTTTTTAGTGGGTTCATCATCGCTCATTCTTTTGATATGGCCTAGCCAACGCAATCGCTGCATCTCGATACGTTTAACAATATTGATGTCGTTGTATAGCAGATACAGCTCGTGGTTCATGCGACGTCGATATTCACCGTCAACGCAGATTGGTCCGTAGATCTTTCGAAGAATTTTTCTCTCAAACACACCAAGCACTGCCATGTCTGCTTGCGCAAGTACCCAGGCTTCGGAGCCATACATCAGCACGGGTAGTATCAGTGTTTTGTAGAGCGTTATTTTTGTTTGACGAGATGTGGCTTTGTTTTTAAACTGCTTACTTAATCCAAAGTAGCATCTGTTGGCCAATACAATTCTTCTTTTTATTTCACAACTGATGTCGTTTGTTGTGTTGACGGAGGTGCCGAGGTAGACGAAGTCTTTTACTACCTCAATATTATAGGAACCAACTTCCACAGTCGGTCCGAGCTCAATGGACGCATTGCGCGTCGACACCATCAACTTGGTCTTCTCACCGTTTACCGCCAGACCCACTTTAGCAGATTCTCCTTCGACTTTTATAAAGGTATCAGTTACTTCTTTTACTGATCGACCCATGATGTCTATATCATCAGCATAAGCAAGTAACATGTGACTATTGGTGTAGATTGTGCCACTTCTTTTGACGTTTGCCTCTCGTATAACCTTTTCTAGCAGGATGTTGAAGAGGTCACACGAAAGGCTGTCTCCTTGTCTGAAACCTCTTTTGGTACCAAACTCTTCGGAGAGGTTCTTTCCTATTTTAACTGAGGACCTCGTGTCAGTTAAAGTCATTTTACAAAGCCGGATGAGCTTTGCGGGAATACCAAATTCAGACATGGCTTGGAATACCTTTGAGCGCAGCGGACTGTCGAAGGCTGCTTTATAATCGACAAAAAGGTGGTAGGTGTCGATCTGCATCTCTTGGGTCTTCTCCAGGATTTGCCGCAGGGTAAATATCTGGTCAATGGTGGACTTGCCAGGTCTAAAGCCGCATTGGTATGGTCCAATAATCTCGTTGACCATTGGCTTTAGTCGTTCGCACAATATCCCTGACACGATCTTGTAGGCAATAGGGAGTAGACTTATGCCCCTATAATTAGAGCATACAGTCTTATCTCCCTTCTTGTGGACGGGGCACAGGATACTCAGGTTCCAATCGTCGGGTACTCGTTCTTCCTGCCAGATGGTGCTAACTAGCTGATGAATACACCTTATCAGCGTGTCGCCTCCGGTTTTGAACAGCTCGGCTGGTAAGCCATCGGCCCCTGCTGCCTTATTATTCTTCAGCCGATTTATTGCTGTCTTTACCTCATCTTGGCTGGGCGGTATACATTCAATACCATCTTCTGGGATTGGGACTGTGGTATCTTCGTCGTCTTCGCTGCTATTGGATACCAACAGATTTGAAAAATGTTCTTTCCATATCCTGAGTACACTATCTGTATCAGTTACCAAATTACCTTGCTGGTCTCTACAGGAGGATGTGCCTGTACCAAAGCCATCAGTTTGATGCTTGACTCTTTGGTAGAATTTTCGGACTTCATTCTGGCTCCTGTACATCTCGATTTTTTCACACTCCCGCTTTTCCATCTCTCTCTTTTTCCTGCGGAAAAGACGTTTCTCCTCTCTCCTTTTCTCCCTGTATCTCTCTCGTGCGCTACGCGTTGCTACGGATTGTAAAGTAGCCTTATATGCCGCATTTTTCTCTTCGGTGGCAGCACGACACTCCTCATCATACCATGGATTCCTTGGTGGAGGTCTCTGGTATCCAAGTATGGATTTTGCGGCTGTTTGCATGGAGTGGGCAATGCTTTGCCATTGCGCTGATATGTTATCGGGATGAGGAGGGCTTTGATTAAGCAATTGGGCTAGTTGAGTGGAATATGCTGTGGCTATCTGTTGTGATTGCAGCTTACCGATGTCTAACTTTCGTGTTGTGTCTGTTCGTACTTTGTTTGCTACGTTTAAGCGGGTGCGTACCTTTGCTGCAACAAGGTAGTGGTCCGAATCAATGTTTGCGCCTCGGAACGATCGTACATCCAACACGCTCGATGAATGTCTTCCATCTATCATAACATGATCAATTTGGTTTCTTGTTTTCTGATCTGGAGACAGCCAGGTGCCCTTATGAATATCGAGATGATTAAATCTGGTACTGCTAACTACCATGTTTTTTGCAGCTGCAAAGTCTATCAGTCTCATACCATTGTCAGATGTTTCACTGTGGAGACTGAATTTCCCGACTGTTGGGCCAAAGATATTCTCCTTTCCAATTTTGGCATTAAAATCGCCTAGAATGATTTTAATGTCATGGGCAGGGCAACGGTCATATGTTTCTTCTAAGCGCTCGTAAAATATATCTTTGGTCTGTTCATCCTTTTCTTCAGTGGGAGCATGAGCGCAAATAAAGCTGATGTTGAAGAATTTAGCTTTTATTCGAATTGCAGCAAGTCTTTCATTCACTGGAGTGAAGCTGGATACAAGATGTTTTAGTCTCCGACTAACTACGAATCCACAACCAAACTCATGCTTTACGTCATGGCAGCTATAATACAGTGCGTCACCTTTAGGTGTTGTTGTGACGCCTTTCCCAATCCATCGTATTTCCTGTATGGCAGTAATATCGGTCTTGTACTTTCCAAGTACGTCTGCCAATGCGAAGACTGCACCTTCTCTATAAAGAGTGCGAACATTCCAGGTACAGATTCGCAGATCATGGTCCTTAAAACGTTTGCGGGGTTCGTCAACTTTAGAGGGGTTTGTTTTTCTTTTCTTTCGTTTTTTCATAGTAGGCTGTTTTTTCTAGGGGAGGGTTACTAACCCGACGCCCAAACCCAAGTTTTTAACGTTCTTATGGGTGAACGCGCGGCACATGTTAGCTCACTACCTTTAACGGGTGTTAAAGGCAGTTCCCCAGGTGACACCACGGGGAGGTCAGTGTCCACTTGGGATGAAAGAGGGACCAAGATAAATCCTGGGCTTTGCCATGTTAAAACCGGTCAGGACCGTTCCTTGGTATCTTCCATCCCCTTGGTATCTTCCATATAAGGTTATAATAATATTATCCAATAGGAAAACTATAAGCGAAAAATTTGTTACAACGGAATATCATCATTATTGCGTGAAATTTTGACGAAAATGTCGAAGAACTCAAACATTTTTTTCCAACTTTTCCTATAAAACCATAAAAAAATAAAATTAGAATAATATGATTTTAATTTTTTCGTAATATTTTCTTCATATTTTTGCAAATAACATGAATACTATAGCTCCAACCTTCACAACTTAGGTTTCATTTTATTCCTCAAATGTCTGGATGCTGTTATAATTTTTTTATATATTTTTCGTAAGTATGAGTGCTATTGTTTCAAAAATATGTTTGTAAATACCTGAAATTATTTAACAAATTTGATTTTTCGCGAATCCATTGAGACTTTGCGATTATTTTTTGCATCATCGCAAAGGGTACCAATTCAGTTAACGATACTAGGATATAACAGCTAACTATATTAAGCCGCGATTTTTTAGATTTTTTTCTAATTATCATGATTAAAATGGTCATATCTTTTGCGCGCAACGATCAAAGTTAGTAACGAAAACAGATTTGGAATGCTGATTTTTTTCTTAATCTATGTACCAAAAATCATTGATGTAGTATCAAAATTTTTTTTTTGATTTTTTTGAAATGGAAAAGACAATTTTAGACATTTTTCCTGATATATCAACTTAGAATGTGATTGAGTGAATGTCCTTTCTATTCGTAAGAGGAACTATACGTAGATATATGTAGCTCATTTCCTTTTGTATGTTACATACAAATACACAAAGACATAGAATGATTGTGAAATGTTTTACGAGGGATCCCAAAATGTCGGCCATTAAAATTAATTTACGTGAATGCTGTGTTGGCATCAATGTAGAAAAAGTTTTAGAAATGGGTTGAAGCCAACAAGTTTTTATATTCCCTTCTGATTCCTGTACTAAACTTACATTTCATCTGCATCCACCTAAAATTGATGCTGATATTTTGAAGCCGGAATTTCGGGGTTTTTTACCTTTTTTACAAATCCGGACGCGCAACAAGGTAATATTCAAAATTCATAATAGGATATAGAATTCGTGATTTTACATCGTTTAATGTATATCTCATGAGTGTGCTCCGTACAGCATCCTAGTAATTGGAGTCTAAAGTCTAAAATTTGATCTTTGAACCCCGCGTGAATTTATTTTTTTTTACTCGATGGATCCGCATTCGAATCCATCCACTAAAACGCTGGATATATGTAGATACCTTAAAAATAGGAAAATCTGCAAAAATATATTTTGACAAATCCGCGTACTATTCTTTAAAAATGAAATGCCTACGAAACACTGTTTTTACTAAAGCAGTTTGCGGTGCCCATTGTAGCTCCAAAACGAAAAAACCGATCACCATATGTTTTTGTGGGATCATTAAGAACTTAATAGTCTCGTACTTAAGCGAAACGGAATTAAAAAAAATACATTTTTAAAAAAAATTGTGGACTGTCAAAGTCAAAATTTCGATTTTAACTAAAAAAATTGAAAGTTTTTTCGCCAAAATCCGTCAAAAAAATTTTTTTTTTAATTCTCTCGCTTATGTACAAGCTTTTCATATGTATAATAACCCTACAAAAACATACGAAGATCGGATCATCAGTTTTTGAGCTACAGTGGGCACCGCATTCAATAATGCCATTTCGATAAAACCGCGTTTTAAACTTCGATGTTACATAAAAACAAGTAAAAAAGTATCAGTCGGCTTTGCCGACAGAGATATACCCTCAGCCTGTGTATATTGAAACAAATTTTCCCAAAATACGTATGTATTTAGGAGGTTTTAAAAATTTTGGGCGTTTGAACCGACGAAAATGTTGATTAGGATTAAAGATCAAAAGTTTTGCGGAGGAGATACTAAAAGGAATGGATCGACATTGACCGTTATGGAAGTGGATCTCCAGCCACAACATATGGTGCCATAGGGGGTTTTTACACTCTTCGGGCTGTTTGCTCAAGAAGTATGGACTCGCCCCTAAAAAACTTTTACCATCGTAATTGAGGCAGCGAATGAAAGTTGCTTCAACAAAAATCAAAGTGATCCGATATTAGGTCTTAAAGTGAACTTATTCGAAATTCTGTGTGGGAGGTACCGGATGGAGTGGACAAATATAGTCCATATTTGAACCTGATCTATATCTGGTAGATATATTAGGATGTGTAAAGTATAGACCAATTCGTCGGAGTGGACCGATATGGCTCATCTTCAAACTTAAACTATGTTTGGACAAAATATTACTAAGGCCATATTTTGGACCGAATCGGCAGATCCGTACGAGGTGTCATAGGGGTTTTTTGCAACTTTCATGCTATTTTCTCAGGAAGTATGGACTTGCCCCTGATGAAACTTGTACTGCCGTATGGAGGGCAGTGAATACAAGCCGCTAAAACAAAAATCAAAGCGATTCGAGAGATGGCCCTAAACTGAACTTTTCCGAAATTTTGTGTGGGAGGTACCCGAAGGAGTGGACCTATTGAGACCATATTGAAATTTCATATTACTCTGGTAGAAAGTTTACGCTGTACAAAGTATGCACCAAATCGGTCACTCCCTTCAAGAATTATCGTGCGCCCTAACTTTCCGAACATGTTCGAACTTTTGTGGGGGAGGTACCGGAAGGAGTGGACCGATGTAGCTCGTCTTCTAACTTAAACTAAGTTTGGGCAAAATATTACGAAAGCCAAATTTTGGACCGAATCGGCAGATCCGTTCGAGAGATATCTTACGCTCCAACCACCTCACACGGTGTCATAGGGGTTTTTTTGCAACTTTCAGGCTATTTTCTCAGGAAGTATGGACTTGCCCCCAATGAAACTTGTACCGTCGTATTGCGGGTAGTGAATACAAGTTGCTAAAGCAAAACTTAGAGCGATTCGAGAGATGGCCCTAAACTGAACTTATCCGAAATTTTGTGTGGGAGGTACCCGAAGGAGTGGGCCGATTGTGTCTATATTGAAACATTATCTAAGTCTGGTACACATTTTACGATGGGTAAAGTATGGACCAAATCGGTTACTCCCTTCAAGAGTTATCGTGCGCACAAATTTTCCGAACATTTTCGAACTTTTGTGGGGGAGGTACCGGAAGGAGTGGGCCGATATAACCCATCTTCGAACTTGAACTAAGTTTGGGCAAAATATTACAAAAGCCAAAATTTGAACCGAATCGGTTCATCCCTTCGAGAGTTATCGTGCGCTCCAGCCAGCAGGACAGACAGACAGACAGACAGACAGACGGACGGACATGGCTAGATCGACTCCAAATTGTCTGAAACACATTTGGTCCAAACATACTTGGGGTCTAAAACCATTATTTCGATGAGGCACATTTTCATCGTATCAAAGTGTATATACCCTCCTTAGCCTAAAGGCTGAGGGTATAATCACAATGAATTTTCTCTTTCTAACGCTCATATCTCAGCTAATTTTTGTCCGATTGGCTCCATATTATTTGCAACATATTCTATTCCACCTGTACTTTAAAATGAACCAATAAAATTTTTTTCGTTTTAGTAAAATTTGTAAGTGGCCATAACACATTAGGCGCGAATATAATATTTTCGAAAAAGCATGTCGTAAATTACAGCGATACGCGAGTAATATGGTTTTTTACCAAAAATAGAATTTGGAGGCACATCCCTGGTTCTTGAAGAATCTATTTGAAACATGTGTATATTGACGTATTTTTGATGGGTGCTACTGAAATCGGATGCGCATCAAAATCGTATGCACATTGCGGGATTTTTACCCACTTTAAGGTTTTTTGCATTGTGTGATGCAACTGATGGCAAACGTTGGCCGCTAAGTGAAACATTGAAATATGCATAGGTATTGAAAGAGATTGATCCGCTGTACCCAAAATCGGATGCGCACCAACTGTTTTTAACTAATTCGAGAATGACAGGTATCACAGTAAGCAACTAAGCCTTCGTAATTGTAAGCCATATTTCTTGATGAAGTTTTAGCAGAATTTATAGACATTTATTATTGTATGGGATTTTAGCGAAATATTGTTCCTCCAATATTCCCAGATATTTTTTTTCTAATTTTTCTAATCAAACCCAAAAATATATTTGGAACAATATTCCAGAAATAAGTTTATTTCTTTGGTTGTTGCTATAATTTGCTATTTATATACCCAATTTAGAAAATATTTTAACATCTACGAATAGATATGGAATGCTGTTAACGATTTGTGCATAAATTTTCCTATGAAAACAATAAGACATTCTTTATATAAGAATAAACATCGCAATTTTGTAAATTATTTCAAATGGAATTGCAAAATAAATTTGGTTTTACCATATAGGGGATAAATTAAATCGAAAACGTGTTTTCTTTATTTTTAATTAAAAGTGCATACCACGTGTAAAATCTCTAGAACACACAAGCTTACGTTGTCTTTAAACTATCTCAATTTTTAAGCAAATATATATATCCATTATACAATTAGAGATCTTCAAAATTAAAGAGGAATTATGTACGTTTTCAAAAAGTGTTTGTTCGACACAATTAAGAGTATCCCTTAAATATAAACCTGCTCTCCACTTTCTCCTTTGCTTATGTAATTTTATTTTTGTATATCCTTTGAACACCATTGTTCATCAACCCTTTGCCCTTTTGATTTTTTAATAATAAAAATTTTTAAGCAGAGCCATCCATAATCGTTGGCTATTCTTCTCAGAAAAATAAAAACAAGAACGAAAATAACAAAAAAATACTACAAACAGAAAATAAGCATTTTTGTCGTTTGAAGGAGAATGACAGTAAAATTAGAGTAATACTGAATAGAAAACAAAAACAAGTAAGAACAGCGTTAAGTTCGGCCAGGCCGAACTTGTTAGAACCTCTACCATGAGTGAAATGGAACAATTAGTTTCTTTTCGTTTATGAAGAAGACTAAATACTAAATTACAGAAAGTTCGGTAAAAGAATGTGGCTAACCTTCGAAATAGCACAATTCGGGAGGTACTGTTACACGGGGGCTATATCAAAACGTTGATCTACATATACCTAAAAATTTTTGGCGGAAAGTTTTTAGACTCAAAGAAGACTAAGTACCAAATTTCCGATATTTCGGTAAAACCTTCAAAATATCGAAAATCAAGAGGTAAGCTTCTATGGGGGATATAGGAACCCGCGGACATATAATGCTAACTCTTTTCTGGAATATTTCATAACACTATGAAAGACTAAAGACAAATTTCAATCTTTCGGTGGGATATTGACGTGGGGGCTATATCGGCCAGGCCGAACTTGTTAGAACCTCTACCATGAGTGAAATGGAACAATTAGTTTCTTTTCGTTTATGAAGAAGACTAAATACTAAATTACAGCAAGTTCGGTAAAAGAATGTGGCTAACCTTCGAAATAGCACAATTCGGGAGGTACTGTTACACGGGGCTATATCAAAACGTTGATCTACGTATACCTAAAAATTTTTGGCGGAAAGTGTTAGACTCATAGAAGACTAAGTACCAAATTTCCGATATTTCGGTAAAACCTTCAAAATATCGAAAATCAAGAGGTAAGCTTCTATGGGGGATATAGGAACCCGCGGACCTATAATGATAACTCTTTTCTGGAATATTTCATAACACTATGAAAGACTAAATGACAAATTTCAATCTTTCGGTGGGATATTGACGTTACAACATTCAGAATTACGAAAATCGGGAAGTACCGTTCTATGGGGGCTATATCGAAACGTGGACCTACACCGTCCAACAAATACTAAATACAACAATTCAGCCATTTCGATGGATTGCTGTGGCCACAACCCTCAAAATACCGAAAATCGGGAGGTACCGTTAAATCGACTTAGAATTTTACCCTGATCAAGAATATATATAGGGTCTCCGATGAATATTTCGATGTGTTACAAACGGAATGACAAATTTAACGATATTCTCCATATTATGGTGGAGGATGTAAAAAAGGAGCAACATTTTTAGTTATTGTTCATTGTTACTTTTTACCCAGATGTTGGTTGACTTTACACTTGAATGGATATTCCGTTTTCCTTTCCCATTTTTTCTTAGTTGCTTTTTTTGTTGCATTCGTAGCTTGGGGTTTGTAGTACGGAGATTATGGTATGCAGCAGTTGAAGCATACTAGAAACCGTAATAAGATGAAAACAAAAAGGCGGATATACGCCACTAGTCCACTTTAGAGAGCTTTGACAAAATGACCAAATCATAGACAATGTAAAGTTGTGGTTTCCTTTCATTAAATGACAATTTATCTCAGAGCCTGGAGAAAATGCATTGTTCTGTCATTAGCATTATGTGTATTAGCCGATACTGAAGGGGCTAGTCAACATTGTATATATATTTATGTGCTTTAACTGGCTTTCAATTGGGGAGTTTTACGAAACACAGTTTTAACAGATTGTATAAATATTTCGATTGCATTTAAGTGCAAAAAATTAACCCCACGCAAAAGTTCTTTAAAAAATCGACAGGGGTTGTTCATTAAAATTGTTGCATAAATAAATGCAATATTTTTATAACATTACCGAAACATGAATAGATGAATACTGTCATCGTGTTGCAATGGTTGCGATGTCCGACTGGAACACTAGAGTTCTTGAATTCAAGCTTCCCTGCAGAAAACGACAATAAATTATTTAACGGTGGTTATTGTTATTGTAACAGTATATGATATGGTCCGGTGCTAATAATTGACTTAGAATTGAAGCAGTTTACAGAGGCAACTGACTTTCTTCAGCTGCAAAAGACAGAGGATGTACTGCGAGAACTAAATTCACACGATAGTCGTTCGGAACATTAGAAACTGCATCTGTGTGAATTTTATTTAGTTGTACATGATAAACTTGTTAATCTATCTTTGGGGTGCACTATAGGTAATTGGGACAGGTTTTTAGGCAAAAAGTCGATTTTTGCTCTTTTAATAACGCGAGTTTTCTAATTTGATTCGAAGAAAGAACATATCAAATTCTATGGATGTGCAATTTGTTTCCAAAAATATTCAAAACTCGCGGTATAGTTCGAAGTTAAAATCAAAATTTCGAAGACAAAATAAACAAGTAAGCAAAGGCTATAGTCGGACGGGGCCGACCATGTGATACCCTACACCACAACCTGTAGGAATTAGCTATGTGCAACCGCCTTGCAATCTGGATGTCCGGGTTCGATTCCCATCAAATTGTCTACGGTTGCAAAATACCCCTTAGTAATGTTGGCGATATTTCCTGAGTATTTCAGCCATGAAAAACGTCTCTACAAGTGGCAACTAAGGACACGCCGTTCGGACTCGGCCATAAAAAATAGGTCACATATCAATAACTTAATATGAATCCATTGATATACGAGAAGCCTCCCTTGTCTTAACTGGGATGTTTGTGGAAAAATATATAAATTTTACATTTCTAAAAAATATTCGAAAATAATATATTGTGATATCAAAAATATATATTATACCGGTAGAAATAAATAACAATGAATAGAAATTCAAAAACATGCATGCAAACAAATTTATAAATCCCAAAATTATTCATGTTCAATTATACAGTAAAGAAGATAGAAGATGTAACACGAGTTTGCTTCAAAATACGTGGAATCTGTAGGTATCGTAATATGGGGCTATACCAAATCAATTTTAGTAAGCTAACTTCTGAGTTTTGGAAAAGTTTGAGAATTACTTTTTCAGATTTGTAATTTTAGTTGGAGCCGGCAGGGGATTTTGGAACTTCTGGACTATAATCTCAGGAAGTATGACTTACCCCGGGAAAGGGACCAGAATAGGGATAGTAAAAAAAACATTCTTCTTCAAAAAAAAAAAAAAGAAAATAATGATCAAATAGATCCGATACGGGTCCTCAAACTGCACTTTTTCCAAATTTTGTGTGGGAGATTCTCGAAGGACGGACCGATATAGTCCATATTCTGACCTGACACATGACTGGATGAAATAATACGATGTGCAAAGTTTCGACCAAAATCCCCTTGAGAGTTAACTTGCGGATTTGCGGCGCAAGTACAATCTGCTGAAGAAAATTCAAAACAATTCGAGAGGACTCTTAAATTTCCCTTTTCCGAATTTTGTGTGGGAGGTACCCTAAGGACCGATATAGTCTTATCCGATCTATATCTAGAAGGAATAATAATATATGGAAAGTTTGGAGCAAATCGATTACTCAGTTCGCCAGTTATCGTTCACACAATTTTTCGAAAACAATTTTGAACTTATTTGGGGGAGGTGTGGACCGACATAGCCTACATTCGAACTTAAACAAAGTTTGGGCAAAATATTACGTTGTATAAAATTTGGTTCTAATCGGTTGATATGTTCGAGAGTTATCGTGCGCACCAGCCAGTTAGACATTAAGAGAGACAGATGAACGGACAGCGCTAAATAGACTACAAATTGTCTGAAACGAATTTCGTCCAAATATACTTGGGTCTAAATCCAATATTTCAATGAGACACATATTTGGTCGTATTTTGTTTGTATCCCCTTTACCCTAAATCCTGAGGTATAAAATAGGTGGCGAGGCGACCCCATGTTGCAATATTTGTATAAAAATCCAATTTGACAACTGAACTGAAAATTTCTCTGTCATGAAAGAGACAATTTGTAGCATGGGAGGAAATTGTGGTTCTCTGCACAAATCACATTATATATCAGGCAGTAGGTGCGCTATCTAGCAGACACATTATTGCAATTTGCATCAGGGGAAAGGTCAGTAGTTATTATTCCATATGTAGGCTACTTTGCCGGTATATGCCCTCCAGGAATCAAAATATGAACCAAAAATAAAATTTGTATATTTTTCATACAAAAGTAATGGTGAATGTCAACCGCTAAATAATATCAGATCATCATGCAAAATTATAGGCATTTTCTTCAACCTAAACTCTTACCTCGTGCAAAATTTCGTGACTATTGAGCTATAATTGCGACCTCTAGCGGGTTTCTGATTACACTGCAAACAAAAAACTGGATATATTAGGCTGTAACTCTGTTATCTGATCACGTACATCAATATAATTGACATCAATTGAAAGGTCAAGAGATCGTCTTCCAGATATAACTCACGAGACACTTTCCTCGTCTTTCAGGAACAAAGATATAAGCTGTTTATTAAAAATTTTCACAATTTTCACACAAAAGTTGTGGTCCATTTAACCCTCTAAATATTATCTGATCGCCATCTCAAATTGCAAACTTCTTCTTTGTCATATACTCTTACCTTATTTAAAATTTCGAGGCGATCGGACTATTATTGCGACCTACAGAGCAGCTACAAAATCGGATAAAAATTATGTTTTTGGTCCATTTCACCCGCTAAATATTTTACGATCATCACCAATTAAAATAGCGATCTATTCTGATGTGAAACCGACCTCCATACAAAATTTCGTGACGATCGGTTCAAAATTGCGGCCTGGAGTTTGATTACAATTTATAATGGACAGACGGACACACGGACGGACGGACGGACGGACACACATCTCAAAATCGCTTTATCTCGCCGAGATATGAAGATTGGTATACCACATTGGGGGTCTCCGACGAATATTTCACGGTGTTACATGAATTTTTCCCAAAACAAACTTATAATACCCTTTCCACATAGTGGTGTAGGGTATAAAAATTTTAAAAAAGATTAAAAAACAGAGCAGAATTTAAACGCAATTTGTAAGAGTTTGGTAATAATCAAATACACAGGTATGATGTTCAATGGAATGGTGGCGGTGTGTACTTTCAGTTTTAAGAAATAATTTTTGTTACAGCAGAAAAAAATAGTTTTATATTATAGAATTTTAAAAAATTGTCCAACTTTGTCTGAAATTCTGCCACCGGGAATATCTTCAGCAAAAGGTTCTGAATCAACTACATGATTGCCAATGTGCGATTTTTTGCTTTTTTTTATGTTATATCACTTTTTTGAAGTTGCCTTCCTTGCAGAAACAATATTTTTTTTTTTAATTTTTTGTTTGGTGAAAGAAATATTAAACACAAAAAAGCATTCGATTTGAACTAAAAATACTTTTCTTTAAAGAAATATTCACCATGTGTTGTAAAAATGTACAGACGTGCTGTGGTCAACATGTTTGTTAATTATAGCCATAATACGTTCTAACTAGGGATCATGATTGCTTGATTTATTTGGACCTCTTAAAAAATAATGTTTATAAAAATCTCTTCGTGAACCAATATTTTAAACATATCAATATTTATAAAAATCTTTTTTAGTTCATTATAACCGTTTTTCGTTTTTTTTTTTTTTAACCGCGTTCATTGGGTAGGAGCGAATAAAATAGGTAAAATGAGAATAAGGGTAGGAAAAAGAAACGTTGTTCGCTATATTCGGCGTTCGTTATAAACGTGTTCGTCTGTAAAATTCTTATTAAAGCTTACTTTTAAATATCAATTGATGAAATATTTGAAACAGTGCTTAAATTCGTCGCTATCCGCTTGTGCTTTAAAGCGGGCCTGTAAATCCTAACAAATTGTAAAAAATTCAATTTTTCAAATTCAACAATTTTTGTTCGTTATAATCGTGGTCGTTTCAAGAAGTTGAATGTGTGTACAAATATTAAGAAAAATTCTTTGGAAACACAAAAGTTTGTTTGCTATAAACGTAGTTTCTTATAACCGATGTTCGCTATATTCGAAATTTACTGTGTAATTCTTTGTTTCATCTTACTTTTGTATATAAAGCATTACAAATTTATAAAAAGCCCATAAGTCCACCGCTATTATTTTTTGCCTCAAAAACATATAGTGGGGTGGTAGGAATATATGAAAAGTAGAGGTTAAACTGTCCCGGAAATATCAACCCCTAGTCCTGAGGGTGGTTTCTCTATTCAGACAGTGTGACGGGGTTGATGGTAGCACATGAGTTTGAAAGGCCAAATGGAACTAACACTTCCCTGTGGCACGACTTGTTCTCGCTAAGACCTCGATTTTGCGTAATTAATCTGTATGATTCATATTTGCTGGCATCCTTATCAATAGCGGGACCAGCCCGTCCGTTTTCAGAAAATATCAACAAGTGCGGAACATTTGTAAGAAACTCGACTCTTTGTCGACATTTGATTTCAGATTACATATGCAACTTCTCTCATCGTAAATTGTGGCGCTAGTATCGTAGTATGTTGTCACTTTCGGGTTGCACGAAAATGTTCGGTTAAAGTAACATGTGAATCTGTTCGAGACATCGCCAAACGTGTCTGTAGTTCTATATTCCTTCTTCCCACGATTGGAAAGTGACTTATCTATGGGTAACAGTTAACTTGTTTAGGCTTCAACGTTGCCACCCATTAAATAAGCCATAATGCTCGCCGGCCAACCTGTGGACTTCAATGTCAATTCCCTGGCTGCCGGTTTCAAATGGCCTGTTTCACTAAGACGATTCGAAGGGAAATTCGTTCGAACTACTACCCAACATATATATATATATATATATATATATATATATATATATATATATATATATATATATATATATTTTTTTTTTTTGATAAATATTTATTTAATTTTTGTTTTAAATGTGGGAGCTGCGTATAATATAGGTACTGCACGTAGTGGTCAAATATATTAAAACACAACCCTACATATAAAATGGAAGCCCGCCCTCTACATTTTTATAGTTACATGTTTAAGCTTTTGTACTTTTATTTGTCATTGTGATATTATAACTTTTCCTATTTTTATTGATCTTTATATTTAAACTTTAACTGACAAAATGCTACACTGCAAAATATGTACATTTAATACTACTATTGTAAGCAACCATAAACTACTACTAAAGACATACAACTTCGAAAAAAAAAAATAGCACCCCCTCCTAAAAATGGTTTGGAGGCATTTTTATTTACATGTGCAAATTTTGCTGACCGTTTCATGCGTTTTTAGAACAAAATGACTCTAAGGAATATACACTGCCGCTCACTTGAATAGAACCCCCCTGCAAAATTTTTTCAACCTCCATTTTTTCCGAATTATACAAGATATGAAGTTTTTAAGTTTTGCTATATTTTGCTTCATGTGTTTGGAGTAAACTTAGTCATTCATTTGCATTCAAACCCAATTTGTATAAGAATTATGCAAGGAAATCAAAATAAAGCCAAAAATTGAAGTAAATAGAACCCCCCTTTAAAACTTGGAAATACAGAAAGATTGTATTAGAATATCGATGCATATTCACTCTATATTGAAAACGAAGTACTATCAGTAATATTCAGTAAAAGTATATCCCTCCTGATTAAGGATACACCCGTATATCCTGCTTTGGCAAGGATTCTTTAAATAATCAGGTTTAATGTCCAACAAAGCTTGCTTTTTTCATTCAACAAGTTTATTTTTGGAAGCGTGCTGTGTCCTTTAGTCGTGTATTTTACGCATAAGTTATTCCAATACATTTTAGAGAATATTTACCACTGTAGAATATGGCGGCCCCACAAGGATACCCGCATTTCTTTTCAAAATGTAAAGTTTTGATGACTCGAAGTGCACAAAAGTTTATAAAATCGTGATGAAATTTCCACTCGGGATATCCGAAAATGTTATTCACTACTGGATATGTCTGTTTCAGAACTCCTTTATAGGTTGTCGTGCGCATTTAGGGTGAAGTAAATTGACGCCCATGTCCTTAATAATTAGTAATGCCTTCCAGCACCATAAAGGCACATTCATCGCTACAGAAACAATTTAGAAGATGGTCTTCCATTCAATAGACGCGAAAAAAATAGATATATAGTTTTTCAATTGTTTACTTAATGAGGATAGTCCTTACTAATAATGGAGGACTTGGGCTTCAATTTCTTTTACCCTAAATGCGCACGACAATTTACAAAGGAGTTCTAAAACAGGCATTTCAATTGGGAAAAGCATTTTCGGATATCCCGAGTGTCAATTTCATCACGATTTTATAAACTTTTGTACACTTCGAGTCATCAAAACTTTTGAAAAGAAATGCGGGTATCCTTGTGGGGCCGCCATATTCTACAGTGGTAAATATTCTCTAAAATGTATTGGAATGACTTATGCGTAAAATATACGACTAAAGGACACAGCACGCTTCCAAAAATAAACTTGTTGAATGAAAAAAGCAAGCTTTGTTGGACATTAAACCTGATTATTTAAAGAATCCTTGCCAAAGCAGGATATGCGGGTGTATCCTTAATCAGGAGGGATATACTTTTACTGAATATTACTGAAAGTACTTCGTTTTCAATATAGAGTGAATATGCATCGATATTCTAATACAATCTTTCTGTATTTCCAAGTTTTAAAGGGGGGTTCTATTCAAATGAACCAAATTTTTTACTTCAATTTTTGGCTTTATTTTGATTTCCTTGCAATGAATGACTAAGTTTACTCCAAACACATGAAGCAAAATGTAGTAAAACTTAAAAACTTCATATCTTGTATAATTCGGAAAAAATGGAGGTTGAACAAAAATTTGCAGGCGGGTTCTATTCAAGTAAGCGGCAGTGTAAAAGTAACAACAATCGCAATTATTTCGACACTTCTTAAGAAAATAAACCAAATTTAACAGAAACTCCAGAAAGTGGGCGAAAAAAGAAAATAAAATAATAGCACCACCATTAAAATTTTTTCTTAATCTCTAACGACAAAATCAGCTCTATACTATTACGGTTAAACAGAACATGTAACTTAGAAATGAAATTATTTTCCTCCAAACATAAATATTTAGAACCACAACTACATAAAATATTGCCCCGCAGTTGGTCTTGCAAATGTAAAATTTCATTGTGACTGTTTTTCGGCTCTGTATCGTGTAATCCGTTAAAATTATGGCGTTTCCTGGAACTGTGTGCTTTTAAATGATGTTATATGAGATATTTGCGAACTTTTTGTACTGTTTCCGATTAAATATGGTCCTTTTATAGCCTACTAGGACCTTTTGAAATAGTACCTATATGCTTTTCAGATGAAAATTTTGACCTGATATTGTGTCAGGGATTAATAAGGTGTTGTTCATTATTTTGGGCTTCTCTGCACTGTAGGCCCTTTTACGACCTATTTTAATTTAAAACATCGTATTTTTTGAAGGTGGAATGTCAAAAAATGGAAATTAATGTTCAATAAGTCAATTTCTATAGAAAATGTAAGTGGTGCTATTATTTTTTGCCTCTTTTTTGGTAGTTTTTGGTTAAATCTGGCAAAAAAAAAAAAAAAATATTTATAATAATGTGATCATAAATTTTACTTTTTTATAAAAGAGGACACCTTAGGATATGCACATAACAACAACATTAGTGGAAACAACAACAATCTTGATTGTTTTTGTAGTGGCAAGGAAATTGTTCACGGTGGTGCTTTTAATGTTTTCGCAACTGTACATCTCATAACCCACCAAAATGTTCGATGACAAATCATGAGTTGAATTATGGGTGCAAGTGACATGTCATCGGTGAAAATTCGGGTGAATCACCGATGACATTTACAAAGGAGTGACACACGCTTTCACCAATTCATTGTCATGGCATTTATCACCAGTTCATTGTCATGGAATTTATCACCGGTTCATTGTCATAGGTTTTTGGACCAGTTCATTGTCATGGCATCTTGCACCAATGCTTTTGATCCGGATGTTCTCCATTCAGGAATAAAATTTGCAGTTCAATTATTTAAGTTGTTGAACTAGATGATTTCTATCACCAAGGACTGGATTCTTGTTCTTTACTTCCTTTATAAAATTTTTCATTTTACATTTTCATAGATATAGAATTGCGCCCCAGATGTTATTTTTCCTTATTTTTTATGTAGTTTTAAAAATTATATATTATATTGATCTGCCAAAATCATATTTATCTCTTCCGATGGATGAAGAAATGGAAAGGCGCGGTATTCCAAAAAGTCAAGCGAAACACAGAGAGGAATGGAGATCTTTTCTTAGTTCGGTCTATGGAACAAATGTTATGTAATGGGCCAACTAAGTAAGTAAGTAAGTATGTGCCAATCTCTGCACCAGGCTCACCATTTGGGAAATCTAGTATAAATTTGAATACTGTTGTTATTTTTAAACGACTTATTCTGTAATAGCTCCGTGTTTAGGTGGCCTCATTTATACTTACTTAGATTGTTTTTATTCTAAACAGAGCATATTGTTCCATAAAACGAACTAAGAATATATTTTCAAACACACCGATCTTCTACTTTGCTTTTCCAATTTTGGATGCTATGTTTTGTGATATCATATTCAACTTGGTCTTCCCATTGAAGTTTTGTCCATCCCCCGGGTCGTATAACGTCAATGCCGCTGGCATATTTATCCATCCTGTTGAATTTGACATGGCTCATCCAATGCAATTGTTGCAGCTCGATACGTTTTACTATATCGGTGTCGGTTGTTGTTGTTGTTGTAACAGTGTTTATTATGTTTGTATGTTCGTTCTTCTGTTCCATCTGGCTCTGGGCCTATATCCAGTTAGCGGAAAGTGGCTAATTCGATGGGATGTAACCACAGATCCACTGAAGTTAGATGAGTAGGTGTGGCGAAGCTGTTGAAAAGGTGTTTTGTATCGTGCGGGCCCATGCCGCATACTGGGCAGATGTCTCGCACGGTGTGATGAATTCCGCTCAATAGGAATTTAGGCGACTGCAATATCCCGAGCGTAGTTGAGCCAAAACTTCAGCTGTGGTAGATGGGGGATGTACTCCGAGGACATTATTCACACTATATTTGCTTATGGCCTTATCAACTGCGTCCATGTGAATGTTATTCAAACCTGCCTGATATGCCTGTTGATCTAGAGGTTCTTTCGCGTATTGTTGGACCTCTCTCTCTCTCTAGAGTATGAATATCCTTTTTGATATGCCTGGGTGTAACCAGCAGATAGTGATTGGGATGGCTCTCACCGTAATACCCGAGCAAGTACTGTAAGGAAATCATCTCATTGTGTTGCTGTATTGGAAGAATCTTTGCCTGCTCATGTATATGGTCTACTGAAGAATTTAAAATGCTGTTCCTGTTCTCAGGGCGGCATTTTGACAAATTTGAATCTTATCCCACGGCGTATCGGTGTCCGGTCAACTGGTACAGCTCGTGTTTTATAGATCGGGTCTCTTTAATACATCTCTTTAATATCCGCCAAACGAAACAGGTTTCCAAACACAAAAAATATTTTCCTTTTGTTTTATAACAATTTGCAAAGTATTTTTATTTAAAATATGCGAATTTTGCCACTGTCAATCACTTTTATCTGATTTTTATTTTTATTTTAACAATTACTTTTGCAAGTAAACAATTATTCGTGTACATGATTATTTGATCATTTATTGTACGGGTACTCATTAATTTATTTAATATTATGACAAAGATCGGATCTTTCACCACTTTAGTTTCACTCATGAAAATTCGATTAAAAAGATCGGATCTTTCACGATGAAAATTCGATGAATAGGATCGGATATTTCATTACTCCCTTTGCTCTCATGCAAAAGAACCAGTGAAATCATGATTTTATAAGGAACCACTTCCATTTATTTTTGCTGGGAATATATGTTATTCTCGCTTCTCATAAGTTCTACATAAGCAGAGCGAAACTCAAATTAAATGACTTTGCCATCGGCATTTGAGCCACACGTAGTTTCGTCCATTCTTGATCAAGCAAAGCACGGAACATCAATTCCGAAAAACTAATTGTAAGGATTTTATAATAAATTAAAAATTCACTAAAATTATTATAAATGTTTTATTAAAATCCTACATACAATTTCTACAACTACAGGAGTTTGTTAGTAATTCGAACGAATTTGAATTCGAATTGTCTTAGTGAAACAGGCCATTGTTAACAAATCCACAGATAACTGTTTCCCCATGCGTTCTATGTATGTCTCACTAGAGGAAAGATCAAGAATTTATTTAAGAGGCTGGTACAAAACTAATGGTATGCTGTGATCTTTCCTCAGTACCTTGTGACCATTCACAGCTACAATCCCATTCCGATAGGATGTGGCTTTTGATCGCAATTTATTTAAAATCCCTCCCTTTTGTTTTTATACCCTCCACCATAGTATGGAGGGTATATTAAGTTTGTTTTTCCGTTTGTAACGCATTGAAATACTCATTTGCGACCCTATAAAGTATATATATTCTTGATCAGGGTAAAATTCTGAATCGATCTGTGCACGCCCGTCCGTCCGTCCGTCCGTCTGTGGTAATCACTCTAGCATCCACAAAAATGGAGATAGGACGCTGAAATTTTGGGAAAGTGCGTCTTTTGTTTGCAGGCAGGTCAAGTTCGATGATGGGCTATATCGGTCCACGTTTTGGTATAGCCCCCATATAACGGTACCCCCCGATTTACGGTATTTTGATGTTTTTAGCTACATTTTCAGACCGATTTAGCTAAAATTTGACATTTAGGGTTCTTAAGTGTCAATAAACTTATATGACAAAACTTGTGGATATAGGTCCACGTTTTGGTATAGCCCCCATATAACGGTACCCCCGATTTGCGGTATTTTGACGTTTTTAGCTACATTTTCAGACCGATGTAGCTATAATTTGACATTTTGGGTTCTTAAGTGTCAATAAGCTACATTTTCAGACCGATTTAGCTATAATTTGACATTTATGGTTTTAAGGTGCCAATAAACTTATATAAGAAAACTTGTGGACATAGGTCCACGTTTTGGTATAGCCCCCATATAACGGTACCCCCGATTTACGGTATTTTGACGTTTTTAGCTACATTTTCAGATCGATTTAGCTATAATTTGACATTAAGGGTTCTTAAGTGTCAATTAACTTATATAACAAAAGTTGTGGACATAGGCCCACGTTTTGGTATAGCTCCCATATAACGGTACCCCCGATTTACGGTATTTTGACGTTTTGAGCTACATTTTCAGACCGATTTAGCAATAAATTGACATTTAGGGTTCTTAAGTGTCAATAAACTTATATAACAAAACTAGTGGACATAGGTCCATGTTTTGGAATAGCCCCCATATATCGTTACCGCCCGATTTCAGGTATTTTGACGTTTTAAGTCACATTTCTAGACCGAATTAGCTATAATTTGATATTTAGAGTTCTTAGTGACCAAAAAAACTTATATTCGAAAAAATTATGAACATAGGTACATGTTTTGGTATAGCCCCATATAACGGTACCTCCCGATTTTTGTGATTTTTACCTATAAGTTTTAACCGAATTAGCTGTAATTCGAACATTTGACATTTGAAGTTCTTAGTGGTCACCACACCTCTCCACCAAAAATTGTTAGAAAGGTCGATGTATTGATAAAGCCCCCATATAACGGTACCTCCCTATTTTCAGTAATTTGATGATTTTAGCTACAATATTAAACCGAACTACCAGTAATTTGACATTTGAAGTTCTTACTGGTCACAACACATCTCCATCAAAAATTGTCAACATAGGTCCATGTTCGGATATAGCTCCCATATAACGGTACCTCCCAATTTTCAGTAATTTTGCAATTTTAGCTACAATTTTTAACCGAACTAACTGCAATTTGACATTTGAAGGTTGTAGTGGTCACCACACATCTGCATCAACAATTTTCAACATAGCCCCAATATAACGATACTTCCCTATTTTCGGTACTTTGAGGATTTTACTTAAAATGTTTAACCGAACGTAGGTCCATGTTTTGGAATAGCCCCAAAACAAACATCCCTCGGTACCTTAGCTTTATTTTTTGGACGAACTTTCTGTAATTTGAAATTTAAAAGCCAACAAAAATTGTTCATTTAAGTTCATATTTTCGTATAGCCCACATACCTCCGAAGAAGCTGTTAATGTCATTTGAAGTTCCCACGTTATGTACCGATTTTCGATATTTTGAGGATTCTAGCTACAATTTTTAACCGAATTAGGAGTTATTTGACATTAAAGGCTCCCATCAAAAACTGTCAACATAGGTCCATGTTTTATTATAACCCCTATATAACGGTACCTCCCAATTTCTAGCCCACCAAAAATTGTCAACATACATAGTTAGATATAGGCACCATAAAAAAGGGCCTACCGAATGAAACATTTTATGTACATTATCTGACATTTTAACGTACCCACTTAAAGTTGGGGACAGGAATGAAAACTAATTATTCCATTTTAGTTCAGAATATTTTATGGTGGAGGGTATGAAAAGTTCGGCCCGGCCGAACTTAACGCTTTTTTACTTGTTTGCCTCTTTTTTGGTAGTTTTTGGTTAAATCTGGCAAAAAAAAAATATTTATAATAATGTGATCATAAATTTTACTTTTTTATAAAAGGGGACACCTTAGGATATGCACATAAAAACAACATTAGTGGAAACAACAACAATCTTGATTGTTTTTGTAGTGGCAAGAAAATTGTTCACGGTGGTGCTATTAATGTTTTCTCAACTGTACATCTCATAACCCACCAAAATGTTCGATGACAAATCATGAGTTGAATTATGGGTGCAAGTGACATGTCATCGGTGAAAATTCGGGCGAATCACCGATGACATTTACAAAGGAGTGACACACGCTTTCACCAATTCATTGTCATGGCATTTATCACCAGTTCATTGTCATGGAATTTATCACCGGTTCATTGTCATAGTTTCTTGCACCGGTTCATTGTCATAGGTTTTTGGACCAGTTCATTGTCATGGCATCTTGCACCGGTTCATTGTCATGGCGTCTTGCACCAATGCTTTTGATCCGGATGTTCTCCATTCAGGAATAAAATTTGCAGTTCAATTATTTAAGTTGTTGAACTAGATGATTTCTATCACCAATGACTGGATTCTTGTTCTTTACTTCCTTTATAAAATTTTTCATTTCACATTTTCATAGATATAGAATTGCGCCCCAGATGTTATTTTTCTTTATTTTTTATGGAGTTTTAAAAATTATATATTATATTGATCTGTCAAATCATATTTATCTCTTCCGATGGCTGCAAGATATTTCTATCAACTTGGGGTTCTGTTTTTCCAATATTCGGTGAATTATGTGCCAATCTCTGCACCAGTCTCAACATTTGGGAAATCTAGTATAAATTTGAATACTGTTGTTATTTTTATACGACTTATTCTGTAATAGCTACCGTGTTTAGGTGGCCTTATTTATACTTACTTAGATTGTTTTTATTCTAAACAGAGCATATTGTTCCATAAGCCGAACTAAGAATATATTTTCAAACACACCGATCTTCTACTTTGCTTTTCTAATTTTGGATGCTATGTTTTGTGATATCATATTCAACTTGGTCATCCCATTGAAGTTTTGTCCATCCCCCGGGTCGTATAACGTCAATGCCGCTGGCATATTTATCCATCCTGTTGACATTGACAAGGCCCATCCAATGCAATTGTTGCAGCTCGATACGTTTTACTGTATCGGTGTCGGTTGTTGTTGTTGTAACAGTGATTATTAAGTTTGTATGTTCGTTCTTCTGTTCAATCTGGCTCTGGGCCTATATCCAGTTAGCGGAAAGTGGCTAATTCGATGGGATGTAACCACAGATCCCCTGGAATTAGATGAGTAGGTGTGGCGAAGCTGTTGAAAAGGTGTTTTGTATCGTGCGGGCCCATGCCGCATACTGGGCAGATGTCTTGCACGGTGTGATAAATTCCCGCTCAATAGGAATTTAGGCGACTGCAATATCCCGAGCGTAGTTGAGCCAAAACTTCAGCTGCGGTAGATGGGGGATGTACTCCGAGGACATTATTCACACTATATTTGCTTATGGCCTTATCAACTGCGTCCATGTGAATGTTATTCAAACCTGCCTGATATGCCTGTTGATCTAGAGGTTCTTTCGCGTATTGTTGGACCTCTCTCTCTCTAGAGTATGAATATCCTTTTTGATATGCCTGGGTGTAACCAGCAGATAGTGATTGGGATGGCTCTCACGGTAATACCAGAGCAAGTACTGTAAGGAAATCTTCTCATTGTGTTGCTGTATTGGAAGAATCTTTGCCTGCTCATGTATATGGTCCACTGAAGAATTTCAAAAGCTGTTCCTGTTCTCAGGGCGGCATTTTGACAAATTTGAATCTTATCCCACGGCGTATCGGTGTCCGGTCAACTGGTACAGCTCGTGTTTTAATACATCTCTTTAATATCCGCCAAACGAAACAGGTTTCCAAACACAAAAAATATTTTCCTTTTGTTTTATAACAATTTGCATAGTATTTTTATTTAAAATATGCGAATTTTGCCACTGTCAATCACTTTTATCTGATCTTTATTTTTATTTTAACAATTACTTTTGCAAGTAAACAATTATTCGTCTACATGATTATTTGATCATTCATTGTACGGGTGCTCATTAATTTATTTAATATTATGAGAAAGATCGGATCTTTCACCACTTCAGTTTCACTCATGAAAATTCGATTAAAAAGATCGGATCTTTCACGATGAAAATTCGATGAATAGGATCGGATATTTCACGACTCCCTTTGCTCTCATGCAAAAGAACCATTGAAATCATGATTTTATAAGGAACCACTTCCATTTATTTTTGCTGGGAATATATGTTATTCTCGCTTCTCATAAGTTCTACATAAGCAAAGCGAAACTCAAATTAAATCACTTTGCCATCGGCATTTGAGCCACACGTAGTTTCGTCCATTCTTGATCAAGCAAAGCACGGAACATCAATTCCGAAAAACTAATTGTAAGGATTTTATAATACATTAAAAATTCACTAAAATTATTATAAATGTTTTATTAAAATCCTACATACAATTTTTACAACTACAGGAGCTTGTTAGTAATTCGAACGAATTTGAATTCGAATTGTCTTAGTGAAACAGGCCATTGTTAACAAATTCACAGATAACTGTTTCCCCATGCATTCTATGTATGTCTCACTAGAGGTAAGATCAAGAATTTATTTAAGAGGTACAAAACTAATGGTATGCAGTGATCTTTCCTCAGTACCTTATGACCATTCACAGCTACAATCCCATTCCGATAGGACTTGAGGTTTCCATGCAAAACTCTGAAAACCTAAAAAAACCCTAAAAATGTGGCTTTTGATCGCAATTTATTTAAAATCCCTCCGGCTTTTGTTTTTTATTTTCATTTATGAACATAGTAGTTGCAAAACGTATACTGTCTGATTTTTTGCAAGGAATGTTGTGTACATGTTATAAAACCTTCAAAATATCACAAATCCATGAGTACCTTCCTATGGGGGCTATATTCAAAATGCAGAGAATCGGAAGATACCGCTCTATGGGAACTATATGAAGTCGTGGACCTATACCAACAAATTTCAGGTGGAAAGTTTTATACCCCCAACGAAGACTAAATACCAAATTTCAGCCATTTCGATATGATAATGAGGCTAAAACCTCCAAAATACCGAAAATCGGGAATTGCCGTTTAATGAAAACTCTGTCAAAACGTGATACGATATAGCTCATTTGCAATACCAAACATGAAGGAAACTTCTGTACCAAGTTATAAGGCTCTATCTTAACAATTGCGAGCTGTATCTTGATTTCAACAGACAGACGGTCAAATAAATAAGTAAATAAATAAATAAAAAAAGCTCTTAAAGTTTTTATTTTTCAGAACTTTTGACAATTTTTTAAATTCCAAAAAAAAAAAAATATTTCCTGTTGCACAAATGAATGTACTTTTGCCTGTTAATGACTAAAATAACTTTTAATCCATTAAAATATTGGACAAGTAAAAAAGTATCAGTCGGCTTTGCCGACAGAGATATACCCTCAGCCTATGTGAATTAAAACTTGCGGACCAAAATATAGATTAGGATTAAAGTTCAAAAGTGTTGCAGAGGAGGTACTTAAAGGAATGGACCGACATAGTCCATTATGGAAGTGGATCTTATTTTGGGAGTCATATCTTTTCGATAGATATCGCGCCCACTAGTCATTTCAGTGGGTCATCGTATAACTTATGGACCAGTATGCCAGGAAGCATGGACTTGTCCACGTAAAACATAATACCGCTGTAAGCAGGACAACAACGAACAGCATCGGTATACATTTCCAAAGGATCTTCAAACATACCTTAAACTGCACTTAGACACAAATGTTGAACTTTTAGAAGTTAAACTAAATTTGGACAAAATATTAGAAGATCCAAAGTTTGGCCCAAATTTGTTCAAGAGATATCGTGCATACCATTTAAGTGACATGTTTTAAATATTCGAGGGAAGTACCGCAAGTTGTTGGCCGGTATTGCCTATCATCGCACTGAATGTATGACAAAATATGAGGAAGGCCAAATTTTGGACCAAATCGGTTAGTTCAACAATTATCGTTTTTTATTTGAAAAATTTTGCTTATTAGGCGAAGGTCATTTTTTAATAATTTTTAATTAATTTCTCGTTACAGGCGAGCTTACTTACCTTCGACTAATAGGCAAAAATAAATAAAATAAAAAATAAAATCAGCTTGAGCCAGGCTGGGGTTCGAACCCACGTTCTTGAAAAACACATGGAAAAAAGTGTTGTCACGGCGTGTTAGTGTTCAGAACCAAACTCATAACTTTCAAAGGCTACGCTAAGCGTTTGTCATGAAAGCCATACAAAGATTTGAACAAAAAATTCAACTTTGTAAAAACAAATTACATTTGAAAGAGGAAAAAGTTAGATGATAGCGAAGCCGCCCCACAATCGATGTGTCTGAGGAGCCTTCCTAAACCAAAGGCGAAACATGTCATGTCACACAGTGGTGGTTGTGTGGGTTCGTATCGTCGGCTTTCCTTTTTCAAAAAGCATCTTGGTCAGTAAGCTCGCCTTTCGGGTTGTTTTCTCAAGAAATATGGACTTGCCCTTGAAAAAAACTTTTACTGTCGTAATTGAGGCAGTGAATTCAAGTTGCTTCAAAAAAATCAAAGTAATTCGAGAGCCGGTCTTAAAGTGAACTTATCCGTAAATTTGTGTGATAGGTACCCGAAGGAGTGGAAAACCCTAGTCCATAATCGAACCTGATCTATATCTGGTAGATATATTATGTTGTGTAAAGTGTGGACCAAATCGGTCACTCCCTTCAAGAGTTATCGTGCCAACAATTTTTCCGAACATTTTTGAACTTTTGTGGAGGAGGTACCTGAAGAGGTGTTCGAACTTAAACTAAGTTTTGACAAAATATTACGAAGGCCAAATTTTGGACCAAATCCATTGATCCGTTCGAGAGTTATCTTGCGCTCCAACCACTACACACGGTGTTATAGGGTTTTTTGCATCTTTCGGGCTATTTTCTCAGGAAGTATGGACTTGCCCCTAATGAGACATGTACCGTCGCCAGCGGGGCAGTGAATACAAGTCGCTACAATAAAAATCAAAGAGATTCGTGAACAGGTCCCAAACTGAACATTTCCGAAATTTGGTGTGGAAGGTACCCGAAGGAGTAGACCGATTGACTCCATAGAAGAGCCTCATCTTAGTCTGGTATAAATTTCACGATGTGCACAGTATGGACCAAGTCGGTTACTCCCTTCAAGAGTTATAGTGCGCACAAATTTTCTGAACATTTCCGAACTTTTGTGGGGGAGGTACCGGAAGGGGTGGACCCATATAACCCATCTTCGAACTTAAACTAAGTTTGGACAAAATAATACGAAAGCCAAATTTTGGAGCAAATCGGTTCATCCGTTCGACAGACAGACAGACGGACGAACATTGCTAAATCGACTCCAAATTGTCTGAAACGGATTTCGTCCAAACATTCTTGGGGTCTAAAACCATTATTTCGATGAGGCACATTTTGCCCGTATGAAAGTGTATATAACCTCGTTAGCATAAATGCTGAGGGTATAAAAAAGGTACGCACAAACCACGTTCAATTGATATGATATATGGAATAAAGTTGTATATGATATAAAATGATATATGTACATATGTATATGTAATGATAACATTAGCGAGAAAGACAAGTTCATGTCATTTTTCAAAAAGGCTCATAAAAACAAATTTCAAACGTCTTCGTGAGGCTGAAGTTTTTTATCAAATCAAGTTATAATTAAGATTTTATGTAATCTTAGATAAAAACTCATCAAAATATGATACACGGATTTGATAAATAAATTGGCACACTCCTGGAATGGCGAATTTTTCCGTCTACAGTATCTGCTCAATTCACTTTTTGATTAGACTCATAGTTTTCAAGAAAATTTCGAAAAAAACCTGAAATTTTGACCTTTGCTTCTAATGGCAAACCCTAGCTATCCACCAAAATTCAGTTTCGCTATTGCTATTTCCCCCCTATTTTGACATAGCTATATGAGGTTGTAAAAAATTCATAACCCTAATGTACATTACTTTTTTACTACCCCGTATCCCTGTGTGATATTTTGATGAACTTTTTACCTAAGATTGCATAAAATCTTATTTATAAAGCAATCCAATAACAACGCTTTCGCACAAAACGTTTTTAAAGATTATTTTGCTTTTCAAAATAGTCAATATTAAAACAATATTAAAACAATGACTAAGTTTTAATATTTTATTAAAACAACTTTAATTTATTAGCGGGAAAAAATTGGCGATTTTTACCAAGGGGTAAGGCAGGGAAGACTATAGTTTCAGATTGCTTTTAATAGGCAATACCAACAAATTAGTTATGGGTTTTCGTTGAGACTCAACGAACGCTAGCAGTGGGAAAGATTTGGGTTTGTTTGCAAGTTAAGTTGCTCGAGTTTAGGTAGTACCAAAGAAATTCTCCATCAGAGTGTTTCTTTGGACACGTATCTATTTGAGCGAGTAATTAACACTTGGGCATAAAAATTTTCTTGTTGAAAAACAAGAAACAAGGGAACTGATGAACATCTGTGGCGAGATCTGAAACTATAGTCTTCCCTGCCTTACCCCTTGGTAAAAATCGTAAATTTTTCCCACTAATAAATTAAAGTTGTTTTACGACTATGGGATTAAGCCTGACTATTTTGAAAAGCAAAACAGAAGTCGTCATCCCAAATAAAAAAACGCCAACCCTCCTAAGTTTGTATGTTTCAGAACTTTTGACAATTTTTTAAGTCGCTATTAGCAGATATTTAACTGAAAACAAGGTATAGGGGCACACGACATAACCAAAATAACCGTTTGATTCTCACTAATTTTACCATCGTATTACAACATATATATTATTTTATATTATACATAACTTTATTTTAACTTTATAACTTTACCTTTTTTAAAATTTAAATGGAAAAAAAGTTATTTCAGTCATTAATAGGCAAAAGGTCATTCATTCGTGCAACAGGAAATTATATTTTGAGAATTTTTTTTCTGGTTTCATAGAATTTTTCAAAAAAAAAAAAAATTTCAAAGTGTTTTGTGCGGAACCTCTTTTATAATGAAGTGGAATGAATGTTATTTTAGTAATTTATAGGCAAAAGTTCATTCATTCTCACTACAGGAAATCATTTTTGAAAAAATGTCAAAAAGGCATAACCCTAATGTACATACATATTTACGTTGTTTATCTTTTATAACTGAAATACATACAGTTTCTCAAACTGTGGCCTCCCGTTGTGAGATTGCTGCTCGAAGGAAATGCATGTGAGCGTTATTTTTTTCTTGAATTCGCCAAGATCTAAGTGCATTTTCTTTTCCACATGGGCTTCGTATTGTTTATTGAATTCGAAGTGACATTTAATTTCTTAAATGTCAAATACTGAAATCTTTTCTTTTTTGTGTTGCTTCGAACAAATAAAATGGTACATAAAAACTCTGTCAAATGCATGGTCCTTCCATTATTTCTATTAATATTTTGTTCGTAGTACTTTCCTTTTTATTTGCTCACCAAAAACGTTTCAATGCTAAAGAATATTTGCTTGCTATAAGTTTTTGCTAGAATTGTCTTTGTTCATGTATTTATTGATGTCAAGGATCGTAAACTCAATCGCTTGAACAGCATTAAAAAAACCTTTCATTTAGACACAGTCCTCAGCATAAATTGAAGTATTGCGAAAGTAGTGTATAATTCCACCTAATCCGGCTAGACGAAAAGCAACGGTTGTTGGAAAGCTTATTGAATTAATTGCTTTGAAATCTACCGAATAAAGTTCTCTAGGTATTTCAAATGAAAATCTCATCCACTGCATTAGAAGTCGTTTAAATACAAACGAGAAATTAGTAAAACAATAAGTGCTGAAAAAAGTGTATGCATTTTAATAGAATAATTATTCTCATCGTAATAGAAGAAGTGTTGGTTAAGCTTTTGTGGCATTGGTATGTTGAAATGTTTCGGAATTAAGTAAAATCTGGGTTGATTTCCATTTGTGATGGAGGTACCCTATAAGGAGTGGACCGATATATCCCACTTTCAAAACTTGTTCTAAATTTTGTATCTCAAAATAATTTGTCCAAATTCAACGTTTAAGAGATATTCCGCATACTATTTGAGCAAATATTATCGAACTTTTGTGGGTAAGGTACCGAAAGGAGTGGACCGAAAAGCACCATCTTCGAAGTGTGTCTAATATTTGAAGAATAATATTCAAGCAATGCAATATCCGGTTCGAGAGTTGTCGTGCGCACCAGCCACTACGCACTACACATGATTGCCACAGGGGGTTTTTCACAGCTTTTGAGCCATTTTCTCAGGAAGTATGGACTTGCCCCTGAAACAAAATTGTACCGTCGCACACTGGTCGAAACCAGTGATCTAGCGGCGCGAAAGTCAAAAATTCGAACTATAAAATTGCGAAATATTTTCCATTGTATCGATTACAGACACTTTGCAGACAAAGATTTTGTTTTTTTTTTCATTTTTGTTGTTGTAAATATTTACTCAGTTATTCACTATCAAATACAAGAGTTTTTGTTGCATCTGATTTTAAAAAATTGTAGCAAAAAAATTAACTTCATATTTGTTTAAATGTTAAATAAATTCGTAATGGAACTGGACAAGATTAATTTTTAATTAATAGCAGAGGGTGTGATTTAAATTATAAAAATTAGTTTGGGGTCTGGAGGTACTTAGTTATATATCAATAAATTTTCAAAAAATTCATTTTTTTGTGTTTTTATGGGTGCATGAGTGCATCTTGTAAACTTGGCCGAACTTAGGTTCGAGTATTTTTTTGGGGAATGAAATTGGACTCTCTGGATACGGAATAACCACATTAGGGCTGCAAATATTTGCAAATCTTTTGATGACTGCACTTTTAAAATAAGGAATTTTGTATGAAATTCATACAAATTTAGCTGTGCATTTGTATGGGAGATAAATCAAAATATGGACCTTTCTTGAGAAATGTTTGCACGGAGGAGTTCTACCCCCGGAGACACTATAAAACCATATTATAGCTAAATATGTTATTAAATATGGGATAACAAGTAACAATTCTACGAATCGGGGGTACCATAAAAGGGGCTACATCGAAACATAAATCCATATTGAAAATGTTTTGAAATAAGCAGTGAGAACACGAAATGCAAAATTACAGCCAAGTTGAATTAAAAATGTGGTCATGATATTCAAAATAACTTAAATTAGGAGGTACGGTTACATGGGGGCTAATCAAAACGTTCACCTTTGTCCATAATTTTTGGTGGAAATATTTTGTGACCACTAGGAACCCTAAGTACCAAATTACAGCTAATTTGCTACGAAACTGTGGCTTAAATCCTCAAAATACCGAAAATCGGAAGGTACCGTTATATGGGGGGCTATATCAAAACATTAGCCGATATTGTTCATATTTGTCCCATTATTACCCGCAGGTACAAGCTGAGTTTGTGCAAAATTTTAGTGACGTATCTCAATTCGTTTGCAAGTTATTAATTTCGCGCCGCTAGATCAGTGCTTTCGACCACCGTGCGTCGCACAGTGCATGCGCCCAACGACAAAAATAAAAAAACGTGTCATCATATTAAAAATTTAAAGATGAAAATCTCTTCTAAACATTCCAAATTTTTGAAATTCAATGAAAACAAGTAACAAGTAAGAAAAGCGTTAAGTTCGGCCGTTCCGAATTTGTATACCCTCCACCACGAACTGTATTAAAGTGAATAGGAAAAATTAGTTTAATTTCGTTTATGAAAGTACTAGACTCTTCCTTTTATTGCATATATCTCAAGTGATAAAACTCCCTTCAAACAGCTCATATGGTGCGACATTTTTGTTCTTTCCAAAACAAGGACCAATATTTACAATTTTCCTAATTGAGCGAAATACATAAAATTGGGTAATACCGACTAGACCTAAACCTGGATATTCTGGAAATTGATAGTTAACAACATCGGGAGCACCGTTCTATGGAGGCTGTATAAAACATTGACCCGTACCGATAAATATCTGAAGGAAAGTTTCGTAACTCCAGCGAAGACTAAATACCAAATTTCAGCTATTCCCGTTGAATAATGTGGCTAAAACTTCAAAATACCAAAAATTGGGAGGGACCTTTCTATGGGGGCTATATAAAAACATGGAACAATACCGAAAAATTGCAGGTGGAAAGTTTTATAGCACCAACGGAGACTAAGTACCAAATTTGAGCCATTTCGGTGGGATATTGATGACACAACCTTCAAAATACCGAAAATCGGGAAGTACGCTTCTACGGGGGCTATATGTAGACATGGACCTATACCGACAATTTCAGGGAGGTACCGTTCTATAGGGGCTATATGAAGACATGGACCTATAGCGACCAATTTCAGGTGGAAGGTTTTATACCCTCAACGAAGACTATGTACAAAATGTTAGCCATTTCGGTGTTATATTGAGGCTAAACTCTTCAAAATACCGAAAATTGGGATGTACTGTTCCATGGGGTGTACATCAAAACGTAGACCGATACCGATAAATTTTTGGGAGAAAGCTTTGCATCCCAAAGGAGGACGAAATATCAAATTTCAGCCATTTTAGTAGGATAATATAGCAAAAAACTCCAAAAATACCGAAAATCGGAAAATACCGTTCTATGGGGGCTATATGAAGACGTGGACATATACCGAAAAATTTGTAAACCCTTAACGAAGACTAACTACCAAATTTCGGTGGGATATTGAGATCACAACCTTCAAGATACCGAAAATCGGCAGGTACCGTTCTATGGGGGCTATATGAAGACGTGGACCTATACCGACACATTTCACATGCATTTAATACCCCAAATGAAGACCAAATACCAAATTTCAGCCATTTCGGTAGAATATTGAGGCCGCAACCTTCAAAATACCGAAAATAGGGAATTACCGTTCATGGGGGATATACTTAGGCGTGGACCTGTACCGACAAGTTTCTGGGGGAAAGTTTTATACCTCCAACGAAAACTTGATACCAAATATCAGCAATTTCTGAGGAATATTGAGGCCACAACCTTCAAAACACCGAAAATCGGGAGGTAAGCTGTATGGGGGCTATACAAAGGCGTGGGCCTATACCAACATATTTCACATGGAACGTTTAATACCCCAAATGAAGAGAAAATACCAAATTTAAGCCATTTCGGTAGATTAATTTGGCTATAACCTTTAAAATACCGAAAATCGGCAGGAACCGTTCTATGAGGTCTATATGAAGGCGTGGACCTATACCTACAAATTTCTGCCGGAAAGTTTTATACCCCTAACGAAGACTAATTACCAAATTTCAGCCATTTCGGTGTGATAATGAGGCTAAAACCTTGAAAACACCGAAAATCGGGAGATAACGTCCCGTGGGGCTACATCAAAACGTGGACCTATATAAACATTTTATGGTAGAAATGTTTCGTATCCTCTGGAAACACAAAATACAAAGTTACAACCGATTCTGTGGTCAAATTGGACTTTACATTCAAATATATCTTAAAGTGAATCGTACTATATATGGGGCTTTAAATGGGGGCTATACCAAAACGTGGACCTATATAAACAAACTTTGGTAGAAATGATTTTTAGCTTCTGGAGACACAAAATATCAAATTACAACCAATTCGGTGGTAAAATGGGACAAATACCTTAAAAATTCCTTAAAACGACGACGCGTCACGCGTCACTTTGTACGGGGGCTATACGAAAACGTGGACTTACATAGCCCGCTTTCATCCATCTACTTCAATCCGTGCGGACGCTAGAGTGATTTTCACAGACGGACAGTCGGACGGATATGACTATATCGATATAGAATTGCACGCTGATCAAGAATATATATAGTTTGTGGGGTCTACAATGATTATTTCGAGTAGTTACAAACGGGATGACAAACTTAATATACCTCCATCTTATGGTGGAGGGTATAAAAAGTTGACTAAATTCCCATAGATGTAATTTGCCCATTCCCTGATACGACCTTCACTAAAATAAATAAGCTTCTTAGAGAAAAGCTTAAAAACCACTGTCGAATAAAAATATAATATTAAAATATATGTATGTACTAGCTGAACCCGGTGCGCTTTGCTGCCCCGACTACGACAAACTATAATGGAATGCCAGAATTATTTTAACGTTTTTAATATTTTAACGAATAAATATAGGAGATATGAAGGCGTTATATACCTATTCAGGGTTGTTATGGCGCTACTATGGTATTTTTGTATGTTTCAGGAGGTAACACTCCTCCGAAAGCCTTTCCGCCATAAGTATTCCTAATGATTTAGATATATCATAATAAAACATAAATCTTAAGAAGTCTCTCAAAGACATGATACTTAATAGCTGTAGCCTTGGTCAATTCCTTCCCGACTATAAGTACTTCTGTAAATAATGATGACATTTACTGACTGCTAAGTCTTCAAAATTTCATTGAAATTGAACATACGTAACAATAACATGAAATCGACCGAAAATATATATGGGTAGCTATATTCTAATCTGAACCGATTTCGGCATAATTTGTCCCATTTATTTCTAGAACGAATTGTGTCACGCTTTCCAAATTTCAGTGAAATTGGACATATGTAGTGTGTCCAAATCTGAACCGGTCTCGATATAATTTGGCACATTTATATTTGGAACAAATTCCGTCAGACATCCACATATAGCGTGTTTAGAGCATCAAATACAGAAAGTCGGCCTAAAATATAGATAGGAGCAATATCCAAATCTGAACCGATTTCGATATGATTTGGCACATTTATATCTAGACCAAATCCCGTTACGCATTCCAAATTTCGCAGAAATTGGACATAAATAGCGAGTTTGGTTCATAAAATACAGGAAATCGGCCGAAAATATATACAGGAGCTATATCCAAATCTGAACCGATTTCGATACAATTTGGCACATTTATTTCTATACCAAGTTCTGTAACACATTCTAAACTTCAGCGAAATTGGACATATATAGCGTGCTTGGTGTATAAACTACAGAAAATCGGCCGAAAATATATATGGGAGCTATATTCAAATCTGAACCGATCTCTATATAAGTTAACACATTTATTTCTGGAACAAATTCCGTCAGACCCCCCAAATTTCAGCGAAATTGAACATATACAGCGTGTTTGGTGCATAAAATGTGGAAAATCGGCCGAAAATATATATTGGAGCTGTATCCAAATCTGAACCGTTTTCCATATAATTCGGCACATTTATGCCTAGACCAAATTCCGTTACACATTCCAAATTTCAGCGAAATTGGACGTATATAGCGTGTTTGGTGCATCAAATGCGGAAAATCGGCCGAAAATATATATGGGAGCTATATCCAAATCTGAACCGATTTCGATATAATTCGGCACATTTATGTCTAGACCAAATTCCGTTACACATTTCAAATCTCAGCGAAATTGGACATATATAGCTTGCTTGGTGCATAAAATACAGGAAATCGGCGAAAATATATATGGGAGCTATATTCAAATCTGAACCGATCTCTATATAATTTAGCACGTTTATTTCTAGAACAAATTCCGTCAGACCCTCCAAATTTCAGAGAAATTGGACATATATAGCGTGTTTGGTGCATAAAATAAGGAAATCGGCCGAAAATATATGTGTATGGGAGCTATATCCAAATCTGAACCAATCTCAATATAATCTGGCACATTTATTTTTAGAACAAATTCCGTGAGAAATTCCAAATTTCATCGAAATTGGACATAAATAGCATGTTTGGTACACAAAATAAGGAAATCGGCCGAAAATATATGTATGTGGGATATATCTAAATTTTTTGGAGGTACATCCGGTTTTGATGCTATATCTCCAGATCAACGCGAAATTTCAAAAAATGATATAGCCTATTTTCATTTCAGGCCATGTAGCAATGTACCCTAAACATTTCAGTAAGATCTGTTCAGCGGTTTTCGAGTCTATAAGGCACAAACAAACAAACGTACAAACAAATTTCAATTTTATATATATAGATACTAGGGCTATAACCAAAAAAATACCACCACATAGCCGTGTAGAGCATGGAAAACTATTATGAAAAACGGTGTCATTTTTTCTCTATCGCGAAAAAAGTTTCCGTACCAAATGCATTGAAGTTCAGTAATGCATTTTTTTAATTTTAGCTGTTATGACAACATATTTGCTTTTAATTAAAATTTTTATTTTTTTGTAATCTAATTTAAAATCATTATCAAACCGTACTGGACCAATTTGTTCTCAAATCGCGCCATTTCTGAGCATATTAGGAACTTTTGACACTATTGCAGTTTTTGGGTTTTCTTTATAAACTCGTGAATTTTATGTTTATATTTTTTGTACCTATCGGACAAGAGGTCATTTGCAACGAATTCGCGAAAGTTACAGGCTGTTTTTGTTGACTTTGCCTGTGAGAATCGTGAGAATCTACAAAAATACAACACCAGTACCATTTGGGGAATTTTGTGCTTATAATGAAAACGCGTTTCTAAGATCGATTCGATGAAAAAAGTTTCCGCGCCGACTCTGATTACTAAACCCCTTTTGATATTTTTTCTACTTAAAATTTTAAATTTGCTTTGTTTGAAAAATATTTTTATAAAATAAATACGATTCTCACAGGCAAAGTCAACAAAAACAGCCTGTAACTTTCGCGAATTCGTTGCAAATGGCCCCATATTCTCTTGTCCGATAGGTACCAAAAATATAAACATAAAATTCACGAGTTTATAAAGAAAAACCAAAAATTGCAATGGTGTCAAAAGTTCCTAATATGTTCCGAAATGGCGCGATTTGAGAACAAATTGGTCCAGAACGGTTTGATAATGATTTTAATTTAGATTACAAAAAAATAAAAATTTTAAAGAAAAGCAAATATGTTGTTATAACAGATAAATTTAAAAAATGCATTACTGAACTTCAATGCATTTGGTGCGGAAACTTTTTTCGCTATAAAGAAAAAATTGCACCTTATTTCATAATAGTTTTCATGCTCTACACGGCTATGTGGTGGTATTTTTGATATTTGCAAAAAAGTGCAAAAAGTTATATCCCTAATGTATACACTCCACGTCAGTAAAATAGAACACCTAAATGTTTGTAAATGTTAGCTTATTTATCCCAAAACGAATGAATCTACGTTTTTAATCTTGTAGAGATTTAAAGTCTATGAAGTTCCGTATCACACACGGAAAAAATTATGTTTCTAGCTGTTCGCGAAATGATTTTCTGATCCATTTTCCGATAGTACTATGAAAAATAGGCATTTATTTTTGGTCATCAGGATAGAACAGTCATTTTATTTTCGCGAATTTTTGAGATATTAACCCCGAATTTTCTTTCAGTCGATAAAGCAAGGCTGTCTAATCATTTTTCACCAAAGAAACCCCATAAATAATTCCGCGAACAACGAAATAACAGAGTAAAAGCGTTTAAAATGACAGATAATTGAAAGATCTCGGAATATCAATAGGAGTCGCGCAGTAATGTCATATTTCTTCACAATAAGATAGAATATGACACAGACAACCTCGACGGATACAATTGAGAGCTTCGGATGCTGGTAGCATGGAATATTTTTTCAAAATAATTATGAAAAACGTCAAATTTTCTTATAAAAACCTAAATGTTTTGTTCAATAAAATGATTTTTCCGCGAACAAATCTGCCGTTTAAAGGTTTGGAAATATGCTCCACATTTAGAGGAAGATAATCTAACATGAAAACATCCGCTATTTTAATACAATGAAGGAACTTTTAGCACTTTCTCAAATTGAACACAACCTTTGGACTTTGAATTTTATATGTGTTCTTATTTCGGTGTCCGCGACTGTTCCCAACAGTGTTATGTTCAGGTTATGCTCTTCATACCGGATTTTACGATGTAGTAGTTTTTTTTTAACTGAACTCGCATATGTAAAAGCCCCGTTTCCGCGGGAAAACACAGTCATGAAAATTGAGGTTTTGGGTTTCGTATGTTGCTTTTAAAAAGTAATAAAATTTGCCTCAGTGTATTAAAATAGCGGTTGTTTTTATATCAGATTGTCTTCTTATTGTGAAGAAATATGACATTATTGCGCGACTCGTATTGATATTCCGAGATCTTTCAATTATCTGTCATTTTAAACACTTTTACGCTGGGTTTTCTTTGGTGAAAAATGATTATAAAGCCTTGCTTTATCGACTGAAAGAAAATTCGGCGTTAATATCTCAAAAATTCGCGAAAATAAAATGAATGTTCTATCCTGATGACCAGAAATAAATGCTTATTTTTCATAGTACTATCGGAAAATGGATCAGAAAATCATTTCGCGAAGATCTAGAAACATAATTATACCCTCAGCATTTATGCTAACTAGGGTATATACACTTTCATACGGGCAAAATGTGCCTCATCGAAATAATGGTTTTAGACCCCAAGTATGTTTGGACGAAATGTGTTTTGGGCAATTTGGAGTCGATTGAGCAATGTCCGTCCGTCTGTCTGTCTGTCCGTCTGTCTGGCTGGTGCGCACGATAACTCTCAAGCGGATGAACCGATTTGGTTCAAAATTTGGTTTTCGTAATATTTTGTCCAAACTTAGTTTAAGTTCGAAGCCCATATAGCCCATATCGGTCCACTCCTTCCGGTACCTCTCCCACAAAAGTGCGAAAATGTTCGGAAAATTTGTGTGCACGATAACTCTTGAAGGAAGTAACCGATTTGACCCATATTTTGCACATCGTGAAATTTCTACTATACTTAGATGAGGTTCCAAAATGGACTCAATCGGTCCACTCCTTCGGGTACCTCCCACACAAAATTTCGGATAAGTTCAGATTAGGACGTGCTCTCGAATCGCTTTGATTTTTGTTGCAACAAATTGTATTCATTTCCCCCCATACGATGCACTATAGGTAATTTGCCTAGTTTTTGAGACAAAAATTAATAACAGCGGAATTAAAGGATTTTTTAACTTTTTAAATTATTTATGTGTAAAAGTGAGATAAAACAAAGATTTTTACAGATAAATGCGGATATAAGGAACAACGGTTATAAGCAACTACATATATAACGAACAAAGCTATTTTGTCCAATGCCATTTTCATTAGTTTTCTTATACACAACAAACTGATGTAAACGATCATGGTAGTAAGTAACACAAATTTTGTCCCCGCGAGTAGATTTTCCAACGAATTGTTACTATATTTGTATATTTTTTGAATATACGTTAATAAAGACGAGTTTAGTAATCCTTTAAACCGTATAAATGATTAATATGTAATAAAGAGATAAAATAAAGTTTACTACTGCCGCAACGTTTATAGAAAACCACGGATATACCAAACAATTTGTCGCCATTACTTATTTTACTTGCAATGAAATTGTAAACAACAATATTTTTTACAGTTATTATTTATTTCCTCAAACCAAATTTCCACAATTTTAAGGCCTTTTATTGAGAAATAGCCTAATAAAATCTCATAAATATCAAAAAACGTGCAAAATCGGGTTTTGAAACCTAGTAATACCAATGCAGAAGACTTTCAGTGATGTGTTCTAGGTGGCACAATCACGGCCAAACACGGCCAATTTAGTATAAGTCTAAGTCTAAGAAAAATAAAATATTTATTTCTGACGTTTTGTGTTTTTTGTCGCTACCCAAAATGTTTAAGCTATATTATATATTAAATAAATTCCTCTCGCAATTGCCTATCTATTCCATTTCACATATATTTATATTTGGTTTATTTTTCCGCGGTTTTAAATACATTGTAATATGCCTTACAATATATATTTGTTTAGTTCTTCTTCGAAATTCTCACTTTGACTGCAATTTAAACTGCGATAATGACGCAATTTTGAAAAATATCATTTATATTAATAAATTTTGATATGTTCTTTTTTCAATGCAAACTAAAAAATTATTATTATTAAAAGTTGCAAAATCGAATTTTTGCCTCAAAAACTGGGCAAATTACCTATAGTGCGATGGTACAAGTTTCATCAGGGGCAAGTCCATACTTCCTGAGAAAATAGCCTGAAAGTTGCAAAAAACCCCTATGACACCGTGTGAGGAGGTTGGAGGGCAAAATAAGTCTCGAACAGGTCTGCCGATTCGGTATAAAGTTTGGCCTTAGAAATATTTTGTCCAAACATAGTTTAAGTTCGAAGATAAGCCATATCGGTCCACTCCTTCAGGTACCTCCCCACAAAAGTTCAAAAATTTTCGGAAAAATTGTGCGTACGATAACTCTTGAAGAGAGTGGCCGAATTGGTCCATACTTTACACATCCTAATATATCTACCAGATATAGATCAGGTTCAAATATGGACTATATTTGTCCACTCCATCCGGTACCTCCCACTCAAAATTTCGGATACATGTTCACTTTAAGACCTGCTTTCGAATCACTTTGATTTTTGTTGAAGCAACTTGCATTGCTGCCTCAATTGCGATGGTAAAAGTTGTTTCAAGGGCAAGTTCATACTTCTTGAGCAAACATCCCTGAAGTTCTAAAAAACCCCTATGGTATCATATGTAGTGGCTGGAGATTCATTCTTTTTAGTATCTCCTCCGCAAAACTTTTGATATTAAATCTTAATCAACATTTTTGTCAGTTCAAACGCCCAAAATTCTTAAAACTCCCTAAATACATGCGTTTTTTGGAAAAAATTGTTTCAATATACACAGGCTGAGGGTATATCTCTGTCGGCAAAGCCTACTGATACTTTTTTACTTGTTTTAACTGAACTCGCATATGTAAAAGCCCCGTTTTCGCGGGAAAACACAGTCATGGGAATTGAGGTTTTGGGTTCGTATGTTGCTTTTAAAAAGTAATAAAATTTGCCTCAGTGTATTAAAATAGCGGTTGTTTTTATATCAGATTATCTTCTTATTGTGAAGAAATATGACATTATTGCGCAACTCCTATTGATATTCCGAGATCTTTCAATTATCTGTCATTTTAAACACTTTTACGCTGTTATTTCGGTGTTCGCGGAATTATTTATGGGTTTTCTTTGGTGAAAAATGATTATAAAGTTTTGCTTTATCGACTGAAAGAAAATTCGGCGTTAATATCTCAAAAAATTCACGAAAATAAAATGAATGTTCTATCCTGATGACTAGAAATAAATGCTTATTTTTCATAGTACTATCAGAAAATGGATCAGAAAATCATTTCGCGAAGAGCTAGAAACATAATTTTTTCTGTATTTGATACGGAACATCATAGACTTGAAATCCCTGCAAGATTAAAAGCAAAGATTCATTCGTTTTGCGATAAATAAGTTAACATTAACAAAAATGTAGGTGTTCTATTCTACTGACGTGGAGTGTATCCATTGGTAACTTACGGACGAAACAGCAACAGTAATTCTACCTTTAGTTCGTTTTGAGGAAGTCTACCTTCAATTGGTTCTAGACTAGAGACCACCATAAGATACTTCCTAACAACATTACCACATAACTGAATATTTTATATTTTTCACAAACTACATTTTATTACATAAATTGTATCGAATAATGGCAAATTTCATCATTCTTGACACAATGAAATATTTGTCAAAGTCACAGCAATAATTCTTCTAACCAGCCCATAAATCCTTTATAATTCTTTATTTTAATCCATTTTTTGTGGCTGAACATTAAGTATTCTTTTGTGTAGAATAAATACATATAAATGACCTCAGTTTAATGGCTTGTCCCATTTGATGATGGATAGTGAACCGGAACTAAAAGCTTCATTCAAAATACAAAAGTGCTTAAATAGTGTGAGTCCTCAAACAGTTTTCAATACGATGTTATGATGGTACAATTTCAGTGATATTTTCTTTTTTTCTAGTTGTCACCATATACTATTCTGTTTGCCGACAACAAAAATGGGTCTCTTATTCGCTCGTCACAAACACAAAAGCCATTGGAAAAGAGAATAGAAGAAGAAGAAAAAAATAGACAGCACTTGAAATCGTTTGACCATAAATATTGAACTGGATCTAGAATTAATTTATTGGAATAATGGACTTAAGTGCTGCATAATATGGCAACAAAAACCACTTGACGGGGTTGAATAAATATGAATATGCATGTAGGTGTAAATCACAAATACATACAATATGCATGTCCTTGAACATGGGGATGGTTACATGTTTTATTTCAATCAGGAGATTACTTGGCAAACAGTTGATGTTTCTAAAGAGCCCTTTTAAACTTCAAATATGCATTATTTTATTTCATCAGTTTATTGGTTCGTATAGACCGCATAGAAGCATTGATGAAATTTAAATTTTTAATGAAAATTCTTTTTGGCATAAAGTTTGAAGTAAGATTTATTTTGTACTGTTCACAAGTATAAAAAAAGTTAAATATTTTCGTATATTTAAAAACCTTAATCGGCGTCGCACAGTGTCACGACCGTGGCCAAAAATGGTAAAAACTAAATACTTCGTTGAACAAATTTATTGATGGGGAGTGATAGAAAACATATTAATTAAGAAGAATCTGTATTTTGGTACTGATACGTGAAGTAGTTTTTACTATATGAGGATTTAAATCTGACAATTTTAGTTAATACGTATTTTTGTTTTGTTTTTTCTAAAATTAATAAATTATATTATGCGTTAATATATAAAATTTAAAAGTAACGGTCCCTGCAAAAATGGTTCCTAAGTTCTCTTGGGATGTAATAAACTTGGCTACACTTTTGTTTGCATGTAAATATTAATCATATGGTGTTTACATTTACCCAAACATGTATTACTAAGTTTATTAATTTTCTGAAGCAAATTTTAAATTGAGTGGAGTGGAAAAAAATGGTATAAAAGTGTATATCGGTATTTTTTGCTGTATGAGTAGTAAAAAGTGAGTACTTCAAATATATAAAGGTCCCAGCTGCAGAGGTTTGCAGACGAATGTGTCATTTCTCTTTTTCAGCGACCACCTCACTGAGAGGATACCCCCTTTTTTAACAAATCGTTTTGCGGTGTTGGCTATAGCGCGAAAACTAATGAACCGATCATCATATATTTTTGTGGGCTTATTACGTACCTAATAATCTTGCTTTAAAACGAGAGAATTTTAAAAATATTAATTTAAAAAAAAAATTGTGAACAGCGAAAATCAAAATTCGATTTTTTTACAAAAAATTAACCGTTTTTTGACCACTAATCGGTCAAACAAAAATTTTAAAGGAAATTTATCAAATATAAAGACAAGAGTTTGATATATTCAATATGCTCACAAACAATATGAAGACTAAACACCAAATTTCAGTCATATCGGGTGGATATTGAGGCCACAACACTCAAAATACCGAAAATGTGGAGGCACGGTTCTATGGGGGCTATAGGAAGACGAGGACCTATACCGACATATTTCTGGTGGAAGGTTATAAGTCTCCCAACGTAGACTTAATACCAATTTTCAGCCATTTCGGTGTAATAATCAGGCTAAAACCTCCAAAATACCGAAAATCGGGAGGTACCGTCCTATGGAGGCTATATTAAGGCGTGGACCTATGCGGACAAATTTCAAGGTGAAGGTATAATGCCACCTACGAAGACTAAATACCAAATTTCAGCAATTTCGGTGTAATAATGAGGCTAAAATCTTCAAAATACCGATAATCGGGAGGTACGGTTCTATGGGGGCTATATCAAAACGTTGACCTAAGCCCACAATTCTCTGTTGGAATGTTTAATACCTCTGCCGAAGACTAACCACAAAATTTGAATATTTGCGGTTGGTCATTGTGTCTAAAACATTCAAAATACCGAAAATCGGGAGGTACGGTTCTATGGGGGCTATATCAAAACGTGGACCGACCAACCCAATTTATTGTCCTGAAGATTATAAGTCAATAATAGGTACGTGTACCAAAATTGATGCACCTACGACAACTCCTTCTATTTTTGGCCACAGTTAATATGAACTCGCGACATTGTGCGTCGCGTTTTTGATTCCTGAGATTGTACTGAGCAAAAAAGTCCACTAGACCATACGTCTACGGTGAAAATCGAGTTGCCCGATTTAGACTTGAAGTTTTTTATCCACGTTTTTCGGACATTTTGGCACATAAAAGCTAAACCGTTTAGATTTTCGATCCAAGAACATAATTAAGAACTCTATAATACCTCGCAAAAGCATTGGAACGCTCCTTCAGGCAGTTTTGGCCTTGAAACAATGAAAACTTTTCGGAAAATTGGCTACATTGCGTGACAGAACTACCTGTAATTTACATTTTAGGTCGCCTACAGTCACAAAACTTTTCCACCAGAAATTTTCAACTCAGTTCCACACTTTGATATAGCCGCTACATAAAGGTACCACCTGATTGAACGCATTTTTTAGATTAGATTATTTATGTATTTGGGTTATCCGAGGTCGAAAAAATTTTTGAACGTAAAATTTTGGACAGGAAAGGAAATATTTATTCTATTTTATTAATAATATTTTATGGTGGAGGGTTTTTTATAAGGGCAAACTGGATTTCCAAGATTTTCAAGTTTAAACGGGCATTACTTCTTTTTTCACAACGGATTTCTATTGATTCTTTTTCTTTTTAAAGGGGTGAATAATATTCTTAAATATTGTCTTGGCTAAAATTTTTGTCTTAGTGTTGGATCGAAATCCCAATGGTTTAGCTGTTATATGCAAACATATCCAAAAAACGTGGATATAAAACTTCAAGTTAAAATCGGGAGGCTCGATTGAATGTATAAATAAAGAATTAACCCACGTAGTTCAACAATAATAGCCAAAACCAATAATTAACATGTAACTCAAGGTTGCTGAACTATGTGGGTTAATTCTTTATTTATACATTCAATCTGGTCTCAAACAAGTCGACCAAATCATTTTTGCAAAAACCCGATACTTTTATCACAGCTATTTCTCATTTTCCACTAATATTTATAAATAAAAATCAAATGTCGTTCGTTGGTAATGGCATAAGTTGAGAACGGCTGGACCGATTTGGATAATTCTTTTTGTGAAATGTTCGCCATAACAAGACTTAGGTTTTATGCAAAGAAAATTTGACCACGCCCACTTCTTTCAATTTTCTATTTTTATCTTTTCTATAAAAACTAGGCTACAAATTTAGTTGAATTTCGGAGCGGGCGGGGTACTTCTCCTATACCCTATTTTTTTTTTTAATGATATATTTATAATAATTACGAATGTATCGGTTTGGACATTAATTTGCGAGACAATTCACACTGGTCCCAACCTGCGACAAAAATCGAAAAATCGATATCAGCAAATCTCTGCGACAATTCAGCAATTTGTCTCTAAACATATCATATTTTAATATTCCAGCACTGTTTTTGTAATTTATAACGGTTTTTAACAAAACATAACAGAAAAAGTTGACATTTACGTATGATCTCTTAAAAACTTTAAAATTTTAAAAAATAATGTGTTTTGTTCACCATTATTTATTTCGGCATAGAGAACATAGCCAAAGCAGTTGTAGCGCTTTGGATATTATAACTATACGATTTATTGGGAAATCCACACTTTGTAATGTCTTATAACCCCAAGGCCAAAATTGTGTTAAATATGTCTATGGAATGGCCAGGTCTATTTCTTTGTTACGTACTTCAAAAAAGTAAAAAAAGTTATGGCTTCAATCCACTACTTTGAAAACCTTCCACAGAAAATTTCCAAAATTTTCAGAATAGTGCAGTTTAAGACCTGTAGTGGGATTCTCTAGGGCATTTTTTGGTTTTCGACAAAAATCTGTCAAATTAAAACGCAAAATTATGAATGAAAAGTTCAAATAAGGGCCCCTATTACGACAGTACAAGTTTTTTCAGGGGCAAGTCCATACTGCTTCAGAAAATGGCCCGGCAGCGCACAAATGTTTTTTTTTTCATAGAGAACATCATGGATATTTTCAATGACAAATGCTGGTGACCAAAGATTGGAATTTCATGCAGAAATTCGGGGGTCCAATCATTGTTATTTTCATAAAGAAACCAATTGTGGTTATTACCTCACAGATATGGTGGAGCCCAAACCTTGAAAAAACAAATTTTGGTTCCTAATCATAAATCGTATCATAAAGAATGTCTGAAATCCAATACAGGTTGTGTTGATAGAGAACTAATGCTGAGCAATAGTGAGTCTATCGTCATGAAATTCTGGCGCTCAATCGTGGGTTTCTTAATGTTAAGTTCTGTCGTTCATTCGTGCGTCTGGCTATACACCTATTGTGGCATTCAATCGTTGGTCTTCTATTAGAGAAATTCTGGTTTATCCTCGTGAATCCTTTAAATTGTTCAGGAGCAAGCAAAACCTTGGCAACCAGTCTTGAATTCTTTTAAAATGAAATTCTGACGCCCAATCCAAGGTCTAAACATGTATACAAATACTCATAGGTTGTGTAAAGAATTTTTCTTTTAGCAAAAATCCATGAACACAATTTTGACCAATCTACATTTTTTATACCCTCAGCCTTTAGGCTAATGTGGTTCATCGAAATAAAGGTTTTAGGCCTCAAGTATGCTTGGACGAAACCCGTTTCAGACAATTTGGCGTCAAGTTAGCGATGTCCGTCCGTCTGTCTGGATGGCTGGAAAGCCCGATAACTCTCGAACGGATCAACCCATTCTATCCAAATTTCGGCCCTCGTAATATTTTGTCCCAACTAAAATCATGTTCGAAGATGGACTATATTGGTCCACTATTTTGAAAACCTTACACAGAAAATTTCCAAAATTTTCAGAATAGTGCAGTTTAAGACCTGTAGTGGGATTCTCTAGGCATTCTTTGGTTTCCGACAAAAATCTGTCAAATTAAAACGCAAAATTATGAATGAAAAGTTCAAATAAGGGCCCCTATTACGACAGTATAAGTTTTTTTCAGGGGCAAGTCCATACTTCTTCAGAAAATGGCCCGGCAGCTGTAAAAACGCCTACAGGCACCATGTCCACTGGCTTGTACGTTGGTCCAAACTTAGAATATCGTAATATTTCTGCGAGTCTTCGATAAAATTCCCCACAAAAGTTCAAACATTTTCGTTAATATTGTACGCTAGATATTTTTAAACAGAGTAAGCGATTTGTTCCAAACTTTGGACTTAGTAATGCTTTGTCCAAACATAGTTTAAGCTCGAAAATGGGTTGTATCGATGAGCTCTTTAGGGTAACTCCCTCACAAAGGTTCAACATTTTTGTTTAAGTGCAGTTTAAGCTCTGTTCGAGGACCCTTAGATACCTTAGATACTCCTTGTGGTCCTGTCTGCAGCGATATTATGTTTTTCATGGGAAGTCTATCTTTCCTGACATAATGGTCCAATAGCTCTAAATTATACGGTGACCAACTGAAAATTCTGGTGGGCGCAATATCTATTGAAAGGAATTGTGATCATTAATCCAAATGCATATTTTGTCGGCAAGTTCACACGTCCAAAAATGGCCACAAATTTCTGAAAATTCTTTAACTATAAATTATGTAACTATGCCCTCCACCATAATATGGAGGGTGTAATTAAATTAGTCTTTCCGTTTGTAACACATCGAAATATTCGTCGGAGACCCTATATATTCTTGATCAGCAGAAAATTCTAAGTCGATATAACAATGTCCGTCCGTCTGTTGAAATCAAGATACAGCTACCCAATGTTAAGATAGAGCTTTGTAATATGGTATAGAAGTTCCTATTACTCCTAAGATGTTTGGTCCACGGTTTGATATACCCCCTAGAATGGTACCTCCCTTTTCACACAGAAATGGCTGAAATTTGCCATTTGGTTGGGGGCATAATATTTTTCACATAAAATTTTTCGGTATTGGTTCACGTCTTCATATAGCTCGATATTCGGTATTTTGAAGGCTGTTTCTTTAATATTCCACCAAAGTGACTAAAAAAAGGTATTCAGTCTTTGTTGGTAACCCGAAAAATTTCGGTATAGGTCCACACGTTCATATAGACCCCATAAAGCGGTATCTCTCAATTTTCGGTATTGTGAAGGTTGTGACCTCAATATCCCCCTTAAATGACTATATTTCTAAAATTTAGGTTTCGTTCGTTCCCACCTGAATTTGGTCGATATAGACATTTTCATTTTACCGATTTTTGGTATTTTGAAGATTATGGCCACAATATCCCAACGCAATGGCTGAAATTTGGTCTTCGTTGAGGGTATAAAACTTTCCACCTGAAATTTTTCGGTATAGTTCCACATCTGGATATAGTCCCCACACGCAGAAAACTATATGTTTGTTTGGGACTGGTTGCAAAGAAATATATGTTTGGATCCAAACATAATTTGCTTGTGTCCAAACAAATAAATGTTTGCAACATTTTGTAACATATCTCAATTTTATTTGTTTGGGTACCAACATATTTTTTATGTTAGAACATATTTTTTATGGGTGAAGAAAAAATTTTTATTAAAGAGAGTAACAACAGGGCTCTCGCGGCTGCGGAATGATGTTTTATAGTAAAGAGCTGTGGATATGGAGTAATACGAGACGTAGAAGCTTTGGTGGTGTGTTTCGTGCTTTGTTGTTGTTAACCAACGTAGCAAGCGAAGAGGAAAAGAAAAAATTATATTATGATGTTCTTTTTTCTTCAGTTTTCTGAATAAAATCGTTGAGTAAAGACGGCAAAGTGAGTGAATAAATCAGTGTTTTGTGTTTTCTTAAAGAAATTGTGCTTTTTAGTAAATTAAATGTTCAATATTTTTTATAATTGGATATTTTATAATTGAATCAAAAAGGTGAATGGACATATTTTATTGGACAAGGAAGAAATCTCATTTATTATTGGTAATTACATCAATACATTTTTCATATATGTACATACATATGTATATTTGAAATATTGGTGTACCTATTTATTACATTATATAATCATTTGATTCCAGATGCAGATTCCCGCTGACGATTTCAACTTTGAGGAAAATGTGTTTTATTTCACAACTAAGAAGAAGCGTTCAACGATGTTTCTATATAATTTTTCTTTTTAACAAGTAAGCAAAGGCTATAGTCGGACGGGGCCGACCATGTGATACCCTACACCACAACCTCTATTAATTAGCTATGTGCAACCACATTGCACTCTGAATGTCCGGGTTCGATTCCCAAGCCTGGCCACATCAAATTTTCATGCAATATTTGTACAAAAATCCAATTGGACAACTGAACTGAAAATGTCTCTGTCATGATAGAGACAATTTGTAGTATGGGAGGAAATTGTGGTTCTCTACACAAAAACCATTATATATTAGGCAGTAGGCCCGTTGTCTAGCAGACACATTATTGCAATTTGCATCAGAGGAAATGTCAGTAGTTATTTTTCCATATGAAGGCTACCTTGCCGGTATATGGAATTAAAATATGGACCAAAAATAACATTTTTATATTTTTCATAAAAAATTAATGGTCCATTTAACCCACTAGATAATATGAGAGCATCAATCAAAATTGTAGGCACGTTCTTAGACCTAAAATCTTACGTCGTGCAAAATTACGTGACTATTGAGCTATAATTGCGATCTCTAGCGTGATGACTTTTTATAAATTATTTCATTCAGTTTTTATACCCTACACCACAATGTGGAAAGTTTGTTTTGGTAAAAATTCATGTAACACCGCGAAATATTCGTCGGAGACCCCAATGTGGTATACCAATCTTCATATCTCGACGAGATAAAGCGATTTTGAGATGTGTGTCCGTCCGTCCGTCCGTCTGTCCACTATAAATTGTAAACACACTCCAGGCCGCAATTATGGACGGATCGTCACGAAATTTTGTATGGAGGTCGGGTTCAGACCAGAATAGATCCCTATTCTTATTGGTGATGATCGAGAAATATTTAGCGGGTGAAATGGACTAAAAACAAAATTTTTATCCGATTTTGTAGCGGCTCTGTATGTCGCAATTATAGTCCGATCATCTCCAAATTTTATATAATGTAAGATTATATAACAAAGAAGAAGCTTGCAATTTGAGATGGTGATTGGATGATGTTTAGAGGGTTAAATGCACCACAACTTTTGTGTGAAAATTGTGAACATTTTTTATATACCGGTAATATTTTTCTTCCTGGACCACACATTCCGCCCACATAAATAATATTTGGAAGGACAACTTTTGCCCTTTCAATTAATGCCAATTATGTTGATTTATGTGGTCAGATAACAGAGTTACAGCCTAATATATCCAGTGTTTTGCTTGTAATGTAATCAAAAGCATACTAGAGGTCGCAATTATAGATCAATAGTCACGAAATTTTGAACGAGGTAGGGGTTTAGGTCGAAGAAGATGCCTACAATTTTTGATGATGATCTGATATTATTTAGCGGGTGCAATGGACCATTACTTTTGTATGCTAAAAAAACATTTTATTTTTGGTCCATATTTGAATCCCTGGAGGCCATATACCGGCAAAGTCGCCTATATATGAAAAACTAACTACCGATCTTTCCTCTGATGAAAATTGCAATATATGTGTGCTTGGTAACGGACCTACTACCTAAGATATAATGAGTTTTGTGAAGAGAACCACATCTTCCTCCCATGCTACAAATTGTCTCTATCATGGCATACAAATTTTCCAGTTCTTACAAATTGCGTGGAACCCTATTATATTACCTGTCCAATAATTACCTGTCCAAAATTTAAAGATGTAGCAGACATTGCTAAACAACGCCAATTTTCAAATTTAAGAAAATTTCTTAAAATGTACTGTATATAATTGTTCCACAAACATCCCAGTGGGGACAAGGGAGCCTTCTCTCATATCAATGAGAGCACCCCGATTAATATCAGCTCAATGATATGTAGACAGCGGAATTTTATGCAACACCTATTTTTGTAAAATTTGCATATTTTTGGCTTCTAATTAAATTCCAATCGAAATATATCACATATGCAAAAGTATGCGAAATGTATAAATTATGCATATATGTAAATATTATTTTTGCATATGGAAAATTTCTGCATTTCACATATTTTCGTATGCTACATATATTTCAATAATATCATCTAAAATGTTTATGTGTACATTTTTCTGTTTGAAATTCACTTCAGACAAGTCAATAAAATAGAGAAATCTGTAATCAGAGCCACAATCTTCAAAATGTCGAAAATGGGGAGTTTTCGTTGTATGGGAGCTATATAAACGCCTAGACCTATACCGACAAATTTCAGATGGAAAGTGTAATACCCCCAATGAAGACTTAATACCAAATTTTAGCCAATTCGGAGGGATATTGAGCTATATGAAGACGTGGACATATAACGACAAATTTCAGGTGGAACGTTTTTTACCTCCAACGAAGACTGAATACAAAATGTCAGCCATTTCAGTTTGATATTGAGGCCACAACCTTCAAAATACCGCATATCGGGAGGTACGGTTCTATGGGAGCTATATGAAGACCTGGACCTATACCGATAAATTTCAGGTCGAAAATTGTGATGAACGAATACTTAATACAAACTTTCAGCCAACTCGATGGGATATTTAGGACACAAAGTCTTGCATATGGTTTAGCAAATATGTCAAAATATGCAAAAAATTAGGTCCAGACTAAATGTCCGTTCTAAAATTACTTATTGGTGCACACCCGCCTTGCACGCTGAAGGTCGGGCGTTCGATTCGCGGCCAGCAAACATCAAATTTCCAACGATGGCAAAATACGCCTCAGTAAATTTGGCGACATTTTCTGAGTATTTCAACCATGTACAACTTCTCTACAGGTGGTGTTTTAAGACATGCCTTTCGGACTCGGCGATAAACAGTAGGCCCCATACTATTGCTTAATGTGATAAGGTTGCAGACTCCAAAAATTTATTTCTTACATTGAGCTTATTTGTCCAAAAGAAACTTTGATTTGCACCCAAACAGATAATTTGTTTGCACCCAAACAGATAATTTGTTTGCAGGACCCAAACATACATATGTTATGTTTGGGACTGATTGCAAACAAATATATTTTTGCTGCAAAATATGTTTGGGACATATGTTACAGAGGCCTTTTTTTCTTCCGTTCGGTATTTTGAAAGTTTTGGCCACATTATTCAACCGAAATAATTGACATTTTTAGTTTATTCTTCTCTAAAGGCACAAAACATTTTTACAGGTACAAAACAACCCTTTTGAAAAATCAGGTATAGGTAAATTTTTGGTATAGCTCTCATATAAGGGTGCCCCCTTTTAAGATTTGTTGATGATTTTAGTCAAAATTTGTTACCGAATTGGTTGTTAATTGGAATTTTGTGTTCGCAGAAGATAGAAAATTTATTCGCTATTCATGTATATCCGTGTTTTAGTCTAGCCGGTATTTTGTATTGTCGAACCAAAAATTGCAGTAATTTAATACTTTCTCAATTTCTCAATTTTGAATATTGTAAGAATTGGTCCCTGTTTTGGAAATAACAACAATGACACAGTTATATGAGCTCTTTTAAAGGGAGTGTTATTACTTAAGATGTGACCCCAAGTTGTAAAGCCCAATTAAAGCCATTTTTCCTGAATTTTATTCCAAGACAACTATGAACCTTTTTTAGTAGATTTTTTTTATCTGAGAGATCACACCTTACTTTGTGAATTTTTCTTGTTGAAAAATATTAAGTAGTTTTGTGGTAATTGACCGTCTATCACACCCTGTTTTTATTAAAGCGTTTTGCGGTGCCAATTCTAGCTCGAAAACTGGCGAACCGATCGTCATATGATTTTGTATGCATATTTAGAACATCATCGATCGATTTTTAAAAAAAAAATATTAGGTTTTACGGTAATGGTGGAACCAAAAATGAACGTTTTAATTTTTTGGCTTAAAAACCTATATCGGAAGGACTATTTTTTGATGTTACGGTAATGGTGGAACCAAAAAGTGAAAATTTTAATTTTTGGCCTAAAAACCTGATATTTTTTGGTCATAAAAATGGCAACATACAATTTTAAAAATAAAATCGATCGGAAGGACTAGTTGTTGATGTCCTTGATAAGCCCAAAACATTTTATGACAATCGCTTTATTAGTTTTTAAGCTAGAGTTGGCACCGTTTTCAAAATGTCATTTCGAGAAAAACACGTTTTAAGATACTATGCTACATACAAATCACAATGAATTTTTCCCTTCCAACACTCATATCCCAGTAAATTTTGTTCCGATCGACTTGAAAGTTTTACCACATATTCTATGCAAACTATTCATTAGAATAGGCCAATATACATTTTTTCGATTTTCTGAATTTTACAAGTGGGGGACATCCCTTAAGATATTCTGCTCCTGCAAGGAGCCCTTCAATATATTTTTTGGTGGATGGTATAACAAGTTTGGCCCGGCCGAACTTATCGCCGTTCTTACTTGTTTAAAAATAACCTATTTTCTTTTTAGTATATGATTGTTCCTAGGGATAGGTAAGTCGACTTTCGACTAATCGGCGTTTTGCAGTCAAAAGTCTAAAAAACGTAGTCGACTTTTGTCTAGAGGGAAAATCGCATAAACGATTAACTTATGATTGATTTTCGAGTCTGCCCATAGATTGTTGATTTGGCGGTTTTACAGTTTCAAAAGAACGCTCGAAAATCAACGAATAATCGATTTGCTGCAGTTATGAAAAAGTCGAAAGTCGAGTTTTAGGACAACTGAAATAATGTGTGTTCGTTTACTCAAAATTTGTATAAATTGTTACTGGCTGTTGTTCGTTTACTCTACAGTACATTGCAAAAGACCTTAGCCGATTACAAGATGTTACCGAACTTCTACAAATTTGTACAAATTGTGTATAATTAAATTGAGTACCACAAGACCAAAAAATCGCATTTTTAGTTTTAGACCAAAATCGAAAAGTCGAAAAATCTACTTTTTATTAATTTGATTTATTGTTTTTATTTTTAGGTCTAAAGACAGCTAGGTGTCTTTATGAAAGTCGAGATGCTTTAATGTGTTACTGCTAACTACTATGTTTTTGCCGCTGCGAAGTATATCAATCAGCCTCACTCCATTGTCAGATGTTTCACTGTGCAGACTGAATTTCCAAAGATATTGTCCTTTCCAATTTTGGTATTAAAAGATTGTATACCGTGAAGTAATAAACTTATTGCACACAAAAACAAAATCTACATTCTTAAGATATTTCAGCGGGCTGACTATTTTCAAACAATTATTATTAAATTCTGTTGTCTCTGGTAGAACCTCGGTTGGTCTTCTTCACATGGTTACATTCAATTTTTGGTGGTAAGAGTCCACCATCTCAAAACTAAGAAATTTCCAATCCATTTTTCATGCAAATATTTCATTCATTTATACTTATTTTCATTCATATATACTTCGTTGAGGACTTTATTTTTCAACTGTATACACCATTTGTGTAACATATGAAATAGTGTGTATAAATATGTTATGCTTTAATAAAAAACAAACGACAGAACCAAAAAAGTGCTCAGCGTATTCATGCATTTAATTCAATATGTTCCCTTTGATTTCTTTCATCTATGTTCAGTGATGTATGTTACAATTTTCCCAGCATCGATTTTTTGCAATAAATGTGAGTCCATTTTACAAAAAAATGTGTGTCTAAGCAACCACAGGGAAATTGTATAAAATTTGCATTTAGTTTCAATTTCCCATTAATCTTAATTAAATTGCAAAATGATGCATGTCGCCTGGCATTTGTTTCAAGGATGTTCATACATACATACTTGTGTATGTACATTGGTATATGGTTTTGAGGTTACATTTTGGCAATGCGAAAATGTAAGGTATACTCCATATAAAATCAAATTTAGAAAGTTTTTGATTAATTTAATATATCAGTCGTTGTTTAACTTTGCTACTAGCCAGACGTGTTACTGCTTAAAACGGCAATATTTCGTTAACAACAATTTCATATAAAATTGCAACGGTTTATTTATTTTTTTGTTCTATAATTTTAACAAACAAAAATACAGTGCACTGTCTTGCAGTGTTCCAATTTTTTGCATGCGTGCATTAATTGCATTGCTTGCAAAACCTGAATTAACCACAACACAAAAAATAACAATAATTAAAAAAATAGCCGCAATGAGTGTTACAACAAAAAGTAATGCAACTGATTGCATTGATGATCAAGAAGAAAAATGGCAGGAAGTGTCAACTAAAAGAAAAATACCTGTATCCCCACCTTTAGGTAATTCGCCAAAAAGGAAGCAAGTGATTGATGACAACCAGCCGTCCACATCAAACAGATTTAGTGTTTTATCAACTATGGAAAATGAAAACAACATCGATGAAGCAGATCAAGCTGAACCGAATCAACCAGAACCAAATCATGCTGTACCAAAACCGCCACCAATTTTTATTCCGGACGTCAAGAATGTTACTAAAATGTTGGATAGCATAAATAAAATTATTCCAGTTGAAGATTTTAATTTTAAATCTCTTCTAAAAGGTGAAGTTCGTCTAATGATAAAAAACGTCGATTCGTACCGAAAAGTAATTAAGCACTTTGATAGTAACAATATATGCTATCATACTTATCAACTGAAAACGGAAAGAGCTTACAGGGTAGTAATTAAAAATTTACATTACACCACCGATGTATCGGATATAAAAGCCTTTTTAATGAGTAAAGGTCACGATGTAAGGAGCGTACGTAACATAATTAGCAGAAAAACCAAGGAGCCTTTACCCATGTTCTTCGTTGATTTGGACCCCAAAAGTAACAATAAAGAGATTTATAATATTACTGGCATATTCAATAACATTGTTACTATTGAACCCCCAAGAAAATTTGACGACTTAGTGCAATGCTTTAGATGTCAAGAATTTGGACACACAAAATCATACTGCCGTAAACCTTTTAGGTGCGTTAAATGTGGTTTAGGTCATCCCACATTAGAATGTAATAAACCAGAAAATACCGCACCTAAATGTTTGCACTGCTTGAACACCCATACAGCTAGTTACAAAGGATGCCCGATTTACCAAAAACTGGTTCAAAAGAAGTCTGCTCCCGTGTATTCTAAACGTAACGAAACTGCTTATGAAGATAACACCATGCCCAACCAGACTTCAGATAACTTTGTGTCATATGCCCAAGCCGTAAAAGGTCAAAGCACGGGAGAAATAAATTTGTTAAGCAAGATAGAATCTTTGCTAACGAAACAAATAGAAATGACAAATTCTTTAATGAATATGATGACATTGGTAATGTCAAAATTATGCAAGTAGATTTGATCATTGCTGAGTGGAATGCCAATGGCATTTCAAATCATAGAAATGAAATAGAATTATTTCTTCATAAAAATTTTATAGATATTCTACTTATTTCTGAAACTCATTTTACAAGCAAATCATACTTCAGAATTAAAGATTATGACATTATAACAGCGAATCATCCAGATAACCGAGCCCATGGAGGTGCAGCTATAATTATTAAATCTAAAATTATATACGAAGAAGCGGAGCCAATCTTAGAATCTTTTATGCAGGCAGCTGGTGTTAATATAATATGCGAAAATTCAAAAGTATCTATTTACTCCGTTTATCTTCCTCCTCGATTTAATTTAAAATGTATACAATATGAAAATTTCTTCAAAAATCTTGGAAACAAATTCATCGTCGGTGGCGATTTCAATGCCAAACATACTTGGTGGGGATCTCGGCTATCAAACCCCAAAGGAAGAGAACTGTATAAACGCATCGCTTTAAACCATTACAAAGTTTTGTCAACTGGTAGTCCTACATATTGGCCTGCAGACCCAAATAAAATTCCCGATCTAATAGATTTTTTCATCTACTCAGGAATATGCCAGTCAATGCTAAGTATAAACGCATGTTATGACTTAGACTCAGATCACAGTCCAATTATTCTTAACTTTAGTACAAGAAATGTTCATAAACATAAACATAAAACATTAATTACATCAAAAACCAACATACCTATGGTACAACATCACATTGAACAACACCTAAATTTAAATATCCCGATTAAATCCGGAAAGGAATTGGAAAATGCTATAGAACATTTAACACAAGTCATACACAATGCTACAAATCTATACACTCCCGATAAAATTGATCTAAATTCCACAAACTTTTATGTTACGGCTGAAATACGATCAATGATAAGAGAAAAGAGACGATTGCGCACAATTTGGCAAAATTCGAGACACCCAATGGACAAAACAAATTTAAACAGAGCTTCAAATCGGCTTAAAACCCTTCTAAGTGACTACAAAAACCAATCAATTGGAAGCTTCTTAAGTAATTTAAGCCCAGATGAAAGTAACGAGCACAGTTTATGGAGAGCAACAAAATATCTTAAGAGACCTCAAAAGAGAAATGTGCCTATAAAACATTCAAATGGAAATTGGTGTAGATCAAACAAGGACAAAGCTGAGGCGTTTAAAGACCACTTGGAGAATTCCTTTACACCTTTTGATTTATGTAGTCCCCAACAAAATAAATTAATTTCCGATTTTTTGGATGTTCCATGCCAAATGAGTCGCCCTATTAAACATTTTACGTTTAGTGAAGTTTGTAAGGAAATTAAAAATCTAAAGAAAAAAACACCAGGGTCAGACTTAGTTGATCACAAAGTCATAAGATTGCTTCCAAAGAAGGGTTTGGTGTTCCTAACGACAATTTATAATTCTATTATGAGGCTGTCCCATTTTCCAGTGCAATGGAAATGTGCTAAAATAATTATGATACCTGAAAACCTGTTATCATCGTATAGGCCTATAAGTTTATTGTCCATATTTTCTAAACTGTTCGAAAAATTGTTTCGAAAGCGACTTTTTCCGATTTTAAATAATATAAATATTATGCCAGATCATCAGTTTGGATTCAGAGAAAATCACGGAACACCTGAGCAGTGTCATAGACTGGTGAAGGTTATAAGAGATTGTTTGGAATGTAAGCAGTTCTGTTCTGCAGCCTTTCTGGATATCAAACAGGCGTTTGGTAGGGTTTGGCATCAAGGCTTGTTATATAAACTAAAAATGTTATTACCTTCTCCTTTTTATTTATGTTTAAATTCATATCTGAATGGATGAACATTTTATGTACACATCAATGATAAAGAATCTAATTTTAGCGTCATTAAAGCTGGTGTACCACAGGGTAGTGTTTTAGGTCCTGTTTTATATACGCTTTATACAGCAGATATGCCCGTAAGAAATGAGACTATGATTGCTACTTATGCAGATGATACTGCCGTTCTTGCTATTAAAGATGATCCTTCTTCAGCTACTGACTTACTCCAAACACATCTGAATGATATCGAGAAATGGTTTAATAACTGGAATATTGGAGTCAATACTGAAAAATCTGTGCATGTTACATTTTCCTTAAGGAAAGGAAACTGTCCTTCTCCAAAATTGAATGGACTTACAATTCCTTCTGCGGATTGTGTTAAATATCTCGGTATGCACCTTGATAGAAAACTTAACTAGAAAAATCATATAACATATAAGAGACAGCAACTAGATCTGAAGACTAAAAGAATGTTCTGGCTTCTTGGTCCAAAATCAAAACTGAGCCTGAATAACAAATTACTACTGTATAAGACCATTCTAAAGCCTATTTGGACATATGGAGTACAACTATGGGGAACAGCCAGCAATTCTAATATTGAGATACTTCAACGATATCAATCAAAGACGCTTAGATTGATTACGGGTGCTCCTTGGTTTCTTAATAATAACGCGATTCATAGAGATTTAAACATAAATAAAATTACAGATGAAATTAAAAAAATTAGTACTACGTATCTTAACAGATTAAGTAACCATTCGAATGTGTTAGCAATTAATCTATTAGATGACACAGATGAAATTAGAAGACTAAAACGAAGACATGTTTTAGACCTCCCATTTATTTAATGAGTTTCATAAAATATGTAATCTGAAATTAAAATTGTAATATGTATTTATTGTTAAATCCACTGGGGTTTAACAATTCTGTTATATTGTAGTAATTATTAAATTTGCTGAATGTTTCTTGTAAATAGATTGCAAATAAAAAGAATAAATAAACAAACAAAAATTTAATATATTTCGAATCGTTATAAGGTGTAATGTTATTTTTATGAAGCGACATAATTACTCGTCCAAATAATATTATATTACATATTATATATGTATACGTTGTGATCAACCACATATGTACATTAGTGTTATGACTTTTCGACGTTTTTTCTAAAACATGATTTTCTGTAGCACGGATGAATGAACTTTTGCCTATTAATCACAAAAATAACGTTTGTTCCCTTGAAATATAAAGAAAAGTTCACGCACAAATCGATTTAAAAAAATATATTTTTTTACAAAATTTGTGGGATGAAAATAAATTTTTTCACAAAAATTATTTTTTATTGCGCGATTGAATTAACTTAAGCATACTAATAACTAAAAAAAACGTTTATTTAATTTAAATATTGAAAAATGTCATGCACAAATCACTTTAAAAAAAGTTTATGTTTTTAAATAATATTTTTGGATAAAGTTTTTACGACATACGAGCCCATATGGGCGCCCATGGGCTGTCGGTGTGTGTCAATTTGCTCACATACACAATTGAAAAAGAGACCCAGTTGTTCAATAAATAGCAATTGTCTACTTTGACATGGGCATGTAACTAGTTACCCATTGATCCTAGTTACTTTACACCCAAAAATGGCACACAAAATAGCCTATAGCCCGCTTTTGTCACTGGAAATGGGCTTCCTTGTCTATCATGTCAATTCACTAGTTACAAGTAATGCGGCGTGTAATATATTGCCTATTTTATAGACTACCGATGGATAGAGTAATAGACAATGTTTCTCTCTTGTAATCTCTTTTCAACATTATTTCTTTTTTTAACAAAATAGAAAAAATATTCTGTCATTTTGTTTGTTTATTCATAATTAAACAAATTATTCCCAGCAAAATTTGACGGAAGGGGTTCTTTGCGATGACGTGATTTCATGTCATCTTTTGCATTGGTTCAAAGGAAGTCGTGAAAGATCCGATCTTTTCATTAGGATTTGAACCAATGCCAAGGAAGTCGTGAAAGATCCGATCTTTTCATCAGCATTTGTACCCATTCCATCGATCCAATAGAGATGATGTTTGTGTTTTTATTTACACACCTGTTTATTTTCATTTTGGTATGTTCCAGTACTGCAAAAATCTACTAATTTTTACTATTTTTTTCCGATAACATAAAGGAAAAATTGTTATCGTAGTAAAAATAAGTAGATTCTTGCAGTTTCTGGAACAGACCAAAGTTGTTAGAACTGTCGTCGTGATGTTGTCTTACATTTCCTGCATATCAAACAACTAAAATTTCTAAACAATTGGTATTATATGAAGTCCCAATCATCGAGCTAAAAATAGAATCGTACTGCACACATTGCTATTTTAAAAGTTCCCTTGTCTGTTCTAAATCTGACATAGAATGAAATCAATCAAATCTCGCTTCTTGGAATTTGAAAAAAAGTCCGAAACGAAAAGGAACAAGAATCTGAAAATAAAGAAGAAACTACTTTTGGAAAGAAACAATTAAAAATAAATTAATTAAGCATAAATGGTATTTTCCATAAAAAGTCTCTCCTCCCCGTTCGTTACATTTTGTTCTTAGAGATCCCTAAAGCAAGCCGGGTTGTAGATCCCTACATATTTCCGTCACTAAACAAAAGAATATAAATTACCAAAATGTTATAAAATAACAAAATTATAAAATAAAAGTAATTTACGAAATAAAAATACTTAAAGGAGTGCATTTGGAGTCCATGTTGAAATCTGAACTGGTGATGGGAAGATAATTGAAAAAACCTTTTGTAAGATGAAAGAATATCAGTTGCGGAGAACGGAGGAAGTAATCTTTTGCGTTGCAGCGGTGGTGATTACATTGCAATTTTGGATGTAAACTTTTGAAAAACTAAACTGATAAATTGATTGTAGCTATTTCATGAATTCGTTTGAATTAATAAAGAGTTTTGTTTTTCATGAAAACCATATTTCAATACAGCATTTCCATTTTCCAAACAAGACATGAAAATTTCATGCCAAGGGGTTGGTGAAAATGACATGCCAAAGCATTGGTTAAAATGACATGTCAAAGCATGGGTGAAAATGACGTGTCAAAGCATTGGTGAAAATGACATGTCAAATCATTGGTGGAAATGACATGCCAAAGCATTGGTGGAAATGACATGTCAACGCATTGGTTAAAATGACATGCTTAGGATCCAGAAAAGAACGTCATCTTTTGGGGTCCACGCTCATATAAAATTCATCGATGAAGATGCTAAAAAGATGACATGCTAGATCACTTGCACCCATGATTGAATGTTATCTTTGGCATCGAACATTTTGCTGGGTTGATGCGTTTGTTGTGAAAAAAATTTAAGATGCAAAAAGAACGTGTTACCAGCTAAATCATAAGAAGGATGAATAATTTAAGAAGAATATGTATAATATATATGTGGTAAGTATTGATACATATCTTGACACAATTTATTATCGCGTAATTTCATTAAACTTCTATACATTTCATTTCAGCAACTTTTGAATGATCAGAAGGACCCACGAGAAAAACATTCCAAGGACCAAATAAACATAAGTCGCTGTATCAAGTAGTCATACACTAGTTCCAGTATCAAGGATTGAGATCTATATGTATACAAGATTATATTGTCCTTTGTAACATATTTGCACTCCATGTATTAAAATAAAGTTTGGCTAATGCATATATGCATTAACCCATTTATCTGACTTCAAATTACTAGTAGTTTTGGCTATCATTTCTGACTACCGAATTGACTGGTTACTCGTAATGCACTGAGGAGACAATTGCTTTTCACACGACTATCGAATTGGGTGGTTACTGGTAATGCGGTGAGGGGACAATTGCCTTTCACATGACTATCGAATTGGGTGGTTACTGGTAATGCAGTGAGGGGACAATAGACCTCTTCCTATGACATCCCCATGTTAAATTCACCAGTCTATAACATTGCGAGTAGATAGGGTGGTAACTAGGTGTGTTTACCAGTAGTCAGCAAAATTGCTAGTTATTCCTTTTTGAAATGAAAATTTTCAAAACGCAAATTGTTTCTATAACAAAAGACAACCCAACAAACCAACATTAATTGAGAAAATGTTATAATGGAATTTTAAATACTTGGGTAGCGAAGCAGAATTTTCTTGAAAATATTGAATGTGCATTAGCATGCTTATTCGAATAATTGTAGAATGTGTTTAAACAAATTATTTGTTGTATTTTTTATAAATTCAGACTGAACGGTATGTTGGGTAACTATCAAAATGTTTGTGTTTCAAAACCAGCACCCCAGCTAGCATTTGGAAGATTGTTTCTTCAAAAATCACATTGCGGAGTCTTTTTAGAGTCCCTTTGGTGATCAAAAATTGATTGATCGCTTGTATGATCAGAAAGGGACTCGAAAGTGACTCCCTGTAATGATTAAAAAAAGTTCAATTTATAATACAACAACAAATGTGTAGCAATCACAAATAAATCATTGATGTGTTTAAAATGTGACCATTTTTTATTTATTGTCACATATTAATCATCTGGAAGATTGAAAAATGCTTAATCAAAAAAGGGTCATGCAGGTGTTTGAAAAGTGATTATAATTATGTATCTTCTGATCATATTTTGAACAGTTAGGTGATTAAAAACTGATTGTTTTGTTTTACTTTTGTTTGGTTGTAAATAATTCTCATATACACTTTCTTAAAAACGTTGATATAAATGTAACGTATAATATTAAGAGTATAGACAAACACAACACATGTTCAGGTTTTGCCAAGTGAAATTAAGAAGCAGTATACTAACCACCGCGCAACATAAAGGATAATTCGTATCAAATGCGACAATAAATAACGAAAATGTAGTCACATTTTAAACGCCTAGTCACATTTTACGACATTTTTATGATACTCAGAGTTAAAGAAAATTATTGAAAAACAAATGTTATGTCAGTTTGGTTATCCCATGTGGTTCTAAAGTAGGCCTGTGCACTAGGGCTATAACCAAAAAAATACCACCACATAGCCGTGTAAAGCATGAAAAACTATTATGAAATACGGTGTAAATTTTTCTCTACCAAGATAATATGGGGTCATTTGCAACGAATTCGCGAAAGTTACAGGCTGTTGACTTTGTTGACTTTGCTTGTGAGAATCGTATTTGTTTTCTACAAAAATACTAAGATCGATTCGGTGAAAAAAGTCTCCGCACCAACTTTGATTACTAAAACCCTTTTGATGCTTTTTCTACTTATAATTTTAAATTTGCTTTGTTTGAATAAATATTTATAGAAAAAAATGCAATTCTCACAGGCAAAGTCAACAAAAACAGCCTGTAACTTTCGCGAATTAGTTGCAAATGACACCATATTCTCTTGTCCGATAGGTACAAAAAATATAAACATAAAATTCACGAGTTTATAAAGAAAAACCAAAAATTTCAATAGTGTCAAAAACTCCTAATATGGTCCGAAATGGCGCGATTTTAGAACAAATTGGTCCAGAACGCTTTGATAACGATTTTAAATTAGATTACAAAAAAATACAAATTTTATTGAAAAGCAAATATGTTGTTATGACAGATAAAATTAAAAAATGCATTACAGAACTACAATGCATTTGGTGCGGAAACTTTTTTCGCGGTAGAGAAAAATTGACACCGTATTTCATAATAGTTTTTCATGCTCTACACGGCTATGTGGTGGTATTTTTGATATTTGCAAAAAAGTGCAAAAAGTTATATCCCTACTGTGCACACAACTACATACCTATTTTCAAACACAATGTTTGAAAATACAAATCCCAATTTTCCGGCTACTGGTAAACTCCCCTATTTACCCCCCAATCTACACACATTGCTATAGACTGGTGAATTTAACATGGGGATGTCATAGGACGGGGTCTATTGTCCCCTCACTGCATTACCAGTAACCACCCAATTCGATAGTCGTGTGATAGGCAATTGTCTCTTCATTGCATTACAAGTAACCAGTCAATTCGATAGTCTTTTGAAACCCAATTGTCCCTTTATTGCATTACCAGTAACCAGTCAATTCGGTAATTAGAAATGATAGCCAAAATTTCTATTAAATTAAAGTCCGGTAAATGCATATATGAATTAGCCACACTTTATTTTATTACATGTAGTGCAAAAATGTTACAAATGACAATATAATCTTGTATACATATGGATATGATAGGTACATTTTGATCCTTGATAGTGGAACTTGTATGTGGCTACTTCATACAGCGACTTTGTTTATTTGGTCCTTGGAATGTTCGCGTGTCCTTCACATCATTCAAAAGTTCCTGAAATAAAATGTATAGACGTTTAAAGAAATGCCGCGATAATGAATTGTATTAAGACATGTATCAATACTTACCAACGATAGATTATAAATATTCTTCTTAAATTATTCATCCTTCCTTTGATTCCTAGCTCGTAACACAATCCTTTTTTTTGCATATTAAGAAACGCATCAAAATACGTTTTATAATTATGAATAAACAAAATGACAGAACATGTTTTTATATTTTGATAAAAAATTAAAAAATGTTGAAAAGAGATTAGCGGATAGAAATATTGTCGATTACACTATCCAAGGGTAGTCTATAAAATAGTCAATATATTACACGCCGCATTACCTGTAACTAGTGAATTGACATGATAGGCAAGGAAGCCCATTTCCAGTGACAAAAGCAGGCTATAGGCTATTTTGTGTGCCATTTTTGAGTGTGAAGTAACTAGGATCGATGACTAACTAGTTACATAACTATGTCAAAGTAGACAATTGCTATTTATTGAACAAGTGGGATATTTCCCATAGTATTCCAACATACCATTTTGTGTCATTTTATAAAATACCAAAACAAAAAATATTTATAAAAATGTTCTGCTTCTACAGGAAAAGCTTACAATAAGTGTACATATTAAATATTTTCCATGGGATACCGTTTAGATCATTTTCTAGTTAATACACATGCAGTTTAAAACCTTTTTGTAATATTATCTTAAGTAATTTTAGTATGGTTGGTTGTCTTTTGCCATAGAAAAAAAATGTGTATTGAAAATTGTCATTTCAAAAACAAAAGCTCCTTTTTTAATTGTGTGAGTGAGCAAATTGACGCACACCGACAGCAGAATGGCGCCCTTTGAACAGCCCTACTCTAAAGTTTATTTTCAAATATATATCTGCTTACAGTGACTTCAAAAATTGCCCATCAGAATTATTCAAATTTTAAAATTATTTTGTGCTAGAGGTTTTCTCGCCGAATCGCCTTATAATTATGATTTATGTAATCTTATGGAGATACTCATCACGCTATTATACAGGGATATGAGATTGTAAAAAAGACATAACCCTAATGTACTGTACTAAAACATCCCCTCAATACATTTTTTAAATGATACTTTTTAAGAAAACAAGCTTGTAATTTTTTGTTGTATTTTTCTTTCAATTTGTTTACATCTTTATTATTTAGAAACACACAAAGTTAAGGAATTCTGAATTTTTTAAAAAAAAGTTTAAATTAAATTAAATTAGATAAAACCTTAATTATAAGGTGATTCTATAACAAGTAAGAACGGCGTTAAGTTCGGCCGGGCCGAACTTGTTTTACTCTCCACCACGAGTTGTATTGAAGTAAAATGGAATAATTAGTTTCCTTTCGGGTATGAAGAAGACTTAATACTAAATTTCAGCAATATCGGTAAAACAATGTGAGGCACGTTCTATGAGGGTTATTTCAAAACGTCGATCTATACCGACAAATCTCTGGCATAAAGTTTTTAGACTCAAAGAAGACTAAATACCAAATTTCCTATATTTCGGTAAGAGAATGTAGCAAAAACTTAAAAAATAAAGACATTCAAAAAGTACGCTTCTATGGGGATATAGGAAGACGTGGATATATACTTATAATACTCTTCTGGAATATTCTATACCCCCTTGGAAGACTAAATAACGAATTCCAGTCATTTCGGTGGGATATTGATGACACAACCTTCAGTATTACGAAAATCGGGAGGTACCGTTCTAAGGGGGCTATATCGAAACGTGGACCCATACCGACGAATTTTAGTCGGAAATGGGGGCAATATGAAGGCGTGAACCTGTACAGACAAATTTGTGGGTAACAGTTTTATATCACCAACCAAAGACTTAATACCAAATTGCAGCCTTTTTGGTGGAATATTAAAGTCAAAACCAAAATACCAAAAATTGGGAGGTACCTTTCCATGGGCCACAACCTTCAAAATACCGCAAATCGGGAGGTACCGTTTTATGGGGGCTATATGAAGGCGTGGACCTATACCGACAAATTTAAGGAGGAAAGTTTATACCCACAACAAAGGTTATATACCAAATTTCACCCATTTCGGTGGAATATTGAGGCTACAACCTTCAAAATACCGAAAATCGGGAGGTACCGTTCTATGGGGGCTATATGAAGGCGTGGACCTATACCGACAAATTTAAAGAGGAAAGTTGAGTACCCCCAACGAAGTCTAAATAAAAGTTTCAGCTATTTCGGAGTAATATTTAAGCCACAACCTTCAAAATACCGAAAATCGGGACGTACCGTTCTATGAGGGCTACATGAAGGCGTAGGCCTATACCGACAAATTTAAAGGGGGAAGTTTATACCCACAACAAAGGTTATATACCAAATGTCACCCATTTCGGTGGAATATTGAGGTCACAACCTTCAAAATACCGAAAATCAGGAGGTACCGTTCTATAGGGGCTATATGAAGGCGTGTACCGATACCCACAAAATTCTGGGAGAAAGTTTTATACACCCAACGAAGACTAAGTACCAAATTTCAGCCATTTTTGTGTGATAACGAAGCTAAAACCTTCAAAATACCGAAAATCGGGTGGTACCGTTCTATGGGGGCTGTATTAAGGCGTAGACCGATACCGACAAAATTCTGGGGGAATATGTTATACCCCCAAAGAAGACTAAGTACCAAATTTCAGCCATTTCGGTGTGATAATGAGGCCAAAACCTTCAAAATACCGAAAATCGGGTGGTACCGTTCTATGGGGGCTATATGAAGGCGTGAACCGATATGGCACATTTGCAATACCAAATATCCTAGGAGTAATAAAAAATTCTATACCAAGTTACAAAGCTCTATCTTAAAAATTGTGAGCCGCCGTGGTGCAATGGTATACACGCCCGCCTTGCACGCAGAAGGTCGGTGGTTCGATTCCCCGGCCAGGCAACACCAAACACTTTTCAACGGTGGCAAAATACCCCTCAGTAATGTTGGCGACATTTCCTGAGTATTTCAGCCTTGAAAAACTTAAGTGGTGTCTTAGGACACGCCGTTCGGACTCGGCGATAAACAGTAGGTCCCATATCATTGAGCTAAATATGAATCGGGGTGCACTCATTGATATGAGAGAAGTCTCCCTTGTCCCGTATGGGATGTTGCGGAACACTGTTTTTTGTTTATCTTGATTTCAACAGACGGACGGACGGACAGACGGACATGGTTAGATCGACTTAGAATGTTACCCTGATCAAGAATATACAGTCGACTCCGCTTTAAAGTAAGTCGCTTTACTGGAAAATATCTGATAAATGAAATCGAGTTCCAGCACCGTTAGATTTTTAGGTAATTTTCTCACTATTTACTCCGCATAACTGCAAATATCGGATAACTGAAATGCCATTAAAGTCAATTAATGCACTTGCCATTGAAATCACTCCGCTTTACTGAAATAAAAGACTATTTCTCAATAAATCTATAATTTCATCTAGTGTTATTTTACTCAAAAATTTTACGAATTGTTACTGGATGTTGTTCGTTTACTCTACAGTACGATGCAAAAGACCTTAGTCGATTACATGAAGTTGCTGGTTTTGTACAAATTGTTGAGTAAACGAACACACCAATATTTACAATTTCACAAACTCATTAGAAGAAAAGTGAATGGCGGATCGCGATTCGTAATTTTACTTGGATGTTCAGAACAGAAACAAAATAAAGAAACAAATCAAAAGAATGCATTGTTCAAATTATTTCAATAAATTGAAATACGTCAGGTTAATATAGAAGCAAATTTTAGAACAAAGTCGGGGTTTCCTAGAAAATAAATTTATGAATATTTTAAGAGTTTTCCCGCGGCAATATGTCGAATTAGAACAAATAAACCAATGATCACCAATGCAGAGGATGAAAACAGAAATGTGTTGATGAATAGACAAAGCTTAAAAAAAAACAGAAACTGGGCCATTTTTGTTGCAGTATGCCAGTGATGTTGAAAAAGAAGATCAATGTGGATTTTAAACCATCGAATGGTCGGCTGGAAAGGTGGAAGACGCTAGAGAATATTTATTTCATAAACTTTAATGGTGGAAAAGTTCTACTGACAAAACTTTTTCAAATATATAGCAGAAGATTCCAATATTCTGCAGGTAACGCATATGTCTACTCAGCATTATTCTGCAAACGATGTCGACAGATCGAATCATACTATTTTTATAACGAATTAAATTTGCTATCATTTTGATTCTTTTAATTTATTTATTTACCTTTTATGATTTTTCAAAATAGTCTGGCTTAATCCCATTATTGTTTTTTTTTTAATATTTAAAACAACTAATTTATTAGTGGAGAAGGTTTGGCATTGTACGCCAAGGGGTAAGGCAGGGAAGACTAGTTTCGATTCTCGCTCCAGGATCTCATCAGTTCCCTTGTTTTTTGTCTTCCCTGCCTTACCCCTTGGCGACCAATGCCAAACCTTCTCCACTAATAAATTAGTTGTTTTAAATATTAAAACAACAACACTGGGATTAAGCCAGACTATTTAGATTGCAACAGCTATCCCAATAAAAAAAAAGCCACCAATGTTCTATTTATCTTTTAATTTATTTATTTTTATACTAATGATTACTGAAAACATTTCACTTATCCGAAGTTCGGATTACTGGAAAAAAATTCATTTATGCGAAGTTCGGATTACTGAAAAAATTTCAGTTATCCGAACCACACCTGCCAGATTTGACGATTTATCGTCATTTTGACGATTTTTTGGTCAAAAAATGGTAAATGACGATTTGACGATTTTTACCGAAAAAATGACGATTTTTGGATATTATGCTAATGCAGTCATAAAAAATTTTGTAACATATGAATTCGTAAAAACTTAGTTGATTTTAAAAATTAATCGTTAAACAATAATCACATACATATCGTTACCATAAATGCCCGAAGAAGTAAACCACAAAACCATAACATGGTGGAGGGTATAAAAAAATTTATGTCGCAAACATAAGTGGACAAAACTAAATCAACAACATTAGTCCAATCCCTGGCCTCGAGAAAAAATTCCAGACCATCATGTTCCGCTTTTGTAATATTTAGGATTTAACCGTTGCCCATTAGATCCACGCCTTATGCCATCTGAATCCTTTAAATTAAATGTAGATTTTTCAGAAAACAGTACATTTTTTATTTATTATTGTCTTTTTTAGGACGAAGGCCATTATTTATGAAAGTTTCTAATTAATTAATTGAATTAATTGAATAGGCCATGTTAGCTGGCCTATTATTTATACAACCATCTTTACAAATTTGTAGATATGAAGTATTTTCGAAGTCTTTTTCTATATCAAGTCACCCTAGTGTCTTGTCTAGGAATCATTTTCTCAATAATTTTTTGTCGGCCTGTACTGCTCTCCGGTGAAACGTCCTTTTGCTAAATAAATCTAAGAAGCTGTTGTAGCATAGTTTTGTCCTCTTATATGTGCGACTTAAAAAGTTATTACACTGCACCCCGGTTAACTACCTTTCAAAAAATTCCAAAAAATTGGGGTAGTTATCCAGGAAAGGCAGTTACGAAAATTTCGCATATCTACCTCATGTGGGTAGTTACAAAAATCTCACCTCAATCTTACAAAAAATTACAACAATTAGAAAACAATAAGTCAAAAAATAAAACCAAAACCAAAATAAACCAAGTATAATGTAAGTTATATTATTTAAACAATAAGAAATTTATTCATCTGTGATCATAACACCATAACATAACACTGGACATCTCTATGACAATTCACGTAGTCATTGAAATCGATTGTCTCAGAAATATACCATTGCGGGTAATAAACCGAGAAAAGTATTAATAAATGTTCTTTTTGGGAAAATATTTGATAGGTAAATATCCGAATTGGGTACTTATAGAAAAGTAATTAACCGGAACAGTTTGAATTAATTTTTATGAAAAACTTTTGGGGAAAGGGAAAGGCAGTTAAGCAGATGCAACACTGAAAATACAAACAACTTCTATTATGCATTTTTTTAAAATACATATCGAAACTACAAAAACCCTAGTAGGGTTTTGTCCTATCAGAACCAGTTCGGATTTTATGGCCTCATCTAAACCGGGCAAAAACTACAGTTTTTTGCATTTATCGGGCCTTTATCACAGAAACGAATTGGACTTTTTTTCGAAAGACTTCATGAGAAAACCTCCATCTAGGGCATCAAAATTGATAAAATATAGAAAATTTTACATCATTGCTGAAATTCTGATCAGTATCAGCTAAACTAATGGGTGTTGAACGAAGTAACCATTTGCAAAAATCTTCCAAATAAAGTTCTCAGCAATTCTTCAGAACATTCTGAAACTCTAGAATGCTTAATTCATGTTGTTTCAGCGGTATTTTGCATCATATCTTTTACAACACGTATTTCAAACAAAGTTCACACCAAAAGTTTTTTTGCATTACGGATTTCTCCACATTATTGACATATTGAGGCAATAAATGTAGTTTTTTGAGTTCATTATTTCTCCGAGTATTTAATTCTTGCTCTTATCTACAAATTTGCTTGGTTTCAGAGATATATCCTAGAATTTGTTTAACAAGTCAACATTTCGTTTGTGTCTGTACTTTCAAAAAATACTCAGCTCAAATTTTTTACCCAAGATTACTTTAAAACTTTTGCACAGTATAATAAAGGTAGAAATAAATAAAATTATAAATGCCAAAAACAAACTACAACCGTGTTTTCTTAAAAAAATATCATTTTAAAAAATGTACTGAGGGGGTGCATTTTTGGCCGAACTGTGTGTACATTTTCTGCTTTGTTGTAATTAGTTTTTAGATTCTCTTGACAGACTAATTTTTTGTAATATATTAAACTATTTTATTCAAATTAACTTACCATAATCAAATATTTACAGTTAGAAACACTTACCTAAAAGATAAATTTTTAAAAATTAGAAATAAAATAATTTCTCAAAAAAACAAATGTATGTGGAATACAATTAGACTAAATAAAAAATTATCTTCAAATTAGTTTTATTCCCAATATATAGTCTCGGTGCGCCTGAACTAACTTTAAATGAAGGGTGCAAACTAGGGTTATGACTTTTTGAAATTTTTTCTCAAAAACAATTTCCTGCAGCGAGAATGAATGAACTTTTGCCTATTAATGCCAAAAATAACATGCATTCCATTCAATTATTAAAAAATGTCACGCACAAACCACTTTGATTTTTTATTTGTTTTGTTTATTTCAACCTTTTTGGGATTTTTCCAACATCTTCAGGGATAAAGTTTTATTTCAATCTGGTAACGACAACAATAATACATACAAACACACTTATTCTTGAGCTCGAGTCGTCATGAAATTGGGGAAGGGTCCTTTGTTTCAATACAAAGAACTAAGAGAACTGATGAGTCCAAGTGGCGTTGGACGAAACTAGTCTTCTCTGCCATCCCAAAAGTAATCAATTTTAACTACATCCCACTTTAAACTTGTTGTTTTTAAATTTGAAACAACAAATATGAGGTTAAGTATGACTTACATACAAATAGAAAATATAAAGATTTTGGGAAATTTTTTGATATAATAAACCAGTAGTGCGATTCTCTAACTCATTTTTGAGTAACCGACAAAAATCGGTAACATTAAAACGAAAAGTTATTAATGAAAAGTTTAAATAAATGTTGACAACACGGTAGAACTTTTCGACTACTTTTTATTGGTCGCTAACTTACCGAATATTATTGTTAAAAATGAGTTAGAGAATTGCACTACAGATATCATTTGGAATTGTTCACAAAATAAATAAGAAAACAAAAAATAAAAAATGTGGCTGAAATTTAAAAAATACCGGGCCCCTGTAATTAAAATTTTTCATGCAATTTTTTAAGATTATTCTTCAAAATGTCATACTTGTTCTAGGAAAGGTGAAGTTATGGAAGAAAGGGATGGTAATCATTTCTTAGTTGGGCCTGTTTTGTAAGTATTCTATGCCGAGCCACTTAAGCAGTAAGCACGTATGAATTTAGATTGGGAGCATAAAAGCATTTTTCCCAACTAACATCCCCGTCGAAATAAAGGGGAACTTTTTCACAACAAAGAGTGCAGTCCGACTCTTCTCGGTTCCGTTTTCTGTGTGCAATTCGGACAGCCACATCACTGCAGATGAGAAGTTTTAAAAATTGCAATTATTTTGATTCAACGGCTTCGTTTTGGTAGGACTCATTTTTCCTCTTCACTTGTCACACACATTTTTATAATTGCTGTTGCCTTTCTGCATTACAATTCCAGCTGCAGTTGATTTTCTAATAACATTTTATTCCTTTTAAAATAACCTAAACGTAAGTGCCATCTTCGGCATATATGTATGTTGTATGTATGTATTTCCGTCAATGGAAAAGTAATAAGTTAAGACCCAGTTTGACATCAGCTGTAGTATGAAACTATGTACCTCATGTTTTATAAAGATGATAGAATGAAGGAAGAATGTGCAAACTAATACAGTATGTTCAAAATTGTCTTGTCTTTCATTGCCATGCATCGTTCCTTCCTTTTCTGTCGATTTTATGTTTGGTCGAATTCATTTTTCTTTTAAAAGTAATTATAACATTATAAATGGCATTGTTACTTCCTTGGAGCCATGCCTTGGTACATTTGCAACATTACCTCGGTATTCATTGCTGTCACATACACTTAGGCAATGTCTGAACAAAGCAACGCTTTTCGCTATAGCGTATTTACTAATGACATGATGTAATTGAAGAAGATTTATTACATTTAATGTTAAATGGAAAAATTATCTTCTCAAATGTCCATTAAAATTTAGACATTTTTGTAATGTAAATATGTATGTTAAGTTAAATAAATAGGTATATGTAAGTAGTTTTATTTTATTATTAACATGTTTTGCAATCGATGAATCCGAGTTTCACCCCTTTAGAATTCGCGAACTGTTAACATATTCTATATAGTATGACTGAAATTCTTTAAAATAAGGTGTTTTTTTTTAAACAAAACGGTTTTCGGTTAACCGAACTTTTCGCTTTTCTGAAAACCCGGTTTTCGGTTATTAAAATTTTCAAAAATCGGTTAACCGGTATTAAAAATTGGCGGAAAGGGGTAAATGAACGACTTTGTTATATAATTATCACATCAAATCTATGATATCTGACATTCAACCTTGAAATTGGGACAGTAATATCAAGATTGAATTGATTGATTGTGCTTTAAGAATAGTATAAACTGTTACCGATATAAAAAAGTATGTACCAAAAGAACTAAATTTACAATTTACGTCGTCTTGCTTTGTAAGCTTTATATTATTGTGAAATGCCTGAATGAAACATACATTTTATTATCATTACATTTTATTTATAGCCTGGCATTCGGCTAAAGATCGTGTTAATTACAGTCAAACATCTCTATAACGTAGATCTTGGGGACGTACATTAATATGTTATAAAGCACCTTCTTGATAAATAGATGATTTTTCTTTGAAAATTCATATTTTTGGTCTAAAGAAGGGAATTTTTTCTTTCGACTATATGTGCAGGTTTTGCCTAATTAGGCCGATCATAGACGTCATCAGAAAATCGTTCTTTGAATAATGAAAATATTGGACTAAATATTCGTTTTAAATTGTAATTACAACAATACTTTCTGAATATTATTTAATTTTTAGGACATTGTGCGCCAAGAAGGAATAATCGTGGCCTCAGAGAGAATTTCTCTCCACTCAAACCATTAAAGATCCCAGAAGTATGCAACAAAAATAACCTGCCGAAAGCTGCTTTAAGACCATTTTACAGAAAATTCTTTTCACTTTTAAACACATTTGGCTTCTAGAAATTTGCCGTATTTTATGTTAGTTGAGTTTATTTTACTTTCAAGAGTAAAATTGTAATGAAATATTGAAAATTTTACTATTTTTAAAAAAAACCGGTTTACCGACACAAATAACCGGTTTTTTCGGTTAACCAAAAATGACGATTTTGATGAAAACCGGTTTCGGTCTTTAACGAAAAACCGGGTAACCGGTTAACCGGTTTCGGTTTTGGACACCCTAGGGGGATCCCATAATGTCGACCATTAAAATTAATTTACGTGGAAGCTGTGTTCGTATCAATGTAGAAAAATGTGTAAAAATGGATTGAAGCCAACAAATTTTTTATGCTCCCTTCCGACTTCTGGCTTAACCTTACATTTTATAGACTTATGCCCTAAGAAAAACTAAACATATACTCCATGGGAAACACGATACTAGTGTATGATTTTTCGATATATTGATATTTTGAAGACGGAATTTCGTGGTTTCCTAAATTTGTTTTTATAATCCCTAAGCGCAACAAAATACTATTCAAAACTCATAATAGGATTATAGAACTCGAGATTGTACGTCGCTCCAAACATCATCCTAGTAGTTGGAGTCTAATGACGAAAATTTGATGCGTAAATTTTCTTAAAAACCCTATTTTTGTGTGTAAAATTTACAATTGGCATTCAATTTCCTTTGAACCCAGCGTAATTTAGTTTTTTTACGTATTTGTACATATATGGAATACTTTATGCACGATTATAATATTTGCGAAATACCATGTCATAAATTACAGAGATAAGCGAGTAATATGGGTATTTTACCAAAAATAAAATGTCGATGCACATCCGCGGTTCTTAAAGAATCTATATGAAATAGGTATATATTGGCGTATTATTGGTAGATGCTACAGAAATCGGATGCGCCTTATAATCGTTAGACATCGGATTTTAGCATGTTTTTTATTTCTTATCCGATTGGACTCAAATTTTGGATCTAGGCGTTTTGAGGGTCAATTTTTCGATATTTGGGGTCATATCAAAAATATGCAAAAAATATGCAAAATATATGCAAAAAATATGCAAAAAATATGCAAAATATATGCAAAAAATATGCAAAATATGCAAAAAATATGCTAAATATGCAAGTGTTTTTTTGAAAAAAATCGTCAATTAAATTTAGAAAATCATCAAAAAAGCATTCTAAATTAAGTTTTTTGACGTTTAACATAGTTTTTTGCAGGTTATTATGTTATTGAGACTCTCCAGATATTCCGCCACAGCAATAAATCTAGACTAACAAGACTTAAATCAGTTTTCACAAGGTGAGAAAATGTCAAATAACCCAGCATTCCTATTACAACATAATTTGCCTTCTATACAAATGTAGATAGATAATGGAAAAATTTCAAAAACTCAATCAGAAATGTCAAAATCAACATGTCCAAATATGGTGATAGTCTAATCGGCCAAAATTATCTAGCAAAAAAAAAAAAAGGAGCTAGAGTTAGTCATCGCTATTTTTCTTTAGATAAAAGCGCAATTTTTTTCTAGTTTTTGGAAAAAGGGTTCGTTTTTTAGCGCAAAATGGGAAAAAGTACTAAAGTACCATTTACGATTCCAGGTTCTGGAATATAACTATAATTAGAAGTATACGTTTTGAATACCCACCTATTAGATTTTAATATATTTTATAGTGTTTAGTCCTATATTTGTGGTAAAAAAGTTTCTTTGGAAAAATGCTCTAACTGCAGCTTTAATATTGATGACATGGTTTTAGTTTAATGCACTAAAAATACATAATTTTATATGTATATTCTAAGTATACAACCGCTTAATGCAGAATTGGGAAATGTTCACTCCTCGGCGAAAAGTAATGCATTATTTTTAGATTCACTTTTGCCAGTTTTGTTGAGATGTGTATTTATTATTGTTGTAAAATAATTTCAGATTAATCTCGGGTTTTGTTGTTTTCAAATTTTTAAAAACAACAAGTTTTATTTAAGTGGGATATAGTTAAAATTGATGCGAAGAACACCAAATGATTAGTGCAAAATGACATCACTCAGAAAAACCACACAATAGCGTGGTAGTGGTAAAATAAGTCAAACCCTTGGAATTATCTTTAACATGGCAAAACCACTCACATATTTCTGCTAGAAAAGCATTTGGAATGCTAAAAAATATAGTTTTTTCATTCCTGCTACAGGAAAACAATTTTGATAACACAGTCGAAAAGAAAATATACAATTAATTAACTTATACCTGACCGTGTACTCGATAATTTGAACTAATTATTACAAATGTTTCGAATTTGGACAGTTGTTTAATGGAGGAGTTGCTGTAAAAATTGTTTCAGAAACATTTAGAAAAAAATATCGAGTACAAGGATATAACACCTTTTATAACACATTAGTCTTGTTGTCTAGGATATAAATAAATATATTAAGAAAAATATTCGCCGCAATATTGTCATTAAAGTTGCCAAAGGCACTATACACCTAAAAGGCAAAGATTTCAAGGAATCTTAATTTTCAAAAAAATGAAATTTCACACTTGTCCGTGTTTTGCTTACATCCTGATGTATACTTTAAAAACGTCATATTTCTAGCTCTACCTTCACAATCTGATTGGCGTTTTCTGTAATTTGGGAAATTGAGTCTTGTTGCATGGTAAATTGGTAAAAAGTAAGGAAAGGAACAAATAGGGGCAATGCCAATAAAAATGTCCGGATTGGTGCACGTAGAGTATTATATAACTACCACGAGTTATTTAATCATAGAAAATAATTTATTTTCTTTACTATTCGTTAATCCGGGCAATTTGATAATTCGGACACCGCCAAAACCTGTGGTGTAGGGATTATCGAGATTATACTGTATATATGGGTGCAATATCCAAATCTGAATCGATTCTTACCAAAATAAACAGGTATCGCCCTAGGGCCAAAAAATCTCCAATTTTTATGCGAATTGGTCTATAAATGTGACCTGTACTTTGTTTTCATAAAGACCTGACCAGATGGATAAGTGCTAATCTATGCAGATCATCAAAAGGAACTGTGGGTCTATTTCGTTTCCTTTTGCATGTTGCAAACTCATTCACTAAAACAAAATACCCTTAGGGTATTAAAATATAGTTATCAGTGCAATCATGAATAAAAATTCCGTGCATAATTTGTTTCCTTTCCCAAATTTCACAATTTTTTCCCATATTTATACCAAAAAAAGGGAATATTTTTGTCGATTCGACTAGAATATGCCATCATGAAGCGAATCTAGTATGTAGCTTTCAACTTTTAACAAATATTGATTTTAAAAAAGTTTCACTTTCTAAAATTATTTTCCGTGCGGAAAATTCGGACGGAAATATTCATGATTGCCCTGTATATGTCTTTATATGTTATATGTTTTTAGTAAAATATGAAAAATTTTATGTAATATTCAATATTGTCTTAGTCTTAATTTCTAGCTCATTTGTTATTCTGTCACACAATTTGGCCGACCAGAAACTATCAACATATTTGGATACGTTCATTTTGACATTTCTGATTGAGTTTTTGAACAAATTTGTATTAGAAAGCAACTTATGTTGTAATAAGAAGGTTGGGTTATAGGAAATTTTCTAAGTCTTTTAGTCCAGATTTATTGCTGTGGCGGAATAATAATTAATAACATAATAATCTGTTAAGAAATCGACGTTTAACGACAATAAACTTAATTTAGAACACTTTTTGATGACTTTCCAAATTTAATTTGACGATTTTCGTCAAAAAAATTAGTTGCATATTTTGCATATTTTGCATATTTTTTGCATATTTTGCATATTTTTTGCATATTTTGCATATTTTTTGCATATTTTGTGCATATGCAAAATATGCAAATATGCAAAAAAATAAAAAATATGAGCCTGTCATTGCATTCAGTTTTCTTCAAAACGAATTTTGGTCCAATCAGAATTTTCGTATCTTTATTAATAAAAAATATGCAAATATGCAAAATCCGATGTCTAATAATCGTATGCACATTGCACGAATTTTATCCACTTTAATGTTTTTTTCCATTGTGTGATGCAATTGACGGCACACTTTGGCCGCTGAGTGAAACATCGAATTATGCATAAATATTGAAAGAGGTTTATTCGCTCTATCCAAGAGAGGTTGCGCATCAACTGATTTTAATTTTCATATTTTTTCAAGAATTGTATGTTGAATATTACTCTTAATTTCCCATCCATAAGTTATTGTATGGGATTTTTGCGAAATAGTTGGGGAACTCCCAAAGATATATTTTGTTTAATTTAAAAAAAAAAAATGGTACAGCATTTTTTTTTGCGGAAACAGAGATTTAAAAACTTCACTGATAAGGGAGCTATATTCATTTTATCCCAAAAATATTGTGTGATGCTACATCCACGGTAGGTTTTGATGATGACACTGAAACCGGATGCGGACAAAAATTGTATGCACTTTGCGCAAATTAGCGATATTTTATAGGGTTTTTAATGCTAAGATGCAGCCTGTAGTATATCTAAACAAAATATCAATCCTAATTTCATTCATTTATAAATTGCAACGTTTAACATTACCCTATCTTTTACAACTCTTATTCACTACCCTAAAATACAACTCTGTAAAAATTAGATTTAAGAACTTTTGCAATAAACTTCAGTTTCGTTACAACCTTTAATGCGTGCGTTTCACTCAGCCTACTTAGTGGTCACATACTTAACACAGCCGATGCAACATCTTAGCTACATCTTGAGAAATACAGTATAGTCTCGATAATCCGGACACTCGTTAATCCGGACAACGCGGTAATCCGGACACTAGAATTTTTTACATTGTAGACTCGGTAATCCGGACATCTCATATTTTTCGTACCTTGATAATCGTACATGAATATTTTACCTATCTTGAGCATTTTTATTTATTTCATTGACGTTTTCGTTCTTAGCCATATCAATTGGTGTATAAATAAGAAAAGTTAAGTTTTTCAAACTTTTCGGTCCACATCTCGTCTTTATGGCTAGCCACTGTTGACTCAGTTATACAGTCAATATGAAATTAACTATTTGAATCTGACGACTAATTTTTTACCCTTCCACCATCGATGGATGACGATAAGCAACAATATTTTAAACCTAGTGTTGAGTAGCCTAGTTCCCTTAAAAATCGATGTTGGGTGTTCCTTTCCTCTAAAGGAATTAGTTAATTAGGCATCCGATTAATGAGAAAGTCCATTGGAACTGTGTATTGTATTCCAATGATGTTTTACCTAGAAATATTTATAACATTTCGTCGGTGTCATGCTTAAGTGTTCCATACGCCATTTTTGACTTTTTGAGATACAGGTGGTTTCTAGGGTTTTCCGGTATGCTCTTTCTGAATTTCTAGTCGGCTTTCTCCTATCTCTAGTTTCCGAGATATCCACGCCTCGACGGAAAAGCATAAACTTTTTTCAGTTATGAAATTAATATTTTAAAAACCTAGAAGTTTAAAAACACACTTCAAAAATCAGAATTTTAATGTTCGATTTTGAAGTATTTAATTTATTGAGGCAAATATGGAAAAATTTTTTGTCACTTTGTTCCATGTGATTTACAATATTTCACATTTGTGTCATGAGTGCGGATATGGAAGAAATCGACAAAAAGTCTTTTTTTAAAAAAATCTCTATAACTTTTATATTCCAATACATATTCCTCTAAATTTTTGCAAATATGTTCTATATACTATTATTAATATTTCAAGTCAAAAAAATTGCCTAATGTAAATATGGACTAACGACCACTTTTTTGGTCGCCAACTTACTGAAAAAATCATTAATTACCGAAATTATAAGCAATTTAATTTTAACGCAAAAAATTAGTTGGAGAATCGCACTTCTTGTATAGAAATTTCAATAAATTATTTAAAAAAACAAGTAAGAGAGGGTTATAGTCGGGCGGGGCCGACCATGTGATACCCTACACCAATTCCCATGGGTACTAGTTTTCCACTGAATTAATTTTATATAATTGCGACATATTTTTGCCGTCCTGTCATACATACATAAGTTGATATACACGATAACATGCCAGAGATATAGCACATACATACACCGTCATTACTGGAAACGTTAGGTGGTATTTTCTTTATTTTATAATGGACACATATACCGCTTTGGCTATATATACATACATGTTTTTTTTTCAAAAATTAATATTTGTATAATGATGGGGATGGAAGATACCAAGGAACGGTCCTGACCGGTTTTAACATGGCAAAGCCCAGGATTTATCTTGGTCCCTCTTTCATCCCAAGTGGACACTGACCTCCCCGTGGTGTCACCTGGGGAACTGCCTTTAACACCCGTTAAAGGTAGTGAGCTAACATGTGCCGCGCGTTCACCCATAAGAACGTTAAAAACTTGGGTTTGGGCGTCGGGTTAGTAACCCTCCCCTAGAAAAAACAGCCTACTATGAAAAAACGAAAGAAAAGAAAAACAAACCCCTCTAAAGTTGACGAACCCCGCAAACGTTTTAAGGACCATGATCTGCGAATCTGCACCTGGAATGTTCGCACTCTTTATAGAGAAGGTGCAGTCTTCGCATTGGCAGACGTACTTGAAAAGTACAAGACCGATATTACTGCCATACAGGAAATACGATGGATTGGGAAAGGCGTCACAACAACACCTAAAGGTGACGCACTGTATTATAGCTGCCATGACGTAAAGCATGAGTTTGGTTGTGGATTCGTAGTTAGTCGGAGACTAAAACATCTTGTATCCAGCTTCACTCCAGTGAATGAAAGACTTGCTGCAATTCGAATAAAAGCTAAATTCTTCAACATCAGCTTTATTTGCGCTCATGCTCCCACTGAAGAAAAGGATGAACAGACCAAAGATATATTTTACGAGCGCTTAGAAGAAACATATGACCGTTGCCCTGCCCATGACATTAAAATCATTCTAGGCGATTTTAATGCCAAAATTGGAAAGGAGAATATCTTTGGCCCAACAGTCGGGAAATTCAGTCTCCACAGTGAAACATCTGACAATGGTATGAGACTGATAGACTTTGCAGCTGCAAAAAACATGGTAGTTAGCAGTACCAGATTTAATCATCTCGATATTCATAAGGGCACCTGGCTGTCTCCAGATCAGAAAACAAGAAACCAAATTGATCATGTTGTGATAGATGGAAGACATTCATCGAGCGTGTTGGATGTACGATCGTTCCGAGGCGCAAACATTGATTCGGACCACTACCTTGTTGCAGCAAAGGTACGCACTCGCTTAAACGTAGCAAACAAAGTACGAACAGACACAACACGAAAGTTAGACATCGGTAAGCTGCAATCACAACAGATAGCAAAATCGCTGATGTAGCGCGAAAAGAAAAATTTGTTTTCTTTTTGGAAATGGAGTAGAAAAGAATGTGGAACATTTCCGATCCACAGACCACGGTGCTCTTGAATCAAATTTAAATGGAAGGTGCTTACACCTGGGAAGTTTTTGCGGATTCTGAAACTACAATGTTCATAGATGAGAAAAATCAAAAAACAAAAAAATCGCCGGAGCGCTTTTTAAATAAATCGCGATTCAAGTTGATATTTTTGGGGGTTGTTTAGCTTTTCACGATTTTGTTTAGAAACCGCAAGTCCTATCAAAATGAGACTGAAGTAAATGTTGTAGCTATGAAAATTCTCTACGGTATTTTCGTAGGTTTTACCACTTTTGAGATATTGAAGTTCAGATTGGGACAAATTGGGACTGACTGTATCGCCCCCTTATAAAACAATGTAGATGAGAAAAATCCAAAAACAAGAAAAAATCGCTGTAGGGATTTTTAAATAAATCGCGGTCAAAATTCACATCGAAATGGAGCTAAAGAAAATGTTGTAGCTTTGAAAATTCCCTACAGGATTGATGTTTATGATTTGTCCCAGGCTGTACCATTTTTGAGATAAAGAAGCTCAGTTTACATTTTTAGGTTGTTTTGTTAGGGTTTCGCGATTTTGCTTGAATACGGCAAGTCTTATCGGCAGGGGACCTGAGAAAATCTTATAGCTGTGAAAATTCTCTACAAGACTGGCTTATGTAGTTTTTCCTAGGTTGTACCATTTTTTAGATATATAAGTTTAAGTTAGGAAATTGCAGTCATGACATTGAATTGAATTTGAATTGTCCCAATTTCAACTTCTATATCTCAAAAGTTGTAAAATCTACGAAAATATCATTAAGGTCGATATTGTAGAGAATTTTGATAGCTACAACATTTTCTTTCTCTTCTCATTTTGATTGGACTTGCAGTTTCCTAGCAAAATCGCAAAAACCTAAACAACCCCTAAAAATGTCAACTTGAATCGCGATTTTTTTAAAAGCGCTCCGACGATTTTTTTTTTAGTTTTTGATTTATCTCATCTATGAACATTGTAGTTTCAGAATCCTCAAAAACTTCCCAGGTGTAAGCACCTTCCATTTAAATTTGATTCAAGAGCACCATGAGACTAGACAACCTCAAACATTTTCTACCTCAAACATAGACAATGTCAAACATTTCTAAAATCCTGAGTATTTGTCAGTCATGTATAACTTTAATACAAGCGATGTCGTTTGACATGCCATTCTAACTCCTCCATAAAAAGGAGGTTCAGTATTTTCGAGCTAAATATGTGTGAGAAAATTTTCCGTTGTTTATACCCTCAGCATTTATGCTAACAAGGGTATAAACACTTTCATAGGGCAAAATGTGCCTCACCGAAATAAGTGTGTTTGGACGAAATCCGTTTCAGACAATTTGGAGTTGATTTAGCCATGTCTGTTTGTCTGTCTGGCTGGATGGAGCGCACGATAACTCTCGAACGGATTAACCGATTTGGTCCAAAATTTGGCTTTCGTGGTATTTTGACCAAACTTAGTTTAAGTTCGTAAATGGGCCATATTGGTCCACTCCCTCGGGTACCTCTCCTTACGACCAGCGTGTGTAGTGGCTGGTGCGCACGATAACTCTCGAACCGAATACTGTGTTGGTCCACACATAGCATATCTTAATATTTCTTGAAATTAGAAGATGGTACTTATAGGTCCCACCAAGACTAAATATTAAATTTCAGAACTTGTAATGTGATAATGTGGCTAAAACCTTGAAAATAAGTTTAATGCTTCGAGAGAAGACAACATTTCAACCATATCGTTGCGATAATGAGGCTAAAACCTTGAAAATGTCGAAAATCGCCAGGTACCGTTCTATTGGGCGCTACATCAAAACGTGGGTTTGTACTGAAAAAATTTTGGGGAAAGTTTTGTAGTCCAAAGAAGACAAAATACCAATTTTCAGCCATTTCGATGTGGTATATGGGGGCTATAACAAAATACCAAACCTACCAGGAGTAATAAAAACTTCTGTACCATATTATATAGCTTTATCTTAAAAGTTGCAAGCTGTATCTTGATATCAACCTATAGATGGACATGGATATATCAACTTCGAATTTTATGCTGATCAAGAATATTTACTTTATACTGTCTCCGACGAATATTTCGATTTGTTGCAAACAAAATGACAAAGTTAAATACGAAGGCTGCACGATAACTGTTTGGCCTAACAATGAAAACGCGAATATATACCATCAAAAATACTCATGCACCTCGTTTATTCAATTCTTTGAACATATTGTTACATCTAGTCCTTTTTCTCTAATTCTGTTAACAAAGTTGGTGTATTTTCAGTGTTAAGCGTTATCAAGTCTTTCGTGTTCAAATAATCTAAGAGGGCTTGGCCCCTTTTGCTAGTGTTAGTTCTACCCTAGGAAATGTGGTTTGCTACCTACTAGTACTTCGTCACCTGTTTGCTTGATCCTTAAAACCGATACGTTGCACTGTGGGGCCAAAGTCAGGGTTTTGAGGCAAAACATCACAGGGGCAAGCTAGACCTTCAAAAATTAGTGCAGATGTTTTTAATCGGCCTAGAAACTAATCTGACAAATTTGGTTGATATCGCATCATATATAGATATAGCTCGCATATATATGTTCGCCCGATTTCAAGTAATTGATGGACCATACACGCATATTCTGTCCAATTATAATGAAATTTGGAAAATGTTACCGAATTCGGACTAGAAATAAGTTTGCCAAGATATATTGAAACCGGTCCAGAATTGGATATAGCTCCCATATATATTTTCGCTCAATTTTAGGCATTTGGTGCTCCAATCACGCTATGTCTGTCCAATTTTGATTAAATTTGGAATTTATGACGGAATTTGCACTAAAAAAAGATTGCTTAGTTATACTGAAATCGGTTCAGATTTGGATATAGCTCCCATATATTTTTTTCGGTGCACCAAATACACAAATTCTGTCTTATTTTGATGCAAATTGGCAAATGTTGCGGAATTCGGACTATAAATAAGTTTGCCAAGTTATATCTAAATCGGTTGAGATTTGAATATATGGGAGATATAAATAAACTTTTCATCCGATTTGATGTTTATTGTACACTAAATTCATAAAATAAGTCCGATCCGGATTTAATTCGGTACTTCTGGCCGAATTCAGCCAAGAGTAGAATTGGTCAATTTTTGTTATATTCAGTTCAGAGTTAACTATAGCTCTCTTATATATTTTCAATCTATTTAATGTTAATTTGATAAGATAGGGTATCACATAGTCGGCCCTTTCCGACTTTGGTCTTTTCCTGCGCACAGAAGTTATTAATTTGGTTAAGGCGTACACAAATGTTATTAATTTGTTTTTTTAACTGCCATCATATAGTTGTCGTTGTCACCTCCATTAATCCTGGCAGAAATCCAGTCTATTCAATTCAATTTTCAATTCAATGATTCTTTATTTTCATATAACGTTATAAAAGTATATTATAATAATATTTTTTATGTTAATAATAAAGAAATATACAGCATGGTTATATACCGTCTGCTGGAGAATGAGTGTATATTATGTTTTACAAGCTATTTAGCTAATAATTGTACTCTTCTATTAATATTTTTCTATAACGTAGTGCTTCTTTTAAAAAGTTAACTAAATAAAGCCAGCTAAAGGCTTCACCACCATTTAAAATATTTATTATTTCAGTGTTGGATAACAATGTTTTATGGAAATGTCTGACCCGAAAGGTTTTCAGTACTGGGCATCGGCCTAGGAAGTGCTCTATAGATTCCACTTCTCCTATGTTGCACAATGAATATCGTTGTTCATCTGGGGATCTAAATGTCTTAAAGTTCAGTGGGAGTAAATCACCTCTCGCTTTCATTATTAATGATATTTGCTCTTGGTTATAATTATCATTACAGTAAAAGGGACCCATATTAAAATCTAGAATTCTGTAAATTCGGTTTTCACTTCTCTCTGCTTTTTCTATATGTGTGTTAAAATTGTTCGTTTTCATAATGGTCAACAGCTTACTTGCTGCATCCATCCAGCATGTTCGGGTTATGAAAACATTCCTGCAATCAATAGCATTTTCGGACAGTTTTTCTTTGAAATCTCTAAACCACGCAAGGTTTTTATTGGCCAGTTTTGTACCGAGTATGTTGGGTAGTCGGTGACTCCCGAGATTGTGGATAATATTGAATAAGTATTGTATATGCATGGAATACGTGTAGATATAGCCTGGTTCGTAGTTTGTTTCTAGTGCGATGACATAGTTGGGTGTACAGTCAGGAAGGTTTAAAATTTTCTTTATGAAAAAACGATAGAGTTTTTCCACCTCGCTAAATATCTGTGCGCCGTAACTATGTATTGACCGACATACAGCTAAAAACATTTTCCATTTTGCTTTTAGGCTTACCGTTGATTTTGCAATAAAATTCTTCCATGTTATATTCAAGGACATCTTTGTGGCTTCCTCTTTCTTTAGAAGGTGTTTGCTGAATGATAGCTTTGGGGTTAACAGCATTCCGAGATATTTGTATTCGTTTACAATTCTTATTTGTTCCCCTTTATATGTCCATTGCTCTCCCGCGGATAGTTTTCCTCCCTTCCTAAACACCATTATCTCTGATTTTGTCGGGTTTACTTCCATACTCCACATAGTGCAGTAAGCTTCTAAACTATAGATCATTTGCTGTAACACAGATGGATTATCGGCCAGAATAACTATATCATCCGCGTACATCAGCACACGGATATTTTCTTCATCTATAAGAAGTCCTCCTCCTAGATGATCATGTAAGTCGTTAAGATATATAGCGAATAAAATAGGGGACAACAGACAGCCCTGTTTTACACCCGCATGGGTTTCAAAATAATCTGATAAACGATCGTCAGACCAAACTGCCGACTTTGTGTGCTCATAAATCTTTTTTATAAAACCGATTATTTTTGATGAGAGACCGATGCTATACAGCTTATATATTAGAAGATCTCTAGGCACTCTGTCAAAGGCCGCTTTAAAATCCACGAAAAAAGCGTAAACCTTTTTGTTATCATTGAATTTGAGGTTTATTATTGCTGCTAGGTTAAATATATTATCGACTGTTGAGTAACCCTTTCGGAAGCCTGCTTGGTACTCTTTTAAGATTTGGTTTCTGTTAATCCATTCTGTAATTCGTTTGTTTATCATTCCAATCATTATTTTCCCGATACAATTCATGAAAGTGATCCCCCGGTAGTTGTTCACATCATTGACATCTCCTTTTTTGTGTATTGGGTATATTATCCCTGAACGGAATGCCTCCAGATCATCAAAACCGTCCAGAATCATGTTGAACGACTCACATAAAACCTGTAGAAATGTGTCAGTGGCATTTATAAAGAACTCGTACGGGACTCGGTCCTCACCAGGCGCTTTATTGGATTTGACATTTTTCAATTGTTCCTTTATTTCCTCAATAGAGAACGCTCTGTCCAAGAAGGGGTCTGAGAAGTTACAGGGGGCATAATGAACTGTAGATGCGTTACATATAGGATTTAAGAGATTCTCAAAATATGATTTCAACAAATCCACCGATATACAGCAGCGATTACCATCTTTTAACTGTCTGATTTTCTTCGCCAACAACCACCAGGTTTTGCTATCTGAGATACCATCTAGCTTTGACTCTATATCTGTATAATATTCTGCTTTTTTTAACCTGCATAATCGTTCAAATGCTTTCTTTTTTTCAATATAGGTGATTCTGATATTTGGATCCCCGGTTTTTCTAAATTTGTTAAGCAGTTTCATTGTTTTTTGTCTGAATTTATAACTTTCTGAATCGAACCAACTGTTCTTAAAATGTTCCTTTTTGATACATACACTCTTCGGGTTTGACTCTTTTATAATCTTGATTAGATCACTGAGATTTGGACTTTGAGGAAGATTATCTATTTTTTGGTTCAAAGTGTTCTGGTAAGCAATTTTTTTGGACTCCTTCCAAGTTAATTTCGGCAACAGACTTGGTTTTGCGTTAAAATTCGGGCTTGAAGGTATGGCTAAAGACAAAGCTATAGGGAAATGATCTGACCAGATTTGATCTTCCACTCTAAAATCCTTGATAAGATTTAGTGACTCAATCGATACGGAGCATAAGTCGATTACGGAGTTACCATTCTTATTTGCAAAGGTGTATTTGCCTTCTCCATCTCCTGAAGTTCGACCATTTAAAATTACAAGACCGTTATTGTTACAGAATTCCACATATTTTCTTCCGTTTGAGTTAACCGTTTTGTCCTCAGAGTTTCTGGTACATGGTAGAATCGTCTGCATTTCTGTGGGTAATTCCTGTTCCTCGCCTATACGAATGTTATGATCTCCTACGACAATCTTAGCGGTTTTACTTTTTTCAACAGTCATTTTCAGGTTTTCAAAATCTTCCATCCAGCTCGCTCCTCTTAAATATACTGGCACAACATCAAAACGATGTGATTTCAGCTCACATTGTAGTACGTCTTGATTTCCGCATTTTGACAAGGTATGCTTAAAGCCAGAGCTTTCTAAATCTCTGCGCACTCCATATAACTGGCCCCCAATGCCTCTTCCCCTAGAACTGACTCTGCTGGCCGGTTTCCAATATATATTAAAGTTTTTGAATTGTTTAGCGTAGTTATCTTGGTACTTATCTTCAACATGTGTTTCAGATAAAATGATAATATCAAACTTGTTTAAGTATTCGAAAAAACGGTGGTGAAGACTTTTACTGCCTAGACCATGAATATTATATATTAAAATATTTAATCTAAAACTATGATTTTTCTCTTCAAAATCTTCATGTACTGTTTTTGAAATCTGATCGTTTTTATTAAGAATAATTATGCTATTGTATGAATTGCTGTTTTTTAATAGTTTTTTGAATTCACTTTTGCCAATAGATCATTGTAATTCAAATTGATATTTTGCATGCAGTCTCCAAAAATGTTCATCAAAACTTCTATACCGCAGCTTTTTCCACACATCAACATATTATTATCATTCCAGTGAAAGGTTCTTCCTTCAGTGAACAACTTTTCTCCTCTTATGCCAATCCTCTTGTCTTTACTGCATTTCAGCAGTTCTTTCTTCAATAGAAGCATCACCCTCTTTCTCTGCAAACGCACTCCGGATAAATCACGTTCTATGTAAATGGATGTTCCAGCAAGCAGCCGTGTAGATTTAAGAACTTCTGTCGCAGTTCTCGCTGAATTGAAGTCTACTAAGACCGTCATTTTGTTGTTAGTTTCATACACCTTTTTAACGTCTTCAATTTCGGACTCAATGTTCAATTTCATGGTGTTATGTAGAAGCTTGTTAACGGCAGCATACAATGACTTCTGGCTCGGCAGACCACGTATAATCAGCTTGCTACGTCCTAACTGGTCTTCCAACCTTTGTATCCTTCTGCAGTCCGCATCTTTTGCCTCTTTTAGAATTTTCAGTTCAGCTTTCATGTTTAGCCTTCCGATGGTTTTCCAATAAAAATATCCAAATTTTTAAGTTTTACGAAATCCGGAAATTGATTTCTTTTTAATTCGCAAGTATACGCAAAGTTTCTTATCAAAAACTGTTAGCTGTTATCGTCACCTCTCACCAAATATATATATTTCCGAAAATACGCCCCGATACCGAAAGTTCTACTCCAAAGAACCCATGGACGATACCCCCGACTACATCAAAAAACATCACTTACTGACACAACAAATTATTGACCACATTTAATATTACATTTACATTTTTAATAATAATCTTAATTTACAAGCCATTACCCGTATTTCCCATTTAAAAATATATACATATATAATATCAACACATCAGGTTTTGTCGCCAAAATACCTAAATTGTTTAATTACGACGGAATGTCAGAAATAAACGGAATGCAAAATATGACATCTTGGACAGCTTGGCATGTCGCCGTGGGCCTTTGTCAGATTGTAATTTTTTGGTTTTGGAGGTTTGAAAGTGTTAAGAATATATATATCAATCACTGACTTGAAAAAATGACTTTTTGCCTCAAAAATCTGTCATTGGCCCCATCGTGCGTTGTACGGAAAATCACCATATTAAATGCTATGGTGTTATTAGGAGTGAAGCAATGATCTTATTGTATGTATGTATATTCTCCGACTTATTACTTCGATAATAACGTAGTTAAGTTCACAAATAGAACAAAAATGCCTGCACAAATGTATTATAATCAGTATAATCATACATATATGTAGCCGCAAAAATACTAGGGAACCAATTACCTAATTTCCAAATTGTCAATCCTTGTTTACCACTATCCCACATGTTGGATCACGTTTGTGTTATAAGTATACCAGCCCGAATGCTTTAACCCAATAAACAATCATATCGCGGTAAAGTGAATACGCGCCAGTTTTAAAATTACTGAACAAGTTTTCCTATCTTTTCGGTTTTATTTTGTTATTTTTTTAAAGCGATATGTAGAACTTTTCCATTTTATCGATATATACGAGTATGTAGGTTCATGTGTTTGTATGTATTTATGTTTGCTCTATAAACCTATAGACATGCATACGTACATAAACTTTCGTCCAAGCTGTATTTGCGTGTAAATATTTGTACGAATCTTCCAAACGAATCAATTTAGGCCAAAATGCGAAACCACAATTAATGTTTTCATTCGTTGCTGTTGTTTTTATATGTGTCAGTAATGTAAATAACATAAATATGCACACGGGAATGAACATCACGTCACTATATGTTGTGTAGTGTGTAAATGTGTAACGAACTGTAAGTTTGTATTGTATTATTGCCGATATACAGGGTGAATGCACCTTGATATTTTCATATTTTCGCCTTACCATTTAACTGTTTTTTAAAAAAATACTTTACTAATTTGTGACACCCTGTAATCACAAAATAATTGAATTTATTATTTTCCAATTTAATTTCACAGTATCATAATGATAAATCATAATTCATTTTATTATACATTCTCACTACACATACATTAAAAATTATATGAATTGATGATCTGAACGTGTTAAAATTTATTAACATTCTCAATCATTTCAAAAACGACAGGCCATTTATTATTATTTTAATATATGTACATACATATGTATGTATAAACGAGCTTTGGATCATGTGGGTGACACCACTGAAGCTACAGTCTTGAAAATTGGAATGTGGGATACTGCCTTGTCATGGTATTTAGCGAACGAGCATAGCTACATTTCTGAAATTTGGAAGTGGAGTCTGTACTAAACTATCTGGCCTAGGCAACACCGCTCGTTGCCAGGCGCCATTTGAATTTTTTTTTTTTGGAAAGTTTGACAGTTTTACTCTACACGTTTTCAGGACAGTTTGTCATACGACCTTGTGTTGTGGTGTTTAAAGTGATATGAAAAAATCACTTTGCCAAAAAAAAGGTGCACACTTACGTACGATCATTTTTCACAACTTTCGACGTGTATAGTCACGGCAAGAGTCCATCGATCAAATTAAATCTTTGTATGTCGGTAAAGGACCATCCTATAGCGATATGAAAAACTGGTTTAATGAATTCAATCGTGGCCGACATTCGCCAAAAAACGAAAGTCGTAAGGGTCGTCGAAAAACGGCTGTTGTGCCAGAAAAAATTAAGCCGTGCGTGAACGGCTAATTCAAGATCGTCATGTTATATACCGTGAGGATACCTCCATGGGCATTTCACATGGTCGCAAAAAATGGATTTTTCTCGTTAGATCCGGCAAAATTGGTCAATCGCTAAAAAACGGCCCTTGTGAATTGGTGCAAAGAAATTGTGAATAAAAACGATCGCAATGCTTCAAACCACGTTTATAAGATCGCCACAGACGACGAATCTTGAATCGATGCGTATGAGCCTGAAACAAAACAGCAATCAACCGTGGGGGTCTTCGAAGACGAGCCAAATCCAACGAAAGTTGTTCATGGAAGAAGACCTTCGAAGCAAATGGTCGCCTCTTTCTTCGTCAAAACTGACCGTGTGGCTACTATTCGGCTTGAGAAATGTAGGGCGGTTAATTCTGAGTGTCACACTACACTTTTTTTTGCCTGAGTCTCCTGCATCATGACAATGCGAGGTCTTACACATCGATTCAAACCAGCGTCTGTTTGATCGGACGAAATGTGCGCCGTATAGCCCTGACTGGGGATACAATGACTTTATTAGATTCCAGCGTATCAAGAAAAAAAGGCGTGGTCAACGATTTTCGTCGCCAAAAGATGCTGTAAGAGCGCTCAAAAACCATGTTTTTGGAGGTGTTTCAATCAAGTCACCGTAAACAACCCAAAACATGATCGTTAGTCATGTCAAACTTTCCAAAAAAATGTCAAATGATGCCTTGCGACACTGCCACCAGGCCAGAAAGTTTTCTAGTACCTCTCGATCTAAAAAGCTACAAAAACTACTAATTGCCTTGTTATTATATTTAGCGAACGGTATCATAGCTAAATTTCTAAAATTTGGAAGTAGAATCAATATTGGTGTGTAGGGGTGAGATATGACTGACTGGCTCTTGGAATTTTTAACTAAAAGTGAATTGAAAAATACCAAAGAGAAAGTTTGCTTCCATAGATGCAGTTAAATCACAAGTAAAGTGATGGGGCATGTAATAAATTGTGGATTTTGTCTCACTCTTTTTACAAGAGAGCGACCACCAAAGGACCCATTAGTTGCGCATTTTCAATAACCCATTTGCATTCAATATTCAACAATCCTTTAGCATAGGGTAGGATGCAGTTCATTGTGCTAGTACAGCATGTCTGCGCCTTAAGTAAATTGAACTGAATTTAAAGACCTACATCGCAATGTGTTTTAATTAGCTCACGGATGCCATAAAAATGGAAGAAACAAGTAAAAATGGCGTTAAGTTCGGCCGGGCCGAAATTTTTATACTCTCAACCACGAGTTGTATTGAAGTTAAATGGAACATTTCGTTTCCTTTCGTTTATGAAGTAGATTAAATACCAGAATTTAAACAACTTCGGTAAAACAAACTCCAAACATCGAAAATCGGGAGGTACCGTTCTATTGGGATTATATCAAAACGCGGACATATACAGATCAATTTCTGGTAAAAGTTTTATAGCCACAAAGAAGACAAAATAGCAAATTTCATCCAATTCGTTAGGATAATGTGGGTAAAACTTTCAAAATACCGAAATTCGGGAGGTACCGTTCTATGGGGGCTAGATCAAAACGTCGGTCAATAACGACAATTTTCTGACGGAAAGTTTTTGGCCTCAAAGATGCCTAAATAAGTACAACATTTCAGATATTTCGGCAGGATAAAGTGGCTAAAACCTTTAAAATACCGAAAATCGCGAGATATGCTTCTATATGAAGACGTGGGCCTAATCTGATAATTCTTTTCTGGAATATTTTACAACCCCCCGGAAGACTATATACCAAATTTCAGCCAATCTGGAGGTACCGCGCTATGCGATCTATAAGAAGGCGTGGACCTATACTGACAAATTTCTGGTGTACATTTTAATACCCATAACGAAGACCAAATACCAAATTTCAGGCACTTCGGTGGGATATTGATGCCAAAACCTTCAAAATGTCGAAAATCGGGAGGTACTCTTTAATGGACTAAGTACCAAAATTCAGCCATTGCGGTGGAATATTGAGGCTACAACCTCAAAAAAACCAACAATTTGCAGGTCAAAAGTTTTACGTACCCAAAGAGTACTAAATTTTTAATTTTAACCACTACGGTAGGATATTGAGGTCACTACCTTAAAAATACCGAAAATCGGGAGTTGCCCTTCTATGTGGGATATAAGAAGGAGTGAGTAGCTCCAACGATGATTTGATACCAAATTTCAACCATTTCAGTGTGATATTGCTGCTAAAACCTTAAAAATAACGAAAATCGGGAAGTACCGTTCTATGGGGGCTATATGAAGACGTGGACCAATACCGATAAATTTCAGGTGGAAAGTATTATACCACCAACGAAGACTAAATATTAAACTTTTAGCCATTTCGGTGGGTTATTGAGGCCACAATAGCGTAGCGCTATAGCGACAAATTTCAGGTGGAAAGTTGTATATCACAAACGAAGACTAAATATCGAATTTCAGCCACTTCGGTGTGATAATGAGGATAGAACCTTCAAAATTGGAGGTACCCTTGCAGGGAGGCTATAACAAAACTTGGGCCGATATAATACCAAACATCTTAAGAGTAATAGGAGCTTCTATACCAAATTTTAAAGCTATATCTTAAAAATTGTTAGCTGTATCTTGATTTCAACAGACAGACGGACGGACCGACAGACAGACAGATATAGCTATTTCGACTTAGAGGTAGTTTACACTAGCTATCAATGTCATATGACTCGAAATAAAAACATTCCATATGTACCCACGCAGGCAATGTGGAGACTTTATTTCACTGCATTTTGCTGGTGTGGATGCAAAAAGTAAATGGCGTGAGGAAAATCCCCAATATTGCACACATGACATTACATGACATAGGTAGTGTAAACAACCCCTTTGTATTTTATGCTAATTAATAATATCCCAGCAAAATGTTCGATGCCAAAGATGCCATTCAATCATGGGTGCAAGTGATCTGGCATGTCATCTTTTTAGCACCTTAATCGATGAATTATATATGAGCGTGGACCCCAAAAGATGCTATTCATTTTTGGATCCAAAGCATGTCATTTTCACCAATGCTTTGGCATGTCATTTCCACCAATGCTTTTGCATGTCATGTTCACCAACCCTTTACAATGATATTATCATTACGACGAGAGTTTTAACAACGTTGGTTGTGATTTCGAGTCTCCGACAACATCAAGCCTATTGTAAATAAATAGTCTTATATTTATTGAAAAATGTGTATAAATAAAAACACAAAATTCATCTCTATTGGATTGATGGCATGGTTCAAATCCTGATGAAAATATCGGATCTTTCACGACTTCCTTTGCATTGCACTATAGGTAATTTGCCCTGTTTTTGAGACAAAAATTAATAACAGCGGAATTAAAGGATTTTTTAACTTTTTAAAAATTTATGTGTAAAAGTGAGAAAAAACAAAGACTTTTACAGATAAATTCGGATATAAGGAACAACGGTTATAAGCAACTACGTATATAACGAACAAAGCTATTTTTTCCAATGTCATTTTCATTAGTTTTCTTATACACAACAAACTGATGAAAACGATCACGGTAGTAAGTAACACAAATTTAGTCCCCGCGAGTGATTTTACAACGAATTGTTACTACAGTTTTGTATATTGTTTAAATATACGTTAATAAAGACGAGTTTAGTACTCCTTTAAACCGTATCAATGATTAATATGTAATAGAGAGATAAAATAAAGCTTACTACTGCCGCACCGTTTATGGAAAACCACGGATATACCGAACAATTTGACGCCATTACTTATTTTACTTGCAATAAAATTGTAAACAACAATATGTTTTACATTTATTATTTATATCTTTGTGTTTATTTCAGCTTAAGTCCATATTTTGTTGTAATTCAATTGTTTGAATAACAACAAAATATTTTAAAGTGGATATGAAATTGATTAGTTGCGGGCGAAGGGTAGGGAATACTATAGTTTCAGTTGTCACCAAACAACTTCATCAGTTCCCTTTTTTCGCCGACTCTGTATCGATAAACAGGTCAATAAAGCCATCTAGCAAATTAAACAAAATGAGAAATTTGCTGTATGGCCCTAAAGCTGTTTACCCTACAATTTGAGTCGAACTAAAGAATTTTATATCCACCACTGTTTTTTATGTCGTCTTTGCTTCGCAAAGAATACGAACATAGGAATGTTGCTTCAATAAGCGGGGGTAAAAACAACAAGAAAGTTGTTTTTGCATTACGCATTAGTCAACAAGGCCGTGCTGATGCCTATTATTGTTGTTGCCGTTTTTTATTATTTATTATTTATTTCCTCAAAGCAAACTTCCGCAATTTTAAGACTTTTTATTGAGAAATAACCTAATAAAATCTCATAAATATCAAAAAACGGGCAAAATCGGGTTTTGAAACCTAGTAATACCATTACAGAAGACTTTCAGTAATGTGTTCTAGGTGGCAAAATCACGGCCAAACACGGCCAATTTAGTATAAGTCTATATGAAGTGAGTTTAAGAAAAACAAGTGAGCCAAGGCTATAGTCGGGTCGGGGCCGACTATGTGATACCCTACACCACTACCCCTGTTCATAAGCTTTTGAGTAATAAAATTCAAAATATTAAAATTGGGATAGCTCAGCGCCTTTGCTCTGAATGTCTTCATTAACACAGGTCAATTTTTTGAAACCCATTTAACTGCATCGACAGTACAACCCAAATAAAAAATGGAAAAGTGGGATGTATGCCAACCATCAATAGGCTTCTTTCTCTGTTAGACCCCCATCAACCCCCAAAATTTCGTGAGGATCCGATCAAAATTTCGTAGTGTGATTGCACAAAAATGGAAAAAGGGATGCATTACCGACTATTGCGATATCTCTGTTGTTTGACCACCTATGACAACCTACTTCACATCGTTGTAAAGGTGATATTTTCTACTTCCCTTGCCAGGTTTTGCTTTCGATATACCTCCTAAAGAAGGTGTTAACTTTTAAATAAAACGATGGTCTTTTTTCCAAATATTTTTTTTTACATTCCGACCCTTGAATAATATCTGACCATTATCAAAAATCAAAAGGTTTTTTCCTCTGTGGGACCCCCAATAACACCCACAATTTCGTGACGATCCAATTAAAATTGCGACCTGTAGCGTGATTTCCAAAAAAGTGGAAAAATGGGATATATTACCGACTATTGCGATATCGCCGTTATTTGGATACCTACGCCAACCTGCTTTACATCATTGTAATGATGGGATTTGTTACTTTCATTGTCAGACTTTGCTTTTGGAAGGTCCCGAACCAAAGCTGTGATATTCGTCATTATTATTAAAATCGCAAAAATGGAAAGTTGTGTTATATTAGCGGCTTTTGCGATATCTTCGTTGTTTGACCACCTACGACAACCTACGTAACATCGTTGCAAAGGTGATATTTTCTACTTTCATTAGCAGGTTTTGCAGGGGTATATCCTTTTAGAAGCGGAGATATTCGCTTTAAAATAAAACGTTGACTTTTTCTCCAAATAAGTTTTTTGCCCATTCCGACCCCTGAATATTATCCGACCATCACCAAAATCAATAGGCTTCTTTCTCTGTAGGATCCACATTAGCCCCCAAAATTTCGTGACGATCCGATCAAAATTGCGACCTGTAGCGTGATTACAAAAAAATTAAAAAATGGGATGTATTGCCGACTATTGTGATATCTCCGTTATGTGGCCACCTACGCCAACCTACTTTGCATCGCTGTAAAGATGGGATTTTCTACTTTTATAGTCAGACTTTGTTTTTGGAAGATCCCAACCGAAGCTGTGATATTCGACATTATTATTAAAATCGCAAAAATGAAAATTTGGGTTTTATTTGCGTTTATTGTGATATCTTCGTTGTTTGATCACCTACGAGAACCTACTTTACATCATTAGAATGGTGATATTTTCTACTTTTATTGTAAGGTTTTGCTTTTGGTATACCCCGTATAGAAGCTGAGATATTCGCTTTGAAAAAAAACGCTGTCTTTTTATCCACATAAGTTTTTTGCCCATTCCGACCCCTAAATATTATCCGACCATCACCAAAATCAATAGGCTTCTTCCCCTCCGGGACCCCCATCAACATCAAAAATTTCGTGACGATCCGATCAAAATTGCGACCTGTAGCGTGATTACAAGGTTTAGATGGACAGACGGACAGACGGACAGACGGACGGACGGACGGACTGACGGACGGACACACATAGCCAGATCGACTCAGCTCGTCGAGACATTCATTTTGGTATATATAAGTATGGGTCTACGACCATTATTTCGATGCGTTACAAACTTTTTGGCCAAAACCAACTTATAATACCCTCCCCACATAGTGGTGTAGGGTATAATAAAATATTTATTTCTGACTTTTTGTGTTTTTGGTCGCTACCCAAAATATTTAAACTATATTATATATTAAATAAATTCCTCTCGCAATTGCCAATCTATTCCATTTTACATATATTTATATTTGGTTTATTTTTCTGCGGTTTTAAATACATTGCAATATGCCTTACAATATATATTTTTTTATTTCTTCTTCGAAATTCTCACTTTGACTGCAATTTAAACCGCGATAATGACGCTATTTTGAAAAATATCATTCATATTAATAAATTTTGACATGTTCTTTTTTAAATGCCAACTAAAAAATTATTATTATTAAAAGTTGCAAAATCGACTTTTTGCCTCAAAAACAGGGCAAATTACCTATAGTGCATTGGTTCAAATGCTAATGAAAAGATCGGTATGTCTAATATGGTATGTCTAATTTGGAATAGAAATTTGGAATGTGTGACGTATGTTTGGTCTACAAATAAGTTTTCCAAACGCTCGAGATTTTGTATGCTTAGCTCACTTATGTACATGCTTTCGTCCGATATGAGGTTTGGGTGCACCAAACACGCTATGTCTGTGCAACATGGATGTAATGTTCTAGGTGGGACAATATTTGGTCTAGAAATAACTATGGAGTGCGTGAAAAATTATGTTAAAATCGGTTCATACTTAGATATAGCTCCCATACATATTTTCGGCCGATTTAATGCACCAAACACACTATATCTGGGCAGTATTCATACATTTTGGAATATGTGATGGAGCTTTTGTATAAAACTTTGCGCATTAATTTTTACTTATTTTTGTCTTATTAGGACGAAGGTCATTTTTGTGAAAGTTTTAATTGAATGCCTTAACTTTTTTGGTTTTTTCAGGGCAACTTTAAAAAACGTTGTAGAATTGCTTTACTAAATTGCTATTTGTCCAGTCCAAAAATAGTTTTAAATGCCACTATACACATGTGTAAACATATTTATGTAAATTCTCTGTTTAAATCACATAATGCATAATTAATGTTATTGTTGGGAATGGCGAAGTACTTCCTATCAAAACACAATAACCAGCGTAATTATGCTGTGCAATTATGTATATGGTGTTATAAAGCGCAAAATGGTATACTGAACATGCAAAGTCACAACATTCGTGTCCTGCAGCAAATTGTTAATAATATACATACAACACATCTGATTCTATGTGCATTGCAAGTCCTCCAAAAGGTAAATGTATTTAAATTTACCGCTAATGTGCGTCTTTTGAAAATATTTTAATTAAAAACAATAATTAAGTTAAAAAACTTATTGAAACAACAATAAATTAAAATTAATTAAATTACATTTAATGTACATAAATATGTATATTAGGGTTATAACTGTTTTTATTTTTTACAAATATCAAAAATACCACTAAATAGGCAACATGCCATTACAGTATATATTATCTTTCTCATTCAATTTTTAATAAATCGAAATATTCATCGAAAATCCTATAAATTACATGTTCTTGATTAGCATAAAATTCTTTGTCGATAGTACGATGTTCCATTCTCCGTCATTATCTTCTTTGTTATTGACCAATGCACAGTGGCCAATTTTACGAAAAACCTGGCCAAAACTCAAAAAATGAATGTATTTAGACCTAACCTTGGGTTCTTATGTTTTTCGGGTCGCTGGTTTAATTTTCCTTATTTGTTAACCCTCAGATGGTCATTAAAGGGGTCTTTTTGGTCCCTTCTCCTATAAAATGTGTCGTATCAGATCAAAATATTCTACAAATTTGTTCGCCATTCAATTTTTACTATGGGTCCTAGAATACACCAAAACTCTATATCTAACCTAAACTCCAGAAATATGCAAAATTATAAACACATTTAAGGGTTAAGGGCGTACTTCATGTGGGTTTTGGCAAAATTGTCATACAAAGCATCATTTTAGAAGAATGGCGTCAAAGACAAAAATGTTCTCCGCTAAATTTCAAAGAAACGAAATTTCTATTTGCAGTACATACCAAGGAAATATCGGTATCAATTTTGTCAAAAAACCCAAAAACTAAAATAGGGTTGCAATCTTCTACCATTTCTACAGTTTTGAAAATATATGAGTTGAGATCACTTGGAATCCTTGCACTTTAGGTGTATAATGTATTTGGCAACATTACTGACAAGAATGCGAGGACCACAACAGAACAGAACAGAACAAACAGGGCCACAAGGAAAACCTTCGGTAAAAATGTCCAAAGGATCCTCGAACCACCCAAAAATGTTGAACATTTGTGTGGGTGGTACCACAAGGATTGGACAGATATGGCCCAAATTTGAACATCGGTTGCTACGTCTATGAGAAATCGCGCGTACCATTTTAGCGAATATTTTCGAACTTTTGTGGGGGAGGTACCGGAAGGAGTGGACCTATCAGCACCACCTTCGAATTTCATCTAATATTCGAAAAAACGTTACAATATCGAAAGTGTGGACGAACGCAGTATTCGGTTCGAGACCTCCAGACACTACATATGGTGCCATAGGGTTTTTTTACAACTTTCGGCTTTTTTTTCTCAAGAAGTATGGACTTGCCCCTGAAAAAACTTTTACTGCCGTAATTGAGGTCACACTTTTTCCGAACATTTTTGAACTTTTGTGGGGGAGGTACCTGAAGAAGTGGACCGATATGGCTTAATATTACGAAGACCAAATTGTGGACCGAATCGGCAGATCCGCTCGAGAGTTATCTTGCGCTCCAACCACTACACAGGGTGTCATGTGGCTTTTTTGTACCTTTCAGGCTATTTTCTCAGGAAGTATCGACTCGCCCCCTGATGAAATTTATACCGTTATATGGAGGGCAGTGAATACAAGTTGCTACAACAAAAATCAAAGCGATTCGTGAACAGGTCCTAAATTGAACTTTTCCGAAATTTTGTGTGGGAGGTACGCAAAGGAGTGGACCGATTGAGTCCATATTTAAACCTCATCTAAGTCTGGTAGAAATTTCACGATGTGCAAAGTATGGACCAAATCGGGTACTCCCTTCAAGAGTTATCGTGCGCACAAAATTTTCCCAACATTTCCGAACTTTTGTGGAGGAGGTACCGGAAGGAGTGGACCGATATAACCCATCTTGGAACTTAAACTAAGTTTGGACAAAATATTACGAAAGCCAAATTTTGGACCGAATCGGTTGATCTGTTCGAGAGTTATCGTGCGCTCCAGCCAGACAGACGGACGGACATGGCTAAATCAACTCCAAATTGTCTGAAACACATTTCGTCCAAACAATAAAAAGAATTTTATTTTATTTTTGGTCGACGTTTCGGTGGCTTTTTTCCAACTTTATCAAGAGCGTCTTTTATTTGATTTTTTTTTTATTTCTTCATCGTTATTTATTTCTTATAGTATTAAAAAAACTGGACTCCACAACATATACTTAATACAATAAATAACACTGTGAACCGACATTTTGTGCCGAGATAATTCCATTTGGGGATGAAAGCCCTTGGTGAGTGTATTAAGAATCCCGAAGGACAGATCCGCCGTGAGTCGAACTTCCGCGTTATCACGTGATAAATTTTCTGCTGAAGACCCTGTAAGTCATCTGAAATTAGCGTTATATCTTTGTTAACTGTTGTTAACGAGAGTCGTACCTAAAATGTGTGACACTTTTGCAGAACATTTTGAAACTGAAAAACTTCATCTTGTGGTACTTTTATAGCGGTTCTTAAAAAAAAGAACGAAAAGGACATTGAAGGAAGCGGCTTAGAAGGTCGAAATGTTCTAGTTTTTATAATTTCTAGAATGTTTGCTATTAGAAATGGGCTGTATCGGACCATGTTTTGATGTAGCCCACATAGAACAATGTCACCCAATTTAGGGAATATCCACGGTATTTAGTTTTCACTCGGGTCATGAAATATTTTTTCATATGATTGTCGGTATATATTGAACGATGATGATTGTCGGTATATGTGTAGCAATTTCATATTGAAATGGGTGTTATTTGTTATTTCGGATTCTCAATGGATAGAAAACCTCAACGCAGAAAAAGATCAACATAGGTCCATGTTTTGTTATATATGACGGCAACTTGTGGTTTAACATATTGCAAAGTCCTTACACAGTGCAATGACTGTAATATGAGATTTCGGATTCTCATGAGATCGAAGATATCGAGGTCTCTTTATATTAAACAGTACTTAGTACTTAGTATTTTTATGAACAAGAGGGAACTACATAAAATTAAATTTGTCATTCCGTTTGTAACACATCGAAATATTCATAGGAGACCCTATAAAGTATATATATTCTAGATCATGGTAAAATTCTAACTTGATATAACCATTTCCGTCTGTTGAAATCAAGATACAGCTCGCATTTTTTAAGATAGAGCTTTGTAATTTGGTATAGAAGTTACTATTACACCTAGGATGTTTGGTATTGCAAATGGGCTATATCGATCCACGTTTTGATATAGCCCCCATAAAAAAATTATTCGCCATTACTCCTTCGCTCATAAACTCACTTTTCTTTACCACAACTATTGTACGTGTGATTCATTACTGAAGTTCTTATGAAATTGTGAACTTAGTCCCAATTTACATTGGGCGAGTTTACTTGCGGCAATTGTCATTTTGTAGGAGAGAGAGGTGAGGCATATGGTAACCTTTTGCCTCTCAGCACCCTCTCTCACCTACAAACTGACAATTGCCGCAAGTAAACTCGCCTAATGTAAATTGGGACTTAATGTAAAATTGTTCATATACATACATAGGATTTATACAGTTTATATGAATGAGTTCTATAGCAAACACATGTAATCAAATGTTATAGTCTGGACGGTACCGACCATGTGATAACTTCACCACTGCCCCTGCGTATAAGTCTTTCACAGGTCAACATTTATTTTAAATATTTTTTAAGGCTAATAATACCAGATGACTTATAGCAAACTGAACCAAAGTACCTACAGTCGCTATATCGAAACAAACAAACAAAAAATGCCAAGAACTGCTATCGACATAATTTGTATTAAGGGGTTATGGACACTTGCAAATTTTACAAAATCGAATAATGGAGCTAGTTCAATGCACTTCTGAGGATAAAGCCTTACCCAAAATTATTGTTAAAAAGAAACCAATAAATCTCTTCGATAAATTAAAATTTACATGATCCAACAGAGGCAAAGAATTCCATTTAGACGACAAAGTCTTATATCTGAATGACAGTTTTACATTAATTCGATTCGTCTTTGGAACACTCTTCCTAACGAAATTGAAAACATCATCAAACCTTAAAAAAACAACCTTTCAGTTTTTAGTACATAGTTATACCCTACACCACAATGTGGAAAGGGTATTATAAATTTGTTTTTCGAAAAAATCTTGTGGTATACCAAAAGTCATATCTCGACGAGATAAAGCGATTTTGAGATGTGTGTCCGTCCGTCCATTAAAAATTGTAATCACGCTACAGCCAGCAATTATGGCCCAATCCTCAAAAAATTGTGTATGAAAGTTGGGTTCAAACCAGAATAGACCCCTATAGTTTTTGGATATAATCGTGAAATATTTAGGTGGTGAAATTGACCAAAAACAATATGTTGATCCAATTTTGTAGCGGTTTTGTAGGTCGCATTTATTTAAAAATAAATAAAAGAATAAATGTCCAGCAAAATATTTTGCCACATGGCTCTCTGGTCTCCATAGTTTCAATTCAAAGTCAAAGTTTATTTACCTGGCAACCTATATGTGTAATGCCCGTCTTTCTTTTATCACGTTCCTGTTGTTCATCTACCTGTAGTGCTGTACATAAAATTCATTAATAATAGTCTCTTATCTCTATCCCATCTGCAAATATGAACCCTCAGTATTGTCCTGTTTATTATAACTATTATAAGGTTACACAATGTCATTAGTGTTTCCCAACTTTATTAGTTTTTACTAACTAAAATGTACACAACATATATACATATGTTTTTTAGGGGAAGTTTATAAAAAGTTTCTTTTAGTTATATTTCGTTTATGTGGACTTGCCAATAAATTAATGCTTACAGTAGTTGTTGTTTTTTAAGTTCACCGCAAAATCGATATAAATTGAAACTCAAATTTTGTACACTATTGCTAGCGGAACAGTAATGTTTGACATTATTAAAAGTTAAGCATAATTATACCCTACTCCGCACTGTGGTTAAGAATATTATGTCGTTGCACATTAGTTTGTAACATACAAAAGGAACGGAAATACACACATACATATGTGACTGAAAATAACCAAAATGGAATAACCTTTTGTTTTCCACTAAATTTATCAGCATATCATTACAGTTATATCATTTTGTATTATATATAACTTTTTTTCTTTATATATATAAAACTCAATTGTCGTTTGTTGGTAATTGAATCAGTTGAAAACGGCTGGAGCGATTTGGATAATTTTTTGTGGAAATGTTAGTCATAGTCCAGTTTAGGTTTTTATGCAAAGAAAAATTGGCCACGCCCACTTTTATAAATATGTTATATCTACGGAACTACACAATAGATTTTCCTGAAATTTGCAGAGAACGTAGAGTGATGGCCCCCGGTTGAAATAGGCTACATATTTGGTTGAATTTCGGATCGGGCGGAGTACCTCCCATATGCCCTATTTTTGTAAAAATGCATTATTTGCAACAATTACAAATGTATCGCCTTGAAAATTAATTTCCGAGTCAATGGCGATTGTGTCTCCGACCTTACGTGCTTATTTGGGACATTAAGACTGGACAACGCCCACTTTTTTAAATATGTTATATCTACGAAACTACTAAATCGATTTTCCTGAAACTTTCAGCGAATGTACAGGGTTGGTCCCCGATAGAAATAGGCTACATATTTTTTGACTTTCGGATCGGGCGGGTACCTCCCCTATGCCCTATTTTTGTAAAAATGCAATACTTGCAACAAATACGAATGAATCGGTTTGGGAATTTATTTGCGAGTCAATGGCGATTGTGTCTCCAACCTTACGTACTTATTTTGTGACTTAAGATCCGACCACGCTCACTTTCTAATTAGGTTATATCTACAGGGGATTTTCAAGAAAATCGCGATTTGTCTAAACTTTTAAATCTTTATAAATAAAAATCAAATATCGTTCGTTGGTAATGGCATCAGTTGAGAACGGCTGGACCGATTTTCGACTTGGGTTTTTATGCAAAGAAAATTTGACCATGCCCACTTTTACGCCTACTTTTTTCAATTTTCTATTTTTATCATTTCTACAAAAACTACTGAACCGATTTTCCTGAAATTGCCAGGGAATGTACAGAGATGGTCCCCGCTTAAAACAGGCTACAAATTCAGTTGAATTTCGGAAAGGGCGGGGAACTTCCCCTATATCCTACTTTTTTAAAAATGGTGTATTTACAATAATTAAGAATGTATCTATTTGGAAGTTAATTTGCGAGACAATTGTGGTTGTGTCTCCGACCTTACCTACTTTTTTAGGAACCCACACTTGACCATACCTACCTTTTAAAATATGTTACATCTACAAAACTACTGAACCGATATTCGTGAAAATGTCAGGGAATGTACAGGCATATTTTCTTGAATTTTGAAGAGGGCATATTTAAAAAAACGCCTTACCTTTATGAATAAAAATCAAATGCTGTCATAACCCAACTTTGGTTTTTTGGAAACAAAAGTTTACCACGCCCCCGAAAACAGGTTACATATTTTATTGAATTCCAGAGAGGGCGGGGCACCTCCCCTATGCGATATTTTTTAAAAAAACGTTATATTTGCAAAAATTATGTATGTATCGGAATAAAAATTTACGGATTAATCTACAATCTAGGTACTTCTTTGGGGCCTATAGGCCCGACCAATCCTGTTTTTTTAGTATGTCATAACTCCAATACTACTGAAGGGATTTCCATAAAATTTGCAGCAAAAGCTCAATGTTTGCCGTTGTTATGTGGGGTACCTTCCCCATGCCTTTCTGTTAAACGCTATATGTATAAGCCAAACTTATAATTATATCGGTTTCAGCATACATTTTGGTAGGCAATGAAGTAGTGTGCACCCTAGGACCGGACCAGGCCCACTTTTTTTAATATGTTATATCTTGAAAACTGATGACAACGCCCACTCTTTTCAAAACATTATTTTTCCAAAACTACTGAACATAATTTTCAGAAAATATTCAGGAGTGTCCCGTGGTCCAAAATGCTATATATTTGTAGACGAATTTCGGTGTATTTGTTAAACTTATGAGTGCATCAGGTTGCAAATTAGTTTTCGAGACAACGGTGGTTGTCCCCCGATCAAGAAAAACTATATATTTACAAATGTACTTAAATGGTCAGGTTCAACGGTCCATCAGCCATGAAAAGCTAAAACATACATATACATATATTGACAATGGACCGAAGAATTAAAACTCATTACGACGGGCCAGCAACGCGGACCGGGGCCTGCTAGTATATTATGCAAATTAAAAGTGCGTGACCTTTTCAATATTTAAATGGAATAAACGTTATTTGAGTCATTAGTAGGCAGAAGTTCATTCATTCTCGCAGTAGGAAATCATGTTTGAGAAAAAAGGTCAAAAAGTTCTGACCCAAATGCACATATGCAAAAAATTAATGGGGTTTTAATCATTATTATACCCTATACCACAATGTGGAAAAGGGTATTATAAGTTGGTTTTGGTAAAAATTCATGTAACACCGCGAAATATTCGTCGGAGACCCCCAATGTGGTATACCAATCTTCATATCTCGACGAGATAAAGCGATTTTGAGATGTGTGTCCGTCCGTCCTTCCGTCCGTCCGTCCGTCTGTCCATTATAAATTGTAAACACGCTCCAGGCCGCAATTATGGACGATCGTCATGAAATTTTGTATGGAGGTCGGGTTCAAATCAGAATAGATCCCTATTCTTATTGGTGATGATCGTGAAATATTTAGCGGGTGAAATGGACCAAAAACATAATATTTATCCAATTTTCTAGCGGCTCTGTAAGTCTCAATAATAGTCCGATCAACGCGTAATTTTAAATAAGGTAAGATTATATCACAAAGGAGAAGCTTGCAATTTGAGATGACGATCTGATAATATTTAGACGGTTAAATGGACCAAAACTTTTGTGTAAAAATTGTGAACATTTTTAATATACAGCTTATATCTTAATTCCTGGAAGTGACATTCCGGACAAGTGAGATATACTTGAAAGCGGAACGCTTGACCTTTCAATTGATGCCAATTATGTTGGTGTGCATGATCAGATAACAGAGTTACAGCCTACTATATTCCTTTATTTGTTTGTAGTGTAATAATAAACTCGCTAGAAGTCGCAATTTTACATCAATAGTCACGAAATTTTGCACCGGGTAAGAGTATAGGTCGAAAAAAATGCCTACAATTTTGAATGATGATCTGATGTTCTTTAGTGGGTAAAATGGACCATTACTTTTGTATGAAAAATATAAAAATTTTATTTTTGGTCGATATTTTAATTCCTTGAGGACATATATATTTCGCAAAGTAGCCTACATATGGAAAAAAAACTACTGGCCTTTGCTCTGATGTAAATTGCAATAAAGTGTTTGCTAGATAACGGGCCTACTGCCTAATATATAATGGGTTCTGTGTAGAGAACCACATTTTTATCCCATGCTACTTATTGTCTCTCCAATAGTTTATGTAACACCACGAAATATTCGTCCTAGACCCCTTATTTGGTATGCCGAAATTCATATCTCGACGAGATAAAGAGATTAAGCGATGTGTGTCCGTCCATTAAAAATTGTAAACAAGCTTAAGGCCGCAATTATCGATTGTAACAATTTTTTTAAGGAGATTAGGTTCAGGCCAGATTAGAAATGATTAGTTTTTGGTGATGATCGTGAAATGTTCAGGGCATGAAATGGACCAAAAACAAAATTTTAACCAATTTTGTAGCTGCTCTGTAGGTCAAAATAATAACCCGCAAAATGTTAAACAAAGTTTAAATTTATGATGAAGAAGAAGCGTACTAACCAACGAGAAGATCAGATAATACTTAGCGGGTTAAATGGACTGAAACTTTTCTGTGAAATTGGTAAAAATTTCAATAACGTAGCGGTTAAACAACGGAAGGAGTAGTACTACATAAGTGGGTTTCATTACATTTTAGTTTGTGTGAACTAAATTTTCCTTTCCTGCTACAAAAATGTCTTTGTCATGCTAGATAACTTTTTGGTTTTGGTCATAAGTATTATACATTACATCTCTGATATTTGATAATTAAATTTTCACAATCATTGAAAAGAAGTTCCGTGAAGAGCGATTGTCCAGGGATAGTGGTATAGGGAATCCCATGGTCGGCTCCGTCCGACTATAGACTTTTATTACTTGTTTTTTTATGAAATTGATTTTTCTCTAATCGGGTTTGTTCTACATATTAACAGCATATATGCATTTGCATAGGATTCCGCTGTCTACTAATGACACAAAAATGCTGAAACTATGTATGTCGAATACTTACGTCAAAATAATAACAATAACCCAGACAATAAAGCAATAAATAAACAATACAAAAACCATAACATATTTTTGAATAAAAATTCACACTCAATCTGGGCATAAACGCACAACTATGCTTAACACACATTCACATTATTACAACACACACAAGATATAATCTCCAACGTAGTATGTAAATGAAACGAATAACAAGGACGTTATGTATAGCAGATTTTGCTTATTTTACATTTCTCCTTTCTTTCTCAAAGCAATAGCAGGACTGCTGTTTTCACACTATTGCACATTGAGACATATTGTTGCTTTTTCGGAATACTAGTGAGTCATTCCCGTCTATGAGATTAGAATTTTTTAAAGATGTAACTTAATACTTTTAATCTTACTTGTTATAAAAAGGGACATCCTATTTATATACATATGTATCCTAGCTTTTCTCTGTTCGAAATACCATTGTCTTTTTTAAACACCTGGTTAGACAACTTAAAGCTTTGGGCCAGTCACGTCATTTGTTCCTTTAAGCATATAATTTTTAGTCTTACGAGCACTTTCATACGACCATAATGTGCTTCACTGAAATAATAGTTTTAGAAGCCAAGTATGTTTGGTCGTAATCTGTTTCGGAAAATGTCATGTCTATTCAGCCCTGTTCGCCCGTCTGTCCACCATAACCGATTTGGCCCAAACTTTGTATATCGTAATATTTTGTTCAAACTTGGTTTATGTTTGAAGATGGACCATATCAATCCAATCCTTTGGTTACCTGCCCAACAAAAGATAAACATTTTTCTCTAAAATGATAAGCAAAATTGCTATCGAAGAGAGTAAGCGATTTGGGGCAACATTTTCACATCGCAATATGTCTTCCAAACATATTTGAACCTCCCACACAAAATTGCTAAATTTGTCGAAAAAGTTCAATTTAAGGGCATATCTCGGATTGTTTAGAATTTTTTTTGTAATACGTTGCACCGCGGCGCCTATAACAACGACACAATTTGTTTTGGCTGGAAGTCCACACATCCTGACATAATGGACCGAAAGCTATAACCAAAAAAAGCGGCGGTTCCAATTAAAATGACTGCTGAGTACGATATTTACCAATTGAATATTCGATTTGGCCGATACGTTGCATCTCGTAAAATTTCTTCCAAACGTACATCAAGTTCCTAGTGGGTCTATATCGGACAACATCTTTTTTTTAGTTGTTACTTGATTTTAGTTTACATTAGTCGAATATCTGGGATATGTTTGTATATCTTGTTTCCTACACTTATGAAGTATCTTTCCACAAAAAGTGTTGCTACGATAAAGTTCCGTTATATTTTTTATTTTTCTTTAAAAAAACGCAAAATTTGTACGGTTTAAAGTATTTCACCGAAATAGCACATTCTTTTATAACTTGAGTACAACTGAAAATTTTGAATGCTACTGTTACGATTCTTTAAAATTGGAACGCATAAAAGCCTTTTTATATTTAAAACGCTAAAATTGGTCAAACGATATTTTTAATACTGGGGAAATAAGACGTTTTGAAGGCTGTGGTCTTTAATTGTCTATAATACGTTAAAAATTTGGCATAAGCTGACAGATTTCTGTTAGATTTATAACGAACTAATGAAAAACGAATGATAGAAGACAGATGGTGCAAAATAAGCTTGAACTTCTACTGAAATTTAGGTACAGCTCTTTGTGAAATGTCAAATCCCTATGACTCCTATTCCATAATGGGTCCAATGTTGGCATTAAGATAAGTTGATCGTTAAAATATTAGGTGAGTTTTATTGCTTTGGGTCTGAACCAACATACTATAAAGAAAAAAACAGATCCTTCCTATACATTGGAAGTAAAAATTTTTCCGATTAAAATTCGTCGGTATAGTTACACGTTTCGATATAGCCCCCATAGAACGGTACCTCCCAATTTTCGTAATTCTAAAGGCTGTGACGTCAATATCCCACCGAAATGGTGTTATAAAATATTCCAGAAGAGAATCATAATTATAGGCCCACGTCTTTCTATATCCCGAATTATCTACTTCTTGATTTTCGGTATTTTGAAGGTTTTAAGCACATTATCTCACTGAAATTTCGGAAATTTGGTATTTAGTCTTCTTTCCGCCAGAAATTTGTCGGTATAGATCGACATTGTGATATTGCCCCCAAATTTCGGTATTTTGAAGGTGAGCAACATTGTTTCACCGAAATTGCTGAAATTTGGTATTTAGTCTACATCATAAATGAAAGTAAACTAATTGTTTGTTCCATTTTATTGCAATACAACTCGAGGTGGAGGGTATAAGAAGTTCCGCCCGGCCGAACTTAACGCCGTTCTTACTTGTTATGTCTAAAATGTAGATATTAACATGTAAGTACCTGAAATTGAGCGGTACTGTTATATAGAGGACATTTCGAAACGTGGATACATGTCCACAACTTTTGGTAGATAAGTTTCTTGTCCACAAGGAACCCTATATTCCAAATTATAGCTAATTCGTCCTAAAATCGTGTTGTACAGTTATATGAGGGCTATTCCAACAGTTTTTTGTAGATAAGTTTTCTGACCCCTAAAAACACTAAATTCTAATTTGTAACTAATTCGATGTGAAATCGGAGCTAAAACATACAAATAATTGAAATAGTGGCATAGGCAATATGCAGTGTTGCCGAATATGACGATTTATCGTCATTTTGATGATTTTTTGGCCCAAAATTGGAAAATGACGATTTGACGATTTTATGCCTTGAAATTACGATTTTTCACTTTAGCCAAAATTGCATGAAATAAAACAGGATAACTATATTTTAACTAAATTATAATAAAGGAATTTAAAGAAAATAAAGTTGCAAACTCTTTTTTATGAGCTTTTTTAATGTTCTTAGCAATTTCCAGCCAGATTGGCTATATTTAGGTACATATCTGGAATACAGGTAGTTTGAGATTTTTTACCTCACATTCGAATTATATCAGTTGAAAATCGCCTATCCCCTTGTGAAAAATGTAGGCGTCTAACTTTAAGAGGTCAGTTGGTCAGTCATGACCGAAAGACATGGACGGCTATTCCAAAACATGGACCTATGTCCACAAATTTTGGTAGACAAGTTTTTTGACTGCTATATGCAAATAATTCGGAATGAATATGTAGTTAAAAACGTGAACTTACCTGAAATTGGGTGTTACGGTTATATGGAGGCTATAACAAAACGTGGACCTATTTCCATAATTTTTTGGTGGAGAAGTTTATTTATTACTGGGATTCCTAAACTATAGCAAATTCAGTTCGGAAATTTAGATAAAATGTCAAAATACATGAAATCGGACGATACCGTTCGTTATATGGGGACTCCTATATCCCACATACGTACTTAACCTACCTATGAAAAAATACCCTCGGTTGCAAATATACAGTGATTACACCAGACGGGTATGGCTAGATTGACTCAGAATTTTACCCTGATCATGAACGAAAAACGTTACAAAACGAAGAACAAATATACCCTTCATACTTTAGTGAAGGGTACAAAATGTTATTAACATGGCTATGTCAATTTAATATGAATTGACTCATATGCATGTGTGTGTGTGTAAAACAAGCTGGATATGCATTCACAAAGGTATTGCATACAAGAGGCAAGCAACAAAGCCAGATTTATGTGACGTACTGCTGTGTTTGTTATTGCAGTTTTGTTGGTGCTCTTGTCGCATTCTATTTTCATAACTGCGTTAGAAGCCGCCACAAATACCGTTGGAGTCAAAATTTCCTCGAAAATATTTGTTCAATTCAAGACATTATGTAAAATTTGTTTTTGTTGTACATTTTTTGTTCAGGCTTCAATATTGCTGAAAACTGCAAAGCGAAATCCCTATTAGTTTCGGAGATAAAGTCCCGAACAATGCAAAAAAGGTAATTTTAGCCCGATTTAGAGGCAGTCATAAAATCTAAATTCGATAAAGTCTTCGTCCGTCCGTCTGTTGTAATCACTCTAGCGTGCGCAATAATTGAGATACAACGCTATATTTTTGTGCCCTAGTATATTTCTTCCATAGAGAAGTCCAGTTCGAATATGGGTTATATAGGTACACGGTTTGGCATAGCCTCAATTTAACGGTATCGCCCGATTTCAGGTATTTGAGCGTTTTTAGCTACATTTTTAGACGAAATTACTTATAGTTGGACATTTAGGGTGTAATTTGGCATTTAAGGTTGGAAGTGTTTAAAAACAACTGTTCCTCCAAAAATTGTGGAATTGTTGTCTTATTTTGCAATATAACTGTACAAATCCATTGGAATATTTTGAAGTTTTAGCTAAAATTTTATTAGCTGTAATTTGGCAGTTTGGTTTCTTAGTGGTCAGAAAACACTAACAATTTTGGATATAATATGGCTAAAACCTTCAAAATTCTGAAAATCAAGAGGTACCGATCTATGGGGGTTACACAAAACCTGATCTGTAATGACAAATTTCTGGTGTAAAGTTTCGTAGCCCCAAAGAAGACTAAATGCCAAAATTCAGCTATTACGATGTGCTAATAATGCTGAAATCTTTCAAATGCAGAAAATCGGGAGTACCATTCTATAGGAGCTATATCAAATCTATAGTGAGAAATTTCTTACAGCAACATAGAAGACTAAATAAATACTCAATTTCAGTCATTTCTTTTGGCGGTTCTGTTCTATGGAGGCTACATAAAAACGTGGACCTGTACTGACAATTTCTGGTGAAAAGTTTGTAGCCCAAAGAAGACTAAATACCAATCTTTAGACATTTCGGTGGCAAAGTACCGAAAAGCGGGCGATATCCTTCTATGGGAGCCAGATCAAACGTGGACCTGTACTGACAAATTTGAGAATGTCTTGTAGATCCAAGAAGACTTAAATTTCAGGCATTTCGGTGCATTTTTGAGGCCACAACCTTCAAATATCGAAAATCGGGAGGAACCCTTCTATGGGGGCTATACCAAAAAGTCAACCTATTTTGAAAGAAGACTAAATACCCAATTTCAGATAATGTAATGTGCCTAAAATCTCAAAATTCCGAAAATCGGAGGTACCGTCCTATGGGGCTATAATAAACGTGGACCTATATAGCCCATATAAACGTCTTTACGAAATTATAAGGCTCGATTTTAAATATTCTGAGCTTTATCTTGTTTTCAGACAGGCGGATGAACGAAAATGGTTATATCGACTTAGAATTGTATGCTGAACAAGAATCTCGGTGCTCTTGAACCAACTTTAAATGGAAGGTGCTTACACCATCATATTTTCGGCATTTTGAAGGTAGAGACCTTAATATTCCACCGAAATGTCTGAATATTGGTATTTGGTCTTCATTTTGGGTCTTAGTATATCCCCAATAGAACAGTACCTCCCGATTTTTGGTATTTTGAAGGTTGAGGCCTCAATATTCCTCCAAAATGGCTTAAATTTGGTATTTAGACTTCGTTGGGGTACTCAACTTTCCCCTTTAAATTTGTCGGTATAGGTCCACGGCTTCATATAGCCCCCATAAAACTGTACCTCCCGATTTTCGGTATTTTGAAGATTGTGGCCTCTATATACAAAGTGTTCGTGGTCTTCCAAGTCTTCCAACTGAAATTTTTCGGTTTTGTTTCACGTCTTCAGAACTGTATTCATAGAACGGTATATCCCCCATAGAACGGTACAATCCGAATTATTTAGTCTTCCATGGGGATATAAAATACTCCGGATGAGAATCATCAGTATGGGCCCACGTTTTGATGAAGCTCCAATATTACAGTACCTGCCGATTTTCGGTATTTTGAAGTTTGTGCCCTCAATATCCCACCGAAATAGCTGAAATTTGGTATTTAATGGTATTAAACATTCCGCCTAAAATTTGCCCCGATAAAACGGTTCCACCGAAATGGTTGAAAGTTTTGTCTTCGTTGGGGGTAGAAAACTTTCCACCAGAAATTTTTCGGGAGTTAGGATGTTCAGAGATGGGAAAAAATCCAAAAACAAAAAAAATCGCTGGAGGGATTTTTAAATAAAAAAGTTCACAGTTTTAGATTTTTTAGGTTTTTACGATTTTGCTTGGAAACGGCAAGTCCTGTGTTTCAGAATCCGCAAAAACATGCCAGGTTTAAGCGGTTTTCATTTAAAGTTTGTTAAGGCGCACCGTGCATGACATTGTTTTATAAGGAGGCGAGACAGTCAGTATATTGTACCAATTTGAACTTCCATATTTCAAATATAGTAAAGCCTACGAAAATATCATAAAGGCCACGTATGTAGAGAATTTTCACAGCTACAATATTTTCTCTAATCGCATTGTGATAGGACTTGCGGTTTCCCAGCAAAATCGTGAAAATCGGGAAAACCGAAAAAATCATAAAAATGTGAACTTTGACCGCGATTTATTTAAAAAACGCTCCGGCGATTTTTTTGTTTTTTTGATTTTTCTCATCTATGAACATTGTAGTTTCGGAATCCGCAAAAACTTCCCAGGTGTAAGCACCTTCCATTTAAAGTTGGTTCAAGAGCACCGTGTCATATTTGCTTTAGGACCTTCGACGAATATTTCGATATGTTACAAACGGCGTTGCAAAGGTAATTGACCCTTCAAATAATAGTGGAGGGTATAGTTAGGCGTTGAAGACATGTGCTTCTTAATTAACGTTATATTATGTTGTTTAAGCTAGGTAGCTGCTGTCATATATTAAGGTAATCATTAAAATAAAATGGTGTGTCGGGTTTCTGAATTTTTTATTATTTTCCTTTGAATTATTGTTATTTACTTCCCAAACCATGTTTAACTTTAAATCTTTCTCATTTCGTTCACAAATATAAACATTGTGTTGTTTTGAATAAGATATTTATAATTCAGCTTTTCAAACACTGCATAATCATTTAGTGACGTTCACTGTATAATTTTCTGAACATGTCGCTGGTCTCACTTCAGTTTGCTTGCAAGTACATAATTTTCCCATTACTTTTACATTTCAGACTCACACACCCAGAGACACAAGACACATATACATATATGTACATACATACACTACATAGCATGGATAGAGTTTAATGGTAGGATATATAGAACGGAACCGGTTGCCAATACTTAACCAGTTTTTTCGTTGGTATGTACCTTTGGTTTTTAGAATGTCATTTATGACCACATTGCAGTATAAAATATGGCCGTATAAATACAATGAAACCATTGGTACATACCACATGAACAATGGTATGTTATATACATAGATGCACATATATATGTATGTACATATGTGCTCTTTGTGTGTGTATGACTGTTTGGTTTGCACAAAAGTTATGTCCCCTCATAGATTTAAATGTTTGTATTTTACACTTAATGCCTTTATTGTTTCTTTTTTTTCTTTTTGCTGGTTGCTGGTCAAGAGTTTGTGTTATGCCTAACCAAAAGTAGGAAAACTCGAAATGTAATAAAATAGAATAGAAATTCTTGATGGTCACAGCTTAAACATAACACTTTTTTACATATAGACCTGGATTAGTTTTGTTAAAAAATATTGGTTGTTCAAGCTTTTGCATGGTCACTTTGTTCTACATTCGGAACAAACCATCTTTGATTTATTTAAACGCATATTCATTTTGTTTTACAAAATGTCGAGGAAGTGGGAAATGGGGAAGTAAAGTGTTAACCTTCGGTTTTGTTGGAGCCCATGGAAGACGAAAATACCATTCGTTTTTTACACTCTCCTCCATTATATGGAGGGAATAATTCAATTTGTCATTCCGTTTGTAACAGATGGAAATATTCGCCGTAGACCCTATAAAGTAAAATAAATATATTCTTGATCTAAGTCGAAATAGCCATGTCCATCTGACCGTCTGTTGCAACCAAGATACAGCTCGCAATATATAAGATAGAACTTTATAATTTGGTACATAATTTTATGTTACACCTAGGGTGTTTGGTATTTAAAATGGGCTATATAGGTACAGGGACGTACACAGGATTTCATTTCGGTGGGGGCCCACCTTGACCTAAAATCATGAAAGTTAAAAAAATTTTAAAGGTTTTTTAGTATATTTTTAATGCAATATTGGGCACATAGTATATAAAATCAATAGAGAGAGTTCACAAGTTTTAGTAATTTACTAGTCCTTGGATGTTTAAAATTGAAAATGAACCATATCCGATGAATACATTTTTGACTACGAAGACTGATTCTGATAAGAAAATCTATCTCAAAAACTTTTAATTTTATTTGTATACCAATTATTAATTAATTGAAATAAGTACCTCAAAAAAGAAGAATAACTCGAATCCGCAAGTGCCGTTTAGACTCCTATCGAATATTTCCAATCAAAAATTATCAACGGTCCCTTTTTTAAAAACTTGTTGCATATCTAGCTATTGTGAGAATTATTATTTATTATTAATATTCTTTTATATTATAACTAGCCGACCCGGTCCACGTTGCTGGCCCTTGTTTTATGTTACCTTTTATTAAATCATCAATTATATTTTTATTGCATCGCTAATTAGAGACTATAAATAAAAAATCTTCGGAAATGTTGGTGTCGATATGCAATTTTAACATACCGTCAAAAACTGATGACTTGAGGCATACATTTATTTCATCTGCTGCAATAGTATAACTGGAAGTGCTTGTCTGAAATCGAAACGTGATTTGCTTCTTAAATCCTTCAAGAATCGATCTAAAGCTTCTAGGGAATTTTTTTGTGCCATCGTACATTCGTTTCAGATGATAACTTCTATTTAATATTCATTCAAATGAATGTACAGTGATGAAGCTATATCTTTCGATATGTTGCGTTGTAATTTAAACATTTGCTTTCCAAAAAGACCAAAGCTTCGTTATGAATAACATCTGGTATTTCCAATGATTTGAAACGTATTTAAGAAAGTGGGAGTGGTTGGGTCTTATTGTTCGTAAGTTTCACATAAATAGAGCATTTTAAAAAAAATATGGCTCAGAGCATAATCCGCACCTCCGAAATTAAACAAAATATATATCCTTTTTCAGAGCATAATCCGCACCTCCGAAATTAAACAAAATATATATCCTTTTTCCCAGTACATCATCTGAAAATGACATGGAAATCGGTTTAGTAGTTTAGGAGATATAACATATTTAAAAAAGTGGGAGTGGTCGGGTCTTAAGGCCACAAGTAAGTGCCTCGGGTCGGAGACACAACCACGATTGTCTATCGAATTAATTTTTAAACCCAGCTCCGCCGAAATTCCACAAAATATGTATATAGCTTATTTTCATCAGGGGATATATATCGTCGGTGTCATGCTTATGTGTTCCATACGCCATTTTTGACTTTTTGAGATACTCTTATGCGTCATCCAAATCTGAAAAGTGTGCAAAGTTTCAGTTCGATTGGTCAACTGCAACTGTGTTAAAAATGGGTTACTAGATTTGAACTAAACGGACACCAAAGCAAGTTAAATAAAATACTTGAAAAACGTAATAAGTTGTTAAAATAGCTCAAAAAAATTATCGGAACAAACCATTTCGGGGTACCTCCCTACTTCCGGTATTTTAAGGGTTTTAGCTGCATATATAGTCTTCATTGGGGATATACAGCATTCCTGCAAAGAATTGTCGGTATAGGTCCTCGTTTGATCTATTCTCCCAATTTTCGGTAATTTGAAGGGTTTAGCAAAATTATCTTACCGAAATGGCTGAAATTTGTTATTTTATCTTTTTTGGGACTACAAAACATTCCACCAGAAATATGTCCTTGTTTTGAAATAGCCCACATAGAACGGTACCGGCCGATTTTAGGTATTTTCAAGGTTTTAGCCGTACAATCCTACAGAAATGGGTAAAATTCTTCGTTGGGGATTTACAGTATTCCTGCAAAGAATTTTCTGTATGGGACCACGTTTTGATATAGAAGGTACTTTCCGATTTTCGGCATTTTCAAAGCTTTAGCCACAATATCCAACCTACCGAAATGACTGTAATTTTGTATTTAGTATTCGATTTGGGTATTAAACATGCCCACAGGGGAGGTATTATGGGTTCTCAAATTGGAAGATACTGCTACCAAACATTATTGAAAATTACTAAATTTGTACCATTGTATATTATGAACGGATACAAAGTTGGGAAGTGGTGTTGAGATAAAAATTCGAACTTATATGTACGAAAAGTACTGAATGATACTAAATTTGGTACAATATGGAACGGATAGAGCTGGTAACATGAAATTAAGATTGAGATGTGTACGAAAAGTACTAAATGGTACTAAATTTGTTACAATTTGGATTTAAGTGAACGGACAGAGTGTAGAATTGAGATAGTTTTTGAATTCCGTACTTATGTGTACGAAAAGTACTAAATCGTACTAAATTTGGTTGAACGGATAGAGCTGGAATCCTGAAATTTCGAACTAAGGCTACTCTTTGAGTGGAGTTAAACTGAAAAATTTCAGTTAAGGTCCTGGATTTTAAAAGTTATACTGAATAGAGTACTATTGGCAGAGATTCGAATACTCGCTCGAATTCGCCCCCTCCACACCACCAAACAAAAATTTACCCCACCACAAAAAAATTTCCACCTCCCCCCAAATTTTCACGCGCGAATACATCGGAGCTCTGACTATTGGTTTTATGTTAACAAGAAGGTGGTTTCTAAATAATGCAATGAAATACAAAAATCAGAAGCATTTTTCGAAAACATGTTATTTATTCTGAACCATGATCCAATAAAAAGTCATCCAAAACGACAAACTGATGCCTCCATTTCCTGCCAAAATATATTGTCGTAGTTTGAAATTGAACAAAAAACATAGTTACCAATAGCAAAATTATCAAAACAAATTTTAGTTATTTCAACCAAATGTTTAAATTCTTTTGAAATATCGCGAATAAAACATTTGTCTACAATTATCTTTGTATTTTGTGGAGTTTATTTTTGTGTGATATAAAAGAAACTAAAAATAAATAAACATTTTTAATAATAACAAAATCAAAACGAAATAATTTTTATTCGCAGCAACAACAACTTTTGGCAACAAATGAAGGTGCAGAGTTTTATTTTTTGGTGAATTTGCGATTGGATGACCTTCTTTATTGGGCCATGATTCTGAACGTTTTAATAAGATACATTTTGTCAAGTAATTGTTTTCACACTAAGAAAGCGAACTCTTCTTATTCATTAATTAGTGAAAAATGACAAATAGTTGTGATAAAAACATCGGCTTTTTGGCAAAAATCAGTTGATCGACTTGTTTAAGTACAGATTGAATGTATAGATGTTTTCAAAATGCAATGAAGGTTCCAAAATACCCTACGTTTTCGGCAAATACTATAAAATCATGACATTTTATGATTTTATCCTTAATAAGGATTAACTATCCCTACTAAGGTGGTTAGCATATGGACAAGGGGTTACCACATCATATAACATGTAAATAATGTCCTATAGATCTCAAACCGGGAACATCTGAAAACTAAGACATTTTATGATTTTTTCGGTTCACCAGGATGGACTGCCATCAATTACAATAAATATTACCTACAGCAGAACTGGATCAGAAGGGTAGCCAGATCGCCTAAGAAAGTATCAGGCCCTATTAACAGTAAACTGGACACCTAGGCCCATAACCAGGGCCTAAAATTGGTTTATTTAATTTAATAAGGGCATTCTCTAAAACACACCAAAATATGACCAAAAACTAAAAAAATCGCTTAGAAATATTGCCCGTTTATACTAATTTTGTTATAGACATCCGGTTTGAACTATTTACAGCCACTTTTCTAAGTTTTTTGGCTTTCATAGTAACATTGTAGCATTATTTTCCCGTCACTTAGAAAATTATCCCACAGGATTACTTCAGAGTACACGAAATGTCTCCAATAGATCGTACTAAGCATTTCTGAAAATTGTCGAAATCTGTACCCACACATTCCTAAGGAATATTGATCTCCAAATGTACTATTTTCGACTGCTTCATGAAATATTCTTATATCTTAATTAATTTTGAGTTAAATAAATCACTTTTATGTCCTGGAGATGGGCCTAGGCGGTCCCGTTTACTGTTAATAATACCTGGTACTTTTTTAATCGATCTGGCAATCCTCCTGATCGAGTTCTGCTATAGGTAATATTTATTGTAATTGATGGCAGTCCATCCTGGTGAACCAAAAAACTCATAAAACGTCTTTGTTTTCAGATATTCCCGGTTTGAGACCTATAGGACATTGTTTGCATGTAATACGATCTAACTAAATGTAAATGTTAAAGTCATTTAATACATTTTCATTGAATTTACATATCATGCAATGAAAACATACATTAAATTCCAGTTTTCTGAAAAAAGAAAAGAGGAATGTTAATTAAAAATATGTCACGCACTAGAAAGAAAATCGATCAGATTAAAAGTTATGTTAGATATGAAGGATGCGAGTTTGTGAATAATTACAATATTGAAAATTTTCCAAATCGGGATGTATCCTTGCGGAAGGCTTGATACATGAACCACTGATATAGACAGCAAAATGTAAACATATCATAAACTGCGCAGCGTTTTCACTCAATTGCACAATATTTTGGGGTTAATTGCAATATTTTGTTGAATATTTGTATATGAGGGTGTAAATGCGGCCAAGGTCACCCACATATTGTCTTTTATCAGAATAAATAGGTTTAAAATGTATAGTTATTTCCATTTTAAAAATTGAGTGCATAGCCAACTGACTCAATTAACACTCAGTAAGAGAATGCAGGTGAACGGATTCCTTTGTCTATACTTTTATTAGTCTATGATGTGACCGCCCAAATATTTAAATGTCAGAACTCCTGCATTATATATTATTTAGAAGTTAATTAGTTTATAATAGTACAGACTGAATTTGTTCACCAAACTTCCAAATATAATTATAAATATCCAATTAAATTACAAAAGGAAGGGGGTTTAACCCGTATTTACCCACGGCGTGGTAATGAATGCCATCTCTAACTATGCCATATATATAATACCGAAAATGTGGAACTACCGTGGGTGCAATATCAAAACAGGAATCTTGATCGAGAATTCCATTTCGGTGGGACATTCATAAGTGTTCGGTGGTAGGATTTTCTTTATTTTTCGCAGCTATAGATGTCCACTAGGGTTTTGTGTAGGGAAATCCCGCACCGGGAATTCCCGGTAATTCTCGGTTTTTGGCTACGGAATTTTCCCGGGAAACAAAAACATATTTCCCGGGAAATATCTTTTTACATTTATCACAACTAATATTGAATTAATGAATAAACTATGCCCGTGACTTTTATACCATAGAATCAGAATTAGATTATATTTTACAGAATCAATAAATTACAAAATATTTGGAAATAACTTTAATCTGCAAACGTGTTTTCAGGGATAGAGTTATAAGAGCCTCACCAATAACATGGACTACAACGACGGATTTTTATTCTGTTTTATTTAAGTGCGGAAGAAAATTTTCTATTTTAAATTCGGATTTTTATACCTTCAGCCATTGGGCTAAAGAGGGTCCGGCTTGCTGGCTGGTGCTCACGATAACTTTCGAACGAAGCCACCGATTAGGTCAAAAATTTGGCATTCGAGATTTTTTTCAAACTTAGTTTAAGTTCGAAGATGGACCATATCGGTGGTCCACTACTTCCTGTACCTTAACCACAAAAGTTCAACAATTATCGCTAAAATGGTGCGCATTATAACTGTCGAAGGGAATAACCGAATAGGCATAGAATGGGTTCCACACAAAATTCGGGAAAAATGAAGTTTTAGAGCTTTTTCGGATCGATTTGAAATTTAAGACGGTACAAATTTTGTCGGGGGCAAGTCCATACTTCCTGAGATTATGTCTTAAAAGCTCCACGAAACCTTGACGGCAACAACTAAAATGGAAAATTGGATAACTCCCCCAGGAAGTTTCTGATTGGTCCTAACTTTGCATATCGTATTATTACATCTAGTCACGTATCAGGTTGGAATATGGACTATATCGGTCCAGCCCTTCGGTTACCTCCAACTCAAAATTTAGGAAAAGTGCAGTTTAACAGCTCATCTAGAATCGTTTTGAAATTCTTTCCAAAAAGTTCTACTCCTACTGTTACGATGGCGCAACTTTTGTTGGGAGGGCATGTTCACTCTTCCTGAGGTAAAGGAACAAAACCTCAAAAAAGCCTGCCGATACTACATTGGGTAGTACGTAAGATAACCGTCGAAGGGTGAAATCTCCCACACTCTCTCTTTTAAATGTTTGGCAACATGTTTTGTGTGCGGCCCTAGCTAAATTTGTAAATTTGTTTCGGGGCAAATCCATACTTCCTAAGAAATTGGCTCAAAAACTCAAAAAGCCCCTAGAAACGTCAGTAGCATTGTGTTTGCTTCTTTTCTTTATGTCCGAGGCTGAGGGTATATCTCAGTCGGCAGAGCTGACTGATACTTTCTTGTTTCAAGCAATCTTAAGGATAAGAATAAAACATACGATTTTGAGGTCCATAAAATTGGAATTTCTGATCAATAACTTCATTTTTGAGCCAAATCACTTTCCATAGAGCGATTGCATTAGCTTTGAATAATGAAAATAGTCAGTGTTAGCAAAATCCGGGCAACATGGTGCATTTTTCCATATTTTTCGTTTTTAATCGATTGAGCGAAAACGTGTCATCTATTTTTGAGCCCTCAACTCTTTGAAAATATTGTATTTCATATAAGTTACTATGGGAAGATAAAAAATTACGGAAATATTGATCCACTCTCGTATTTTAAAAATTCCCGGAAAAACCCGGATTCCCGGGAATGGCGATTTTTTGATTCCCGTTTCCCGTGAATGATAAAAACCGGGAAAACCCAAAACCCTAATGTCCACAACCAACAAAATCGGATTTGGATTACATACATACATAATTTACACTTGGGTATAAAAAGTTTCTTGTTGAAAAACAAAAAAAAAAGGGAACTGATGAAGATCTGTGGCGAGATCTGAAACTATAGTCTTCCCTGCCTTACCCCTTGGTAAACATCGCCAATTTTTTCCCACTAATAAATTAAAGTTGTTTTAATAAAATATTAAAACAACGACTATGGGATTAAGCCTGACTATTTTGAAAAACAAAATAGAAGTCGTCATCCCAAATAAAAAACGCCAACCCTCCTAATTGTGAGACCGGGCACTGTCGAAATGTTGTTTATTGCTGTAGCATGCAATACCAACAAATTAGTTATGTATTTTTTCGTCGAGAATCGACGGACGCATAGCAGTGGGAAAGATTTGGTTTTGTTTGCAAGTGAAGTTGCTCGAGTTTAGGTAGTGCCAAAGAAATACCCGATCAGAGTGTTTATTTGCTCACGTATCTATTTGAGCGAGCAATTGACACTTGGGTATAAAAAGTTTTTGTTGAAAAACAAGAAACAAGGGAACTGATGAAGATCTGTGGCGAGATCTGAAACTATAGTCTTACCTGCCTTACCCCTTGGTAAACATCGCCAATTTTTTCCCCACTAATAAATTAAAGTTGTTTTAATAAAATATTAAAACAACGACTATGGGATTAAGCCTGACTATTTTGAAAAACAAAAAAGGAAAAGTGCAATTGAACAGGTGCTCCCGAATCCCTTTGATTTTTTTGTAACAACTTGTATTCGTTGTACCCATTACGACGATACATGTTTTTGTGCATACTTCCTGAGAAAATGACTCAGGGCGGGGGGGGGGGGGGGGGGGGGGGTCACCTGACCGAAAATTTTTAAAGTTCATGTTAGCGAAAATTTCTTATTTAGCAAAGACGTAAACCTTATTTTAGACTTATATTTCTGATGAAATAATGTTCATTATTATATTTTAAATAAAATGACTTAAGACTTCTTGACCAATGTCCCTTGCCTTTTTGACAATATATCAGAGTTAATATATGTTCAAAACAATGGATATATTAATCATCGCATATATTTTTGGGTGTATCATTTATCAAATAACTCACAACTACAGTGAATGTTATGTAATTCAGTGATATCACTTCGGGAAGACCAAAATAAGGAGTATACAATAGGAAACCCTTAGAAATATGTTAAGATTTAACTTTTTTGTTTACATGGAATATTGAGGACCTTTCCTTTGTTTCCTATTTCACAAAAGTTCAAAATCACGGCTTTAATTTTCCACTCCAATTTTATTGAGTAATTTATGGCAGGAAAATGATATTAGTAGAGAATGGATTTATGCAGAGGGAACGTTCGGATATCATGACGTTATGCAGTCGTATTTTTATATTTACAGGTATATTTAGCAGTTATATAAATAAAGGAAAAACGCCGAGACACGTGTCAGAATATGGTCAATTTCGGAAATTCAATCGTTGCTATTGTCATAAAGAAACCATTTGTAGTTATTTCCCTAAGCATATTTTGGTGTCCAATCGTAGATCTTATCGCAAAGAATTTCTGGAGGCTGATAGTGGTTTTCTTTATAGAGAACTAATGCAGAGCAATAGTGAGTCTATCCATGATGAAATTCTAGCACCCAATCGCGGGACAATCGTCGGACTTCTCTTATAGAAATTCTGGTTTCCTATCGTGGATCTTCTCATAAGTTGGTCAGGAACTAGGAAAACTCTGGCAACCAGTCTTGAATTCTTTTAAAATTAAATTCTTGCGCCAATCCAAGGTCTATACATGTATACATTCTTTTAGCAAAAATCCATAAACACAATTTTCCCCAATCTACATTTATTATACTCTTAGCATTTAGTCAAAATGTGCCTCATCGAAATAATGGTTTTAAGGGCAAAGAGTGTTTGGAAGAAATGTGTTTCAGAAAATTTGGAGTCCACTTAGCTATGTTCGTCCATCTGGGTGGCTGCCTGGAGAAGACGATAATTCTCGAACAGGTCAACCGATTCTGTCCAAAATGTGGCCTTCGTGATATTTTGTCCAAATTTCGATCAACTTCGAATATGAACAATATCGATCCACTCTTTCGATATCCTTCCACAGAGTTTTTCTAAAATTTTCAGATATGTGCAGTTTAAGACCTCTCTGGATAATTAGTAAATATGGTTTCACTTCCTTTATGCTAATAATTTAGTTAAAGTAAATATATGGAATAAATAAACGCTTTGCTTTTTTGCAACAAGCGTTCTCGGTTCCCCTATTACTACAGTACAAGTTTTTCAGGGGCAAGTCCACACTCCCAGAGAAAATGGCCCGAATGCTGTAAAGAACACCTACGGCACCTACCATGTGCGCACAACAACTGTCGAACCGGATACTACGTTGGTCCAAACTTTGTTTATCGCGATATTTCTGCGAGCCTTATATAAAGTTCGATGATGGTGATTTTCGGTCTACTCCTTCTGGTATTTTCCCTCAAATTTCAAGAATTTTAGCTAAACCGATTTGGACCAAACTTAGGATTTAGTAATATTTTAATATTTAATGAACCATATTGGTGAAGAACTGAAATGACTGGTGGGCGCAATATCTTTTAAAAGGAATGACCCGCAAAATAATATCTACTTTCAAAATAAACTATGTTGGTCCGGTCCATTTCTTCTCCGCAACACTTGTGATCAATGATAAAATCTATATTTTGTTGGCAAGTTCATACGTCCGCAAATGGCTACACAATTCTGAAAATCTCCTAATACATAGCTTTGGGTTAAGGGATATTCGTTGTGTAGCCGTTGTTCGATCTGTCCATAATTGAAAGTTTCAGTTCACACAAGCTCAGGGTATATTCCTGTCCGCAAAGCCGACTGATACTTGTTGAGATTTTGACGAAGAAGAATCAGTTTCCGACCATTTTTTATACCCTACACCACTAAGTGGGAGGGTATTATAAGTTGGTTTTGGTCAAATAGTTTGTAACGCATCGAAATAATGGTATATATGGTAAATTTCAAATTTCCTTTACAATTCCATCGAAAAAAAATTAAAAAAATTTTTTACGGGCACATTCACGATTTTTGGTACATGGGTTAAGAAAAAAATCGTGGTTTCAAATCTGTTCGCGTTCACAAAATTGGATGCTGCGCCCAAAAGTTATGGGGGATTTTATTCCCTTATAAAGAAAAAATATTTAAAAATGCCCTTTGTGTTGTAATACCAAAATGTATATATAAATCGGTAACAACATTTAATATCTATCCGTAGACGCCTTAATATTTGCTTAATTTATTTTCATTTTCGCGGAAAATCAAAAAATAATGAAGGAATCTTGGAGTAAATTTTATTTATTCTAACTCAGAGTCCATAAAAATCTCTAAAAAATAAATTAAAAATACGTACAGAATCTAGACAATGTCCAGAAAAATGTGAGACCAAAAATTTATAGATTGGGATTTTAAATTGCATATTGCAGCTGCAACAAATGACAAAAGTTTACTGTTGGAACATTATTTCAAGAATATATTTTTTGGTTTAATACGAAAAATTTGAGAACATTTTTTGGGAGTTATTCTACTATTTCGCTAAATTTCCAAACAAAACCTGAATTATTTTGCTAAAACCTCTTCAAGGAAAATAGTTTATCATCGTGAAAGTATAATTGCTTAGTGTGATAAGCACTAGAATTAGGAAATAATGAGTGATATTGACATTACAATCAAAGAAAAAACGTAAAAGTTAAAAAACGTATAACGCGCGAAATAGTTAAAATCAGTTGAGGCGCATGTGCTTTTCGCATAGATCGAGTGCATCTCTGTCAATATGTTTGCATTTTTCCATGTTTCATTCAGCGACCAAAGTGTGCTATCAGTTGCATCTTACTACACCAAAATGCTTCATGTGGGTAAAAATAACGCGATGTTCATATGATTATAAGGCGCTTCCGATTTCAGTGACCCCCTGTTAAAAATACGTCAATAAGACAAATTTTATACAGATTCGTCAAGAACCGCGGATGTGCTACCTGATTCTATTTTTGGTTAAATACGAATACTACTCCCGAATCTCTGTAACTTATGACACACCTTTTTGACAAATATTATAATCGCGTATAAAGGATTCCATTTATGTAAAAAAATTTAAGGGAAATCGCGGTTTAGTATGCGGATTAGTCAAAATAAAATTGTGCTTATTTTCCTATTTTCAGGGTATCTATCAGCGGTTTTAGTGGATGGATTCGATCGCGGTAGGGCTCATTAAATCCGGCGCGGAAAAAAACTAAAATCACGCGGGGTTCAAGGGTACCTGAATCACAGTTGTAAATTTTGAAGCCAAAAAATAGGTTTTTAAAGAAAAATTACGCACCAAAAATTCGACTTTGGACTCCTATTACTAGGGAGCTGTACGGAGCACACTCATGAGATATACATCAAATGACGTGGAATCACGAGTTCTACAATCCAATAAATAGTTTAGTTCATTATCTGGTTGCGCCCTCTAATTATAAGAAAAATTCAAAAAACCCCGATTTCAAAACTTCAAAATGTCAGCATCGATTTAAGGGGGATGCACTGTATATATCGAGAAGTCATACATTAGAACCATGTTGCCCAAGGGGTATTCTTCAATTCTTTCTTTGAGCTCAGGTCTGTATTTTGCCTGGTTTGACCAGAAATCAAGAAAAAACACAAAAAAACTTGCTAACTTCAACACATTTTTACCCATTTTTTTATATTACCACCAACACAGCTTCCACGTAATTTATTTATTATAGTCTATATTATGAGACCCCGGCTAAAACACTTCAATTAATATAAATATATTCATATTATATAAAATATATTGACAGTTCGCGACTTATTAAATGGTGAACCTCAACTTCAACGATTGTAAAACATTTTTGAATATTACCATATACCAAAATGAATGTCTCGACGAGCTGAGTCGATCTGGCCATGTGTGTCCGTCTGTCCATCTAAACCGTCCGATTTTAGTTATTTTGAAGGACTTTGCTACATGTTTATACCTAAGTGGGTGTTACTTTGTATTCCGGATTGTCAACGAATATAAACCCTCCGCGAATAAAACCAACAATATAGGTCCATGTTTTGGTATAGCTTCCGAGATAATAAAATAAAATAAATTTCCAATTTTTTTTAATTTTTATTAAATATCTGATAAAATAAATAAAAAAAGGTTTTTTTCTATTTGGACCAATACTATAGAAGTTTTGAGTATTTCTTTGCCTTTAGTTTTTACAGCATTCGACTTTTTCAAAGTTCGATATCTCTGGAACGCTTAGTAAAAAAAAAGATATGAAAATATAGAGGTTCTGGACCACTTGGTCAATATTTGTGATTTACAATTTTCTGAATATATATATATATATATATATATATATATATATATATATATATATATATATATATATATATATATATATATATATATATATATATATATATATATATATATATTGTCTGCAACCTTTCTTTTCTCTACGTTGATTAAAAATGCATATCGGAAACATTTCGGGTCAATTGATTGTTTATAATACACTTTGGAATAATGGTTTCATATACCACATATCCTTGTAGAAAAGTGGGCGTCGTAAAAATCTAAGTTGGGTTAAATATGGCAAAGTGAAATACCCCGCCCCCTTCGAAATTTAGTAGTCTTGTAGATATAACATATTTTAAACAGTGGGCGTGGTCAAGTCTTTGGATCCTAAAAAAGTATGTAAGGTCGGAGACATAACCACAATTGTCCCGCAAATAAATTTCCAAACCGATACATTCCCTGACAACTTTAGAAAAATCGGTTCAGTGGTTTTTGTAGAAAAGATTGAAAATTGATAAATGTGGGCGTGGTCAAATTTTTTTTGCATAAGAAGCTATGTTAGGTTATGGCGCACATTTACAGAAAGAATTATCCAAATTGGTCCAGCCGTTCTCAACTGATGCCATTTCGCGGTTATGGAAAAGTAAGTAACTTTCTAGAATATTTAAACATTCTAGGAACAGTTCTTAAAATCAAAATAGTAAAACAATTAAAAGTTCCATTTTCCGAAACATACGCCTTCCTTTTTTGTCTTCTATAAAGTGGCGCCACAATGTTGTTAATTGTTTTCGTGTTGCCCAGTGTAATGTGACAAAAGCAGACAGATGGACAAATAGTAGAAACTGCCTTTTGTCTACCACCTCAAAAAGAATACAGGTAAAACCAACATTAAGTTCGTCTATTCCGATGAAATATACATAGAAATTAATATATCCACCATCCTTTATTTTAGGGTCGACTTGTTATTAATTTTCTTTTCGGTCATTTCAATCATAAATCTATTAAAAAACATACATTCGCGCCTTCCCCAGCATAAATCTATTTACTAATTTACCCCATACGCCTGATATGGACATTACATTTAATAGAAAATTAATTTGTTCTCTTCCCATCGAAGAACAACAGGATTTATCATAACATACGACTAAGTCCTTCCATAGAGAGACAAATGGTCAATTAGGTTTTTTTTACAGATGACCACATGCTCTTCTGTTATAAAAAATAGACTTCCTCATAAGCGACGCTTGGTTCTTCAAAAGTCCTCCAAAAGACCAAAATGGCAAGAAGGCCATCTTAAAGAAGATTCTAACTTTTCTCATATAAATTCAGCAAGAAGTCTAGTAGGATCAATATCACTTCTATAAAAGTCCAGTTCGTATTCAGCACGATTTTGTTTAAAGTACCACAAGGTATTTCTAAGAAGTACAACAGGTCCTTTCACAGAAGACATTAATAACTTCTAATAGAAAACAAGGGGAGACTACCAGTGTGCTTTCAATGAGATGACCAGTAAATCTTCTAGAAGATTTTCTACAAGGATATGTGGGATATGAAACCATTATTCCAAAGTGTATTATAAACAATCAATTGACCCAAAATCTTTCCGATATGCATTTTTTAATCATCATAGAGATTAAAAAGTTGTATTTAAATTGTGGTCCTTTAACTTATTTAAAGAATTTTCGATTTAATTTCTTTATGTCTGGAGTATGTTTGATTTAACAAATTTTTGATAAACGTAGAACAATATGTTAACCGGAGTCGGAGACGAGTTTTTTTCACGACTCCAGCTCCGACTCCAGTAAAATTTGACTCCACTAAAATTTGCCGAAAGCCTGCCTCTAATATCACACCCTTAGGTCGACTGTTCCATTTTAACTATCACAATAACTCGTACTATTAAACACCCCTGCTGTGCTGCTGCAGTTTTTAGTTTGCAAAAATTTCATGGTAAAAAAGTTAATAACTTTCTATACAATCCGAGAATAGAAAAAAATCTACAATATTATAAACAATGCCATTTCAATTAATATTTTATTCAATTTGAATATTCAACGAGCTCCCAAACAATATCAAATAAGAATAAATTGTACACAAAATACGAAACAAATAAGAAAATACAAAGAAACAAAAGTGTTATTGTGTCCTCAAAGTAAATATAATTGTCATCAAATTTACGAAACAAAATTGGAATACACACATACACAGTCACTATTTTGTAAAGTTGTTGTATTAACAACCTTTCAATACACATATTTACACACATAAATAAAAAGAAATATTAAATGTCAAATGTTGTCAATACTTACTTGTCATGTAAAAGAACAATGTCAAAAATGCAATCATGTTGACAGCTTCTTTGTCGATAATATCACTGGTTGTTTCGGTAGATTTTGTTTTTATTCTGTTGTAGGTTTAATATAAACTACACGTGGGTGTGCTGCTGCTAGCGGCTTTGTTTATCTTTGAAGGTGCGGTAAATATGTATATATTTTACATAGATATTATGTATGCAAATGTTCTTTTTTTTTTTTATTAATTTACTTTCAATATACCAACCAACACATAAATATAAACACCGTACATGTGTATGTTTAAATGTTCAGTTGTGTGTAAATATGTCTATTATAATTCGCCAAGGTATACATTTATTATTCCCAAACATTTCCATATAAAATGAAAACAAATTAACTTTGGCAAAACAACAACAAAAACAACGTTTTTTATTTGAAACTACCACCCTCAAACGTGGATGGGTGGCTTATACCCTTAAAAGCCAATAAGTCTTTGGAGGCGATATGTCTCGTCCCTTTTATTATATTCAAAATGTTTTTTATAAAAAATGTTTATGTATGTATGTCGATTGCCACAATCACCAATGCCGGGGTGTTGAAACTTTTAGATTTGTCTTGTAGTAGTAGTATTTAATACTGCCAAACCCGGTGCTCGCCCTGTTGTCTTCGTTGTAATGCAGAAGATTTAGTTGTAAGTAAACGAGTGAGTGTTCAATAAACGGAAGCGTTGCTAAAGACACGCCAATACGGTGGCCTGTGAATGTATACCCAGAGCGAGAGACCATTAACCTTTTGCACGATATACATAAAGTCGTCACTCGCCTGCAGGCAAAGTATTAGGTGCTGTGATTACAGCTGATGTTGGTAGCAAGGTTGCGGCTGTTGATAGTTGTGCAGTCGTGGTGATGGTGGTGGCGGATATTGTTTCAGGCAACGGTTTTGGCTTCGTTTGTACAGGTGAAAAGACATTACCAGTTAAATCGATATAAATTATTTGTTATGGCATACAATTTGCTGGATGACTGACGGAGTGACGACTTTGGATTTTCATTTCAGTCTCAGTTTTGTGGTGATTTAGTTTTGATTACATTTCGCTTTGAACAGTTAATATTTTAATAAGAATTTTACTGCCTGAATTGTAACAAAATTGCTCGTAAAGATAAATAAGAACAACAAATTAAATTCACTCAGATATATGAATATTATTAATTAATTTGTTTATATTCCAGTTGACTTCCAATGTACATTTCTTTATATATTGTTAGGTATAATTTCGATAAATTATAATTATTATAAAAACACACAAAGTACATTGATGTGTATCGATGTATGTATGTAAACAATTATCAGATGTATGCTCTCAATAAACTTGATTATGTATGCAATTCATGTGGAAACGGTGTTGCTGTAAACATTTCACTCGGCCACTAATCGATTTCCAGTCATTGCATGAATTTTATATAAATATATTTATAGTTATTATTGTTGCTGTTGTAGTTATTGGTTATTTTTTAATTACTTTTTTTAACATATCTCTAGGACACCCACATTTCCATTTATCCCTGTCCATGTGAGTAATTGATTTCACACTTATTTCATTCGTTCGTTTATTATCTGGAAATAAAAAGACAAAAAAATTGGGTATTAAATTGCATAAAATATAATGCATTCAATTATCAATCACCTGAAACGGTCTACTCAGGCGAATACGCAACATATTCATTTGCTAACTAATGCCCAACAAATATATGTAGTATACGTATAGGATTACAATAATCAAATAAAAAAATTGCAGTTAACAAGTTTAATGGGCATGTAATTTATTATATCCTATAGCGCACTGTGGTACAGCTTATTATGCATGGGTTCTTATAAATTTGTCATTCCATTTGTAACATATCGAAATATTCGTCGGAGACCCTATAAAGTAGATATATTCTTGATCGCGGTAAAATTATAAGTCGATATAACCATGTTCGTCCGTCTGTTGAAATCAAGATAGAGGCCGCAATTGTTAAGATAGAGCTTTGTAATTTCCTCCCGATTTTCGGTGTTTTGAAGGATGTGGCCTCAATCTTCCTCAGAAATGGCTGAAATTTGCTATTTAGTCTTCGTTGGTGGTATAAAACTTTCCCCCAGAAACTTGTCGATACAGGTCCACGCCATAGTATAATCCCCATAGAACGGTAACTCCCGCTTTTCGGTATTTTGAAGGTTTTAGACTTATTAGCAATATTCCACCTAATTCCACCTAAATGGCTGAAATTTGCCTTTAGTCTTCGCTGGGGGTATAAAACTTTTCACCTGAAATTTGTAGGTATATGTTCACGCCGATTCTCGGTATTTTTAAGGTTTTAGGGTTTTTCATTATCACATCGAAGAGACTGAAATTTGGTTTTTAGTCTTCGTTGGTGGCATTAAACTTTCTTCCAGAAATTTCATATAGCTCCATAGAACGGAACCCTCCGGTTTTCGATATTTTGAAGGTTTTGGCCACAGCAACCCACCGAAATGGCTGAAATTTGGTATTTAGTCTTTTTTGGAGGTAAAAGCCTTTCTGACTGAAATTCGTCAGTATAGGTCCACGTTTCGATATATGTAGAAGGGTACCTCCCGATTTTCGTAATTCTGAAGGTTGTGATGCCAATATTCCACCGAAAGACAGAAATATGTTATTTAGTCTTCCATGGGGTTATAAAATATTCCAGAAGAGAATTATCAGTATAGGTCCCCGGGTTCCTATATCCCCCATAGAAGAGTACCTCCTGATTTTTGATATTTTGAAGATTTTACCGATGTATCGGAAATTTGGTGTTTAGTCTTCTTTAAATCTCAATACTTTCCGCCAGAAATTTGTAGGTACAGATAGACGTTTTGATGTAGCCCCCATGGTGCGGTACCTCCCGCATTTCAGTATTTTGAAGGTTAGCTACATTGTTTTACCTAACTTGCTTGATAAGTCTTTTCATGAAAAATAAGGAATAAGGCTTACAAAAAATGACATTTGACCACGAATTACTTCTTTTGCCACATGGGATCTATGGGGACTTTTAAGTCATTACGCTAACTCTACAGCAAATATCGGCTTTGTGGAAATTTTTGCTATTTCCCCCTTATATGCATGCCTATTTTGACTTGGCTAAAATCATATTAAACTCCGAATTTACTTAATATGAATTTTAGTCTTCTCAGTGGTATAATGAGTCCAAGACCTTCAAAGTACCGAAAATTAAGTGGTACCGTTTTGTGGGGGCTTTATTAACACATAGCACAATATAATCCATTTACATTTCTACCAAATTATAAAGCTCTATCAAAAATTCTGCGAGCTATATATTGACGGACGTTATATCTTCTTAGAATTGTAAGCTAATTAAAAACATATTTCGATTATATTTCGGTATGTTACAAACGTAATGACAAAGTTAATTACATAACAAGTAAAAAAGCATTAAGTTCGGCCGGGCCGAACTTTTCATACCCTCCACCATAAAATATTCATTCCTGTCCCCAACTTTAAGTGAGTTACTTTAAAATGTCAGATAATGTACATAAAATGCTTCATTCGGGAGGCTCTTTTTATGGTGCCTATATCTAACTGTTGACAATTTTTGGTGGGCTAGAAACTGGGAGGTACTGTTATATAGGGGTTATAATAAAACATGGGCCTATGTTGACAGTTTTTGAAGGGAGCCTTTAATGTCAAATAACTCCTAATTCGGTTAAAATTGCAACTAGAATCCTCAAAATACCGAAAATTGGTATGTGGGCTATACGAAAATATGAACTTAAATGAACAATTTTTGTTGCAGAATTTTTGTTGACTTTTAAATTTCAAATTACAGAAAGTTCGTCAAAAAATAAAGCTAAGGTACGGAAAATCGGGAGGTTTGTTTTGGGGCTATACAAAAACATGGACCTACGTTCGGTTAAACATTTTTAGTAAAATCCTCAAAGTACCGAAAATCGGGAAGTATCGTTATATTGGGGCTATGTTGAAAATTGTTGATGATGTGTGGTGACCATTAAGAATTTTAAATGTCAAATGTTCAAATTACAGATAATTCGGTTAAAACTTGTTGGTAAAATTCTCAAAATACCTGAAATCGGGCGGTAACGTTATATGGGGGCTATTCCAAAACGTGGACTTATGTCCACTAGTTATATAAGTTTATTGACATTTAAGAACCCTAAATGACAATTGATAGCTAAATCGGTCTGAAAATGTAGATAAAAACGTCAAAATGCCGTAAATCGGGGGTACCGTTATATGGGGGCTATACCAAAACGTGGACCTAGGCCCACAACTTTTGTTATATAAGTTTAGTTACACCTAAGAACCCTAAATGTCAAATTATAGCTATATGGGTCTGAAAAAGTAGCTAAAAACGTCAAAATACCGTAAATCGGGGGGTACCGTTATATGGGGGCTATACCAAACCGTGGACCTATGTCCACAAGTTTTGTCACATAAGTTTATTGACATTTAAGAACTTCAAATGTCAAATTATAGCTAAATCGGTCTGAAAATGTAGCTAAAGCCGTCAAAATACCGTAAATCGGGGGTACCGTTATATGGGGGCTATACCAAAACGTCGACCTATGTCCACAACTTTTGTTATATAAGTTTATTGACATTTAAGAACCCTAAATGTCAAATTATAGCTACATCGGTCTGAAAATGTAGCTAAAAACGTCAAAATACCGTAAATCGGGGGTTACCGTTATATGGGGGCTATACCAAAACGTGGACCTATGTCCACAAATTTTGTTATATAAGTTTATTGACACTTAAGAACCCTAAATGTCAAATTATAGCTAAATCGGTCTGAAAATGTAGCTACAAACGTCAAAATACCGCAAATCGGGGGGTACCTTTACATGGGGGCTATACCAAAACGTGGACCTATGTCCACAGTTTTGTTTTATATGTTTATTGACACTTAGGAACCCTAAATGTCAAATTATAGCCAAATCGGTCTGAAAATGTAGCTAAAACCGTCAAAATACCGTAAATCGGGGGGTACCGTTATATGGGGGCTATACCAAAACGTGGACCTATGTCCACAACTTTTGTTATATAATTTTATTGACATTTGAGAACCCTAAATGTCAAATTATAGCTTAATTGGTCTGAAAATGTAGCTAAAAACGTGAAAATACCTCAAATCGGGGGGTACCGTTATATGGGGGCTATACCAAAACGTGGACCTATGTCCACAACTTTTATTATATAAGTTTATCAACACTTAAGAACCCTAAATGTCAAATTATAGCTACATCAGTCTGATAATGTAGCTAAAAACGTCAAAATACCGTATATCGGGGGGTACCGTTATATGGGGGCTATAGCAAAACGTGGACCTATGTCCACAACTTTTGTTATATAAGTTTCTTGATACTTAAGAACCCTAAATGTCAAATAATAGCTAAATCGGTCTAAAAATGTAGCTAAAAACGTCAAAATACCGCAAATCGGGGGGTACCGTTATATGGGGGCTATACCAAAACGTGGACCTATGTCCACAAGTTTTGTTATATATGTTTACTGACACTTAAGAACCCTAAATGTCAAATTATAGCCAAATCGGTCTAAAAATGTAGCTAAAAACGTCAAAATACCGTAAATCGGGGGGTACCGTTATATGGGGGCTATACCAAAACGTGGACCAATATAGCCCATCATCGAACTTGACCTGCCTGCAAACAAAAGACACATTTTCCCAAAATTTCAGCGTCCTATCTCCATTTTTGTGGATGCTAGAGTGATTACCACAGACGGACGGACGGACGGACGGACGGACGGACGGACGGACGGACGGACGTGCTCAGATCGACTTAGAATTTTATCCTGATCAAGAATATATATACTTTATAGGGTCGCAAATGAGTATTTCAATGCGTTACAAACGGAAAAACAAACTTAATATACCCTCCATACTATGGTGGAGGGTATAAAAATAATACATTTGTTTTCTCAACCATTACACTTTTAGTATGCATATAAATACATACGTTTTCATGATCAATCATGATTTCTGCAATATATTGCGGTAATTACTAATCAACACTGAAGACAAATTCACAATAATACATACAAGTATATACCCCAACGCGCCAAAAGCTTCGAACATGGGGAACAGTTTTCTTCTTAATCCATAGAACACATAGCCAAATCGGATTATCTCTTTAAAACATATAATAATCATGTGTTACGATGTGTTACTAATTTGTTCACCAAATCTAAATTATAATACCCCGCCCACGTACCGATGTAGGATATACAAAATGTTACAAACGTAATGACAAAGTTAATTACATAACAAGTAAAAAAGCATTAAGTTCGGCCGGGCCGAACTTTTCATACCCTCCACCATAAAATATTCATTCCTGTCCCCAACTTTAAGTGAGTTACTTTAAAATGTCAGATAATGTACATAAAATGCTTCATTCGGGAGGCTCTTTTTATGGTGCCTATATCTAACTGTTGACAATTTTTGGTGGGCTAGAAACTGGGAGGTACTGTTATATAGGGGTTATAATAAAACATGGGCCTATGTTGACAGTTTTTGAAGGGAGCCTTTAATGTCAAATAACTCCTAATTCGGTTAAAATTGCAACTAGAATCCTCAAAATACCGAAAATTGGTATGTGGGCTATACGAAAATATGAACTTAAATGAACAATTTTTGTTGCAGAATTTTTGTTGACTTTTAAATTTCAAATTACAGAAAGTTCGTCAAAAAATAAAGCTAAGGTACGGAAAATCGGGAGGTTTGTTTTGGGGCTATACAAAAACATGGACCTACGTTCGGTTAAACATTTTTAGTAAAATCCTCAAAGTACCGAAAATCGGGAAGTATCGTTATATTGGGGCTATGTTGAAAATTGTTGATGATGTGTGGTGACCATTAAGAATTTTAAATGTCAAATGTTCAAATTACAGATAATTCGGTTAATACTTGTTGGTAAAATTCTCAAAATACCTGAAATCGGGCGGTAACGTTATATGGGGGCTATTCCAAAACGTGGACTTATGTCCACTAGTTATATAAGTTTATTGACATTTAAGAACCCTAAATGACAATTGATAGCTAAATCGGTCTGAAAATGTAGATAAAAACGTCAAAATGCCGTAAATCGGGGGTACCGTTATATGGGGGCTATACCAAAACGTGGACCTAGGCCCACAACTTTTGTTATATAAGTTTAGTTACACCTAAGAACCCTAAATGTCAAATTATAGCTATATGGGTCTGAAAAAGTAGCTAAAAACGTCAAAATACCGTAAATCGGGGGGTACCGTTATATGGGGGCTATACCAAACCGTGGACCTATGTCCACAAGTTTTGTCACATAAGTTTATTGACATTTAAGAACTTCAAATGTCAAATTATAGCTAAATCGGTCTGAAAATGTAGCTAAAGCCGTCAAAATACCGTAAATCGGGGGTACCGTTATATGGGGGCTATACCAAAACGTCGACCTATGTCCACAACTTTTGTTATATAAGTTTATTGACATTTAAGAACCCTAAATGTCAAATTATAGCTACATCGGTCTGAAAATGTAGCTAAAAACGTCAAAATACCGTAAATCGGGGGTTACCGTTATATGGGGGCTATACCAAAACGTGGACCTATGTCCACAAATTTTGTTATATAAGTTTATTGACACTTAAGAACCCTAAATGTCAAATTATAGCTAAATCGGTCTGAAAATGTAGCTACAAACGTCAAAATACCGCAAATCGGGGGGTACCTTTACATGGGGGCTATACCAAAACGTGGACCTATGTCCACAGTTTTGTTTTATATGTTTATTGACACTTAGGAACCCTAAATGTCAAATTATAGCCAAATCGGTCTGAAAATGTAGCTAAAACCGTCAAAATACCGTAAATCGGGGGGTACCGTTATATGGGGGCTATACCAAAACGTGGACCTATGTCCACAACTTTTGTTATATAATTTTATTGACATTTGAGAACCCTAAATGTCAAATTATAGCTTAATTGGTCTGAAAATGTAGCTAAAAACGTGAAAATACCTCAAATCGGGGGGTACCGTTATATGGGGGCTATACCAAAACGTGGACCTATGTCCACAACTTTTATTATATAAGTTTATCAACACTTAAGAACCCTAAATGTCAAATTATAGCTACATCAGTCTGATAATGTAGCTAAAAACGTCAAAATACCGTATATCGGGGGGTACCGTTATATGGGGGCTATAGCAAAACGTGGACCTATGTCCACAACTTTTGTTATATAAGTTTCTTGATACTTAAGAACCCTAAATGTCAAATAATAGCTAAATCGGTCTAAAAATGTAGCTAAAAACGTCAAAATACCGCAAATCGGGGGGTACCGTTATATGGGGGCTATACCAAAACGTGGACCTATGTCCACAAGTTTTGTTATATATGTTTACTGACACTTAAGAACCCTAAATGTCAAATTATAGCCAAATCGGTCTAAAAATGTAGCTAAAAACGTCAAAATACCGTAAATCGGGGGGTACCGTTATATGGGGGCTATACCAAAACGTGGACCAATATAGCCCATCATCGAACTTGACCTGCCTGCAAACAAAAGACACATTTTCCCAAAATTTCAGCGTCCTATCTCCATTTTTGTGGATGCTAGAGTGATTACCACAGACGGACGGACGGACGGACGGACGGACGGACGTGCTCAGATCGACTTAGAATTTTATCCTGATCAAGAATATATATACTTTATAGGGTCGCAAATGAGTATTTCAATGCGTTACAAACGGAAAAACAAACTTAATATACCCTCCATACTATGGTGGAGGGTATAAAAATAATACATTTGTTTTCTCAACCATTACACTTTTAGTATGCATATAAATACATACGTTTTCATGATCAATCATGATTTCTGCAATATATTGCGGTAATTACTAATCAACACTGAAGACAAATTCACAATAATACATACAAGTATATACCCCAACGCGCCAAAAGCTTCGAACATGGGGAACAGTTTTCTTCTTAATCCATAGAACACATAGCCAAATCGGATTATCTCTTTAAAACATATAATAATCATGTGTTACGATGTGTTACTAATTTGTTCACCAAATCTAAATTATAATACCCCGCCCACGTACCGATGTAGGATATACAAAATGCCCCCTAAATCTTTTGTATAAATACAGACTGTCAAATGAATAAACTATTAATAACATATTAAAACAAAGACATTTAATCTATTTTTAAATCTTTACGAAAATATAGACTTTCCTAATGATTGCCCCAACAACCATAAACGACATTTAAAGCCAAATATATTAAAGAGAATTTTATTTATTTTGTTCTTTCCCCCATCAAAACTGACTGACACACTACCCCAACTATTAGCACTTGAGTGAAATAGCAACAACTACAATCGCATACGCACAAGAAAATATTCTTCAAAGATTCACACCCCATCTACATGGCGATTGTTTGACAGTGTTAAAAGCCGCAGCTGTTAATCCCACCCACTGTGATAATAAGAGATGTGTGGATGGGATGAACGATGAAATACTACTTAAAAACAAAACCAATCAGTAAGTTCACATGAGTATAGCACAAGGCTGATGACAGCGTAAAGGTGGATGGCATGTGACAGTGACTATATGACACATACACGTTTGCGACGCATGTGTTTGTACTGAAATGCGAAAAAATATCGTCAACAATGTAACAAAAATCTAAAACAATGGACAGATATAAAAAATAATAAATCATACAACAAATGAAGTAAAAGAAGTGTACATTTCGAACAAAAACAAGCAATCACGAATGAAATGAGAGACTCAAAGTTGAGTCAGCGTTGCCTGCATTGATTTTGCAAACAGGGTGTTTTTTGAAAGTGGATCTTATTTTGGGAGTCATTTCTTTTCGATAGATAGCGCGCCCTCCCGTCATTTCGGTCGGTTACCGTATAACTTTGAGGTTTTGGACCACTGGACCACTCCACGCCTTCATATAGACCCCATAGAACGGCACCTCCAGATTTCCGGTATTTTGAAGTTTGTGGCATCAATATTTCTCCGAAATGGCTTCAATTTGGTATTAAGTCTTCGTTGGGGGTATTCAACTTTCCCCTCTAAATTTGTCGTTATAGGTCCACGCCTTCACATAGCCCCATAGAACGGTATATCCCAATAGCCACCAAAATGGCTGAAATTTGGCATTTAGTCTTCTTCATAAACGAAAGGAAATTAATTGTTCCATTCTACTTCAATACAACTCGTGGTCGAGGGTATAAGAAGGTCGGCCCGGGTGAACTTAGCGCCGTTCTTACTTGTTACTACATCCCCTTGTTAGTCTAAAGACGGAGGGAGTGTTTTGGCGTGCTTTTCGATTTTTTACTATTCGAAAAAAAATCTTGACACAAGGTCGTACGATCATAAGGAATACATTGAAGTTATGCGCCGAAGCAATTCGTCAGAAACGCACAGAATTGTCTAAAAACGTATCACGTCTCACACTTCGATGCTTGTGGGTGAGTTTTTGGCCAAAAACAAAACCATTCTCGTGCATCCACCACCGTATTCACATCACCGACGTAGACATTTTACATAATTTCAAAAATGTCTCTTACAAAATACACTCCGGTTCGTCTGAATAGAACCAACCAATTTTGCTTACAAATACCGTTATATCTAATAATGAGTGAGGAATTGAAAATTATATATTTGTGGTCATGTAGAGTAGCCGATATTTTCAAAACCTAACATGTTTCACATAATCGTTATAACGGTACTTTTTTCGCTTTATGAAAAAATTTCAAAATATTAGCATGTTTTAATGGTTCACCAGGATAGAACAACCATAAGAATTTGCACAAACCTTTTGTCAGACTGAAAATAGAGGACGGAGTGTCCATTGCCAACAAATATTGAGCAAAAAAATTTTGTTAGGGTCTTGGAATATGATGAAATTCGATGCTTAGAGCTCCAAAAAATATTCTTATGAAGAAATCGATAGAAACAATTTAAAAAGTCAAAATTGTATACTGAATTGAGTTCAATATTTTCAAGACTATAACAAAACTACAAATATGACTTCTTTGTACTTTTGTTGTAGTCTTGGAATATTGAAACCAATTCAGTATACAATTTTGACTTTGTAAAATGTTTTATCGATTTTTTCATAAGAATACTTTTTGGAGCTATAAGCATCGATTTTCATCATATTCAAAGACCCTAATAAATTTTTTTGCCCAATATTTGTTGGCAATGGACACTCACGGTCTTTATGGTGGTTCTATCCTGGTGAGCCATTAAAACATGCTAATATTTTGACATTTTTTCATAAAGCGAGAAAAAAATAGCGTTTTAACGCTTATGTGAAACATGTTAGGTATTGAAAATATCGGCTACTATATACTCTACATGACCACAAAAAATATAATTTTCAATTTCTCTCCTATCGTTAGATATAACAGTATTTGTAGGCAAAACTGATTGGTTCTATTCAGATGAACCGGAGTGTATGTATGTATATCAAACACTGTTGACATGGACAGATTATTCTCAGGTTTGGAAATTCACTACATTCTTTTTATTTTATATTTATCAAATGGTCGTTGTAAAATATACTAAATACACCGTGCTAGAGCCGCTACACAACAAAGGCATGTTCTGAAGAATTGGACATCCCAATAAAACGAATATTTTTCTTAAAGATGGAATTAAGACAAATTTAAAAGTTTGAGAGATATTGTGCAAAATATATAAAAATTGTGGTAGTTTTAAATATTTAAAAATTTTAAGTAGCAACAAACAAAATTGGCATTGGTTTCAGAGATGTAGGCCCGATTTGTCCGAAAAATGCAATATTTAGCCAGGATTATACAAGGCCATAATATATACGCTGGATTTGACCAGCTAAGGTTTTTTAGTTAATTTATGTTATTTCATCAAATGCACAGTATAAGTTGTTTGCACACCATTGCCCTACGAATGTTGCATAGCGTGATTAAAGTACACAGTTTTATCTCCTTTTTTGTGGACAGGATTCAGGATGCTCAGGTGCCAATTGTCGTGTACGTGTTCTTTCTACCAAATGGTACTAACCAGATGATGCATACACCATATCAGCGTGTCGCCTTCGGTTTTTATCAGTTCAGCCATCGGCTCCTGCTGCCTTATATTTCTTCAGCCGGTTAATTGCTGCCTTTATCTTGGCCGGCTACATTCAATACCATATTCTGGGATTGGATCTGTGATATATTTGGATACCAACAGTTTGATTTTGCAACTAAGCACACTATCTGTATCTGTTACCAAATCGCCATGTTGGTCTCTACAGGAGGATGTGACTGTACCAAAGTCATCAGTTTGCTTTTTTATTCTTTGGTAGAATTTTTGGACTTCATTCTGATTCCTGTACATCACGATTTTTTCACACTTCCGCTTTTTGATTTCTCTCTGTTTTCAGTTGAAAAGGCTCATTTTGTCTAATTAAACGTTTGTGTTTCCCAGTGCCCACAAAACTACTTCACTAAACATTTTCGACATAGATCCATTGGTTGGTATGACCCCCATATAACGGTACCTCCCGATTTTCGATATTTTGGGCATTTCACCCACATTTTGTGACCGAACTACCTGCTATTTGACGTTTATGGCTCCTAGTCACAAATATACTCCACCAAAAATTGTCAATCGGGAGGTACCATAACGGTACCTTCCGATTTTCGGTATTTTGAGGATTTTAGCTAAAATTTTTACCAGAACCACGCCTTCATATAGCCCCCATAGAACGGTACCTCTCACTTTTCGGTATTTTGGTATTCCGTATCGGCTAAAATTTGGCACTTAGTCTTCGATGGGGGTATAAAACTTTACCCTGAAATTTGTCGGTACAGGTCCACGCCCTCATATAGCCCCCATAGATTTTCGGTATTTTGAAGTTTGTGGCTCCAATAACACCGAAATGGCTAAAATTCGGTATTTAGCCTACGTTGGAGGTAAAAACCTTTCCGACTGAAATTCTCCGTTATAGGTCCACGCCTTTATATAGCCCCCATTGAACGGTTCCTCTCAATTGTCGGTACTGAAATTTGGTATTTAGTCTTCGTTGGGGGTATAAAACATACCATTTGAAATCTATAGTTATAGGTTCACGCATGGGCGTAGCCAGCTATGGGCAGGGGGGGCAACTGCCCCTCCCCCAAAAGCCGTCAAAAAATTTTGAAAAATTATAAAAAAATGCAGTTCTTCTGGTATACTATTTTTTAAATTTAATGAAAGCAAATTTAATAACGGCATTCGCTGCTTATGATTGAAATTATAAAAAATAAGGAGGTAAATGTATAATTTCCAGATTTAAACTTAGTTGATAGAAGTTGATAGCATTGACAATGTTTTTACGTAAAAAGTTATTCATACACAGTTTTCTAACTTCCTTAAAAATAAATTCTTTGTAAATAAATTATCTGGTACTTTTAAAATCAGTACTATAAATTTATGTTGAGTTTTACTAATGTTGGGAGCATTTGCGAGACTCCGTGTTTTTTAAAAAATACACCTTTATATGGGGGCTATACGTAAACGTGGACCTATATTGAACATTTTTTGCGAGGATATATTTTGTTCACTTAGAACTCAAAATGCGAAATTTCAACCAAATCAATTGGAAACTGTGTCTAAATTCATCAAAATGCCAAAAATCAGGCGTTACATTTATAAGGGAGCTATACCTAAATGTGGACCTACATCCACTCAAATTTTTTTCTATCATCTTGCCTCGTTTTAAAACTATGTTTAAAATTTCGAGGCTGTAGCTCGATTAGAACTATTTTTATACCCTCAGCATTTATGCTAATGAGGTAATATACACTTTCATACGGGCAAAATGTGCCTCATCGAAATAATGGTATGTTTGGACGAAATGTGTTTCAGACAATTTGGAATCGATTTAGCAACTTCCGTCCGTCTGTCTGGCTGGCTGATGCGCACGATAACTCTCGAACGGATGAACCGATTTGGTCCAAAATTTGGCTTTCGCAATATTTTGTCCAAACTTAGTTTAAGTTCGAAGTTGGGTTATATTCGGAAATGTTCGGAAAATTTGTGCGCACGATAACTCTTAAAGGAAGTAACCGATTTGGTCCATACTTTGCACATCGTGAAATTTCTACCAGACTTACAGGGTGTTTTTGTAAAAATGCTTGCCTGTCACACGAACCGTTCGTACTAAAACGTATACGTTCAAAATTTGGTTCTTGTAAAATTTTACGAACCATTCGTTTTTATCTGAAAGCTTTCGTCTATTTCATAAAAGCTTTTATATTTCAGGGTTTCCATGATACTTATTTTGTGAATTTTGCATAGGCATCTGCACGTAAAATGTGTTACTTGATGGCAACCCCGATAAACAGATGACAAACAAAAAATAAGAAAAAAATGTAATCAAATTTGTCCAAAAATAATTGTGATAATATGAAGAAACGGATGTACATATACGCGTGTGCTTCTATGGAAATAAATAAAATTGCATTCCCTTCCAGTTTTCGTGTGTTTTGTGTCATTTATTACTCAAATTATTTAATTTTCTTTCAAAACGATGGGTCTTTTCCATTCGTTTCTTTTTGACGTATTCGTTCGTCTGATTTTGTTACGAAAACCAAAAAAATTACGAAAATAAAAAGCTTTCATTTGTTTGTCACACGAATACAAACGTCAACCGCTATGAAAACCAAATTGTGTCTTCGTTCATGAAATCGACGAACGAATGGGCAAAAACTTTTTACAAAAACACGCTGTTAGATAAGGTTCTAATATGGACTCGATCGGTCTATTCCTTCGGGTACCTCCCACACAAAATTTCGGAAAAGTTCAGTTTAGGACCTGTTCACGAATCGCTTTGATTTTTGCAGTAGCAACTTGCATTCACTGCCTCTCATATAACAGTATAAGCTTCATCAGGGGCAAGTCCATACTTCCTGAGAAAATAGCCTGAAAGGTACAAAAAAAGCCCTATGACACCGTGTGTATTGATTGGAGCGCAAGATAACTCTCGAGCGGATCTGCCGATTCGGTCCACAATTTGGTCTATGTGATATTTTGTGCAAACTTAGTTTAAGTTCGAAGATAAGCCATATCGGTCCACTCCTTCAGGTACCTTCCCCACAAAAGTTCAAAAATGTTCGGAAAAATTGTGCATACCATAACTCTTGATGGGAGTGACCGATTTGGTCCATACTTTACACATCCTAAAATATCTACCAAATATAGATCAGGTTCGAATATGGACTATATTTGTCCACTCCTTCGGGTACCTCCCATTCAAAATTTTTATTTTTATTTACATTTTTTCTCTAAATTGGGTGGAATTTAGCATTAAGTGTTCGTAGTGTTCAAAACACTTCTCCGCCAATAGTTGCGGACATAGGTCCACGTTTTGGTATACCCCTAAGCAACGATACCGCCAAATTTTAAGTATTTGATTTACGCAATTCACATAAAATCATGCCCAACAGAACTTTCATAACGGAAAGAAAACTAAATATATTCTACATAAATTCAGAATAGTTTATGATGGAAGCTTTTTACTTGTTTTTAATTAAATAAAAGGTTGAAAATTTTGTATGTTAAACCTATACACATCACCAAAAAATAATAACTTGCCCCACCCCCCCTAGATTTGATCCTGGCTACGCCCTTGGGTTCACGCCTCATTATAGCCTACAGAACTATAGCTCCCGATTTTCGGTATTTTGAAGGTTTTAACCTCAATATTCCACTGAAATGGCTGAAATTTGGTATTTAGTTTTCGTTGGGGGTAAAACAAATTTTTAGCTGAAAAAGAACGGAACCTCCGAAGGTTGTGGCTTCAATATTTCACCGAAATGGCTGACATTTGTTATTTAGTCTTCCATGGGGTTATAAAATATTACTGAAGAGAATTATTAGTATAGGTCCACGTCTTCCTATATCCTCTTGAATTTCGGTATTTTGAAGGTTTTAGCGACATTATCTTACCGAAATATAGGAAATTTGGCACTAAGTCTTCTTTCCGCCAGAAATTTGTCGGTATAGATCGACGTTGTGATGCGACACCCATAGGTTCAGGGTTCAGAATATAGATGAATCTGAACATTGACAATAGTTTTTGTGAACAGATTTCGTCAGGTTTATGTTTTGTTTTTCTCTGTGTATCCTTTGAACAATTTCTAAGAATTAATTATACCACTTCACAACATCTGTTTATTTCTTTACTGTGATAATTTCATCTGAATTTAATGGAAATAACCACAGATATTACATCGTATGTCGCCGTATTTTTTATACGTATATGTTTATTTTGCTCTTAGTAAAATTCTATTTCATTTTGGAGGAAAATTAATTACAACCGCAAGTATTTTGCGGTTTATTGAGTAGATTTGGGTAGATAGGTGAAAAGGTGAAGGTTGGGAAAGGATGATGAGCTTTGCAACAGAGGTGACTGAAACCACAGGAAATATTTTAGACAAGCGACATACATATACATTTTTATGGTCAAGGTAGTGAAGTTGTGTTGAAGATCGGAATGGCCAACAAGTGTTTAAAGAAGTTTGTTGCTAGCAACTCCCCTTCGACGTCGGTGGTCTTTTACAGTTGTCGCTACATAGATTTGAAGTAATCTTTATACATTTATAAATATATTTAGACTTTAATTATTTTGGTCCAGTTAGCCTTTAGAGTCATGTGGTATGCCAGGTTTACGTTAGTATCTCCCTAAAAAAATGTTGTGAAAAGCTTCACAGGAGTAGGACTTGGCAGTCGAGCCATTTTTGGTCAGACTCCAACTGGGGCCGAATTTTTTTCACGACTTTGACTCCGACACTAATTGCGGTGTCGACTCCGAAAATAAGTTTTTGCGGATTCTAAACTGCAATGTTCATAGATAAGAAAAATCAAATAACTAAAGTAATCGCCGGAGGGCTTTTTAAATAAATCGCGATCAAAGTTCACACTTTTAAGGGTTTTCATAGGTTTTCACGATTTTGCTTAAAAAACCGCAAGTTCTATGAAAATGGGACTAAAGAAAATGTTGTAGCAGTGAAAATTCTGTAAAAGATTGACCTTTATGATATCGTCGTAGGTTTTGCCGTTTCTGAGATATAGAAGTTCAATTTTTTGAGTCATGGTTTATTAACCATATTCTGACACCGCAGTGTGACAGAAAACCAAAAATAAAAAGATACGTGTCCCGGCGTTTTCCCTATCATTTTAACTTTCGCGTTTATGGGCCCCCAAAGACCTGAGACCTTGACGTCAAAAGGATAATTTTGTCATGCACATATCTTCTAAACCGCTAAGAATTTGTGTTTACCCGTAGAAGAAAAGTTGTAGCTCTACTCTTAAAGAATAATAATTGTGAACACATAAAATCCATTCAACCTCACCTTCAAGGTCAAAATCGTCAAGGTCAAATTTCCCTTTTAATTTTTTCTCGGATTTTAGTCGACAGATATCAAACCGATCAAAATTGAATCAAACAGTTAACTAGAGAAATGTACCTTAGATCTTAGTAAACAACTTTCTAGAACATACGAACCCTGTAGAAACGGTTCTTAATGGTCAAAATAGCAACTCAAATGCGATTTTTATCTTCTTGTCTCGGTCCCTGCTCCATAGATACTAAACCGTTCAAAATTCAAGAAAACAATGGACCACAATAATGTAGCAAAGATATTAGCAAATAACTTTCTGGAACATACGAAATGTCTATGACCGGTTCTTAAATGTGAAAATAGCCAAAAACATTTGAAAATATTAGATTTTTCTACTTTTTTCTCCGATTCCGGTCCACAGACACCGAACCGCCCAAAAATTAAGGATACAGTCAACTACAAAAATGTACCTAAGATTTCCATAAACAACTTTCTAGAACATAAAAAGATTCTAGGAACGGTTATAAAACAATATCATGCACGGTCTGCCTTAACTAACATTAAATTAACACCGCTTATACCTAGGAATTTTTTGCGGATTCTGAAATAGTTATGTCTGTAGATGACAAAAATCCAAAGACAAGAAAAAATAGCTGGAGGGATTTTTAAAAAAATCGCGGTCAAAGTTCACATTTTAGGGTTTTTTAGGTTTTCAACATTTTGCTTGAAAACGGCAAGTCCTATCGAAATGGGGCCAAAGAAAATATTGTATGTATGAAAATTCTCTCTTTTACCATTTTTGAGATATAGAAGCTTACGTCACATTTTCAGGTTTTTTGTTAGGTTTTCACGATTTTGCTTAGGAACGGCAACTCTTATCGAAATGGCACTTGAGAAAATCACATAGCTGTGAAAATTCTCTACAAGATTGACTTTTGTAATTTTTTCCTAGGTTGTACCATTTTTGAGATATACAAGTTTAAGTTGGGAAATTGTAGTCATATCATTGTTTTATGAGGAGGCGATACAGTCAGTGCATTGTCCCAATTTGAACTTGTATATCTCAGAAACGGTAAAACCTACTACAATATCACAAACGTCAATCTTTTACAGAATTTGCACTGCTACAACATTTTCTTTAATCCCATTTCCATAACACTTGCGGTTTTCAAGCAAAATCGTGAAAACCTAAAAAACCCCTAAAAGTGTGAACTTTGACCGCGATTTATTTAAAAAGCCCTCCGGCGAGTTTTTATCTTTTTATATATTTTTTTCATCTATAAACATTGCAGATTGAGAATCCGCAAAAACTTCTCAGGTGTAAGATCCTTCCATTTAAATTTGGTTAAGGCACACCGCGTAACATGTTGGGTTTTTTCTAACACGCCCTTTAAAAAAACTTCATATGTACGGGTGTTTTTTTAAGCTAGATAGAACTTTAAATTGTAAAAAGTAACACAAAAAATTAAATTTTGATGAAACTTTTTTTTATTTGTTTCAGTATACTCTGACAAATCATCATGAATAGACTCACGCTTGAACAACGCTACGAAATTATCCAAATTTACTTTGAAAATCAGTCGTCGATTCGCGCAACTTATAGACGACTTCGTCATTTGTTTTATCGCAAAATTGTGTTCAGCGATGAGGGGCATTTTTGGCTTAACGGGTTTGTTAATAAGCAAAATTGCCGCATATGGAGTGAGACCAATCCACAAGAGACCCTACAGACTCCATTACCATTAGAAAAATGCACCGTATGGTGCGGTTTTCACGCTGGTGGCATCATCGGACCTTATTTCTTCAAAAATGAGGCCTGAGCTCGCGTTACGGTCAATGGAGATCGTTACCGCACCATGATCAATGATTTTTTGTTTGAAAATATGGATGACATTGATCCGGAGGAGATGTGGTTTCAACAGGATGGCGCTACGTGCCATACGGCGAACGCAACCATCGACTTATTGAAATCAAAATTTGGCGATAAGTTGATTTCGAGAAGTGGACCTGTCAATTGGCCTCCAAGGTCGTGCGATTTGACACCTCTCGATTATTTCCTGTGGGGCTACGTGAAGTCACTGGTTTATGCTGATAAACCAGCAACAATTGATGCCTTGGAGGCCAGCATTGTTCGTATTATTCGTGACATACGGCCAGCAGTGCTCGAAAAAGTGGCCAAAAATTGGACGTCCAGAATGCACTTCGTCAAGAACAGCCGCGGTGCCCATATGCCCGAAATCATTTTCAAATGTTAATGTCACGTATTGATCTTTCGAATAAAGAAAAATTTTGATTACAATTTAATTGTTTGTGTTATTTTTTTACAATTACAAGTTCTATCGGGCTTAAAAAAACACCCTTTATATGTAATGTGAAATTCATCTTTAAATTATTTCTGCAGTATATTACATCCTCTGTCTAATTGGATATAAATTTCGCGCCAAATGTAAAAGAACCTTAAAGGAATATCTTGATTTCAAAAGACAACCGGAAATGACTAATTCTGCATAGAATTTTATATATCTTCCATTTTATGGAGGAAGTGAAAAACGGCAAAGGTCATAAAACTCTTTTATAAATCCTAAATTTTACGCATTAAAGTAAAACATACAAGGAAGGAAATCCATAATGTGTCATCCTTTTTCAGAATAAATCTATTGATCCCACTCGTCAGCTATGGACATCCAAATTTTACCTGATCTATGAGAACAAAATCTCCTTTAAAGAAGATTAGAAGATCTTCTCATTGAAGAGCAACGGGATTCCTCATAGAGTATGAGTAGCTCTTTTCATAGAACAACTAAAAGTCAAGTAGGTTTTCTTACAGTAGATTGCATAATTTTCTCTTATAAAAATAGTAGACTTCATCATAAAAGACCCTGGATTCTTCAATAGTTCTCCCAAAGATGTTCCCTAAGAAGTCCAATAGATTTCCCCATAGTATACGAATAGAGTTTTTTAATAAACAAGTAAGAACGGCATCAGCTTCGGCAGGACCGAACTTTGTATACCCACTACCACTAGTTGTAATGAAGTAAAATGCTGCAATAAGTTTCCTTTCGTTTTGGAATGTACTAAGCTCTGCCGGCACGTTAAGCTTATTCCTCTGAGAAGTGACATATGCTAACTGAAGAATATGACTTTCTTTTAAATAAGTTTTGATACCAATGAGATATCGGTGTTTTCTACCCATTCAGAATCCGATATACCATGTTTCAGAATCCGATATACCATTTGGACGATGCGTGTACAAGTTTTAAAATTCGAAAAATCTGACGGTACCTTAATATTGGAATTTTGAAGTTGAAGTTGGAATTTATTGAGTCTTTTTAAGAGTCATTAAAGCAAAATACAACCATTATTGGATATACTTAAAACGCTTGCTCATAGCGTTAACATCGCCTTACTATTGGGTGTATACCAAAATATGAACCTATATTGATCATTTTCTGAGTGGATGTATTCTACCAATTGAGAATCCGTAATAGCAAGTTACAGTCACTACAGTCAACAAATACATTAAAAAATTTTATATCGAGCGGTGTCGTTGTACCTTCTAATTTGAGTACTCGCAATACCTCTTCTATGGAGGCTATATTAAAATGTGTATCTATATCCACAATTCTCTGCAGACAGGTTTTATACCCATGTGGAATATTAAATGCCAAAATTCAGACATTTCAGAAGGATAAAGTGTCTAAAACCGAAAATCGGGAGGAACGTTCAAAACGCGGATCTGTACCGACCATTCTCTGAGGGAATGTTTTGTACCCCAACGAAGATTATGTACAAAATTTCAGCCAATTCGGTTAGATAAAAACCTATATCGATAGTTATTTGCAGAATTGCTTATACCATGTACCGAATTTGACCCATTTCTGTAGGATAATGCTGCTAAACCCTTGAAAATACCGAAAATCGGGTGGTACCATTCTATTACAAATGAAGGGACCTACTCTTACATTTCAGTCATTTCGGTAAGTTAATGTGGATAAAACCTACAAAGTACCGAAAATCGGAGGTTCCGTTCTATGGGGGTTTTATCAAAATGTGCAACGATATAACCCATTTTCCATACCAAACTTTCCTACCAAAATTAGCACTATCTTAACTATTACGAGCTGTATCTTGATTTCAACAGACTTAGTATGTTATGCTGATCTATAATATATACCTTATAGGGTCTCTGATGAATATTTCGATGTGTTACAAACGGAATGACAAAGTTAATTATACCCCCTATGTTATGGTTTAGTGTATAAAAGTGATATCAGATTGTGTTATGGAAATTCTCATCTCATATATATTCTGCAAGAAGTCCAGTAGGTTTCGTTATGGGAGGTCAATATCAGTAAGATTTCTCTTAAAATACCACAATGTCTTTCGTATAAGTCTAATAGGGCTTTTCGTAGAAGATAGAATGACTTCTTATAGAAAGCAAGCTGATATTCGCAAAGAACCTGTGGAATCGGAAACAAGTATTCCAATCAATTGGACCAAAAATATTTCGATATACGGAATGGGAAACAATTATTCCAATCAATTGGACCAAAAATATTTCGATATGCGGAATGGGAAACAATTATTCCAATCAATTGGACCAAAAATATTTCGATATGCGGTTTGTAATTAAAAAAAGATTAAACGAGTAAGATAATCTTTTAACTGAATTAATAAGGATCATAAATTTGCCCCAAAAAAATAATATTCATTTCTTTATCAATAAGGGAAAATAATAAAAGTAGAACATAATAATGCCCGGAGTCGGAGTCGAGCTTTTTTCACGACTCGGACTCCAGCAAAATTTGCTAGACTCCGACACCAGACTCCAACTCCGACTCCGAAACCCTGGTCCTGACGTCCTTTGCTTACTTGTTTTTAATCAGCGAATGGTATGTCATGTTCACACGAGCGTTTCAATTACGTTGTTCGCCTGTCGAACGACGTACACGAATTAACCCGTTTCCACGACACCATTCGTAATTAAGAGAAACATAAACAAAATTTCCTTCATTTTTGTTTTCTTGTTTCCTTGTTTTCAAGAAAAATTGAACCGAAAGCACAAAAAATATACATTAAATGAATAGGAAAAGCAATAGACTTTCCTTCAAATGTATCTTCTATATTTAACCACACACATTTTATTCATTTTTTCCATAAATTCTGAATAATTTTGTATTTTCAATATATTTTTATACATATGTTTCTGTTATCAAAATTAAAGAGAGAGAGAGAGACATGTCAAAACAATATTTGTGTATACAGACTTTCAGTTATTTGTTTCTGATTTTTTACGCGATTTTGAACTAATGGACAAGAAATGTGTGTGGAATTAAGAAGGAAACACAACCATCTTCTATCCGCCTCTATATAAAATGTTTAGTTCATTAATTTTCCTTAATCTTTTTCATTTTTTCTAAAAAAATTTGTGTTTTCAAAAAATTTCAATTTTGAATTTAGACATGTCATAATTAATTTTTTCGATAAATTCTCTCATTTGTTAGGAGGGATGGGACATAGTTATTCGTCGTTCAGAGAGTATTTCTACACGAATAACGTAGAAAAATCGTCGTTCGTTCATAGAATTTTGTGTGGGGAAATAAATAATTTATTCGTAGTTATGGGTAGAACAACGAATAGAGAACGAACGACGTACCGTGGAAACGGGCTATTATTTTTTTATACATAGATATCATGTTTAATTTTTTCAACACTGTATACAATCGTCATTCCGAACTGGGAGACTTTCGTGTTGAATTAATTCCCAATGAACAGTTAGTTGGTCTTCCCTATAAAAGTCCCAATTTACATTGGGCGAGTTTACTTGCGGCAATTGTCATTTTGTTGGAGAGAGAGGTGAGGGATATGGTAACCCTTTGCCTCTCAGCACCCTCTCTCACCTACAAACTGACAATTGCCGCAAGTAAACTCGCCTAATGTAAATTGGGACAAAGGAATTTCTACACCAAACGTGTACAGGTAATTTAAGTTGTAAAGTTGTTCATTCTTAATTGACTTTTCATATAAATTTGTTGTTTCTTCCAAAGAGTTCGGATAAGTTACAACTATCATATATTCCAATACATACATATATATACAAATACATATATGTATATAAAGACATGCATGGGTATAATATGCTAGACTAAATATCATTTTTATTCCTCAGACATTGTTTAACGTAATTATTTTCACATTTGTTTTAATTTTAGTTAAGGTGCATTAACCCAAACATATGTTGTACTCGGGTATTATCTACAGTATGTAATTTTTAAAATTAACGGTTATAAGTAAATATTATTCCTAGTGTGACTATAACACTATTTTTTTTAAATAATAGGCAATTACAACAACAGCAAACATAAAGATATAAACTACATATTTTAATTAATAAATTAAATGAGATTTTATAGAAAAAGTGATATCTAGCGAAGTCAACAAACATCCAACCAATAGGCTACAATCGTTTCGCTGGTGGTTATTCAGCTCATCAGGCATATCTACGGTGACCAATATTTTTTGATGAAAAAAGAGTACACATACGAGGGCTACTACATAAGTTTCTGGGCTGGACAACAGCTGAACATTTTCTAGCATAAGCGTACTCAGTACGGTTTGACTACCAAGTATTGCGTTTTTTACAGGACTTGAAGAATTAATTTGAAAAAAATATGGAATTTACATGTGAACATTTTCGTCCGAAAATTTTTCACAGTTTTCTACGTGATGACGACGCGATGAAGCAACATCCTATAGTTAGTAGACAATAGGAATTCGTAGTCTGAGTTGGGGTCGAGCAATTATGCTGTAGAAGGAGACTAAGTCGAAAAAATAACTTTGCTCCAACTCCGTGCAAAAGTTTTGTTCTACATTTACCAAAAATGAATTTCAAGAACTCTTTTGGTCCAATTAGTACTCTAAAGCAAACTTAAAATTCCATGACAATCGAATTAGATTATCAACTTTAGGGTGAATTTGGGAGCTGGGTCGATTTCTCAATATTCGATAAGAAATGTATTAATATTTTGGAATATTTGTTTTAGATCCCAAACATTCTTGATCTAGAATATGATCGATGATATTTAAAGAAGATAATGATCTCAAATTGCTCATATTCCCGAGCGAAAGCCTGGCCACGTCAGAACCTGTCACACAGAGTTTCAAATTTCGGCGATCTTGTATTTTTATTATAATCGTAGAAGTTTTCAAAAAGAGGTTTTGTAGTTGTGTTTTTTATTCGACAAATGTTCTTTTCAAGGAACACCTCAGAAAAAGGCCAACATATAGGAACAAATTGGAAACTTGTGTATATTTTATTCATATTGAGTGCTATTAGAAATAATCCTCGGAGTCGACTCTGGAGTCGGAGTCGTAACAAAAATGGCTCGACACGTAAAAGGTTTGTCGTAAAGTAAATTGAGTTTTTGTGAAATTGATTGTAGAGGAGCTCTATCCTTCCCGCTCTGTACCAAATACTCAATATATTTTACGGCAAACTTTATACGTTTGTCAGACCAGGTGACACGTGCCTCTAGTTCTGAAAGTGGCGTCCTCATTGACCGTGCAAAACGTAAAGCTCTATCCTAAAAATTCAATTTACTTTACCGAAAATTTTGTACGGGTGACTACTGACATAGCTCTGTGAAAAAACTGGTTTAATGAATTCAATCGTGGTGGACGCTCGCTCTACGAAGAAACTGCCGTTGTGACAGAAAACATTGATGCCGTGAATAAACTGATAATGCAAGATCGCCATGATGCAGGCATCCTTGGACATTTCTTTTACCGGCTTACATTCCATACTGTATGAAAACTTGGCCGTAAAAAATGTTTCTTATCGATGGATTCCGTACCGATTGGTGCAAAAAATTTCAAAAAAATACGATCGGGGTATAAGCCTTATACGCTACGTATAAGCCAGAAGCAAAACAGCAATCGACAGAACATGCTGTTGACACTCTCAAAAACCACGTTTTTGAGGTGTTTCAATAGGAGAAGAAAAAGTGTTTGAACAATTGATCTGAGCACGTGCAGAAGTGTTTAAAACAATAAACAATGATTTGAAACGACTGATTTCATTTCAACAACGACAATATTTGGTTAAATTTCTGCCTAAGTCTCTCGGGTTTTATTGCATTACCTTGGTATTCGCATGTATTTTTAAAACAAATCAAAAATAGAGGACATAGAGTACATATGATGAAAATAGAGGACAAATAGAGTACGTTGAAAAAATAGAGTACGGACACCTAAAATAGAGTACTGTCCTCTATAATAGAGTACGGTTGGTCACCGTAGGCATATCAGATGTGGTGCTAGACAAATCGTCGGTGTCATGCTTAATTGTTCCATACGCCATTTTTGACATTTTGAGATAAAGGTGCGTTACTAGGTTTTAAACCGAGCTCTTTCGGATTTTTTAATCGGATTTCTTCTATCTCCTATAGTTTTGGAGATACTAGAATGTCAAAATGTTCCATATCCGCTTTGTTACTCAAAAAATCTTGTCTTTTTATTCCATATCCATAAAGCCTGGTGTATGGAACAAAACAACTTTGAATTTTTTTTGTTCCATATCCTTGCCGTGAGGCGTATGGAACAAAAGGAGACAAAAACGAATTGTTCCGCATCAAAAATTATTGCGTTTGGAACAAAAAATTGCCCAATTTTGTCAAGTTAAGAGCTATGTGGCGTATGGAACAAATTGTTTTAACGGACTGGGTTTAAAAACTGAAGAATAATAGTTCTTAAATCTAAATATTTTTGAATATTGTATTGTCATATGAAATCTACAATTTATTTTCGACCAAAAAGATCTGTTAAACAAAAGAATTTCCTCGTTTAAAGACAAGATTTTGATGTAAGTCCACAAAAATATATGCAGATACGTTCACTCGTCTTGAAGGTTGTGTGGACACCGACTACAAAAATGGTATTTTGAGAAAAAAGCGTTTTTCGATCGATTATCAAAATAAGCAAAAAATTGTGATAAGTGGAGGCAACCACCTAAATAAATGTTAAGGAAACCTATAATAATGGCCATTAATGTACTTATTTTCACATATAAATTTTTCATTTAAAGCCCTGAATTTTCAACTCCACAGTAGCACTTTATATAAGGGAGGTGGAACACAATTGATAATAAGGCAAATGGCGTATGGAACACTTAAGCATGACACCGACGAAATGTTGACTTTGTTTTTAATTAATTGAATTTTTAATTGAGCTATCAAGACCCAAGGAATTTTGTATTGAAAAAGAGAATTCTAGCGAAGTCACCACACAGTGGTGGTTTTGATTCAGCTCATCAGGCATATTGAATGTGAATGGCTGGAAGACAAAGGCTGAATTTGATAACTTCTATTTATACAACCATTATTACAAATTTTCAGATATGAAGTATTTTTGAAGCCTTTTTTACTTATCAAGTCAACCTAGTGTCTTTGTCTAGAAACCTTTCTCAATACACACACATTTACAATTGAATATGGGGTTTCTTCCTGAATTGTACTGCCTTGCATTACGGAATTTTGATAGATTGGCAGTGTCTTAGAACGCTAAGACCTCGAAAACATTGTCCGTTTGTTGGAGAAGACCCAAGTTCAAACCTCAGCCGGGGCAGGTCCCCTCCAACAAACGGATAATGTTGTCGAGGTCTTAGCGTTCTAAGCCAATGCCAATCTATCAAACTTCCGAAATGGAAGGCAGATGTGCTCGCAAAATGATTTGATTTTTTTTTTTTTTAAAAAACAAAGGTTTTTACCACATACCAAAATGATTGACTGGCCGAACTGAGCCGATCTGGCTGTGTGCGCGTTTGAACGTCCGTAACGCTATAAGTCGAAATTTTGTTGATCGGAAATACCCTTTTATGGAGGCTATACCAAAAAGTGGACCGACTAAGGGGCTCTAAAAAGATATAGCAATATATGTCAATAAACTCCGTTTTTTTTTCATTTTTTCGATACGATATTATTAAATTACAAAAAAGCGTTAAGTTTGGCCGGGTCACACTTGTTATACCCTCCACCAGGGAATATTCTAAACTAATATGATATAATTAGTTTTCTTTCTGTTACGAAAGTACCAATGTCCAAAATTTGGTGTGGTGTCATTTGCAACAAATTCGCGAAAGTTACAGACCGTTTTTAATGACTTTGCATTAACAACGGTCTGTAACTTTCGAGAATTCGTTGCAAATGACCCCAAATTCTCTTGTCCGATAGGTACAAAAAATATAAACATAAAATTCACGAGTTTATAAAGAAAAACCAAAAATTGCAATAGTGTCAAAAGTTCCTAATATGCTCCGAAATGCGCGATTTGAGATCAAATTGGTCCAGAACGCTTTGATAATGATTTTAAATTAGATTACAAAAAAATAAAAATTTTAATGAAAAGCAAATATGTTGGTATAACAGATAAAATTAAAAAATGCATTTCTGAACTTCCATGCATTTGGTGCGGAAACTTTTTTCGCGATAGAGAAAAATTGACACCGTATTTCATAACAGTTTTCCATGCTCTACACGGCTATGTGGTGGTATTTTTTTGGTTATAGCCCTAATGAACAATATATATACTTTTTGAATTTTTTCACCAAAATGATTTCCTGTAGTGAGAATGAATGCCAATTAATTCCTAAAATAACACTCATTCCTTTTTATTATGAAACAAGTAAGCAAAGACTATAGTCGGACGGGGCCGACCATGTGATACCCTACACCACTAACCCTGGAAATTAACTTTCAGCGAATCAAAATTCATTTATGGAACAAATAAAGTTATTGTAAGAAATAACTTTGTGGATTCTGCCACCTTATCACATCAAGCTTAAATAATAATATAATAATTGTTCCACAAACATCCCATAAGGGACAAAGGAGACTTCTCTCATATAAATGAGTACACCCCGATTCATATTTCCTGATATGGGGACCTACAGTTTATCGCCTAGTTCTAACGGCGTGCCCTAAGCCACCACTTGTAGAAAAGTTTTACATGACTGAAATACTCAGAAAATGTCGCCAACATTACTGAGGGATATTTTCCCACCGTTACCCGGCCGGAGAATCGATCAAAGGTGGCGAAATACATCTTAGTAATGTTGACGACATTTCCTGAGTATTTCTGCCATGAAAAACTTCTCTACAAGTGGTGTCTTAGGGCACGCCGTTCGGACTTGGCGGTAAATTGTTGTATGTACAAATCCCTAAATTAAGCGCCAGGAGGAGGTCAGTGGGTGCCTTCACCTTCACCAAAATTAATATTTCAAAAAAACTTTAACGATAGCGACACCGAGTACATTTTGCAAAAAACGTGGCGAAGCGACCCCATGCTGCAATATATATCGCACCTGTTCAACAAAAAGGTAGTAACTCAAACTTTCTATTTTTCAGTAGAGACAAAAAATTTTGGTACATAATTAGTAGTATGAAAAGTGAAATACCGGTATTTTTGACGAAAGAATAGACAAAGAAATTCCAGTAGGGTAGGGGTAGGGTAATTCATTTTCTTAATAAAAAGTTAAAATTTTTAGTTACTACCCTTCTGTTGAACAGGTGCGAAACGTATAACAAATCCAATTGGACAATTAATACGCCTGGGCTCCACGTAATTCGCAATAATGCACAAACTGGGAATTTCTCTGTCATGATAGACACAATTATAGCATGGGAGGAAAATGTGGTTCTCTACAGAAAACCCACTTTATATTAGGCAGTAGCCCCGTTATCTACCAAACTCACTATTGCAATTTGTATCAGTGGAAAGATCAGTCGTTCTTTTTTTCATATGCAGGCTACTTCCCTCCAGAAATTAAAATATGGACCAAATGTAAAATGTTTATATTATTCATACAAAAGTAATGGTCCATTTCACCCGCTAAATAATATCAGATCATCATCCAAAATTATATGCACCTTCTTCGACCTAACGTCTTACCTCGTGCAAAATTTCGTGACTATTGAGTTATAATTGCGACCTCTAGCGTGTTTATTATTACACTACAAATAAATAATTGGATATATAAGGCTGTAACTCTGTTATCTTATCATGTACACCAACACAATTGGCATCAATGGAAAGGTCAAAAGTTTATTTTCCAATTATATTTTACTTACCCGGAATATGTCTTCCAAGAATAAAGATATATGATGTATATTAATAATTTTCACAATTTTCACACAAAAGTTGTGGTCCATTTAACCCTCTAAATATTATCTGATCATCGTCTCAAATTGCAAGCTTCTTCTTCGTCATATTCCCTTAGCTTATTTCAAATTTCGCGTTGATCGGATTATTATTGCCACCTACACGGCCGCAACAAAATTGGATAAATATTATGTTTTTGGTCCATTTCACCCGCTAAATATTTCACGATCATCAATAAAAATAGGGATCTATTCTGGTCTGAACCCGACCTCCATACAAAATTTTGTGATGACTGGTTCATAATTGCGGCCTGGAGTTTGATTACAATTTATAATGGACAGACGGACGGACGGACACACATCTCAAAATCGCTTTATCTCGTCGAGATATGAAGATTGGTATACCACATTGGGGGTCTCCGACGATATCGCGGTGTTACATGAATTTTTACCAAAACAAATTTATAATACCCTTTCCACATAGTGGTGTAGGGTATAAAATGGTTCCGCACAAACCACTTTGATTTTTTTTGAAAATATGCTATGAAAGAATAAAGTTATTCTCAAAAAAATTATTTCCTGTTGCACGGATGAATGACATTTTGCCTATTAATGACTAAACTAACTTTTATTCCATTTAATATTTAAAAAGGTCCCGCACAAACCACTTCTAATTTTTATGATATATGAAATAAAGTTATATATAATATAAAATGATATATATGTAAAAATACGATGATAAAATTGGTGAGAAACAAACGGTTAGGTCATTTTGGTTATGTGCTGTGCCCTATAGGTACGTTGTTTCTAGTTAATATCGACTTACAGCGACTTCAAACAATTTTCAAAATTTCCGAAAATGAAAAATATTAAAAGCCTTTTGTGCGGAAGCTTTTATTATCGAATCACTTTATAATAAAGATTTTAGGTAATCTTAGGTAAAAACTCATCAAAATATCATACAGGGATACGAGATGGTAAAAAAGTCACAACCCTAATGAACAATTTTCAAAAATGCTTTTGCGATGTTCTAGAGAGTTCTTAATTATTGTCTTGCCTACAATTGGTGCCTTAGTATTGGATCGAAAAACGTGACAAAAGTCTGATAAAAAACTTCAAGTCAAAACCGGGAGGCTCTATTTTCACCTTAGACGTACGAACTTGTGGACATTTTTTGCTCAGAACAATCCCAGGAATCAGAATAGCGAAGCGCCCCTTAAGAAGTTCAAATCGCCTTACCAAAGCTACAATTCTAGGTGGGAAAGTTTTTTGACCAAAAACCTAATATTATCTAATACGGTCAACTAATGTCTTAACAAAAACCTGAAATCGGTGGTACTGTTATATGGGATTATACCAAAACATGGACCTATTGCTGCAATTTTTGGTGGAGAATATTTCTGACCACTAAGAATCCCAAAAAATGTGCCTAGAAACATGGACCTATGTCCACAAATTTTATGACCAGAAAAACTCTAAGTGCCAACATATTTCTTATTTGGTCTGAAATGTAGCCAGGTCCGTATGTTGTAATCACTCCAGGGTCTGCAATAATTGGGACAGAGTGCTAATATTTGGCGCCCGAATATTTTTTTCCGAAGATGGGCTATATACGTTTTGGTATAGCCTCCATATAACGGTACTTTACCTCCTGATTTAAAGCTAAATTGTTTGACTAAATTAAGTGGGGTTCTGAAGTTCACAATGACCTAAAAACTTCTCCACCAAAAATTGTCAACATAGGTCCATGTTTTGGTACTTTGAGGAGTTTAGCTAAATTTTGAGAATTTGGAGGATTTTAGCTACATTTTTGGACCGAACTACTTTTAATTTAACATTTGAGGTTCCCAGTGGTCACAAAATATCTCCACTAAAAATTTTCAATATCGGTCAATGGGTTGGTATAGCATCCATATAACTGGCGGTAATTTGTCGCTTGAGGTTCCCAATAGTCCCAAACTAAATTAAAATTGTCAAAATTGTTCGATGTTTTGGTATAGCTCCCATATAATTTTTAACCGAGCTAGACGTAATTTGACATTTGAGTTTCCTTGTGGTCACAACAACTCTCCACTGAAATATTCAATATAGGTCCATGTTTTGTATAGCCCCTATATAACCGATTGTAAGTATTTTATTTTTATTTTATTATATTGAGAATGTTAGCTACTTTTTGACCGTACTACATGTGATTTGACATTTGAGGTTCGCGGTGTTCACAAAACTTCTCCACCAAAAACTGTCCAAATAGGTCTAAACTTGATTGTAGACATTTTCGATACATTTTCCGGCGATATTTCTGCATTTGGGTATGGTCATAAAATGCCTGCACCTAAAATTGTGGACAGGAAACAAAACTAAGTAATTAATATTTTATGATGGGAGGTATAAAAACTTCGGCCCGGCCGAACTTAACGATTTTTTAGTGGTTATTAGATAATAATAGGAAACTTTTTGTACGTTTGTTTGTCATTTATGAACTCGAAAACCGCTGAACAGATCTTCCTTAACATTTTAGGATATATTGCAACATAGCCTGAAAGTAAAAAAAAGTAATTTTTGAAATTCCGCGTTGGTCTGGAGATATAGCTTCAGAATCGGAGATACTTCCAAAAAATTTAGATTTTGCTATAAAATTTGGAATGTGTAATTTGGCCTAGAAATGAGTTTGCTAAATTAGATTGAAATCGGTTTAAATTTGGATATAGCTCCAGTATATATATATATATATATATATATATATATATATATATATATATATATATATATATATTCGTCCGATTACATGTATTTGATGCACCAAACACGCTATATACGCCCGAGTTCAACAATATTTGGAATGTGTGACGGAATTTGGCTTAGAAATAAATGTGCCAATATATATCGAAATCGGTTCAGATTTGGATATAGCTCCCCATTTACTTATCTTCTTTAGGCTCAGGTAGGCTCGATTTGTCGATATTAAGATTGTAAGAGTATATGAAATTTGTATATGTCACCCACTTAGACGTACTTAAAGTTGGGAAGGATTATGGAGGAGTGTTACTTCCTGCAACATACAAAAATACCATAACATAAGCTCCTTACACGGCAATGAATGGGTAGAGAACACTTTCATAGTTTGCCGGCAGTGGATAAAAATATAAAAAATATAACACTGTGTGTAAGTTTTTGAGTCATATTTTATTAACCATATTCTGACACCGCAGCGTGAAAGAAGACCAAAAAAGAGAAGACACGTGTCTCGCCGTTTTTCCCTATCTCATCAACTTTCGCGGTTGTAGGCCTCCAAAGGTTTGAGGCTTTGATGTAAAAAGGGGCCCATTTTTCAAGAATATATCTTCCAAACCGTTGGGAATTTTGAATTTATCTCAGAGGCAAAGTTGTAGATCTTGTCTTAAGGAACAAAAATTGTGAACACATATAATCCATCAAACTTCACCTGCAAGGTCAAAATCGCCAAGGTTAAATTTTTTTTAAATTTTTTTTTGGGTTTTGGTCTGCAGCTATCAAACCGATCAAATTTGAAGCAAACAACCAACTACAAAAATGTACATCAGATCCCAATAAACAACTTTCTAGAACATATGAACTCTGTATAGACGGTTCTTAAAGGTCAAAATAACAAAGCAAATGGGATTTTTATCCTGTTTTCTCTGGTTCTGGTCCACAGATACTAAACCATTCAATATTCAAGAAAAGAACCAACTACAATAATGTAGCAAAGACATAAATGAACAACTTTCTGGAACATGCGAAATGTCTATGAACGGTTCTTAAAGCTGAAAATAGCAAAAAACTTTTAAAAATATTCAATTTTTACATTTTTTCTCCAATTCTGGTCCAAAGATACTTAATCGCCCAAAAATTACGGATACCATCAACTACAAAAATTTACCTTAGATTTCAATAAACAACTTTCTAAAACATATGAATATTCTAGGAACGATTCTTCAAGCTTAAAATTCGATTATTTTAGATCATTCTTTCCTGTTCAGGTCCGTAAATACCAAGCCTTTCAAATTTACTTGAGTTTTTAACAGTTTGTTATTTCCAAACCTGAGCAGGGGGAATGTTAAAACTAATTTAATTGTTCTTGAAATTCAGCCGTGAGAATCATTCCTAGAATCTTCATATGTTCTAGAAAGTTGTTTATTGAAATCTTAGGTAAATTTTTGTAGTTGACGGTATCCTTAATTTTTGGGTGATTGGGTATCTTTGGACCAGAATTGGAGAAAAAAGTGTAAAAATTTAATATTTTCAAAAGTTTTTTGCTATTTTCACCTTTAAGAACCGTTCATAGACATTTCGCATGTTCCAGAAAGTTGTTCATTGATGTCTTTGCTACATTATTGTAGTTGGTTGTTTTTTGAATATTGAACGGTTTAGTATCTGTGGACCAGAACCAGAGAAAACAGGACAAAAATCCCATTTGCTTTGTTATTTTGACCTTTAAGAACCGTCTATACAGAGTTCATATGTTCTAGAAAGATGTTTATTGGGATCTGATGTACATTTTTGTAGTTGGTTGTTTGCTTCAAATTTGATCGGTTCGATAGCTGCAGACCAAAACCCAAAAAAAAATTTAAAAGAAATTTAACCTTGGCGATTTTGACCTTGCAGGTGAAGTTTGATGGATTATATGTGTTCACAATTTTTGTTCCTTAAGACAAGATCTACAACTTTGCCTCTGAGATAAATTCAAAATTCCCAACGGTTTGGAAGATATAGTCTTGAAAAATGGCTCCTTTTTACATCAAAGCCTCAAACCTTTGGAGGCCTATAACCGCGAAAGTTGATGAGATAGGGAAAAACGGCGAGACACGTGTCTTCTATTTTTTGGTCTTCTATCACGCTGCGGTGTCAGAATATGGTTAATAATTTTCGTGTTGCACAGTGTAATTTTTAGTGGAGATATTTGCTATATTTTTATATAGGCGTGAAACTATCCCTTTATTCTATATTTGGAGTTTTATTGTAATCACATTTTTATTGACAATATTTAAAGACAGTGCTCACTTGTTTTAGAGATATGTTGAACCATAGGGTGTGCTACTGTAGTGCATATCGAAATAAATTTAGTTTACACCATTACTTCGCTTTCCATCGTTAAAACGTTCCAAAAAACACGACTCAAAGTGAAACGGCCCAAAGCGAATTATGATTTTCAATGGAAAACCATGTAAAGACTTCGGTTCCAGGGTTAAGAAAAAGCTACTTCCTTAAAAAAAAGGAAAGAAAATTTCTGTAGTAAGGCAGTTTCCTTTCACTACATATTAGTCAAATGGTTCTTGAACAGGTTTTTTCAACGCAAAATTTCCTTGAAGCACCTGATATTTCCATCCCCTGGGACACTCCTTTCTCAGTCAACATCGTTTTTATATCCACATTCTTTAGGCTAATGAGGGTATGTACACTTTGATACGACCAAAAATGTGCCTCATCGAAATAATGGTTTTAGGCTCCAAATATTTTTGAACGAAATGATTTTCAGATAATTTGAAGTCGAATTAGTTCTGTCCGTCCGCCTGTCTATCTGTCGGTCAGGCTGGCTGGTGCGAACGAGATCTCTCGAACAGATCAACAGATTCGAACCAAATTTTGCACTTCGTAATATTTCACCAAAACTTATTTTAAATTCGACAAGTAAGAAAGTATCAGTCGGTTGTGCTGACGGAGATATACCCTCAGCAACTGACAAAAAAAAAAAAAAAAACAAACCAAACGCAATAAAATATATTGATTTTGTATCATGAGTTTGCTTTCAAATCTTCAGTTACAACAATGTGGGGCTACACCAAATCATTCCCAGCAAAATTTGAAGGAAGGGGTTCCATGCGATGACGCGATTTCATGGCATCTTTTGCATTGGTTCAAACGAAGTCGTGAAATATCCGATCTTTTCATTAGCATTTGAACCATTGCAAAGGAAGTCGTGAAAGATCCCATCTTTTCATCAGCATTTGAACCCATGCAAAGGATGTCTTGAAAGATCCGATAATGTCATTGCAAAGGGTTGGGTATATCCCCCACAAAACTTCAACATTTTCCTGTCAAATGGAGTGAACGATAAATTTCGAATGGAAAAATCTTTTTGATCTAAATTTTGCACATCTTATTATTCCTGCCAGATATAGATTGGGTTTGAATGTGGACTATATTGGGTCCGTCCTTCGGGTACATCCCACACGAAATTAGGAAAACGCATTTTGAAGACTCCTCGCCGATTTATGTATTTTTTTGTAGAAAGTTGTTTTCACGGTCCCTATAACAAGGTAACAATTTTTTCCGGTGTAAAGGCATACTTCATAATGGCCCAAAAGCTCTAAAACCCCCTCTGTCTAGTGTGCAAGATAACTCTCAAACTACTTCAAAAACTCCTTAAAAACTTAGTTTAAGGTAATTTAATATTTTGCGATCCCTATGAATCAGAAATTTGCTTACCTACAATTTTTGGAATACGTTAATGATTTGGTATAGCCCCACATTACGGTACCTACAGATTCCACGTAGATACCGTACCGTATCAACACGTGATACGAAATCAATATATTTTATATTTACATATATAGGCCGAGGGTATGTATCCGTCAGCCCAGCTGACTGATACTTTCATACTTGGTTTGTAACCAATCTGCAAGCTTCGTTAATAAAAGACTTAGCTTTAGAAATATTTTTGGAGGTTAAATTTTGTTCATTAGACATATCTATAGAACGGTACCTCTTAATGCCAACCACTATGCATGCAAGATGTTTAAAAACCCCAAACGGTGGTTTGATGAACTTGTTCTACAACAGACACAGTTTTCGCATCAACTAATAAATTAAAAAAAATGGTATTAAATAGGCAATGACGCAACTTCGAAAAAACGCAATGTGAAACTACCCAAAGCGAGGTCTTGGTGTACATAGTATTTAAAACACTACTTCGCTAATATTTAGATTGATTACTTGTATAGAAATTTCATTGTAGCATTTTTCCCACCGATATAGTATATATTCCAAAACAAACCAAAATCTCTCGGTTCAAAAATTAAAATCATTTCCAAATATTACCCTCTATATAGTCATTCAAATACTCTAGATAAAAGTTTATTCAATGCGGTGAGAAATATCAAAATTTAGATGAAATGATATTGCGGATGAAAGTCGTACGCTATGTTGTGGTATCACACATTAAAAGTTAAAGCAAAACTTTTACACGATTGGAAATTTAATTTGGATCAAAAGTTCTAACAATATGCCTAAGCAAGAAGAGTGTCTACGAATATATAATAACTAGATATAGGATTTTTGCATATTTTTGAAATTTCAACCAATTGTAACTACGTTATTATATAGAATTATATCGTTTCAATGATAGAAATTCGATGTTATATTGAAAATGATCAATAATACGTACAAAGCTCCAACTTCTATTGTTTAATAAACGAGTTATTTGCACTATAATTTTCAAAAATATGCAAAAATCCCATGTCCAATAATAACTAATATAACTAGTCTAAATACATTTTAAATATATTTTTTATAATTTACCTTCATATTTATGTTAATTATGTGATTGCGTGTGTATTCCTCTTATCCTTATAATAGAGTATTTTGTATTTATGGCACAAACTGTACATCGGAAGTACTTCAAACGTATTCTCTATCAAATATTCACAAAACCATTTTACTTTAAAAATCAATTTTTAATATTACTTTAGGCATAAAGCTCATTTATTTTTGTTTAATTTTTATTATGTATTTATGTATTAATTTTTTTGTTTAGAATTATATTTTATTTTAACACACAAATACACACATATTTTTCGAAAAACTTTCTAGGAATTTTTTCAATACTTTTTTCCTTGTATATACATATTTTGTTATTAGGAAATCTTATGAATATTAAATTACACTAAATGCCGCCATTAACACACAGACAGACATTGTGGCCACACGCACGCACACACAGCTTGTCACCAAGCGTTTTATTTTTTATTGTTGTAATTATGCTAATGACAACAAATACATAATCAGAATAACAACAAACTTTTTTTTGACACTTTCAAATGTAATGGATTTTGCAAGAATTTTTCATTTTAATTTTAATCACTTTGATTGTTTGCTTTGAAATATAAAGGCTTCGGGAAATAATTTATGTATTTGAACTTTAAGCCTCTTTACAGAATTCCAAGAAAGGAATTTTTTATAAAATATTCCTCATGGACACTCTTAGGTATGAGCCTATTAGGCTAATAAAAATACATATGTATATCAATGATATTTGTTGTTATCTTTTGGCCTAAAAATATACTCATCAGACAAGGTTTAATATTTATTGTTGATTGAATTGCTACAAAATGATTTTTTCCAAGATATCTTGATAGGCTTACGTATTTATGGCAATTTCATTTTACACTTTCTTTTCTTTTATTCACAGAAATTCGATTGAATTATATGTATTTTTTCTCTCAGAATTTATCATTCATACATAATCACTATACATATTAATTATCATCACCATAAACACAATAATGATGTTGACTATCACACGTAGAATATTAATTGTGCGCTGAATACCGTTACGTTCGTGCAAAGGTGCCTCGGACTGTCGTATGTAAATGCGAGCGTGTGAAAAATATACAACATCTACGCTACTTTCTGAATCAATGTTACGCTTCTACTGATTCCATGACAGGCCTTGCACTTGTTCTTTGCCACCATCACACGAACAAACAGCTCCCCATCATCGGGCGGCCAATTGGCTGTGTGTGCGTTCTCTTAACTCTCACACGAACCAGAGGTAGAATAAGTGACAAAAGAGCATGCTCCTTATTTAGTGTTGCCAGATTTATATTGAACACATGGATGATAAAAAGTCCACAAATATTTGAGAGAATGCTTTATAAAAGACATTATTAAGTTTTTAAGTTTTTTTTTATATTAAACTAGAGGACCCGGCGAACTTCGTCTCACAGTCTGTTAGGTATTGAACTTGATGACTTTTGTTCAGACATATAATACAATTATTGCTATCACGTTGCAGAGTATCCGAGACCAAGTGCAAATAATTTTTTGCTTTGAACAATTTAGGCAATTTAGAATCTTTACATTGAGCAATTTTACTTGTGTGAATTGTCAGTCTGTCGGAGAGAAAGGCTATTAAGAGGTAAAGTGATTCCGTTGTCCTCCACTCTCTCCTGTAAACTGACAATTACCGCTAGGAAAGTTGCCTAATGTAAATTAAGGTTAAGATACATTTTTTGAGCAAATAATGCATTTCCAGATGTAAATTAAAAATGTTGAAGCAAAGTTATATAATCACGGCCATGTTCGTTTCACAATCGATGGTTTTCAGAAAGGTTCAGAAGATGGGAACCTTTTTCGTTGAGATTAAATTGTGACAACTTTTACCGTTTTCAGTGCTATAATATAATAATTAACTGAATTTCAACGCAATAATCGTAGTCGCTATCTTAGATTTTTCCACTAAACATTTTTGATGAATCGATTAGAAGGTTAGAATCAAAGATATTTTATAATCGAAAGAAATGCAGGTAATGCCGTGATTCAAGTGCTCAGTTTGGAACTTTTTCAGAAAAGTTAGTCCGATCTGAAAAGACAAGTCTGATCGTTTTGTGGTGACCACCTTAATTATTCGTCTAAATTTCTTCCTGACTTTTTGGTGTACAAAAATGACACTCTTCTCGTGCAAATTCCTGTTATATGCGATCTGCCGAATTCTACATGCAATTGGTGATATAAAATCAAACATTATTAAAATTACTTTCACGCTGGGTTCAAAGACGATTTAGAATCTTTGATGTAGTAAGAGATATTTTCCAAGTAAATAGAAAATTGAACTTGTATTTAATTTTTGCCCAATTATGCAAAGTTATTATTCATCAGATTTTAATTAATGTACTTAATTGAGCCATATGAACTAAATTGTTTTTATTAAAAAAATGGAATCTAGCTAAGAGATGTGTATCACACATCAACCTCTAAGAGACGATCCTTTTGGTAACTGGTTAGGTTTATCGCATCAGACATATTAGATGTGGTTAGACAATTTTCTATATTCGAAATCTCATATTTATACGGACAGTCTTGCTATTTATTTGCATGTACGATTTAAATCTGTTAAAATTAGTTGAACAGTTGATGCAAATTAATATCACCGTTCGATAGAGTTCATTTATCCGCTTAAAGAAAACTCAAGCAATTGTTGCTAATATGGGTAGCTATTGGGTCCGGGATTTCATAAAAGGGGTGGGTCCCTTTTCGTTAAGATTAAATTATGAATATAATTATGAATATTTAATTTATCCATTTGCAATATCGAAATGAATAAACGCTGAGATTTTTAATCGTTTAATTTTATATCGAACATGTGTTTAAATTTTAATAACGCGTGAGTGAATTGGTTATATTCAAGATGGGTGGTCGCTATTTTAGATGAAGCAACTTCTACGGTCATTTCTGCTTTGGACGTTTGTCACCCATGTGCCGTTTAGAATCTTTAGAATCAAAGATTTTGTTAATGAAACATGAGAATTTAAAGTCAAACTTATGCCTGTAGTGCGATTCTCTGACTCATTTTTTGAGTTAACGACAAATGTCGGTAAAATTAAAACGCAAAATTATGAATGAAAAGTTCAAATAAAAGTTGACAACACTGTTGCTACCGATAGAACTTTACGACTGCTTTCTCTTGGTCGCTAACTTACCGAAAAATATCGTTAATTACCGAATTTATAAGCATTTTAATTTTACCGATTTTTGTCGGTAATTAAAAAAATGTCTTAGAGAATCGCACTACTGACGTCTATGATAGGGAATGTTATGACTCTTATTTTTATTGGCATATGCAATTGTCATAATTAAATTGTCCACTGAAGCTGTATAATCAAGTAGTTGACCCAATAAACTGGCAGAATTCAAAGAGAAGAGTGTGAGCAGTAGGTAGTCAGTTGTGCAAACGTAATAAAGCTCCATTCAAACCACCATTTGGAGCATTTCTTCCAGAGCTTTGTAGATGTAGATTTGAACGTTGAAGTTCTGACTCCCGGCATTGTGATTGCGACCGGAAAGTTAACGACATAAGTAAATTATCTATATATATAAAAGAGTAGTGAGGTGAGTGACTGACTGCCTGACTGACTGATTGACTGACTGATTCATCAGCGCCCAGACGAAACCGCTGAAGCTAGAAAGTTGAAATTTTGGGTGTAGGTTGCTGTTGGGGTGTAGGGGTGAGATAAGGCTGGGTTTTTGGAAATTCGACCTAGAAGTGTACGAAAAGTACTAAAAGGTACTAAATATGGTACCCTTTGTATTAGGCAAACGGTAAGAGCTAGAATACTGAAATTTGGAATGAGGGTAACTGATGGAGAGCTAGAAAGATGTACCAGAGGGTTCTTGGTAATTCGCACTATAAGTGTACGAAAAGTACAAAAGGGTACTAAATTTAGTACAATTGAGATTTGGGTGAACAGATAGAGCAGGAATCCTGAAATTTGGAATGAAGGTCACTGATGAAGAGTAATGATGAAAGGTTTTTGGAAATTCGAACTATAAGGGTACGAAAAGTACTAAATGGTACTAAATTTAGTACAATTTGGATTTCGGTAAACGGATAGAGATGGAATCCTGAAATTTGATATGAGAGTCGCTGATGAAGAACAACGATGAAAGGTTTTTGGAAATTCGAACTATAAGGGTACGAAAAGTACTAAATGGTACTAAATTTAGTACAATTTGGATTTCGGTGAACGGATTGAGCTGGAATCCTGAAATTTGAAATGGAGTTACTAATGGAGAGTAACAAAAAAAGGTTTTTGGAAATTCTACCTATTAGTGTACGAAAAGTACTAAATGGTACTCAATTTAGTACTATTTGGATTTAGGTGAACGGATAAAGCTAGAATCTTGAAATTTGGAATGAGGGTCACTGATGGAGGGAAGCGATGAAAAGTACTAAATGGTACTAAATTTAGTACAATTTGGATTTCGGTGAACGGATTGAGCTGGAATCCTGAAATTTTGAATGAGGGCCACTGATGGAGATTAACAAAAGTTCTAAATGGTACTAAATTTAGTACAATTTGGATTTAAGTGAACTGATTGAGCTGGAATCCTGAAATTTGGAATGAGGGTTCACTGATGGAGATTAACAAAAGTACTAAATGGTACTAAATTTAGTACAATTTGGATTCGGGTGAACGGATAGAGCTTGAATCCTGAAATTTTGAATGAGGGTCACTGGTGGAGAGCAACAAAGAAAAGTTTTTGGAAATTCGAACTGTATGTGCACGAAAAGTACTAAATTTAGTACAATTTGGATTTGGGTGAATGGATAGAGGTGGAGTCCTGAAATTTGAAATGAGAGTCGCTGATGAAGAATAACGATGAAAAGTTTTTGGAAATTCGAACTGTGAGTGCACGAAAAGTACCAAATTTAGTAAAATTTGGATTTGGGTGAACGGATAGAGCTGGAATACTGAAATTTGGAATGAAGGTCACTGATGAAAGGTAACAATGAAAGGTTTTTGGAAAGTCGACCTATTAGTGTACGAAAAGTACTAAATGGTACTAAATTTAGTACAATTTGGATTTAAATGAACGGATTGAGCTGGAATCCTGAAATTTGGAATGAGGGTTCACTGATGGAGATTAACAAAAGTACTAAATGGTACTAAATTTAGTACAATTTGGATTCGGGTGAACGGATAGAGCTTGAATCCTGAAATTTTGAATGAGGGTCACTGGTGGAGAGCAACAAAGAAAAGTTTTTGGAAATTCGAACTGTATGTGCACGAAAAGTACCAAATTTAGTAAAATTTGGATTTGGGTGAACGGATAGAGCTGGAATACTGAAATTTGGAATGAAGGTCACTGATGAAAGGTAACAATGAAAGGTTTTTGGATAGTCGACCAATTAGTGTACGAAAAGTACTAAATGGTACTAAATTTAGTACAATTTGGATTTAAATGAACGGATTGAGCTGGAATCCTGAAATTTGGAATGAGGGTTCACTGATGGAGATTAACAAAAGTACTAAATGGTACTAAATTTAGTACAATTTGGATTCGGGTGAACGGATAGAACTGGAATCCTGAAATTTTGAATGAGGGTCACTCGTGGAGAGCAACAACGAAAAGTTTTTGGAAATTCGAACTGTAAGTGCACGAAAAGTACTAAATTTAGTACAATTTGGATTTAGGTGAACGGATTGAGCTGGAATCCTGAAATTTGGAATGAGGGGTCACTGGTGGAGATTAACAAAAGTACTAAATGGTACTAAATTTAGTACAATTTGGATTCGGATGAACGGATAGAGTTGGAATCCTGAAATTTGGAATGAGGGGTCACTGATGGTGTTTAAACTACGTTAAAACTTATAATATGATTGATTATGTGTATAAGAATTTCCAACCCTGCAATTTTACTTAAATTTGGCATCATTGATTGTATTCTTATTCTGTCAATTTTGTAAAACGTCAAATGTAAATTAATAAAATTCGGCCTCTTTTATCCACGGCCACCGAAGGAACCACAACTCAGCTCAAGGGAAGTAATAAAAACTATAATCCTAAACCTTACTTGGTGTTTCTTTTTTTGTTCAACCCCGCTAAGGTAATCATTAGCCACACTTCGATGGCTTTTGTAGTGATTCTCTTATCTCTGGAAATTGCGTGCCTACCCTCTCTCTACCAGGTTTTAAAGGTTTCAAACAGTACCAGAAAGTGCCCTGTAACTTTCTCCATGGTCCATTCGAGCCTACCTTGAAACAGCCCGTGGTGACACATCCTTCCAAAAAGGTGCTGTGGTGGGTAATTGAGCAAAACCACAAAGTATTTACATCAATTCTTGTAAATATCTCAAAAAAAATACAGTCCACTCTCAACTCTGTGCAAAAATTCAAACAAAAAAGTGCAAAACAAATTAATCAAAAAGTGCAGTGCTAAAAATAACTAAACTTTTCTCTAATTTATTTAAACCCGTATACATAAATCTCAAAAACCACAAATTGCAATGGTATTACACACCGCATACGTAAGCCGGTGGTGCAGTGCAAGCATCTTCGATTTCCAGTCATAAGTACCGGGGTTCAATTCCTATCTCCGCTTAATTTTTTCAAATATTATTTTTTCCCTTAAAACAATGCAAAAAATGCAATAATAAATAAAATGCCGTATTTTTTTTCTCAAAAACAACAACAAAACCCTATTTTTTGACCTGGCGTTTAACAAAAGTGAAAATTAAACAAATTCTCAAAAAAAAAAAAAAAAACAAAAATCTGCACTAATAATGTTGAAACGCACAAATAAGTCGTTGGCACCACGGGTCATAAGGACCGCGGTTCGACTCCCGTCTCCATCAAGTTTTTTCTTTTTTCGACAAATATTTTTTTCTTTTTTCAAAAAAGTCAAAAAATGCTTAACCAAACACAAGCCCAATTTTTATACAAAATAATCACAAATATCTCTCAAAATTACAAATGCAACAGTTTCAGTTCTCACGTGCTTAAGTGGTAGCTCCAAGCAAGCGTTCCCGATTTGTAAGCGTAAGGACCGGGGTTCAATTCCCGTGCGCATCAGTTTTTTTCTTTCACAAAAAAAAAATAAAAACAATTTTTTTCTTTTTCTTTGCAAATATTTTCCTTTTTTAGGAAAAAGCAAAAAGAAATACATAACCCAGTAACGTTCTCAAAAAATAGGAAACAAAAAACAACTAAAACAAGAAAGAATCTCCTTTCTCCCAAAATTGTGGTTAGCATGCGGCTAACATAGTTAACTTTCAAGCACTAGTTCGTGGGTTCAATCCCGTGGTCGGGAAAATTTTAAAAAGTGACTTTTCTGATTTCTTATTAAAATTTTGTTGGAATATGATTACAAAAATTTACGAAAAGAAATGCGAAATAACATATAACTGTTATCTTCTTTCTCCCCTTGTTCAGAAGAACAACTGTAAAATTTAAACATACAAAAAAATTCTGCAGGCACGAATATATATATAATTATTGTTTCTTTCCAATTGAAGTGCAATTAAAATATACAAAAGCCACTCATTATGGACAAGCATACTCAAGTAATAATAGTACTACCAACTCGGATATATGGTGGTAGCCTAAAGGATGTGTTTCAGGTTTCCGTAACCGAGGTTCGTGGTTCAACCCCTGCAGCTATCGAAACTCGCTTTGAATTTTTTCTCTGAAAAAATGTTAATATAATTCGAAGAAAACTTAAGGTTCTAAAATTAGAACAAAATAATAATACCCAGCCTAATAATTACAAAAGTGAAACATCATCACATCCTCCCTCTCTCTATATCCTATCTTTCCTCACACGAAAGATCCCGTCTCGCCTTATTCAAAATGCAAACAAACCCATCTCTCGTCTCATTCAACTCTGCAATTGCTTATAACGCTGCTTTCTCTCATTACAAGTCACTCCCTAGACTTTCATCAATGCATTTGAGTACTTCAAGCCGCAAAATTTTGTGGCCCCCGGAGGGTTTGCTGTATTTCACACAGCAAAATTTCTAATTGTGGCAATATTTAGACATCAATTAATAAAACACAAACGAAATATGTCTCTCTTCTCGTTTATCTCTTAGCACCATACCTAGGAAACCAAACCACCGTGGACTCCCATTTGTGATCCTGTCTATACATCTGCAACAAAACAACAATAAAATTTGAGTGAAGTGATGCGGATGGCTGCTCTACATCAACTGTGATCTGATTCGGATATTGAAGTAACACTCGGCTCCATCAAATTCAGCACTGGAAATTCATCCTACTTCATGCACCTACTACATCATACATTGTCCATTCTGGCCAAGGCGGGGAGCATGTTTAAACTACGTTAAAACTTATAATATGATTGATTATGTGTATAAGAATTTCCAACCCTGCAATTTTACTTAAATTTGGCATCATTGATTGTATTCTTATTCTGTCAATTTTGTAAAACGTCAAATGTAAATTAATAAAATTCGGCCTCTTTTATCCACGGCCACCGAAGGAACCACAACTCAGCTTAAGGGAAGTAATAAAAACTATAATCCTAAACCTTACTTGGTGTTTCTTTTTTTGTTCAACCCCGCTAAGGTAATCATTAGCCACATTTCGATGGCTTTTGTAGTGATTTTCCTACCTCTGGAAATTGCGTGCCTACCCTCTCTCTACCAGGTTTTAAAGGTTTCAAGCAGTACCAGAAAGTGCCCTGTAACTTTCTCCAGATGGAGAGTAACAAAGACAGGTTTTTGGAAATTCGAACTAAAAGTGTTCGAAAAGTACTAAATATAGTACAATTTGGATTTGAATTAACGAATAGTGCTGAAATTTGGAATAATTGTCACTGGTAAAGAGTAAGAAAGGTGTACCAAAGGTCGAAAAGTCCTAAATGGTAGTGAGTGAAACTTGGAATTAAGATTACTGTTAGAATTAGAATTGAGATATGGAGGTAACTTTAGAAAATCATACTAATGTGCACGAAGCAGTACTAAATGGTACTAAATTCGATACAATTTGTATTTGCGTGAACAGATTACTGTTGGAGTGTAGGATTGCGGTTACTTTGGAAATTCGTACTTATGAAAAAGTGCTAAATGAAAGTACATTGGCTATAATTTGGATTTAGGTGAACGAAAGAACTGAGTTATGCAAGTAGTTTTTGGAAAGCCGTGTACGATAAGTGGCAAATGGTACAAAATTTGGTATCTTTTGGTATTTGCTATATGGTACAGAATTTTGTAAAATTTGTGATTTTGTAAAGGGGTGGAATTTTTAAATTTGAAATTTGGTATTAGTTTAGCAATTGTTTGTTAGAGTGGAGGTAGGGATGAAGTTTTGAAAATTCGCACTTATTTAAACAAAAAGTACTAAATAGTATATAATTGCTTTCAGCGGAACATATAAAGCTGGAAAAGTGAATTGCGGTCGGGATATATGTTGAGTATAAGGAAGTAAGCTTTGAAACCTTTAATTATGTGTACGAAAAGTTTGGTAACATGTTGGTACCAAAACCATTTTGGTATTGTGTAAACATTTAAAGTGAGAAATACCTACTATAGGTGAACGAAAAGTACTAAATGGTACTAAATTTGGTGTTGGGTGTAGGAACAAAGCTTGGATTATGTAATTTGGACAAAAAATACGAAATGGAAAAATATTTGTTATGAAGATCACTCTGAACTAAAGTTCGGAGTTCGGTTGGAAAATGTGCATAAAATCTTCAAAATGCTCTAAGTCTTCAAAATACCTCTTCTAATAAAAGTGGATTGAAGTAGACATTTTTTAAATAAAGCTTTTATATCCTCTGAGTATTCAAGGTCCAAATGTAAAGAAAATTGGACAGTATTGATTTGTTCTATTTTTAAAAAACACTAAGTCGTGGGGTACCGTTATATGGGAATATATTTCGAAAATTTTACGAACCTATTCGGGTTCTTGGCGAAACCGCTGAAGCTAGAACCTTGAATTGTGAATGTGCGTTATTGTTGTTGTGAAGGGGTGAGAGAAAGTTTAGTGTTTGGAAATTCGTATTGGGAGGGAATGCTGTGTAAGTGAAGGAGTAAAACCAGAAGTTAAGTCTGAAATTTGCAATATGAGTCGCTGTTGGTGTATGTCTGTGATATGAGGTCGTAGTTTTGGAAATCCAAAATAAAAATATGGTAGCTGTGTAGGGGTGCGATACGGCAGATATGTTTTTTGGAATTAAATCGATTAAATGTTGGTATTTAAAATAGGTTTTAATACAACAGAACAGAGTTCATATATATTTTATGCCCTTTCCGCATACGAAGTAGCGGGTATTTGCTAGTAGTTAAATATTTATGTGAATAAAAATCTTCGTGGTTACTTACTTGTGGTCCGATACAAAACATTTCGCATAAGCCGCACTAAGAATAGAATTCCATACGTCAGGCTTTATGGATATGCAACAAAACGACAAGATTTTTTGGGTCACAATGCGGATATGGAACATACTGGCATCTGAATATCTCAGAAACTAAAGAGATAGAGAAAAACCGACCAAAAAATCTGAAAGAGCATGGTTCAAAATCTTGTAAGGTACCTTTATCTCAAAATGTCAAAAATGACTTAAGTTTTGATTTGTTGTTGTTCAACAGATTGATTGCAATAATTGCATTTTCTACAATACATTCTCATTTTAGTCGCTCTCCTTTTGGTCTCCTACCCTGTAGATTCGCAGTTTATTGGTTTATTATACCACTTTGTAACGTGACCGCTACATTATGGGCTACATTACCCACACTAATGTTTCATTACTGCAGTAGAGATAACAACACTATACATATTACACATATCACTTTTATTATCTATTGCTGAATTGTACTGCCTCACTAAGAGGAATGTTGAGTTCAGTGTATTTCGTGTTGACTCGCCTTACAAATAATTCTCATTCACTCGGTAAACCCAGAGGGATAAGGTGTTGGGGTTACGTCGCTGAATTTGTCGAGTGCTGGCGTTAAACGAAGTACAATGACCGCCAAAACTGTAAACCGCCAAGTCAACAATCTATGGGCAAACTCGAAAATCGATAACAAGATAAGCGATTTTCCCTCCAAACAAAAGTCGACTACGAATTTTAGACTTTTGACTGCAAAAAGTCGTCTAATTGATTAATCGAAAGTCGACTTACCTGTCCCTAAACCGAATCTATCAACAGCCGTCGTCCCTGCGATTCGTTCGTTCCTTGTGATTTGTTCGCTCCTTGCGATTCGTTCGCTCCGTTACCTAACAATTCCCGGCTCTTCTTTTTACATAGTAGCACAGCCGAGTGTCACCATTCACCCGAACTTCACCCAGCCGAAAACCGATCTTTTGCCGAGCCGAGTATTGCCAAGCGAAGTATCGCCAATCCGAGTATTGTCGATCCAAGCATTATCGATCGATGACTACCGATCCGAATATTGCCGATCCGAGTCGAGTATTGCCGACAGAATCCAATTACCACTGAGCCGAGCAACACACCCAACGACTGCCAACGAGGTGACGGCATCGGATTACGCAGAGCCCAGCAACACACCCGACGATTGCCAACGAGCCACCAAAAACCGAATACTACCGAACCGACCGAACACACCCGACGATTGCAAACGAGACACCAACAACCGAATACCACCGAGACGAGCCACACATCCGACGGCCTGCACCCTGGACCCATCAACAATTTTTGGTGGAGAAGTGTCTGTACCATTGGGGACTGCAAACGCCAAGTTACAGCTAATTCGGCTTAAAATGAAGATAAAATCCTTAAAACACTTGAAATCGGGTCGTACGGCTATATGGGGGCTAAACAAAAACCTGGACCTATGTCCACAATTTTTGGTGGGGAAGTTTCAGTACCATTGGGAACCCCAAATGCCAAATTGCAGCCTTTTCGGGTTAAACATGAATATGAAATCCTTAGAACACTTGAAATCATTTGGTACCGCTATATATGGGATATACCAAAACCTGTACCTATGTCCATTATTTTTAGTGAGGAAGCTTTTATACCAATGGGGGTACCATTGCCAAGTTGCAGCCAATTCGGCCTAAAAATGAAGATAAAATACTCATAGTACTTAAAATCGGGTGGTACCGCTATAAGGGGCTATACCAAAACCTGGTGGGGAAATGACTGTATCATTGGAAATCCCAAATGCCAAATGACAGCTAGTTCAGGCAAACATGAAGCTAAAATCCTCAAACTACCTGAAATCGGGTGGTACCCCAATATGGGGGCTATAGGAAAAAATTGACCCATATTGGATTTGGTTTCATATTCATGTATTGTCATCCAAATCTGAAAAGTGTGCAAAGTTTTAGTTCGATTGGTCAACTGCAACTGTGTCAAAATTGAGTTACCAGATTTGAAATGCAATTTAAATAAGAACCGTTAAACACTGTAAAATGGACCAATCTTTGTTTTAATTTCATATTCATGTATTGTCATCCAAATCTGAAAAGTGTGCAAAGTTTTAGTCCGATTGATCAACTGCAACTGTGTCAAAATTTAGTTACCAGATTTGAAATGCAATTTAAATAAAACACCGTAAAACACTGTAAAAATGGTAAAAATGGACCAATATTGGTTTTGGTTCCACATTCATGTATTGTCATCTAAATCTGAAAAGTGTACAAAGTTTCAGTTCGATTGGTCAACTACAACTGTGTTAAAAATGAGTTACCAGATTTGAACCAAACGGACACCAAAGCAAGTTAAATAGAACACTGTAAAATACAAAATTACATATTTAACATTTGTTTTGTTGTTTTATTTACGAATTTATCTTAAGCATCTTAAAAACTGCGTAATTTTGCGATTTTAAGAATGGTTTAGCAATTAGTGTACCAGCCGAACAATAAACTGAAAAAAATAATTCTGTATGTTGTGGTAAAATAACAAATGTTCCACACTGGTATAAAGGAAAAATTGTATTGACACATTTTAAAAAATTAAGAAAAAATAGTAACCATTGGAATCCCACTACCAAATAGGACTTAATATGTCTGTAATTGATAGCAATTAAGGCCATGTTTACATTATAGCCTTTTGCAGGGTTAACCTTCTTCATGAGGATTTGTTTGACGTATGTATATGTAATGGAATTGACATTTAAACCCCAGTGGGTTTGTTAAATCCGGTTATATGTAAACGTACTATATACAAAAAATCAGGAAAATAAAAGAGTACAATCATTGATCAAAAAATTTATTTTAAATATTAAATCGCGAAGATTGCACCCAAGCCCACTTTGGAAACAATTCTTTCAATTTTTTGTTAGTTAGCATACAAAACATACAAAAATACGTCCAGTCAACATAAAATTTTTAACGGTGGCAAAATACCCCTCGGTAATTGAAGCGAAGGGGTGCCACCGTGGTGCAATGGTATGCACACCCGCCTTGCACGCTGAAGGTCGTGGTTCGATTCCCCGGCCATTCAACATCAAACACTTTTCAACGGTGGCAAAATACCCCTCAGTAATGTTGGCGACATTTTCTGAGTATTTCAGCCTTGTACAACTTCTCTGCAAATGGTGTCTTAGACACGCAGTTCGGACTCGGCGATAAACAGTAGGTCCCATATCATTGAGCTAATATGAATCGGGGTGCACTCATTGATATGAGAGAAGTCTCCCCTGTCCCGCTTAGGATGTTTGTGGAACAATTATATATTATATTATATATAAAATGGAAGGCACATTTCCAGAGTATTGCAGCCATGTAAAACTTCTCTACTGTGGTGCGTTACGACACGCCGTTCGGACTCGGCGATAAACAATAGGCCCGATATCATTGTGCTTATATGAATCGGGGTGCACTCATTGATATGAGAGAAGTCTCCCTTGTCCCGTCTTGGATCTCTATAAATTTCATATTTTTCTATGCATTTTCTAGATTTTGTAGAAATTTTTAATTTATTTTTAGAGGTTTTTACGGACTCTGGAGCAGGATAATTTGGATTTACTTCAAGATTTTTTATTATTTGCTGATTTTTCGCGAAAATAAAGATGAATTTAGTAAACATTCACAAATCTACGAATAGATATGGAATGCTGTAAGCGATTTATGCATAAATTTTCTTATAAAAACAAATAAAACATTTTTAAATATTTTTCTTTATTTGAGAAAAAAACTTATATAACTTTTGCGCTCATCGGCCGATTTTGTGAAAGCAAACGAATTTGAAACCAGAGTTTTTTCCTTAAGCTCTATACCAAAAATCGTAGTTGCGCTCGTAAATTTTTTTTATTTTTTTTTTTTCAAATGGAATTGCAAAACAAATTTGGTTTTTACCATATGTATTCTATGTTGTAATCATAATAGTATGTAGGATGCACGGACTTCCTACAAAACGCAATTTTTCTTTTCTACTAGTCAAGATAATTTAACACGTTAAATCGTTTAGCACTCAACAACTAAAATATCTTCCCACGGAGGATGTTGATTACAGCAAATGTGGCATCCCTCGTTGGCAACTGTTTACAAAATTTTCTCACTCGTTCTCAAATATTTTGGAGTCCAGGGTGTCATGCTCCGGCTAAAAAATTCCCACGACAACGTGCATTTGCTAAAACAAATCATGAAATCGCCGTGAGAGGAAATTTCATTTATTTTTAAAATTTCTCCAAGATTTCATTGAGTGTGTGTGGTGTACGGGTGGTAGGTAAAGTTATGCATTGAAAATATGAATTTCGGTTTTAGTGTTATTGTTGCCTCTGATATATCTGGGGCATAAAAAAGGAACTTTTTACACAATCTTTTAAGCAAATGCCTTTATCTGATCTTGAAGATGACTGAATGAATGTCCTATAAATGTAGTAACCTAAAATATATGTTTTTTCTTTCTTTTTTTATAAGACATGTTTGATGTGTTGCGTGATGTCGCGCATACTTAACCACCACTGGTTTTCACATTAAAATCGCATATTTCCACTTTGCGATAAATGTTCAACAGATTTAATCATTGCCAATTTGTTTTGAAGGGACAAGTGGAGTATTCTGTCATGGTAAAAAAGTGGTATAATGGGACCAACATTTTATCGCTAATATTGTAAAACATATTACACAAAAGAACCACACATCGTGACCAAAAATGTATTACTTTTTTATTTGAAAATTCATTTACTTGAAATTAATTTTTGAGAATTGAGTAATTATTGCGGTATTGTGCAAAATTTAATTAGTTTGCATACGACATTATGGAAGGATATTTTCGACTTACTAAATTAGTTTAGAGTTAGTAATTGGATTAGCAGGATACAGCTAAGTGTGTATTGCGATTCTTGAAAAACTTTATCAGATTCTAACGCGAAGTTACTTGGCCTATAAAAGGCCTCGTTAAAAGGAATTACGGGGTAAACAACAGTACGTCCAGATTATGGATGACTCTCTTGAAGGAGCCTTAATCAATCAGGAATGTCAAACGAACTGACGGATCATGGACAATCCTACGGCGCTCATTGGTTCAGAATCGTTTTTACTTGGTCAAAACTCTGTAACTTTGGAACGGATGGAGATATTTTCATAATTTAAAAAAAAAACATTCGATTTCGTTCTAGTAGTTGCAGAGAAATTCAAGGTCAATATTAAAAATTTGAGTTTTATTTATATTTTGCATCAAAATATGAGTGTTTCTGATTTTGTCATATGTTCTAACTATTTAAAAGCTCAAACAACAATAAACATACCATAAAATACCAAAAAATAAAAATGAAAAATCTTGGAAAATTTTTTTTTTAAGTTTTTTCGAATAGCAATACAAAAAATTAAAAATAAAAAAACTTGGATTTTTTTAAGTTTTTTTCATTTGTTTTCAAAAAAATAATTTTTTTTCCAAAATTAAAAAAAATACTCTTTGGGTTTTTACAAAATTCATATAACTATTAATAAAACTCACACTCATTAAAAAATGTTCATTTGTGTAAAAAAGCTATAATTTATATGGGAAACGGTATGGAAACAAGTAAATAAGTATCAGATCGAATCTATTTAGGGTCTTTTCTGAATTTTGTGGCCCTTTTTGGAAATTTGAACTTGCCGACAAAATTTTGGATTAGGATTAAAGTTCAAAAGTGTTGGGGAGGAGGCACTTGAAGGAATCGACCGATATAGCCCATTATGGAAGTGGATCTTATTTTGGGAGTCATAACTTGTCGATAGATATCGCGCCCACTATCCATTTCAGTTGGTCATCGTATAACTTTTGGACCAGTTTGCCAGGAAGCATGGACTTAGACACAAATGTTGAACTTTTGTGCCCCAAGGAGAGGAGGCCATTTTAGAAGTTAAACTAAATTTGTATCCAAACTTTAGACAAAATTGGTTTCCCCGTTCAAGAGATTTTGTGCATACCATTTTAGTGAAATTTTTTAAATATTTGGGGAAAGTACCGCAAGTTGTGGACCGGTATTGCCCATCTTAGAACTGAAACTAAGTTTGGACAAAATATGACGAAGGCCAAATTTTGGACCAAATCGTTTTATCAGTTTGAGAGTTATCGTGCTCTTCAGCCACTATTTATGCTGCCATAGAAGTTTTCACATATTTCGGATTGTTCTCTCAAGAAGTATGGACTTGCTCCTGAAAAAATTTTACTGTCGTAATGGAGGAAGCGAATGCATGTTGCTTCAACAAAATTGAACTTATTCGATATTTTGTGTGGGAGGTACCCGAAGGAGTGAAAAATATAATCCATTTTTGAATCTGATCTATATCTGGTAGATATATTAGGATGTGCAAAGCATGGACTAAATCGGTCACTCCCATCAAGAGTTATCGTGCGCACAATTTTTCCGAACAATTTTTAACTTTTGTTGGGGAAGGTGCCTGAAAGAGTGGACCGATGTGGCTTGTCTTCGAATTTAAACTGAGTTTGGACCAAATATTACGCAGGCCACATTTTGGACGAAATCGACATATCCGTTCGATAGTTATCTTGCGCTCCAACCACTACACCCGGTGTCATAGGGGTTTTTTGCAACTTTCAGTCTATTTTCTAAGGAAGTATGGACTTGCCCCTAATGAAACTTGTACCGTCGTATAGGGGTTACAACAAAAATCAAAGCGATTTGAGAGCAAGTCCTAAACTAAACTTCTCCTAAAATTTTGTGTGGGAGGTACTCGAAAAAGTGGACCGATTGAGTCCACACTGGAACCTCATCTAAGTCTGTTAGAAATTTCACTATGTGCAAAGTATGGACCAAATCGGTTACTCCCTTCAAGAGTTATCGTGCGCACAAATTTTCCGAACATTTTCGAACTATTGTGGGGGAGGTGCCGCACAGAGGGGAAATGTACGTTAAAGGTTGATTAAAACTAAAATGCTGCAAGTGCCGTCTTACATGAACTGACATTTTTCAAGACTAAGACATTATTGATTCATTCAAGTCATTCGCACAAACTAAGCCGAATGATTCAAATCACAGTTATTAATTAGTTCATGTAAGTCATTGTGTGATGGCTTGTATAGGCTTGACCACATCGATCACAAGCTCGATTGACTGTGAGTGGCAACGTGCCATTTTCAACCTTGTGGTCACTTGTACGAATATTGTGATCATTGTGGTCGCTTGTGCGTTATATTGTGGTCGCTTGAGCGAATGTTGTGATCATTTGTGTGTGTGTGTTCTACAATAGAAATATTGTGTTTCAGTCGTGAAAAAGGAAAATTTGGAAAATATAAATAAATAAAAAATTATTAATTAAATAAATTAAGTTACAGTGTCTATTTATAAATGCACTAAAAATACAAAATAATTTTTCTCTTAGTCTCAATAAGTTCCGCCTCAGGATGGGATCTACCAAATAAAACGCTAGCCGTTGATTGCCATTCCATATTGTGACCATATTGAGGCTTAGAGAAAAATATTTTTTTTGTTTTTAGTGCATTTAAAAATATTTATAAATAGATTACAAATATAAAATAATAAAGAAGCTCTGGCTAGTAGGCCTTAAGCTAGGGAAAATAAATTTTTACCACTGAGAACCAAATAACCAAATTACGCCAATTTAAACCGAAAATGTAGATACAAATTTAAAATGTTTGAAATCGGGTGGGACCGCTATATGGGGGCAATACCAAAATCTGGTGAGGAAGTTTCTGTACCATTGTACCATGTCAATTCGAACTAAAAATGATGCTACAAACAAAAATTTACCTACATTGGTTTTGGTTTCATATTCATGTATTGTCATCCAAATCTGAAAAGTGGGCAAAGTTTTAGTTCGGATAACCACAGCGTGTCAAAAATGAGTTGCTAGATTTGAACTAAACGGACAACAAAAAAGTTTAAAAACACTCTAAAAGTAACTAGTGAAAAATATACCACGGTTTAAAAATTGAAGAAATATTTCTTTATTTTATTATATACTAGCCGACCCGGTCCGCGTTGCTGGCCCTTGAAGCAGTTTTATGTTACCTTAAGTCAGCGATTGTATTTTTATTGCATCGCTAATTAGTCGGGATCTGCAAGTGATTATAAATAAAAAATCTTCGGATTTGTTTGATTGGTCTTGAAAATTTCGTTTAGTTGATTTACTTGACTCGTTTGTGGCGTTGACTTAAAACGACTTAACTTGTTTTTTGTTCCAAGGCTTGAATGGAGAAACAAGTGGCTTGTGCAGATGTTTAATTAAAACTCCTAACAAGCTCATTTGTAGTCCGATTGACGTAAAATTTGGCATACATTATATTTACGGCCTAAAGAGTAACACTACAGAAAATAGTGAGAATTGGTCCAGATTTAGATACAGCTCCCACATATACTGGCATCCGAGTTTAGATAAATCATACACAAAAAGCGCTATATACAATTGATAGAGCGGAGAGCATCCAAACTTAGCCTATGTCAAAATGTGTCTAATTTGGTCCACATCAGTTCAACATATATTTTTTATTTCACATTTTGTTAAAGTTTAACAAAAAACACAATATACCTCAGATCACGTTTATATTTGATAAAATTTATTCTAAATTTTCACTAGGACACTTTTGATAGGATTTAGATCAAATCGGTTCAGATGTACATGTAGCTTCCATATATGGTAAAAACCAAAAATGTTTTAATTCCAAGTTTCACCCTTTCAGAATTCGCGAACTGTTAACATATTCTGTATAGTATGACTGCAATTCTTTAAAATTAATTGTTTTAGGAGGAATCCCATAAGGTCGACCATTAAAATTAATTTACGTGGAAGCCAACACAGCTTCAATGGAGAAAAATGGGTTGAAGCCAACAAGTTTTTTTATGTTCCCTTCCGATTTCTGGCTTAACCGTACATTTTATAGCCTTATGCCCAAAGAAAGGCTCAAAGAATACTCCATGGGCAACATGATACTAGTGTATGATTAATTTTCGATATATCCACTGCCGGAATTTCGGGGTTTTTTGATTTTTTTAATAGTCCGCACGCACAACATGATAATATTCCAAAGTCATAATAGGATTATAGAACTCGTGACTGTGCGTCGTTTAATGTATATCTCATGAGTGTGCTCCGTACAACATCGTAGTAATTGGAGTCTAAAGGCCAACATTTTATGGGTGAATTTTCTTAGAAACCCTATTTTCTGCGTGTAAAATTTACAAGTCTCATTCAATTTCCTTTGAACCCCGCGAGAATTTAGTTTTTTTACGCAATTTTACAATTCCGCGTACTAAGCCGCGATTTTCTTTAAAAATTTCTACATATATGGAATCCTTTGTGCATGTCATAAATTACCGAGATACGCGAATATTATGGGTATTTTACCAAAATTAAAATGTATGCACATTGCGCGACTTTTACCCACTTTCAGGTTTTTGCATTGGGAACTGACGGCACACTTTGGCCGCTGAGTGAAACATAGAAAAATGCATAAATATTGAAAGAGATTGATTCGCTGTATCCAAAAGCGAATGCGCATCGACTGATTTTAACTGATTCGCTTTTTCATTTTCATATTTTTTGAATTATTGTAAGTGGAATATTACTCTCAATTTCCCATCCTTATAAGTTATCACAGCAACTAAGCTTTTTCGAATGTAGCAAACATATATAAAAATTTCGTTTTTATGGTGAATACGCCAGAGAACAAATAAAATAAACAATCCTGGCGAACGCTGAAACCAAAATCATTTTACATTTTGAAAAAATATCTGGCTTTAAAATTTTCATATTTTGAAGCTATGTTGAGGAAAATATATTTTTTTTTCGGAATGGCGCAAATGCGCATTTTTTTTTTTTTTTTTTTTTTTTTTTTTGATTGAATCTGATATTTGAGACTTAAGCGCATAAAACATCAGAAGAAACTATGATCGGGAAACGACGAGGAAATACACTTTTTCAATATTGAAATTTTAGTTATTTTAAAAATTATCATAAAAAATATGCGTGAAAAAGGATTTGTATCACCATTATTAAAGAATAAACATGCAAAAACATTCTAAATTTATTAAAAGCCCATCTTCTTTGGAGACTATAGGAAACAATAAATTTTGAGAATTATACATTTTTGCCAAAATAATATCACTTTAATGTTCACCTAATTTCTTAGTATTCGAACATGTACCTTTTGTTTTCAGTATGGCTGAGTTCAGTCGACTGCTGCATTGGATTGGTTAATCCTACAAAGTTGCGGATGGTTATAGCAAATGTAGAAAAGGGTCAGGTATCTATTTATCAACAATGTTTTCATAAAAAAAACGATTTTCATATTTTGAGTTTTGATCAACTTTAGGCCTATGTTTCCCCTCTGTGTGCCGTAAGGAATTAACTCCAAATCGTCTGAAATAGATTTCGTCCAAACATACGTAAGGTCTAAAACCTTTATTTCGATGCGGCACATTTTGCTCTTAAGAAAGTATATATGGTAAGAACCAAATTTTTTTCAATTTCATTTGAAAAAATTTTAAAAAAATTTGCGAGCTCATCTACAATTTTTGGTGTGGAGGTTAGGAAATTTCGTTTCAAATCCGTTCGCGTTCACAAAATTGGACGATGCGCGCAAAAGTTGTAGCGGTTTTTATTCTTATTTAAAGAAAAAAATATTTAAAAATGTCTTACTTATTTTTATGAGAAAATCACAAACAGCATTCCATATCTATTCGTAGATGTTTAAATACTAACTAATTTTTTTTTATTTGAAGTAAATCTAAATTATCCAGCCCAATAGACCGTACAAACCTCTAAAAAATAATTTTAAAATATATACAGAACCCAGACAATCCATAGAAATGTATGAAACCGAATTTATAGAGATTAGGTATATAAATTGCATATTATAACAACTAAAGAAAAAATCTTATTGCTAAAATATTCCAAATATATTTTTTGGTTTGGTTAGGAAAATTAGAAAAAAATATTTGGGAGTTCTCCAACTATTTCGACAAAATCCTATACACTAATTAATGTATTCTGCTAAAACTTCATCAAGAATATGGTTTACAATCACGAAGTCTTAGTTGCTTACTTTGATAACTTATATGGTCGACATTATGGGATCCCAGCTAAAACACTTCATTTTAAAGAATTTCACTCATCTATATATAAAATTGAAATTTGTTTGTGCCTTAAAGAATCGAAAACCGCTGAACAGATCTTACGGAAATGTTTAGGGTACATTGCTTCATGGCCTGGAATGAAAATAGGCTATATCATTTTTTGAAATTTCGCGTTGATCTGGAGATATAGCATCAAAACCGGAGGTACCTCCAACAAATATTGATTTTGTATGCAAATATCTTCAGAACTATTACAGATACAATCTCCAAATTTTGTATATGTGACGGAATTTGATGTAAAAATAAATTTACGAAATTATATTCAAATCGGTTAAGATTTGGTTATAGCTCCCACATATATATATTTTCGGCCGATTTTCTTATTTTATGTACCAAACATGCTATTTATGTCCAATTTCAACGAAATTTGGAATGTGTGACGGAATTTGTCCTAGAAATAAATGTGCCAAATTATATCGAGATTGGTTCAGATTTGGATATAGCTCCCATATACATATATTTTCGGCCGATTTCTTTATTTTATGCACCAAACACGCTATATATGCCCAATTTCGCTGAAATTTAGAATGTGCAATGGATATTGGCCTAGAAATATATGTGCCAATTTATATCGAAATCGGTTCAGATTTGTATATAGCTCCCATATGTATATATTTTCGGCCGATTTTCCGCATTTAATGCACCAAACACGCTATATATGTCCAATTTCGCTGAAATTTGGAATGTGTAACGGAATTTGGTCTAGACAAAAATGTGCCTAATTATATCGAAATGGGTTCAGATTTGGATATAGCTCCAATATATATTTTCTGCCGATTTTCCACATTTGATGAACCAAACACGCTATATATGTCCAATTTCGCTGAAATTTGGAATGTGTTACAGAACTTGGTCTAGAAACAAATGTGTCAGGGTTGTCTCGCTATTGAAGCCAGGTAATGATGCCAGCAAAGGTATATCGTACAGAGCGATTTCGCTCTTGTCGCCATAGCAAAGCCCCGTGACTCTTTACTCCTCCCTAGCATCAGATAATACTCCACTTGTCGATCATCAGCATGGTTGTCAGAAGCAGCACAGAACTACAATAGCGCGGCACACATATTAGTGGAGAACTTAACCAGAAAAAAATGTCAAAGATCTTGGATACTGCCAAGCATTTATGCTATTTGAGGACATGGTGCAAACTTCGCCAGTCGTACGTGGAATATACAAATATCGCCCACTAAGCCCCTGTTTATGTATTTCGAAACGAAAATGTATGCGAATGATACACACACACTTTAGTTTTGGAAATATTATTTCCTTTGCTTTTGCTTCAAAACAAAAAACTAGTTTTAAAAACAAACTCAAATTTGGTAGTTTTTCTTACGCATTCATTTTCTTATCGGCATACATAAACAGGCCCTAAGCCTGCGCCAAGTCTGTTCACCACATGGACCATGCGGATGAGCACAGAATTGAATGTCCTGGTCAATGGCAACAGGATTCGCGTATGCCGTAGCTTTCTGTGACAAGCTGGATTTTAGATAAAGGTTCTCAAGTCCCTAGCAGGAGCACTTGCAGTGTCGACCAAAACTAAAGCACCCCCAGTACATTTTTTTAAAATGGTAATTTTGTTTTAAGAAAACAAAGTTGTAAATTTGTTTGTATTTTTCTTTTTATTAGTATCTTTATTATTGGAAAATATAAAGATAAGCAATTCAGAATTTAATAAACAAAAGTTAAAATTCAAAAAACATTTTAGGTCGCAAATATAAGCCGACAATACTATTCGAGGTATAACGAAAACTATTGAAATCAATATTTCGTTGCAGGAGGTACCGCTATAAAGGGGCTATACCAAAACATTAGCCGATATTGTTCATATTCATTCAAACATGATGCTACAGCATCTTCTGGGCAAATACAAAACAGCTTAGATTAAAACAATAGCAAATGAACGATTCACAGAAGTGCGGTAGAAGCCGGCTTATTCAGTCGACGACCACCAAAAATTAACCTTTCTCTTTCGCCAAGAAAAGAAAAAGCCAGACTTGAATTCGTAAAGACCCATCTGAACTGGGGTATCCAAAAATGGAGTGCCGTGCTGCATTCTGATGAATCTAAGTTGATTTAAAAGGATTCGAATGGTGTAAGGTGTAGATGGACAACGGTTAAATCCAAAATATTGTAGGGCCACTGTAAAACATGTAGGTGGAATATAATGGTCTGGAATTTTTTTCGGGGCAAAAGATTGGACCTATTCATAAAATTAATGGAATATGGATCGTTTCAAGTATCGTAATGTATTAAAAGGCGTGATGTTGCCTTATGCTGAAGAACAGTTTCCCCTAAGATGGACATTCCAGGAAGATAACGAGCCAAAACATGTATCGAAAGTGGTTAAGAAATGACCCCAAACCGATTCGATAGAGCTTCTCAATTGACCCACCCAATCCCCTGATATTAGCTCTGGATTGGATCGTTAACTCAAAAGTCAACCGAAAAAAATTTTAAAACCAAAGAAAATTTATTTGATGTCGCCTTGGAAGCAACATTCAGATTTCGTTGTTGTCAAAAAACAAAATGGTTGGTTATGAAATTCGCATATACAATTTTTAAATATTTTAAATACAAATGCAACATGTAATAATTCAAGCTAGTGCTGATAGACTCAACATATTCGTACACAAAGTTTAAATTGTTCTACTATATAACTAAAAAATGATAACAACAGTGAAAATTATTTAGATTCATAACAAAAGAAAAATTGATGAATAAAACAGGGGTCTGACAAAATTTTTTTCCTTCGATATTCTTACGACATTATTCCAAAATCCTTCAGAAATCTTTACGAAAATTCGGAACGTACCTCAGATTTTCATACGAAATTATTCCGAAAGCGTTATGTACGAAAGTTCGGACGAAAAAATTGGCATTCCGAATTTCCCAAGGATTTTCTTCCGATTTCGTTTCGAATTCTAAACGAAATCGATCCGAGTTCGTTCCGACATTTCGTTTCGAAATTATGTCAAGCACTTCATACAACTTTCGTTAAGATATCGTTACGATTTCGGATTCGACGTTGGACGTAGCGTCCGAATATTGTTCCGATCTCGTTACGATGTGATTGGTTTGCTGGGAAGCAATGCGGCGCCAGTGATGTTCTCGAATATTTCTGCAACACTGTAGACCAATATTCAAACTTGTCAGAACGCCGCTTGGAGAACTGCAAGAGGGTTCCTCCTCATGGCATCAACTGCATGAAAACTATTCCGTGAGAGTTATCGTAATCATCGAATGGTGGATAGGACTCACCTACACAGGCATGTCAGGAGGGATATTCATGATCCAAAGAGAGAGGTCCATCGAACGCTTATATCAGCTATACTTTTAAGCATGTTATTCTCGGAGTACATCCCAAATCTATCGCAGCTGAAGAACGTTAGCTGTCATGACAAACCGAAGTAGTTTTGGCTCTACAACTTCCAGGATGGTACCACCGTCTAAATCCCTATAGAGTAAGGATTAAAGACATCGTGCGAAATATCTGCCCAAGATGCGGTACAGGTCACACAACACACTGAAACTTTTTAACTGCCCTGCCAAACCTACTCAACTAACTCTAGTACCTTTGTGGTTACAACTCATCGAAACTGACACAAGTCAATAATACTATTATTCTTAAACACTGTATCACACTGAAAATACAAACAACTTTTAGTATGCATTTTTTTAAAGCACATATTGAGACTACAAAGCCCTAGTAGGGGTTTGTCCTGTCAGATCTAGTTTGGTTTTTAAGGCCTCATCTATACCTAAAACAACAGTTTTTTGCCTTCTCCATCCATCTAGGGCATCAAAATCGATAAAATCTAGAAAATTTAACAAAATTGCTGAAAAGCTGGTCAGTATCAGCTAAACTATTGGGATTTGAACCAAGTAACCTATCGCAAAAATCTTCCAAATAATGTTCTTAGCAATTCTTTAGAACATTCTGAAACTCTAAAATGCTTACTTCATATTGTTTCAGTGGTATTTTGTATCATATCTTTTACAACACGTATTTCAAACACAGTTCACACCAACATTTTATTCTCGAATTTCGGATTTCACCACATCTTCTATATATCGACACCTCCAAATAATAGTATGCTAAGTCTAAAAAGTGAGTTTTGCAGGAGAAGCTCTCAAAGTTTGGATATTTTTTTGAACTTCAGTACTATGCTAAGTCAATATTTGTTTATAACTTCTGTTCGGATTGACCGATCATTACCAAAATTAGACAGAATTTAAGTTAAAGGACGTTCGACACCTCCAAACAATAGTTTGCTAATTCTGAAAAGCGAGTTTTGCAGGACAAGCTCTAAAAGTTTGGAAATTTCTTTGACCTTCAGTACTATGCTAAATAAATATTTGTTTATAACTTCTGTTTGGATTGTCCGATCATTACCAAAATTTGACAGAATTTAAGTTAAAGGACGTTTAATATAAAAATGTAAAGAACTTGAAAACATGCTAAGTCGACTTAGCATACTATTGTTTGGAGGCGTCGATATATAAAAAGGATGATGTTAGTTACTACGCGTATAACTCAAGAACGGCTGAACAGATTTTGACAATTCGCACCAATTCGGAATCGTCTCATGGCAAAAAAGGATAAAACCTAAACAAACCGCGAAAATCTGCGAAAAATTTGCAAAAATATTTTTTGAAAAAAGTCAAAATTTCTACACATATTTATCGAGCTTTTGCGTTTGGAGTATACCGTGACACATTTTTGGACAGATTTTGGCGAAAATTTTACATGCGCCAACAGCGAATGACATTTATGTGCTTCTATTATGTCAATTTTTGAAAGCTATGGAGATATTTTTTTTTACAATCTATTTGAATAAATTAATTAAAAAACAATTTGCTTTCTGCTGAATTTCTGAAAATTAGGCAGAATCTCATGTGTTTGTAAAATGAATATCTTGGCAGAACGCAGAGCGGGAAGGCCAAGACTACATTAGAATGAGTAAGTTACTTTAGAATGAGTAATATTTAAAATTGGAATGAATGAAAACAAAAACCGAAGGCTTTGGAATTCTATTCTTAGTGCGGCTTATGCGAAATGTTTTGTATCGGACCACAAGTAAGTAACCACGAAGATTTTTATTCACATAAATATTTAACTATAATTTACTTATGTCGTTAACTTTCCGGTCGCAATCACAGTGCCGGGAGTCAGAACTTCAACGTTCAAATCTACACCAAAGCTCTGGAAGAAATCCTCCAAATGGCGGTTTGAATGGAGCTTTATTACGTTTGCCCAACTGACTGCTTACTGCTCACACTCTTCTCTTTGAATTCTGCCAGTTTATTGGAGCAACTACTGGATTATACAGTTTCAGTGGACAATTTAATTATGACAATTGCATATGCCAATAAAAAATAAGAGTCATAACATTCCCTATCATAGACGTCAGTAGTGCGATTCTCTAAGACATTTTATGAGTTTCCGACAAAAATCGGTAAAATTAAAATGCTTATAAATTCGGTAATTAACGATATTTTTCGGGAAGTTAGCGACCAGGAGAAAGCAGTCGTAAAGTTCTATCGATAGCAACAGTGTTGTCAACTTTTATTTTAACTTTTCATTCATAATTTTGCGTTTTAATTTTACCGACATTTGTCGTTAACTCAAAAAATGAGTTAGAGAATCGCACTACACTCATAAGTTTGACTTTAAATTCTCATGTTTTATTAACAAAATCTTTGATTCTAAAGATTCTAAACGGCACATGGGTGACAAACGTCCAAAACAGAAATGACCGTAGAAGTTGCTTCATCTAAAATAGCGACCACCCATCTCCCATATAACCAATTATGAGTTTTCGAATATGGAAAATTGTCTAACCACATCTAATATGTCTGATGCGATAAACCTAACCAGTTACCAAAAGGATCGTCTCTTAGAGGTTGATGTGTGATACACATCTCTTAGCTAGATTCCATTTTTTTAATAAAAACAATTTAGTTCATATGGCTCAATTAAGTACATTAATTAAAATCTGATGAATAATAACTTTGCATAATTGGGCAAAAATTAAATACAAGTTCAATTTTCTATTTACTTGGAAAATATCTCTTACTACATCAAAGATTCTAAATCGTCTTTGAACCCAGCGTGAAAGTAATCTTAATAATGTTTGATTTTATATCACCAATTGCATGTAGAATTCGGCAGATCGCATATAACAGGAATTTGCACGAGAAGAGTGTCATTTTTGTACACCACAAAGTCAGGAAGAAATTTAGAGGAATAATGAAGGTGGTCACCACAAAACGATCGGACTTATCTTTTCAAATCGGACTAACTTTTCTGAAAAAGTTCCAAACTGAGCACTTGAATCACGGCATTACCTGCATTTCTTTTGATTATAAAATTTCTTTGATTCTAACTTTCTAATCGATTCATCAAAAATGTTTAGTGGAAAAATCCAAGATAGCGACTACGATTATTGATAAGAATCAATAATCGCTCATACCGCGTTGAAATTCAGTTAATTATTATAGCATTGAAAACGGTAAAAGTTGTCACAATTTAATCTCAACGAAAAAGGTTCCCATCTTCCGAACCTTTCTGAAAACCATCGATTGTGAAACGAACATGGCCGTGATTATATAACTTTGCTTCAACATTTTTAATTTACATCTGGAAATGCATTATTTGCTCAAAAAATGTATCTTAACCTTAATTTACATTAGGCAACTTTCCTAGCGGTAATTGTCAGTTTACAGGAGAGAGTGAAGGACAACGGAAACACTTTACCTCTTAATAGCCTTTCTCTCCGACAGACTGACAATTCACACAAGTAAAATTGCTCAATGTAAAGATTCTAAATCGCCCTAAATTGTTCAAAGCAAAAAATTATTTGCACTTGGTATCGGATACTCTGCAACGTAATACAATAATTGTATTATATGTCTGAACAAAAGTCATCAAGTTCAATACCTAACAGACTGCGAGACGAAGTTCGCCGGGTCCTCCAGTTATTGACATATTTATTAAATCGTCGTTGAAATATACTGAAAACAACTTGATAGTGGCATTTTCCGACAATGACATGTTCTGAGGAGTTGTGTATTACATTCCAGCGAATATTTTTTCAAAAGAAAAATTCACGGTTTTTGGAGATATGGTGCGATATGTATACAAATTTTTGATATTTTGTAAAATTTGAGGCAATACATGAAGTTTTTCGAGTTTATTATTTCTCCAAATATTTTATTTATTCTTGCCCTTATCTACAAATTTACTTCAGAGGTCAGATGAAGATTAACATATTTTTCAGAGATATAGCCCAGAATTGTTTTAAAAAGTCAATATTTAACCATGTTTAGGAGGGGTCATAAAATCCAAGCTGGATCTGACACAACAAAACCCAACTAGGGTTTTTGTCGTTTGGGTCTGTACTTTCAAAAAATCCCCAGCTCAAATTGTTTGCACAAGATTGCCTTAAAAATTGTGCACAGTGAAAGCTGTAAATATCCTTTAGGAAAGTGCTCACAGTTTTTTATTGCTTAAAGTTTATAACTCGCTCAGGCCACTCAAAACCAGCCAAATTATTTCTTTCAAACATTTAGTTTGCTTCTTTTCTGCTATTTTGTGTGTTATTTTCCCAAAAAACATGAACATTTTCATATGTATGTATTTTTTGCGATTTATTGATATTTTTTGCTCTACCTGATTTTAACTTGTATACGATTTGCTTCACAATCAAAACAAAGACAATCATCCTTCCAATAAAATTTCACCAAATTATGTACATACGACCATACTTATGTAGTATGTACGATAAAAATCCAATTGTCTAGAGCGCTAAATATCAAATGAGATTGATGTTCATTTGGACCACAATCAGCAATACAACCAATCCATACATGTAAACATACGAGTACATACATACATATGTACATAGTCCAATAACATATCCACTGTACATAATAACAAGCATCAAGGTACATTGGACGTCCTTGAAACGAAATGCACATAAAGGAAACAAAAGTATCCTAAAATACGACATAAACAATTTAGGACCTGCAATTCGACGACATTCAATATTGGCCAACGAAGAACTGAATGAAATTGTGTATGTCTTCAACACACAATGGATACTAAATTATTTATGCCAAAATTGAACTAAGGTCTTACTGACTGTGTATATTGTTGAAGTTTTTGAGGAAAGTTTGGAAATTGTCATCGCTCTTTGTTTTGCAGCAACTGCAGAATAATAACATTGTGTGCGAGCATATCAACGTGTTCTCAATGGAAAGAATCTCCTTTCAACATATATATAACCTGAATAAAATATAGCATAAAACACAAACAGAGAACAATTATGCGACATAGGTCAGTTTCTCAGCATAACTGGGGAGCTGCATATTCGTGAGAGCCCAAAACCCGCACTTGCGCATATCATACGTAGCATTTTGCTTCAAATAAAGAGAACTATTGCGGCGAATTCATAGAAAAGAGTTTTGAGCTAAGAGAATACTGAACATTTTATGTTTACAGTAGTCATTTGATATATAGTATGTTCCATTTTTATATTAAATAAAATAAGTTTAATTTAGATTAAGTTCGGCACGGCCGCCACGATTTGCATTGAAGTAAAATTGAACAATTAGTTTCCTTTCGTTTATGAAGAAGACTAAATATCAAATTTTAGCAAGTTCGGTGAAACAATGTGGCTAACCTTCAACTGGGATGTGCGGTTCTATGGTGGCTATATGAAGGCGTGGTCCTATAACGACATATTTAGAGGAGAAAACTCAATACCCCCAACGAAGATTAAATACTAAATTTCAGCCATTTCGATGGATTATTTTGGACATAACCTTGAAAATACCGAAAATCGGGAGGTACCGTTCTATGGGGGATATATTAAGCCTATACCGACAAATTTCTAATGGAAAATTTTACACCCCAAGTGAAGACTGAATACCAAATATCAGCCATTCCGCAGGAATATTGAGGCTACAACCTTCAAAATACCGAAAATATGGAGCTATCGTTCTATGGGGGCTATACGAAGACACGTGGACCTATACCAACAAATTTCATATGGAAAGTTTTATACCCCAAATGAAGACTAAATACCATTTCGGTGGAATATTGAATATTATTGGGGGCTATATCAAAACGTGACCGATATACCCCATTTGCAATACCAAACATCCTAGGTGTAGTAGAAACTTCTATACCAAATTACAAAGCTCTATCTTAAAAATTGCGAACTGTATCTTGATTTCAACAGACGGACGGACGGACAGACGGATATGGTAATATTGACTTATAATTTTACCCAGATCAAGAATATATGTATATACTTTACAAGGTCTCCGATGATTATTTCGATGTGTTACAAACGGAATGGCAAATTTAATTATACCCTCCATATTATGGTAGAGGGAATAAAAATTGTAAGATTTTTGACAAAATACAATGGTCAATGAGAAATGGATTGCTGATTACATTTTTTCGGATTATGCTTATACTCCACAGTTGTGACAAACATACTTCTAGATAATATATCGAACTGAAATTTTTATCAATGAGTCCTATTGGCCTAAAACACTCCATCAAAACTATTTTACTGTTTCCAACACATTGTTCAATCGAAATTGTTGTAATCCGGTACCAGGAGTTCTTATTGCATAGTAAACCATCCCAGTATTGGTCCATGATTTGGTATACTCCTTTATGGCTTATATCTCGATTTATTTCGGCAGATGTTAACCAAATTTTCAAACCCAATGGGTTTTAATAATGAAATCAGAGTTCAAAAAAACCAAATAATAAAGAAATGTGATATCGGTCCACTTTTGACCACAGCCTCCATATAGGGTTACCATCAATTTTTTGGTACTTTATAAGATTTTATCACCTTTTTGTACAGAATTACCGGTAGTAATGTATTTTTGGTTCACAGTGCTGGACAATCTCCACGTTTTGACGTAGTCCAACCAACATCCACTGTGCACTCCTATGTGGGGAGGGTTTAATGAGTTAAGTTTATGTAACATACCGAAATAATAGTGCTACAATTTATTATACCGATCGACTTCCCCCCACATTCCGTCAACATTAAAAATTTTGTATGGAATTCGAGGATTTGTTTCTCTATTGGGCAGCAAGTTCGAGACGGAACGCATGCTCGAAGTCTTTGGTCAAACAAGGACTTGGACGTGAAGAGATGGGAGGAGCAGGAGGACGGAACTCTCCTTCTGGTCGGGATTGACCATCTCTTCATGGCCAGTCTGACAAAGATTAAGGGCAGGGCTTTTAACATCTCCAACGCTGTCCGTTTCAAAGCAGGAAAGGCGGTAATCGGCATAAATGAGGAAGCCAAACCAAACAGCGAAGAGGTTTTACCTTCTAGCAAAAATGAAAAGGGAGTCGATGCTGTAATCACCGACTCACAAGACGCTCGTTTACTGGAGGACCAATGATTGAGGTCATCCAAATAAACCTCCATTGGATCGAGACGGCAACCATGGCTATGATGGAGCAAATTAATACAGGTAAAATCCATATTCGCTTCATCCAGGAACCTTGGACTATTCAGAACAAGGTCTCTGGACTAGAGCAGGGCGCGTGTCGTGCCGTGAGTAGTGCGTGTTCGTGCCTTCTCGAAAATCGCTGTGTTTGTTCGTGTCGTGCCGGAATAAATTTTTGGCCGTGCGTGATCGTGCTTTTTTCAAGGCACGATTTTGCACGACACGACCGAACACGATCTGCATTATGTGCCACGATCGAGCTAAATGTTTGGCTCCCTTTAGAAGTCGTGGAAGAGACCAATCAAACAGGAGAAAATTCACCAACTGTAGTTTTCCCACAATTATTTGCTTCGAATACAAAAAGTCTGGTAATTTTTGCCGTTTTGTTATGGAGAGGCCAGAACAAAAAGATGCTGTTTATTTGCCATTTGTTTTGTTCATGAGAGAGAAGCAAATACAAAAACAACTCAGCGGGTTAACGAAATATACTGTCTTTGAAATTCAGTTGTTTATCTTGCTAAATTTGATATTGAAGACTAGTTGGGAAATTCTGTATTTGTAACCGAAAGTGGTTCCAATGTTGTTTCGGATTTTAAAAGATTTAAACGCATACCTTGCGCTTGCCACAATTTGAACTTAATTATGGATGATGTTGTTGAAAAACATCCTCTTCCCGAATTGGGAAAACTGTTTGACTGCTCAAAAAACTTGTAAGATATTTCAAACACTCGGAGCTAAACAACAAATTTTTGAAAACGTTAAAACAAGATATACGAACACGTTGGAATTCAACATAAATTATGCTTGAGAGCATATACCAAGTGCAGAATGAGATTAAAAGTATTTTGCTAGAAAAGAATGAGTTGGGTAGTATATCTGACTTAAAGCTAGAACCTCTATTGGGTTTTCTCAAAATATGCAAAGAGTGTTCCGAAAAATTAACCTCGGAAAAATACCCTGCTATGCACATTTTTGCCGTGTGGTCTGAAAAACTTTTGAAAGTTTGCTCAATTAATACTATTGACTCTCAATTCATAAAAGATTTGAAAGCTAAAATGAAAGATTTGAAAGCAATGATTGTTTACATTGCGTAAACGCTTTGTATCAATTATTAGAAGAAAAATAATTGACGTAATAGCTAATGTAAATGCAATGTTACTTGTTATACAAAGTGAGAACATAGAGTGTTCTAAGTATGAACAGGAAATTACAATGCCACATTTCCACGAATTTTCAGAGTTTCTGGATCCAACTTTGGTAAAAAGCCGAAAAATGGACAAGTCTCTAATTGATAAAGAAATTGATACATATTTAGCGAGTGCCGTATTAGCCAGAATGATGTTTTAAACTTTTGGAAATAGTGTAATCTACAATTTTTAAAACAATTAGCCAGGTAAATTTTGGCTATACCCGTCAGCTCAGCAATAATAATGTTTTTAAATAAGAATATGTAAATATTAGTTTATAAGTAATTTGGAATATGTATATTTTAGAAGTAGTATATATGAATATTTTTTAAACAAATTTACCGTTCGACTCGCCGACACTACCATCTACGATGGAGCTGCAGCGGTGAGGAAAGCAAAACAAACATGTAACGAAGTACATGTTACACATTGCGTAGGGTAGTAATAATACTAACAAAAGGGGCCAACCCCTTTTAGATTTTTTGAATACAAACGACCTAATAACCAAGTAGCGGGAAAACCACCAACTTGGCACCCCTGCTAATAACCCTTAACATAGGAAATAAAGCCACCTTTGTTAACAAGATTAGGGAAGAGGTATTAGTTATAACAATGTGTTCTGAAAATCTTATAAACGAGTTGCATAATTGGGAGTCTCAGAAGAGCACTCCTTCTCGCACCATCGGTATATAAGACTTGAACTAACACGGCCACCGCCGAAACCTATAAGTTTCCGAAATAAATCCATAATCAACTGGACAAAATTTGTAAAGCTAATAAAAGAAAGGCTAGGGCACGCTAGAAATGTCAACATTATAACGGAGGTCTTAGTAAAGTCATTCGAAGAAAGTTGTCCCCTTCGAGAGAGGAAATCTGCCTACGAAAAACCCTGGATGACAGGAGAAATTCGTAACAAAGGCAAAGAGGTCCGAAGGCTTTACAACAGCGCTCGACTTAAAAATTACCTGTATTCTGGGACAACTATCGCACAAAACTTAAAGAATACAATCAAATGACTAGAACAGCAAAGCGCAATTCCTGGAAACTCTTCTGTGAACAGGTAGACAGCGCGAATGATGTATCGAAAATAAAAAAATTTCTATCGAAAACACATACACAAACCGAGATTATGGTGAATGATATGGGAACTAAGATGGAAACAATTAAGGACACGCTGGAAACAATTGATGAATACACATTTCCCGCCGAACACTGCGGTGCACGCAGGGGTGCCGGTAGTTAGGGAATATGTTACAGACGAAGCACCAACAATTGAGGAAGCGATGGTAAAGGATGCCATCAAGAGTTTCAAACCTTTCAATGAGATTTTTCCGGCCTTACTGCAGAAAGAGATGGACTACATTGCGTTCAAACTATCTGGAATTTTCAACGCATGCTTAAAATTTGCGTATACTCCTAAAGCCTGGCAGGAGGCGAAGGCAAGTAACGCAATTCCTAAGTCTTATCGTCCGATAAGCCTAACATCCTTCCTGCTTAAAACCATGCAACGTATAGTCGATACCATGATTAAGAGCAAGATTCCAAACGATCCCAGCAAAATGTTCGATGCCAAAGATGTCATTCAATCATGGGTGAAAGTGATCTGGCATGTCATCTTTTTAGCATCTTCATCGATGAATTTTATATGAGCGTGGACCCCAAAAGATGCTATTCATTTTTGGATCCAAAGCATGTCATTTACACCAATGCTTTGACATGTCATTTTCACCAATGCTTTGGCATGTCATTTCCACCAATGCTTTTGCATGTCATTTTCACTAACCCTTTGCAATGACATTATCATTACGACGAGAGTTTTAACAACGTTGGTTGTGACTTCGAGTCTTCGACAACATAAAGCCTATTGTAAATAATTAATCTTATGTATTTAGAAAAATGTGTATAAATAAAAACCCAAAATCTCTCTCTTGGATCGATGGGATGGGTTCAAATGCTGATGAAAAGATCGGATCTTTCACAACTTCCTTTGCATTGGTTCAAATGCTAATGAAAAGATCGGATCTTTTACGACTTCGTTTGAAGCAACGCAAAAGATGCCATGAAATCACGTCATCCCATGGAACCCCTTCCTTCAAATTTTGCTGGGATATGCTTAAATACAAACAACATGCATACGTTAGAGGTAGATCAGTGGAAGCCGCATTACATGAGGTTGTACACCACATCGAGAGCACATTCGGCAGGAAGATGTATACACTAGCGGTATCCACGGACATCGATGGTGCTTTCAATAACGTCAGCACCGAAACCCTTATCCAATCCTTAGATAAATTTCAGGTGAACCGGGCCCTTAGGGACTGGATAAGCCACATGCTAAGGAATAGATGGATAAGCTGTGGGCTACTTGACGTAAAAATAAGGGACAAAGTTGGTCAGGGTACGCCGCAGGGGGACATTATCCCCACTCCTATGGGTCACTACCATAAATAGCCTATTAAGGACTTAACCGATGAGGAATTTGACCCAGTCTTCTATGCAGACGACGTTATAGTACTTCTGAGGGGTAAGAATCCCAATTTGCTGTGCAGAAGAGCTGAATCAGCTCTATAACTCGCGTACAACTGGGCCAGACCAAGAGGTCTTAACATAAACCCGGAAAAACGGAAATATGTCTTTTCACTAGGAAAACAAAACTGGGACACTTTGAAGAACCAGTTTTCCTAAACAAGACAATCAATATTTCCAATAAAGTTAAATATCTGGGAGTATTCCTGGATAGGAAACTTAAATGGAAAGATCATACTCAAGAGAGAGCAAACAAAGCTCATAGATGTTGGTCAACCTGTAGAAGGACTATAGGCGCCAAGTGGGGTCTTAATCCTAAGATGACACACTGGCTATACAAAATCGTAGTTAAACTATTCTCACATATGCTTCAGTAGTCTGGTGGACAGGTATGGATAAAACGTGTAATATTGAAATACTACAGAAAGTCCAACGAATGTGCTGTTTATGTGTAAGCGACGCAATGAGGCCAACACCAACGAGGGCATTAGAAACTATTCTATATATGCCTCATGCGAGACATTAATTCCAGACAGAGACGCGTGGAACGGCGGAACTCTAGCACAAATGCAGACTGGAAACTGTTGTTATACAGATGGCTCCGAGATACGAGCGACTACAGAGTGTCTGAATTGGCTTAATGCCAACACGAGACCAACTACTGTAAACGTCCTTACGGACAGTAAAACTGCAATCAAAGCAATAACATCCAAGACAGTAAAACCACAAACAGTCTTGGATGGTATAAATTCGATCAACAGCTATTCTCAACATGGCTCGGTGCGTATAATATGGGTACCGGGACATGCGGGGAATAGAGATAATGAGATAGCAAATTCTCTGGAAAAAATCTAAGGGAATTAGCAACAGTAAACTTAGAGAACGCAAAGCTACTAAACGCGTCTCGTCTAGAGTTAAAAACTTTGGAAAGGAAATAGGGAAAACCACAAAAATCCTATGGGGACACCCAAATGAGGAAACAACTAACAACCTATTACTGCTAGGTAAGGCAGAGTTGATTGGACTTACAGGTGTCCTTACAGGTCATCTGAGTTTACAAGCTCATCTGCACAAAAATAATTGTGCACGCAAACATCAGATCCCAGTTTTTAGGGAACGACACAATACCAAATCCTAATCATATAATTGTACACCACCTGAAATAATTACAGGATTTTGTTAAGGGCACAGAGTTCCTTAAATAAAATACAGTAGAGTCCCCTTCTTCAAAAAACCTAGACTAGAGCGCACAACAGGCCTACTTCTGGCTTATGTGGATGTCCTCCAGGGCATGTGGCAAATACGCCCCTCCTTTCAACCTAACCTAACCATTTTTACATACGCTCATTTGGAATCAAATGATTATATTTTGTAATAAAAAGGTACATTCATATTTGAAATATATGAATGCATATAAAAATGTATTAATGTTATAGCCAATAGTAAATGCGATTTCTACTTTGTACAATAAAATATTTATATTCAACTTTTTCACACAAGCGTTTGGCCTCATACCATATACACACTACCAAAGCAAAAACAAAAATTTTCACCCTCCCGTCGTCGCTTCTGCGTCTTCTATTGCACCATATACACAACTCTTTATTATAAAATAAGCGATAGTCTTGTCGTTATGCTCTTTGACAAAAATCCTTTCTCAACCCATAACAAATGTGTTCTAACATAAGAAATATCGTCGATGTCATGCTTAAGTGTTCCATACGCCATTTGCCTGATTCGAGCAAAACTCAAGTTCATGTTTGTGCCCACAAAGGTTAAAGTGGTGCAAAAATCCAAGCCTTAACGAGATCAGTTCTACTCAACTAAAATCAAAGGATATATCAGGAGTTTATTTTAGTCAGATATCTCTGATAGTCTAGAGGTTATGGCCAATTTTTATATTTGCAAAAATTTGCTAAATTTTTCCAAGGGATCTTTTTTCATAGAACATGTTTTGTCACATTTCAACATAACCACTTTTTATCAATTGTGTTCCACCTCCCCTCGGTGAAGTACTACAGTGGGGTTGAAAATTCAGGGCTTTAAATGAAACATTTATATTAGAAAATAAGTACATTAAGGACCATTATTATAGGTCTCCTCAACGTTTGTTTAAGGGGTTGCCTCCACTTATCAATATTTATACCCTATACCACAATGCACGATAGGGCCAATGGCAGGTTTTTGAGGCAAAAAGTCATTTTTTCAAGTCAGCGATTGAAATCAAATAATAACGGAATTATATTCTAAACACTTTCAAACCTCCAAAACCAAAAAATTACAATCTGGCAACGACCCACGAAAATACGGGTAATGGTATGTAAATTAAGATTATTATTAAAAGTGTAAATGTAATATTAGATGTGGTCAATAATTTGTTGTGTCAGTAAGTGATGGTTTTTGGTGTATTCTTTGGTATCGTCCATGTGTTCTTTGGAGTAGAACTTACGGATTCAGGGTGCATTCTCGTAAAAATATGTATCTGGTGAAAGGTGACAATGTCGGCTAACAGATTTTGAAAAGAATTTTTGCGTATACTTGCGAATAAAAAAATTATCAACTGCCAGATTTCGCAAAACTTAAAAATTTGGATATTTTTAATTTTTGGTTGGAAAATCAGCGAAAACCTAAGCACCTTATAGAATGGATTTCTGCAAAATTTAATCGAGGTGTCAAAGACAACTTCATGACAGAAGTTAAAAAGCAAATTTATAATATTTGTGCACGCCTTAACCAAAAATGGATAAAAAATTGGAGGTGAAAAAGTCGTGTATTACAATTTGAAAGCTTATGGTTAGCTAGCGACACAGTATTTACACTAGAACAAGGTAATGATAAAAAGAAGAAATGCGCCCTAATGTGGATTATAGTGAAGGAAGAAAACTTGCTTCGGAAGTCTGCTATGAACACGGCAACAATACCAAACCCTTGATTCATGCCACCTCTGTTTCGGCCAATTTGTCAAAAGAAAAATATTTAAACTATGTTCTCAAGGAAGTTCGGTATCAACCAACTAAATTGAGAAAACAATTAACTTCGACAGAGAAAATTTATGAACGATATATCCAAATCTGAACCGATTTCAATATGATGTCTCAATAATGTTTTCTAGACCAAATTCCGTCACACACTTTAAATTTCATAACATTTGGACATATATAGCGTGATTGCTGCTCGAAATACCTAAAATCTGGTGAAAATATATATGGGAGCTATATCCAAATCTGAACCGATTTCAATATAATTTGGCAAACATATTTCTAGAAATATGACAGAAATTGCGTGTTTGTTGCACGAAATACCTCAAATCGGTCGAAAATATATAAGGGAGCTATATCCAAATCTGAGCCGATTTCAAAATAACTTGGCAAACTTATTTCCAGTCCGAATTCCGCCACATATTCCAAATATCATCATAATTGGACAGAATTTTCGTGTTTGGTCCATCAATTACTCGAAATCGGGCGAACATATATATGACAGCTATATCTATATATGAACCGATATCAACCAAAATTGGCAGATTAGCTTCTAGGCCGATTATAAACATCTGCACGAAATTTTGAACGTCTAGCTTGCCCCTGTGATTTTTTGCCTCAAAAACATATCATCGGCTCCATCGTGCAATGTGGAAAAGGGTATTATAAGTTTGTTTTGGTAAAAATTCATGTAACACCGCGAAATATTCGTCGGAGACCCCCAATGTGGTATACCAATCTTCATATCTCGACGAGATAAAGCGATTTTGAGATGTGTGTCTGTCCGTCCGTCCGTCCGTCTGTCCATTATAAATTGTAAACACGCTCCCGGCCGCAATTATGGACCGATCGTCACGAAATTTTGTATGGAGGTCGAGTTCGGATCAGAATAGATCCCTATTCTTATTGGTGATGATCGTGAAATATTTAGCGGGTGAAATGGACCAAAAACATAATATTTATACAATTTTCTAGCGGCTCTGTAGGTCTCAATAATAGTTCGATCAACGCGTAATTTTAAATAAGGTAAGAGTATATCACAAAGGAGAAGCTTGCAATTTGAGATGGCGATCGGATAATATTGGACCAAACCTTTAGAGTGAAAATTGTGAAAATTTTCATTATACTGCTTATATCTTAATTCCTGTAAGTGACATTCCGGACAAGTGAGATATACTTGAAAGTGGAACGCTTGACCTTTCAATTGATGCCAATTATGTTGGTGTGCATGATCAGATAACAGAGTTACAGCCTAATATATTCCGTTATTTGTTTGTAGTGTAATAATAAACTACACTGTAGGGACTGTGGCCGATTTAAAGCTCACATAAAGCTAGTTTTTTTTAAACATAAGTGGCATTTTATCGATCATTTTGCCTTATGCCAACTGACTAATTTTACAAGGCGATGAGCGCCTGAGTAGTCAGTATTGTCCAACGCCAGATAACTTTTCGACTGATAATAAACTAACTTTTTTTGCCTATTTTTGGTCAGTTTAAAACATAATGTGAAAAAAAAACAATTTTTGTTTCTGTGTGTTTTTTATTTTTGACTTTTCATATTCTCTCTCTCCCTCTCTTTGTCACTCTCTCTCTCTTTTTTGTTAGAGAGAAGATGGGGGAAATTTGTATACTTCCTTTGTGTTCCTTTTTAATTCCAGAATAATATGAGTAATATGTACGCATATGTTCAGTCCATCAACACTGTATTCTATAACTGGATGCTGCATTTATACGAAGAATATTAAGAAAAAGCAAGTGTGAATTATTTATACATTTGTGCCTTATTTCTTCGACAAACACAAATACTTTGCAGACGGTACATGTTTCTGTTTTCAGAGTGGTTAATCTCTAGATAACTTTTCGACTAACTTTATATTGGTCGAAAAGTTATCTAGACATGGACAATGCCGAAATTTTTTTCTGTTCAAAGTGGTTCATCTCTAGATAACTTTTCAGCCAGTTTTTAGTCAGTTTAAAAATTATCGATCTATTATCAATCATTTTATCAACTGGTTAATAAAAGTCCGACAGCTATAGCTAGAAGTCGCAATTATACATCAATAGTCACGAATCAATAGTCATTACGTTTGTATGAAAAATATAAAAATTTTAATTTTGTTTTTTTATTTTTGGTCGATATTTTAATTCCTTGAGGACATATATATTTCGCAAAGTAGGCTACATATGGAAAAAAACTACTGACCTTTCCTCTGATGTAAATTGCAATAAAGTGTTTGCTAGATAACGGTCCTACTGCCCAATATATATTGGGTTCTGTGTAGAGAACCACATTTTTATCCCATGCTACATATTGTCTTTCCAAAAGTTTATGCAACACCACGAAATATTCGTCCTAGACCCCTTATTTGGCATGCCAAAATTCATATCTCGACGAGATAAAGCGATTTAGCGATGTGTGTCCGTCCATTAAAAATTTTAAACATGCTTAAGGTCGCAATTATGGACCGATTGTAACGAATTTTTTAAGGGGGTTGGGTTCGGGCCAGAATAGAAATGATTAGTTTTTGGTGATGGTCGTGAAATGTTCAGGGGATGAAATGAACCAAAAACAAAATTTCAACCAATTTTGTAGCGGCTCTGTAGGTCAAAATAATAACCCGCAAATTTTAAACAATGTTTGAGTTTATGATGAAGAAGAAGCGTACAAACCAACGTGAAGATCAGACAATACTTAGCGGGTTAAATGGACTGAAACTTTTGTGTGAAATTGGTAAAAATTTCAATAAGGTAGCGGTTAAACAACGGAAGTAGTAGTACTACATAATTGGGTTTCATTACATTTTAGTTTGTGTGAACTAAATTTTCCTTTCCTGCTACAAAAATGTCTTTGTCATGCTAGATAATTTTTTGGTTTTGGTCATAAGTACTATACATTACATCTCTGATATTTGATAATTAAATTTTCACAATCATTGAAAAGAAGTTTCGTGGAGAGCGATTGTCCAGGGATAGTGGTATAGGGTATCCCATGGTCGGCTCCGCCCGACTATAGACTTTTCTTACTTGTTTTTTGCTTATTTTGAAATATATAAGTGGTAAAATTTCGATCGGAACAAAACGGACTGATTTTTGCATTTATAATGTAACATAAAAACTTTAAACGCGTTTTTTCTCAAAAAATACCATTTTTGTAGTCGGTGTCCACACTAGCTTCAAGACAAATAAACGTATCTGCATATATTTTTGTGGGCTTACATCAAAATCATGTCTTTGAACGAGGAGGGGGCATTAAACTTTCAGTATTCAAAAATATTTAGATTTAAAAACTACTATTCTTCAGTTTTTAAACCCAATCCTTTAAAGTAGTTTGTTCCATACGCCACGAAGTTTGTATCTTGAAAAGATTGGGCAATTTTTTGTTCTAAACGCCATGATTTTTGTGCGGAACCATTCGTTTTTGTCTTTTATTGTTCCATACGCCACATGGCATGGATATGGTACCATTATCTCAAAATGAATATTGAATACTTAAACATGACACCGACGATAACTTGGTATCCAAACAAATAAAATTGATATATGTTACAAAATATTGCAAAGATATATATAATACTAGCAAAGCGCCCGCTACTTCGTATGCGGATAGGATATAAAAAACAAATAAATAATATATAATAATAAATAATATATAATAATATATAGTATGGAAATGGCAAACACTGAAAATTGTGTTGTACTTTTTGTACTGTACGTAAAGGGGTAGTTCAATTTTCTAAAAGATCAGTCATGTCTCACCCCTACACATTAACAGCGAAATCAACGTTGTACACCAAAACTCACCCTTACTACAAAAAATAAAGATTCCAGCACTGTCTTTACACCCAACAACAAATTGAGTACCATTAAGTACTTTTCGTATAATTATGGTACGTATTCCGACGACATATCTCAACCCCACACTGACATTAATACAAAATAATAACAGTAATCGTAATTCCAAATCTCAAGAATCCGTTCGTCCAATTCCAAATTGTACCAAACTTAGAACCATTTCGTACTCTTTGAATCTATAAGTAAGATTTTCTAAAACTACTTCAATCCTTCACTTTAACAGTAATCTTAATTCCAAATATCAGGAATCCAGCTCTATCTGCTAAACCAAATCCAAATTGTACCAAATTTAGAACAATTTAGAACTTTCGTACCCATAAGAACGAATTTTCAAAACTTCCTAAATCCAACAGGCCTACAATAATCATAATTTAAAATTGCAGGATTCCACCGCTATCCGTTCACCTAAATCCAAATTGTACCAAACTTAGTACCATTTTGTACTTTTCGTACCCATAAGTACAATTTTTCAAAACAACCTGAATCTCTATCTGTTCATTCAAATCGAAATTGTACCAAATTTAGTGCTTTCCGTACCCATAAGTACGAATTTCCAAAACTATCTCAATTCTACAGTCCAACAGTAATCTTAATTCAAAACTTCAGGATTCCAGCTCTATCCGTTTACCCAAATCCAAGTTGTACCAAACTTAGTACCATTTAATGCTTTCTGTACCTACAAGTAAGAATTTCTTAAACTTCCTCAATTCTGCAGTTTAACAGTAGTCTTTATTCCAAATTTCAGATTTCCATCTCTATCTATTCACTCAAGTCAAAATGATACCAAATTTACCACTATTTAGTATTTCTCGTACTAAGTACGAACTTCCAAAATCATTTCATTGTATCAACGCCACTTCCCAACCTTGATTTACCAAATTTGAAGATTGTAGCTATATCAGTTCAAAATATACAATCGGTACCAAATTTAGTCCTTTTCGTACACTTATAGGAAGAATTTCCAAAAACCATTTGGTAAATCTCCATAACTCTCCATCAGTTTCAGAATTTTAGCTCCTCGCGTTTGCCTACTACTACCTTTCTAGGACGAATTTGCAAAAACCACTTAATGTATTTCCAAAGCCATCTATCTGCATATCTTAACCCCACACATAAACATTGACTCTTAGAACAAATTGTAGAATTCCACCTCTGTCCCTACACCCGATACCAAATTTAGAACGATTTAGTACTTTTCGTATATTTATGGTATGCACCTATTTCTTAATCCACCTCCATATACCAATGCCACACACTCACCCTGACCTCAATAACAAATTGAGTGTCATTTCGTAATTTTCGTATACATATGGTACGTATTTTGGCAAACACATATATCAACCCTTCGTACCCAAACTACCTCAATACATCACTTCAACAGTAACCTTAATTCCAAATTGTACCACATGTAGTACAACTTAGTACTTTTCGTACCTATAACTACGAATTTCCAAAAATACCTTTATCCTAAACTCCAAATGTCAGGTTTTACAGCTCTATCCGTTCACCCAAATCCAAATTGTACTAAATTTAGTACTTTTCGTACATATAAGTACCATTTTCCAAAACTACCTCAATCCAACACTCCACCAGTAATCTCAGGTGCCCGGACATAACTCCCAAAATGATTTTGGGCGTTATGTCCGCTGCGCTTTGTTGGGAGTTATGTCCGTTGGGAGTTATGTCCGTGAAGCAAAGCGGACATAACACCCAAAAAAATTGCGGACATAATTCCCAACGAATTTTTTCTTAATTTATAAATTATTTCTTTGCTTAATTTTGAAATTCATAGTTATATTTTTTTTTTTAATTTTAGAGTAGAAGTTAGAATGTGAGCTGAATTATACATTTGAGAAGGCCTAAGTGCCAACCAATGCTGAAGTATCCACAAAATTCTCCTGATTTTTAAAAATATTTCGACTGCGGCCCGTTTAGTTTTTTAGAAAGATTTGAATATTTTTACAAAAACTTTTTATTTTCTTAAATTGTGAAAATATCTTTGTAAAAAATCGAGGGATTTTTTTCAAAAATATTTTCGACTGCGGCGCTTTTCGTTTTTCAGAACGTTTTTGAATCTTTTTACAAAAACTTTTTTAAAAAAATTAAACAATATAAATTGTGAAAATATTTTTTTTGTATAAAATCGCGCGATTTTTTCAAAAATATTTTCGACTGCGGTGCATTCCGTTTTTCAGAAAGTATTTGAATATGTTTACAAAAACTTTTTATCTTCCTAAATTGTGAAAATATTTTTGTAAAAAATCCCGCGATTTGTTTAAAAGTATTTTCGCCTACGGTGCCGATCGCCTAGAAAATTTAAATAAAGTAAGAGTATATGACAAAGAAAAAGCGTGCAATTGGAGATGGCGATCTAAATATTAGAGGGTTAAATGGACCACAACTTTTGTGTGAAAATTGTGAAAATTTTTAATATACAGCTTATATATTTTTTTCCCGGAAGAGACATTCCGGGCAAGTAAGCTATACTTGGAAGAGGAACGCTTGACCTTTCCATTGATGTTAATTACGTTGATTTACGTGCTCAGATAACAGAGTTACAGCCTAATATATCCAGTTTTTTGCTTGAAGTGTAATTAAGGTAATTTGGTAACAGATACAGATAGTGTACTCAGGATATGGAAAGAACATTTTTCAAAACTGTTGGTATCCAATAGCAGCGAAGACGACGAAGATACCACAGTCCCAATCCCAGAAGATGGTATTGAATGTATACCGCCCAGCCAAGATGAGGTAAAGACAGCAATAAATCGGCTGAAGAATAATAAGGCAGCAGGAGCCGATGGCTTACCAGCCAAGCTGTTCAAAACCGGAGGCGACACGCTGATAAGGTGTATTCATCAGCTAGTTAGCACCATCTGGCAGGAAGAACGAGTACCCGACGATTGGAACCTGAGTATCCTGTGCCCCGTCCACAAGAAGGGAGATAAAACTGTATGCTCTAACTATAGGGGCATAAGTCTACTCCCTATTGCCTACAAGATCGTGTCAGGGATATTGTGCGAACGACTAAAGCCTATGGTCAACGAGATAATTGGACCATACCAATGCGGCTTTAGACCTGGCAAGTCCACCATTGACCAGATATTTACCCTGCGGCAAATCCTGGAGAAGACCCAAGAGATGCAGATCGACACCTACCACCTTTTTGTCGATTATAAAGCAGCCTTCGACAGCCCGCTGCGTTCAAAGGTATTCCAAGCCATGTCTGAATTTGGTATCCCCGCAAAGCTCATCCGTCTTTGCAAAATGACTTTAACTGACACGAGGTCCTCAGTTAAAATAGGAAAGAACCTCTCCGAAGAGTTTGGTACCAAAAGAGGTTTCAGACAAGGAGACAGCCTTTCGTGTGATCTCTTTAACATCCTGCTGGAAAAGGTTATACGAGAGGCAAACGTCAAAAGAAGTGGCACAATCTACACCAATAGTCACATGTTACTTGCTTATGCTGATGATATAGACATCATAGGCCGATCAGTAAAAGAAGTAACTGATACCTTTATGAAGGTCGAAGGAGAATCTGCTAAAGTGGGTCTGGCGGTAAACGGTGAGAAGACCAAGTTGATGGTGTCGACGCGCAATGCGTCCATTGAGCTCGGACCGACTGTGGAAGTTGGTTCCTATAATATTGAGGTAGTAAAAGACTTCGTCTACCTCGGCACCTCCGTAAACACAACAAACGACATCAGTTGTGAAATAAAAAGAAGAATTATATTGGCCAACAGATGCTACTTTGGTTTAAGTAAGCAGTTCAAAAACAAAGCCACATCTCGTCAAACAAAAATAACACTCTACAAAACACTGATACTACCCGTGCTGATGTATGGCTCCGAAGCCTGGGTACTTGCGCAAGCAGACATGGCAGTGCTTGGTGTGTTTGAGAGAAATATTCTTCGAAAGATCTACGGATCAATCTGCGTTGACGGTGAATATCGACGTCGCATGAACCACGAGCTGTATCTGCTGTACAACGACATCAATATTGTTAAGCGTATCGAGATGCAGCGATTGCGTTGGCTAGGCCATATCATAAGAATGAGTGATGATGACCCCGCTAAAAAGGTGTATAAACACGGACCGCTTGGCGGTGCACGCAGAATTGGCAGGCCAAGGAATAGATGGCGCAAACAAGTGGATGATGAGATGAAAAGGCGCGGAATTCCAGAAAGCGAAGCAACAAAAAGAGAGAATTGGAGATCTTTTCTTAGTTCGGCCTATAGAACAAATGTTCTGTAATGGGCCAGCTAAGTAAGTAAGTAAGTATAATCAAAAACACACTAGAGGTCGCACTTATAGCTAAATAGTCACGAAATTTTGCACGAGGTAAGGGTTTAGGTCGAAGAAGATGCCTACAATTTTGGATGATGATCCGATATTATCTAGCGGGTGAAATGGACCATTACTTTTGTATAAAAAATATACAAATTTTATTTTTGGTCCATATTTTAATTCCTGGAGGGCACATAGTGGCAAAGTAGCATTCATATGGGAAAACGAATACTGATATTTCCCCTGATGCAAATTGCAATAACGTGTATGCTAGATAACTGGCCTACTGCCTAATATATAATGGGTTTTGTGTAGAGAACCACAATTTCCTCCCATGATACAAATTGCCTCAATCATGACAGAGAAATTTTCAGTTCAGTTGTCCAATTTAATTTTTATACAAATATTGCAGCATGGGATCGCTTCGCCCCCTATTTTATACCCTTAGCCTTTAGGTTAATAAAGGCTGTTTTTTTCAGCTAGATAGAACTTTAAATTGTAAATAGTAACACAAAAAATTAAATTTTGATGAAACTTTTTTTTTTATTTGTGTCAGTATACTCTGACAAATCATCATGAATAGATAGACTCACGCTTGAACAACGCTACGAAATTATCCAAATTTACTTTGAAAATCAGTCGTCGATTCGCGCAACTTATAGACGACTTCGTCATTTGTATGGCGTATGGCGATGAGGCGCATTTTTGGCTTAACGGGTTTGTTAATAAGCAAAATTGCTACATATGGAGTGAGACCAATCCACAAGAGACCCTACAGACTCCATTACATCTAGAAAAATACACCGTATGGTGCGGTTTTCACGCTGGTGGCATCATCGGACCTTATTTCTTCAAAAATGAGGCCGGAGCTCGCGTTACGGTCAGTGGAGATCGTTACCGCACCATGATCAATGATTTTTTGTTTGGAAATATGGATGACATTGATCCGGAGGAGCTGTGGTTTCAACAGGATGGCCATACGGCGAACGCAACCATCGACTTATTGAAATCAAAATTTGGCGATAAGTTGATTTCGAGAAGTGGACCTGTCAATTGGCCTCCAAGGTCGTGCGATTTGACACCTCTCGATTATTTCCTGTGGGGCTACGTGAAGTCACTGGTTTATGCTGATAAACCAACAACAATTGATGCCTTGGAGGCCAGCATTGTTCGTGTTATTCGTGACATACGGCCAGCAGTGCTCGAAAAAGTGGCCAAAAATTGCACGTCCAGAATGCACTTCGTCAAGAACAGCCGCGGTGCCCATATACCCGAAATCATTTTCAAATGTTAATGTCACGTATTGATCTTTCGAATAAAAAAATTTTGATTACAATTTAATTTTTTGTGTTATTTTTTACAATTTCAAGTTCTATCGGGCTTAAAAAAACACCCTGTATAAAATATACAAAGTACGACCAAAGATGTGCCCATCGAAAAAATGGTTTTAGACCCCAAGTATGTTTGGACGAAATTTGTTTCAAACAATTTGAAGTCGATTTAGCCCTGTCCGTTGATCTGTCTGTCTTACTGTCTAGGTGACTGGTGCGCACGATAACTCCCGAACGGATCTACCGATTCGAACCAAATTTTGCGCTTTGTATTTTTTTGCCCAAACATAGTTTAATTTCCTTCGGGCACAAACAATTTTCTGAAAAATTGTGTGAACGATAACTGTCGAAGTGCGAAATCGATTTGGTCCAAACTTTCAATATATTATTATTCCTTCCAGATATAGATCGGGTAAGACTATATCGGTCCACACCTTCGAATACCTCCCACACAAAATTTGGAAAAGTAAAATTAAAGAGTCCTATCGAAGATTGTCCTTGCGGCTCCCTTTACGATGGTACAATTGCAATGGCATACCTCCAGAGATTATGGATGAAAAGGTCCATGAAACCTTGAAAACAAGCAAGAAACCTAACTAAAATGGCAAATCCGCAATATAACTCTCAAGGGGATTTTCTGATTGGTGCAAACTTTGCACATCCTATTATTTCATTTAGTAATGTATCAGGTTGGAATATGGACTATATCGGTCCCGTCCTTCGAGTACCTCCTACACAAAATTTGGGAAAAGTGCAGTTTGAGGACCAGTCTTGGATCTATTTGAATTGTTTGAAGAAGGTTCTTTTCACGGTACCTATTGCAACGCATATAGGTTCCAATCAGGAAATTTTTGGCCAAAACCCTATTTTTGAAGTTTCGAAATTTTATTTTTTTGTTTGCACAGAATAATAAATAAAAATAGGTAAAAAAACTTTTTAAGTTAAACGGTTTTATGTTAAACATACATTGCAATGTTCAAGATAAATGTACTAAAAACCAAAAAATAATAAAATAGATACAGTTGGGGAATTATAAACATATGCATAGACTAGACTAAAATAAAACCGTGGGGCACGTCAATTGTCTACAATCGTTGATCAAAATGTTCGTTTTGTAATGTTACACTATAATAAGGCAGTTGTTCAACCGACAGCGATGGACGTGTGATAAGAAGGGATAGAATGTGCAAACAAGCTAGCAAGCTCGATTATAAGCGAGTTTTAGGGTTTCATAGTGGTGAGCGAGTAGTACATTGTCGATTAAAGACAAACTACGAGCAGTAAAACGATTCCTCGCCAGCCAGCAGTGTGAATGTCCAACGATAAACTAGTTGAAACATCTCTTTTATTTACATGGAGTGTATTTCCATGAGCAAGAAAATAGTAAGTAATTTCCTCACCGTCTGCGGGCCAACTGCCTAACGACGAATTAAACGATTCTTCTATCGCACATTAAGTCGATAATTTGTAGACAATTGACGTGCCCCACGGTTTTATTTTAGTCTAGTCTATGCATATGTTTATAATTCCCCAACTGTATCTATTTTATTATTTTTTGGTTTTTAGTACATTTATCTTGAACATTGCAATGTATGTTTAACATAAAACCGTTTAACTTAAAAAGTTTTTTTACCTATTTTTATTTTCTAGTTTTTAGTTTTTATTTCGCATTCTGTTTAATTCATTTAGTGCTTCATTATTGCAAGGTTTCTTGCCTGTTAGTTTATTGCAGTCCAACTCCTCTATACGTAGTCCCTGCAAAGATCTTACTCTACTAAGAGCCACGTAGGCTTGACCTTCTTCAAACAGTTCCGCACCTAAGTATACGACTGCGTGATCCACAGTGCTGCCCTGCATTTTATGTATTGTAGAAGCCCATGATAGTATTAAAGGCAACATTCTTCTTTCAGCCGTCCTGTAATTGTACTTAGCTGGAAACTGTATGGCTTTCGGGTGTATAAGATGTACTGTATAGTGCACTGTATTCTTCTTGTCAAGCCCTTTTATTTGATGCCCATATTGGTGGAATTGATAAAAAAAATTGTTATCAGCCATTTGGTAGCGGCGGCCATCTTAGATTTCAATTTTGCATAGTAAATTGTATTCTACTTGTTGAGACCTTTCATGTGATACCCATGTTGATGGGATTGATAAAACCTAAGTTATCCGCCATTTTGTAGAGGCCGCCATCTTGGATTTTAATTTTATATAGTACAATGTATTCTACTGGTTGAGCACTTTCATTTGATACCCATATTGATGGGATTGATAAAACCTACGTTATCCGCCATTTTGTAGCGGCCGCCATGTGGGATTTCAATTTTTTATAGTATATTGTATTCTGCTTGTTGAGCCCTTTCATTTGATACCCATATTGATGGGATTGATAAAACCTACGTTATCCGCCATTTTGTAACGGCCGCCATCTTGGATTTCAATTTTTTATAGTATATTGTATTCTGCTTGTTGAGCCCTTTCATTTTATACCCATATTGATGGGATTGATAAAACCTACGTTATCCGCCATTTTGTAGCGGCCGCCATCTTGGATTTAAATTTTTTATGGTATATTGTATTCTGCTTGTTGAGCCCTTTCATTTGATACCCATATTTATGGGATTAATAAAACATAAATTGTCCGCCATTTTGTAGCGGCGCCCATTTTGAATTTATAATGATAATGAATAAACATAATTGTATTGTCACCAAAATCCAAAGTGTATACAAAATTTCAGATTAATCGGTTGACAGGAAGAGGGTGAAATTTGAATTACTAAATTTGACCCAAGAATAAATAATAAAACAAACGGGGTGAGTTAAATAAAACCATTTAAAAACACATCAAGTCATCTGAAATTCGAAATTTCGAAATTTTATTTTTTTTTGCACAGAATAATAAAAAACACATCAATTAGTTTTTGTAAATAACGTTAGTATTTGTTGATTGGCGCAGTACCAAAGTTGACACTTTTTTATGTAAAAATAAAACAGACTTTGTGCTGTAAAATATACAATTTTTGTTGTATTGCGTCGCTGCATAAATATACAGAAGTGAGACCAAAGTTATTATGGCTCGGGAAGCTGTTAATGAGTACTTTCATAATATTTACAAAAAGAACGATGAAATTTGTAAAATTAGCGTTATAAAATCAATGTTTTTGTATATATTAAAAATTATTTTTTACAAATATTTTTTAAATATACTTAAACTTTTAAAAAAATGTCCAAATATGTCCACCTACAAATCGAATTTGAAAGATAGATGAAAATTCAGAAGTCAAATCGTGCTCAAATTTGCCACAGTTAAAATAAAGTGGATTTTTCTATTTTAAGATGGGAGATTTTTTTGTAAATACCTGTTGTGACTGTACGTAGTGTCCAATTGAAATAGAACGGTAATACGCACATCTGTCAACCGATTTTCCTTAAAATTCATATTTAAGGGTTTCAGAGTGTAGAAAACAAGTATGTATAATTTTTTTGAAAATATGTCCATTTTTTTTATAGCCCCACATAAAAGTACTGTCCGAATTTAGATATTTTGTGGATTTTAGCGACACCCTATGACCGATTCGGCTGAAATTTGGTATTTTGACCTCTTGGAAGATATGAATCCTTCATACCAAAAATTATTAACATGGGTCAATGTTTTGGTTTAGACCCCACACAACGGGACCACCCTGTTCATCAAATTTTGGCAGTTTTTGGTAATTTTGGTCGATAAAACGTAAGATTTGCTGTTTGTACACATTTATTATAAATAATAATTAATTTCAATACAAAATGGACGTTGAAATAGTTTTGGCCAGAAAATTTGGATTTGGGACCATTGTGCAACGGTACAATTTTTACGGAGTAAGTCCATACTTCCTGAGATAATGGTCCAAAATTTCCAAAAATAATTCTCAAACTTTTTCAAAGATCAGAAGCTAGCTTACTACAATTGATTTGGAATAGCCTTACATTACGATACCTACAAAATACACAATATATAGATTTTTTTATACGGCATAATTATTGTGTTTGTTTCTTTTTTGGTTAGCTGCTGAAGGTACATACATATATCACCGTTAACGGAGCTGACTTATACTATCTTACTTGGTGTGTAATTGAATATGAATAATTTTGGGATTTATAAATTTGTTTGCATGCAAATTATTTGAATTTCTATTCATTATTAGTTATTTCTATCGGTATAAAATATGTATATAACCACAATGAACTATTTTCGAAATGCCATGAAAATCACAAAACTGCTTGCATTACCAAGCATATGTGAGGACGATAGATCTTTAATAAACCCACAATCAATGTTAAATTTCCAATTTTGGCATATTGTTTAGAAATGTATAATTTATATAATTGTTCCACAAATATCACAATAGGGACAAGGGAGGTTTATCTTATACCAATGGATTCATGTTATGTAATTGATATGTGACGTATTTTTTATCGCCGAATCCAAAAGGCGAGTCCTAAGTTGTCACTTGTAGAGAAGTTTTTCATGGCTGAAATACTCAAAAAGTATCGGCAGCATTACCGTTTGATTTCATGTGGCCAGGCCTGGGAATCATACCCGGACATTTAGAGTGCAAAGTGGTTGCACATAGCTAATTCCTAGAGGTTGTGGTGTGGGGTATCACATGGTCGGCCCCGTCCGACTATAGCCTTTGCTTACTTGTTTTATTATACGTTTGAATTAAATAAAAATCACTTAAATTTTAAAAACGGACATAACTCCCATTGGGACTTATGTCCGCTAGGGGGGGTCGGACATAGCTCCCAAAAAATTTGGGAATTATGTCCGCAAACCAAGGCGGACATAACTCCCAAAATCATTTTGGGAGTTATGTCCGTTGGGAGTTGTGTCACGGCACCGTAATCTCAATTCCAAATTTCGAGATTCCAGCTCAATCCGTTCACCAATATCCCCATTGCACCAAATTTAGTACTTTTTATACACATTTTATACAAAAGCGACCTCAATTCCAAATTTCAGGATTCCAGCTCTACCCATTTACTCAAATCCCTATTGTACCATATTTAGTACCACTTAGTACTTTTCGTACCCATAAGTACGAATTTCCAAAACCACCCTCATGTCCCAATCCTACACTTCAACAGTAATCTTAATTCCAAATTTCAGGTTTCCAGCTCTATACGTTCATTGGCTATAACTTTATATATTGTAATATTACTTTCAGGATCGGGTTCGAATATGGACTATATCGGTCCACTTCTTCGGGTACCTCCCACACAAAATTCGGAAATAGTTATGTTTAAGAGTTCTTCTCGGATCGTTTTGATATTTTTGTTTTTTGAAATTGTCAATATAGGTCCTTGTTTTAGTATAGCCATCATTGACCACATAAAAACTTTGTCTTTAAATAAGAGAATTTTCCTTAAAAAGGTTTTTGATTAATGGCGAAAACCGGCCCATTTTTATTAAAAATCGGAATTTCGATTTTGAATGATCACCATTTTTTTTAAATTTATATTTTTAAAATTCTCTCGTTTAAAGACAAGATTATTAGGTACTTAATGAACCCACAAAAATGTATGATGATTGGTCCATTAATTTCGTCAGCAAACTTCTGCAGCTGACACCTTTATACATTTGAGGAACTCACTTTTCACAACACAATCAGCAAATAATATCGATATACACTCTTATACAATTTTTCCCCATTCCACCAAGTTTAAAATCTGTTTCACAAAATTGGTGAACTAAGAACTACAGGTCTGGGTAACTGTAAACACCATGTGATCACTTTGTAGTTTCAAACAAATGTTAAGTCCAGTTTATTACATCCAAAGCTACTTAAGAAATTTGTTTTATAACGGCCGTTAAATATTCAAATATTTGAAGATAATAAATGTTAATTTTGGGAAAACACGGAGAAAATGTACATTGCCAACATATATCTGAAATTTGGATGAGGGTCACTGATGCAAAGTTAGAAAGATGTACCAAAGGGTTTTTGGAAATTCGACGTCTAAGTGTACTAAAAGTTACCAAATTTAGTACTAATTGTATAATTTGATCGGGTATAGCTAGAATCTTGAAATTTGGTATGGAAAACAAGGTTGGAAAGTGTTGTTTAAAAACGGAAATGGTTTTACTAAATGGTACTAAATTTAGTACAATTTGTATAAATAGAGCTGGAAACCTGAAATTTGGATATCAGATTACTGTTGAAAACGAAATGAGAGTCGTTTTGGAAAATCGTACTTATGTGTACGAAAAGTACTAAATGGTACTAAATTTGGTACAATTTGGATATGGGTGAACGGATAGAGCTGGAAACCTGAAATTTGGAATAAGGGTTACTGTTGAAGTGTAGGATTGATATATGGAGGTAGCTTTGGAAATTCGTACTTGGGTGTACGAAAAGTACTAAATGATACTAAATTTGGATTTATGTGAATGGATAGAGGTGGAATCCGGAAATTTCGAATTAAGATTACTGTTGAGGAGTAGGTTTGAGTTATGGAGACAACTTTGGCAATTCGTGCTTATGTGTACGAAAAGTACTAAATTTGGTACAATTTGGATTTGTGTGAACGGATAGAGCTGGAAACCTAAAATTAGAAATAATGATTACTCTTTGAGTATAGGATTGAGGTAGATTTGGAAATTCGTACTTATGGGTTACGAAAAGTAATAAATTTGGTACAATAAAGATTTGATTCATCGTATAAAGCTGAATTTCTGAAATTGGGAATAAAAATGGCTGCTGGAATATAAGAATGGCTACTGTTGGATTGTAGAATGGAAGTTGTTTTGAAAATTCGTACTTAAGGTTACGAAAAGTACTAAGTGGTACTAAATTTGGTACAATTTGGATTTAGGGTGAACGGATAGAGCTGTAGCCCTGAAATTTCGAATTAACATTGCTGTTAGAGTATGGGATTGAGATAATTTGGAAATTAGAACTTCGTAGGCTACATTTGGAGTGTAAAATGAAAGTAGTTTTGAAAATTCGTACTTATGGGTACAAAAAGTACCAAATTTGGACTTGGGTGAACGAACAGAGCTAGAATAATGCAATTTAGAATTAAACTTGCTGTTGGGGTGTAAGATGGAGTTAGTTTTGCAAATTCTTACTTACGGATAAGAAAAATACTAAATTTGGTACAGTTTGGATTTGGGTGAACGAATAGAGCTGGAAACCTTAAATTCGTAATTGATATTAATGTTGAAGTGTAGTATTGAAGTAGTTTTGGAAATTCGTACTTATGGATACGAAAATCACTAAATTTGGTATAATTTGGATTTGGGTCAACGGATAGACCTAGAATCCTGAAATGTGGAATTGAGATTATTGTTGAAGTGTAGGATTGAGGTAGTTTTGGAAATTCGTACTTATGGGTACGGAAAGTACTATATGGTACTAAATTTGGTACAGTGGGTATTTGGGGGAACGAATAGAGCTGGAATCCTGGAATTTGGTAAGACTATGGTTGAAGTGTACGATTGAGACATGGATGTAGTTTTTGAAATTCGTACTTATGTGCACGAAATATACCAAATGGTACAATTTGAGTTTAAGTGCACTGATAGCGCTGGAATCCTGTTTTTTGGAATTAAGTTTACTGGTGAAGTGAAGGATTGAGGTAGTTTTGGAAAATCGTACTTATGGGTACCAAGAGTACTTAATGGCACTCAATTTGTTGTTGGGTGTAGGGTCAGATCTGGAATCTGTATTTTTTTGGATTTAGCTCAATGAAATGGGACCTACTGTTTATCGCCAAGTCCGAACGGCGTGTCTTAAGACACCACTTGTGGAGAAGTTTTTCAAGGCTGAAATATTCAGGAAATGTCACCAACATTACTGAGGGGTATTTTGCCACCTTTGAAAATTGTTGATGTTGCCTGGCCGGCGAATTGAACCCACGACCTTCTGCGTGCAAGGCGGGCGTGCATACCATTGTAACAAGGTGGCACCCAAAATTGGTATAAGTACAATAAAATTTTCAGTGTTCGCCATTTCCATATTATATATTGTTTATTTGTTTTTTATATCCTTTCCGCATACGAAGTAGCCGGCACTTTGCTAGTATATATATAAAAGAGCAGTGAGGTGAGGTTTTAACTGACTGACTGATTCATCAGCGCCCAGACGAAACCGTTGAAGCTAGAAATTTTGGGTGTAGGTTGCTGTTGGTGTGTAGGGGTGAGATAAGGCTGGGTTTTTGAAAATTCGACCTAGAAGTGTACGAAAAGTACTAAATATGCTACCCTTGGTATTAGGCAAACGGTTACGAGGGTAACCGATGGAGAGTTAAAAAGATGTACAAAGGGGTTTTTGGAAATTCGACCTCTAAGTGTACGATAAGTACTAAAATGTACAAAATTTAGTACCAATTGTATATTTTGAACAGATATAGCTAGAATCATGGAATTTGGCACGGAAATCAAGGTTGGGAAGTGATGTTGATGTAATTAAATGGTTTTAGAAAATCGTACTAATGTGTACGAAAAGTACTCAATGATACTAAATTCAGTACAACTTATATTTGGGTGAACGGATAGAGCTGGAAACCAGAAATTTGGGATTAAGGTTACTGTTGAAGTTTAGGATTGAGATATATAGGTAGTTTTGAACATTCTTACTTATGGATACGGAAAGTACTAAATGGTACAAAATTTGGTACAATTTCGATTTGGGTGAACGGATAGAGCTGGAATCCTGAAATTTGGAATTAAGATTACTGTTGAAGTGTAGGATTGAGATATATGGGTAGTTTTGGAAATTCGTACTTATGTGTACGAAAAGTACTAAGTGGTACTAAATATGGTACAATAGGGATTTGAGTAAATGGGTAGAGCTGGAATCCTGAAATTTGGAATTGAGGTCACTGTTGGAGTGTAGGATTGGGGAAGTTTTGGATATTCGTACTTATGTGTATAAAAAGTACTAAATGGTACTAAATTTGGTGCAATGGGGATTTTGGTGAACGGATTGAGCTGGAATCTCGAAATTTGGAATTGAGATTACGGTGCCGTGACATAACTCCCAAATGATTTCAACTTTCTAGCTTCAGCGGTTTCGTCTGGGCGCTGATGAATCAGTCAGTCAGTGAGTACCTCACCTCACTGCTCTTTTATATATATATAGATAGATGTTTAGATCCAAACATATATATGTTTGCAACCAGTCCCAAACATATATTTGTTTGGATCCAAACATATTTCTAATGTATATTTTTCTGTGTGTATTGACGCTATATCAAAACGTGTTGTTTAAAGCTCCAAAAAGTGGCGCACATTGTCACAAAAACTGCCAAAAATGGTAAAAACCATGTATACCTCGGAGTGCAAATATGTTGATGGGCGTCGATAGAAAACATTCGAATAAGAAGGATTTTGAATTTTGGTATTGATACGTCAAGTAGTTTTGCCTATATTAGTGTTCAAATCCGATATATGTTGGCAATGTACATTTTCTCCGTGTTTTCCCAAAATTAACATTTATTATCTTCAAATATTTGAATATTTAACGGTCGTTATAAAACAAATTTCTTAAGTAGCTTTGGATGTAATAAACTTGACTTCACATTTGTTTGAAACTACAAAGTGATCACATGGTGTTTACAGTTACCCAGGCCTGTAGTTCTTAGTTCACCAATTTTGTGAAACAGATTTTAAACTTGGTGGAATGGGGAAAAATTGTATAAGAGTGTATATCGATATTATTTGCTGATTGTGTTGTGAAAAGTGAGTTCTTCAAATGTATAAAGGTGTCAGCTGCAGAAGTTTGCTGACGAACATGTTAAGTGACCACCTCATTAGCGGTTACCCCCTTTTTAACAAAGCGTTTTGTGGTGTCTACTAAAGCTCGAAAATTAATGGACCAATCATCATATATTTTTGTGGGTTCATTAAGTACCTAATAATGTTGTCTTTAAACGAGAGAATTTTAAAAATATAAATTTAAAAAAAAATGGTGATCATTCAAAATCGAAATTCCGATTTTTAATAAAAATGGACCGATTTTTACCATTAATCAAAAACTTTTTTAAGGAAAATTCTCTTATTTAAGGACAAAGTTTTAATGTGGTCAATGATGGTTATACTAAAACAAGGACCTACATTGACAATTTCAAAAACCAAAAATATCAAAACGATTCGAGAAGAACTCTTAGTCCATATTCGAACCCGATCCTGAAATTAATATTACAATATATAAAGTTATAGCCAATTCGGTTACTCCCATTAAGATTTATCGTGCGCGCAATTTTTCCGAACATTTTCGAACTTGGTGGGGGAGGTACCTGAAGGAGTGGACCGATATAACCCATCTTCGAACTTAAGCCATGCTTGAACAAAATATTATGAAAGCCAAGTTTTGGACCGAATCGGTTGATCTGTTCGAGAGATATCGTGCGCTCCAACCAGGCAGACGGACGGACATAGGTAAATCAATTCCAAATTGGCTAAACGGATTTCGTGAGGCACATTTTGCCCTATGAAAGTGTATATACCGTCGTTACCATAAATGCAGAGCGTATAAAAATGTGTTGACTTAGCGATTGTTGCAATAGCTCCTTTGTTCGCAATATCTTCTTTGCGTTATCATTATCAGACTTTGCTTTTGGAATACTGTCAATAGAAGCGGAGATATTCGTTTAAGACTAAAACCCTAACTTTTCTCCACACACGTGTTTTGCCCACTTCTACTATGAATACGATCCGACCATCCCAAATGCAATAGGCGTGTACCGTGATTACAAGGTTTAGATGGACAGACGAACGGACGGACACACATTGCCAGATGGACTCAGTTCCTAAAGTCAATTATTTTGCTGTACATGAGTATGGGTCTACGACCATTATTTCGATGTGTTACACATTTCTGAGCCAAAACCAACTTATGGTCCCCTTCCCACAAAGTGTTGTAGGTTATAAAAATTAACTATCGCAGTAATTCAGAAGGTGGCTCAGACCGGAAAAACCTCGAAAATGCGCCAATTTCAGGCATCCGTTACCTCTTATCGATTTTGACATATGAAGATCATGCAAACGGAACAGAACCAATGGATTCACATTTGTGTGAAATGTTGACCTGTTTAGATTCCAATTCAAATACTTTTTAAATATTGTTAATATGGTCGTACGTAGGTACAATAGTTGAATGTACAATTTTCCAAATTGTTGTGACTTTGTGTTGAACATGATTTGCAAATTTTTTGTTGGCATTTCTCTATGACGCCGCAGGAAATGTACTATATTTGAGTGTTATTGTATGAGAATGGTTTTTAGAAATCAATTTGAATTTAGTTTAAATACAAAGCGTATATACATACCCACATATGTACATACATGTGTACATTTTGCATTTCAAAACAATTGCCATGAACGTTAAACAACAATGAACAAACCAATGAACGTACAGTCTGTCGCAAAAGTTAGTATACACCGTTGAAACAAAAATGTATTAGGGATAAATATCAATATAACTTATTGAAAACAACAAACAATTAGCTTTATTTGATAGAAAAGACTAATATTTACATATGTCGCAAAAGTTAGTATACGAGTACAACGGAGAATCCTCGTGGAACTGTCTAAAAAAATTCTTGATATTTTTGAACAAAATGAAACTAAATCTGTATTTAAGATCATCAAGAGGATATTAATTGGTTTTAATGGCAGTTATAGTACTTATAGTGACAAGTTCAATGTACACTGGATCGTAAAACCCAAAAAATTGGTCATCTACAAATACAACAACTGTAGCGACAAAATTCCGTGTGTTATGTCCTTTTATGAATTTTAAAGCCATGAAATGCTCAGAAAAGCTCTAAAGTTTCAACATGGGGAGATCTTGATCGAGTTTCGACTTGTCCTGTTTGAAGAAAATGTATGCAAATATTGCGCACTTTTAATTGTTATTAACGAAGACAACCTTCGTATTTCTCAAATAAAACTAATTGTTTGTTGTTTTTAATAAGTTATAGTGATTTTTATCCCTAATACTTTTTGGTTTCAACGGTGTATACTAACTTTTGCGACAGACTGTATATTTTCTGCGCAATTGTATGAATGGCACACCACTTTGTGGGGAGGTTATTCTAATTTGGTTTTTCTCCAAAAGTTTGTAACGCCTCGGTTTATAGTTCTCCATATATGTATGTATAACGATCTTAATCAAAGACTTAAATGTATAAAGATATGAAAACTCAATTGTTAGCATTTGTCAATTGATGGTGTTAAACTCTATGTTATGATATCATAATAATATGGATAGCGGTTTTCACCGCTAAAGCAATAGCTAATGGATTGGAAAATGCCATGAAATACAATTATGAGTTAAAACAAGTAACAGAGGGCTATAATCGGACGGGGCCGACCATGTGATACCCTACACCACTACTTCTGTGCACTAGTTTTCCACGGAATTTATTTTATATGATTGCTACATACATATTTTAGTCGTCAAGTCATACATATGTACATAAGGAAGGTTAGGATAAAGGACGCGCGGCTGTCATAACAGACAGCTGCTTCACTCGGAGACCTTATGGTCCATTGTGCTCATCCTGGTAGTGTTCTTAATTAGAAAAATATACGGAAAAGATAGTCGTAGTGGACAGACCGAATATACATACATATATACATATAGGTTACTAGGCGTTTACACCAAACAGTTTGTCTTCAAATACAACTCTGATTTACTAACACATACATACATTTGTCGGTTGTCTTCCAGCTGTTCATCATATTTTCACACCCTGCCAGCAATTGGAAGTGAGTTTCGCACTCCCTCGCCTAAGAGGTCACTCCGGAGACACGCCAAGGAAGATTGTTGGTGAATTACAGAAACAATTTCTATAGCCTTATTGTGATTACGTTTTATCGCGTATGCCGACACTTCGGAGTGACTTCTGAGTGACTTCCAAGGCGATTGTTTACATTTACTTAATGATTCAACACATTTGAACAAATATAGAACATTTTCTATCTGATGATTATATGAGGCGGTGGTGCAGTGGTAAGCATACTCGCTTTGCACTCTGAAGGTCCGGGTTCGCTTCCCAAGTCAGGCAACAGAACATCACATTTTTAAAATGACAAAATTAATGTTGGCGGAAATTGCTAAGAATAATTTCTCTAAAGAGAAGAAAAATAAAAAAATAAATAAAAATAAAAAATAAATAAAAATACAAAAATATGAATAAAAATAAAAAAATGTTAATAAAAATAAATAGAAAAAATATATTTTTTTAATTTCTAGAACTATCGCGGAAATGATCTTCTAGAAGTGTCGCTGGAGTGACTTCCAAGACGACACGCCGGCGTGGTTCATTTCTTCACAACGGAGGTCACTTCAGGGTGACTTCTGCGACTATCGCCGCGACTGTTTTCATCGCCCTGGGCGACACGCCTAAGTCACTTCCGCGATAGATTTTGCTTGCAGGGCAGACAGTCGGGTTAACAAATGTTTGACATTTTTGTGAAAAAGAAGTGATACGATAATTCAGATGCGTTGAAATCAAAAGAACATGAACAAAAACAAAATATGTGAACGGAACACAAAAAGAAATCGATGATTTTTATTCATAATTTTACAACTGTTTATGCAGTTGTCTGGACGCCTACGTCATACAGGCAAGTTTTGGATTTTTGGCAATCAATACATGAACTGAACTGTCCTGTCATATGTAAACGCAGGGTTAGAAATTAGATTAGAGTTATTAAGGTACACAGAAAAAATATTTCATGAATTTTTACATATTTTCTTTCATGATGTAGTTTTTTTCATACTGTACAGGTATGTCATATAAGACACATGTGCAGTTTCTTATAACCATCCGAAAGCCACTATTTTTTCAAAAATATGTAAGATTTTCATGAGATGCTAAATCACTTACCTATATTTCCCTACATTCCACTATAGGTAATTTTCCCTGTTTTTGAGGCAAAAATGAATAACAGCGGAATTAAAGGATTTTTTAACTTTTTTAATTATTTATGTGTAAAAATGAGATAATACAAAGATTTCTACAGATAAATTCGGGTATAACGAATTCTTACAAAAACAGCTGTGGGATCGCAGAAATCAATAGCCTGAAAATTTCTGAAGCTATTTTATTCAATCCTAAATAAGAAGAGGAAGCAGGATGCAGCAGAGAACTCAAATCCGAGGCAGAAACCAAATTGGGTCTCGTGTTTCTGAAAATTCGGGTATATTGAAGAAAATTCCGTGGGTGATACCAATGCGAAAAGGGATGAAATGCATGAAGGATTCAAGAACTGGAAAATTTGGTAAAATCATTGAGTGAAAGGCAACAAACTAGCAGCATAAAGTTCAGTCCACAATGTATCCTAGAATTCGAGCCAGGAATGGTAAATTTGTCAGTCTCCACATGGATTCGCAAAATCGAACAAATTGGGTAACTATACGGTTGGAACAACAACTACAAAATGTATCTTATGCAAAGTCGATTAAAAGGATTAGCGAAGCATTCGTTCAGGAATTTAAATAATTACTCGAAGACATGGGGTGAATGGAAGATCTTTTTGGTGCAATCATTTCCGGAACATCAGGATTACGCAGAAACTCTTAGGCGACTAGTTGATCGCAAAAAACTACCGGATGAATCGATGGCAAGATACTACTATGATAAAAAGGAGCTGGGTGATGTATGCAAAATTACGGGGCGTGATGTTGTTTCTTGCATCATTGACGGACCACCGAATGGTAGCATTCAGATTAGAGCAAGACCTGGAAATTTTCTTACATGCGAAGATCTTTTTGGTCATTATTTATCAAAGTTCGCTGATGTGAGGGAACATCAAATAAAAATCAGAAAGATTGAAGGACGCTCTATAACATTCTTGAGAGATACAAGAAATCAAGAAAAGGATATTGCTTGTTTAAACTGCAATAAAAAGGGTCATTATGCTAACCGATGCAAGGAAGCAGCAAAGAGTTATAGCAAATGTAAGCGATGGGGAATGTCCATAGGTGGCAGGTGAGTCGTCTGAAATAAATAAAGTGATGAATGTCAAATCTAGCAGCAGTAACTCGTGCTATTTTATGAAATGTAGAGTTAGTGGTGTTATTTTTGATGCATTTATATATACAGGAAGTTCAGTTATACTAATGAAACAGTCAAGCGCCAATAAGGTTAAACAAAATTTTAACGCATGTTGCCTTCAGGTGAAAAGATATGGACGGTCAGTCATACCTGTCATTCAAAAATTCTCTTCAGAATTAGAAGTAGATTCGGCTTCAGCAGTAGTTGATATTTATATTGTTCCTGATCATGTTCAGGACGTTGACATATTGATTGGGAGACCATTCATAAATCATCGGAAGATTTTGATGATTGTTACAAATAACATTATTCGGATAATGTCCATGGCACAAGATTTGTTTCCTGAATATGATGGTGGTAAAAAAGAAAGAATATCTTTATTCGTAAAAGGAATGGTTACAATCCCACAAAATCAATCTAAATTTATTGATGTGGAAACGGAACCCAATGAAGACGGAATGCGAATAGGTAGAGTATATCCTTGCGAACGGGAAACATAAATTTCAGAAATGGATTGGGTATTAGCAATGCAGCTTAGTGATGCTACATGTGCATGTTTAATTGAAGTTCTTAAAAACATCCCACAAAATAAAGAAGAGAGTCGAATACATGATGAATACGCGTTGAAGCAGGAACGGTTGTACAAAAGAACTGAACAAGGATTGAAATGGGTTGTTCCAAAGACATGCAGTAGGGAAATTGTATATAATCATCATAATTAAATAGGACACTTTTCTCTTGACAAAACTATCTCTGCTATATGTAATAAATATTGGTTTACCAGTATGAGACGTTTTGTTAACCGATACATCATTGCATGTTGTTTGCCAAAGCTTCGAACACTTTTTATTCGCCTCAGGCTACTCCCAAATCACCATACAACCGGAGTTCACCCAATTCCCCAGGTCCAATAAATTTGAAAATAATTGAACCTAAACGTACGATATTTGCTGCCCGCTTTGCTCCTGAAACATTTGCCAATCATGTTGTGTCGTACATAAAATACAAGCTGAAGGACGACTCAGAAATACTAGTCACTAAATTTAAATATACACAAAGACGACGCAAAGCCTCATTTAAAATAATTGTTCCTGAAAATGTATTTGAAAGAGTTGTAAATCCAACATTTTGGCCTGATAAAGCTTTTGCACGTGAATATATTTATAGAGATGTTCCGAAAACTGATATAGCACACTTACCCAATGTTCCATCAAAAAACTGAATACTCCACCTTCTGTTATTAATTGCAATACTTTTAACTTTAATTTACAGCCTGTTCATGTATGTCGACCGAAAGGTTTTTTGCGCTTCGGAAGTGGAAAAAATCATTTTCTGTTCATGTAAACGCCTTCGAAACGAAAATCTATGCGACCGACAAGCCATACGAAATAAGACGTAAACGTACACTTTTCCATTAAATTTGGGTTTATGTATTTCGAAACGACTGTCTCTTATAGACAGAGAATGTCAAAATCACTCACTTGCTTTGTAGCTGCCGAGTAGAACGTAAACTCGCGAATAACACCGAAAATCTTAAAACAAATTTATGCAACACATTCTTTAAACAAAATAAAAATTTTGTAGACACGTTTAAATGGAGATTTCATTCATTATTTTGAAGAAATCAATAAAATAAAATAATTCAAAATACCGACACATTTTATTTTTCAAACAAAACAAATCACACATATTCCAATGTTTGTATGTATATGTGGATTTTGTTTTCATTTCTCATTTGGCTCTCATTTATGGAACATAGTTGTACAAATGTACATTCAAATTAGTAGTATTTCGCATAGGATACGTAACGGCAGTCGCACGATAGTTTGCGAAATACATGAACGCATTTTTTGGCGGACGTGAGTGACTGCTTTCCTTTCGTACAGGTTTCCGTGCGACATACATGAACAGGCGGTTAGTGTATCAAAATGTTAGAGGCTTAAATTCTAAATTGTCTTCCCTAATTTCGAATTCAACCACAATTTGATAGCATTAACAGAAACATGGCTAAAGAACAATATTTATGATACTAAGATTTTATGTCAGAATTTTCAGATTTTCAGGCGCGATCGTGATGACATTAAGCGCGATCGTGATGACATTAATAAAAATATAGGAGGGGTAGTTCTAATAGCTGTCTCCTCAATATATGCCGCTGAAGAAATTTCATTCCCCTTTTCGAGTGATATTAAAATAGTTGGTGTTGTGACGACGTATTTTCTACTTTGAAGCTGGGGTAGGTTCAGCGGGGCCAGGGTCGTCACAAAAATTTATTTTTGATTTAAAGACATTAGAGAGAGAAACACATCAGTTGATTTCCTTTTTTTTTCCAAAATACGTTATAAACACACTTTATTAACTAATTTTTATCACACTAACACTACACCTATTTAACACTAAATATACTGGTACATAGATTATACGAAGAAATTTTGGCACGAGATGATATGCTGGACGAATCAGGTTTGAGGAGGCTTGTACGCGGCGGCAGCGGGACACAGCAAATTGGGAACAAGGCGGTAGGCACCGGCTTTAGCGCAGCAGCGGCTCGATGAATCTGTCGTCAGAACGGATGGCAGCGACTCGTTCAACGACGACGTTGCAATTGCATATGTTTTGGCACAGCCGTGGCCCGACAAATGCTGGAGGCACGGCGTTTTGCAGCGACGTAAACACGGCACCGGCGTCCGGATGATGCAGAGGCGGTCGGGTACGCGTTGAGGTGTTGTCGAAACGTCGAGGTTCGTTTTACAACCCCACTCGACGAGACAGACACTATTTCTACGGCGCGTCGAGGTTCGTTTACACCCCACTCGACGAGACAGACACTATTTCTACGGTGCGTCGAGGTTCGTTTTACAACCCCACTCGACGGGACAAACACTACTTCTTCTGCGCGTCGAGGTTCGTTTGCACCCCACTCGACGAGACAGACATTATTTCTACGGCGCGTCGAGGTTCGTTTTACAACCCCACTCGACGGGACAAACACTAATTCTTCTGCGCGTCGAGGTTCGTTTACACCCCACTCGACGAGACAGACACTATTTCTACGGTGCGTCGAGGTTCGTTTTACAACCCCACTCGACGGGACAAACACTAATTCTTCTGCGCGTCGAGGTTCGTTTACACCCCACTCGACGAGACAGACACTATTTCTACGGTGCGTCGAGGTTCGTTTTCAACCCCACTCGACGAGACAAACACTAATTTTTCTGCGTGTCGAGGTTCGTTTTCGCACCACTCGACCATGTAGAAACTACATCTACTCTATTTTTCCACAGAGTCAAGGTTTTGTTTTGCAACACCACTTGACTACGCAGAAACTACAATCTACTCTACTCCCACAAAAGCCAAGGTTTTGTTTTCACACCACTTGACTCAACAACCGCCAACAGACGACTGCCCCGATTGTCTCCACAGCATCTCCTTTTATACCTTCTGGTGGATGGCCGTCGATCGATTCCATTTTCATCGGCGTACTAGTTTGGTTGTCTGGCGTAAGGCATTGCCATCACTGAATATCCGTTTCATGACTGGCCACTAGGGGACATTGTGACCGTTACGTTTGAAACAACTACATTTCGCTAGTTCAATGTAATCAAAAACGAGTAATAACGACTTTTGAGCGTTACAGTGTAAAGGTACATATGTACATATATGTAAATAAACTGTCGATTTTCGTTACATGTTCATACATACCTCCTTGTTCAGATATAGACATTTATATAAAGCATGTTGATTCTATAAAGTTTGCCTTCAAGGCAGCAAAACCATCTGATATACTAATAGCTCTTAGAGATTTTAATATGCCGAATATAATGTGGGTTAAAAGTACTGTTGGAAATGATTTTTTGCCGATCCAATAGCACGACTGGAAGATAAATATTATCCCACCATAAATCCATTGTCTTCTAACCTTTCGAATAACGTCAAATCCAACACACATTACTTCAAGTACAGTTTTTGGAATACTTATTATCGTCAATTGATCTCAGTGTTGAGCTCTATTCATTGGAATAAACTCCATTCATTAAACTCTTTAGACGAAATGTTACATACCCAGCAAACCAATCGTACCGATATCGTAACGAAATCGGAACAAATTTCGGACGTTACGTCCGATATCTGATCCGAAATCGTAACGATATCTTAACGAAAGTTGTATGAAGTGGTTGACATAATTTCGGAACGAATTGTCGGAGCGAAATCGGATCGATTTCGGTCAGAATTCGCAACGAAATCGGAACAAAATCCTTGGGAAATTCGGAATTCGAATTTCTTCCTCCGAATTTTCGTACAGATTTCTGAACGATTTCGGAATAATGTCGTATGAAAATCGGAGGTACCTTCCGAACTTTCGTAAAGGTTTCTGAAGAATTTTGGAATAATTTCGTATGATTATCGAAGGAAACAAATTTTTCTTTGATGCCTCTTTTTTATTGATAATTTTTTTTTATTGGAAGATTATAATTTCAATGATATCTAGTGATTTTCACTGTTGTTATCATTTTGTAGTTATAGTAGAACAATGTAAACTTTGTGTACGAATATGTTGAGTCTATCAGCACTAGCTTGAATTATTATATGTTGCATTTATATTTAAAATATTTAAAAAATGTATATGCGAATTTTATAACCAGCCATTTTATTTTTCGACAACAAACTAAAATGTTAATTTTTAGATATATACAAAAGGTGGTTGTTGTGCGAAGGGAAAATTGTTTCCGACATATCGATCCGAATTCGTAACGAAATCGGAAGAAAAACATTAGCAAATTCGAAGGGAAATTTACTTCCGACATTTTCTCCGAAATCGGAACGAAATCTGAACAAATTCCCCTACGAAAAATCGTATAGAAATCGATACGAAATCTGAACGATTTTGCTTCCGAAATTGTTCGATATGTCGGACATCCGACATTTGGTTTGCTGGGTACATATGTTCTATTGCATTCTAGAAGATTTCATATCCAAGACTGTCCCTAAAAAGAATTCTTCAGAAATGCTGGTCCTCCTTGGAATTCTAATACATTGTCAAAGTTCGAAAATAAAAAAATAACCCAGCAAACCAATCGTACCGATATCGTAACGAAATCGGAACAAATTTCGGACGTTACGTCCGATATCTGATCCGAAATCGTAACGACATCTTAACGAAAGTTGTATGAAGTGGTTGACATAATTTCGGAACGAAATGTCGGAGCGAAGTCGGATCGATTTCGGTCAGAATTCGCAACGAAATCGGAAGAAAATCCTTGGGAAATTCGGAATTCGAATTTTTTCCTCCGAATTTTCGTACAGATTTCTGAACGATTTCGGAATAATGTCGTATCAAAATCTGAGGTACCTTCCGAACTTTCGTAAAGATTTCTGAACGATTTTGGAATAATTTCGTATGATTATCAAAGGAAAAAATTTTTCTCTGATGCATCTTCATTATTGATAAATTTTCTTTGTTATGTTTTTTATTGGAAGATTATAATTTCAAAGATTATCTAATGATTTTCACTGTTGTTATCATTTTGTAGTTATAGTAGAACAATGTAAACTTTGTGTACGAATATGTTGAGTCTATCAGCACTAGCTTGAATTATTATATGTTGCATTTATATTTAAAATATTTAAAAAATGTATATGCGAATTTTATAACCAACCATTTTGTTTTTCGACAACAAACTAAAATGTTGCTTGTTAGATATATGCAAAAGGTGGATGTTGTGCGAAGGGAAATTTGTTTCCGACATATCGATCCGAATTCGTAACGAAATCGGAAGAAAAACATTAGCAAATTCGAAGGGAAATTTACTTCCGACATTTTCTCCGAAATCGGAACGAAATCTGAACGAATTCCCCTACGAAAAATCGTATAGAAATCAATACGAAATCCGAACGATTTTGCTTCCGAAATTGTTCCGATTTGTCGGACATCCGACATTTGGTTTGCTGGGAAGTTACACAAGAAATTTAAACGTAGTGGTTCATCTTTAGATTACTTAGATTACTTACATTATTCGATTGCTAGATCGAAATACATGTTAGCTAATAAACAACATTACAACAATTATATTTCAAAAGGTAAAGAACGAGCTATTATCCAATCCTAAATCCTTTTATGATTTTATTTACGCTAAGCGACGTTCAATTGTGTTCCCCAGTATCATAAAATTTGATGGTATTATTGGTGAAAATGACATTGGTATTGCTAACATATTTGCTTCTGTTTTTTGCCGTTGACAATTGTCTATATTTCTGAAGCTACCCCTATAATAGTAGAACATTTTGGTTTTGAATGGCCTTAAACATATTAAATGTACAACTTCTTCTGGACCAGATGGAATTCCGCATTTATACTAACAAATTGTGCAGATAATTTAGCACTCCCTTTAACTATTATGGCCCATTATTACATCCTTTCTGTAGTTAAATTTTGACCGGTATCGGACAGATAATCCGTTTTTTGTTCTTACATGTTTCCTTTAATAATAAGTGTCAGATAAATTAAAAGATACTTTGTGTTCCTTTTAAAACTTAAACTGCGCCCGAGAGTATGCTGCACCAAAAGCAGGAAAAAATTGTCAGCAAATTCAAATCAATCAATCAGATTTGAGTAAATTTTATGTATACAGACTTTTTTGCTTGATATTGCCATATTTTTTACAAAATCTAACATTTATATTAAATGGAAGATGTAATAACAAATCCCTGGTAATGCAAACTTTATTATTTAATTTTCTTAAAGTAAGGTATAACTAAAATGGACTTTAAAGACAAGATGTAAGAACGGGCCTATGTTCAATAAGTCTTTAAATACTGGCTTTTCCCCACAATATGGAAAGAATCCTTCATTCTTCCCCTTTTTAAATCAGGTAGTAGAGAAGATGTGTGCAACTAAAGGTATCGCTAAACTTAATGTCATACCGAAATTATTTGAAAAAATGGTGACTGATTTGATATCCTTTCAAGTATCTTCCATTCTTTCGAGATACCAACATGGATTCCGTAAAACCATTCTACTGTAACCAGGGTTTCAGAGTCGAGGTATTTTTGGCTCGACTCCGACTCCAGACGAGTTTTTTTCACGACTCCGGCTCCGACTCCGGGTCGACTCCGAGTGTGAATTCCTAAACCACTAAAAATGAATAACATGTGCACAATTTTTTAATTTTTTCCTATATTTTGGACTATATAGGCTAATATAATAGATTTTTCTTACATATTCATTAGATAGGACATTCGTTCTAATACATTCGAACATATCAATATTGTTTCTGCCGAATCTTGCATTGAAAAATAGCAAAGTTAGACATTTTTTGTCGGATTTCCTGTATATTCTGGACGGAATTCTTCCGCGTGAGAAAATCTTTAAGCTTTCAAAATATGTGAAAATGAAGGGGCAATACAAATCATAAGGACTACATGCAATAAAAATTGCAAAAAATATTACGAAGTTTTGAGGTCGTCTGCGAAACCCTGTTTTTGTTTAAAACATTTTGCGCTGCCAACTCTAGCTCGAAAACAAACCAATTGTCGTGTATTTTTGTGGCCGATTTCGAGAAAAAAACAGTTTATATGCTGCATACAAAATAAAATAAATTGTTTCCATCCATCGCTCATACTAAGGCAATATTTATAAGTAGGGAAAAGACCAGTCAGATTTCTGACGAACGAGGTTAAACGTCCAATCTTAATTCGATTGTCATAGAATTTTACTTTTGTTTGCAAAAATCTAAAGAATCAATTGGATCAACAAAATAGGGATGAATAGCCTACACTTTAAAGGATAGTAGCTATCCTGTGAATTATCCTTTAACTTAGTATAATATATAATTTGCATATATATTTTCTTATACATTTCTTTTAAAATAAATGGAGCTTTGTTAAAAACAAAAAAAAAAAAAAAACAAAATTCCAATAACAACCTCACAGGCAACTGTGTTGGTGTTCTTTTCAACTCACAGAATTCGAAGAATTCTTAGTTGATACGTGCTGACATGTTGCAAAATATTTTGAGTTTAGTGTTTCTTTGGAAAAGCCGAAAAGTGAGTGTGATTCTCATTCATATGAGAATACTAGACACTTAAAGAGTTCGGTTTTTCGCTAAAAAGGCATCATTTGAAAAACTGAGAAGCCAATTGATAATTCCCTTCGCCGGGATAAAATCATGATATTGGTAGCGATCAGTAAAATTTTGCAACACTGTCAGTTCGTTTTGAAAAACATTACTCTCTGTAATAGAGGGTAATAAATGAAGTTGAGCCAATGGGGGAATACTCCACTCAAACAATCGAAAATAAATAATGATTTTTAAAAAAATGTTCTTGTTCCAAATATAATGTTATATTTCTATAACGTCGAAAAAATTTCGCCCGGAGTCGGAGTCGAGTTATTTTTTTCGACTCAGACTCCGACTCCGGCAAAATTGCTCGACTCCGACTCGTAGACTCCGACTCCGACTCTGAAACCCTGACTGTAACCAATATTATAGAACTAACCTCGCAGGTCAATGAGGGATTCAGGTACAAAAAACAAACCGATTGCGTGTATACCGACTTTATCAAAGCTTTCGACAAAGTCAATCATAGTTTGCTATTACTAAAGCTACATTAAAGGTTTTAGTAGTCGTTTGATCAAATGGATAAAATCATACCTACTGGGCAGAGTACAATTTGTTAAATTCGGTAATGCTATGTACTTCTAACAAAATTTTTGTAACTTCTGGTGTACCATAAGGAAGTCACCTTGGCCCAGTATTGTTTTCGCTATTCATCAATGACATGCCAAATGTTATACGCCACTCAAATGTTCTAATGTATGCGGACGATATTAAAATATTTTATTCATTTAAAGTTTCTTCTGATCAACTTAATTTGCAACAAGATCTTAACAGTTTTTACCAGTGGTGTAACATAAATTTGTTAGAACTAAACATTAGAAAATGCAAACTTATGTCATTCTTCAGAATACAAAAGATTGACTCACATTACTATTTGAATGATTGCATGTTGGAATCCGTAGCTTCTATTACCGACCTGGGTATACTTTTAGACCATAGATTGGACTTTAGAAATCACATCTCGTTAATTACGAATAAAGTTTATAAAAGTCTGGGCTTCATCAGATCCATCAGTTACTAAACAGTTATACATTTATTTCCCTTGTACGCAGTACCTTGGAATATGGAACGGTAATATGGGATCCTGCGTATACAATACATTGCAATGCAATTGAATCCGTGCAAAAACAATTTTTGTTGTTCTGTCTAAGGAATCATGGTTGGAATCCACAAACGTTGCCATCTTATGAATATCGTTTGAATTTGTTGAAATTACCCACATTAAAAAGCACGTTCGATGTTGAGTGTCACTTTCTTATTAAATGTTCTTCAAGGCAAAATAAAGTCAGAGTTTATTTTAGAACGTATATCTTTAAATGTACCTTTTCGACCAACTCGTCATCATAATTTTATTCATGTCAATTACTTCACATCTAATTATGCAAACAAAAGACCCTTTACGGCGCCTTTTTGTTGAATTTAATACATTTTATCATCACAATTCGATAATTGTCTGAAAATCGTGACTCGATAAAAAGAAAATTAATACTGTTTTTAAATTTGTTATAATCCCATTATATTACTTAATTGGATTTTGTGTATATAGGTAGAATTTAACTTAGTCTGTAAGGATCTTATAATCTTAATGTAATGTTATTACCAAAAGAGGTTTCAGACTAGGTGTCGGCCTGTCGTGTGATCTCTTCAACATCCTGTTGTAAAAGGTCATACGAGATGCGAAGTTCAAAAGAAGTGGAACAATATATTCAAACAGCCATATATTACTTGCTTATTCCGACGACATTGACATCATGGTTCGATCGGTTAAGGAAGTAGCTGATACCATTGCAAAAGTCGAAAGGGAATCTGCTAATGTCGGTCTGGTAGTAAACGGTGATAAAACCAAGTAGATGGTATCGACGCGTAATTCGTCCACAGATTTCGCACCAACTGTGAATATTGGTACCTACAATTTTGAGGTAGAAAAGGACTTCGTCTACCTCAGCACCGCCATAAACACAACAAACAATATGACATTAATAAAAATAGAAATGGAGAAAAAAACAGTTGTGAAATACGAAGAAGAATACTGTTGGCCTTACTTTGGGCTAAGTAAGCAGTTTAAGAATAAAGTCACGTCTCGTCCAACAAATATAATACTTTAAAAGACACTGATACTGACCGTGCTAATGTATGGTTCCGAAGCATGGGTACTTGCGCAAGCAGATAAGGCAATGCTTGGGCCAATCTGCGTTGAACAACGAGATGTATCAACTATACAACGACATCAGTATAATTGAACGAATCGAGATACAACGATTGCGATGGCTACGCCATGTCATAAGAATGAGTGAGGATGAACCCGCCAAAAAGGCATATAAATACGGGAAAATACAGCAGCAAACAGAGAGGTTTGGAGATCTCTTCTTAGTTCGGCTTATGGAACAAATGTTCTGTAAAAAGCCAGCAAAATAAGTAAGTATCAATCGTCCCGGTTCCCTATCTTTATCCTAAGGCGTTTTAGGAGGGTTGGCGTTTTTTTTTTATAAAAGCTAAAAAATTGGAAAAGTCGATTTTTTCAGCTTTTTGAGGCCGCGTATATTTTTAGTTTTTCATTGCTGATGGACTGAACTACGCAATTTGTAAATCCACGTAGTGTTGTCTAGGCCACATATAGGCTACAGGCCTCGTAATAATACGCTTTTTTATAGGTCGCATACTAATAACAATATAAAGTTTTTGTCAGGTGATATTTGTCCAAGAAATATATATCAAATGTCAGCTAAATTAACCTATGGTATTCTAAAACAATTCTATTAAATTTAATTTAAGTTGCACTTTGTTCTGGGCTAAAGCGAATTGATTTAATTTTGTTACAGTTCCGCAAATATTATTATAATGGCTGAAAATTGAGAGCACAAATAAAAATTTAATTAATTGCGTAGTCAAACATGATACAATAAATTAATTTTAAAGTATACAATTTCAACGTTGAGCAGTCAAAATATGTAATTGTAAATATTTGTATTTAGCATTACTCTATAAAAATATAAAATTGTTTGTGTATATTTCCAGCTAACGTACAATACAATTTATGAACCGTTTACATATATACATTAATAATAAACCCCTCCTGTATGTTGGAAAGGTAATGAGGGACCTTTAATTTATTTTAATATTAAATCGATTTCACTTTAAATATGTTATGATTTTATTAAATTTATAGTAACCTCAAACCTATCACTCCGAACCATACACCACAATTACTGCATCATAGTAGGTGGAGTGGGTTAATGTATTGAACTCATATCCATTGAATTGTTACTAAGAGCTAAGATTTTTTTCGAATTCGTTTCGAATTCAGGCAGAATCTCTGAACAAATTTCCGATTCTGCTGCCGAATTAACTACGAAATTTTTATGGATGTGGTCATCGAATTCGGAAAGAATTTTCTAAGAAAAGTCTAAACAAGAAAGAACGGCGTTAAGTTCGGCCGAGCCAAATTTTGTATACCCTCCACCACGAACTGCATTGAAGTGAATAGGAACACATAGTTTCCTTTCGTTCTTAAAAGCACTAAGTTCTTCCACTTTCTACACTCCCTCCAAAAGAGTTCATATGGAGCACCATCGTAGTTATTTCCAAAACATGGACCAATATTTACAATTTTCGAATTTAGCTTTTGACCGCCTGGCAACACACAATATTAAATTGCAGCAATCTCGGTTCCTAGATTGTTTTTTGAGAGTAAGTTTTCTATCTTTTCGGAACACAAAATTCCAAAATTTTAAACCAATATGAACACGTCGGTAGGCTTATACCGACAGATTTCTGGTAGAAAATATTATACCCCCAACTAAGACCAAATACAAAATTTCAGCCATTTCGGCGGGATGTTGAAGCCAAAGTCTCCAAAATGAAAAAAATTGGGAGGGACTGTTCGAAGAGGGCTATACGAAGACATCGAGCAATAACGGCCAATTTTAGGTGGCAAATTTTATACCACCAACGAAGACTAAATACTAAATTTCAGCCGATTCGATGGAAAATTGAGGGCACAACCTTAAAAATACCGAAAATTGGGAGGTATCGTTCTACGGAGGCTATCTGAGGACGTGTCTATCTATCTATATCTAAAAATTGCAGGTGGCAAATTTTATACCACTAACGAAGACTAAATACTAGGGTGGGGCGATTTGAACACAACCACGGGCGCCATATGTCTACGGTGAAAATCGAGCCCCCGGATTTTGACTTGAAGTTTTTTTCAAGGTTTTTTGGATATTTTGGCATGTATGTAACAGCCAATCCACTGAGATTTTCGATCCAACACAAAGACAAAAATTGTAGCCAAGACAATAATTAAGAACTCTCTAGTACATCGCAAAAGCATTGGAACGCTCCTTCAGGCAGTTATGGCCCCGAGGAAGTGCACATTTTTCGGAAAATATCGATAAATTACACTGTGCTACAAAATTTGACTCAAAGTCAGTGGGTGGAAATTTCCTTTTGGAGATGAAAGCCCTTGGTGAGTGTACTAAGAACGCAAAAGAAAATTTTCAGGATAGGTCAAGTTTCTGAGATATGGTTTGGCCAAAATATCCTTGAAAAAAATTTCAAGTCAAAATCCGGGGGGTTCGATTTTCACCGTAGACATATGGTCTAATGGACTTTTTTGCTCAGTACAATCCCAAGAATCAGAAACTCCAGGCGCCCACTATCACTTTTTTCCTTCCATACAAATCGCACCTGCCTACTAAATACTAAATTTCAGCCGTTTCGATGGGAAAGTGAGGGCACAAACTTAAAAATATCGATAATCGGGAGGTACAGTTATATGGGGGCTATATAAAGGCATGGACCTATACTAACGAATTTGAGTGGCAAGTTTTTTCCCCCAACGAATACCAATTTTTAGCCATTTCGATGTTATAATGAGAGTAAAATTCCCAAAATACCGAAAATCGGGAGGTTCTGTTCTATGGGGTCTATATGAAGGCATGGACCTATACCGACAAATTTAAGGTAGAAAGTTATATACTCCTAACAAAGACTAAATACCAAATTTCAGCCATTTCGGTAAGATAATAAGGCCAAAATCTTCAAAATACCGAAAATCGGGAGAAACCGTTCTATGGGGGATATATAAAAACGTGGACCGATATAGCTTAAAAATTGCGAACTGTATCTTGATTTCAATAGACGGACATTGTTATATCGACTTAAAACTGTATGCTGATCAAGAATAAATATACTTTATAGGGTCTCCGACGAATATTTCGATGTGTTACAAACGGAATGACAAATTTAATTATCGCCTCCATATTATGGTGGAGGGTATAAACAAATATTAGATTTTTTTTAATTTTTAATTTAGATTTTGTTAAGAAAGAAAATCGTTTCGAATTCGGAAAGAAATTGTGGAAAAATTCGAAAAAAAAGTTTAGATTTTCTAAAAAATCGGAAAAAAATTCTTGCGCGCTGACGCTTTTGATATTGATAATGCGCTATTTATGGAAGAGTCCAACTTCAGACGTTCTAATAATTTTCCCGTTGTTATAATTTTGTGATTAATAGTTGAACAATGTACGCGAGTATGTTGAAGCTATCAACACTTACTTGATTTATTATATTTTGCATTTATATTAAAAAATTTAGAAATTGTATATGCGAATTTTATAACCAATCACTTTGTTTTTCGACAACAACCGAACAAAAAAAAATCCCTTAGAAAATCGGAAAGAATTCGGAACGAAGATTCTTACGATTCTTCAAAAAAGTGCAGAGATTCTCCAATATCTAGGAAAATATTGTATTAGAGAAGTCGGCAAACTTCCATTAAAAATATTCAGAAAATCTCGGAAATCAGAGCCCTCGGAAAGAAATGTTAGTTAGGAAGTGGTAAAACGTGAAGAAAATATCAGCCATCTACTAAATAAGTTGGTAAAAATTTCTTAAAATTAAAGTTCAGGTCTATTTATGGCTGGCATTATTATTACTCTACATCATGTGGGCACTGTTTTGAACGGAATTTATTTTATATGATTTGCGACATGTTATGTTATTAAAATAATTATTAATTGATATTTTTGCATCATTTTTTATTGATATAATTTGCATCAAAGGAGAGGTCAAGAGTTGTTTTTCATGTTTCGTTTTCGTAATTTGTAGGAATATACCCCCAATTCCCTAATGGCAATTCTGACATCCATAGGCATTGAAATCTATACTGGCATAAAAAATCTATACTGGAACCAGACAGCATCAGTAGAAGTATCCGGTGAAACTTCAGATGAAGTAGTAATATCAAAAGGTGTTCGACAGGGGTGTATTCTTTCACCATTATTGTTTAATGTATATGCTGAACAATATTTCAATACATGGACAATTCATTAACAATATTCGATACGCTGATGACACCATGATAATAGCGAGTTCTTTAGTTGGACTCCAAAGTCTCTTAAGTTCCCTCAACAAGATAAGTAATTCATACGGATTATACATTAATCTTAATAAGACAAAATATATGATCGTTAGTAAAGGTAACAATTTCTACAACTCCACACTAAAAATCAGTGAATCAGAAATAGAGAGAGTAAAATCGTATAAATACTTGGGAGCACAAATAAATGAGCAGTGGCAATCTTTTAATGAAATACGATGTCGGATAGAAATGGCGAGAGAAGCGTTTCTCAAATACAAAAAAGTACTAAGCAGCCACGACATCAACATTGAACTTAAAACCCGCTTTATCAAGTGCTATGTATGGTCTGTTCTATTGTACGGGGCTGAAACATGGACTGTAAAATCAGCAGACGAGAAGAAATTGGAAGCATTTGAAATGTGGGCATACCGACGTGTGCTCAAAATTCCATGCACCGATCGAGTGTCAAATGCCGAAGTTCTGCGAAGAATGAATGCACAACGGCAGCTAATTAAAACCATCAAAACCCGAAAAGTTTCCTATTTGGGACATTTGATGAGGAACAACAAATATAAGATCCTGAAATCATTCTCAAATCCCAAGTTGAAGGAAGACGTGGTAGAGGTCGAAGAGGATTGTCCTGGCTAAAAAATATTCAAGACTGGACCGGATACCGTGATGAACTTAGTCATGGTTTTGATTCTTTTTTCACCCATGGTTTTGATTCTTTTTTCAGTAGGAACATTTTTTCCGGAGAAAAATCAAAACTTCCTGAGATAATGGCCAAAAGCTCCAAAACCCTGCCGGCATATACTAAAATGGCTATTTTGCAAGATAACTTTAAAACGTTTTCAAAAATTTCTTCCAAACCTAGTTTGAAGTAATTTAATATTTCAAGTCCTTTATGAAGAAGTTTAGAAACTAACAAGTAAAAAAGCATTAAGTTCGGCCGGGCCGAACTTTTCATACCCTCCACCATAAAATATTCATTCCTGTCCCCAACTTTAAGTGAGTACGTTAAAATGTCAGATAATGTACATCAAATGCTTCATTCGGGAGGTCCTTTTTTATGGTGCCTATATCTAACTGTTGACAATTTTTGGTGGGCTAGAAATTGGGAGGTACTGTTATATAGGGGTTATAATAAAACATGGGCCTATGTTGACAGTTTTTGATGGGACCCTTTAATGTCAAATAGCTCCTAATTCGGTTAAAAAATTTAGCTAGAATCCTCAAAATATCGAAAATCGGTACATAACGTGGGAACTTCAAATGTCATTAACAGCTAGTTCGGAGGTATCTGGGCTATACGAAAATATGAACTTAAATGAACAAATTACAGAAAGTTCGTCCAAAATATAAAGCTAAGGTACGGAAAATCGGGAGGTTTGTTTTGGGGCTATACCAAAACATGGACCTACGTTCGGTTAAACATTTTAAGTAAAATCTTCAAAGTACGAAAATCGGGAAGTATCGTTATATTGGGGCTATGTTGAAAATTGTTGATGCAGATGTGTGGTGACCACTACAACCTTCAAATGTCAAATTACAGTTAGTTCTGTTAAAAATTGTAGCTAAAATTGCCAAATTACTGAAAAATGGGAGGTACCGTTACATGGGAGCTATATCCGAACATGGACCTATGTTGACAATTTTGATGGAGAGGTGTTGTGACCACTAAGAACTTTAAATGTCAAATTACTGCTAGTTCGGTTTTATATTGTAGGTAAAATCATCAAATTACTGAAAATCGGGAGGTACCGTTATATGGGGGCTTTATCAATACATCGACCTATGTTCATAATTTTTTTATAGCTAATTCGGTCAAGAAATGTGACTTAAAACGTCAAAATACTTGAAATCGGACGGTAACGTTATATGGGGGCTATTCCAAAACATTGACCTATGTCCACTAGTTTTGTTATATAAGTTTATTGAATCGGTCTGAAAATGTAGCTAAAAACGTCAAAATACCGTAAATCGGGAGGTACCGTTATATGGGAGCTATACCAAAACGTGGACTTATGTCCACAACTTTTGTTATATAAGTTTATTGACACTTAAGAACCCTAAATGTCAAATTATAGCTAAATCGGTCTGAAAATGTAGCTACAAACGTCAAAATACCGCAAATCGGGGGGTACCGTTATATGGGGGGTGTACCAAAACGTGGACCTATGTCCACAAGTTTTGTTAAATAAGTTTAATGACACTTAAGAACCCCAAATGTCAAATTATAGCTACATCGGTCTGAAAATGTAGCTAAAAACGTCAAAATACCGTATATCGGGGGGTACCGTTATATGGGGGCTAAACCAAAACGTGGACCTATGTCCACAACTTTTGTTATATAAGTTTATTGACATTTAAGAACCCTAAATGTCAAATTATAGCTACATCGGTCTGAAAATGTAGCTAAAAACGTCAAAATACCGCAAATCGGGGGGTACCGTTATATGGGGGCTATACCAAAACGTGGACCTATGCCCACAACTTCTAATATATAAGTTTATTAACACTTAAGAACCCTAAATGTCAAATTATAGCTACATCGGTCTGATAATGTAGCTAACAACGTCAAAATACCGTATATCGGGGGGTACCGTTATATGGGGGCTATACCAAAACGTGGACCTATGTCCACAACTTTTGTTATATAAATTTATTGATACTTAAGAACCCTAAATGTCAAATTATAGCTAAATCGGTCTAAAAATGTAGCTAAAAACGTCAAAATACCGCACATCGGGGGGTACCGTTATATGGGGGCTATACCAAAACGTGGACCGATATAGCCCATCATCGAACTTGACCTGCCTGCAAACAAAAGACGAATTTTCCTAAAATTTCAGCGTCCTATCTCCATTTTTGTGGATGCTAGAGTGATTACCACAGACGGACGGACGGACGGACGTGCTCAGATCGACTTAGAATTTTACCCTGATCAAGAATATATATACTTTATAGGGTCGCAAATGAGTATTTCAATGCGTTACAAACGGAAAAACAAACTTAATATACCCTCCATACTATGGTGGAGGGTATAAAAAAATGCAACGAATATAGATTAATTAGCCTAATGAGCCACGCCTTAAAAATATTCCTACGTATAATTCACAAAAGCAATGGGAGAAACGCAATTTGGATTTAAAGAGGGAATGGGAACTCGAGAAGCACTACTTGGTGTTCAAGTGCTAATCCAAAAGTGTCGCGATGTCCAAAAAGACGTATTTATGTGTTTCGTAGACTACGAAAAGACTTTTGACACTGTTAAACACGACAAGCTAATGACAATTCTGACATCCATAGGCATTGAAATCTATACTGGCATAAAAAATCTATATTGGAACCAGACAGCATCAGTAGAAGTATCCGGTGAAACTTCAGATGAAGTAGTAATATCAAAAGGTGTTCGACAGGGGTGTATACTTTCACCATTATTGTTTAATGTATATGCTGAACAAATATTTCGAGAATGCGAAGAAGGAAAAAGGATTGGGATAAAAATACATGGACAATTCATTAACAATATTCGATACGCTGAATAATAGCGAGTTCTTTAGTTGGACTCCAAAGTCTCTTAAGTTCCCTCAACGAGATAAGTAATTCATACGGATTATACATTAATCTTAATAAGACCAAATATATGATCGTTAGTAAAAGTAACAATTTCTACAACTCCACACTAAAAATCCGTGAATCAGAAATAGAGAGAGTAAAATCGTATAAATACTTGGGAGCACAAATAAATGAGCAGTGGCAATCTTTTAATGATATACGATGTCGGATAGAAATGGCGAGAGAAGCGTTTCTCAAATACAAAAAAGTACAAGGCAGCCACGACACCAACATTGAACTTAAAACCCGCTTTATCAAGTGCTATGTATGGTCTGTTCTATTGTACGGGGCTGAAACATGGACTGTAAAATCAGCAGACGAGAAGAAATTGGAAGCATTTGAAATGTGGGCATACCGACGTGTGCTCAAAATTCCATGGAGCGATCGAGTGTCAAATGCCGAAGTTAAACCCATCAAAACCCGAAAAGTTTCCTATTTGGGACATTTGATGAGGAACAACAAATATAAGATCCTGAAATCATTCTCAAATCCAAAGTTGAAGGAAGACGTAGTAGAGGTCGAAGAGGATTGTCCTGGCTAAAAAATATTCAAGACTGGACCGGATACCGTGATGAACTTAGTCTTCTAATAGCGGCTAAAAACCGACAATTATCGCTTTCCACATAAACTAGATATTTGCAAGAACAATGTAATAAAATGTAATACTGTATGATCGCTTAACATCCGGATAACGGATATGCAAATAAAGAAGAAGAAGTTTAAGAGCTCCTCACCCATGGTTTTGATTCTTTTTTCAGTAGGAACATTTTTTCCGGAGAAAAATCAAAACTTCCTGAGATAATGGCCAAAAGCTCCAAAACCCTGCCGGCATATACTAAAATGGCTATTTTGCAAGATAACCCTAAAACGTTTTCAAAAATTTCTTCCAAAGATAGTTTGAGGTAATTTAATATTTCAAGTCCTTTATGAAGAAGTTTAGAAACTAAAAATGTTTGGTATATGCCAGGCATAGCCCCACATTACGGTACATACAGATTTTAAAGCAAACTCGTGATACAAAATCTATATATTTCATATACGGCATTATTATTGTGTTTGGTTTGGTTTGGTTTTGTTGTTATTGTTTTTTTTTGTCAGTGGTTGATGGTTTATCTCCGTTAGCACAGCTGACTGATACTTTCTTACTTGTTGGCATCAATAGAAAGGTGAAGCTTTCCTGTTCTAAATATAACTTACATGGGTTTAACATGGTTTCCAGGAGTAATGATACAGTCATTTCACTGAAAACTTTACCAATTTTCACACAAAAGTTCTGGTCCATTTCACCCGCTAAATATTATCTGATCATCATGTTAAATTGTAGGCTTTTTCTTTGTCGAAAACACAAACTTTACTTAAAATCGTTCAGACCGCCATTGCGACCTAAAAAGCCGCTACAAAATCGGATAAAACTTTTGTTTTTAATCCATTTCACCCACTATATATTTCCCGATCACCACCAAAAACTAATCGTTTCTATTTTGGTGGGAACCCGACCCCAATACAGCATTTCGTGACGATTCGTCCATAATTGCAGCCTGGAGTTTGATTACAATTTTTAATGGACGGATGGACACACATCTCAAAATCGCTTTATCTCGTCGAGATATGAATTTTGGTATACCACATGTGGAGACTACGACGAATATTTTTCGGTGTTACATGAATTTTTGGAAAAACAAACTTATAATATATAAGGGTATACCCTTTCCACATTGTGGTGTAGGGTATAAAAAGTGTTAAACGGACGGTACAAAAGTATATATGGGCAGAAAGAAGAAACTCTGTTGTTCCCTCAATGTTATACTCCACTAAAGTTGGAATTTCACTAAAATTTAGTACCCGATGAAAATTTTTCTCCACAAGTTTGGCAAAAATAAGGTAGTTTCAAAAATGGGGAAAAATTTCGTCTTTAGGATCACGGCACGCGCACGCCTTCCGATATTGTACTCAATTTTTTTTCCTTAGTTTCATTATTATTACTATCGAATCCCATATAGAAATTAATAACACTGCTCAACAAAATTGAAGAAGTTGAATGTTTCAACCGAAATTGTTGTTGTTTCTAAATGAAATCGGTGAGCTATTTTCAAATCTGGTCACGGTTTTTCTCCATCAGCTCTTGTTCAAAATCGGTTTTTACTAGTTTTACCCAGAATTTCGTTATTTTCGGATACAAACAAATATTTTTTGCGGGTTTTTCAACACTAATATATTAAGAAAATGTTATATGCTCGATACAAAAAATGACGATTTTTAGGTTATTGGCGAATCGTGGGCGCTATGAATTTTATATTATATATTTGAATACAGGACTAGATAGTAGACACCCTGAGCATATCCGGAATGCCATATGAAGCTCCTATGACTTCCCCCGATGACGTAATTGCAGCTTAAAGTACTCAAAATATGCAATTTTTACAAGATGCATCGTATGTTTTCTATATTTTTTGATATATATTCGCCACAATTATTCCAAAAAACGTTTTGTATCGAGCGTATAACATCTTCTTAATATATTAGTGTCGAAAAACCCGCAAAAAATATGTGTTTGTATCCGAAAATAACGAAATTCTGGGTGAAACTCGTAAAAACCGATTTTGGTCTATATCTCATGAACAAGAGCTGATGGAGAAAAACCGTGACCAGATTTGAAAATAACTCGCCGATTTCATTTAGAAACAACAACAACTTCGGTTGAAACAAAAGTCGTGTTGACCAGTGTAATCGGTGACGACAACAAATTGGGGTTTGGCCTGGAAAATCGATTTCTGAACCACTGTGCATCGTAAAAAACACTTCAGTGGCAAAACATTTCAAAAGTACTTTCAACGGACGGCATTGTTATAATTTGTTCTTTCCAGCACATAAACCTATATATAAAATTTTCCGAATTTGACTTTTTGTACCAATTGAGACCCGTAATGCAAAATTAACTTAACTTCGGTCCGAAAATGTGACAAAAAGAATCTTCGAAATATATGTAATCGTGCCGTACTGTTATATGGGGGCTATTTTAAATCGTGAAACTATGTCGTCAATTATCTATAGGAACGTCTTTTAGTCTAAGCGAAGAATATATACCAAAGCCGTTCTCTGAAGAAATGCTTTATTTCTTCCGTGCCGTACTGTTATATGGGGGCTATTTTAAATCGTGAAACTATGTCAATTATCTGTAGGAACGTCTTTTAGTCTAATCGAAGAATATATACCAAAGCCGTTCTCCGAAGAAATGCTTTATTTCTTCCGTGCGGACTAAATACCAAGGTTCACTTACTTTGGTTGGATAATGTGGATAAAAACTTCAAAATACCAAAAATAGGGCGGAAAAAAAATTGAAAAATTGGACTTATAGCGAAGGCTAAATATCAAATTTCAGTTACTTTGGATAATAACTTCAAAATACCGAAAATTTGCCGGTACCATTCGATGGGTTCTATATCAAAACGTGGACATATACCGACAATTCCCTGCAGACAAGTGTTGCACCCGTGACGTAGACTAAAAGCAAAAGTTCAGTAATTTTGGTATTATAAATTGGCTAGAACCTAAAAAATGCCGGGCCGCTATATCAACATATGGACCAATATAATCTGCTTAAAACTTTCACAATTTTGAACATCGGAAGGCAATGGGGCCGATATCAAAACGTGGATCCTGGTCTGTAGCCACATTTATAACCCCAAAGAATACTTAATACAAAATTTAAACCATTTTTGTAAGATAACGCCACCATGAAAATACCGAAAATCGGGCGGAACCGTTCTATGGGACTATGACAAAAGGTGAACCAAATTTCAGATATTTCAACTTTATAATCTGGCTAAAACCCTAAAAATTCCCAAAAATCGGAAATTTTCTAAGGACCACTTTCGAAGTGAATGTTTTGTACCCCGAACGAAGGACAAGTACAAAATTCCAGACATTTCGGTATAATGATAATGAGCAAAATACGGAAAATGAGGGCTATACCAAGACGTGACCCTATATAGCCTAATTTTAATACGGTAACGATTGGTTGCGGGAGTTAATTTTAAATTTCTTTAAAAGAGTTAATACTTGTTAAAAAATTAAAAACTCATGTAACTCATATAAAAACGCATATATTTAAAGAAAATGTCCATGTCCAATGTTTCCCATTTTAATGGGAAACGGACGGAACGGCATATTACAAATATATATATATATATATATATATATATATATATATATATATATATATATATATATATATATATATATATATATATATAAAAACATTGTTCCACAACATCCCATACGGGACAAGGGAGACTTCTCTCATATCAATGAGTGCACCCCGATTCATATTTAGCTCAATGATATGGGACCTACTGTTTATCGCCGAGTCCGAACGGCGTGTCTTAAGACACCACTTATGGAGAAGTTTTTCAAGGCTGAAATACTCAGGAAATGTCGCCAACATTACTGAGGGGTATTTTGCCACCGTTGAAAAATGTTCGATGTTGCCTGGCCGGGGAATCGAACCCCCGACCTTCTGCGTGCAAGGCGGGCGTGCATACCATTGCACCACGGTGGCACCCATATATATATATATATATATGGGCTGAAAGAGGACACCCTCAGACATCATTCTGCGAAAATGTATATACAGTATGCAAAATTCATATTCGTAAACCACTCAAACATGAATAAAATCGTTATTAATTACTATAACGAAGCAAGAATTAAAAATAACAAAACATTTTTTTTATTTATAATTCGTATTCGTACACCTAGAAGAACTATATGTTTGTGTTATTTAATGATTTTTTAAGCAGAATACCACCAACTTTTGTCCTTTTCTTCTTTTAGAGTGCGTCTGCTGTAGAAAAATGTAAAAACAACGATACTTTAATTAAAAATTTTGCATGAATAAAAATTCGGATGAACATCCGAAATGCTTAAGAAAAATGTGATAGATACGATAAACTATGGCAATTTATTCTCGAATTTTGGACGAAAATAGCTAACAGCAGTCCTTCTGAACAATATTCAAAGTCTCATATGAAAACAAATTTTGCCAAAGCACAGTGGTCCCTGCCATTGGCCCAAATTAAAAAAAATAAAGTCTAATTTTTGGTACCAAATGTGTTCATATCTACTCCTAAAATGTTAAATTTTTCTAAAATAAATTTGTTATGGATTACTGCAGAAACAGAAAATTTAACAGGCTGGATTTCGAGGTGAATTCAGTGCAAAAGTTAGGTGAAAGTAAAATATTAATATTAAACTTAATAAACTCTACATTGACCAAACTTAATTCGAATATTGGAAAACAATGTATTAACTTAATTTTTATGCAGTTTTGTGTTTGTTAATTTTTTGGATTAATTATTGAATACGTGTGTTGACTGAAGGACTTTTGTAAGATCATTTCCTCAGTATAATTAAATTTCATGTAATGATGTAATGAAATGAATTATTTATATAAAACCTTCAAAATTCCGAAAATCGTGCGGTAGCATTATATGGGGACTCTATCGAAACCTGGACCCAATTCAAAATATTTTTGCAAGAACGTTTTCTAACACTAGGGAATACCGATATCCAATTTCATTGAAAGATGTGGTCAAGAGACCCAAAATGCCAGAAATCAGGGGGTATCGTTCTATGGGCGCTATACCTAAAGTTGGACCTATGTTGATTTTTGTTTGCTTTTTTATTTGTGTTGCTAAACTAACCTTTACTGAAATGTTCGTATTAATATCTGCACAGGCCACTCCTTCCATGCAAGTTCGACCACAGTGCAATTGTTGGAAATACGGTAACTATTTTTTTGGTTTGTACGTGGTAAAAATCGCAAGTTTCGTTTTATATTTGACCAAAAAGGTATTGAAGTTTTAGAATACGGTGTCGAATATAATTTTATGTCGAAAACTGTTAGAAATTATGAGGAAAAATTAAACTATACAAGTCTTTATACTGTCTGCGTACGACTGAAATTTTGCGCTTACTATAACGAGAGTTATGATTGATAAAATTGCAAAAATATTGATTTTTATACCCTCAGCATTTATGCTAACGACTCGTTAGTAACGAGGGTATATGCACTTTCATACGGGCAAAATGTGCCTCATCGAAATAATGGTTTTAGACCTCAAGTATGTTTAGACGAAATACTTTTCAGACAATTTGGAGTTGATTAAGCCATGTCCATGTCCAGACGCTGTTCGGAAAATTGGTGCGCACGATAACTCTTGAAGGGAGTAACCGATTTGGTCCATACTTTACACATCTTAATATATCTACCAGATATATATCAGGTTCTAATATGGACTCAATCGGTCCGCTCCTTCGGGTACCTCCCACTCAAAATTGCAGATTTGCCGGTTCGGTCCAAAATTTGGGCTTCGTAGTATTTTGTCCAAACTTAATTTAATTTCAGAAATATTCGGAAAATTTGTGCGCACAATAACTCTTGATGGAAGTGACCGATTTGGTCCATACGTTATACATCCTAATATACATATCTACCAGATATAGATCAAGTTCGAATATGGACTATATTTGTCCACTCCTTCGGGTACCTCCCACAAAAAATTTCGGATAAGTTCAATTTAGAACCTACTCTCGAATCACTTTGATTTTTATTGAAGCAGCTTGCATTCGCTGCCTCTATTATGACGGTAAAAGTTTTTTCAGTGGAAAGTCCATACTTCTTGCGAAAACAGCCCGAAAGGTGTAGAAACCCCCATGGCACCATATGTTGTGGCTGGAGAGCACGAACTGTTCAACCGATTTGGTCCAAAATTTGGTCATATTTTGTCCAAACTTAGTTTCAGTTCAAAGATGGGCAATACCGGGCCACAACTTCCCGTACCCCAATATTTAAGAAATTTGAGTAAAATGGTATGCACTATATCTCTTGACCAATTTGGTCCTAATAATAGTTTAACTTGGACAAGTAAGAACGGCGTTAAGTTCGGCCGGACCGAACTTGTTATACCCTCCACCACAAGTTGTATTGAAGTAAAATGGAAAAATTAGTTTCCTTTCGCGTATGAAGAAGACTTAATACTAAATTTCAGCAATTTCGGTAAAATAATGTGAGACACCATTCTATGGGAGCTATTTCAAAACGTCGATCTATACCGACAAATTTCTGACGGAAAGTTTTTAGGCTCAAAGAAGACTAAATACCAAATTTCCTATATTTCGGTAAGAGAATGTGGCTAAAACTTAAAAAATACAGAACATCAAGAAGTACGCCTCTATGGGGATATAGGAAGACGTGGACCTATACTGATAATACTCTTTTGAAATATTTTATAACTCTTGGAAGACGAAATAACGAATTTTAGCCATTTCGGTTGGATATTGGCGTCACAATCTTCAGTATTACGAAAATCGGGAGGTACCGTTCTATGGGGGCTATATCGAAACGTGGACCTATACCGACGAATTTTAGTCAGAAATGGGGCAATTGAAAGCGTGGACCTGTACAGACATATTTCTGGCGAACAGTTTTATATCCCATTGAAGACTAAATACCAAATTTCAGCCATTTTGGTGGAATATTGAAGACACAACCTTCAAAATACGAAAAATCGGGAGGTACCTTTCCATGGGGGCTATATGAAGGCGTGGACCTATACCGACAAATTTAAAGGGGAAGTTTGAGTACCTCCAACGAAGTCTAAATACCAAATTTCAGCCACTTTGGTGTGATAATGAAGCTAAAACCTTCAAAATACAGAAAATCGGGAGGTACCGTTCTATGGGGGCTATATTAAGGTGTGGACCAATACCGACAAAATTATGGGGGAAAGTTTTGTACCCATAAAAAAGACTACGTACCGAATTTCAGCCATTTTGGTAGAGTAATGAAGCTAAAACCTTCAAAATACCGAAAATCGGGAGGTACCGTTCTATGGGGGCTATATTAAGGTGTGGACCGATACCGACAAAATTCTGGGGGAAAGTTGTATACCCCTAAAGAAGACTAGGTACCAAAATTCAGCCATTTTGGTAGGATAATGAAGCTAAAACCTTAAAAATACCGAAAATCGGGAGGTACCGTTCTATGGGGGCTATATGAAGGTGTGGACCGATACCGACAAAATTCTGGGGGAAAGTTTTTTATAAATCGACATAGAATTTTATGCTGATCAATAATATATATATACTTTATAGGATCTCCGACGAATATTTCGATGTGTTACAAACGGAATGACAAATTTAATTATACCCTCCATATGGTGAAGGGTATAAAAATAGCCTCTCCTTAGGGTACCTCCCCAAAAAAGTTCAACATTTGTGTCTAAAAGCAGTTTAGGGTCTGATCGAAGATCTCTGGGAAATGTATACCGATGCTGTTCGTTGTGGTCCTGTTTACAGCGATATTATGTTTTCCGTAGACAAGCCCATGCTTGTAGGGATATGACTCCTAAAAACCCATTTCCATATTGGACTATGTCGATCCATTCCTTTAAGTACCTCCTCCGCAACACTTTTGAACTTTAATCCTAATCCATATTTTTGTCGCCAAGTTCAAATGTCCAAAAAGGGCTACAAAATTCTGAAAAGACCCTTAATACATTCGATCTGTCGGTAGATAAAAGTTTCAATTCACATATGCTGAGGGTATATCTGTGTCGGCAAAGCCGGCTGATACTTTTTTACTTGTTAGTTCTAGAATATTATATTTCTTTACCAAACGGTCCAAAATGAATACATAAATGTCAAAGGAATTAAGTAAATTAGCCAGGAAATTACGTGGAATAACCTATTGAAGAAATTCATTATTTTCGGGGAAATTTCTATTTTTTCTCATAATTTCTATTTTTTCTCATATTTTCCGATATGTCTTAACTTAACATGATTTTCGAAACTGTATTCTAAAATTGCAATACGTTTTAGACCTGCGAAAATGGAATTTTTACGACGTGGAAACCAGAAATTACTTTACTTTACCTTAGTCCGGATTACGTCTGGTTGCATTTTCAAACGCTGACAACATTTATTTTCATATTGTTGCAAAAGGACTACTACTATTAGCTATTTTCATCCAAAATTTGAGATTAATTTACCATAGTTAATCAAAGTTTTTTAAGTATTTCGGATGTTTGAAAGGTTTTTATAATAAAGAAGTTAACATGTAAGATCTATAAAGCGGAATGCAATAACCATGATATTCGCATGAAACAAAATCAGGTTAACTTTTATTTTCATTCATTCCCACTGTGTTCCGATACTGGTACTGATACAACTCCTATTGAACAACGAACGGACATTGTTGGTTGATGGGTCAATTAGTATGTCATCGTCATCTTCTCTTCTACGGGATTAGGCTGATTTATTAAAGGCACTTTTCTTCATACAATGTTTGTAGACAGTTTTAATTTTTCTTGCGCTTTTTTCTCGGAATTTTTTCTTGGTTTGTATAAGCCAGATTTTTTGCTAATTTAGAAGTAAACTTTACAATAACAAATCGGTTTCTGTTGTTTAAGATTTTCGATTTTGCAAAATATGTTCCTTCAATATGATCTACGCCAATATTAGCACCAACGATGTTTGATAATAGTTCGATGGCCGTTTCTATGACACTTTTATTTTCTTCGACATTAACTACGTTTACGAAGGTGATTTACCTGTTGTCCTTTTAAAATTTGTATGGACAATTTTAAGGATGTAACTTTTCAAATTATTTCTTTTTAATACAAATTGACATGACCATGAGTAATTAATATTGACCTAATGCTGATACCACCTGTTGCTGACTGCAGTTATCATTTTATTTTTAAATAATAATTCTTAAATTTTATGCTTATTTCACAACATTAATTTACCGGGGGATACTTTCTTTTTATTTACTTCGATGGGAGATTACTTTTTAGTGAGGTGGAAAATTCAATGATTTTAATTATTTGTTCGTTAATTACCGAAATTAAAATTAATTTTAAGTAAAAAAATTAGCTAGAGAATTGCACTACACTTTTTCCAAATTTTGTGTGGGAGGTACCCGTATAAGTGGACCGATATAGTCTATATTCCAATCTGATACATGACTGGATGAAAGAACAGGATGTTCAAAGTTTGGACACATCAGAAAATCCCTGGGAGAGTTATCTTGCGGATTTGCTATTTTAGTTGGTGCCGTCAGAATTTTTTGGAGCTTTTAGGTCATTATCTCAGAAAGCATGGACTTGAACCCGAACAAATTTTGCCGTCGTAATAGCGGCCGTGGAAACAACCTTCTGCAAAAAAATTCAAATCCATCCGAGAGCAGCTCTAAGGATTCACTTTTTCCAGAATTTGTGTGAAAGGTACCTGAAGGAATGGGCCGATATGGCCCATCTTCGAACGTAAACTAAGTTTAGGTAAAACATTACGAAATGCAAACTTTGTTTCGAACGGTTGATCTGTTCGAGAGTTATCGTGCGAGTAATGACAGTATTATCATTAAGAATATAATAATTATATGTATGTAAATAATAATTTAATGATTTAAATGGCTAAATATCATTGCTTCTTCCCTTTCCTTATTTATCCAATATCTGGTTATAATTCTTCAGAACACATTTTTGTTATAATTGAATAATTTATAGGTTTGTTTTTCTTCATTATTATTTTATTAATACTTTGTGTATTTTCTCTTGTCGACATATTTGAATTTACTGTTATTCATAGTTTTCATTTCCTGTAAAACATATTTTCCATATTTTGTCACTTTCAATTTCCCTTCCAATGAATAAGTTGTAATTATTAATTTGAATTTTGAAAAATATTGAATTGCAATAAAATATTAAAAAACGAATATAAAAAGTATTTATAAATCGGATTAATCATCAAATACATTACTTGCGCAACAAGCCACACATACAGACGGACGGGAGTTGCTACATCGAAAGTGTGTGGAAGGAATTTCCTCCAACATACTTGGGTTCTAAAACCATTATTTCGATGAGACACATTTGTGGTTGTATAAAAGTGTACATACCCGCATAAGCCTAAAGGCTGATAAAAATTCAAAATATCTCACATGACATGCTATTTTGCCCGAAAATTTAGATAAAACTTACAAAACTTGAAATCGGTGGTGGAGTAATATGGGGCCATACCAAAACACGGACCTACATAAGTCCAATTTTTTTAAAGTTCTTTATACTACTTTGACCTATTTTGGGGCTATTCTATTTTGATCACTACGAATCCGGTATATTGGGGCTAATCCAAAACGTGGATGTATTGTAGGTGGAATCCGAAATGCCAAATTATAACAAATCCTGAAAATATAGCTTAAACGCCAAAATAACTGAAATCATTTGTTATCATTTTATGTAGACTATTCCAAAATATTGAAATGTGCCCACAATTTAATAAATTTTTGACCACTATAAACCCTAAATACCATATTATAACTAATTCTGCTAAGAAATGTAGCTAAACAAATACTTGAAATCGGGTGGTATCGTTATCTATTCCAAAGCGTGGACCTATGTCCAAAATTTTTGGTACATACTATTTGTGACCCCTACGACCCCTGTGACCCCTTTAGAAATATAGGGTGTAAATCAGTTCTCTCCACGATCTTTGTTTTCTTGCAAAGAGATTCATTTCATTCCAAAATTTGTTCATTTTCTGACAGTCTCTCTTGATATTTTTGCCAAGTTGCCTATGGCTGACAAGGTCTTGTGGGCCCTTGATGATTCCAATCTAATGCTATTTTTTCCAAAATCTTCTTGTATCCTTCTAATGTTTGGTTTGTAATGCTTGTTAATTTTATTTCATTTTAGATTCATGTTTCTAAGCGAATTTTAATGCACACATCGTATTTTACGAATTCCACATTCGTTAGGGTTGACACTGACATTAACCAATGAAGTGATGGAGTAATGGATAGGAGGAATGCCCCTTAATCAACCACGTCTAGATGTGTAATAAAATCCTATACTTGATTTTGAATATGAAGAAGTAGTCAATTCCTTTTCCATCCCGTGAGCAAGGACAAATGAATGTTGTTTACATTAGATATGTACTTCAACATTACTTCATTTATATGGTAACATTAGCAGAATCTTTCTACACCGAGAACAGTAATAAAGAAAAGGTTAAAATGCTCTTATTCCCTAAACACCTGCACGTAAAGTCATTACGTGAAACCATAAAAAGAAATTCTCATTTTCACACATTAAACCAACAACCAAAAGAATCGACTGAAATTGTACGAGACAAAAATTTAGCAGAAATAGAAAACAAAATACAAGCCAAAGAAACCCCAGCCAGCCATCCATCATTACGTCTGTCCGCCTTCTGTTATTTCTTTAGCAAGTGGTATGTAATCCGCCTGTTTAATGCTGGTTTTTATAAGACAAATAAAACACATTTCAACAGTCATGTGATGATGATTTTATGCCTCATTGACAATCTTTAAATATAGCAGCCCATTTGAGTGCCACACCATTCTCTTGGCGTGCTGAGAATTTTATTAAGAACAAGGAAACGGAAACATTGTTTATTGTGCTTAGATTCTGATGTGCCAGGTAATATGTTTATGCGAACATTTGGTGTAGGTAGACTTTATCTGCTTTTCACTTATCCACGTTGTCGTGAAATTTAAATATTCGTTTCCTTATTTAAAAGATGCTGTAGGTCTGGAGATGATGGAATTAATTGAGGAAAAAAAGTTAATTACACATGCTATATACATGCCATTTTCAAGGATACATAATGCCAATCCAGTAAGATATGGTAAATCTTATGCATATAATAAAAACCCATTTGTGTACATCATAATGTTACATCGTATAGAGTCAATGATGGGGCAAATTATTATTTACTGAAATCTTAACAGATTGAGAAATGATCAGCAAACATTTGTTATGTCCGATTAGAAATTGAAGATTCATCAAAGTATGATGTATCGTACAAGTATATAAACTAGAACTATTTAGATTGATGGTTTCATTGTTTATATTGCCCCTTTTTTCAAAATTTGAAAATATAATACGGTTACTAGCATTTATATTAAAACTTTCCTATAACGTAGATTTTAGGACAATATTTTTAATTTTAATTAATTTTATTTGTAATCTATAAGACAATCCGTTATAAACAATTATGCGCTATTGAGTCGTTTGTAACAGAGATATTCGGATAAAAAAGCGTTAAGTTCGTCCGGGCCCAACTTTGTATACTGTCATAATATTTCATTATGAACTAAAAGGAAATGAAGTATAATATAGGCAACTTTTTCTGAGTATTCCTGTTCGGACTTGGTAATAAGACTAGTTCCCAGATCATTGAACTAATATAAATCGAACTAATATAAATTGAACTAATATAAATTGATGTGAGACAAGTCTCCCATGTGCTATCGGGAATGTGTCTGGGAATATAGTATGTATGTAAAATGAAATGATTGGTTTCCATTTTGTGACGAAAGGTGCCCGGACATAAAGGAATTTGGCCGTTATGTTCGTTTTGCTTTGCGGACATAACTCCAAAAATTCGTTGGGAGTTATGTCCGTGAAGCAAAGTGGACATAACTCCCAAACAATCACGGACATAACTCCCAACGAACTTGTTTCTTAATTTCAAATTTATTTCTTTGGTTAATTTTGAAATTTATAATTATAACAAGTATGTACGGCGTTAAATTCCGCCAGCTCGAAATTGTTACACCCTCCACCACGAGTTGTATTGAAATAAATTGTTCCATAGTGTCCTTTCGTTTATGAAGAAGACTAAATACCAAATTTTAGCAAGATCGGTAAAACAAATACAGCGGACCTATACTAATAATTCTCTTCTGGAATATTTTATAACCCCATGGAAGACTAAATAACAAATTTCAGTCTTTCGGAGGGATATTGACGTCACAATCTTCAGAATTATGAAAACCGGGAGGTACCGTTCTATGGATGCTGTATCGAACGTGAACCTATACCGACGAATTTCAGTCAGAAAGGCTCTTACCTCAAACAAAAACCAAATACCAAACTTCAACCATTTCGGTGGGATGCTCTGGACACAACCTTCAAATACCTAAAATCAGGAGGTACCGTTCTATGGGGGCTATATGAAGAAGTGGACCTATACCGACAAATTTCTTGGAAAAAATTGTATACCGCGAACGAAGACTTAGTACCAAATTTCAGTCATTTCGGTGTGATAATGAGGCTAAAACCTTCAAAATACCAAAAATCGGGTGGTACCGTTCTATGGGGGCTATATGAAGGCGTGAACCTATACCGACAAGTTTCATATGGTACGTTTAACACGCAAGTAAAGACCAAATACCAAATTTCGGTGGATAATTGTGGCCACAACCTTCAAAATATCGGAAATAGGGGCTATACTAACCCCGAGTTTTTGTAACTAATTTTTGTTAGTGCAAACAAAATACCGAAATTCGGGAGGTTCCGTTCCACGGGGGCTATATCAAAACGTCGATCTATACCTACTAATTTCTAGCGGAAAGTTTTTAGACTCAAAGAAGACTAAATACCAAGTTTCCGATATTTCGGTAAACCCTTCAAAATAGCGAAAATCAAGAGCTACGCTTCTATAGGGGATGCAGGAATCCGCGGACCTATACTAATAATTTTCTTCTGGAATATTTTATAACCCAATGGAAGACTAAAAAACAAATTTCAGTCTTTCGGAAAGATATTGGCGTCACAACCTTCAGAATTATGAAAACCGGGAGGTACCGTTCTATGGGGGCCGTGAACCTATACCGCGAATTTCAGTCAGAAAGGCTCTTACCTCAAACAAAAACTAAATACCAAATTTCAGCCATTTCGGTGGGTTGCTCTGGACACAACCTTCAAAATATCTAAAATCAGGAGGTTCCGTTCTATGAGGGCTATATGAAGAAGTGGACCTATACCGACAAATTTCTGGGAAAAACTTGTATCCCCCCAACGAAGACTAAGTACCAAATTTCAGTCATTTCGGTGTGATAATGAGGCTAAAACCTTCAAAATACAAAAAATCGGGTGGTACCGTTCTATGGGGGCTATATGAAGGTGTGGACCTATACCGACAAGTTTCATATGGTACGTTTAACACGCAAGTAAAGACCAAATACCAAATTTCGGTGGATAATTGTGGCCACAACCTTCAAAATATCGGAAATAGGGGCTATACTAACCCCGAGTTTTTGTAACTAATTTTTGTTAGTGCGTCTATATTCGTAATAATAGAGCATTCATAGCTCTGCACCCAGATGGCATACAGGCCTAATTTTTCTTAGACGCGTTCCACATTTAGTCATAAATTCCTCATTTAAAAATCAGCGCTCTACATTTACGCTAAGACGAGTAAATCGATCTACAAAATTTAACAATTCGTGTGAGAAGAATACATTTTTTTACAAAAACAGGGTTTAAAACCTTAAAAATACCGAAAATCGGGTTGTACCTCTATGGGGCTATATCAAAACGTGGACCGATAAAGCCCATTTGCAATACCAAACATCCTAGGAGTAATAGAAACTTTTATACCAAACTAGCTGACCCGGTCCGCGTTGCTGGCCCGTTGTTTGGGTTCTCCGTGTAAACTTTAGTTATCTATCCAGCATTAATACAGCCATAATTAGGCATCCCTCTAGAAACTTCATAATATAAATCAATGTTTTGACATAAATTCCATGTAATGGTATCCCCCAAATTTAAGATATAAAATCTCTTTTATTATACCCTTCACCATAAATTGACAGTTTAAAGCACTTTGTGACCCACATATAATGATCGGTGCACGTCAATTAACATTGCTATATATTGGATTGTTTGTCTCGGTTGGGGTCGTAATTATTACTGCAGAGAATTGTCAGTATAGGTCCACGTTTTGATATAGCTCCCATAGAACGGTACCGGCTGATTTGCGCTATTTTTGAGGATTTAACATCATTATCACACCGAAATGGCTAAAATTTGGTTTCAATGTAATTTAAAAGGAGAGCATAAATATTCGTATCGATCGAAAGACACGCCTTTTTATTTGCGCTCGGTATGCAACAGTTATAGGTTCACGTTTTAATATAGCTCCCATAAAGCAGTACCTCCCGATTTTCGAAATTTTGGAGATATAGTCAATTTTGGGGGTCGTAAACAGTCTTGCAGAGAATTTTCAGTATACGTCCTCGTTTTGATATATCTCCCATAGAAGGGTGGCGCCTGATTTTCGCTACTTTTGAGGATTTAACATCATTATCACACCGAAATGGCTAAAATTTGGTTTTAATGTAATTTAAAAAGGAGAGCATAAATATTCGTATCGACCGAAAGACACGTCTTTTTATTTGCGCTCGGTATGCAACAGTTATAGGTTCACGTTTTAATATAGCTCCCATAAAGCAGTATCTCCCGATTTTCGAAATTTTGGAGATATAGTCAATTTTGGGGGTCGTAAACAGTCTTGCAGAGAATTTTCAGTATACGTCCTCGTTTTGATATAGCTCCCATAGAAGGGTGGCGCCTGATTTTCGCTACTTTTGGTGGATTTAACCTCTGGATAGTGACATCTCAAGTTATCGGGATTTTACTGTATTCCAAAATGTGGAGTTGATCGCGCTATCCCACTTATTGTTTAGTGTTTAGCGTTTATAGCATTTTTTAGGCACGCAAAATTATGTATATTATCTGAAGTAATAAATGTTTGAACATTTTGTGATGACCGCGATATTTCACTTCCGCGAAGACCATTCAGGGTACAGTAGTATTGCAAATAATCTGTAAACAATATGTTCAAAAATACCATGGACTTAAAAAAAATTGAAGGAGAACCTCTATGTATATTAATTGAAATAATACATTTTTGAAAACTTTGTGATGACCGCGATCATTCAGGGAAAACAATCTGTAAACAATACGTTCAAAAATATCAAAGATTTCTGATTTTCTTAAAAACATTGTGGGGAGGACCACCAGTCACTATTCTTAGCAGTAAAAAACAGCTTACGACCGTTCTAATTAACTGAAATAATACATTTTTGAAAATTTTGGGATGAACTCGATGTTTCACTTCCGCAACGACCATTCAGGGTTAAGACAGTAATTACCATAGCAATGCAAACAATTTGTAAACGATATATTAAAAAGTATCTTGAATTTCGAGGTTTTCTTAAACAATTAGTGGGGAGGACCACCGGTCACTACACTTAGCGGGATAAAAAAATAGATTACGACCTATTCTCATACCTAAAAACTCCACATACAAAATTTCATAAGATTTCCCAATCGATTTTTCGGAATGTCTATATACTGACATCTCATCTTATCGGGATTTTACTGTATTCCAAACTATGGCGTTGACCGCGTTATCCCACATATTGAAGCCAGTGTTATAGCGGTTTTGTAGTCACGCTTACTAAAATTAGGTTTATTATCTGAAATAATACATTTTTGAATAATTTGGGATGACCGAGATATTTCACTTCCGCGACGACCATTCAAAAAAATATATAGCCTATTTTCACCACCGGTGTTCCCAGTACATTATCTGAAATTTTCAAGAAAATCTATTCAGCCATTTTTGAGTCTATTCGGATCATACAAACATACAAACAAACAAACATACTAACATACACACATTGCCTTTTATATATTAGATTACAAAGCTATATCTTAAAAATTGCGAGCTGTATCTTGATTTCAACAGACGGACGGACATGGTTATATCGACTTAGAATTTTACCCTGATCAAGAATGTATATACTTTATAGAATCTCCGATGAATATTTCGATGTGTTACAAACGGAATGACAAATTTTATTATACCCTCCATATTATGGTGGAGCGGCCAACTTATAAAAAAAAACAAATAAACAAAAATTAATATTGAAATGGCGAACACTGAAAATTTTGTTGTACTAATAACCATTTTAATCTATATTAATTGTACCCTACACCACTGTGTGTGGATGGTATTATAAGTTGGTTTTGGCCAAAAAGTTTGTAACGCATCGAAATAATGGTCATAGACCCATACTTATAAATAACAAAATTCATGTCTCGACGAGCTGAATAGATCTGGCGATGTGTGTTCGTCGGTCCGTCCGTTCGTCTGTCCATCTAAAGCTTGTAATCACGCTATAGGTCTCAATTTTGATCGGATCGTCACCGAATGTTGGCTATTGATGGGGGTCGAGGAGGAAGCCTATTAATTTTGGTAATGGTCGGATAATATTTAGGGGTCGGAATGGGCAAGAAACTTATTTGGAGAAAAAGTCAACGTTTTTTCCAAAGCAAATATCTCAGCTTCTATAAGGGGTATACCAAAAGCAAATCCTGAAAATGAAAGTAGAAAATATTACCATTATAACGATGTAAAGTAGGTTGACGTATGTGGTCAAACAACGAAGATATCACAATAGTCGCAAATAAAACCAAACTTTTCATTTTTGCGATTTTAATTATAATGACGAATATCACAGCTTTGGTTGGGGACTTTCCAAAAGCAAAGCCTGACTATGAAAGAAGAAAATTCCATCTTTACAATGATGCAAAGTAGGTTAGCGTAGCTGGTCAAAAACGGATATATCGCAATAGTCGGTAATACATCGCATTTTTCCATTTTTATACCCTACACCACACTGTGGTAATGGGAATTATGTCTTTGTGCATTTGTATGTAACATACAAAAGGAAACGAAATAGACCCATAGTTCCTCTTGGGGATATACATATAATCACTTTCTGAGTCGATTTATGCATGTCCGTCCGTATGTCCATGTATTTTTGTTCGTAATATTTGGTAATATATTTTGTTTAGCCATAAGAAGAACGCTATTGCTTTTGGTGAAAATCGGTTCAGATTTGGATATAGCTCCCATATATACATTAGGGCTATAACCAAAAAAATACCACCACATAGCCGTGTAGAGCATGGAAAACTATTATGAAAAGCGGTGTCAATTTTTCTCTATCGCGAAAAAAGTTTCCGCACCAAATGCATGCAAGTTCAGAAATGCATTTTTTAATTTTATCTGTTATGACAACATATTTGGTTTTCATTAAAATTTTTATTTTTTTGTAGTCTAATTTAAAATCATTATCAAAGCGTTCTGGACCAATTTGATCTCAAATCGCGCCATTTTGGAGCATATTATGAATTTTTGACACTATTGCAATTTTTGGTTTTTCTTTATAAACTCGTGAATTTTATGTTTATATTTTTTGTACCTATCGGACAAGCGAATTTGGGGTCATTTGCAACGAATTCGCGAAAGTTATAGGCTGTTTTTGTTGACCTTGCCTGTGAGAATTGTATTCGTTTTCTACAAAAATACAACACCAGTACCATGTGGGGAATTTTGTCCTAATAATGCAACCGCGTTTCTAAGATCGATTCGATGAAAAAAGTTTCAGCACCGACCGCAATTACTAAAACCCTTTTGGTATTTTTTCTACTTATAATTTTAAATTTGCTTTGTTTGAATAAATATTTATAGACAAAAATACATTTCTCACAGGCAAAGTCATTAAAAACGGTCTGTAACTTTCGCGAATTTGTTGCAAATGACACCATATTCTCTTGTCCGATAGGTACAAAAAATATAAACACAAAATTCACGAGTTTATAAAGAAAAACCAAAAATTGCAATAGTGTCAAAAATTCCTAATATGCTCCGAAATGGCGCGATTTGAGATCAAATTGGTCCAGAACGCTTTGATAATGATTTTAAATTAGACTACAAAAAAATAAAAATTTTAATGAAAACCAAATATGTTGTCATAACAGATAAAATTAAAAAATGCATTTCTGAACTTGCATGCATTTGGTGCGGAAACTTTTTTCGCGATAGAGAAAAATTGACACCGCATTTCATAATAGTTTTTCATGCTCTACACGGCTATGTGGTGGTATTTTCGATATCTGCAAAAAAGTGCAAAAAGTTATATCCCTAATATACATATTTTCGGCCGATTTGACGTAGTTGCAGCAAACACGCTACATACGTCCGATTTTGATGAAATTTGGAATGTGTGATTGAATTCGGTTTAGAAATAAGTGTGCAAAATTATATCGAAGTCGGTTCAGATTTGTATATAAGCTCGATTTCCAACGAGAAATTAATTAAAAAGTAAATTTTGAATATAGTTCGATTTCTATTGCCAACTTAATCTTTTGTACTTAATTTTCTTAAAAAATTTAAATCGATTATAAATTATATTATGAAAAGAAATGAAAAATATTTTTTAATTTTCTTACACATTTAAAATACAAATTAGCTGTGTCTGTTTACGTGATAATTAGTAATATTACTAATGTTGCAGATTTTGACAGTTGTATAAAAGAAAAGTTGTTGAAAAAATGTTTCAGCAACATTTAGTAAGTAAAAAGACACCCCTATTGTATTTAAAATCAAAACCACTTAAATTTTAAAAATTGACATAACTTCAATTGCTACTTATGCCCGGTAAGGGTGTCGGACATAGTTCCCAAAATCGTTTTGAGAGTTATGTCACGGCACCGTGACGAAAGTTCACAATTTATGGTGAGGATTCTTTTTGACCGCTAGAAGTTCTGAAGGTTAAAAATTAATTAAAAAAACTTTAAAATACATGATATCAGGCGGTGCCGTTATATCGGGACTCTATCCTGTGTCCACAGTTTTTGGTGGATACGTTTTTTTGACCCACATACCAAATTATTGCTAATTCGAGCAAAAAACTTCAAAACTCCATAAATTTTGGTGGAGAAGTTTTTTGAACCTAGAGGAAATTAAATGCCAAATAATAACTAATTTAAACCGAAAACATCAATAATAATACTAATAATTGTTCCGTTCGGGAAAAGGGGACTTTTCTCATATCAATGAGCGCACCCCGAATCATATTAGCTCAATGATATGGGATCTACAGTTTTCGCCGAGTTCGAACGGCGTGTCCAAAGACACCACTTGTGGAGAATTTTTACATGGCTGAAATACTCAGGAAAAACACCTAAATAGACGGTAACCTTATATGGGTGCTATTCCAAAACGTGGGCTTATGTTCAAAATTTTTAGTGAAGAAAGTTTTTCAACGCTTTAAAAACAAATGATAAATCGCATTCCAATAGGCAGGAAAAGATTTACAAAAATGTCAATACACCTGAAATCGGGCGGTACTGTTATATGGGGTATATTCAAAAAGCCTGCAAAACATTTTTGTAAAAAAATTTAGCATCCCATCTCAATATGTCTCGATGCTAGTGTGATTACCACAGACGGAAATGCAAAACTCAACTCAGAATCAGTAGAAACCTTAAATTGCAAATAAGAAATAATTTTGGGGGAAATGATCATAGAAGTAGCTAAAATAGTAAGGTAGCGTGATATGGCAGTGTGGTATGGAGAGAAATATTTAGATCCCTTGGAACCTTAAATGATGAATTACTGCTACATTCGTATGAAAGCTTCCTTTTGCAATTTAATTGAAATCGACTCCAAGGTAAGATCGAGAAAGTATTGGATTTCATGGGTCGGAAGAATCTCATCTCATCATCAAGCTAAGCAACAACTGCAGATAGTTCACTGAGGAAGATTCGCTACACAAATAGAGGTGGGGATTAGATTTCCTATTACACCAGTCTGTTAAATACAGACTTATCTCACTTGAATCCCGTTCATGGAATGTATGAGGATAGCAGTGAAGTGTGGAATTACAGAGGTAGAGTTGCTGAAGTTATGCATCCCGCTATACTCCAGGATAAAGGTCTAACAAGAGCCCGCTTTTAGAAAGTTGTTGAAGCAACTTCAACTACAACTACAGTAATATGGCAACCTTAGATCCAACTGAGCTTTCACTCATTGGAGCAATGGCTGCCATTTATTCTCTATTCCAAACGTTTCCGTATTTATGTTAAGACAAAATGCCTAACAAAGAAAACGAGCGTCACTTGTCGCACAAAACTCAGAACAAAAAGAACAAACAATAAACCGCTTGTCGCACTAAATTGAAAAACCACACTGCCTATTATTTTCCCAACACAACACTTAACAATTGAGGAGTTGCCACCACAGCATCGCTAATAAAACTTACAGTCCACTTTAGGCCAACTGTCTCGATTGTTCGTGGTCTCGATTGTTCAAAAGTCATAACCGTCTGGTTTGCTTGCTAAGCAGATTGATAGACGTACGGTTTGCATGGTCAATGAGGACGTCAATACCAGAATTAGCGGATAGTGTCACAAAGGTGAATCGTACAGTCCTATTTCGGTTTAGCCCTCCCCAGCGTCAGAAATAGCCACCCAGTTCCCGATCATCAGCATGGGTTCCGTAAGCAGGACAGCACGACAACAACGATGCACGCCATCACAACACATATTATTCGTGGACTCAACTATAGAAGCTGTGTGATAGAACAGTGATAGTTGCGCTTGAATTATCAAAAGCCTTTGATACTGTCAAGCACTTTGAGAGCATCGGCATAATCAATTATATGTTCGGACGCAAGTCGTACGTGGAATTCAGGAACAAGGAGCCGAAGCACCGTAGAGTGAAACAGGGGTTCCCCAAGGTGGGGTGATATCTCCGGAACCGTCTAACCTCTACTTCTCGTGTAATAGGCCCCCCAGACAGCATTGACGCCGTCACGGATGATTGTACGATCTTGGCGTCAGTTACCTTCCCTGATATCATTTGTGAAAGGTTGATCTTCTATTTGACTGATCTTACCACCTCGGGTGTTAACATGAGAGCCATCATAATCACCATATGGTGGTTAGGACCAATACACCACCCCACTATAGGTCAAACGGGCCATTTTATTGGCCAAAACTCTTAAAGTTAAAACAAGTATTTGGTTTAAGTTAATATAGCGTTATTAGATTCAGGGAGAAAAATGGAACAACGTGGGCCAACAAATTAACCCTTTATGGACCAAATACACAACTGGTACCTTAACCCTTTGGGGCAAAAACTGGAAGATCTGTTATTTGTCTACAGAATTGAAGGCATCGACTTCCTATAAGTCCAGGAGCTTTTTTGTTGTGTTTCGTTTTAGTTTTATTGTGAATATGCCTTAAAATTATTACCTTGAAAATTCCACAATATGATGGGACATATTTGGACTATCTTCTTCTTCTTTATTTGCAAATCCGTATTCGGATATTAGCGATCATACAATGTTAATTATTACAGAGTTATTTGGTTATATGTTATAAAATTAAAAATTTCATTCTATAATAGCTAGTTCTCTGTTTCTGGCGGCGCTTAAAAGGCTTATTTCATCTTGGTGTCCTGTCCATTCCAGAATGTTTTTGATCCATGTTATTTCTCGTCTCCCTCTTGGTCGGCGTCCTTCTATTTTGGTTCTTATGATTGCTTGGAGGAGATTATATTTGCTATTTCTCATAAGGTGTCCCAAATAAGCAGTTTTTCTCGTTTTTATCAATCTGATCATTTGACTTTCGGTGTTCATTCGTCTCAGTACTTCATTATTTGAGATGTGATCTGTCCAGGATATCTTTAAGATCCGTCGGTATATCCAAACCTCAAACGAGTGCAGTCTTCTTTCGTCTGCTGCTTTAAGAGTCCATGTTTCTGCCGAGTATAATAAAACGGACCAAATGTAGCATTTAACAAATCGTTTTTTAGTTTCCATGGTTATGTCATGGCTCGTTAGTATTTTTCTATATTTAAAAAAAGAGTTTCTTGCCATTTCAATTCGGCATTTTATTTCCTTTGATATGTCCCAGTGGTCATTAATTTGCACTCCGAGGTATTTGAATTTGGAGACTCTTTCTATTTGAGTTCCATTAATGCTTAAGGGAATGTTGGATTCGATATTTCTTCTACTTATAATCATATACTTCGTCTTCATTATATTAATCTTTAAGGCATATGACGTACTAGAATGTTCTAGAGCATCTACTAGCTTTTGTAATCCTGCGAGGCTGCTTGCAAGTAATGTGGTGTCGTCGGCATAACGTATATTGTTTATGAATGTATTATTTATTCTAATTCCGATATTTTTCCCACATATTGACTCCTCAAAAATTTTTTGGGAATATACATTAAATAGAAGAGGGGATAGTATACAACCCTGTCTTACGCCTTTTGAAATAGGAACATCGTTGGTAAGTTCACCATCTATATGAATGTTGGCTCTCTGTTGCCAGTACAGGTTTCTAATGCATTTAAGGTCACTTTCATCTAATCCAATTGATATCAAAATTTCCATCAACTTGTCATGGTTGACCGTGTCAAATGCCTTCTCGTAGTCGATAAAGCATATGTAAACATCCTTTTGCACATCTCGGCAGTTTTGTATTAGTACATTCAAACTAAGTAGGGCCTCTCGAGTACCCATGCCTTCCCTGAAACCAAATTGAGTTTTTCCCATATGTGATTCGCATATTGGGTATATGCGCCTATGTATTATCTTTAAGAATATTTTTAAAGCATGGCTCATAAGACTTATTAATCTATAGTCTCCGCACGTCTTCGCATTATTTTTCTTGGGAATCGTTATAAACGTAGATTTCAGCCAATCTTGAGGGTATTGTCCTGTTTCATAAATTTGGTTGTATAATTTCAACAATAGTTGTGTGTTTCTTTCATCTAGTAATTTAAATAATTCAGATGGGACTTCATCCGGCCCGGTAGCCTTATTGTTTTTCATTGAATTTATGGCCATATCTAGTTCACTTTTGGTAATGCGTCTTCCTCTAAAATTGGTTTCTCTATCTGTGTTATTAGTTTCTGTTCTTGTAGTGTCGGTAAAGAAACTTCTAATATAGTTTTCCCAGTGTTTTTTCTTTTCTGCAGTTTCGTATATGGCTGTATTATTCTCAGCAAAAATAAATGTAGATGATCTTTTTGAATAAATTCCAGATGCCTCTTTTAATTTTTTGTGAAGATTGAAATCGTCATGTAGGATTTGGAGTCTTTCAATTTCCTGGCACTGTTTATTGAGTTGCGCATTTTTTGCGGCCCGAGTTGCAATTTTTATTTCTTGATTTGTTTCCCAATATCTTTCATAGTTAGAATTTTTGTGCTTGCTCCTTTCTATGCGAAGCGCGCGTATTTCGTCCGTCATCCACGTGTCTTCTCTTTTAGATGTTGTGGTTCCAAGGATATTGCTGGTTATGGTATTCATGGAGTTTTTTACATTATTCCATAAATTCTCGATGTCTTCTCCATCAATATTGTGCAGTTCTACATTAAGGTGATTTTTCATGATTTGTTTAGTGGAGGGATCGTTTAATTTTTGAATGTTAACTCTTTTCTTTGGTTTTTTCTTTCGGATGGTAGTTAGCTTTATCTGTAATTTGCACAGCAGAAGGTTATGGTCCGAGGGTACATCAGCTCCTGGGTACGTAGAACATTTATTTATGCAGGAGGAATATCGCTTATTTATTAAAATGTAATCAATTTGGTTTCTAACAATGTTTCTGTTATTATCCTGTGGCGATTTCCAGGTGTAAAGTCGTCTTGGATGGAGGCGAAACATAGTATTCGCAACCTTAAAATTGTGTTCCTGACAGAATTGTATCAGTCGTTCTCCTCTTTCATTCCGTTGTCCTAAGCCAAATTTTCCTGTGATTCCGTTTGTTACTTCTTGCCCAACTTTAGCATTAAAATCGCCCTGGATTATGGTAATGTCGTGGGGTTTTGTCATCTTTAATAACTTTTCAACGTCGCAATAAAACTGTTCCAATTCATCGTTATCACTATCGCTTGTGGGTGCATATACTTGTATTATATTCATGTTTATTGGTTTTGCAGATATTTTTATCATCATCGCCCTATCAGAAATTGGAACGTATCCAGTGACACAGGTCCCTATGTGACTTTTTACTATAATAGCAACGCCCTTTCTGTGAATTCCCTCTCTGTTTCCGGAATGATAAATTTTTACGTTCTGGGAAATAAATTCTGCATCCTCCGTCCACCACGTTTCACTGATACCCAGGATATCAATTTGTAGTCTTTCCATTTCGCTTATGGTGTTGTCTAGTTTTCCAAGTTCATAAAGACTTCTCACATTCCAAGTTCCTATCCTAAGTTTTGTTTTTGTTTTACCTCCGGGGATTCTTAGCACCCTCTGATTGCCGGAGACTGAGGGCCGTATGTTATTTTCTGTATTCATTGTAATTGTATGATTTACTAGGGATTGTACTTCAGTGGTTTGCCGTGGCCTTCTGAAGGGTTTAGAGTTTCCGTCTCTGTATTCAGCCGCTCCTCCTGGAATTCAGACGCTGTTTGCTGCCGCCAATCCTTTGGTCAGACGCTGCCGTTTTCCATTTTTTTCTTTTGGTTCGCCCCGCATATTTTATTTCTGCGGTACCCGTCATATCTGATGAGCGTTCCCCTATCCACCACCTGGGGAGGCGTCCGATGGGAGAAAAAAAATGAAAAAAAAACTCCGCACTATAACTGTATATATTTATAAAAGATTTGTAAATAATTTGACTTTAAAACACAGCAGAATGCTGTAGACTCCAATTTGGCTAACATTATTTGGTAAGAGGTTTAACCCTGACTTCAAAAAAATCAATATTATGGAAAATATGGTAACCTAAAAAGAGTTGTATAATTCTTGTCGAGCAAATTTACGCAAAATCATATAAAATTTTCTGCATTCGGCACGTGTTAATGAACCAATTTCAATTTTCACTTTCATTGCCGAACGTTGCCGAGACTTTAAAAGCGTACATAACCTCAAAATGTTCTACTTTCTTCGAAAATTTAAAGTTAACACCCATTTAATAACTATTTATACACATAAATGATGATAGGAGGGCATTTTTGATAAATAGAAATCGAATACTTTCTAATCAAATCGTTACTTATGCTAATATTGTGATTTTGTTTCACCCTGAACGTATACAACTAAACATATTTCGTTAACAAGTTTTTAAAGATATTTGGATAATACATATTTGGCAGCCTGCCATGTAACGGTATAATTTCTCATACAAAAACAAAATTTATTTTTATTATATTTGAAGTGTTTCTTACAAGAAAGTAACACAAAATATGTGAAAATACAAAGTGCGAAATCTGACTTTTGGCCAGTAAAATGGGCTGTTTGACCTATAGTGCACCCCCCAGGCATGTCGCGAGTGATCTTCGTGATCTAGAAAGAGGGGTACAACGTTACAGTTTTAAAGAACATTCACACAGCTGCAGTCACAGATGCCATAAACAACTATAGTGTGAATGCAGTCCTCGGAGATCATCCCCCATCATCCCACAGCTGGCACGAAAAACCAGAATAAATTTGGCTCAACCACGCTCGGAATGGTGCAGCCGTAGGAATTCCTATAGGGCAACAATCGATGACACCATACAAAATATCTGCTCTGCATGCTACACAGGCCCGCACGACACACTGTACCTTTTCATATGCCCTCCCAAACCTACTCTACTAACTCCAGCAGATTCTTGGATTCAGAAAACTGGAGCTAGACCAAGAGCCAAATAAGGCAAAAAAACTACTATAACGTAGACATTTGTTATCCAATTTAAGGAAATAATGGCTTGTTCGAAAAATATTATTCACCCCTTTAAAAGGCAAACGGTCAATAGAAATCCTTTGTGAAAAAAGAAGTTATGCCCGTAAAACTTGAAAATATTAGAAACCCCGTTTTTCGTCACTTTTACCGTTACAAAACAAACAAGTAAAAAAGCGGAACTTTTTATACCCTCCACAATGAAATACTCTGATCGGTCGGTCTGTACCGTTATATGGGGGCTGAAATAAAACGTGGACCTATGTCCATAATTCTTGTTGGAGAAGTTTTTTGGTCATCTGGAACCTCACATACCAAATTTCAGCTAATTTGGTCAGAAAATATAGCTAAAATCCTCAAAATAACATAAATCGAGAGGTACCGTTATATGCGGGCTATACCAAAACGTGGACCTACATATATAGTCCATCTTCGAACTTGACCTGCCTATGGAAAAAGACACTCGGGTGTAAAATGTTAGCGTTCTATCTCAATTATTGCGGACGCTAGAGTGACTACAACAGACGGACATACAGACATGGCTAGATCGTCTTAGAATTTTATCCTGATCAAGAATATATATACTTTATAGGGCCGCAAATGATAAGTTCGATTTGTTACAACCAGAAAAACAAACTGAATATACCCTCCATGCTATGGTGCAGGGTAAAAAAATGAGGTGCCCCAAAGAAACCAATGGTATTTTCGTTGTCCATGATAGCACTGTTTCAAGGTCAAAAATTGTCTGAAAGAGCGTTCCAACGATTCTACGATGTACTAGAGGGTTCTTAATTATTGGCTAAAATTTTCGTCTTAGTGTTTAATCGAAAATCTCAATGTTTTAGCTGTTATATGCTAAAATATCCAAAAAACGTCGATAAAAAACTTCAAGTTAAAATCGGAAGGCTCGATTTTCACCGTAGATATATGGTCTAGTAGAATGTTTGTGCTCAGTACAATACCAGAAACGCTACGCTTGTGTTAAGGGTTTCAAATCGATGTGTTACAAACGGAATGACAAAGTAAATTATATCCTCCAACTTATGGTGCGGGAACTTTTTTAATGGTAGGTGAAAAGTGACAATGCATTTCTTATTATTTTGTCAAGCTCTATAATCCTAATAAACAAATCTGCATTGCTAATACTAAAGTTAATAATGTCTACATTAAATTTTTGATAAATTGCCATAAATAAAATTAAAATATATTTTAGAAAGGGTTATTTTAATTATAATTAATCACTATTTCTTACACTACATGATGCATGGTGTGTAATAGTCACATAAATTATTTCCTTTTAGTTAATTAAAGTTTTCATAAATTAATGTAATAAATATAAATTAAACTATTTATTATTTAGATACGTTGACAGTTGAAGCAGACACCGAATAATGCTGAATTGTTGCAATTGTCTGCAACATGGTTACTCACATTACGTTTGTTAATTTTTCATTAAAAGACATCATAAATTAAATTCCCCTAATTAGCTACAGCCATTTTGGGTAACTTCTGATATTAGGAATGTCCTCTTAAGTCAGTTGCGCAGCATTGACCTATAATTTCGCAAATTTTATGTTTGTTTGTTGGTCAATTTATGGCTGTTGACCTTGTCCGGTCATAGTTATTTTTGCTTTCCGCTTTAGCCTGAGAATGAAGAAAATGAAATTGTAATTAGATTTTCTTCGAAAGCATTTAAATGTACATACATACATATATGTAAGTAAATATCATAAAATAGTTTCCCGTTATCGAATTGTTTGTGTTTAGTTTTTCTCGAGAGAACTCGACATAAATTTCCAGAGTAGTGTAATTTCCCTCCGCCATAGTATGGAGAGTAATTAAGTTTGACGTTCTTAGCTACATTTTTGAACTGCATTAATTATAGTTTGACATTTAAGGTATGAAGTATTCACAAAACTTCTCCATTAAAAACAGTAAGGAAAGGATCAAAGTCGGTTGTGGCCGATTATATGATATGGAATTACTTCCAAATCTCCACCGATTTCAATATAATTTGGCGCATTTATTGCTCGACAAAATTCCGTTACGCACTCGAAATTTCATTTCAAATACCTTGTCTGTTTCACACATTCCAAATTTCATTGATATCGGACATATATAGCGCGTTTGACAAGCATAACTCATCGACTCAGAGAGTGATTATTTGTATGTATATCCCTAAAAGGAACTATGGATCTGTCGGGCTTCCTTATCATGTTTCATATAAATGCACAAAGACACAAAAACCCTTTGTCATGGTATGGTGTTGGGTATAATTATGGATATAGGTCCACGTTTTGAATAACGGTATCACCGATTTCAATTTTGTTTATCTTTTAATCTGCATGGGAACATAAGCCACGTTATTGTATAGGCCCCATTTGACGGTACTGAACGATTGCAGGTATTTCAAGTTTTTATCTTACAGAATTACCTAAGATTAGGTATTTGAGGCCTCCAGTAGTCCAAAAACTTATCCACTTAAAGTTGTGGGTATGGGACATACATAAAAGTATCGACCGATTTCAGGTACTTTGAAGTTTGTATCTACATTTTGGTCCATATCTGCTGTAATTGAAATTACGATTCTCAGTGGTCAGAAAATTTCCCCTACACAAATTGTGGACATTGGTGCTCTAGTAACAGAAAGAAGACTAACTATTCCATATAAGTTCAGTATATTTCATGGTGGAAGGTAAAATAAAAAATAATTTAAAAAAAATAAGTTTCAGTGTTTTATTTAGAAATGCACTTAAAACTAGAAAATAATTTGTAGCTTAGTCTCAATAAATATATTCTTTCGCATGATGGAATCTCTCAAATAAAATGCTTGCCGTTTAATTTTGCCACCATTTATAATTGAAATGCAAGCGTTTTATTTGAGAGATTCCATCATGAGAAAGAATATATTTATTGAGGCTAAATGACAAATTATTTCCTAGTTTTAAGTGCATTTCTAAATAAAACACTGAAACTTAATTTTTTTAAATTATATTTAATTTTTAACTTTTTAGTATATACATTTTTTACCACTGAGAACAAAATTATAGTCAATTTAGGCCGAAAATTTAGATAAAAACTTTAAAATGCCTGAAATTGTGTAGTACCGTTATATAAAGGACATATGTCCATAATTTTTGGTGGGGAAGTTTCTGTACCATTGGGGACTCCAAATACCAAGTGACAGCCAATTCTGGTTAAAAATGAAGATAAAATCCTCATAATACTTGAAATCGGGTGGTACCGCTATATGGGTGCTATACCAAAACCTGGACCTATTTCGGGAAAAAATGAAGATAAAATCCGCCAAATACCTGAAATCGGGTGGTACCGCTATATGGAGGCTGTAGGAAAAATTGAGCCCGTATTCATGTATTGTCATCCAAATCTGAAAAGTGTGCAAAGTTTTAGTCCGATTGGTCAACTGCAACTGTGTTAAAAATGAGTTAACAGATGTGAACTAAACGGACCAAAGCAAGCTAGAGAGAACACTGTACAAAACCAAATAAATGAAAATTTACTTAAATAAACAAATTAACACATAAAACCTATATGAAATAGTTTACCCAATATTTACATACTTACTTTTTTAAGTTAAAAACACAATTCGTAAAATTAATTTTTATCCATCCACACTTGGTGGTGTTATAATGTCAACTAAAACAATGTTGTTGAAAATTTGCTGATCAACTTAAGTCAGCGATTATTGTTGTGACAGGGAGAAGGGTTGTTTTGCCTAGTTGTTTTTTCTGCTTGTTAAACTCACACACGCACATTCACACCACACAGCTGGAATTTACTTCATAGCAACAATGATATAAATAACAAAGAACAACTGAGAATAACATGCAGAGAGAATAAGTCTTCAGAAAAAATACACTAGAATTTTTTACATTGTGGACTCTATAATCCCGACATCTCATATTTTTCGTACCTCGATAATCCGGACATCAATATTTTTTCTTATCTTGAGCATTAGATTCTTATTTCATTGACGTTTTCGTTCTTAGCAATTGGTGTATAAATAAGAAAAAAGTAGTTGTTCAAAGTTTTCGGTTCACATCTCGTATTTCTGGCTAGGCATTGTTGACTCTGTTATATAGTCAATATGGATTTAACTATTTGAATCTGTCGAATGATTTTTGACTATGATTCTGTGATAAGCAACAGTATTTTAAACCTAGTGTTGCGTAGCCTAGTTTGTTTTAAACTTCTGTGTTAGATGTTCCTTTTCTCTAAAGGAATTAGTTCAATAGCCTTCTGATTAGTGAGAAAGTCCCTTGGGAGCATTTAATGTATTCCAAGGATATTTTACCTACAAATGTTTAAAACATTTAAAGCTTTGGGATTAATAGCATAGTTTTTAAGATTTAAATTTTTTAGATTCTATAATTTATTTTTTGAGTTATTGAAAAAAATCGGTAAAATTAACAAGTGAGAAAAGGCTATAGTCGGTACGGGGCCGACTATGTGATACCCTACACCACTACCTCTGTGCATAATCTTTTCACTCGAAAACATTTCTTTTAGGGAGATACGAAAGTTTTCACCTATCTAGCTTTTATACCAAATGACTTAAGGCGAACTGAACCAAAATAATTAATATTTAATTTTATATTTGACTACTATCGACATCACCAACATCAATATGCTTCTATTTCTGCGAGATGATCTGATCAAAATTCCGACCTGTAGTGTGATTGCAGAAAAAGTGGAAAAAAGGGATGCATTACCGACTATTGCGATATATCTATTATTTGACCACCTACGCTAACCTAATTTGCATAATTTTAAAGATGGGATTTTCTACTTTCCAATCAGGCTTTGCTTTTAGAAGGTCCCCCACCCAAAGGTGTGATATCCGTCATTATTATTAAAATCGCAAAAATGAAAAGTTGGGTTCTATCAGCGATTATTGCGATATCTTCGTTGTTTGACCATCTACGACAACCTACGTTACATCTTTGTAAAGGTAATATTTTCTATTTTCATTGCCAGGTTCTGCTTTTTGTATACCCCTTATAGACGCTGAGATATTTGCTTTGGAATAAAATGTTGACTTTTTCTCCAAATAATTTTTTTGCTCATTCCGACTCCTTAATATTACCCGACCATCACCAAAATCAATAGGATTCTTCCTCTGTGAGACCTCCATTAACCCTCGAAATTTCGTGACGATCCGATCCAAATTACGACCAAAAAAATGGAAAAATGGGATGTATTACCCACTATTGCGATATCTCCGTTAGTTGGTCACCTGCGCCGACCTAGTTTGCATCATTGTAAAGACGTGATCTTCCACTTTCATAGTCAGGCTTTGCTTTTGGAAAGTCCCCAACCAAAGCTGTGATATTCCTCTTTATAATTAAAATCGCAAAAATTAAAAGTTAGGTTTTATTTGCGACTATTGTGATATCTTCGTTGTTTGATCACCTATGAGAACCTACTTTAATCATTAGAAAGGTAATATTTTCTACTTTCATTGTCAGGATTTGCTTTTCGTATACCCCATATAGAAGTTGAGATATTCGCTTTGGAAAAAAACGTTGTCTTTTTATCCAAATAAGTTTTTTGCCCAATACGACCCCTAAATATTATCCGATCATCACCAAAATCAATAGACTTCTTCATACGTGAGACCCCCATTAACCCACGAAATTTCGTGACGATCCGATCAAAATTGCGACCTGTAGCGTGATTTCCAAAAAAAAATGGAAAAATGGGATGTATTGCCGACTATTGCGATATCTCCGTTAGTTGGTCACCTACGCCGACCTAGTTTGCATCATTGTAAAGACGTGATCTTCTACTTTCATAGTCAGGCTTTGCTTTTGGAAAACCCCAATAAAAGCTGTGATATTCGTCATTATAATTAAAATCGCAAAAATGAAAAGTTGGGTTTTATTTGCGACTATTGTGATATCTTCGTTGTTTGATCACCTGCAAGAACCTACTTTAAATCATTAGAAACGTGATATTTTCTACTTTCATTGTCAGGTTTTGCTTTTGGTATGCCCTATATAAATGCCGAGATATTCGCTTTGGAAAAAAACGTTGTATTTTTATCCACATAAGTTTTTTGCCCATTCCGACTAAATATTATCCGACCATCACCAAAATTAATAGGCTTCTTCCCCTCTGGATCAATGCCCAAAATTTCGTGACGATCCGATCAAAATTGCGACCTGTAGCGTGATTACAAGGTTTAGATGGACAGACGGACGGACGCACTGACGGACGAACACACATCACACACACCAGATCGACTCAGCTCGTCGAGACATTCATTTTGGTATATATAAGTATGGGTCTACGACCATTATTTCGATGCGTTACAAACTTGTTGGCCAAAACCAACTTATAATACCCTCCCCACATAGTGGTGCAGGGTATAAAAATTGACAGCGCTCTTGCAAAAGGCAGAACTTAACAATTTCCCTTTTTGTCGCCATCTTACTGAAAAATATCGGTAGTCTATAAAAAAGACAATATATTACACGCCGCATTACCTGTAACTAGTGAATTGACATGATAGGTAGGAAAGCCTATTTCCAGTGACAAAAGCAGGCTATAGGCTATTTTGTGTGCCATTTTTGGGTGTAAAGTAACTAGGACCAATGAGTAACTAGTTACTTGCCTATGTCAAAGTAGACAGTTTCTATTTATTGAACAACTGGGTATGTTTCTTCTGTTTATGATTGTGGAAAATGTAAAACATTTGTTTAATAAAGAAAAAATTATTAGAAGAAAATTGATAATAAAAGGTGTCGTAAAAGTAATCCTCCTATCAGAAAATTCTATAAATTTTGCTATTGGCCCCTAATGTAAGTTCTGTTTTGACATTTGTGTAGTAAACACATGCGAAATTCACGTTGATAAACACTGTTACGCTACACTGCTCCAGAACGCGGAATATTGGTGACTATTTATTTGACCAATAATCGGTCGGTGACAATATCCGTCAAGAATGTGAGGACCTATCGTCGGAAGGTTAGGCCAAAGTGATGAAAAATGACATAAAAAGGGGTCAAATGACAATAAACTGTGGCGGCGGTCATTTATCTGACATCATATTCTCGACTTGATGTAAAAAATTAAAAGACCAAATAAAAATAATCCAGAAGAAGAATCAACCCTTGTATAAGGGTGACGAAACATTTCATTGTATTAATGCAACATTTCGTAGCATCAATGAAAAATAATCAATGAAACCCGTTCATTGATACAACGAAGCATTTTACTTTCAGTGTAGTGTTGATGTTTGACGAAGAAAATCTTTACTTTCATTAACTTCATAAGAATAAACAAATATGTGTGTATACAACGGTTCACTATGAATAATCTTTAAACACTATCATGCATCAACAGGCATAACAAAAATAAACCAAATTCGTTCTCCGATACAGAAATTAAAAACCGAGCACTCAATTTTTCGTTCGTACTTCATCAACGTTGGCATCTCCACAATTACACATTTACAATTTGTCCATAATGTACGAGCGCAAAATGTACAATTCTTTTCTCTCTGCTTATTTACACTGAATTTTGCCAAAGCAGCACAAGAGAAAATAGAAAAAAATTCCATTCAGAAAGAGAGGGAGAGGGCGGGAAAACTTTCGTCAGACTAGTCGGATAGAAGTCGGACAGACGCGTCGGACAAAATTTCCGACTTTGAGCAGACGCGTCGGACGCCCTACATTGTGTTTGCTGGGAACATACTTGGAGCATACTACGAGGGTTGATGTTTTCAACCACGAAACGAATCCTTTATTGAATCGTTCACGTGTTTTGAACTTTTACGTTTACTATATGTTGTTGTGGAATTGAGAACCTTTCACTATTCGTTTTGTTCGCACTCACGAATGTAAACAAAACGAAACAAAGCAGCGAGTTTGGTCAACGTGGGTTATGTTTCGTTTTGTGTTGTTCCTATGGAATGTACGAAACGAAAACATTGGAAATGTTTCATAAAGTATTTTTACGTACGCTATATAGTACGCGTCACTTTAAGATATTTTGAATGTATTATTACCATTTGATCACAGAATTGGTTGTAATTTTGTAATTTGTGTTAACAGAGGCTATAAAACATTTCTACCAAAAAATGTTTATATAGGTTCACGTTTTGATATAGCCCCAATAGGACCGTATCTCCCAATTTTCGATATTTTGAAGGTTTTATCCGCATTATCACACCGACGTGGCTAGAATTTGGTACTTAGTCTTGTGTGGGACTACAAAACTTTTTTACCAGAAATTTGTCGGTATCGGTCCACGTTTTGATATAGCCCCCATAGAACGGTACCTCTTGATTTTCGGTATTGTTAAGGTTTTAGCCTCATTATAACACCGAAATGGCTGAACTTTCCACCTGAAATTTTTCGGTATAGGTCCTTCGTATTGCCCCTATAGAACGGTACCTCCCGATTTTCGGTATGTTGAAGGTTGTGTCCTCAATATTCCACCGAAATGACTAACATCTGGTAGTTAGTCTTCGTTGGGGGTATAAAACTTTACACTTTAAATTTGTCGGTATAGGTTCTTCATATAGCCTACATAAAACGGTATCTCCCGATTTTCGGTATGTTGAAGGTTGTGTCCTGAATATCCCACCGAAATTGCTGAAATTTGGTACTTAGTCTACGTTAGGGGTATAAAACTTTCCGTATGAAATTTGTCGGTATTGGTCCTCGAAGGTTGTGGCCTTTTTGAAGATTTTAGTCATATTTTCCTACCGAATTGTTGTTAATTGAAATTTAATGTTCCCAGAAGATTAGAAGCTTACTCGCAAAAAACAATCCGTATATATGTAGTTTTAGTCTAACCTCAATGGACCTGTATTACCCAATTTTATGAATTTCGTGAGATTTTTGCAAAATCTTTCAACCGAGACTGCTGTAATTTGTAACGGATTGTAAACAAATTTGAAATCATGCACACAGAAATAAATGGCCTCTCTACCATATGTCCCAAACATATTTTGCAGCAAACATATATTTGTTTGCAAGCAGTCCTAAACATAACATATGTTTGGGTCCTGCAAACAAATATATGTTTGGCTGCAAACAAATTATATGTTTGGATGCAAACAAATACAAACCCAAAAGCCACAAAAAAAAAACAAACACATGCACCAGTGGGCGCTTTCTGAGAGCAAGGGAGCGTAAATGTCAATGTGAAACACATTGAAATGTATGCTCACTTGCATCAGCAAGCGCTCACTGGCTATTTCTAACATATATACACATTTATAAATGGTGGTGTTTTTTATTGAAGGGCATAGAAAAAAAGACAAAACAACAAAGACACATAGGTACATACAAAATTCCGAAGAAATACATAACACATTTTAATAAAAACTGAATGAAATAACTTATAAAGTCGCACTTTTAAAAAGAAAAAATATATGGAAACATCGTTGAACGTTTCTCCTTAGTTGTGAAATAAAACACATTTTCTTCAAAATTGAAATCATCAGCGGGAAATGGCCATCTGGAATCAAATGATTATATAATGTAATAAATAGGTACATCCATATTTCTAATATACATATGGTAATATTCAAAAATGTTTTACAATCGTTGAAGTTGAGGTTCACCATTTAATAAGTCGCGAACTGTCAATACATTTTATACAATATGAATATATTAATATTAATTGAAGTGTTTTAGCCGGGGTCGCATAAAATGAACCATAACAAATAATTTATGTGGAAGCTGTGATGGTGGTAATATTAAAAAATGGGTAAAAATGTGTTGAAGTTTACAAGTTTTTTTGTGTTCTTTCTTGATTTCTGGTCAAACCACGGAAAATTCAGACCTGAGCTCAAAGAAAGAATTGAAGAATACCCCTTGGGCAACATGGTTCTAATGTATGACTTTTCGATATATACACTGCATCCCCATTAAATCGATGCTGACATTTTGAAGTTTTGAAATCTGGGTTTTTTGATTTTTTCTTATAATTGGAGGGCGCAACCAGATAATTACCCAAACTATTTATTGGATTGTAGAACTCGTGATTCCACGTCGTTTGATGTATATCTCATGAGTGTGCTTCATACAGCTCCCTAGTAATAGCAGTCCAAAGTCGAAATTTTGGTGCGTAAATTTTCTTCAAAAACCTATTTTTTGGCTCCAAAATTTACAACTGTGAGTCAGGTACCCTTGAACCCCGCGTGATTTTAGTTTTTTTACGCGCCGGATCTAATGAATCTTTCCGCTTTCAAATCCATCCACTAAAGCGGCGGTTATAGATACCTTGAAAGTAGGAAATTCTGCAAAATTATATTTTGATGATTCCGCGCATCGAACCGCGATTTTCTTTGGTTATTTTTACATAAATGGAATCCTTTGTACGCGATTATATTATTATCCAAAACCGTGTGGCATAAATTACCGAGATTCTGGAGTAATATTCGTATTTCGTATAAAATAGAATTTGGTAGCACATCCGCGGTTCTTGACGAATTTGTTTAAAATTTGTTATAATGACGTATTTTTTATAGGCGGTCACTGAAATCGGATGCGCCTTATAATCTTATGTACATCGCGCAATTTTTACCCACATAAAGGTTTTTTGAACATTAAGATGCAGCTGACGGCACACTTTGGCCGCTGAATGAAAAGTGGAAAAATCGCTACATATTGATAGAAATGCACTCGCTGTATCTGAAAAGCGCATGCGCCTTTACTGATTTTAACGAATTCGCGAATTATACGTTTTTTAACTTTTATGTTTTTTCTTTGGTTGTAATTTCAATATTACTTTCTATTTCATAATCCTATTGCTTATCAAAGTAAGCAAATACACTTTCGGGTTTGTCATCGCATTTTCCCCGAAGAAGTTTCAGCGAAGTCCGTCAGTCCTTGCATCGAAATTTAGCGAAATAGTAGAATAACTCCCAAAAATGTTTTTTTCTATTTTTCGTATTAAACAAAAAAATATATTTTTGAAATAATTTCCAACAATAAGTTTTCGTCTTTTGTTGTTGCTGTATTATGGCAGTTATAAATCCTATCGTTAAAATGTTGGTCTCATGTTATTCTACGCGTTGTCTAGAATCTGTACGTACTTTTAATTTATTTTTTTTCGAGTTTTATTTGGACTCTAAATTAGAATAAATAAATTTACTCCAAGATTTTTTCAGTATTTCTTGATTTTCCGCGAAAATAGAAATACATTTAGTAAATATTTAGGCATCTACGGATAGATATTAAATGCTGTTAACGCTTTATATATACATTTTCTTATTACAGCAAAAATTGAATTTTTAAATATTTATTCTTTATAAGGGAATAAAACCCCCCATAACTTTGGAGCGCAGCATCCAATTTTGTGAACGCGAACAGATTTGAAACCACGATTTTTTTCTTAATCTATGTTCCAAAAATTGCGGATGTGCTCGCAAAAATTTTTTTAACATTTCTTCCAATGGAATTGCAAAAGAAATTTGAAATTTACCATATGTATGTATATGAAAAATGTATTGATGTAATTACCAATATTAAATGCGATTTTTCCTTGTCCAATAAAATATATCCATTCACTTTTTTGATTCAATTATAAAATGTATTAGACATTTAATTTACTAAAAAGCACAATTTCTTTAAGAAAAGACAAAACACTGATTTATTCACTCACTTTACCGGCTTTACTCAACGATGTTCTCTAGAACACTGATGAAAAAAGACCAACATAATTAATACCATTTATTTTCTTTTGCTCCTACGTTGGTTCCACTGGTTTATACTTTTCATATATGCACGAGCATCAGTGGTCTGAAATCATTATTTCGATTTTGGTAGACATCAGAGTATAACACTTTTTAGTTTGAAAAATAAACATTTTCAATTAAAATAACAATATTTTTGAACAAATTTTAAAGCATACCTTTAGGCTAACCAATTAGTATATAGAAGTTATAAAGGTTCGTAACATTGCTTTTATTTAAACAGTTTTTAAAGTACATACCACCAACCCTGATCAGGTGACGTTTTTCACTTTCTGGAGACCATATACCAAATTTCCCTTTCGGTTTTTGTTGAAACAGAAATAAGTGGATAATTTTTTTAGTTTAGCTTTTTAATTTGTTAACTGTTTAAACAGGGGATCGTTTTAGAGGATACTTGAATTCAAAAATGAATAAAACCTCGAATGAAACTCCCAAAGACAATTTTTTCTTGGAGAAGGACTGCATTATACCCTCAGCCCTAAAGAGGGCATATGCCAGCCCTGCTCATAGAAAACAATAGGTAGTTCCGTTAAAAATCTAGTCAAAACCCCCTTAATATAAAAACAAGTAAAAAAGCATTAAGTTCGGCCGGGCCGAACTTTTCATACCCTCCACCATAAAATATTCATTCCTGTCCCCAACTTTAAGTGAGTACGTTAAAATGTCAGATAATGTACATAAAATGCTTCATTCGGGAGACCCTTTTTTATGGTGCATATATCTAACTGTTGACAATTTTTGGTGGGCTAGAAATTGGGAGGTACTGTTATATAGGGGTTATAATAAAACATGGGCCTATGTTGACAGTTTTTGATGGGAGCCTTTAATGTCAAATAACTCCTAATTCGGTTAAAAAATTTAGCTAGAATCCTCAAAATATCGAAAATCGGTACATAACGTGGGAACTTCAAATGTCATTAACAGCTAGTTCGGAGGTATCTGGGCTATACGAAAATATGAACTTAAATGAACAATTTTTGTTGCAGAATTTTTGTTGACTTTTAAATTTCAAATTACAGAAAGTTCGTCCAAAAAATAAAGCTAAGGTACGGAAAATCGGGAGGTTTGTTTTGGGGCTATACAAAAACATGGACCTACGTTCGGTTAAACATTTTAAGTAAAATCCTCAAAGTACCGAAAATAGGGAAGTATCGTTATATTGGGGCTATGTTGAAAATTGTTGATGCAGATGTGTGGTGACCACTACAAACTTCAAATGTCAAATTACAGTTAGTTCTGTTAAAAATTGTAGCTAAAATTGCCAAATTACTGAAAATTGGGAGGTACCGTTACATGGGAGCTATATCCGAACATGGACCTATGTTGACAATTTTTGATGGAGAGGTGTTGTGACCACTAAGAACTTCAAATGTCAAATTACTGCTTGTTCGGTTTAATATTGTAGCTAAAATCATCAAATTACTGAAAATCGGGAGGTACCGTTATATGGGGGCTTTCTTGACAATTTTTGGTGGAGAGGTGTGGTGACCACTAAGAATTTCAAATGTCAAATGTTCAAATTACAGATAATTCGGTTAAAACTTGTTGGTAAAATTCTCAAAATACCTGAAATCGGGCGGTAACGTTATATGGGGGCTATTCCAAAACATGGACCTATGTCCATTAGTTATATAAGTTTATTGACATTTAAGAACCCTAAATGTCAATTGATAGCTAAATCGGTCTGAAAATGTAGATAAAAACGTCAAAATGCCGTAAATCGGGGGTACCGTTATATGGGGGCTATACCAAAACTTGGACCTAGGTCCACAACTTTTGTTATATAAGTTTAGTTACACTTAAGAACCCTAAATGTCAAATTATAGCTATATCGGTCTGAAAATGTAGCTAAAAACGTCAAAATACCGTAAATCGGGGGGTACCGTTATATGGGGGCTATACTAAAACGTGGACCTATGTCCACAAGTTTTCTCACATAAGTTTATTGACATTTAAGAACTTCAAATGTCAAATTATAGCTAAATCGATCTGAAAATGTAGCTAAACCCGTCAAAATACCGTAAATCGGGGGGTACCGTTATATGGGGGCTATACCAATACGTGGACCTATGTCCACAACTTTTGTTATATAAGTTTATTGACTTTTAAGAACTTCAAATGTCAAATTATAGCTAAATCGGTCTGAAAATGTAGCTAAACCCGTCAAAATACCGTAAATCGGGGGGTACCGTTATATGGGGGCTATACCAATACGTGGACCTATGTCCACAACTTTTGTTATATAAGTTTATTGAATTTTAAGAACCCCAAATGTCAAATTATAGCTACATCGGTCTGAAAATGTAGCTAAACACGTCAAAATACCGCAAATCGGGGGGTACCGTTATATGGGGGCTATACCAAAACGTGGACCTATGTCCACAACTTCTAATTTATAAATTTATTAACACTTAAGAACCCTAAATGTCAAATTATAGCTACATCGGTCTGATAATGTAGCTAAAAACGTCAAAATACCGCAAATCGGGGGGTACCGTTATATGGGGGCTATACCAAAACGTGGACCTATGTCCACAACTTTTGTTATATAAGTTTATTAACACCTAAGAACCCTAAATGTCAAATTATAGCTAAATCGGTCTAAAAATGTAGCTAAAAACGTCAAAATACCGCAAATCGGGGGGGTACCGTTATATGGGGGCTATACCAAAACGTGGACCTATGTACACAAGTTTTGTTATATATATTTGTTGACACTTAAGAACCCTAAATGTCAAATTATAGCCAAATCGGTCTGAAAATGTAGCTAAAAACGTCAAAATACCGTAAATCGGGGGGTACCGTTATATGGGGGCTATACCAAAACGTGGACCGATATAGCCCATCATCGAACTTGACCTGCCTGCAAACAAAAGACGCATTTCCCCAAAATTTCAGCGTCCTATCTCTATTTTTGTGGATGCTAGAGTGATTACCACAGACGGACGGTCGGACGGACGGACGTGCTCAGATCGACTTAGAATTTTATCCTGGTCAAGAATATATATACTTTATAGGGTCGCAAATGAGTATTTCAATGCGTTACAAACGGAAAAACAAACTTAATATACCCTCCATACTATGGTGGAGGGTATAAAAACAACAAAAAAAAGCAAAAAGGGATTTACAACGAAACATAGACCTTTATTTACAATTTTGGTTGGAAATTTGCTGTGGCAACTAAGAACCTAAAATATCAATATAGATAAAACGATTTAAATACCGAAAATCTGGCTGTACCTTTGTATGGGGGTAGTACTGCTATACCAAAACATGGAACTATGTTGACGATTTTTCATGGAGTATTTTTGTGGCCATTAGGCATCTGAAATGTTAAATTACAGGCAGTTTGGTCAAAAATATGTCTAAACTTCCCAAAATTCCGAAAATTGGGAGGAACCCTTATATGGCTACCATACCAAAACATGGACCTAGAAAGATAATTTTTGGTAGAGAGGCTTGGTGACCACTGAGAATGTCTAACTGCAGTTAGTTTGGTTAAAAATTGCATCTAAAATCCTCAAAATTCCGAAGTATCGTTATATAGGGGCTGTATCAAAACGTGAGTCGATATAGTCCATTTTCGGACTTGACCTGCCTTGACACTCTGGTGAGCGTTCTAGCTCAATAATTGTGGACGCTGGAGAGATTACAACAGACGGACATTGCTAGAACGTCTTACAATTCTTCCGGTATGTAATAAAATTTTTTCAATAAACTTTCTGGCGGAAAGTTTTATACCCCAACAAAGAAAAAATACCAAATTTCAGGATTATTGAAGCCACAACCTTCAAAACACCAAAAATTGGGAGACGGATATGGTTATATCGACTATTATTTAGCGCAGACTAAATACCAAATTTCAACCATTTCTTTGGAATATTGAAGCCACAACCTTTAAAATACCGAAAATCGGGAGGTACAGTTCTATGGAGGCAATATGAAGGCGTAAACCTATACCTACAAATTTCAGTTGGTATGTTTTGCATCCCCATTTCTGCCATTTCGGTGGAATATTGAGGCCACAAACTTCAAAATACAGAAAACTGGGATGTGCCGTTCTATGGCACGATGCTCTTGGACCCAATTGAAATGGAAGGTGCTTACATCTGGGAAGTTTTTGTGGATTCCGAATAGGGTGTCCAAAACCGAAACCGGTTAACCGGTTAACCGGTTTTGAGTTACAAAACCGAAACCGGTTTTCGTCAAAAACGTCATTTTCGGTTAACCGAAAAAACCGGTTATTTGTGTCGGTTAACCGGTTTTAAAAAAGTAGTAATATTTTAAAAATTTCATTACAATTGTATTCTTGAAAGTAAACTAAACTTAACTAACAAAAGGTACGGCTAAATTATAAATGTCAGATACCTTTAAACTTGAAAATATTTAGTGTAAAATGGCACAACTCCAATATAGTTCAATTGAACGATCTATGAAAAAATTGCGTATACGTAATATCACGCGGTTGTTTGAATGACGTTATTCATACGTTTTTGAATTATTACAGTAAACTAAGAACTTGTCGAATTTAAGGTTGTAAAGGGTAACGATAACAAAGTACATTTTGATTCCGGCACGATAATTTGAGGTTCTCACTGCAAGAAGGAGAATCCAGACTTAATAAAATGTAAATTTAATTCCTTTGTTACACAATCGTATATTTGTAAGGGCGTTTACTATTCTTAGAGCACAATTTCTGACTTATGTATGTTTGCTGTCTCCACTTAAAGGTGGAATGTTAAATAACAAGGATATTATCAGATAATTATATTATAAAAAATTAGTTATACTTAATTTACCCCTTGCCGCACATTTTTAATCAAATAGTTATCAATTATGAGCAATTTTGTACCTATTTTACAAAACCGGTTTTGAAAATTTTTGAAAACCGAAAACCGGTTTTTGAAAAAACTGAAAATTTCGGTTAACCGAAAACCGTTTTTTTTTTGGAAAAACCGGTTTTTTGGACACCCTAATTCCGAAACTACAATATTTACAGATAAGAAAAAGCAAAAAAATCGCCGGAGCGCTTTTTAAATAAATCGCGATTCAAGTTGACATTTTAAAGGGCTTTTTATGTTTTCACGATGGAAACCGCAAGTCTTATCCAATGAGACTAAAGAAATTGTTGTAGCTATGAAAATTTTCTACAAGATTGACTTTAATGATATCTTCGTAGTTTTTACCGTTATTGAGGTATAGAAGTTCAAATTAGGACAATGTATCGCCTCCTTATATTACAATGTTATGTACAGTGCACCTTAAATAACTTTAAATTAAAACCGCTTACCTGGCTTTGAACTTCTATATCTCAATAACGGTAAAAACTACGAAGATATCATTAAAGTCAATCTTGTAGAAAATTTTCATAGCTACAACACTTTCTTTATTCCCATTTCGATAGGACTTGCGGTTTCCAAGCAACAGCGAATCAACTTGAATCGCCATTTATTTAAATAACGCTCCGGCTATTTTTTTTTTGTCTTTTGATTTTTCTCATCTATGAACATTGTAGATTCAGAATCCGCAAAAACTTCCCAGGTGTAAGCCCCTTCCATTTAAATTTGGTTCAAGAGCACCGTGATGGGGGCTTTATGAAGTCGTGGACCTATACCGACATATTTAAAGGGGAGAGCTGAATACCCCCAACGAAGACTAAATACCAGATTTAAATTTCAAGTGTCGATAGATTATTGTGGCCATAACCATGAAAACACTGAAAATCGAGAGGTAACGTTCAAGACGTGGGCCGATATAGCCCATTTGCAATACCAAACATCCTAGGAGTAATAGAAACTTCTATACAAAACAAGTAAAAAAGTATCAGTCGGCTTTGCCGACAGAGATATACCCTCAGCCTGTGTGGATTAAATACTTTTTTCCAAAAAAAAACTTATATATTTAGGAGGGTTTTCAAAATTTTGGGCGTATGAAACGACAAAAGTATGGAAAGGATTAAAGCTCAAAAAATTGCGGGGATATCGATAGATAGAGCTTTTTTATCACACTAGCCTACTAAAAACATAATATCGCTTTAAACAGGGCCACTAGAAAACCCTTCGGTAAAAATGTCCTCGATCGTCGAACAGACCCTTAACCAAACAAAAATTTAGAACATTTGTGTGGGTAGTACCGCAAGGATTGGACAGATAGGGCCCAAATTTAAACATAAACTAAATTTCGACAATATTTAGAGATCCAAAGTTTGGACCAAATCGGTTGCTACGTCTATGAGAAATCGCGCGTACCATTTTAGCGAATATTTTCGAACTTTTGTGGGGAGGTACCGGAAGGAGTGGACCTATAAGCACTACCTTCGAATTTCATCTAATATTCGAAGAAATATTACAATATCCAAAGTGTGGACGAACGCAGCATTCGGTTCGAGCTCTCCAGCCACTACATATGGTGCCATAGGGGTTTTTTTTACAACTTTAGGGCTGTTTTCTCAAGAAGTATGGACTTGCCCCTGAAAAACTTTTACTGTCGTAATTGAGGCAGCGAATGCAAGCTGCTTCAACAAAAACTAAAGTGATTCGAGAGCAGGTCTTTAAGTGAATTTATCCAAAAATTTGTGTGGGAGGTACCCGAAGGAGTGGACAAATATAGTCCATATTCGAACTGTATTTGGTAGATATATAAGGATGTGCAAAGTATGGACCAAATCGGTCCCTCCCATCAAGAGTTATCATGCGCACAATTTTTCCGAACATTTTTGAACTTTTGTGGGTAAGGTACATGAAGGAGTGGACCGATATGACTTATCTTCGAACTTAAACTAAGTTTGCACAAAATATTACGAAGGCCACCTTTTGGACCGAATCGGCAGATCCGTTCGAGAGTTATCTTGCCCTCAAACCACTACACACGGTGTCATAGGGGTTTTTTGTACCTTTCAGGCTATTTTCTCAGGAAGTATGGACTTGACTCTGATGGAACTTATACCGTCGTATGGGGGGCAGTCAATACAAGTTGCTACAATAAAAATCAAAGCGATTCGAGAGCAGCTCCTAAACTGAACTTCTCCGAAATTTTGTGTGTGTAGTACCCGAAGGAGTGGACCGATTGAGTCCAATTTGGAACATTATCTAAGTCTTGCAGAAGTTTCACGATGTGCAAAGTATGGATGAAATCGGTTAATTCCTGCAAGAGTTATCGTGCGCACAATTTTTCCGAACATTTGTGGGGGAGGTACCGGAAGGAGTGGACCGATATAACCCATCTTCGAACTTAAACTAAGTTTGGACAAAATAAAACGAAAGCCAAATTTTGGACCGAATCGGTTGATCCGTTCGAGAGTTATCGTTGGCTCCAGCCAGCCAGACGGACAGACGGACGGACATGGCTAAATCAACTCCAAATTTTCTGAAACACATTTCGTCCAAACATACTTGGGGTCTAAAACCATTATTTCGATGAGGCACCTATTGCCCGTATGAAAGTGTATGTACCCTCGTTAGCATAAATGCTGAGGGCATAATTATCTTGATTTACAGCGACTTCATAAAATTTTCCAAAGTTCTGAAAAATAACAACTTTAAAAGCTTTTTTATCGAATCAGTTTATAATTAAGATTTTATGTAATCTTAGGTAAAAACTCATCAAAATATCATACAGGGATATGCGATTGTAAAAAAAGTCATAACCCTAATGTACAGCGATAGCCTCGTGAAAATGGCTACATATTTTGTTGAATTTCGGAACGGACGGGGAACTTCCTCAATACCCTATTTTTAATAATGCTGCATTTAATTTGTATTTGTAAATTAATTTGCGAGACAAAAGAAATCAGCTGCGACTTGAAAATCATAAACTTGAAAATCATAGAAACTCCGTTTTTCACTGCATTTACCGTTATAATACAAAAAAACGAAGTGTCCCAAAGGAACCAACGGTATTTTCGTTGCCCATGACTGTAGACCGTAGACCATTTTTTGGTCAACTTCTGGGGAGCATTGTCATTTATCGACATATTCGGAAAAATTTGCACTGTCACAAGGTCAAAACTGCTTGAAGGAGCATTCCAATGCTTTTGTGATGTACTAAAGAGTTCTTAATTATTGCCTTGGCAACAATTCTTGTCTTAGTGTTGTATGCAACCATTGAGATTGGTTTTGCTGTTATATGCCAAAACGGCAAAAAAAAAACAAAAACCGTGGAAACAAATTAAAGTCAAAAACGGGATCCTCGACGGTAGACATATACTCTAGCAGACTTTTTGGCTCAGTGCAATCCCGAGAATCAGAAACACCACCCGTCCATTGAGGGTTTCAAATCGCCCAGCCTATTATGCATACGTAGTTATAGGTACTTTCTACTTTTTGTTCCTTTAATTAACAACATTCTCATTATAGATATACAAAATACTTTATTTTCAATTTCCAACTATTCAAGTACATAAACAAACGTCTACTTGAAAACTTTGATAAATTGCAATATAGTAAGCATACATTTTGGGTTGGGAATTTTAATTATAATAAATAAATAAATAAATAGTTCGTTCTTAAGTTACACGATTTATGTGTGAAATAAATTAGTTATTTTTCACTTAATTTAAATTATAATAATTTAATGTAATATATAAATAAATTATACTATTTATCATTTAGCTGCGTTGACAATAGACACCGAATAATGTAAAGTTGTTGTAATTATTGTCTGTGGCATATTAAAATGGTCTCTCAACATCTTTGTGTCTGTTATCTAAAATAAAAGAATCATCAGATATTAAATACTTAAAATTAAATAATTACAATTAAAATCATCATTATTACATACTTTTTGATTTTAGGAATCTACAATCGTACAACCTCAACACCTTGTGGAGCAAAGAAAGTTTCAGCAGCAATTTTAAGTTTTTCGTTAACCAATTTGGCTATTTTAGGTGTACGACGCCAAACAAATTCTCTGGTGCGGTCATGGTTGTCTTTGCTCTCCACTTCAACCTGCAGATAATAAAGGAAATATTTTTTTCATTTGATGTCTTTGTAAGTGACTGTGTTTGAATATTTTATGAATCAATATTGAATTGAAATTTTATAAATCATATTAATTAATTTGCTCAAAATAGAAAAATTATTTATGGGAAACACAATAAACAAGCGTAATTTAAGGATTTAATGTCTTGCAAATAAAATAAAGAAATAAATTGCAAAAACTCACTTGTTTTGGTTGTTGGACCTTAATTGACATTAAGGTGGCGCGATCATTAACCACACTAAATTTAATACGTCCGATCATCTCATTGGTACGAGCTGTGGCACTTTTCACATTCTCAACACCACCACGTTTGATTGACTTCTCTACACGTAGGATAAGTGGACCTAAAGTGAACTTAGCCTTAATAGTTGAATTGCGACCTTCCGGATCGGTCACCACTTTAACATTGCCGACACGTTTCAATGATGCCAATCCCGACAGGCTGCCTTCGGCCTTTTGAAAATCACCACTACCATCCTTACCATCATGTTGTGGCGAGTTGCCATTTTTATTTGTGATGGTCGACTTGAGTTTTTGTTTGTTATTTGTTCCCTTGGTGGCAGATGCTGTTCCCGCTGCAGCCGAATTTCCATTGTGAACTTTTTTGTTGGCATTCGATTTGTGCGCCTTTGTTGAGGCTTTCTTTTGATTTCCTGATTTGACAAAGTCGTTGCTGCCATGTACAGTGCGAGTTTCCTGTCTCAATTCTGTAGCGATGGCTTTGTCGTCGTTGGCGGCTTCTGTGTTGCTGGTCTGTTTTTGCTCTTCTTCTTGGCCAGCAACATTATTATCAATTTGTTCTGTGGCTTTTAGAGTTTGTTGTTGTGCCTGCAATTGCTCCAATTGTAGTTGCAGCTTGGCTTTTTCATTTTGTTGTTGATTGTCCTTTGGCAAAATTTCGATGTTGTCTGTATTTGTACTGCTGCTACGTGGTTCCGATTTTGTGTTTTTCCTATGTTGAAAAAAAATAAAAACAAAATATAATGTACATAAAAACTCAATTGTACCAATTTATAAAGCTCTGTTTGTCACATTTTCCAACTATGTATTGTTAGTAATCGATGTGTGTGGGCCAATTTTACTAACTTTCCTGTTTTACTTTAGTCATCCGTTATAAAGAGACAGACCGTCGTATACATTGAAAAAAAATATGAAAAAATGCAGCCCCCAAAAAGGATTTGTTAGAATGTTGGTCAGTCCCGAATGTGTTTGTCAGTTCTCCTAACGGGCGCGTCCCCACCGGCGTATATAGGGAGGTGGATGGTCATACTACTCTACCTCACTTGTGACATGACCAATCTGGATAAGAGGAGTACGATTACCTACCTCTGGAAACCTTGAGTTTCCAGCGGACAAAAAACTGAATACGGGGTGTTCCCCTAAAATAAAAAAAAACAAATATGGAAGAAGGAAAAAGGGAAATAAAATCTACGGTGCTGGTCCTAAATAACCCAGTATCGGCGGGGATTAGTGATCTGCCGGCGAGTCACAGCCCGTCGTCATCAAGCGATAATGAGCAATCATCTCTCACAGATGTGGGTGCTTTGGCACACAACCTAAAGGAGAAAAGGAGAAGAAGACAGGGAAGCTTAAGGAGAAATTTAACTTAACCCAACCAACAGAGACTGCTAGGGACTCCAAATCCAACAGCAAAATAATCACCACCGTTGCGCAAACCCCCCAATAAAGCGGATGTCCACAAGATGGTAGATGAAGCGAAGGTATCACAAAACTCACAACAAAAAGAGTCCAGTGGTTGGGGACCCAACAATAAAATTTTAAATAGAACCAGCTGAGACTAAAGAAGTAAGAAGGGCGTTAAGTTCGGCCGGGCCGAACTATTTTTACCCTCCACCACGAACAGTACGTTCATCTACGTTAAGTCTAATTACTTGGAGGAGAATAATATTTTAAACGATAATCACTTAATGCTGAAAATTCTCTGTATGGAGGGTTTCTACCCACCGTATGTGCGGTTCCATCGGGGCTATATGAAAATCTATACCCACCAACGAAGACTAAACACAAATTTCATATACCGACAAATTTCACGTGGAAAGTTGTATACCCCCAACGAAGACTAAATGCAAAATTTCATCCAATTCGGTGGGGTATTGAGACCACAACCCTTAAAAATTCCGAAAATTGGAAAGTACCGTTCTATGGGGGGCCATATGAAAATGTGGATCTATACCCACAAAGTTTACGTGGAAAGTTGTATACCCCCAACGAAGAATAAATAACTAACCTCACCCATTTCGGTGGGATATCGAAGCTAAAATCTTGAAAATATTTAAAATCGGTAGGTACGGTCATATGAATAATATAATTGTTCCACAAACATCCCAGACGGGACAGGGGAGACAGGGAGACGGTCATATGAAGGCTATATGAATATCTGGACTTATATCGAAAAACTTGAAAGTTTTATACCCGCAACGAACACTTAATTTCAATTTTTAGCCATGTCGGTGGTATATTGAAGCTAAAACCTTGGAAATACCGAGAACCGGGAGGTACGGTTCTATGGGAGCAATATGAAAACATGGACCTATATCGACAAATTTCAATAGGAAAGTTTCAAATTCCCATCGAAGACTAAGTAGCTAATTTCAGCCATTTCGGTGTTATAAGAGGGTGAACGCCACCGCAGAATCTTCTAGAATGACAGGCGACACAGCTAAGAAGTCTAAAACTTTTCAGAAAAAGAAAATGAAAAATGGTGGAGTCGCCCTCTACATATGCCGAGCTAGTAGAGGCTCATCAGAAGGCCATCGAAAAATGTGTAACAACTAAATATTGGAACCAGGGGTGCCAAGTTGGTGGTTTTCCCGCTACTTGTGGTGTTTTTTGACGTACAAAAAAACCACTGTTTAAGCAGGAATGTCAGCTGTTTTAAGGTAAAAATCGCTACAGACCTATGGTGCCTATGTAGCTGTAGCGATTTTTACCTCGGTTGGCATCCCTGATTGGAACAAATTCTTCTCGGATGAGCTTAAGGGGGACCTCTTAATGCACCGCATGCGAAAACTTTAGGGGAGGTAGTCAGCAGCTTAGCAACTCCTTGGGAAGATTGCAAAATAAAGCTGATGAGGAAAGACGAAATACCTCATATTACCATAGCGGCGTTATACGTTTAAGGGTATGGCTGCAAACTCGAGATGGAGCGCATGCTCGAGGTATTTGATAATGAAAACGAGACCTTGGATGCAAAGAGATGGGAAGTCTTGCACAGACAGAGGAGAGCCAACAAATGAAATGTGAAAATATTGCAAAGAATGTGTTCCTTAAGCATTAGCGGGGCAATGAGGACTACACCAACTGGGGCTTTATAGACAATTTAGTTTGTTCACACTATAGAAATTTAGGTAAGGTACGAAGCAGTTATAAGACATAAGCGATTCGATAAGCGAGAGTTTCCGAAGAGACGACCAAGCATACCTCCAAAACATACTACGGGTCCCAAGGGGTGAGACAATAGATCATATTGTATCAGACCGTATACCTGAAACAAGTGAAGAAGCTTTATGTGAAGTCTTAGTACCGGACAGAGACATGTGAATCGATAGAACCCTGACACAAATACTGGAAACTACGGGTTTACAGATGGGACTGTGCTAGCAGGGAGGACCGGAAACAACAATCTCCTTCCTACTGCCGACTCATAACACGAATCCTCAGGCGAAAATCCGAGCGAAGAGTGTCTGAACTGGTTTAATACTAACACAAAGTCAGCCAATATAAAACGACTCATGTCGGTAAACATTATATGAGTACCTGGCCATACAGGTATTTCAAAAATTAATTAATTTAATAATATAATCTGAATATAACTTTCTCCAGACTCCGAACTAGAGCGCACAACAGGCCTACTCTAGCTTATTTGCGATTTCTGTATCGCCCTTCTTCTCAATTCATTAATTTTTTGCATGTTTTAATTGCAATAGTTCAAATTTTGTTCATTGGACCCACCCGAATTGGTGTCGACATGCATTTCTGGGTTCGTCTCTGATACCGTTTTAATATAAATCACAAGGAAAACTTTTCATATCTAATCGATAAAAAATCCTAAACTACAAAATCCCACTATTAATATAGAAATAGAAATCTACATACATTTTTTGCTATGTGTAATATTTATGTGTTCAAACTTACAATTTCTTAATTGATGTATTGGCGGTTTGTGGTTTATTGGCCTTTGTTTTATGTGTGAGTTTTTGTTCCTTTGTACGGTTAGGAATCGTGGTTTTTGTCGATGATGTACCACTGGTGGCTGTGTGTGGACTGTGTTTGACGTCGTGGGCGGCTGCAGAACGACCAGTCAATTGTACGATAAATGGGTCATAGTTATCCGATACAATGCGATTGATACGAGCGAATATGGCATCGACGAATTGATTATTACGTTCCTGGAAGGCGTCACTTGACATGTCTATAATATTGTTTTTCAATTCACCTGATCACGATATCGCGTGTTGATATGATGAACCAAAACAAAAATGAAAGGGAGGAGCATAGAATACAGAACAAAAAAATAATTAGTCAGAAATTTGCATCAATGATAGTTTGGTGTGTTTTTGTTTCAATGGGATGTTTGTATGTATGTGAATGAATGATAGCGATGTGTGCATGCAATTCATAAAATTAGCGGATTGTAATTTATAACTATGAATACATTTTATAAAAGTTTAAATTGGTTGCTAGTTTGACTTTTGAGAGGGAGATTTGTCATTTCCAGATTTAAAAACAGAAAGATAATTTGATAACAATACCCAGAACTTAAAACTACAAATTATGGTTTCAATTGATTTAATATATGTATAAAGTCCTTATATGATATAAAGGTTATGTATACATTAATTAACATTTAAAATATGATTTTTCCGTTTTTGACCAGAAGTGTATAACTATAATATTAGAAGTACTATAAATAATTTAAAGTGAAGAAAAACCCATATAATTAGTTCTAATACAATACATTAGCATTTGTTAAATAAATAAAATATAAATTTAAAAATTCAAATTCAGAAAAATTTTGTCAGATACTTCACAGTGGAGCAATACTATGCACACCCGAATTAAACACTGAATGCGCTGGCTCGATTCGGAGAACAGAAAACATCACATTTTAATGACTTGTCTAGATAGTCATTTAGGGTTCGAAGTGGTCAAACAAATTCTCCACCAAAAATTGTGAACATAGTTCCATGTTAAGGAATAGCCCCAATATCGCTGTCCTGGACGATTTTTGGGAATTTTGAAATCTTCATCAAGGCTTTCGCACATTTTCATGACCGAAATGGTCATAATTTGGCACTTAAGGCGAGAACACAATGGATTTTTGCTGCTTATTTTTTCCAAAAGTGAAATTGTACTGTAATAGGAAAGGCCACAACGAAGCGAGGGATCAGGCCACAAAGTTCAAAATTGTTGAACTTTTCAATTCTTCGCCTGGCTTCATTTCTCGCATTTCGTTTCGACATTCAATTTGATATAAACACGTGTTCAATCTGAAAAATAGAATTTGGCTGTGGTTTTTATTTCGGTACTAATTATTTACGAACGATAATAAAACAGCACCGAACACGCATACTCATACTTTGCAGCACACATGATCAACACATATCAGAAAAGAGAATAAGCAACATACAGTAGAACTTCGATAATTCGTAATTCAAGGGACCAGCCAATTTTTACGAATTATCGGAGATTACGATTTATCGAGATTACGAATTAACGAGGTTAAAATAAAAAAATACGAATTATCGAGGATTTTTCATTTATTGAAAAACTTATATAAAAATTCATCACTTTCTTCATTTTCCCCTGAAACTTGTTCCAAAATATCGTCATCTCCCAAATTTCCAGTAACACCAACGTCATTATCCACATTTACGTATTCTTCAAAGGTAAGACATTCTCTGAATTAAAAGGAATACGTTGAAACTCGTTATTGATATTTACAATCGGTTCATCGGATAATTTGTGGATCAAATCCTTAACAAAACCGCAATTTTGAATACACGATTTGCTTATGTTCATCCAAGCTTTATAATACTGCTAGGAGAAGGTTGCAAAATGAATTCTCTCTTTTTTAATATTGAAGTAAGCGTTGGTGGAGCGATTTCAAATTGTTTAGCCACATCAATTTTTTTTTTGCTCCATTATCAACTGCTTCAATAATGTTTCGTTTTTGCGACAAAGACAAAGTTTTGTTCGTACGTTTGTTTGTCATTCTATGCTTCGCTTTCGTTCTTGTCACACCACCACTGAGTAGCGAACACACTGACAATGAAAACACACAACATCATAAAAAAACTAACGGTAAAAGCCGTTGACAGCGCTTAGTTATTGTGTAATTGTGTAATTATGCATTTGGTGCGTAAACATTTGTAATAAAAAGATGTTAACAACAAAATTGTAAAATTTGTATGAAATTTGAAAATGTTTTGAGGTGAAAAAATTACGAATTATCGAAGGGACCAAAATGCGTGTAATTTTTACGAAATATCGCGATTTTTTCAAGGGACCGGCAGTTTGTTACGAATTATCGAAGATTACGAATTATCGAGGTACGAATTATCGAAGTTCTACTGTAGTTTCAACGGCTTAGCCAGTTTCAGTGTTACCAATGCACTGTGGTTCCGCCCGTGGACAAAAATCGAAAAATTTATGGCGACAAATTTGATTGCGATTGAAATAAATATTCTCTAAACACATTAAATTTTTAATATCCAGTAGTATTTTTGTCAGTTTACAGCGGTAATAAGTCAAGCTAGGTCGAAGAATTTGAGATTTGTATGTGGTGCTTTAAAAACGAAAAATATATCCGCAAAGCATTCGTAGCTTATGAGTGAAATTATAAAAAATTTAAGAGGTAAATGTTCAATTTCCAAAATGAAACTTATAGATGATGGCATTGATAATATTCTTACGAAAAAACCAATTAATAATTCGTTTTCTAACATCCTTAAAAATAAGTTCTTTGTAAATTACTTTTTGTCCTATTTTTAATATCATTACTATAAATTTATGTTGAGTTTTACTACTGTAGCCCCCATAAGGGCAAGTCCATATTTTTTTTAAAATACAGGGGATTTACGATAAAAAAAATCCAGCTGCCCCTATTTGCCACCCTGTAAGTTATTCCCCTCATACCACACCTGTAAAATCTCCAAAATTCCGAAAATGGGAAGTTCGTTTATATGGGAGCTATACCTAAATGTGGACCTATATTGAACATTTTTTGCAAGGAGGTATGTTGTCCCCTTAGAACTCAAAATGCAAAATTTCAGCCAAATCGGTTGGAAAATTTGGCTAAAATCGTCAAAATACCGAATATCGCTAGGTACGTTTATATGGGAGCTATACCTAAATGTGGACCTATGTTGAACATTTTTTGCAAGGAGGTATGTTCAGCCAAATCGGTTAGAAAATTTGGCTAAAATCGTCAAAATACAAAAAAATCGGGCGGTACCTTTGTAAATTGGTAAATTTTGTAATTTTTGGTGAAGCCGTTTAATATTTTTTTTGTTATTTTTAAACAATAATAATTAGTACTTTTTTGTTTCACCATATGGTGGAGGTACATATTTTGACATTAAATGTCCCCATTTTTATATTCCCCACCATGCTATGGGGGTATATTAAGTTTGTCATTCCGTTTGTAACTACTCGAAATAATAATTATAGACCCTACAAACTATATATATTCTTGATCAGGGTACAATTCTATACCCATATAGCCATGTCCGCCCGTCCGTCCGTCCGTTTAAAATAGTTTGCATATTAGTCTTATTTGACCACAGAATCGGTTGTAATTTGATATTTTGTATCTCCAGAGGCTAAAAAATATTTTTACCAAAAAATGTTTGTATAGGTCCACGGTATTTTATGGTTATTATCCTAGCAAAATGGCTGAAATTTGGTATTTAGTCCTACTTTGGGCTACAAAACTTTCTCCCAGAAATTTGGCGGTATCGGTCCAGGTTTCGATATACCACCATTAGAACGGTAAATCCGCATTTTCGGTATTTCGAAGGTTTTAGCCTTGGTATCACAACAATGTGGCCGAAATTTGGTATTTAGTTTTTTTTCGGGGTAACAAAACTTTCCCCCAGAAATTTATCGGTATCGGTCCACGTTTTGATATAGCCCTCACAGAACGATACCTCCTAATTTTCGATATATTGAAGGTTTTAGCGTTATAATAATACCGAAATGGCTGACATTTGGTATTTAATTTTTAATCTTCGTTGGAGGTATAAAACTTTCCACCTGAAATTTGTCGGTATAGTTTCACGTCTTCATAGAACGGTACCACCCGATTTTCGGTATTGTGAAGGTTGTGTCCTCAATATCCCACCGAAATGGCTGAAATTTGTTATTTAGTGCTAGCTGGGGGTGAAAAACGTTCAACCTGAAATTTGTCGATATATGTACGTCCACATCTCATATAGCCCCCATTGAGCAGTATCTCCCGATTTTCTGTATTTTGAAGGTTGTAACCTCAATATCCCACCGAAGTGGCTGAAATTTGGTACTTAGTCTTCCTTGAAGGTATAAAACTTTCCACCTTAAATTTGTCGGTATAGGTCAACGCCTTCATTTTATTGTGAAGGTTGTGTCCTTAATATCCCACCGAAACGTCTGAAATTTGGTACTAATGTTAGCTGCGGTGCAAAACTTTCAACCTGAAATTTGTCGCGGAAATAGTCCCCATAGAACGGTACCTCCTGCTTTTAGGTTTGTTGAATATCCCACCGAAATGAATATCCCACCGAAATTTTTGTTAGTCCCGATTTTCGGTATTTTGAAAGTTGCGGCCTCACATAGCCCCCATAGAACAGTACCTATCGGTTTTCGATATTTTGAAAGTTGTGGCCTCAATATACCACCGATACGACTGAAATTTGGTATTAAGAAAATATCGAAGAACAAAATTATCAGTATAAGTCCATGTCTTCAAATAGCCTTCATAGTAGCGTACTTCCCGATTTTAGGTATTTTGAAGGTTGTTCCATCAATATCCCATCGAAACGGCTGAAATTTAATATTTAGTCTCCGTTGGTGGTATAAAACTTTCCAACTGAAAATTTCCGGTATTGTCCCTCCCAATTTTCGGTATTTTGAAAGATTTAGCCATTTAGTCTTCGCTGAAGTTACAAAACTTTCCTCCAGAAAATTATAGGTACATGTCAACGTTTTATACAGCCTCCATAGAACGGTGCACAAAAATAAATATGCGTTCGTTTGCTTAATTAGCCGTGTGTGTCAATTTAGTGTAGCAGTTGATATGTACAGATAATCCTAATGTTTTTAAATGCTACCCTTTAAACCCTGATAATTTGTCATTTAGGGTTCGAACATGTCGAAAAATTTTTCCACTTAGATTCATCTTAGTGTACAAAAACCTATATAACGTCGCTAAATTGAGTGTGCATATATTTTGTGACCGCATCCGATTTCAGTGTCCTCCAGGGAAATCTACATCGTAAACAACCCATGGTCGTATGCAAACTGTCCTGAGTACGCTTAGGCTAAAAACTGTCAAACTTTCCAAAAGAAATGACAAGTGACGTCTGGCGACACTGCGTGTTGCCTAGGCCAGAAAGTTTTCTAGTGCCAAGAACCGTGGATGGTTAGTAGGGGGTTTTGTAATGAGTATTTTTGCTGGGTAGGTGCATGTTTTCTAGTGCCCCTCGTACATATGTATGTGTATCTATTTCTATGCGGTCAATCAAGAACCGTGGATGGTTAGTAGGGGGTTTTGTAATGAGTATTTTTGCCAGGTAGGTGCATGTTTTGGTATAGCCCCCATATAACGGATGTTTCCAAGTTTGGGTATTTTGAAGTTTTTAAAAGTTTTTATGCTCTCTTTTTAGACCGAATTAGCTGTAATATGTGATTTGGGGTTCTTAGTGGCCAGAAGAACTTCTCCACTCAAAATTTTGGATATGTTCTGGTACATCACTTATATAACAGTATCACCCGTTTTCAGTTATTTTGAAGATTTCATATATTTGCATGTCTCTGAATTTGCGTAATTTGGAATTTACGGTGCAAAGAACACGTAGTCAAACAAACTTCCTCATCAAAAATTGTAAGCACTTGGGCCGTTTAGATATAGCCCCCATATAACGGTTCCACCCGATTTCTTGTATTTTCAAGAATTTAGCTGGCCGAATTAGCTACAATGAGATATTTGGGGTTCCTAGTTGTTAAATAAATTATACACCTAAAATTGTGGATATTTTTGGTTCTCGTTTTCCTTTGGCTCCCATATACCGGTGCCGCACGAATTCAGGTGCTTTTAAGTTCTTATTTACGTTTTAGATACAAATATGCCGTAATGCGGCATTTAGGGTTCGTAGTGATCAAAAAAGTCTCCGCCAAAAGTTGTGGACATAGGTCACGTTTTAGTATAGCCCCATCTAACTTTACCATCGATTTTCTAACTATTCTTGGTTAACGACAAATATCAAAATCAAATCAAATTAATTTCAGTAATAATATTTGTCGGTAAGTTAGCGACCAAAATAAATGTGTCATTAAGTTGTACACGGTGCTCTTGAACCAAGTTTAAATGGAAAGTGCTTACACCTGGGAAGTTTTTGCGGATTCTGAAACTACAATGTTCATAGATGAGAAAAATAAAAAAAAAATGAAGAAAAATAGCAATAAAAATTGACAACACTGTCGCTATCGGTAGACACGGTGCTCTTGAACCAAATTTAAATGGAAGGTGCTTATACCTGGGATGTTTTTGCGGATTCTGAAACTACAATGTTCATAGATGAGAAAAATCAAAAAACAAAAAGAATCGCCGGAGCGCTTTTTAAATAAATCGCGATTCAAGCTGACATTTTGAAGGGTTTTTAGGTTTTCACGATTTTGCTTGGAAACCACAAGTCCTAACGAAATGGGACTAAAGAAAATGTTGAAGCTATGAAAAGTCTCTACAAGATTGGCTTTCTTAATTTTTTCGTAGGTTGTACCATTTTTGAGATACATATCAAAACCAAAGCCTTGCACGCAGAAGGTCGGAGGTTCGATTCCCCGGCCAAGCAACATCAAACATTTTTCAACGGTGGCAAAATACCCCTCAGTAATGTTGGCGACATTTCCTGAGTATTTCAGCCTTGAAAAACTTCTCCACAAGTGGTGTCTTAAGACACGCCGTTCGGACTCGGCGATAAACAGTAGGTCCCATATCATTGAGCTAAATATTAATCGGGGTGCACTCATTGGTATGAGAGAAGTCTCCCTTGTCCCGTATGGGATGTTGTGGAACAATGTTTGTTTTATCAAAACCAAACCAAAATTTTACAGGAGAAGCAAAAAACGTTATAAAATTAAAAACTGTTTTACGGAATATTAGTTTTATGAAGGCGAGTATATGAGATATTACCGATCATATACGAAGGGAAATAAGTAGTGAAACCAAAACCGCCGAATTGCTTAGTTTTACCATTACAACAAAATCTGCAATATTATTCCATTTTCCGAAATGCCATTTTTTGAATAGGATCGTTGTTTTTGAACGTAGAAAGTATAAGTTGGGAAATTGCAGTCATGACATTGTTTATAAGGAGGCGATACATAGAGTCAATCCATTGTCCTAATTTGAATTTCTATATCTCAATAACGGTAAAAACTACGAAGATATCATAAAAGGCAATCTTGTAGATAATTTTTTTAGCTACAACATTTTTTAGGCCCATTTCGGTAGGACTTGCGGTTTCCAAGCAAAATCGTGAAAATCTAAAAAACACTTCAAAATGGCAACTTGAATCGCGATTTTTTTTAAAAAAGCGCTCCGGCTATTATTTTTGATTTTTCTCATATATGAACATTTCAGTTTCAGAATCCCCAAAACTTCCAGGTGTAAGCACCTTCCATTTAAATTTGGTTCAAGAGCACCGTATCTACCGATAGCAAAAGTGTTGTCAATTGTTATTGGTACTTTTCTTCATAATTTTGAGTTTTAATTTTACCGATTTTTGTCAGCCTCTAAATTATTCGTAAAAATTGCAATGAAGTTTATCAATTTTTCGTAGGTGCGTAAGAATAATTTCGTTTAATGCTTAATTCCAAACAGAAATTATTGTAAGAACTGCAACAGAACGTGCTTCAGCACAACAAACAGTGTTGAACAGAGATAATGAAGAAGAACGTCAAAACGGAAAAAAACACGTTCCTATGATAGTTATTTCCGAATCTTTATTCTAACCAGATGTAATCTGTGTAATTTTTTTTCGTAACGAATAATAAAACTTTTAAGACAGGGCTATATTCTTTTAAGACCGACTATTATTTTCGGCGGATTTAATTAGTTTTGTTACACAATTTTCGCCAATAGAATTGTGAGCGAAATAGTACATATTGACTCTATACCAGGGTACCTATTCTGTAACTTTTTTAACAATTTTAGTTATTGTTTATTTTACAACAATTTCATTTGTTTGTTTTGCTGTTGTTACAAAAACAAAAGAAATTTTAACAACTTTTCAATCGAGAAAAGTTCGCGAATAGGCCTGCAGGCCTTCTCATACAAATACAAAAATATTTTTTTACTGTGTTGGTTTTGAAACACCAAAATGTTGATAGTTTCCCAACATACCGTTCAATCTGATTTTATAAAATTTAGGAAAAATAATTCTACAATTAAAAGGATAAGCTAATAATTAGCATACACATTCAATATTTTTCAAGAGAATCAATTTTCGTCTATTCTCCCGTTGATACACAAGCATTTACAATTCTAATATAATATATTCTGAAGTAATGTTGGTTTGTTGGGTTGTCTTGTGTAATGGAAAATATTTGTGTACTAGCAGACCCCGGTCCGCGTTGCTGGTCCGTCGTAATGAGTTTTAATTCAAAAGTAGGTATTTTCTACCTCACTTCTTCGGTCCATTGTCAAACCGAGAAGGATTTTAAATTTATCAACAGGTTTTGTCTGTAACCTTTCTTTTCTCTTACGGACTTTGTCGGATGTTTCGCCAATTTGTGCCTTTTAGGATTTATTATCGTCCATGTCACTGTTTTTATCCTAAAGCGATCTAATAATAAAAGTTAAAAAAATGATTAAATCGAATTCTCCCGCTTATTTAGACCTATGTATATGTTTTAGCTTTTCATGGCTGATGGACCGTTGAACCTCACCATTTAAGTACATTTGTAAATATATAGTTTTTCTTGATCGGGGGACAACCACCGTTTTCTCGAAAACTAATTTGCAACCTGATGCACTCATAAGTTTAACAAATACACCGATTATAAAATAATAGGCCCCGAAATTCGTCTACAAATATATGTAGCATTTTGGACCACGGGACATTCCTGAATATTTTCTGAAAATTAGGTTCAATAGTTTTGGAAAAATAATGTTTTGAAAAGAGTGGGCGTGGTCATCAGTTTTCAAGATATAACATATTAAAAAAAGCGGCCCTGGTCCGGTCCTAGGGTGCACACAACTTCATTGCCTACCAAAATGTATGCTGAAACCGATATAATCATAAGTTTGGCTTATACATATAGCGTTTAACAGAAAGGCATGGGGAAGGTACCCCACATAACAACGGCAAACATTGAGCTTTTGCTGCAAATTTTATGGAAATCCCTTCAGTAGTATTGGAGTTATGACATACCAAAAAAAACCAGGCTTGGTCGGGCCTATAGGCCCCATAGAAGTACCTAGATTGTAGATTAATCCGTAAATTTTTATTCCGATACATACATAATTTTTGCAAATATAACGTTTTTTTAAAAAAAATCGCATAGGGGAGGTACCCCGCCCCCTCTGGAATTCAATAAAATATGTAACCTGTTTTCGGGGGCGTGGTAAACTTTTGTTTCCAAAAAACCAAAGTTGGGTTATGACAGCATTTGATTTTTATTCATAAAGGTAAGGCGTTTTTTTAAATATGCCCACTTCAAAATTCAAGAAAATATGCCTGTACATTCCCTTACATTTTCACGAATATCGGTTCAGTAGTTTTGTAGATGTAAAAGTAGGTAAGGTCGGAGACACAACCAAAATTGTCTCGCAAATTAACTTCCAAATAGATACATTCGTAATTATTGTAAATATACCATTTTTAAAAAAGTAGGATATAGGGGAAGTTCCCCGCCCTTTCCGAAATTCAACTGAATTTATAGCCTATTTTAAGCGGGGACCATCTCTGTACATTCCCTGGCAATTTCAGGAAAATCGCTTCAGTAGTTTTTGTAGAAATGATAAAAATAGAAAATTGAAAAAAGTAGGCGTAAAAGTGGGCATGGTCAAATTTTCTTTGCATAAAAACCCAAGTCGAAAATCGGTCCAGCCGTTCTCAACTGATGCCATTACCAACGAACGATATTTGATTTTTATTTATAAAGATTTAAAAGTTTAGACAAATCGCGATTTTCTTGAAAATCCCCTGTAGATATAACCTAATTAGAAAGTGAGCGTGGTCTGATCTTAAGTCACAAAATAAGTACGTAAGGTTGGAGACACAATCGCCATTGACTCGGAAATTAATTTTCAAGGCGATACATTTGTAATTGTTGCAAATATTGCATTTTTACAAAAATAGGGCATAGGGGAGGTACCCCGCCCGATCCGAAATTCAACCAAATATGTAGCCTATTTCAACCGGGGGCCATCACTTTACGTTCCCTGCAAATTTCAGGAAAATTTATTGAGTAGTTCCGTAGATATAACATATTTATAAAAGTGGGCGGAAAAGTGGGCGTGGCCAATTTTTCTTTACATAAAAACCTAAACTGGACTATGACTAACATTTCCACAAAAAATTATCCAAATCGCTTTAGCCGTTTTCAGCTGATTCAATTACCAACAAACGACAATTGAGTTTTATATATAAAGATTGAAAATTTCCATTTCAACAACAAAAGCTTTCTTTTATAATTGTGTGAGTGAGCAAATTGACACACACCCTCGTAATATTTTGTCCAAACTTAGTTTAAGTTCGAAGATGAACCATGTCGTTAGTTTAGGGTCTGTCCGAAGACACATTGGAAATTTATACCGATGTTACTCCTTGTGGTCCTGTTTACAGCGATATTACGTTTTACGTGGGCATGGACTTGCCCTCCCTTACATAGTGGTCAAAAAATCTAACTTATACGGAGACCAACTGAAGTGACTGGAGGGCGCGCTATCTATCTATTACTATAACTATAGCTGCCTATTCTGGTCAGAACCGAACATTCATAAAATAATTGCGGTGTTAAAATTTGAATGGATGGACGGACACACACACACACATCGCTTTATCTCGTTGAAATATGAACAAGTAAGAACGGTGTTAAGCTCGACCGGGCCGAATTTTGGGTGAATATTTTGTAGCTTCATAGAAGACTAAATACCAAATTTCAGACATTTCGATAAGACCTTCAAAATACCGAAAAATCGGAAGGCGCCGTTCTATGGGGGCTATATCAACATGTTGCTGTATTACAAACAAATTTCTGAGGAACATTTTTGTATCCCCAAAGAAAATAAATACCAAATTTCAGTGTTATAATGAATCTAAAAATTTCAAAATACCGCAAATAGGGAGGTACCGTTCTATGGGGGCCATATCAAAAGTTAGACCTATACTGACATATTTCTAAGGGAAAGTGTTGTAGACCAAAAGAAGACTAAATACCAAATTTCAGCCATTTCTTTGAGAGAATATGGCTAAAACCCTTAAAATACCGGAAATTAGGAGGTACCGTTCTAAGGCAGTTATATCATAACGTGGACCTATTCTGACAAATTTCTAGGGCAATAGAGAAAACTTACTGTGAAATTTCAACCATTTTGGTGAGAAGTGTGGCTAAATCCTACAAAATACCGAATATCGAGAGGTACCGTTCTTTAGAGGCTATATCAAAACATGGACCGATGTGGCTCATTTTCAAACCAAACATCCTAGGAGAAGTAAAAAACTTATGTATGTACCAAACTATAAAGCTTTATCTTAAATATTGCGAGTCGTTTATCTGTCTAACTTAAGCAAAAAATAAACTGATGGACCGCAGAGGAACATGGTTATATCGACTATTCCTGCTGACCAAGAATATATATGGTAATATTCAAAAAAGTTTTACAATCGTTGAAGTTGAGGTTCACCATTTATTAAGTCGCGAACTGTTAATATATTTTAAAAACTATGAATATATTTATTTTAATTGAAGTGTTTTAGCCACGATCTCATAATATGGACCATAACAAATAATTTTCGTGGAAGCTGCGATGGTGGTAATATATAAAAATGGGAAAAATGTGTTGAAGTAAACAAGTTTTTTTGTGTTCTATTTTGATTTCTGGCCAAACCACGCAAAATTCAAACCTGTGCTCAAAGAAAGAACTGAAGAATACTCCTTGGGCAACATGGTTCTAGTGTATGACTTTTCGATATATACACTGCATCCCCTAAAATCGATGCTGACATTTTGAAGTTTTGATTTCAGAGCTTTTCGAATTTTTCTTATAATTATATGGTGCAACTGAATAATATTTTCAAACTAGTTACAGGATTGTAGAACTCGCGATTCCACGTCGTTCGATGTATATCTCATGAGTGTGCTCCGTACAGCTTCCTAGTAATAGGAGTCCAAAGGCCAAAATTTGGTGCGTAAATTTTCTGAAAAAACATATTTTTTGGCTTTAAAATTTACAACTGTCGTACAGGTACCCCTGAACCCCGCGTGATTTTAGTTTTTTTACGTGCCGGATCTAATAAGCTCTTCCGCGTTCGAATCCGTCCGTTAAAACGCCGGATATAGATACCTTGAAAGTAGGAAAATCTGCAAAAATATATTTTGACAATTCCGCGAATTGAACCGCGATTTTCTTTGATTATTTTTACATAAATGTAATCCTTTATACGCGATTATAATATTTGCCAAAAAGGTGTGTCACAAATTACAAAGATTCGGGAGTACTATCCCTATTTATCCCAAAATAGAATGTGGTGGCACATCCGCGTTTCTTGACGAATCTGTCTAAAATAATTGATATTGACGTATTTTTAATAGGCGGCCATTAAAATCGGATGCACCTTATTATCATATGCACATCGCGTAATTTTTGCCCAAATGAAGGTTTTTTGAATAGTAAGATGCATCTGATGGCACACTTTGGCCGCTGAATGAAACATGGGAAAATCCGTGCATATTGATAGAGATGGACTCCCTGTATCCGAAATGCACATGCACCTCAACTGATTTAAACGGATTCGCGAATTATACGGTTTTTAATTTCTATGTTTTTTCTTTGATTGTAATTTGAATATTACTCTCTACTTCTTATTTCTATTGCTTATTACAGAAAGCAAATATACTTTCACGATGACTAATTACTTTTCTTGTAGAAGTTTAAGCAAAATACTTCAGGATTTGTATGGAAATTTAGCGAAATAATAGAATAACTCCCAACATTTTTTTTTTTAAATTTTTCGTATTTAACCAAAAAATATATTTTTGAAATAACTTCCAACAATAAGCTTCCGTTCTTTGTTGTTGCTGTAATATGCAAGTTATAAACGCGATCTTTATAATTTTGGTCTCACATTTTTCTACGTGTTGTCTAGATTCTGTACGTATTTTTAAATTATTTTTTTAGAGATTTTTTGGACTCTGATTTAGAATAAATAAAATTTACTCCAAGATTTCTCCAATATTTTTGGATTTTCCGCGAAAATAAAAATAAATTTAGCAACTATTTTAGCATCTACGGATAGATATCAAATGCTGTTAACGATTCATATATACATGTTCTTATTACAACATAATAGGAATTTTTAAATATTTTTTCTTTATAACCCCCCACACGCAGAGAAAAAAATATGATTGATCCAACAATATTCGAAGAGCAAAATATGTATTGTAAAGATATTGTTAAATTCCAAATGTAGTATTGTGATTCCAACAATTGGGTTTTGTTAAATCCAAAAATTGTTTTTGTCAACTGGACAATAGTTCTCTCTTTCTTCGAAAAATTTTTCTCTTCTCTCGCTATTCGATGCCGTGTTGAAAAAAAAAACAATTATGGTGAGTTTTGTTTGTATGACATGATGCCTTTATCTTTGTTTTTGTGTGTATGTATACCAACAAGGAGACTCTTCCCTGCCAGCAATTGGAAGTGAGTTTTATCTAATTTTATAAATGAGAATCTTTTTGGTGTCTAATTTTCTGTAAAAATGCGACATTTGTCTAAAATACAACAACAATTACATTGTTATCCCATTTGCATCGTATTCAGTCAAAATTTAGATAAAAATACGATAGGCAAATAACAATAACAATTCTGTATCATTATGATGTCTATCTATTTTCCATCGTTTATTTGGATACAAATGAGATAGCTTGCATCTATTTTTAGAACTGTTGTAATTTGAACAAATAAGACATTTGTATACAGATGATTATATGAGCCGGCGGTGCAATGGTAGGCATGCTCGCTTTGCAATCTGAATGTCCGGGGTTCGATTACCAGGTCAGGCGACATCACATTTTTCAAATGAAAAAATTAATATGAGCGACAAAAATTCTAAAAACATACTCGCATAAAATATAAAATAAATATAATGAATTATAAATATAAATAAAAAACCAAAAAGCCAAAAATAAATCAAACAAAGGATTAACAACCAATGGGTCAACAATAATAACAACACATAAAATAAAAACAATTAAAGCAAATCAAAAAGAAAGAAAAAATAATTTTTTCTTTTTATTTATTATTATTTTTATCAATGTTTTAGCTTATATTAATGCTTTATAGCTTATAATAATTTTGTCATTAAAAAAAAATGTCGACTGGCCTGGGAATCGAACCCGGGCATTCAGATTGCAAAGCAAGCATGCTTACCATTGCACCACCCATATTATCGTTTTAATAACTTTCTGCAGTGTCCAATGAGACACTCAAAAAAGTATCTAATGAGTGGAACAGTTCCTCCCGAGAGCATGATCTTATTGGATAAGAATGCGACTATCGCATTCGTTTGTGCAATCTAATTGAAGTGACTCATTGGACAAGAAACAGATAGCAAATGTTTGCAGGGTTGTTTTTATTTGTTTCTGTTTTGTTTCATTCTTCTATCTTCATTGTGCTTTGAGGTTTGGTGTTATACCGGAGTTTGTTATGGTGTTTAATTATTCCTTACCCTGTAGGGACTGTGGCCGATTTAAAGCTCACATAAAGCTAGCTGTTTTTTAAACATAAGTGGCATTTTATCGATAATTTTGCCTTATGCCAACTGACTAATTTTACAAGGCGATGAGCGCCTGAGTAGTCAGTATTGTCCAACGCCAGATAACTTTTCGACTGATAATAAACTAACTTTTTTTTTTGCCTATTTTTAGCCAGTTTAAAACATAATCTGAAAAAAAAACAGTTTTTGTTTCTGAGTGTTTTTTATTTTTGACTATTCATATTCTCTTTCCCTCTCTTTGTCTCTCTCTCTCTTTTTTGTTAGAGAGAAGAATGGGCAAATTTGTATATTTCCTTTGTGTTCCTTTTTAATTCCAGAACAATATGACTAATGACTATTAAGAAAAAGCAAGTGCGAATTATTTATACATTTGTGCCTTATTTCTTGGACAAACACAAATACTTTGCAGACGGTACATGTTTCTGTTTTCAGAGTGGTTAATCTCTAGATAACTTTTCGACTAACTTTATATTGGTCGAAAAGTTATCTGGACATGGACAATTGCCGAAAATTTTTTCTGTTCAAAGTGGTTCATCTCTAGATAACTTTTTAGCCAGTTTTTGGTCAGTTTAAAAATTATCGATCTATTATCAATCATTTTATCAACTGGTTAATAAAAGTCCGACAGGGTATGTTGTGGTGGGTGCTTGTGGCTTTTTGTTTGTCTTTGTTGTCAACCAATGCAGCAAACCATGTATTGTGTTCATCAATGATTGCAATATTATACGCGACATTTATATCCAAGTTATGCGAAAAGTGTATATGATATATAGATTATGATATATATAGATTATGATAGTTCCTACAATCGGTATTGTTAACGATTTTTACAATATTGCGGAAATTCGAAAGTTGTTTTTGTTTTCTATGTTTGGAACAAAAGATGGTATTTTTGGATTTGGATTACAATGTTTGAACAAAACAAATACATTTTTGGAACCAAAACAGATATTTTTGTTCCAACAAAAGCGAAAAATATTTTTTCTCTGCGTGCATAACTTTTGAGTGCAGCATCCAATTTTGTGAACGCGAACAGATTTGAAACCACGATTGTTTTCGTAACCCATGTATCAAAAATAGCGGATGTGCTCGCCAAAAAAATTTTTAATTTTTTTCTATGGAATTGTAAAGGAAATTTGAAATTTACCATATACTCTATAGGGTCTCCGATGATTAGGTCGATGTGTTAGAAACGGAATGACAAGATTAATTATATCCTTCATACTATGGTGGAGGGTATAAAAAGAAGGTATGCCCGTTGAAAGTAGCAAATTTAAGAAAATATTTTACAGCAAACTTCGAAGGTCGATTGAAAAAATCTGATTTTTTTATACCCTTCACCACTATGTGGGTGAAGGGTAAAGCAAAGCCTGACAATGAAAGATAACTTCACTTCAAAGTAGGTTGGCGTAGGTGGTCAAACAACGGGGATATGGCAATAGTTAGTAATACATCCCATTTTTTTCAAATCACTCTACAGGTCGCAATTTTGATCGGAGCGTCACGAAATTGTGGGGGCTGAAGACATTCTGAGTTTTAGAGATATATAGAAAAACACGGCCAGACATCCCAATTTGTGGAATTTTGTTTCTAATGAGGATATCTCAGCTTCTGTTGGACATATTCCAAGAGGAAAACTTGAAAGTGAAACTACACCATCTGAGCTTTAAATTAATACATAGAGACGGGTAAATGGCTAAATACCCAGATATTTATATTTATCATCCATTTAGATTAGAAAAAGTGATGTATTAGGAAATTTTAACTGACTATGAATCAATTTTTAGGGCTTTTGGAGCGTTTTGTTGATGACCTTGCGGAAAAACATAAACGCTGGACCGAGATTCCTATTAGTTCATATATGTATCTTGATGACTTACCTCTCGATTTCAGTTGATAATCTTGACATTTTGGTCCTCTTCGAAGAAGCTATACATTTTTGAAGTCTACATTGGTTTTCTTCCTGCATGGAACTCCAACGCTCGATTTGTCATATAAAAAGTTTAGTCCCAGGGTTTCGGAGACTACGAGTTGGAGTCGGAGTAATTTTGCTGGAGTCGGAGTCTGAGTCGAAAAAAATAACTCGACTCTGGGCAATTTTTTCTACATTATAAAAATATAACACCAAATTTCGGCACACCAAATTTTTTCAAAAAAACATTATTTATTTGAAAAGAAATCTATAAGAGGGCGAATCACAGGATTTTTACTATCCTTTGAAGTCTAGACTTTTTCAACTCTATTTTGATTACAAAATTCATGCGGAAAATATTTTTTTTGGTCCAATTGATCCTTTAATTTTTTGCAAGCAAAAGTAAAGTTCTATAACAATCGAGTTATAATTGAACATTTTACGTCTTCTATATAAGCCCTACAAGTCTTCTGTCAGAAGACCTACTGGTCTTCTCACAAAGGTCTACTGGTTTTTTCATCTTGTCTTTTGTGAGAAATTATCCTTCTTCTATTAAAGCACCTGTTGGACTCCGTCGAAAGACATTGTGGTCCCTTCGGATATCCTACTGATTACACTGTGATACCAAATGGAAGTCAAGGTCTACGGTTGAAAATTCCCTTTTGGAATGAAAGCCAATATTGAGAACATTAAATAACCCAAAGGATCCCATAGCTGATATTTCTGAGTTATGACATAATGATTTTTTTTGATTGAATTTGTTTGACGATATTGTTTCATCATTTTGAGATGGCATGCTTTCCATGCCATGTCCATGTCCGTTTTGTTCTTGAACTGAAAAAGAAAAACAATACGGGATTTTCTACATGAAAAATTGTACAAACATTCCTCCGAGGATTTTATGTAGGTTCCAAAAAATCGAAATTGTCACGTTTTCATTTTACCCGTTCCTTTCACAAAAAAAAAAAAAAAAAAATCCGTATGTACATTTTGTATAAGTTACCGATGTATGAAATACGGATGGTTATTATGGTTATGATTTTTTACAACCTGATATTCCTGTATCATATTTTGAAGAGCTTTAACATAAGATTAAATAAAATCTTTATTATAAGATGATTCCATAAAAATCTAGTAAGGACATCATAATCTGGAAACTCGTCAATCGAGTTTATTTTTTAAATTTTTTTCCCGCTTGATGATCAAAAACTTCAGTTTTATAAACCAAAAATTTAAATTTTGACTTTTTCTGTCCACCATTTCAGTAAAATCTAAAACAAATAGATTAATCTATATGGGCCCAAATATAGGAAAAAGTTAAACATTTGTCCACGTTTTATTCATTTGTAGTGGTATAGGAGTTTACCCTCGGAGTCAACTCGAAGTCGGAGCCGGAGTCGTGAAAAAATTTGCCTGGATTCGGAGTCGAGCAAAAATACCTCGACTCCGAAACCCTGGTTTAAACCGGTGTTCTTGTATTCTTTTTGATTTTAAATTGACAGAAAATCAAATTTTCTCTGTCTGATAAAGAGATTTCGATATCTACTTGATTTACACCTATATTTATACCCTACACCACAATGTACTATAGGTAATTTGCCCTGTTTTTGAGACAAAAATTAATAAAAGTAGAATTAAAGGATTTTTTAACTTTTTAAATTATTTATCTGTAAGCGTGAGATAAAACAAAGATTTTTACGTATAAATTCAGATATAAGGAACAACGGTTATAAGCAACTACGTTTATAACGAACAAAGCTATTTCTTCCAATGCCATTTTCATTAGTTTTCTTATACACAACAAACTGATGAAAACGATCACGGTAGTAAGTAACACCAATTTTGTCCCCGCGAGTATATTTTCCAACGAGTTGTTACTACAGTTTTTGTATATTTTTTGAATATACGTTAATAAAGACGAGTTTAGTACTCATTTAAACCGTATCAATGATTAATATGTAATAGAGAGATAAAATAAAGCTTACTACTGCCGCCATTACTTGTCGCCATTACTTATTTACTTGCAATGAAATTGTAAACAACAATATTTTTTACATTTATTATTTATTTCCTCAAACCAAACTTCCACACTTTTAAGACTTTTTTTGAGAAGTAACCTAATGAAATCTCATAAATATCAAAAAACGGGCAAAATCGGGGTTTGAAACCCAGTGATACCAATGCAGAAGACTTTCAGTAATGTGTTCTAGGTGGCAATATCACGGCCAAACACGGCCAATTTAGTATAAGTCTATATGAAGTGAATTTAAGAAAAATAAAATATTTATTTCTGACTTTTTGTGTTTTTTTGGCCGCTACCCAAAATGTTTAAGCTATATTATATATTAAATAAATTCCTCTCGCAATTGCCAATCTATTCCATTTTAAATATATTTATATTTGGTTTATTTTTCCGCGGTTTTAAATACATTGAAATATACCTTACAGTATATGTATATTTTTTTAGTTCTTCTTCGCAATTATCATTTTGACTGCAATTTAAACCGCGATCGTGAAATATTTAGGGGGTGAAATGGACAAAAAACAAAATATTTATCCAATTTTGGACGGCTCTGTAGGTCGCAATGGTACTCTGTTCGGCGCGAAATTTTATGTAAGGTTTGGGTAAGAAGAAGCTTGCAGTTTAACGTCATGATCAGAAAAAATTTAGTGGGTTAAATGGACCAGTACTTTCTGTGAAAATTGGTAACATTTTTGGTATAATGACTATAACTTTACCCCTGGAAGATATGTCCCACACAAGCAAGTTATATTTAGAAGAGGAACTCTTGAAGTCTACATTGGTTTTCTTGACAGAAAAACAAAATTTTGCTTCAAAATACATTTTAAATACCCAAATAAATGCACAAAAAGAAATTTACCAGGAATTTACCAGTTATATACCCATGTTTTAGGTTAAACCAGCAAAATGTTCGATGCCAAAGATGCCATTCAATCATGGGTGCAAGTGAGCTGGCATGTCATCTTTTTAGCATCTTCATCGATGAATTTTATATGAGCGTGGACCTCAAAAGATGCTATTCATTTTTGGATTCAAAGCATGTCATTTACACCAATGCTTTGACATGTCATTTTCACCAATGCTTTGGCATGTCAATTCCACCAATACTTTGGCATGTCATTTTCACCAACCCTTTGCAATGACATTATCATAATAACGAGCATTTTAACTACGTTGGTTGTGATTTCGAGTCTCCGACAACATCCAGAGTCTCCGACAATTAATCTTATATATTTAGAAAAAATTGTATACATAAAAACACAAAATTCATCTCTGTTGGATAGATGGAATGGGTTCAAATGCTGGTGAAAAGATCAGATCTTTCACGACTTCCTTTGCATGGGTTCAAATGCTGATGAAAAGATCGGATCTTTCACGACTTCCTTTGCAATGGTTCAAATGCTAATGAAAAGATCGGATCTTTCTCGACTTCGTCTGAACCAATGCAAAAGATATCATGAAATCACGTCATCGCATGGAACCCCTTCCTGGGAAATAACAGAGTTATTGCAAAATGCGCTAAGCTATCACAATTTTAATATTTTAAAGTATTTATTTCAATGACGAATACCACTACTTCTCTTCGGCAAAGCGTTCAATCAGTACAAACTAGATTGTCAACAGTAATCAAATATAAAATTATTAGCAAGTAAGAGAGGGCTATTTCTTTTATATGATAACTAGACAGCGGAATCCTATGCAAATGCATATATGGTTAGGATGGTCGTAGAGAAAATCTGATTAGACAGAAACTCGTTTTATAACAAAATAAAACGAATTAGGGCCAGAAATTTTTGCATATTCTGCATATCGCGCATATTTTGACATATTTGTACATATCTGCATAAAATGAGCATATGCAAAACCATATGCAAAAATATATTAAAGGATTTGTGGTCTAAATATACCACCAAAATGGCTGAAATTTGGTATACAGTCTTCGTTAGGGGTATGTTACTTTACAACTGAAATCTGTCCGCATATGTCCACGTCTTCATATAGCCCCCATAGAACGGTACCTTCCGATATTCGGTATTTTGAAAGTTGTAGCCGCAATATCCCACAGAAATGACTGAAAATTGGTATTTAGTCATCGTTGGGTGTATAAAACACTCCAGCTGAAATTTGTCGGCATAGGTTCACGTCTTCATATAGCCCCCATAGAAAGGGACCTCCCGATTTTCGGTATTTTGAGGGTTGTGGCCTCAATATCCCACCAAAATGACTGAAATTTGGCATTTTGTCTTCGATGTGGGTATAAAACTTTCCACCTGAAATTTGTTGGTATAGGTCCACGTCTTCATATAGCCCCCATAGAACGGTACCTCCGGATTTCTGGTATTTTGAAGGTTGTGCCCTCAATATCCCTCCGAAATGGCTGAAATTTGGTATTAAGTCTTCGTTGGGGGTACAAAACTTTCCACCTGAAATTTATCGGTGTAGGTCCACGTCTTCATATAGCCCCCATAGAATGGTAGCTCCCGATTTTCGGAATTTTGAAGGTTGTGGCCTCCATATCCCACCAAAATGACTGAAATTTGGCATTTTGTCTTCGATGTGGGTATAAAACTTTCCACCTGAAATTTGTAGGTATGGGTCCACGTCTTCATATAGGGCCCTCCGGATTTTTGGTATTTAGAAGTTTGTGGCCTCAATATCCCTCCAAAATGGGTGAAATTTGGTATTAAGTCTTCTTTGGGGGTATAAAACTTTCCACCTGAAATTTGTCGGTATAGGTCCACGTCTTCTTATAGCCCCCATAGAACGGTACCTCCCGATTTCCGGTATTTTGAAGGTTGTGGTCTCAATATCACTCTGAAATTGCTGAAATTTGGTATTAAGTCTTCCTTGGGAGTAAAAAACTTTCCACCTAAAATTTATCGGTTTAGGTTCAGGCCTTCATATAGCCCCCATAGAGCGAAACCTCCCGATTTTCGGTATTTTGAAGGTTGTGGCTGTGGTTATACATTTCTCTATTTTATTGACTTGCCTGAAGAGAATTTTAAACAGAAAAATTATACACATAAGCATTTTTGTACCTATTATTGAAATATTTGTTGCATAAGAAAATATGTAAAATGCATAAATTTTGCATATGCAAAAATTTTGCATATGCAAAAATTTATGCATTTTGCATAATTTTGCATATGTCATATGTTTCGATTATAATGTAATCAGAAGCCAAAAATATGCCCAATCTCAAAATTTGACATGAATCGGACCAAAAATAGGGGTTGCATAAAATTCCGCAGTCTAATGATAACATACGCTGGAAACCTTAGGTGCTATTATACCCTCCACCATAATATGGAGGTTATAATTAAATTTGTCATTGCGTTTGTAACACATCGAAATAATCATCGGAGACCCTATAAAGTATATATATATATATATATATATATATATATATATATATATATATATATATATATATTCTTGTAAAATTCTAAGTCGATATAACCATGTCCGTCTGTCTGTTCGTCTGTTGAAATCAAGATAGAGCTCGCAATTTTTAAGATAGAGCTTTGTAAATTGGTGTAGAAGTTTCTATTACTTGCTTGATATTGCAAATGGGCTATATCGGTCCAAGTTTTTATAGCACCCATAGAACAAACTAGGTAATTTGAAGGTTTTAACCTCATTTTTACACCGAAATGGGTAAAATTTGATACTAAGTCTGCGTCGGGGGTATAAAACTTTCCCCCAGAAATTTGCAAACGGTTCCTCCCGATTTTCGGTATTTTGAAGGTTTTGGTCTCAATATTCCTCAGAAATGACTAAAATTTGATATTTAGTCTTCGCTGGTGGTATAAAACTTACCCCCAGAAACTTATCGGTACAGGTCCACACCTTAGTATAACCCCCACTGAACGGTACCTTCCTATTTCCGGTATTTTGATGGTTGTAGCCTCAATATTCCACCGAAATGGCTGAGATTTGGTATTTGGTCTTTATTTGGGGTATTTAACGTTCCACATCAAATTTATAGGTATAGGTCCACGCCTTCATATAGCCCCCATAGAACGGTACCACCCGATTTTCGGTATTTTGAAGGTTTTAGCCACATTATCGCACCGAAAAGGCTGAAATTTGGTACTTAGTCTTCGTTGGAGGTAGAAGCCATTCTGACTGAAATTCGTCGGTATACGTCCACGTTTCGATATAGCCCCCATATGACGGTACCTCCCGATTTTCGTAATTCTGAAGGTTGTGACGTCAATATCCCACCGAAAGACTGAAATTTGTTATTTAGTCTTCCATGGGGTTATCAAATATTCAAGAAGAGAATTACAGTCGAACTTCTCTATAACAAACTTCCATTTAATCAATAGTTCTCTATAACGCAGTTGTTTTTAAAGCAGAAGTGGGAATTTTCACACAAAATAATCTCTCTATAACGTAGTAATTCGTATGTCCCCAAGTGCTACGTTATAGAGAAGTTCGACTGTATCAATATAGGTCCGCGGGTTGCTATATCCCCCATAAAAGCGTTCCTCTTGATTTTCGGTATTTTGAAGGTTTAACCGAAATATCGGAAATTTGGTATTTAGTCTTCTTTGAATATAAAAACTTTTCCGCCAGAAATTTGTATCGTATGTATAGATCGACGTTTTGATATTTGACTTATACGCGTTATTGACTTATACGCGTTGTAACTAACATCGCTTTCTTTTATATTTATATAGATAGATGAGAGAACTTGATAGTGAAACTAGACCATCTGAGCTTGAAATTTATACCAAATATGTTGACATTGATGGTAAAATATTAGAGTTATTGCCCTCAGTCATTTGGTATAAAAGCCATGATGGTTAAAACTTTAGTATCTGCGTAGAAGAAATGTTTACCAGTGAAAAGCCTATGCACAGGGGTAGTGGTGTAGGGTATCACATAATCGGCCCAGTCCCGACTATAAACTTTGCTCACTAGGGTTATGACTCTCACGCACAAACCACTTTGATTTTATTTTAAATATTATGAAATGGAAAAAACATGTTTGAAAACAATATTTCCTGTTGCACGAATGAATGACTTTTATTTTGCTTAAATATTGAAAAAGGTCCCGCACAAACTACCATATCAATGTTATGATATATGAAAAAAAATATATGATACAAATAATATAACGGGTGATCCAACAAGAGGTACTTTTTTCAACAGCCTTTTTTTGACAGATCACGCGTAATGTTACCACGTGTTCATGTTATATTTGTTTACTACTCTTTGACATTTTACGCTTCTACAACGTTTACAAATCGTTCAACTTTATTACGAAAATTCGCGTTATGTGGGGAGTGTGTTTCGAGCCTAATTTTTTTTAGTGATGAGGCAGATTTCTGGCTTTATAGGTATGCAAGAAGCAAAATTGTCACCTTTAGGAAGAAGAGTAATTCACGTCTGCGAGACGAAGTTCGCCGGGCCCACTAGTATAATATAATTCTGAAAAATTTGGAACGTGAAACTTGAAAACCAACTCATGAAATCTCCATTGATAAAAATTATATCAATATAACTGTTTGATAACGGAACTACTGTCTAACATATCGTCGGTGTCATGCTTAAGTGTTCCATACGCCATTTTTGGCATTTTGAGATAAAGGTACCTTACTAGATTTTAAACCAAGCTCTTTCAAATGTTTTAATCGGTTTTCTTCTATCTCCTATAGTTTTTGAGATATTCAGATGTCAATATGTTCCATATCCGCTATGTGACGCAAAAAATCTTGTCTTTTTGTTCCATATCCATAAAGCATGGCGTATCCATATCCATGCCGTGTGGCGTATGGAACAAAAAGAGACAAAAACGAATTGTTTCCCCTCTAAAGTTAAGTTACGAACAATGTGGCGTATGGAACAAATTGTTTTAAAGAACTGGGCTTAAAAACTGTAGAATAATAGCTTTTAAATCTAAATATTTTTGAATAATGTATGTTATATGAAAACCACAATTTCTTTTCGCTTAAGGTAACGCCTCCTATAAAAAATTCCGTCGTTTTAAGACAAAATTTTGATGTAAGCCCACAAAAAAAACACAGATACGTTCATTCGTCTTGAAGCTAATGTGGACACCGATTACAAAAATGGTATTTTGAGAAAAACGCGTTTAAAGTTTTTATGTTATATTAGAAATGCAAAAAGTCAGTTCCGATCGAAATTTTTACAACATATTCTACGCTACCTCTATACATTTCAAATAAATAAATGGTAAGGAGACCTATGTACGAGTATAACAATGGTAATTACTGTATTTATTTGCTTATATAAATGTTTCATGAACTTTCAACCTCACAGTAGCACTTCACATAAGGGAGGTGGAACACAATTGATAAAAAGTGGTTCTGTTGAAATGTGACAAAATGTGTTCCATGTGACACAAACTGCCAAAAACACGAAAAAAAGATCCCATGGAACAATTCAGCAACTTTTTGCAATTATAAAAATCGGCCATAACTTCTAGACTATCACAGATATCTGACTAAAATAAACTACAGATATATTCTTTGTGTTTAGTTAAGTACAGCTGAGCTCTTAAAGTATTGGATTTTTGCACCACTTTTAATCCGTATGGGCTCAAACATTAAATTGGGCGAAATTAACGCCGTTCTTACTTGTTTTAAGTTATATATCTTCTTATAGTTACTTCAAAAGTTTGACAAAAAAGCTCATATGGAAACATTTTCAAATGACTTTGTGCTTGAGCTTTTTTATCGAATCACCTTATAATTAAGACTTTATTTAATCTTAGGTGAAAACTCATCAAAATATTATACAGGGATACGAGGTTGTGAAAAAGTCATAACCCTAATGGGGATATCTTCTTTTTCATATATCAACTCCAACGAGAAATTAATAAAAACTAATATTAAATTATCTTCAGCCTAATAGGCAAAATTTCCAATATATAGAGTAAAATTGTTCTTTCACTTACCATAAGAATTTTGATTCTATCCTCTAACAAGCTGAGTCAGTAATTAAGTCAATAACAAATTATAAAACAATACTACCGTTTTATTCTTTTTCGGAGCTATCGTTATATTTGAACCGAATTCAACCAAATTGGTGGAGAATATTTTTGTTTTTAACTGCATCTTGTGTCCATGTTAGTTTATAAATTTATGTGTTTCATGATTAGCTATAATCTTTTTAATTGTTATTTGTGTTGCACAATGTTTATAGTGCTTACAATGCATAAACATTATAATTTGCATGCTCACGATGATTATATGACTTACTAGTCAACATTATTATTTATATTAGTACGAGTGTACTTTCGTTGGTTCATATCGGAAAAATGCTTAAAACAAAGCGACAATTCCCATATACATAGTATGAGAACCAAAACATGACACCCGACACCAGGAGGAATGTGGAGTAACTGACCATCGACAACATGATTGAGTGAATCAATGGCGCTTAGTTAATGCAATTTTAAAGTCATGACAGTGAATTTAATTGCCGTTTAGTAATTTATAACACACATACATACACAACACTGGGAACGTCATTCCATTCAAAATCTCCAATACTCAAGCTACTACCAATAACTGAAAATGATATTCTCTTGGAAATTAGAAGCCAGTGTAACTGTCCAATTTTGATGACATTTAAATTTGTGAAGGAATTTGGACTAGAAATAAGTTTGCCAAATATAGCCCCCTTATATGTACATGCATGTTTGCTCAATTTGAGGTATTTGTTGCTTCAAACACGCAAATTCCGTTCAATTTTGATGAAATTTAAGAAAAAAGTTGATCTGCAGAAAATTTCTCCAAATTATATTGAAATCGTGGTGGTTTAAGGGAATCATATAGTCGTTCCCGATATGATCCTCTTCTTACTGTTTTTGTTTAGAAGAGTGGAACATTATCATTCATACGATGCACATCGTTGCACTGCTTCCGGTACTTTCTCACAGTTTGGCTTATAGCCCAGTCAAAATAGACATTGAAATAACCAAAATAATTCCCACAAAGTTGGTAGGTTTGCTACTAAAAGCAACGTCCTAAAGGTTCCCATCGACCCTATTTCTGAATAAATGTCAAACTTCGAATTTTAATCTTTTTTAGGTTTTCGGAATTTTTCTTGAAAACAGTGCACTCCCACTGCAGTGGGTCTAATCAAAAATGTCAATAGTGCGACTGTATTATATTAGGTCCGTTAGCCTTAAGTCACCTAGTATTAAAAACCAGAGTGATGAATAACTTTAGTATCTACCCAAAAAAAATATATGTTGATCCGCGAAAAACATATGTCCAATGGTGTTGGTGTAGGTTATCACATAGTTGGCCAGGACAGTCGACTGCAGCTTTTATTTACTTGTTGACATATGTCAATGTTGTAGTATAGCCCCCACATAACCATGAACAGGGAAGTCGTTGACATAGACAATATTTTGAAGTAGTACCCATATATGACTTATCGGATTTTGAGCGCGTTATAATTCAGCTTTGAGTTATTGTCTTTATGACATATGCAATCAATTTAGCATCCAGAACAAACAGGTCAAATACGAAGATGGGCTATATCGGTAAACGTTTTGGTATAGCCTTATAACAGTACCACCCGATTTCAGGTATTTTGACGTTTTTGGCGTCATTATGGTGGCTAAAAAGCCTGCAAAAATTTGTGAAAATCGAATCGGATTTTGATATAGCTCTAATACGCATATTTGGCCTATTTTGGGTATTCTGGGCTCTATAATTCTGTAGGAGAAGGAGTTCCAAAAAAAGCATCGCCCAATTGTACACATCGTCCAAATGGAACGACTGTGACATGGTATTTCGGATTATGTATGGTTGTTTAATAGAATCGGTATTCTTTCGTTAGCGTGGCGCAAGAGCTTAGCTTGACGTTTTTGACTACAATAGCTATAATTAGCTATAATTTGAGATTCTAAACAGCAACAAATAATTTTTTCAAAAATTGTGAACACAGGTTTATATTTTGGAATAGGCCCCATATGAAGGTACCACCCGATTTCATGTATATTGAAATTTTTAGCTACATTTTCAGACCAACTAGCTATAATTTGGATTTTATGGTTCCAACTTATTATCCACATTTCGGCTACCAACAAACGTCGCCGCCAAAAGTTGTGGACATACAAAAATCCACATGTTGGAATAGCTAGCATAAACCGGTATCGCGTGATTTAATTTTTTTTTTTTAATTTTTCGGCCAAAATTGAATGACATTTTGCAATTATGGTTCCCAGTGGTTGAACACTTTTCCATCAAAAATTGTGGACATAAGCCCACGTTGTGCTATAGCCCCATGTAACTACACGACACTAATTTTTTCAGGTACTTTCACGTCCAGTGACGAATTTAATGACTTTTTATACCCTCCACCATAATGAAATTTATCACTCCGTTTATAACTCATTGAAATATTCGTCGGAGACCCTATAATGTTTTTTCTTGATCAGCATAAAATTCAAAGTCGATATAACGCTGTCCGTCTGTCAGTCCATCCGTCTGTTGAAATCAAGATACAGCTCGCAATTTTTAAAATAGACCTTTATAATTTGTTACGGAAGTTTATATTACTCCTAGAATGCACAGTGGGCACACTTGTATGGGAAGGTGCGACAAAAATATTTATAATCGTCGGATCAATCTGATTTTTTCAGTATATTCTAAATATAAGTCAAAAATACTTTACCCAAAAAATCATCAATATGGGTCCAGTTTTTCCTATAGCCCCCATGTAGCGGTATCACCCGATTTCAGGTATTTTGAAGCTTTTATCTAAATTTTCGGCCCTAATTGGCTGTACTTTGGTATTTGGGGTTCCCAGTGGTCAGAAACCTGCACCAAAAATTGTTGTCTTAGGTCCAGGTTTCGGTATAGCTCTCATATTACGATACCTCCCGATTTCTGGTATTTTGAAGATTTTATCAACATTTTCGGTCCGAATTGGTTGTAATTTGCCATTTGGGGTTCTCAAGGATCAGAAACCTTCTGCGCCAAAAATTGTGGTCTTAGGTCCAGGTGTCGGTATAGCCCTCATATTTCAGTTATTTTGAGGTTTTTATCTACATTTTCGGTTCGAATTGGTTGTAATTTGTATTTGGAGTTCTTACTGGTCAAAAAACGTCTCCGACTGGTATCGTGGACGGGAAAGGAAACAAATTATTCCATTTGGGGTCAGAATATTTCATAATAAAATTCGGTGCGACCGAACTTTATATTTTTACTTGTTTTTCATATTATATGTAGCATCATACATATATCAAAAACATACAGATGAAAAAAAAAAAAAACACTCATAAGTAGATCCCAAAACAAAAATGTCTAAATCTTTAAAGAAAAAAAACCAAAACAAACAATTAAAACACAAAACAAAAAAGAAACTGAGAATATAGTAATACGGCATATTCACTGAATTAATGCTAATGTCACACACGAAAATGCAAATATATGCAGCTGGAACCAATTTTGTTGTAAACTTGACACTATTTCGAACATTCTCAAAAAATTTGGAGAGTGGCGAAGTTAGTAAAACTCTACTACAATTTTTAGGACTTGGGAAAAAATCCACAAAAAAAGTATTATAAAAAATGTGATTTCCAGCCCATTTTATGGGATTAATGTGTACACATTTTTATGTAAAAGAATTAGAAACCCTTGTACTAAAACTTCTATTTCGAAAAAAAATAATTTTATCCTTTCAATTTTGACTTACTTCCCAGCAAAAATTTGGATCCGGTAGTCATTACGTAACCCATTACAAAGTAATGTAAACAAGCTTCTTTTCCCATTACAAGTAATCTGAAAAGTAATGGGATACTTCTTAAAAAAATTACAAGGCAAACCTACTTACTTTGCTCCTCACTAAGTAATGAGGACGGTGGCACAGTGAGTGTGTGTCCGACTATAAATTCTAGGGTTGTGTGTTCAACGCTCACTGTCGGCACGAGAGTTTTTTTAATTAAAAAATAACAGTTCGTGGTGCACATGTGTACTGCACATTAAAGTTCTTAAGCAACCCTTGCGTGCGTGGCATAGTGTGTAGTGTCTTTGGCTAGAAATCAGAGGGTTCGTGTGTTCAACTCGCACAGCAAGCGAAATAAAATAAAGTAAAATAAAAGTAAGAAGTTTGATGAAATTAAAAAAAATCTCCACATCAACTGTTCTAAAAATAGAATTTTTTTCAACTTACTTTTCAACTTCTAGTGGCCACAGAATAACTAGTTATTCTAGTGGTCATAAAATAACTACAAACTGAGTGCGACATGCCCTTGTAAAAATAATGGGGAAGAAAGGGGGTTTGCGAGTAGTTACGGCTGCCAAAAATCCCTTACAAAACCCATGATACGTAAATGTCAACTTCTTCTGTCTTGTTTTGTTAAATACCGTTATAAATTACAAAAACAGTGCTGGAATATTAAAATATAATATGTTTAGAGAAAATTTGCTGAATTGTCGCATAGATTTTCTGACATCAATTTTTTGATTTTTGTCGCAGGTTGGGACCAGTGTGGAATGTTTGGTATTGAAAATGGGATATATCCGTCCACGTTTTCGATATTTTGATGGTTTTATCCACATTATCTTAACGAAATGCTTGAAATTTGACATTAAGTCTTCTTTGTGGATATACAATTTTCCCCCAGAAATTTGTCAGTAGAAGTCCACGTTTTACTTTAGCCCCCATAGAACGGTACTGCCCCTTGTTTGTTATTTTGAAGGCTTAAAGCACTTTATCTTACCTAAAGGCTGAAATTTGAAATTTATAGGTCCACATTTTGAATTGAACGGTATCTCATGATTTTTTTTTTTTGGTATTTTGAATGTTTTAGTCATTTCGATATAGCCCCTACAAAGAATTGTCAATAATGACTAAAATTTGGCATTTAGTATTCTATATGCGTATAAAACGTATGTACCTAGAGATAGTTGTGGATGTAGATGCACGTTTTAATATAGCCCCCACAGAAGATGTATTGCGGGTGCTCAGATTGGAAGGTACTACGACACCGCTCGATGTGAAGTCTTTTAAAGCAATACTCTATTGTAGTGACTGTAACCTGATTTTCGGATTCTCAATTAGTAGAAAATATCCCGAATAAAAAATTGTTCATATTTTGGTACATTGCCGATTTAAAGTTACCTCTAGATTTAACCTATTGCGAAGGTTGTACACTAGGGCGTGCAGAAAAAAAAAGAAAAAAATTGGGACACCTGCCCCCTAAATTTATGCCATTTTATTGAAAAACCTTTACATTTTATGGCGATAGGTTAACCCGTGCCAGCAGAGCGATTTTTGTTTCCATAGTAATTTGTGTAGGGCCCAAGGGACATACGGTGCTCCTGAACCAACTTGAAATGGAAGAAGTTTAGACTTGGGGGGAGGGGGGGAACATTTTCTTTAGTCCAATTTCGATAGGGATTGCGGTTTCCAAGCAAAATGGTGAAAACTTAAAAAATCCCAAAAATTTATTTAAAAATCACTAATACAATTTTTTTTTTTGTTTTTATACCCTCCACCATAGTATGGAGGGTATATTAAGTTTCTTTTTCCGTTTGCAACGTATTGAAATAATCATTTGCAACCCTATAAAGTATACACATATATTTTTGATCAGGGTAAAATTCTGAGTCGATATATGCATGTCCGTCCACCCGTCCGTCCGTCCGTCCGTGGTAATCACTATATCATCCACAAAAATGGAGATAGGACTCTGAAAATTTGGGAAGATGCGTCTTTTATTTGCAGGCAGGTGAAGTTCGTTGATAGGCTATATCGGTCCACGTTTTGCTATAGCCCCCTATATAACGGTGCCACCCGATTTAAGGTATTTTGACGTTTTTAGTCACATTATCGAAGCGAATTAGGTTTAATTTGACATTTAGGGTTCCTAGTGATCAACAAATTTATATTCCCAAAATGGTGTGTATAGGTCCATGTTTTGGTATAGCCCCCCATATAACGGTGTCTTCCGATTTTCGGTATTTTGCGGATTTTAGTTAATATTTTTAACCGAACTAGCTGTAATTTGACATTGGAGGTTCACAGTGTTCACGAAACTTCTCCAGTAAAAATCGTCAACATATGTCCATGTTTTGGTATATCCCCAATTTAACGGTACCTCCAGATTTTCGGTATTTTGAGGATTTTAGCTAAATTTTTTAACCTAACTAGCTGTAATTTGGCATTTGAGGTTCTTGGTGACCACGAAACTTCTCCGCCAAAAATTATCAACATATGTCTATGTTTTGGCATAGCCTTCATTTAACGGTACCTCCCGATTTTCGGTATTTTGAGGATTTATCTAAAATTTTTAACCGAACTAGCTGTAATTTGTCATTTAAGTTTCGGAGTGTTCAGGAAACTTCTCCGCTAAAAATCTTCAACATAGGTCTATGCTTTGGTATAGCCCCCATATAATGGTACCTCCCGATTTTTGGTATTTTGAGGGTTTTAGCTACATTGTTTGACGGAACTACCCGTTATTTGAGTTTTGAGGTTCCCAGTAATTATAAAACTTTCCCACCAAAAATTGTAAAGATGGTCGAAAAAATGTTCAATCTATAATTGGATCGTATAAAAAGTTTGGCCCGGTCGAAGTTAACGATTTTTCAAAAAAAACAAGTGAGAAAAGGCAAAAGTCGGTACGGGGCCAACTATGTGATACCCTACACCACTACCCTTGTGCATAATCTTTTCACTCGAAAACATTTCTTTTACGGAGATACGAAAGTTTTCACCTATCTGGCTTTTATACCAAATGACTTAAGGCGAACTGAACCAAAATAATTAATATTTAGTTTTATATTTGACTACTCTCGACATCACCAACATCAATAGGCTTCTATCTCTGTGAGAAAATTTCGTGATTATCCGATCAAAATTCCGACCTGTAGTGTGATTGCAGAAAAAGTGGAAAAAAGGGATGCATTACCGACTATTGTGATATCTCTATTATTTAACCACCTACGCCAAAGGTGTGATATCCGTCATTATTATTAAAATCGCAAAAATGAAAAGTTGGGTTCTATTAGCGACTATTGCGATATCTTCGTCACCACCTACGACAACCTACGTTACATCGTTTCAAAGGTGATATTTTCTACTTTCATTGCCAAGTTTTGCTTTTTATATACCCCTTATACACGCTGAGATATTTGCTTTGGAATAAAATGTAGACTTTTTCTCTAAATAACCTTTTTGCTCATTCCGACCCCTAATTATTATCCGACCATCACCAAAGTCAATAGGCTTCTTCCCCTCCGGGACCCCCATCAACACCGAAATTTCGTGACGATCAGATCAAAATTGCGACCTGTAGCGTGATTTCCAAAAAAATGGAAAAATGGGATGTATTACCGACTATTGAGATATCTCCGTTAGTTAGTCACCTACGCCGACTTGGTTGCATCATTGTAAAGATGGAATCTTCTACTTTCATAGTCAGGCTTTGCTTTTGGAAAGTCCCCAACCAAAGCTGTGCTATTCGTAATTATAATTAAAATCGCAAGAATGAAAATTTGGGTTTTATTTGCGACTATTGTAATATCTCCGTTGTTTCATCACATATGAGAACTTACTTTACATCATTAGAAAGGTGATATTTTCTACTTTTAATGTCAGGTCTTGCTTTTGGTATATCCCATATAGAAGCTGAGATATTCGCTTTGGATAAAAACGTTGTCTTTTTATTCACATAAGTTTTTTACTCACTCCGACCCCTGAATATTATCCGACCATCACCAATATCAATAGGCTTCTTCCCCTCCGGGACCCTCATCAACACCCAAAATTTCGTGACGATCCGATCAAAATTGCGACCTGTAGCGTGATTACAAGGTTTAGATGGACAGACGGACGGACGGACTGACTGACGGACGGACACACATAGCCAGATCGATTCAGCTCGTCGAGACATTCATCTTGGTATATATAAGTATGGGTCTACGACCATTATTTCGATGCGTTACAAACTTTTTGGGCAAAACCAACGTATTAAACCCCCCCCCCCCCCACATAGTGGTGTAGGGTATAAAAACGGATCGCAGAATTGTACACACATCGTCCAAATGGAACGACTGTAACATGATATTTCGGATTCTGTATGGTTGTTTAATAAAAAGCGGTATTTTTTCGTTAGCGTGGCGGAAGGGCTTAGTACTTTCATAAACAAAGAAGAAGAAAGAAAACTAATTGTTCCATTTTACTACAATGCAACTCGTAGTGGTGGGTATAAAAAGAATGGCCGGGCGAATTTAACACCGTTCTTACTTGTGTTTTATTTATTTATTTCGTAGAACGTATAATATATTACTTTATAACGTCTTAGTCGAATATTGGAGATGTAATGGTAGGACATTATTACCTAGTCTGTTCTGGACTTCCCACACCTCCTTGCGCAGCTTGTTCTGTTTTTATATGTTATTTATTTATACTTGTATGTCCATCATTCCTGAGTAAATGTTGGTGGCAATGTTTTGAGAATGTCAATTTCAAATTCTTAGATATATTTTATTAGCCTATGAAGCCCATGTCAACATTATAAAAAGAAATAGAACTGGCGACAATGTAGTCGCAGTCTTTGTTAGATTTCAACACTTTTGACATGTTTTTCTTACCCCAACTTCGTATAACAACATTACAAATTATGTCAATGTAATGTATTTTTTTTTTGTTTGTTTTGCTTGCTTCAGATTCTCTGATAATAGGAACATAAATTTCCTGTTACTATTCACAAATGCCTAAACATAAATCTGACTAAAACTCATGTTACCAGAAAATGGAATGGAATACATGTGATGGATTATATTAATTTTTAACACACACACACACAAAAAGGAAAAAGAAAGCAACATTAGAGTTACGTGTATAGTTGTTACCATGAAAAATGGGAAACGGAAAAAAGGAAACAATTGAACCATAACCCTAAAATATACTTACTTACAAGCACATATGTATGCATATATGTTTCTATGTGCGTATGGCTGGGTGTTTGCAATCGAGTTAAAAAAGGTGTGCATAGATACGTAATAGGCGTTACTTAGGAAAGGAAAAAATTAAAGACAGAAAGTTAGAAGCAGAAAACAGAAAATGTGCACAGGAAGAAAGGAAACATTGAATATAGCAGGTGATTAGAAAAGGCAACCCTCTCCAAGTAGGCATCACTGAAGGTGATAAACGTTTAACAGCATTTAGGTGTTTGACAGAACAAAACCAATAGTGGGAAACAGAAGGATACATCAGAATATTTATGTGTTGTTCTTCAGTTTTTGGGATGATGTAACAGTTAGTTGGAAGGATAGAAAATCGAAAGAAACAGTATTATTAGATTTTTCTTTTGTTAGAAAACAAACAAACGCTTGAAAAATGCCTTTAAGCCAATTTTTTGCCGATAGTAAGTTTTGTTTGTTGTCTTTGTTTTGTGAGGCGAAGAGGGCGTTAAGTTAGAGCAAATGACCAAGTTACGCCTTTTTGTACCTTTATTCACAAACTAATTTAGTGTAGTGTAACATTGAACCAATTGATAAAGATAAAATAAAACACATATTTATCATTTTTTTTTTAATTTTTTCATTTAATTTTTCAAATGTTTGTTTTATATTTCTCTCAATTTTAGATTGATTTTTTACTTAAAACACAATTTTTTTGAAGGATTGAAATGTTACATAAACAAAGAAGGAAATATTGTCAAATAAATATTGAAAAGGTTGTGAAATTAAATTAAGGGGTTTTTGTGTCTTGTGTTTTGCTTTGTGTTTTTTTTTCTTTTGTTATGTTGGAGAGAAGTGTGAATTTGTTTTGTTTTTATGTGTTTTTTATTGGTGTACTGTATTGTCAATGGAAAGGTGTGGGACAATGGAATTATTTTCAAATTGTATTCCGGTCAATTGCAACTAGGCTACAAAATTAAGCAATAAAGTTCTCATTCCAATAAAATATTGTAAATATTTTTATTAAAATCATAAAGTAAGGATATGGCAAATGCCATGGAATTATTACAAAATAATTCTAAACAATTTCTGCATTTTAAAAATTACGGATATACAGTTTAGAATTCACCACATGGGATGGGCACATTACATGGAATTCGTTCAAAAATTATGATTGAAGTTGTAGAAATTTATGAACCTCTGTAGATTTTATTTCGCTTTCCAGGATCACAATGACTACATTCCGGCAAAAACTCCTAATAGGAAATTTTTGCAGAGATTCGATCCGAATTCGAAAGAGTTTTTGTGGTTGGCCAATTGGGATTTCTATAGATTGTTGATATTTTAGCTATTAGGCCTTTGATATATTGTAAGTGCCACTCTATACAATTTCTTGGTATATTTTCTAATGAAATATGGAACTTTAATATTTTTTAAATTGACTAATTTTACCTTGAAAATTTGCCAAAAAGCGACGAAACATCGGAATGAAAAAAATATTTTAAAATGTTTTATTTGCTCAAAAATATCAAAGACCTATTAGCAAAAATATCAACAAAATGCAAAAAAAAATATTTTCCACTCGATTTAACTCTTAGGGTAAGCTCTTATTCTATTCCGATCTATTTGACGCCAACTAATATTTTTCTACAATAAGTACTCGCGAGTACTGCCATAGGCTGTGAAATAAACTTCTTATAAAAGTTTTTTCACTCGCCAGAAAAATCAAGTAAATCGGAGCTCTTATTTTATTTCCTAACAACATAATTTATTTTATTTTTTATTTTTTATTTATTTTATTTCCTGTACATAAATTTACATTTCGAACTTTCAGAGTATAGGAAATCCCATTGCAAAAATTGTTCAATATATTTTTCGAATTTTCCCTATGTTATATAGAAACAAAATCATTTTAAGGTGTTAATCAGTCGCCTAATCGATTTTCTACGAATTTCCTTAGCGCCAAAAATGTTTGCTGAGTATTGTTCAAAAGGCATACAACTGTAGAAATAAACTAAAAACAAACATTTAAATTAATTAACACGATTTTGAATACACATAGTAATGAGCTTAGCCACAACCTTACTTGGTGAGAACTTTATTTTTTCCTATTCACTTAATTTTTGTAGCAGATTTTTATTGTTCTTATGTTATAATTTAAAGAGTATTTTTCAAGCGTTGGCGGGATTTTCAGAAGCCCAATTTTAACCCCAGTTGATTTTAGACCGGTTTTGGTAGGAAATTGTAACCACGCTTAACCAATACCTTTTTGTTTTGTGCAAGTCTTGGTTAAACATGATCTTCATTTCCCAGTTTGAAAAAAAAAATAGTTTAGATTAACTACTACTTTATGGATAGAGTAAAGATAGGAGGATAGGTAGAAAGAAAAGACAGTTTAGTTTCAGTGTAGGTTTCATGGTGTAATTATGATCAATAAATAAATAAATAAATAAATTACATTACAAATCAAATAAATAAATAATAAATAATTTAAAAATAAATTAAACTTAAAACTAAAGAAGGGAAAGTTTGATAGGTAGAAAGACAGATAATGTGCATTGATTGTTAAGAAAGTTGTGATGTTTCTACGATACAATAGGTTTACATTACGTTACGTTACTACAAGCTACGTTACGTTACATTTTGAATTAAACTAACTAACACTGAATATCCTTAAGAAAAAATTTAAGGGTATTTAATGTTCTTAGTCCATTCTATAAATAGCTTTTTTTTGTTTTTGTAAATTTATGATATTTGTTTTTTCTTCATCGTATGCTTAAAAAATGATTATGAAGGTGAGTGAAACGAAATTGCATAACATATAATTTTTTCTTTCTCAACAAGTTGTGCTTTTAAAAGTAAAAAAGTGACATTTCAAATATTTTCTTTTGTGCAAATTCGTTTAAATTATTTTAAGATTCGTTTTTGTGAGCGTTGGTGCAATAGACTTTGTGTGCCATTTGGCCTCATTAAAAGGCGACCAGGAGCTACGTATGTAGAAAAGGATATGTGTGTTGTTGTTACCTTTTGCTGTCAAAGTGAAAACAGATGGAAAAGGATAGAATTTATATTCTATGTAGTTTTTTTTTTTGTTTTGTTTTCCATTTTCCGCTTACATTACACTAGCGGAAAACGGGGAAAAAAGGCTAACTTAAGATGTAAACCTGTGAAATGGCCATTGACCTAACAGCTACAGACAGATTAAGATAAGCAGACAGTCAACTTGAAAAGAAAGCTGGTTCCTTATTTTGCTGCTTCCTTTCATCTGTCTGGCACTTTTTCACAACAACATCCCAAAAATAAGGGAAATATAGCACATATTCCACAATGCAAATGACATACATATACATATAGAGTTAGATGGTGGAAATGATTTAAATTAGCACAGACACACACATAAAGAATTAAAAAAAAAAAAAAACATAAAATGCTGAAAGGCTTAAAGGCTTAAAGTTCGCTTTAGAATGGTCCTTATTGAGGTCGTTTTTGTCATTTACTGGTTGGCGTTTTCTTTTTTGTTTTTGCTTTTTCTATTTATGGGGTGAGAAGTTAATGTGTGGAGAAATAGAAGATCTGTCGCCTCCATCTTTTAAGCTTTCAATGATTTTTTACTCTTCAAAGCACTTGTTGATTTTTTGCTGGTGGTATGTTTCTTTTCTGTTGTTTGGGACTCACGTGCTTCACGACGGGCTTCGATCACATCATCACCAATAATATCATCGTCATCATCATCCTCATCCTCGTCATCAGCTTCATCATCATCACCAGTTAGGGCACCTGTAATTTCATCGACTCCATCATCAAGTTCATCTTCTTCATCATCATCTTCATCATAATCATCATCGGCATCCTCATCATCGTTCGTATCTTTCACAGGTTTGGCAACAATAATGGCCGTAGCCGTGGGAGTTTTGTCAATACCTGATGCCGCAGCCGGTGTCAGATTTGAACTCAGACTAGTAGGAGCGATGTGATGATTTTTGTTATTTTGTTTGTTATTCTTTAAAGTATTTTTTAATTGGTTATTAGTGGTACTACTTGATGGTTTCTGTATGGAGTTTGTTGTTGCTGTTGTTGGTGTGTTTTTCAGAGTGTCAAATGGACTGTTTTTAATGAGCTGTTGTTGTACTTGTTGAAATTGTTCTTGTTGTTGTTTTGTGTGTAGATGAATCTGTTCTGAACTAGTGAGACTATCTATTGGAATACCACTATTGTCATTAATGCTGCTGCCGCTGGCAATGATATTGACATCAATGTCGCCGCTACTAGCACCATTGACACTACCAATTACACTATTACTACCACTATTTATATTATTACTACTACCACTACTGCTAATACCACTACTACTGAGACTATCTACAATAATGTTAGCATTTTCATCATAAAAAACATCTTGTTCACCTTCGTTGTTGCTGCTGCTACCGGCAGGAGCAATATCAGCATTGGAAGCATTTCCTTCGCTCAATGCATCGGCAGAGTTACCACTTTCGGCTGGCAAATCAACACCATCGGAGATACCAGTATTGGCTGGGGCAGCAGCAGCAGCGGATGAGGCAGCTGGAGCTAAATCTTCAATGGGGGCAGCAGGCTGGGCAGCAATGGTGTTTTGTACACTTGAGGCGGTATCTTCATCATCGTCATCATCATCTTCTTCTTCATCATCTGAAAATGAAGAAAAGGAGAATATGAATAAACAAAATTATTATAAGAATATCTTTGAAAATCCAGTATTAGATAGAATAGATTCCCTCTAACTCATGGTTGAGAAAATATGACAATTTTTACAGTTCGATGCTTGAAGACCAAAATAACTGAGGTATCAATCCTCTGTGAACCCGAAGTGTCAAACTATAACCAACCCAACTCTATTGGAAAATTTATATTTTAAACTTTTAGAATGAAAAGCACGGTGTGCCTTAACAAATTTAAATGGAAGGTGCTTACACCTCGGAAGTTTTTGCTGATTCTGAAACTAAAATGCTCGTAGATGAGAAATATCAAGAAACAAAAAAGTCGCCGGAGGGATTTTAAAATAAATCGCGATTTAAGTTCACATTTTTAGGGGTTCTTAAGGTTTTCACGAATTTGCTTGGAAACCGCGAGTTCTATGTAAATGGGTCTAAAGAAAATGTTGTAGCAGAGAAAATTCTCCACAAGATTGCCGTTTATGATATTTTCGTAGGTTGTACCGTTTTTGAGATATGGAAGTTCAAATTGGGACAATGCACTGACTGTATCGTCCCCTTATAAAACAATATTATGCACAGTGCCCCTTAACTAACTTTTAATGGAAACCGCTTACACATGGGATGTTTTTGCGGATTCTGAAACAGCAATGTTCATGGATAAGAAAAATAAAAAAAAAAACAGAAAAAATCGCCGGAGGGATTTTTAAATAAATCGCGATAAAAATTCACAATTTTAGGGTTTTTTTAGGTTTTCACGATTTTGCTTGGAAACCGCAAGTCGTATCGAAGTATGTCTAAAGAAAATGTTGTAGCTGTGAAAATTCTCCACAAGATTGGCCTTTATGATATTTTCGTAGGTTTTACCGTTTTTGAGTTATAGAGGTTCAATTCAAATTTTTAGGTTTTTATCTTAAATCTTCATGATTTTGCTTGAAAACCGCAAGTCATATCAAAGTGGGACTAAAGAAAATGTTGAAGCTGTGAAAATTCTCTTCAAGACTGGATGATATATTTTTTCCTAGGTTGTACCATTTTCAAGATATAAAAGTTTTATTTGGGAAATTGCACTAATGACATTGTTTTATAAGGAGGCGATACAGTCAGTGCATTGTCTCAATTTGAACTTCTATAACTCAAAAACGGTAACACCTACGAAAGTATCATAAAGGGTAGTCTTATGGAGAATTTCCTCTGCTACAACATTTTCTTTAGGCCCATTTACATAGAGCTCGCGGTTTCCAAGCAAAATCGTGAAAACCTTAAGAACCCCTAAAAATGTGAACTTAAATCGCGATTTATTTTAAAATCCCTCCGGCGATTTTTTTGTTTCTTGATATTTCTCATCTACTAGCATTGTAGTTTCAGAATCAGCAAAAACTTCCGAGGTGTAAGCACCTTCCATTTAAATTTGTTAAGGCACACCGTGAAAGGTCTGGGCTATACCAAAGTCTTATAAGTAAGTTTAATAAGTCCACTGGATTTCAAATGTCAATTCCATTGCATATACGAGAAATAAATATGTCGATTGAAATCAAAATAATTTGGAACAAATGGTTTCATTACTCCTAGGATATTTGGTATTGAATGTGGGTTACATAAGTCCACGTTTTGATATAGCCCCCATAGAACGGTAACTCCGGATTTTCTATATTTGCAAGGTTTTACTCTCAATATCACACCGAAATTGGTTAAAATTTAAAAGGTCCCTGTTTTAATATATGCACACAGAACGGTACCTGAAGCTTTTAGTCACAGCATTCCACATAACTGGCTGAAACTTAGCATTCCTGGAGAGAATTATCGGTATGGGTACAGGTTTTCATATAGCCACGGCCGATTTTGAGAATTTTGAAGGCTTTTTCCTCATTATCCCACCGAAATGACTAAAATTTGCTATTTGGTCTCGCTTGGAGTTATAAAACATTCTTGCAGAGAATTGTCGGAATAGGTACACCTTGTGAACAGTTTTACTCCCGATATTCGGTATTTTGAAGGTTTTATCCGCCGAAATAGCTGAAATTTGGTATTTAGTCACCGTTGGAGGTATTTAACATTTTCGCAGAGAAAGATCGGAACAGATCCCCGTTTAGAAATAGCCCGCATGCAACGGTTTCTCCCGATGTTCAATATTTTGAAGGTTTTAGCCACATTATCCTACCGAAATGGTTAAGTAGGTATTTAGTTTCCATTACATTTCCAGAATTTTTTCTCTATATGTCCTCGTTTTAATATACCGGTCATATAATGGAAAACGCCGGATTTTCGGAACTTTCAAGGTTTTAGCCGCATTATCCAACCGAAATGGTTGAACTTTTGTATTTAGTCTGCTTGGGGTAACTGAAATTTTCCCCCAGAAATTTATCAGTACAGCCTGTGTTACAGATATGGCGTTTTTTAAATATGGCAAAGGGAAGTGTCCCGCCCCTTCGAAATTAAAGAAAATATGCATCTTATTTTCACAGTGGGGCGTAAAAGTGGTGGTGGTCAAATTTTCTTTGCATAAAAACCTAAGTTAGGGGTAGTTTACACTATATGTAAATGTCATATGACATGAAATTTTCCATCGTTAAATATTCACTAATATGTGGAATATTGGAGATTTTCCTTACGCCATTTATTCTGTGCGTCCACCCCAACAAAAAGATAATAAAATTAAGTCTCCACATTGCCTCCGTGGGTAGATATGAAATGTTTTTATTTCGTGTCATATGACATTGATAGATACTGTAAACTACCTCTTAGGTTATGGCAAACATTTCAAAAAAAGAATTATCAATATCTGTCCAGCCGTTCTCAACTGAACGACATTTGATTTTTTATTTATATAGATCGAAATAACTGAAATTTGGACTACAAAACTTTTCCCCAGAAATTTTTCAGTACAGGCCGACGTTTTTATATAGCCCCATACCTTCCGGTACCCTTCAACTTTCAATATCTTTAAGGCTCATTATCTCATCGAAATGGCCAAAATTTGTTATTTGGTCTTCGCTTTGGCTACAAAAGTTTTCTCCAGAAATTTGTGGGAGCAAGTCAACGTTCTAATATAGCGCCCTTAGAACGATACTCTGCGATTTTGAGAATTTTTAAGGTTTAAAATGAAGTATCCCGCCGTAATAGCTGATATTTAGTCTTCGCTTGTTTTACAAATATTTCCTCCAGAAATTTGTCGGTGGAGGTCAACCTTTTGAAATAGCCCCCATAGAACGGTACCTCCCGATTTTTGGTATTTTTTAAATTTAGCCCTCATTATTCCATTGAAGTGTCTGAAATATACAACCATGGAACGGTAACTCCCGCACACATAATATTTAGTCTCCTTTGAACTATTACATATTTCTGTACAGAGTTATCGGTATCGATCCACGTTAGTGTAGGCAGATATGGTACGACAGCACCCTATTTTCGGCTGAAATCTAGTTTTAATCTAATTTATGGTGGAGGGTATACAATATTAGGCCCGGCTGAACTTAACGCCGTTTCCACTTCTTTTTTTTTTGGCAGGAACTCTGTGCCACTGTTACTGCTTACATGGCAATGATTTTGTATTGAAAATTTGATAATCAAGAAAGTACCTTGTTTACATTACTTTGTAATATGCAATTCGGCACATTTGTTTCCCAACTGGCAATTTTGATATATGAATATAAATTACTTCTTTTCACATATGTATTTTATGCACTTACCTCCCAAAATATCATCGAACAAACGATCCAAATAATCGTCATCATCATCATCTTCTTCATCGTCATCATCTGATGAGGCGGCGGGAGCAGCTTGACCTTGTGGTGTATCATCTTCTTCCTCATCATCATCTTCTTCATCATCGTCATCTTCGTCGTCTGAAAACCCCGAAATAAAGAGAACTGTTATTCATGCATGTACAGAAGACAACAACATGAAAAGAAGATAAAAAAGAATGTCATAATGATACATGTAACAATGCACACACTTATGATGACACCAAAGAAAAAACAGTGCCATCCATATTCAGTAAAAGGAGCTACCAAATTACAACTTACTTCCACCAAACCAGTCCAGATGAAGTAATTCCATAGAGAGGAAATAGTAAAAATAAATTTCACAATAATTTGGGCTAAAGAAAAAATCTCCAAGGAGTAAAAACGAGAGAGTAGTACGAGTATAGTATACTACAAAGAAGAGACGCCAAAGTTTATAGTGCTAAAAGGGCCTTTAAATACCTTTTCTAGTAATTACCAAACAGAGTAGAGTGTTCGTGCATTGTGTCATATAAATGCATGGAGAAATAGACATACAGTTTGTCAACTTAACGTTTATCTTTAAATGCATTTACGGCTTTGATTTAGCTGCTAAAATATTGTTTTACACATTTTATGGCAGCAAAGTAAATTTCGCACTGTACGTATAGTTAACGGTCATATAGTGACAATTAAGAGAATATTTCACCTATCGCAGTATAATTACACTGTGCAACATTTTTATGGTGATCTTGTGCAAACAATTCGAACTGAGGATATTTTGAAAGTACAGACCCAAACGACAAGAAACCCTAGTTGGGTTTTGTTGTGTCAGATCCAGCTCGAATTTTATGGCCCCATCTAAACATGGCTAAATATTGAGATTTTAAAGAAATTCGGGGCTATATCTCTGAAACCAATGCGAATCTTCTACTGACCTCTGAAGCAAATTTGTAGATAAGGACAAGAATAAAATATTTGGGGAAATAATGAAATCGAAAAACTACATTTATTGCCTCAAATTTCAAAATATATGCAAAAATCCACAATTTTTATACATTTCGCACCGTATCTCCAAAACCGTTAATTTCCTCTGAACATTTTCTTTTGGAAAAATATTCCCTGGAATGTAATACACAACTCTTCGGAACATGTCATAGTTGTAAAATGCCTCTATGCCGTTGTTTTCAGTACATTTTTCAACGACGATTTAATAAAAATGTCAATAATGTAGTGAAATCCGAAATGCGAGAATAAACTGTTGGTGTGAACTGTGTTTGAAATACGTGTTGTCAAAGATATGATGCAAAATACCGCTGAAACAACATGAAGTAAGCATTTTAGAGTTTCAGAATGTTCTAAAGAATTGTTGAGAACTTTATTTGGACGATTTTTGCAAAAGGTTACTTGGTTCAACTCCCAAAAGTTTAGCCGATACTGACCAGAATTTCAGCAATTATGTAAAATTTTGTATATTTTATAGATTTTGATGCCCTAGATGGAGTTTTTCTTATGTGTTTTTTTCAAAAGATAAGTTCTACTAGTTAAGGGCTACAATATTGCTAAATACAGCAAGTCCAATTTCCTATTCGTTTCTGATATAAAGGCCTGATAAATGCAAAAAAGTGTAGATTTAGCCCGGTTTAGATGAGGTCATAAAACCCGAACTGGATCTGACAGGACAAAACCGTACTAGGGATTTTGTAGTCTAAATATGTACTTTCAAAAAATTTATACTAGAAGTTGTTTGCATTTTCAGTGTTGCATAGTGTTATCTAACTCTAACAATATATATTTTACAATGCTATATTTGATCTTATTCTGTTTCGTTCAAGAAATCGGCGTGTATGAACCTGGGCAATTACTGCCTTTACGTGTATATATGTATCTTTGTGGCCGGTAAGTACAATATTTTAGATAAAAATGGGTAATTGCTGTCCAATATTAGTAACTGTTAAATAGAAGTTGCACTTAAATGAATTACCGGTTGTATAGAAAATCGAAAAAATAACCTAATTCGCACTAACACGACTGGCAGCCAAATATAAAATACATAATTAATTAATTTAAAGAACTGGGAGGTATTTAAAGAAATGAGAGACTTTCCCAAGTCATTAATTTATTATTTTCTGTGTATAAAATACAATAACAATACAAAGCTGCTTGTGGTACACTATACATCGTTTACCCAAACCCCCGATAGCAATCTGTATATTAAGAAGACAATCAAGCACTCCAAACACACGCATGTATCTGTGAAAATATGTGTGTATTAGGGTTATGACAGTTTTACAACCTCATATCCCAGTATTATAGTTTGATGAGCTTTTACCTAAGATTAGTTACAATCTTAATTGTAAGGTGATTCGATGAAAAAGCTTCTGCACAAAAAGCTTTTATAGTTTTTATTTTTCAGAACTTTGGTAAATTTTTGAAGTCACAAGGAGTATACATGTCACTGAAAACCAGCCTTACGGCCACACGACATAACCAAAATGAAATATAATTTTATATCATATATAGCTTTATTCCATATATAATATTAATTGAAAGTAGTTTGTGTGTGACCTTTTCAATATTTAAATGGAATAAAAACAATTTTTTGAAATTTTTTCACAAATATATAATTTGAAAGTGATTTGCGCGGAACATGTTTTTAATCCTTAAGTCCTTAGCCGTTAATAGTCAAAAGTTTATTAATTTCTGCTACTGGAAATCATTTTTTTTTTTTTTTTTTTGAGAAAAACGGTCAGAAAGTCATAACCCTAGTGTGTATACGTGCTTGTGTGCCACACAACATTATTCAAATATCCTGTCTTTAGTACCAGATTATGACACATTCATGCCCGTTTAGATTCCATTTTTGCCATGACAATCCTTATGAAATACATGACATGTTATACTTTTGCTTGAAAATCACACATTGACATTTTCAAACGAATTGACAATTAACATTTTGCGGTAGTAATTGAAACAGTGTAGAATGTGAAAAGAGATAAAAGTCATATGTAGTATGCAGACATGTGTAGATACAAGAGCAACAACAACAGTAGTATTCAATAGCTACTACAATAATAGTAAACTTAATAAATGTTATATACCAAAGATTATCTGCTTTCAACCAGAAACCTAAATATTTTGAAAAGGAGTAGTGTGTGTGTGTTTGTGCATGTGGGCTTGTGCGGTGTTTTAATGGAAAATATGAAAAGAGAATATTTAATAAACACAAAACAACCTACCATCATCATCATCTATCAGATCACCCAAATCGGTGTCATCATCATCGTCATCCTCATCATCGTCATCCTCGTCATCAACAGCTGGAGCAGCTGCTACAGCACCACTTGTGGCCTGTTGACGAGCAACAGCACGTTCTTGACGTTCGACTAGTTTAACGGGTGAGGCACAGGTTTGTTGCAGCAACAATACGCTGAGTACGCAAAGCAATAGAACGAATTTCATTTTGAGGTTTCTGCAAATAAAAGAAGCAAAAGAAACAAAGGGATTATTAGAATAATTGAAAAAATATATATATTTTAGACGTATGTATATCCATATTAATATTGGCAATCAACAACACTAACAACAAATGGAAATAAATATCAACATGTGTGTGTAATTAGTTCAAATCTTTCACCCATTTACAGGATTTCTTCAATATCAAAATTATTATAATTGTTCCACAAACATCCCATAAGGGACAAGGGCGACTTCTCTCATATCAATGAGTGCACCCCGATTCATATTATTTAAATGATATGGGACCTGCTGTTTATCGCCAAGTCCAAAGACGTCCAAGACACCACTTGTGGAGAAGTTTTACATGGCTCAGGAAATTTCGCTAACATTACACTGAGAGGTGTTTTGCCACCGTTGAGAAATGAATGTTGCCTGGCCTGAGAATCGAATCCGGGAATTCACCATACAAGGCGGGTGTATACCATTGCCAATTTTATTATTATTGAAAATGATCAAATCAGTCATCAAACCGGTTAAAAATCAAGTTTTCGTATGTAAGACCATATTTATATAAGGCAATATTCCTTGCGGCAATTGTCAGTTTGATAGAGAGAGAGGGAAGGCATATGGTAAGCCTTTGCCTCTCAATACCCCCTCTCATCGACAAACTAACAATTGTCGCAAGGAAGATTGCCTAATGTTAATATGGACTAATTTAAAGAATTTGAGTTGAATGTGATATATTCATTTGGAATTCGAAACTTTTCTCTTCGGTAAAGCTGATGGTGCCCAATGCGTCCCAATCCCATGTCAGTCAGGAATCCACAAGCCTATCTACAAGGAAGCTAATCGGATGAAGAAGTTCTTTGTAAGCACGCTTTTTCTGGAGAAGTGGAGCGTGCTCTTTGACGACAAACACCTTTTGAGAGGGGCCACGTGTCTCGATCGCTAACTAAACAGAAATAACTAACTAAGAAAACTGAAAATATAAATAACTATTTGTTATTTGTTGTTTATTGTCACGATCGTGTCACGCGGCCCCCTCTCTACTGCAGGGACAACACGAAATTTCGTGCTTCTCTCACTTCACTGAGAGGAGTGAGATCTCTTTAGTTAGGCTTGAATCTCTCAAGTGCTTAGAGACCCACTGGAAAACGATGAATCTTCCAACAGCATTATCCGAAGCAATCATCCAGTTATTATGCTAGATTTGTACAACTCCTGCCGCAAGAAGGACGACCTCTCATAGAGCTTCATCTTATCCAATGACAACGTGAATATCTAACCTCCACCATGCGAATCTACCTAAAAAGGTCAGAATGCCTGAAATCGTGTAGTGCTTATATTGGGTCAATAACAATTCGTGGAACTGAGCCCGAAGCGGTTTTCGACCAATTCGAATCTTAAATGCGATATTATAACTAACTCGATCTGAAAATGTAGCTAAAAACATCAAAATATTTGAAATCGGGCAGTACCGTCGTTATATGAGAGCTATTCCGAAACAATTTATGGTGGAGAAATTATTTGACAATTTCGAACCACAAATGTCTGAATATATGTAGCTAAAAAGGTCAGGATATTCAGGTATCTGGTGCTGCCGTTATATGGGGCATATAACAAAACGTAGGGCTAAGTCCATAATTTTGGGTGGAGAAATCTCTTCACAACTGCTAACCCTAAATGCCGGTCAAATGATTTAGCAAAAAACGTCAAAATACCTGAAATTGCGTGGTACCGTTACAAAACGTAGAACTATGTCCACAGACCATTTCGAACTTTAAATGACAAATTATAGCTGAATCGGTCTGAGGATCAAAGATCAAAATACCTTAAATCACGCGCTACAGTTATATGAGGGTTATTCCAAAATGTGGTCCTATGTCCATAATTTTTTGTGCTTAAGTTTTTTTTTATTTCTTCGAACTTTAAATGTCAAACTATAGCTAACTCGGCAAGAATATGTAGCTAAAAACGGCAATTACATCAAAGCGATCGGTACGGTTATATGGGGGGCTATACCAAAACGTGGACCGATATAGCCCATCTACGAACTTGGCCCGCCAACAAAGGATGCATTTCTCCAGAATTTCACCGTCCTAACTCAATTATTGTGGGTGCTAGAGTGATAACGACAGACGGACAGATTGACTCAGAATTTTATCCTGATCAAGAATTTATATACTTTATAGGGGCACAAATGGTAATTTCAATGCTTTACAAACAGAAAAGCAAACCTAATATATCCTCCATACTATGGTGAAGGATATAACAATTTAAAAAAAAAATTTTATTATCGAATCAATTTAAATTCGGATATAGCCCCAAACATATATTTTCGCCCGATTTCTCATATTTCATGCACCCAATACGCTATGTCTGCCCAATTTCGACATTATTTGGAATGTGAGATTGATTTAGGATAAAAATAAGTTTGCCCAGTTATATCGAATTCGGTGCATATTTGGATATAACTATCAGATATATATTTTTGGTCGATTTGAGGTATTGCATGCACCAAACATTAGAGTTGGGCAAATCTAGTTCCAAATCATAGTTCGGACACAGATGCATTTTTTAATTTTCTTTCCTCCTAAATACTTCCGAGACTTTTCTAATTACACGAGTCTTTCAAATCATTTTTTTTTGTGGAGGAACTAGGTTGTTCCGGTACTACTCAATTATACAAAACATGTTGTATGTTTGCAATTTTGATGAAATTTGTTACGAAATCAGAAGTTTTAAGTCTACAAATTTAAAACTACAAATGTTTACAGGTTGACGGTAATCGCAATAGAACTGAACCGCTCGATTTTAGGAATATGTACGGTTTACTACGGGCTTGGCATTAAAATTGCCCTGCCAAAAATGTCAACATTTAAGTATTGCCTAATTTGAATGTTAAACTTTTTCCTCAATCCTTGGTTTCAACCTGTCATTTCTACTATATAATTATTGATTTATTGCATTCGGCAACTGCCAATATGTTTTACCAATAACCACAAAAAAAGTCAAGAGTAACTTAGCACATTGCTTTTATTGGCATTCGTGGCGTATAGTGCAATCAGCGGTTTTCATTCATATACAACTTTGTTTTAACCATAAATAAAAAAAAAACTAAAACTAAAAAAGAAACAGTTGCAAAACACATTGTGAGAGAGAACTCCTACAAACATCTGGGCGACAGGTAAGCAACGTACTACCCATTATATAGGGTACAATATCTATGTATATGGGTCAACTTAAATATGAACGACGAAACAAAAAAATGCAAGAGAAGAATAAATGTACAAAAAAACAACGTTAGTTTGTTTTTCAATACCAGTCGAAAATACAATATGTTCTGGTGACATGCATACATATTTATAATAATACGCACATACGTATGCGTGTATGTATGTATTTTATTTGGGTATTCATGAAAATACGTATCCATTACGCGAATACGAAAAAAATCATGCATACATATATTGATTGATGAAATTGATATATAATTTCTTTATGGTGAAAAAAGTGCCAACATATTGATATTGACAATGCCACGTTTTTTACAATATGCATGGCAATCAATCATCGTGGAAAGCTGCTGCTGTAATTAAATGCAACAGAAGTTTATGAGAACACAAATTGTGAACTTTGACCGAAAACAAATATTTCAAGATCAAACATCCTTCAGCAATAAATTACAAAGTCATTTACTAAGGTTTTTTTAATTTTGATTTAAAATGTAAAAAGTTGTTTTTTTATAAGTATATAATACCTCAATACACATTAAGCAATATATACCACCAATTTGCATGTATAATATTGAACGGGAAGTCCAAGAATTTGATCATATTTCTAGAAAAATGAACAATTTATAAACAATTCTAGATTTCATTATTTCTACATGGCCATGGATTCTTGTTTTATAAAACTGTGAAATTATTAATATTTTCTCAATTTATTTTTTCACTTCAAGTATTTCACCATTATCTGAGTTTGTTTCCAAAAAATATATTGCTATATTTAATTGAACAATTCTAATTAAAAATTCTGTAATTTAAATTTTAATTGTTAGTTTATTTTCATTCGAGGAAATGTGGATGGAATATTGGTTTTTAGACGATATATTTTTAGCTATAAAAGGACAATGTTATCGATACTTAAATTCTTTTGAATTTTTTTAATAATTAATTTTTCGCATAAATTAGATACAATTAAAAAATTACTTGAAATCACCCCTTAAAACGTTATGTGGGAGGTACACAACAGAGTGGTCCGTTATAGTCAACAGAAGAACTTGTTACAAACTGTTAAATTGTAATTTTTTGCAAATTCTTTGTTGGAGGTACCCGAAGGAGTGTACGTATTTATTCCATATTCAAAACTGATATAGTTATGGCCAAATTGGTTACTCCGTTCGAGATTTATAGTGCGCATCATTTTAGCAATTTTTTTAGAAATTTGTGGGGGAGGTACCTTAAGAAGCGAACCGACCAAAATTTGAACCTTTCTGGAGGTATCGTAAGCACCAACCAGACAGACGGATGGACATGGCCAAATCAACTCCAAATTGTCCAAAGATACTTGGGGTCAAAAACCATTATTTCGATGAGGCACAATTTTGTTCGTATCAAAGTGTAAATATCATGTTTAGCCTAAAGGACTAGGCCCTAGGATATAAAAAGCTGTTTACACTGTAAACAATGTTAAATTAATTTAATTTGTGGCATATATCCTACACAGGCGGCAGCGTTGATTTGCATTAAGATCTACATTTAATTTTAACGTGACAGACGACAGTTTCTGCATTTACAAAACTGCTGATTGCTGGTACACAACTGTTTTGTTGTTGTTTGCAATGCAAATTTTGTCTCTCTCTTACTAGGTCTTTACACCATACAATTTGTCTTCAAATACAACTCTGATTTACTAACATTTTTTTACAGACAGTCGGGTTAACAAATGTTTGTCATTTTTGCAAAAATAAATGAGAAAATAATTGAAATATGTTGAAAACTAAAGAACATGAATAAAAACAAAATATGTGAAGGGAAATCAAAAAAGAAGAAATCGATCGTTTTTGCTGTTTTCGGGACGCATACGTCACACTGGCAAGTTTTGGGATTTTGACAATCAATACATGAACTCAACTGTCATGTGTAAACGCAGGGTTACATGAATATGGAGTCTCTTTTACAGCATTGTCATATTGAAATACCTAAATTCAGGTTAAATTTAGTTTGATTTTGTGCATTAAGAATGTGGCTAATAGTACATTTACGAAATCGAATACATTTCAACTGTCAATCCCTTTGTGTATAAGTCAAATGAAATCTCATCTGAAATCCATTGGATTTCATTTGACACTTGAAATCGAGTGGATTTCGTTAATGTAAACCAAGCATAATGCATGAATTAATTTGAATTAAGGCAGTTAATGCAAATTAACGCTGTCTAGGGCATTATTTTCCCCAAATATTCCCACGAAAAAAAACTAGAACCGGTTATTTCAAGAAAACACATACATATGTACATAAATACATTTATATGCACTTATTGTTTAGTTGAAGCAACTTCTTCCATAACAATGAAGTGAAAACTTTTACTTTTTATAGGAAAAGTAAAACAACAACAACAAAATACTTACACACATATGTATGTATATTGATTGTGCGTATCGATGGATGGATCCAGTCATTGCTCATTTTTTGTACAATGTACATGCATACTTGTATGTATATAAATATATTTGTATGTACATAAAAACACGCTTAGCTACCTACTATACCTACACCAGTTACCCAATAACCAGAGTGATTGTGTATGACTTAGTATTCAATGCGTGGTGCGGTGATAAGAGCAACAACAACAAAGTGTTTTCAACAAATTTCACCTTCACGTTTAGCTATGGCAAAACAAGAGAGAAACGACGAAAACTCAAAAAAGTCAACTTTCTTTTTTCTGTGTCACTTTGAGACATAAGCGCACATAAATTTTACGTTTTTTTTTCAAAAGGATGAACGGGGGATTATGGACACGAAAAAGAACACGAAAAGTGACTGAAAGGAATATAACACTGACAGCACACGTGTGTACATTTTGTTGTTGTTGTTGACAGTTTATAAACTTTTCATCTTTTTTCTTCGCACTGGTAATGTAATCCAATCAAATATATGAATAAATTGTAGGACATATAAAGCGGTGACATAAGTCGTGGTTCTTAGAAATTCAGAGACTCTCTATGACAAGTCTCATAAAGGCTAATGCGAGGAACACATTATAAGTTTTGAAAGACATTGTTGACTGAAAGGGATTGCTGACTGTCTAATATCTATGAAAATTTTCTAAATAAAGTAGGCAATATTTGGACAAAGACTTCATTAAACTGATATTGTAAGGACCTGCCATTTTATGTCTGGGATGCTGCTTTATTTAAAGGTAAGGGTCACAAGAAAAAGATAGCAGTCAAGGGATACAATCGAAGGTGCGAAATTTGATCTAGAAAATTATATTGAAATCGGTTCGGATTCGAATATTGTTTCCATATATATTTTCGCCCGATTTCATATACATTCCATGTCGGTTCAATTTGAATGAAGTTTGGAAAATGTAACAGAATTTGTTCTAGAAATAATTTTTGGTGTGGCGTATCATTTGATTTTTTTGAACCCTAAATGCCAAATTACATCCGCTAATCGGAAAGTACCGTTTCCATAATTTTTGTGCAGAAGATTTAACCACGTTTAACCCTAACTGCCAAATTATAGCTAATTCGGTTAGAAAACCTAGCTTAAATCTCCAAAATATCTGAAATCAACGATACGGTTATATCGGGTGTCATGACAGAATATGGACCTATGTCTACAATACTTAGGGAGAAGTGTTTTTCCACTTTAAACCCTAAGTCCCACATTACATCCAATTTGGGCCGAACATGTAAATAAAAACTTTAAAAGAGTGGCAGTTGGAAGGTAAGGTTGAAAGGCCTTTTCCAAACCGTGGACCGATGTCAACAATGTTTGTGGAGAAGTTTTTTGATCACTAGAAACCCTAAATTATTATGATTCGGTCCAAAGCGTGGACCTATGGCCACAATTTTTGGTGCAGATATTTTTTTGACCACTGGGAACCACCTCAAATGTTAAATAACAGTTAGTTCGGTAAAAATTAGATAAAATCCTCATGATACCCAAAATCGGGAGGTACAATTGTATGGGGTCTATACCAAAACATACCGAAAATCGGGAGGTGCCGTTCTATGGGCCCATATCAAAACATATATCTTTATTGGCAATTTGAATATCGAAGTTTTGTTTTTGAATATTGGGAATCTAAGATGTCAAATAAAGTTCGGTCAAAAAATGCCGAAGATGGGAGTTATTTTTAGTGAAGAAGTTTCGTGGCCGCAAATCAAATCTCAAAATACAGGCATTTCGGTTAACAAATTAACTGAAATTCTTAAAATACTGAAAATCGGGAGGTACCTGATTATTGGCAATTTTAATATAAAAATTTTGTTTCTCCTTGTTGAGAATCTGAGGTGTCAAATAAGGGATAGTTCGGTCAAAAAATGCCGAAAATCGGGAATTATCGGGAGGTACCGTTATATGGAGTCCCAAACATGTACCTATGTTGACAATTTTTGGTGGAGAAGTTTCGTGACCACTGGGAACCTTAAATGTCAAATAACAGCTAGTTTGGTCAAAAATTTAGATAAAATCATGAAAATGGTGAAAATCTCAAGATACAATTATATGAGAGCTATATCAGAACATGGACTTATCTTGTACATATTTGGTGGAGAAGTTTCGTGACACCAGAGTATCTCAAATGCCTGTATTTCGGTAAAAAAATTAGCTGAAATTCTTAAAATACCGAAAATCGGGAGGTACCGTTGTATGGTACATATACTAAAACATTGGCCGATATTGCACATCTTCGAACATGATCTGCCTATGGTAATAAGACACTCGGGTGCAAAAATATAGCGTTCTGGCTCAATTATTGTCTCAGAATTTTATTCTGATCGAGATTATATATATATATACGTTGTTGGGTCGCAAATGATTATTTCTATGCGTTACAAACGGTAAGACAAGCTGTTTTGCCTTATAAACCTTAAGAGATATAATCCAGCCTATTGGTAATGCAGACGGTAGCTTGTTCACATATTTATATTTTGGATCGTGTGGCTTCCTAATTTCGGTCCATCAAGTAAGAATCAGTCAGGTGTTCCGACAGAGTTATACCCTCAGCCTCGGATCTGAAGAAAAAGTAAACACAATACTTCTGACGTCTATAGGTTTTTTTTTGAGTTTTTTTTTGTCAATTGCTAAGGAAGAATAGATTCGGCCCCCTCACAAAAAATGTTACGTCGTAACTAAGGCCCCATATAAAAGATTTTCCCAAATATTTAACAGGAATCCCAGAGGAGTCCTCCAACTGCACTCTTCCCAAACTTTGTATGGGAATCCTACAAAAATTTGTAAAAATCGGATCGGATTTCGGTATAGATATATAGGGCCCAAAATACCTAAAATCGGCCAAATATGCATATTGGAGCTATATCAAAATCCGATCCGATTTTCACAAATTTTTGTTTGTTTGGCTTTTTAGCCACAACAATGAATTGAATTGACGCCTTTAGAGAATGCACATTTGGCCCCATGCATATTACTATGGAAACAAAGATCGCTCGGGTGGTACGGGTTGACGTTAACCGATCGCCATAAAATTCTATATGGATTTTGGATCAAATGGAAAAAATAAGACGGTAGGAGTCCAAAGCAAAAAAAAATTGTTTTTTGTTTGGGTCGCCCTAATGTACAAAGTTTGGACAGTATCGATTTCCCTATTTGATTTCTCCATTACCTTACGTAGTAGACAGTATAGTTGGTTCCGGCAGGTTTTTTTTCGTTTTTGGGCCATTATCTGAGGAATTATGGTCTTATCCCCGACTAATAATTCCGCCGTCGTAACAGATCCCGCAGGAAGAACTTTTTGCAAAATATTTCAAAACCTTGCGAGACGATTAACAACTCGTAATTTTTCTAGAAGTATTATACCGATTTAGTCCATATTCAAACCTGATCTATGCCTGGTGCCCATGATATCGAACCGAACATACATATTTGAACTTTTGTGGTGAGTTACCGGAAGGAGTGAACCGATATGGCGTATCGTCGAACTAAAAATAAGTTTGAACAAAATATTGGTACCCAAAATTTTAACAAAACGGGTTGATCCACTCGTTTGATATATTAACTAAATCAACTCCAAATTGTCTGCAACGGGTGTGGCCCAAACATGAGGTAAAATTTTAGTCGCATCAAAGCGCATATACCTTCTTTAGTCTAATGACTGGGGGTATAATGAGACATACATATCTCTGCATAGAAATAATTCCGATTTCCGTAATGTGTATAAATTTTAAATATTATTAGAAAAATTTTATGTCTGACAGTGCAGAGCACTTCAATCCATGATATTATTTTAGGAATTTTGTAAACTTTAACAGCAAAAAAGAAATGTTAAAAACGTTAAAAGTTTTAGTACTTCTAGTAAGTAAACAAGATTTTGTTTGTTATTTACATGTTAGACAGAGAGTTGTATTGGTTTTGTGGTATTCCGTTTTTTCTTCTTCACATTTTTGTTTACTCTTCGTGCCGACCCCAAGGCTAAACAGCGCCAAACTGTCTGTTTGAGTACACTTTGTTAACTCTATTAAAGCAACGGGGCAAGTCTGAAACAACTCTTTATTTTGGCAATGTACTGTGTCTTTTACTTCTTGTATAAACTCTTTTTGACACCTAAGGCAACATTTGTTGTTGTTTTGATGTTGGACAGCAAATTGAAATAGATTATATCGTCACCATAAATGCCCGAAATCGTATCTCCACAAAAACTCAAAATTAGTTTTTTGATTGAATCTGATACATAAGAATAAAATACATGCTCTTGAAAAATTTCAAGCTTCTACGTTAAAAAAAACGATCCTATTCAAGAAAATTGCGGAAAATGAGATTTTTTTTGTAATGACGGATCCCAAAAGCCAAGCGTTTCCGCGGTTTTGGTTTCATTACTTACTCCGATTCGTATATGATTGATAATACCCCATATACACGCCTTCATAAGAATATTCCATAAAACAGTTTTTCATTTTATAACGTTTTTTTGGCTTCTCCTGCTAAATTATTATTTTGTTAGTTACAACTTTTTGCATTTATGGTGACGATATGTATTTTTCCAATTCAAATGAAAGATGCTAAATCTATAAACAAAAAATTTTATTTAAATGTTTATTTTAATGGCAAACTTCTGATTTTTGAAAAAAATATTTATGATTTATTTTTGTTTTCAATCAAATAGAAATTTTCTAAAGCAAAAGGGGTTTAGTAGTAATTCGAACGAATTTGAATTTGAATCGTCTTAGAGAAATATACCATATAATTGTTTAAAATTGCTACAATTTTCCGTTTATATGCAAGATATACCATGAAATGTTATGTACGCAGTGTAAGCTTGTTATTTACATCAAACACTTCAGAGGTTTACAAAACTTGCCAGGTTATGTAGCGAAGAAGCTAGCCAGAAAAAACAGCCAACCAACCAAGAAGCAAGCGACCACCAACTCATGTATTTGACGAAAAATCAACGTCCGCTTGACTGCGTGAGTGAGTCTCTTTTTTTTGGCTAGGTGACGATTTTGCGTTTCAGCCAAGAGTGAAAGCGGTCTTAAGTGATTATATGATTTGTATACAAATTAAGCAAAGCACAAACAAACAAACATACCGAATCAAATTTGGCCAAAAGGTGTGTGTGTGTGTGTTTGATAGTATTTACTAGAAATGCAGATGTTAAATGCCGTTTAAACACTTTTCACTTGTGTCGTCTGCCCCTCCCAAAATTGCTGATACTGTGTCAGTGGCCATACAAACAAGACGTGTAATTGTTAAACTTGATTTTGATTTCCAAAGGAAAATAAAGAAATGTTGTTACCAGCCAACAGCCAGTATTCACAATGGCTGTGTGCACGAGAGTATGTAGCCGGTTGGTAGTTTTGTTGTTTACTATTGTAGAGAGGAATTTTCTGCTTGACCTAGTAAACACATGGGTACATGGTTTTCTATACGCACAAAACAGGCTTTGAAATACCTCAACTAATGTAATTACATTATATACACAATTAGCCTGAGACGATGTTGTTTGGCTAGTTTGTGTTCAATGCTGCTGTTGTTGTTGCTGTTTATTAAACTTTTCCATTAAAATTTCTAAACTGATTTTTTCCTTATTTTCAGTTCTTTAAAAAACTATAAGAATGTGTTTCCAGAATATATTGTTTTAATTGACACAAACTTTTTAGGGGGACTGTTAAGGCAATAAATTATGGGCAATTTCTCTTATTATGAAGACAACATGTATGAAACTGTTTGAATTTATTTCCGAAGTGTGAATTTTATACTTCATTTCCAATTAAAAACAAAGTAAAATCCTTAGCCCGGAATAGTCCATATAAGTTTAAGGAAACAAATGCAATAACAGCCCTTCAGGTATTCACCAAAAACTTACAAGGCTTACAACAGGACATGTATACTGATGTCAAGCCTCGGAAATGGAGATAAACAAAAAAACTTTCAATCAATGTTCTACTCTCCCCAGGTACAAGTACAAGAACAGCACCACAGAGAAAAAGACTCAGCTGCAAACCATGGTGTTATAATACGGAAAACTGAATATGTATGTATTTTAAATCCTTTTCAGTTGTTGGTGTTGTTGAAATGTTCTTTCCTTTGCTTGTAAGATGAAGCATGTGTACATAGGTATGTATGTATGTACATAGAACACTTTAACTATCACCAACCAAAGTTTTTCGAAGTATTCAATAAAGAATCTATGTGTATGGTATGTCTAACCATAGTTCATGTATTAACAAGCATGAGAAGCAAAAATGTCATATGTTTTAGCCATCTCTATGTATAGAACTTTTGTGAATTGCTTACAGACACACACATACATAAGTTTGCAATAATATGATTAGGTTTAAGCAAAAACAAAAAGAACAAAAGAATCAATGGCTTTGTTAAACTCAATCATCTGAACTAGTAGCGTACATGTTTAACTACAAGTGCCAGAGTATGGGAAAAAGTTGGTATGTTTCAAAAACAACATGTATTGCTTTTCATTCGGATGTAAGCTTTTTATAATATGAAAATGAAGGTTCAGTTCTTTAAACTTATTTTTTTTTTAATTATTCTCAGTACCAGGTGTCTCCTTGAAAAAACAAAAACAAAATATAAAGAAATACAACAAATATAATAAAGCACACGTTAGCACTAATTACAATTTAACAAGTAAAATAAAACGTTAAGTCCGGCCGGGCCGAACGTTTTATACCTTCCACCACAAAATGGTCTCAGCTAAAATTGAATAATTAGTTTTCTTTCACAATTCTAGGTGGAAATATTTTTCCACATTTTTTTGGTGGAAAAGTTTTATAACAGCAGGGAACCTCAAAAGTCAAATTACGGGTACCGAAGTTTGGGAGGTACTGTTATATTGGGCTATACCAAAACATGGACCTATGTTAACGATTTTTAGTGCAGAAGCTTCGTGACCACTGAAAATTCAAATGCCAATGACGGCTAGTTCGATTTTTGGTGCTAAGTTTCATGACAACTGTGAATCTCAACTGTCAAATTACAGGTAGTTCGGTTAAAAATTGTAGCTAAACTCCTCAAAATACCGAAAATCAGTAGGTACCGTTTAATGGTGGCTATACCAAAACATGGACCTATGTTGACGATGTTTGGTGGAGATGTTTTGTAACCACTGTAAACCTTAAATATTAAATTACAGGTAGTTTGGTCAGCAAATGTAGACAAAATACTCAAAATACCAAAAATCGGGAGGTACCGTTTTATGGGGGCTATACCAAAACAGTGACCTATATTGACAATTTTTAGTAGAAATGGTTCGTGACCACAGAGAACCTTAAATGTCAAATTACAGCTAGTTCGATAAAAAATGTTCTCTAAAATCGTAATAATCATCAAATACCGAAAATCAGGGGGTACCGTTATGTGGGGGCTATAACAAAACATGGACCTACGAGTATATTGACGATTTTTGGTGGAGAAGTTTCGCGACCACTAAGAACATCAATTGTCAAATTACAGCTAGTACGGTTAAAAATTGTAGCTAAAATCCTCAAAATACAGCAAATCGGGAGGTACCGTTTTATGGGGGCTATACCAAAACACAGACCTATGTTGACGATTTTTGGTGGAGAAGTTTTGTCACCACTGTGAACCTTAACTGTAAAATTACAGCCAGTTCGGTTAAAGATTTTAGCTAAAATTCTCAAAATACCGAAACTCGGGAGGTCCGGTTATATGGGAGTTATACCAAAACATGGACCTATGCGCACGGTTTTTGATGGAGATGTTTTGTGACCACTGTGAACCCTAAATATTAAATTACAGGTAGTTTAGTCAACAAATGTAGATAAAATCCTCAAAATACCTAAAATGGGAAGGTACCGTAATATGTGGGCTATTCCAAAACCTGGACTTATCTTTAAAATTGTTAATGAAGACGTTTCTAGACCACTGGGAACCCTAAACGACAAATTACAGGTAGTTCAGTCAAAAAATATAGACAAAATCCAAAACATGGGCCGATATAGCCCATCATCGAACTTGATCTGTCTATGAAGAAAAGGCAGTCGGGCTCAATAGCACTCTAGCTCAATTTTTGTGGACGCTAGAGTGATTACAATACGAAAAAGAAACAACAAATTTACGTATAGCATTAAATTATACTTCTAAATTTTACCAAGTCTTAACGAAATAATGCGACATCACAAGAAATCTAACAAAAGTCTTTTTTCATATTTTTCAAACAAATTTTCTTTGGAATCCCAAAGGAATTTTCAGATAAAATTCCTCAAAATTCGGTAACCGCTTAAAAATTCGGAAGAATATTTTTATAATATCACAAACTTCTTAGATGTCATTTCTTTAAAATATAATTATTAAAGGCACATATAATTGTATAGAATACTATTAAGTGGTCTTCTTACCTCTCTAAAAAATCTCAAAAGCCTTGTTGATTTATCATTTTTAAAGACTTCGTATTATCGGGCTAATAGGTCTTCGGTCTTGTTGATTTTTTAAAGGTTTCTGACCTCCACTTTATAGTATTATAAAAAATCTCTATGCCTTTCTTGAGTATAATAAATAAAATTATCCTCTAAATTTAGTTTTAATATTTAAATCCCTCTGCAATAGTTCTTTAACAACCTAAAACCCGTCAGAGGTCTCTCTAAAGAAGCTTCTCTATATGTCGAAAGACCCTCTACAATTGTTTTGTGAAGTATTGTATACCCAATACCAGGAAAAACGGTGTTATGTTCTGGGCCGGGCAGAACTATCTATAACGAGTTGTATTGCAGTACAATGGAAAGTACTAACTGCTTTCGTCACATCAGAGCTTATTCCTAGGAGAAGTGGAATATGCTAAGTGAAGAATATCACTTTCTTTTAAACAAAGTTTAATTCGAATGAGATATTGATGTTTTCTATCCATTCAAAATCTCTTTCAAATATAGTCAACCTTTAAAATTCGTAAAATTGGAAGGTCATATAGGATATACACCAAAATATGCACCTATATTGATGCATGGAGGTTTTCTACCCATTTAGAATCCAAAATACCAATTGCAGTCATTTCTATAGAAAAATTCAGTAAAAGACTTCACATCGGGCGGTATCATTTACCTTTCAATCTGACATTCCGTAGAGAAAAATTCTGAACCCTTGAACCTTAAATGACGAACTACTGATATTTTTATATGGAAAGAGCTAAAATCCCTAAAAAGCAGAAAAACACAAGCACGGTTGTATATTTGGTTGTTGCTGTAATGAGCATACCAACAAGTTTGTTATGTTTCCTTCATTGTAATTCAACGACACATAACAGTGGAGAGGGTTTGTCTTCTTTTGCAAACTCTTTCGTTGGGGTTGTGTGAGGTTGCCAAGAAAAAGAAATCTTCTCATTGAAGTTTTTTTTGTCACGCTTATACTTCGAGCTGACGATTGATGTTTCTGTTCAAGAAGTTATTGCACAATAACATCGGTGCAGAATATCCACAAGCAAGAAACAAAGGAAAGTGATGAGATCCTGTGGCGAGGATCGAAGCTAGTCTTCCCTATCTTACAAATTCAATACCACAATGCCAAATTTTTTCCACTAATAAATTAGTTGTCTTAAAATATTAAAACAACAACAATGGGTTTAAGCCAGACTATTTTGAAAATTGCAAATGCTGATCCAATAAAGAGACGAACTAAATCGTCAACGTGGGTTCATATTTTGATATAGTCCTCATATAAATGTACCTCCCGATTTAAGGTATTTTAAAGACCATATCCCATTACACCGTCCGACAGTTTTCAAAAAATTTTGTTACACTTGAACCGGACTATATAGGTTTGAAATTGTAGGCAAAATGGATTATAATGGTATTTTTAATTTTTCGTTTTCTCATCGTTTTGACCTTTTAGAGGTCAAACATTATTAAAGAGGGGAGTATATAGTAATTATAAATTATTGCATTGCAGGATAAAAAGGACATCAAAAATATCCTTGAAAAATTAAGTCCAAAGTGAGCATTTTGGGATTAAGCCAGACTATTTTGAAAAAATAAAATTGCAACAGCTATCCTAATAAAAACAAGTAAAAAGTCGTTAAGTTCGGCCGGGCCGAACTTTTTATACCCTCCACCATAAAATAGTCTTAATTAAAAAGGAATAATTAGAGTCCTTTTACAATTTTAGGTGAAACAACTTTTCGACAATGGTTAGAATCCTACTGCCTCCCACTATTGCTTAAATTACACTGTGAACACAAATGTTGGGACAGAGATAATTCCTTTTGGAGATGAAAGCCCTTGGTGTGTGTATATTAAAAACCCCGAAGGACAGATGCGCCGTGATTCGAACTTCCGCGTTATGGCGTGATGAAGTGTTTGCAATAGACCCTGTAAGCCATCATGAATTAGCATTATATCTTTGTTTGTTGTTTTTGTAGAGCACTTAAGCAACAGTGAACAAAGATATAACGCTAATTCCTGATGGCCCACAGGGTCTCTAACAAAAATTTCATCACGCCATAACGCGGAAGTTCGACTCACGGCGGATCTGTCCTCCGGGGTTCATAATATACTCACTAAGGCCTTTCTTCCCCTAGAGGAATTTTCCGTGCCCCAGACGTTCACCTCCATTTTGTTGCACAGTGTAATCTGATCTAATTTAAAAAAATGTGTTCAACTAGGGGAAAGGTACCACCTACGGGGCTATATCAAAGAGTCAACCTATCTTTAAATTTTTTGGCGGAAAAGTTTTATAGCTGCAGGGAACTTCAAGAGTCAAATTGAGGGTAGTTTCATCAAAACAATGTAGACCCTCAAAAATGGACCCATGTTGACGAATTTTAGTGAAGAAATTTCGTGACCACTGAAAATTCCCGAAAATCGGGAGGTACAGTTATATGGGGGGATATACCAAAACATGGACCTATATTGACGATTATTTTTGAATAGACAAATTTGTACCTAAAATTCTCAAAATATCGATCATTACAGCTAGTTCGGTTAAAAATTGCAGCTAAAATTCTTAAAATACCGTAAATGGGGAGATACCGTTATATGGGAGCTATACCAAAACATGGACCTATGTAGACGATGTTTCGTTGGAGATTTTTTATGACCACTGAGAACTTCAAATGTCAAATTACAGCTATTTCAGTTTAAAACTGTAGCTAAAATTCTCAAAATACCGAAAATTGGGAGGTACCGTTATATGGGGGCTATACCAAAACATGAACCTATGTTGACGATGTTTGGTGGAGATATTTCATGACCACTGAGAACCTCAAATGGCAAATTGCAGCTAATTCGGTTAAAAATTGCAGCTAAAATTCTTAAAATACCGTAAATGGGGAGATACCGTTATATGGGAGCTATACCAAAACATGGACCTATGTAGACGATGTTTCATTGGAGATGTTTTATGACCACTGAGAACTTCAAATGTCAAATTACAGCTATTTCAGTTTAAAACTGTAGCTAAAATTCTCAAAATACCGAAAATTGGGAGGTACCGTTATATGGGGGCTATACCAAAACATGAACCTATGTTGACGATGTTTGGTGGAGATATTTCATGACCACTGAGAACCCCAAATGTCAAATTGCAGATAGTTCGGTTAAAAATTGTGGCTAAAATTCTCAAAATACCGAAAATCGGGAGGTACCGTTATATGGGGGCTATACCAAAACATGAACCTATGTTGACGATGTTTGGTGGAGATATTTCATGACCACTGAGAACCTCAAATGTCAAATTGCAGATATTTCGGTTAAAAATTGTGGTTAAAATTCTCAAAGTACCCAAAATCGGGAGGTACCGTTATATGGGGGCTATACCAAAACATGGACCTATGTTGACGATGTTTCGTGGAGATATTTCATGACCACTGAGAACCTCAAATGTTAAATTGCAGATAGTTCGGTTAAAAATTGTGGCTAAAATTCTCAAAATACCGAAAATCGGGGGTACCGTTATATGGGGACTATACCAAAACATGGACCTATGCCCATATCCTTTGGTATATAAGTTTGTTGATCACTAGGAACCCTAAATCCCAAATTATAGCTAATTCGGTCTGCAAATGAGGCGAAGAACGTCAAAATACCTCAAATCCGGAGGTACCGTTATATGGGGGCTATACCAAAAAGTGGACCTATATAGCCCATCTTCGAACTTGACCTGCCTATGGAAAAAATACCCTCGGGTGCAAAATTTCAGCACTCTATCTCAATTATTGCGGACGCTAGAGTGATTACAACAGACGGACAGACAGACGGACAGACGGACAGACGGACAAGGCTAGATCGTCTTAGAATTTTATCCTGATCAAGAATATATATACTTTATATGGTCGCAAATGATTAGTTCGATGTGTTACAAACAGAATGACAAACTTAATATACCCTCCATACTATGGTGGAGGGTATAAAAACGCCACGAATGTTCTAAAAACCCTCAAAAAAAGACCGAAACTCGGGTGTACCACTTATATGGAGGCGGTATTAAAACTTGCATCACTACCCAAAATTTAGTATCTAAAATAATCTTTAGAATACCCAAGCCTAACGTTGAAATATTTTTAAAAATTCAGCGACCACTGAAAAAATTATTTAAAGTCGCACTGAAAATATTCTTGAAAATCTATAACAACCCGCAGAGGACAAATTTTCCGAAAAACAGAGGCTTATTGAAATATAAAAATCATGAGATTCTATTTCTTGTATTCTTAAAAGCATTTACGAGATTCTATAGAATTTTTTAATAATATTAAAAAAATCGTGTGCAGCTAGATAAAAGATTAAAAGATAATTAAAATCATTTTTCAAAATTAAAAAAAAAAAATCACTAAAGTCCCTCTGAAAATGTTCCCAAACTCCTGTAAATGTCAGAATTTGGTATAAAAGACTCCAATGTCGTTCAGGTAATATTCTTAAAAATCTACTTACTTCTTTCGAGGGTTATGGTGCGCATTAGTCACTTCAGTTGATGAGTGCAGTGTTTTTAAGAAATTCTGGATCATTATCTCAAAAAGTATGGATATCCTCAGAAAAAAATTAGACCCCCATTATAAGGCCGCTAATGGAACCTTCAGCCAGTCACACAGCCAGACGGTCGGACGGGATATTTTTGATTGTGCCAAAGTAGGTATACGAGACCACCCATTATACCCTTTAGGGTGAGGTTATAAAAACTGAAGATTACTATTTCCCAAAAAAATAATAAGAATAATAAGATTGATTTAAGCTGCGTTTTTATGAAGCGAAAAACTCTAGTAAGCCTTGAATAGGAATTCCCAATCCTCCTCAAACCATTTTTTTTCTTAAGAAAACCATTGATCGGCTACATAAAATGCCAACTAGACGTAAATGACATTGTATTAATGTTCATTATGGGAAATGAACATTTACCTACTAGCGATATTCTTTAATTAAACTGAAATACACGGATGTCCAATTAAAATACGTTTCAATTACCTTCCAAATATACACATACATACAAAGCTCAACCAAACATACATACATATCAAGTATAGTATTAAGATGAACCACAAAAATTCTCTCGACAGATACGTATTCTTAAGTGTTCAAATTGTCAATGTGTAGATTAATCACAGGCAAATGCACAACGTTATTGATTTCCCATTGCATTAACAACTCTGATGCTGAGATACAACAGCTGCTGAAATAGCTTTTGTGGTTTGCAGTTGCTTATTAAACCACAGTGTGTGACAGTATGTGTATTTGTATCGTACGTACCCTGCAAACCAATCGTAACGAAATCGGAACAAAATTCGGACGCTACGTCCGATGTCGGATCCGAAATTGTAACGATATCTTAACGAAAGTTGTGTAAAGTGGTTGTTGACATAATTTCGAAATGAAATGTCGGAGCGAAATCGGATCGATTTCGGTCAGTGTTCGGAAGAAAATCCTTGTGAAATTCGGAAGTTGAATTTTTTCTTCCGAATCTTCGTAAAGATTTCTGAACGATTTCGTAATAATGTCCTATGAATATCGAAGGAAAACATTTTCTCTAACGCCTTTTTAATTGATGAATTTTTTTTTGTTATGTTTTGTTGCAAGGTTGTAATTTCAAACTTTTCTAATGATTTCTAATCATTTCGTCGTTATAGTAGAACAATGTAAACTTTGTGTACGAATATGTTGAGTATATCAACACTAGCTTGAATAATTGTACGCTGCATTTATATTTAAAAATTGTATATGCAAATTTTATAAACAACCACTTTGTTTTTAAACAACAAACTAAAATGAAACCAATCCATTGGTTTTATACATATACAAAAGGTGGTTGTTGTGCTATGGGAAATTTGTTTCCGACATTTCGCTCCGAATTCGTACCGAAATTGAAAGAAAAACATTGGTATATTTCAAGGGAAATTTACTTCCGGCATTCTCTCCGAAATTTTAACGAATTGCCCTACGAAAAATTGTATAAAATTCGGAAGGAAATCTGAACGATTTTGCTCCCGAAATTGTTCAGATGTGTCGGACATCCGACATTTGGTTTGCTGGGTATGAACATGTTTTATTACCAATACCAATATTTATATATAAGTATGTATATACTCAAAAGGATATCTGTTGAATTTTGTAATTAACACATTGTCAATTAGTGTTAGGACATATATTTTTACAGTTTCTTAGAGATTTGTTTGTTTTTGTTATTCACAAAAATATGATAATATCTATAGACATACATATCTTTTAATTGTACTCACTTACTGAGCTAAGCCTCCCAATGTACTATCATTGATATGACAGAAGTTTATCCAGAGATGTTTATAGACAAAATGTAAAAACGATTGGAAATTTATTCTTAGAACGGTTTATGAAAAAAACAACCTTGGTAAATAAGCAATTAAGTCTTTCTCCGAGAATGCTGTAAAAACTAGGCAGATTCATCTTTGATTTATTTTTTTAACAAAACTTGTATGCTTGATGCCTTTGCAATTTGCTTATCTTTCAAGGAAAAATGTAAACTAGAAAAGAAAGCAAAATATACCAGAACAAACCTCATATCATTAATTGCTGTTATGTTTTATTTTCTTTATTTTTTGTTCAATTAAGTGGCATTTAAAGCGATCAGGTTCTTTTTTCTGTTTTTGCTTTTGTATTAAATAAGTGGTAAGCACTTAAGACTTTCTCTTCACATTTATGAAGTTGAATGAAATCTCACTTGTATTTGTACTTTCTTTCAATGATATTTCATACAACCGGGAGATATATATATATATGTATGAACATAGATGTAGATATACATATGTTTATGTGTTCGCGTGTGCATGCATATGTTTTTGTTAAACAATAATTTTGAAGAAAACCAAAAAAAGAAATACGAATAAGGCGAAAAACTACGTTAAGTGAACTGACATTGACAGTGTGGATTCTAACATTATGAAATGCACACACACACACCAAACACTTAATGAACTCAAATACATACATACATACATACATACGCACATACATACATATGTATATACATACATATGTATATGTATATGAAGTTATCTAGGATAGTGTACACAATAATCACTGTATATGTATGTATATGTGAGTTTACTTTGAAAAACAATATCATAGAACTACTGGTAACACACATATTTACCGTTACTTAACCACGCTATTTCAAGTGGGGGTGTTCAAATTTAAAATTGTGTTCATAGAAGAGTGGAGAAGAGCAAAATAGGAATCCATATCTAGCGAATGAATGAAGCTGTTTGTTGTATATGCCAGTGATTGTAAGTAGGAATGCACCTAATTTAGTAGATAAAATGAACATGCACTTGCTAGAAAGAACATTCATACATACACATGCACATGTACATACATATGTATATACAACACAGTTTGTTATGTTCGCTTGCAACAGCAGCAGCAAGGTCTGCCAATGTCGTTGCTGTTCAACATAGTTAAGAGGAGGAGAAAAAAAACGCTTTTATGCACTACAACACTTAATAGCATGTCTTTTATCCCATGAGCTTTATTGTCGGTGGTTCATGCTGTAGCAACTGTTATATGTATTACAACCACACACACATAGATTTTTTACAGTACAACCATGATTTTTTCGAATCTAATTTTTATCGAATTTTTTTTGTGAGTTGAACGCTCTGCATCGGGAAACAAGTTTCTTGTTATTCGGCTCATATGGCTCCCAAATTTTTATTGGGAACTCTAAACGTCGACAAGTGAGGTTTTAAAAATACCTGAAATCTGGCGGTGCCGCTATATACCAAAACGTGGACCGATATCCACAATTTTTAAAGAAGATTTTTGTTGACCACTGCTTGCCCAAATAGTTAAATTTTAGCCAACATAGGCCGAAAATGTAGATACATACCAATACCTTAAATTGGGCGGTGCCGTTATATGAGGGATATACCAAAATGTGGACATATGTACCAAAATTTTTAGTGGAGAATCTTTTTAGCCACGTCGAATCTCCAATGCCAAATTATAGTTAATTCGTCAGAAAATGTAGATAGAAACGTAAAATTTCGTTAATTCGGGCGTACCGTTATATGAGATTAATTCCATAGCGTGGACAAAAAACTTATCCGACAAATATTTTGGTGGTATCGGTGGTGGTATCGTTTTGTGGTGGCTATTTCAAAAACATGGACCTATGTCTGCAATTTTTTTGTTTATAAGTTGTTTTACCGCTTATAACCCTAAATGCCAAATTATACCTAATTCGGTCTTAAAATGTAGCTAAAAGCGCCGAAATACCCGAAATCGGGTGGTACCGTTATATGTATGGGGGCTATTCCATAACAAAATTGTTTGTAGATAGGTTGTTTGACCTCTAGGAACCGTAATTGCCAAGTTTTAGCTAATTTAGCTAGCTAAAAATGTCAAAATACGTAAAATCGGCCGGTGCGGTTATAAATGGGCTATTCCAAAACGAGGACTTATGGAGAAGTTTCTTGTTTACTGGGAACCTTAAATGCTAAGATCAGTTTTCCCACGCGCTTTTTCAGATAACCCTACCACCCTATGTAGACCATAGCCACCCTAATATTCATACCTCCATTTTCCTTACAAGGGGTTAGGCTAGTGATGGTCCAACCAGATGTAAGATGATCTGGTTTTTCAAACTCCAACACTTTCAGTATGAGCTCCCTTTCCACAGTACATGGGGGAACACCTTTCTGGATGGTATTTCAGAAATGGAGACCCCAGCGAGATTAGCTCCTTCCCAAAGTTCGCGATTTCTTTTTATGACACTTAAAAATCTTGACGCCCTTTTGCAGGTAGGCGCTGCCAAACCGACTGAACATTCTACTTTACTATCATGTCAGAAACAAGCAACCAGTGACCTTCGCCGCTTCCTCTGTCGGTTCAGCTCGGTCGATGATTGCCACTCGAAATCGTCAGCGGGCATCATTGGGGTCGGTCTGGCGTAGGCCTTGTTGCGTCCTTGACCATGTGTAAAGGAGGTTGTTGGGTTGGCCACCTGAGAAGTCATCGTCTTCTTGGGCGAAGACTGGGGGACACCTTATACAGTCTTATGCTGAGAATCTTTATCCGTTTTCTCTGAAGATGAAGTTGGCCCCATCACCTTTCAGCCTGTGAAGGTTGTTTGGACCCATTTTTTCGCTTTGCCTAACGGGTTTGATGTGGGCTTCGCCAAATGGTCGCCTTTGCAGAAGTCATTTGGTTTAGTGGAGCTGGCAAACTATCGATATTCGCAACATTAGATATTTTCGATATTTCATTTCAAAAATTCGATAGCTAACGATATTATCGTTAATTTGCCATTAGTATTAATAGGGAAATAAAAGTGGCGTATTTCACAGAAATATAAAGGAGAAAAACGATTGTTTTTTAGTAAAAAATACTCAAAAATGCAATTTACTTTTCCGAAAAATTTGTAAGTGTGACTACGAACTTACTTTCTCACATTAAACCGAAAAGCCGCGTATTTTCAATTAATTTCAATAGATTTTAGGTTAGAGGTTTTTAATCCGATAACATCGATAAATAAAACTATCTATCGATATTGAATTTTATCGATATATCGATAGTGCCATGGATTTTTTGCCAGCTTTACTTTTTAGCCTTCTTCATACCCTTCTGGGTTGAGGTCTTCTTCGGACTCCACCTTTTTGCTTTGGCCAGTAGGTTTCGTCATCTCCAAATTGTTGTTTGCCGCCGCGGCCATTCAGGGGCTTTGATTTGAGCAACTAGAAGAGCTGCAAGGAATATCCTGTGGCGTAGAGGTACATGAGGGCAGATTCTCTCGTACTTCCTGACGTACCTCAACCTGCTTCTGATGAAGAAGATTTCTTTCTCAGTATGGAAATTCGTGTCTCGTCCTGCGAATTTACGTAGACATGTCACAGCTCGTTCACAGTGCTTCGTATCTTTAACTATGGTTGCCTATAACAATATCATTGTAAATGACATAAAGTATATTGTTGGAGTAACAATATTTAAAAAAGTCCCAGTGAATGATTCATTATTGTTATCGTAGATCATTGTGGAAATTTTTGCTATGTGCAATTCCATAGCTAATATTCCTACAATGATCTAAGACGAAAGAATTAAATAAGAGTCACCAAACCGTGCCCATCTTTGATTCACTGCCTAACATAACTTTTATTGCATTCTGTACAAAGTATATATTAAATCCATATTAAAGCAGGTTCCACTGTAACATTCTGTGAGAATGTTGAAATGTACGCCATTTAATTTTTTTTTTTGCTCCCCGTTTTAATGAAAGCAGGAAACAACACTTACGATATTTGTTATATTACAGTTTTACGTTTTTCTGCTCCTCGAGGAGGAATTTATCTGCAAACATTTTTTTTAGCAAGTTTGGTATTTTTTGTGAATGAAAATGTTGTAGATTGTATCTGCTGACCCTTAGTTCTAAGGAGGCAACATTAGTAGTTTTTTCGAGGGCGGCTTGAATATAGAACTTCTTCTCTGCTTTAACGAGAAATTATTAAAGCAGCAAAGACCAAATTACAAATTGCCAAGCAAATATTTTAAATTTTACATAAATGATATGTATTTTGAAGTATTAATGAATGAAACTGAACTGAAATATGAACAAAAAAATTTAATTTCATGTTTTTATACCCTCAGCATTTATGCTAACGAGGGTATGTATATACACTTTCATACGGGCAAAATGTGCCTCATCAAAATAATGGTTTTAGACCCCAAGTATGTTTGGACGAAATGTGTTTCAGACAATTTGGAGTCGATTGAGAAATGTCCGTCCATCTGTCTGTCTGGCTGGCTGGAGCGCACGATAACTCTCTCACGGATCAACCGATTCGATCCAAAATTTGGCTTTCGTAATATTTTTCCAAACTTAGTTTAAGTTCAAAGATGGGTTATATCGGTCCACTCCTTCCAATACCTCCCCCACAAAAGTTCGAAAATGTTCGGAAAATTTGTACGTACGATAACTCTTGAAGGGAGTAACCGATTTTGTCCATACTTTGCAAATCGTGAAATGTCTACCAGACATACATATGTAGATAAGGTTCCAATATCGTTCCACTACTTCGGGTACCTCCCACACAAAATTTCGGATAAGTTCACTCTAAGACCTGCAATCGAATCACTTTGATTTTTGTTGAAGCAACTTCCATTCGCTACCTCAATTACTTCTTGAGCAAACAGCCCAAAGGGTGTAGAAACCATGTATAGTGGCTGGAGATTCACTTCCATAATAGTCAATGTCGATCCATTCCTTTAAGTATCTCCTCCGCAAAACTTTTGATCATTAATCCTAATCAACATTTTTGTCGGTTCATACATCCAAAATTTTTAAAACCCCCTGTATACATAGGTTTTTTGGGAAACATTGTTTCGATATACACAGGCTGAGGGTATATCTCTGTCGGCAAAGCTGACTGATACTTTTTTACTTGTTCTTTGCACATTTGACAATGTTAAAACAGTTATAATAATATTTATTCATATATATTTTTAAATTATTCTATGTTACATTAACAATTTGTTTAAGGGTTATTGTTCAATCATCATCGTGTTTTCATGTTTTTTAATGTCAAGAACGAAAGAAAAAACAAAGTCTTATGTTGTTTTTGCATAAATTTAAACAATAGCACATTTCCTTCCATGAAAAAAAACTCAAACAACTAGGTCAACTGTGTGAGGCTGTGCATTTCTGTATTAACAACAAAAACAAAAAAGCGTATGTGAATGTGTTAAGCCATGCGAATAGAGGTAACAGGCGAAATGGCAGTAACATAAGTACTTTTATGCTTACCTGTTTACAACAAACAAAATATTCCTACTACTTGCTCCGAAAACAGAATCAACATTTTAAATTTTATGTGACCAAAAAAAAGAAGAGAACTTACAAAAAATACTTGGCAACGTTACATACCCATTGATGTGCATATGCATAAGTATTGCAATGGAGCCACTAAACAACCAAACGTTGGTAAACTGAAGTGGCGCATAAAGAAAATAAACTTTCAACTGACCTAACAATTTTTTCCTAGTTCCATGTTTTGCAAACTGTAAAAGAGTTTTTCCGGAAATATATGTACATACGTACGAGTATGTACGTATGTATGTATTTATGTGCCTCCTTTTTGTGGCAAAATTCTGGATACACCAAATACAAGAATAAGGAATGACCAAACCATTAGTAAATCAAACATTAACCGTTGCCAATGACGTTCAAGAGTAGAATATGTATATCTACAAAGGTTTTCGTTCTTAATTTTATTAAGGTGATACATGAACTACAAATCTTCAGTTCCAGAACCTGCAAGAAGCTATTAATATATACTTTATAAAATCGAAAATAATAGTATAATTAGTACCTTCTTGCAGGTTCTGGAACAGACATAACAATAGACTAACAATTGTTGTTATATTCATAAAATATCGAAGAACATATTGAATAACACCGTTCTTTTTTAAATGATCTTGTTCAAGTACTCACTTATATGAGATACTGAACTAGTGCAACTAAAGTTTGCCTTTAATAAATTAAAATCTTTTACATAAAAGAAAAAGGCAAATAGTGTATCCACAAAAATAGTTATTTTCATACTGGCATATAATTTTCTTCAAAAAATTATTCTAAAAACAAGTAAAAATTTCAATGTTGAGTAAATGAGCGCTATTGAACTAGTTCACTAAAAGTTCATCTTTATCACGAGCAGAAAGATAAATGCTCGTGTAAAGAATAATGTGTGTTCTGGCACTTTCGTAAATGAAGAACTAGCCAAATGTTCGATGTCGATTATTCACTGAAAGGAGCTTCTGAACTAATTCTCTAAAAGTCTTACATCAGACAACGCTCTTTACAGGAACAAAAAGTCATTTGTAGGAAATTCGCGTACAAATTTCTTCAAACAAGTACTATAAAAATCCAGCAAAATCTTCGATTACAAATAATAAGTTTCATCAATCTCCGGTCAAATGTGCTGAAATTTTCTATCCCTATACAGTCGCTAATGTGTGCAATATTGGGGATTTCCTTACGCCATTTACTTTTTGCGTCCACACCACACCAAAAATGCAGTGAAATTACGTCTCCACTTTGTCTGTGTGGGTAGATATGTAATGTTTTTTTTTCGGTACATATTGCATTGATGGCTATTGTAAGCTACCTCTAACATTTTTGATGGAAACTGAAATTTCACTAATTCTTTGGAATTGTATTTTCATCAATTCTTTGGAATGATACTTTTGTCAATTGTTGGAAGCTTAATTTGAACTCATTAGACAAATCTTCACACTGAATCAGTTCCATTTTATTCTGTATTTGCGAATAGTTAACCTTTTGTGAGCAAAATCATGAGCGAACTAAACGCATCATCTATTAAGCCAGAGTAGCGGAGTAAATTAATTTTGGCATTAGGTTTGAGGTTATATTTTTACGATTGTTTAAGTCTGGAGTATTCCCCCATTGGCTTAACTTCATCACTACTTTCTTTAGAGAAAAATGTTTACAAAACGCACTGACAGCATGCAAAATTTACAGATCGTTTCCAATATCATTATTTCATCCCGGCGAAGGGAGGTATCAATTGGCTTTTCAGTTTTTGAAATGATGAATTTTCTAGTGAACACCTGAACTCTTTAAGCATCGAGTACTCCCATGTTGATGAGAATGATGCTCAGTTTACGGCTTTCCAAAAAAAAAAACTCCAGAACAAAATATTTTCAAGCTGACAGCACGATTCAACTAAGAAATCATCGATTTCTGTACGTTGAAATAACATCAAAACAGTTACCTGTGAGTATGTTGTTGGAATTTATTTAAAAATTCCATTTTGCGCATGGCTTCGCTGTTTTCTGTTTGTTTTGTTAATGTTGAAGATTCAATAATATGATTGCTTATATTTTTACAGTTTTACGTTATATTTGGGAGCCTGACCAGAACATCAAAATTTTCGGCGGTGGCAAATCCCCTCATTGTAATGCTGGCGTACACTTCCTGAGTATTCCAGCCATGAAAAGCTTCTCTACAAGTCGTGTCGTAAGAATCACGCGGTTAGGACTAGGCGATAGAAAGTAGGTCCATTAATTCTGGGTCAATATAAATCGGCATGCACTCATATATATAGGAGGGAAGTATCTCTTGTCCATTCGGAGATGTTGTGGGAACATATCGCTCATTTACTCAAAGAGTTACACATCTCAAAATATCCAGTTTCGAGAAAAACGCGTTTAAAGTTGGGTATTGAAATTTGACTTCCCAACTTAAAAGTATTATTACACAAAAAATAAAATAACTACATGGACCCTATTTTGCAAACAGCTAGTCAGATATCGGTGCTAAATTTCTGTGCAAGATCAAGCGTGATTTGAAGTGTTTTAGTGCGTAAATTAAAAAAAAAACTTTTTTGTTGAATTCTGCCAAACTCGTAGTAAATGAGCTGCAACTCGTTGAGATTAAGAGATATGATCATGAAAATTTGACACGAGTCTCAGCTCAGTCTCAGTTTTTGTGGTCATTGGTATATTATGTTTGTCAGGGAAAATTTCTGAGTCGATATATGTATGTCCGTTGGTGGTAATTAGTCAAACGAATTAAGATAAGACGCTAAAATTATGCTCAGATGCGTCTTTTATTCGCAAGCAGATCAAGTTCGATGATGGGCTATATTGACCCACGTTTTGGTATAGCCCCCATAGAACGGTATCACCTGATTTCAGTTATTTTGAATTTTCGATCTTATTAAGGGTTCTCAAGGATCGAGAAACTTCTCCAATTTAAAATTGTGAACATAGGTTCACGTTGTGGAATGGCTTCCATATAAAAGAACCGGCATCCATATAAAAGTATGTATAATTTTCAACTTGTTATCTACGTTTTCGCTGCAAATTAGTTGTTATTTGGTATTTAGGGTCCACAGTGGTTCAACAACTTTTCCAAAAAGTTTTAAGTTAGTTGACTATACTTTGGCCAATAAACTTCTCCACAAAATTGTGGACATAGGTCCACGTTGTGGAATAGTCCTCACATTTTCAACTTGTTATCTATGTTTTCGGTCCAAATTAGCTGTAATTTGGCACAAAGGATTCACAGTGATCCAAAAACCTCTCCATTAAAAATTGGTTCACTTTTTGGAATAGCCTCCATTTAAAGGTACCGCTCGATTTGAGTTATTTTAAATTTTTACACTGCATTTTGTGAACTACTTGGAACGAAGGTAACAAAAGGAACGATTAAAGAGAAAGATTCATTGAATTATATCGGTCTCGAAACTAGTTGGAACGAGTGAAACAAAAGAACGACAAACGTGAAAGATTAATTGAACTACATCGGTCCCGGAACTATTTAGAACTATGGAACTATATTAAGAAACTAGTTCCTCTGGAGAAAAGGAACAAGAAAGTTCGATCTGCTCCGTGAACTGGATTGCCTAACTCTAATAGCCTCTGATTGGATCTACATCCTCAGAAAAAATGGCCTTTCATAAATGTTGACCGTATTTCTCTAATTTTTGCAATTCGGCTTCTCTGTGGACGTGCATTTTACAATATATACAAGTTTTCATTTGGTATAGACCTCAATATATTTTTGGTATTCTTAAACTATACACCATTTTCCAATTGAATTTGCTGTAGAATGAATGACATTTTGTATTCTCAACATGTAGAACAGATTATTCCTAAAAAAATACAAATAGAAAATATCCATCCCACCATCCCGCCAAATTCTTCCTAGTTGAAGGTATTTTAGGGACCTGGAAATTATTATTTATGTTTTTATTTCATTTACTTTACAAATATTTAATAGAAATTTTTTACTTTACATAACTCACATACATACATGTTTATGTATTTGAGGTCTATAATAGAATTTGTGGATGATATACATATGTATATCTACAAGTCTAAACGTTTGCTTCGAAATAATAAAAAATAATTATAGCATGTATGTAGTAAAGTTTATCAATCTCAGTCACATCTCAGTGCAGAGCTAAAAAATCTTAGAAAACGAAAAAATCGTATTCTCTGAAATCTACTCGTTTATCAAAAACATACTAAAGCATTTCTCCAAAACTTTGAAATATTCTTCAGTTGTATTTTTCCTCTTAAAATATGTTAGTGTACCATTGAAAAAAGTTCAGATTCGGAAACATTTTAATTTACTTAAATGCATGAAATACTTGAATATGCACAAGAAAATTACTATATGAATCTCCTTACAATGACACAGAAGTATTGCAAATAAATGTTCTTCTCGTTCAATACATATACACCATACACACATGAGTAATTGGATACATACGTATGTATATACAGATGCATACACATAGAAAAATATTTCACATGAAAATCAAACTGTAATTTTTGTAATGTAAAAAATAAGCAAAATCTTCATTTGTTTTTTTCCAATGGTTATTACACTTTTCAATGTTGCATCACGATTATTCATTACTTTGCTTTCTTTTTCTCCGTGTTTTCTTTCACATGGTACTATTCCATACTATCATCTTGTTCTTCTCCAATACCGCAATTTTTTTATTGGGTTCAAATGAATGCCTGGCATCTTTGCATAGAACATCACTTCTGCATTTTTTCCGCCAGCCATAAGAAAATAAAGCCATACAAAAAGAGATGTGCACGATAAAATGAAATACAAAAGCCTTTAGAGCCACAAAACAAAAGAAATGTAGAAAAGTAAAGTGCAGCAATTCTTGTGTAGTATCGAGGAGAAAATCGCATGTAAAACCATTATCACTTATAATAGACATATTCTGAACAATAATTCAAGTTGGAATTGCATTTACTGTTGTTTGTGCAAAATAAATGGTTAATTAATGTGTATGTAAGTGATTTTTACATAGCCTAACGACATGGATTTGAAAGCGATTAAGGGGGGTTATTAAAAAAATTGAGATTTATATTATTTGTTTCAAGTGTTTTTTATCCACTGAAAACCCCTTTTTCAATATCAGTTTTAGAATGTTTGAAATGGGGCGGAAATAACAATAGCCGTGATTACAAATTTCTGAAAAATTTCCTAAATGTAGTTTTATTGAAAACAATCCTTTGGCGCAGTACCTATGGATATCTTGTCTGGTTGCTGGCACTTGTGTCCAAGCTAAAAAGTGTTCAAAAAATGTCAGACTGCTTTGTATTAGATACTGGATATCCTTCCTCTCTTTCTTATACCCTCAGTCGTTAGGCTTAAGATGGTATGTATATACACTTCCATACGACCTCATCGAAATAATGTGTTTAGACCCCAAGTATATGAGAGAAGTCTCCCTTGTCCCATCTGGGATGTTTGTGGAACAATTGCCCCAAGTATATTTGGACAAAATCCATTTCAGACAATTTGTCTGAAGAGCTCAATTAGTCTCGAGTGGATCTAATTGTTCTCGAGCGGATTTCGTAATTGTTTGTCTCAACTTAGTTTAAGTTCCAAGATGATCCAAATCGTACACTCCTTACAAAAGTTCAACATTTTTTTCGCAAAAATGATGCGCGGGGTAATCTTCGAATGAGGTACGGGTTCGGTCCATATTTCGAACACACACTGTTGCAGTGTCCCTTGTTGTGTAGGGTCCCTTAATATGACGTCACAAGTTTTTTAGGTGCAAGTCCATACTTCCTGAGAAAATTAAAATCCTCTACGTTCACCATGTGTTGCTGTGCTTGATTGAAATAATGGTTTTAGACGCCAAATATGTTTGGGCGCAATCCCTTTCAGACTATTTAGTGTCTATTTGGCCATGTCCGTCCGTCTGTGTGATTGCCTGGCTATTGGCACGACAACTTTCAAACCGGACACTGTGTTGATCCAAACTTTGCATATCGCAACATTTCTGGGTATCTTAGATAAAGTTCGAAAATGGTGCTCATTGGTCCAGCCTTTCCAATACCTCCTACAAAAATTTTTATAAATGTTCGCTACAATGGTACTCTCCAAATCTCTTGAGTTGAGCAACCAATATGGTCCAAACTTTGTATCACGTAACATTTTGTCCAAACTTAGTTTGGGTTCAAAAACCGGCAATATCCACTTCCACTTCTCAGGGTACCTCCATCCCTCACAAAAGTTCAACATTTTTATTTTAGTGCTGTTTAAGGTCTGTTGGAGAATCCTTTCGAATTTTTTACCGAAGCTACTACTTGTGAACCTGTTTACAGCAATTCTATGTTTTTCGTGCCCAATTCGACATTACATAAGCTGTTAATTATACTATGACCAACTGAAATGCCTAGTGTTCGCGATATCTATCGAAATTAATGATTTCCAAAATAGGAACCAATTCCAAAACGAACTATGACGGTCCATTTCCTCAGGTACCTCCTCCGCAACACTTTGCGTAGCATTACTCCAAATCCTTATTTTTGTCGGCAACCCTCCAAAAAGGGTCACAAAATTCTGAAAATCCTCGAAACACATAATTTTTGGGGAAATAGATTTTGGATCTATCCATAAACGAACGTTTCAATTCACACAGGCTGAGGGTTTAAATCGGTCGGCAAAGCCAGCTGATTCTTTTTTTTTTTTTTTTTTTTGTTTAAGTAAAAGCAAGTAAAAAGCCTTAAAGCTAGAAACAGAATCAATCGTCGCTTGCTTTGCTTGCTACCCAAATGTCAAATTATAAAGGAATTCCAGAGCCTCCTAAAGGAGAACGCAGGCGGATTTGCAAAGAGGCTCTGGCTTTCCTTTATAATTTGACATTTGGGGAAGCAAGCAAAGCAAGCGACGATTGATTCTGTTCTGGCCTTAAGTTCGGCCGGACCGAACTCATTATATCCTCCAATATAAAATATTCTGAACTTATGTGGAACAATTTGTTTTTTCTGTTACGACAGTACCAATGCTCAGAATTTTAGGTAAAGAAATTGAATTAAAGCCAATTTAGACCGAAAATATGGATAACAACTTCCAAATACCTGAAATTATCGTATGGGGACTATACCAAAACGTAGACCCATGTCCAAAGTTTTTTTAACACGTTGAACCCTCAATGTCAAATTATAGTTATTTTTGTCAAAAAAGTAGTCAAAAACCAGAAAATACCGGAAATGGCGCAGTACCGTTACATGGGGGTTATACCAAAAAGTGGACTTATTTATGTTCACAATTTGTAGTAGATAAGTTTTTTGACCACCAGGAAGCCTAACTGGGAAATTATAACTAATCGGGTTCAGTTGGAAATGTACATAAAAACGTAAAGATAGCTGAAATCGGGCGGTACCATTATATGGGAATCGGTACCAAAACGTGGAACGATATAGCCCTTCTTCGCAGGTCAAGGTATGCGGACAAGATATGCATCTTTCTAAAATTTCCGTTCATTGTTATTTTTTTTTTTTTTGATGCTAGGAAGACGGAGATAGCTATATCGACTCAGAATTTTATTCTGACCATGAATATTTATACTTTATAGGGTCGCAAATACTTATTTCAATGCGTTAAAACGGAAACACAATTTTTATATACTCTCCAGACTATGGTGGATGGTATAAACAAACAAGCAAAGCATATTATCGGATTTACTAGGTAAGGACACATAATAGTTTTAAGAAATATTAGCATTGAAACTAAATTGACATTGAAACGCACTTTGCAACTCTCTAACTCTATTAACTAACTTAACTTTAAACGCCTCGCATTCAGAGACATTGAGTTTTTGAAAATTGCTAGGCGTATTCTCTGACATTTCTTACTAGAGAGATTGCAATTTTGTTAGCTGTCTGATAGCTAGATCAGAGGTGAACTCGGTAAAATTTCATTTTTTAAGTCCTCAGTTATTTTAGTGTCCAGGGTGTCAACGGGTTGATCTTGGCCAACCCCGGGACTTTTGTTCCCATCCTTCATCAGTTTTTCTAATTTTTGATGATTGTGTTATGCTTTGCAGATATTTATTTCAAAGATTCTATTTCCCTGAATTTATTTTCATCTGGTCCCTAAAAATTGCTAACTAAAGAAGAAAAAGATGAACAAAACAAAAAAGCCGAACATATCCTTCCATGAAACAAAATAGTTAATTGGTATTTCTCATAACATCTCTGTGAACATTCAACAAAATATAAAACTCTGGAATTTCCATTACATAAATAAAAAAAATCATCTTTGAGTATTCCGAATTGCAATATTCGTCTTATTCATCTTTTAATTCAAACTAAAATAGTTCAACCAACATTCTAAGCCACACTCACACACACACACACCCGCATCAATACATTCAAAGTCACAATGTAACACTTCCATTCTTTAAGTTATTTTTATCTTTGAACAGAAAAGGAAGAACAAAAATTAATTTTCTTAATTTATGTTTTTAGATCACAAAAGATTTATGCAATATTTTAGAGCTGTTGGCATTTTTTGTTTGTGTTTTATTTAAAATATTATTATTTTTGTGTTCTTCTATAAATTGGAAAGTTATTTGCATATCCATCAGTGATGATAATTCTACCTTTTTGTTGTAGTTTTTATTTTTTGTTACAGATTTCTGTTTCGTTTCGAATTTATGTTAATTATCCCTTTGATCGTTTTGTGTGCTTTTTATACCCAAAACGATCGATGTTAATTTCAATTATCCACAATATCAATTATTTATGCAGAAATGTTGTTATGTAAATTTAATCCGTTTTGGGGTAAGACGCACAACTTTTCACTTGGCCACATAAAACACGACTGATAATGAAGAAACTTTTCTCTAGCGGTTTTTAGTGTTAAGTAGACCGCCACACAATGTTAATGTTGTTGAATTTGTTAAGTTGTTGTTGTTGGCATTATCATTTTTTTGTTAACACAGAGAGTGGCAGTAGCCAGCAGTGGCTGCTTTCGTCTTCGTCGTCGTCATCGCCATCAAGCCAACACTAAAGTGCAGAAAAACTAGATGACGCGCAGGCGTAGCACCACTGCTCACTGCTGTTTTTTATGGCTTTTAGTTTCCACTATTACACACTCTTTCTTTCATTTCATGGTCTTTTCTCTTGAGCTTTCTTTACCTTTTGTTGTTATTATATTTGTAGCTATTGGCAATATCTGTAGTTATATATATTTTTTCTTTTTAGACACTCGAGTGCCGTAAAGTTTTTGTTCAAGTGCTGTGGTGTAGTGGTTTCTTGACTGTTCAAATTCACACCGTAACGCGTCTTCACAACACAACTGTTTGGTACGAGCAAATGTCTGCAACTGATCATCGACTGTGGCTTCAGTTACCATCAGACTTGTTTGGGCCAAAGTGGAATTTCTTTTCTCCATACCTAAAGCGTTTATTTGGCTAAGAAGACACACTTTTGTTTTTGTTGTTTCTTGCGTATTTTGTTGTTGTCGGGAATTTCTATTCGTTATAAGTATGAAATTATTATTCATGTTTTATGCTGGCTTCGATTGTGCGCAGAAGCTACTGTGTACAGGAATGTTTAACACATTAAACCTATTTTGACTCACAAAAAGTATGCGTATCTGAGTAAACCTTGCGTATGTATTAGAGTGTTTCAAAACATTTTTTCTGTTTGATGCCAAAAGAAAATTTGTAATCAATGCGCAGCATATCGCAATGCATGTCCACTTGGGATCAAAAGAAAAATTTTCAAATGTCTTTCAATAAAAACTGTGGACACCCTATTATTTTTTATGTATATACAAATATTCTCATACATATATTAGTAATCTTTTTGATATTTACAGTTATTGTTATACTAATGGCGTGATCATGTATGTTTTGTCTCAGTTATCAAATTATTTAATGAAAGAAAATGTGTAACCTTTAGTCTCACACGTCACAGATTACAACACCTATAATGTCGGTGAGATAAATAGGCAGTTACATACAAAAGAATATTGCAAATTTGTCCATTGTAGGTTCAAAAACAAAGTTTGTATGTTAGGATAATTAAAATTGTTTTTTTTTTTTTAATTAATGTCTGGATTTTGTTTGGCTTTGCTTGCCATACTTGGATTCCATTGTACATAGTAGAGGTAACGTGCTTCCCTTAAATTGGTATCGGAATAAATTGATAAACTGATAAATTGTCATTCGAAACACCACTGAGGAATAAAATTTAATGCTGTAACAAATTTCATAAGATGAGTTTTGAACAGTAGCGACCAAAAGTTTAATGAAAAAATTAAAAATTTGAAATATCTTTAAAATGAATGATTTTCCTCCCAATATGATCCACAAATTTATCAAAAAACAAGAAGAGAGAGTAAAGAAAATCAAGTGGGAACGGATTTTGTTATACCCTCCACCATGAATTGTATTGAAGAAAAATGGAAAAATTAGTTTCCTTTTGTTTATGCAGTAGACTAAATACCAAATTTCAGCAATTTTGGTAAAGTAATATAGCTAACCTTCAGAATACTGAATTTCGGAAGGTACCGTTCTATTGGGGCTATATCAAAACGTCGATATATACCGACTAATTAAAAAATTTCCGATATTTCGGTAAGATAATGTGGTTAAACCCTTCAAAATACCGAACATCAAGTGGTATGCTCCTTTGGAGGATATAGGAAGATTCTGATAATTAAATTCTGGAATAACAAACTTCAGTCATTTCGTTGGGATATTGACGTCACAACCTTAAGAATTGCGAAAATTGGGAGGTACCGTTCTATGGGGACTGTATGAAGGCGTGGACCTTTGTAACGTGACAATACTATCACGTACATACATAGTACAACAACACAGTACCGGCTACGACCCAATGCACTGCAGACACACTAAACAGTCATTCAATAGGCAGCAGCAACTACATTACATCTTTCTACCTGTTTGGTATTAACATGTAACGCAATGGAGAATTCAACTTCAATGTAATTTCGCTGTAACCAATTTGACGCGCACTGCGAATAATTCTAATTCACTGTGTACTCCAGCCCACTAAAGTTTTCCAGAAATGCTTGAGAAGGGCGAGCTTACTACTGCAGGGGGTTAGCTACACGGGTTGGAACAAAATACTATTCTAAATCCGCCTTTTAGTCAGCTGTTCCACTGGGCCTTCGGGTCAGCAGTTCCACAGGGCATCCGTGCCAGCTGTTCCACAGGGCATTCGGGTCAGCTGTTCCACTGGGCCTTCGGGTCAGCAGTTCCACAGGGCATTCGTGTCAGCTGGGCCTTCGGGAATGCGGAATCCATCGTCTCCCCTATCATCTGCAGCCGAACACCGAAAACATCGTCTTCCCGATCATCTGCAGGCGAACACCGAATACATCGTCTTGCTGATCATCTGCAGCCGAACACCGAATTCATCATCTTCCGATCATCTACAGCCGAACACCGATTACATCGTCATTCCGATCATCTACAGCCGAACACCGAATACATCGTCATCCCGAGCATCTGCAGCCGAACACCGAATTCATCGTGTTCCCGAACATCAACAGCCGAACGCCGAATCCATCGTATTCCCGATCTTCTGTAGCCAAACGCTGAATTCGTCGTATTCCCGATCATCTACAGCCAAACACAAACAACACCGTTTCCCTAGAAGAAGAACCCGCTAATTCAACACGAGCTCCTCAGCTGTCAAATCCCAGCGAGTTTCCAATCCAACTATATACTCATTGAGTTCATTCTTATCGCATCTTAACACAACTAGATTGTAAATTAGTACTTAATCAATATATCCCCGATTTATCCCCCGAGAAAGGAAGAATACTAGTATTTTCCTTTCGTAAGGTTTAGTGGGTCCTTATGAAGACACTGGACGCGACTGAACTTACCTCAGCCGACGAGAAAACCACGTTACACTTTACCGACAAACTTCATGTGGAAAGTTTTAAATCCCAAATGAAGACTAAAGACCAAATGCCATTTCGGTTGATTATTGTTCAAATTATTCAAAATACCGACGAAATCGGGAGGTACCTTTCTATGGGGGTATATGACGGCATGGACGTATACCGACAAATTTCATATGGAAAGTTTTGTACCCCAACCGAAGATTTATACAAAATTTCAGCCATTTCGGTGAATTATTGTGGCCACAACCTTCAAAATACCGAAAATTGGGAGGTACCGTTCTATGTGGGCTGTATGAAGGCGTGGGCCTATACCGACAAATTTCTGGGGGAATGTTTTATACACCCAACGAATATTAAGTACCAAAATCCGGCCATTTCGGTGTTATAATGAGGCTAAAACTATAAATATACCGAAAATCGGGAGGTACCGTTCTGTGGAGGCTATATCAAAACGTGGACCGGTATAGCCCATATGCAACACCAAACATCATAGGAGTAATAGAAACTTCTAAAAGTATATTACGCTAAAAAAACACGAGAAACATAATAATTTTTGTAAATTTATTGCTATATAACTATGTACTTCCAGGCCCCAAACTTATTTTTTTCATTTTATTTTCGGCCTCTTCTATTTATTAAAAATAAAATGTGTTTAGTTTTATTAGGAATTTTTTAACAATTATACAAATATGAAGCTGGAGATTAGATACGCAACAATTTTCTTAAAATCTGCAAAGTTTCTTGCATTGGATAGTAAATAGCTGAGAGAACATTTACAACAACAAAGTAAAAACAAAATTTTATTCAGCAGAGTGTCTGTAATAGGTACAATGGAAAACATTTCGCAATTTTATAGTTTGGTTTTTGACTTTCGCGCCGCTAGATCAGTGATTTCGACAAGTTTGCCCAGGCTAAAACTTTCAAAATATAGAAAATCCGTGAGTGCCTAGGGGGCTATACGAAGACATATGCCGACAAAATGCTGGTGCAAAGATTTATACCCCCAACGAAGAGCAAATACCAAATATCAGCAAAATTCGAATTATCTTAAAAATTAATGCTTTCGTCCCAACACGATCCACGAATTAATCAAACACGTAACAAACACAAGAGAGAGCAAATACCAAAAAGAAACGATTCAGTTATGTGTCTAAGTCAGGCATGACCAAAAAGAGAACGGAGAAAATGTGAATGTATTCAAAATATTGGCAACTTATAACAGTGTGTTAGTAAGTTTGTATTCACGCAACAATAAACAATAACAAATCAAAACATTTGTTCTCTTTTGTACGCTCTTTCTGTGCATTCGGGTCGTGTGCGTGTAAATGGCCGAAAATCATCGGCACCGCCGTGCCAAATGTGACCATGCTTGGTCTAAGTGTCTAAAAGGCCTCAACACACACAATAATTTCTTTAGCAGGGCCAAAGCAAAGATTCCAAGGGACGAAAAATCGAACGTCGCATTAAAATAAAATGTAATGGGGAATCGTCCAAGTATACCCTCAGAATAAGTGGTCACTGTGCAACCACAGTACACGCCGCGAATTCTAAAGACGTTGAAATTGCTGAAATTTGGTATTTGGTCTTCGTTGTGGGTGCAAAACTTTCCACCTGAACTTTGTAAGTATAGGTAAACGCCTTCGTATTTTCCCATAGAAGTGTACCTCCCGATTTTCGGTATTCTGAAGGTTGTGGTTTCAATATTCTACCGAAATGACAGAAATTTGGTATTTAGTCTTCCCTGGGGGTGCAGAAATTTGTACCTCCTTATTTTTAAAATATTTTAAAAGTTGTGGCTTCAATATTCCACCGAAATGGCTGATATTTGGTATTCATTCTTCGTTTGTCGTATAAAACTTTTCCCCGAAAATTGTCCGTACTCCTTCTTATATCGCCCATACCTTCCGATTTCCGGTATTTTGAAAGTTAGCCACATTGTTTTACAGAAATTACTGGAATTTGGAATTTAGCCTTCTTCATAAAGGAAAGGAAACTAATTGTTCAATACAACTCGTGGTGAAGGGTATAAAAAGTTCGGTCGGGCCGAACTTAACGCCGTTCTTACATGTTCTGAATAGGGGAGATGACCGGTCACCTCCGAAATTCATGTCTACATGTACCACGGCACATTCCACAAAATTTCATGTCCATTTCATGGGTCCGTTAGTTTCGAGATATAACCTACCTAAAAATTGGTCGGGGTTTCGGGCACGAAGAAAGAATATTTGATTGGAGGGGCGACACCCGTTGTCTCGAACATTAATTTGCAAGCCGATGCACTCATAAGTTTAGAAAATATAGCGATTATAAAGCAATAGGCCGCCGAAACATATTCTGAAAATTTCATTATATTAGGTTCAGTAGTTTTGGAAAAATAATGTATTGAAAAGAGTGGGCGTGGTCTTCGGTTTTCAAGATATAACATATTTAAACAAGTGGGCGTGGTCTGTGGCTCTAAATTTTTATCATGCCTCAACCCCCGTATTTACTGAACTTGGGCCCCGATAAATAGGAAGAGGAATCTTAAATCTTAAATGAAAAGAGCTTACATCTGGGAAGTTTTTGTAGATGCTGAAATTACAATGTTTATAGATAAGAAAGATCAAAAAAATCGCCGGAGGGCGTTCTAAATGAATAGCGGTCAAATTTACATTTTTAGGGTTTTTAGGCTTTTTACGATGTTGCTTGGAATCTGCAAGTCCTAACGAAAAGGAATTATAGAAAATGTGGTGGTTGTGAAAATTCTCTACAAGATTAACTTTTATGATAATTTCGTAGTTTTACCATTTTTGAAATACAGAACTTCAAATTGGGACTACGCACTGACTCTATCGGCTCTTTATGAAAAAGTGCCATGTACGGTGCGCCTTAACTACACGCAGAAAAATATATGTTAGAAATATGTTTGGATCCCAACAAATAATTGTTTGGGACTGATTGCAAACAAATATATGTTTGGATTCAAACATAATTTGTTTGTATCCAAACAAATATATGTTTTGCAACATTTTGTAACATATCTCAATTTAATGTGTTTGGGTACCAACATATATTTTATGTTAGAACATATTTTTTATGGGTGAAGAGAATTTTTGTCAAAGAGAGTAACAACAGGGCTCTCGCAGCTGCGGAACGCTGGTTTATAATAAAGAGCTGTGTGCATGGTGTAATGCATGAAACACCTGTTTTTCGTGCTTTGTTGTTGTTAACCAACGTAGCAAGCGAAGAGGAATTATGTTGGTATTTTTTTCATCAGTGTTCTAAAGGACATCGTGGAGTAAAGTCGGTAATAAATCAGAGTTTTGTCTTTTTTAAAGGAAATTGTGCTTTTTAGTAAATGAAATGTACAATACATTTTATAATTGAATCAAAAAGGTGAATGGAAACATTTTATTGGACAAGGAAAAAATCGCATTTAATATTTGTAATTACATCAATACATTTTTCATATACATACATACCAGGGACGTAGCCAGGATTTCATTTCGGGGGCGGCCCACCTGACCAAAATTTTGAAAGTTCATGTTAGCGAAAATGTCTTATTTAGCAAAGATGTAAACCTTATTTTAGACTTATTTTACTGATGAAATAATTTTCATTATTATTTTTTAATTCAAATGGCGTAAGACTTTTTGGCCAATTTTATCTTGTTTTTAGAACTTTTTTGACAATATGTCACAGTTAATATATGGTCAAAACAATGATTATATTAATAATCCCATATATTTTTGGGCGTATCATTTATCAAATAATTCACAACTACAGTGAATGTTATGAAATTCAGTGATATCACTTCGGTAAGACCAAAAGAAAGTGAATACAATCGGAAAACCTTAGAAATATCATAATATTTAATTTTCAAATATCTTAACATTACTTACTTACTTAGCTGGCCTTTCACAGAACATTTGTTCCATAAGCCGAACTAAGAAAAAATCTCCAATCCTCTCTGTTTGCTGCTGTATTTTCCCAATCTGGGATATGTAGCTTTGTGATATCTCGTTTCACTTGTTCGCTCCAACGAAGCTTTGGCCTTCCAGATCTGCGAGAACCTCCATGCGGCCCGTATTTATACGCCTTTTTAGCGGGTTCATCATCACTCATTCTTATAACATGGCCTAGCCATCGCAATCGTTGTATCTCGATTCGTTCAACTATATTGATGTCATTGTATAGTTGATACAGCTCGATGTTCATACGACGCCGATATTCACCGTCAACACAGATTGGCCCGTAGATCTTTCGAAGAATTTTTCTCTCAAACACACAAAGCACTGCCTTATCTGCTTGAGCAAGTACCCATGCTTCGGAACCATACATTAGCACGGGTAGTATCAGTGTTTTGTACAGTGTTATTTTTGTTTGACGAGAGGTGGCTTTATTCCTAAACTGCTTACTCAGCCCAAAGTAGCATCTGTTAGCCAACACTATTCTTCTTCGTATTTCACAACTGATGTTATTTGTTGTGTTTATGGCGGTGCCGAGGTATACGAAGTCCTTTACTACCTCAAAATTATAGGTAACAACATTCACAGATGGTGCGGTGTTTATGGACATATTACGCGTCGATACCATCAACTTGGTTTTTACGCCGTTTACTGCCAGACCAACTTTAGCAGATTCTCTTTCGACTTTTGCAAAGGTGTCAGTTACTTCCTTTACCGATCGACCCATGATGTCAATGTCGTCGGCATAAGCCAGTAACATGTGGCTGTTCGTGTATATCGTTCCATTTCTTTTGACCTTCGCGTCTCGTATGACCTTTTCCAGCAGGATGTTGAATAGATCACACGACAGGCCGTCTCCTTGTCTGAAACCTCTTTTGGTAGTAAACTCTTCGGAGAGGTTCTTTCCAATTTTAACTGAGGATCTCGTCTCAGTTAATGTCATTCTACAAAGTCGAATGAGCTTTGCAGGAATACCAAAATCAGACATGGCTTGGAACACCTTTGAACGTATAGGGCTGTCGAATGCTGCTTTATAATCGACGAAAAGATGGAAGGTGTCGATCTGCATTTCTTGGGTCTTTTCCAGGATTTGTCTCAAGGTAAATATCTGGTCAATGGTGGATTTGCCAGGTCTAAAGCCGCACTGATAGGGTCCAATAATTTCATTGACCATAGGCTTTAGTCTCTCACACAATATGCCAGATACTATCTTATATGCAATAGGGAGCAGACTTATGCCCCTATAATTGGAGCACACAGTCTTATCACCCTTCTTGTGGACTGGACATAGGATGCTCACGTTCCAATCGTCGGGTACGCGTTCTTCCTGCCAGATGGTGCTAACTAGCTGATGCATACACCTTATCAGCGTGTCGCCTCCGGTTTTGAACAGCTCGGCTGGTAGGCCATCTGCTCCTGCCGCCTTATTATTCTTCAGCCGGTTTATTGCTGTCCTTACCTCATCTTGGCTGGGCGGTATACATTCAATACCATCATCTGGGATTGGATCTGTGGTATCTTCGCCGTCTTCACTGCTATCGGATACCAACAGTTTGGAAAAATGTTCTTTCCATATCCTGAGCACACTATCTGTATCAGTTACCAAATTACCTTGTTGATCTCTACAGGAGGATATTCCTGTACCAAAGCCATCAGTTTGATGCTTCACTCTTTGGTAGAATTTTCGGACTTCGTTCTGTCTCCTGTAAAACTCCATTTGTTCACACTCCCTCTTTTCCATTTCTCTCTTTTTCCTGCGGAAAAGACGTTTCTCCTCTCTCCTTTTCTCCCGATATCTCTCGCGTGCGCTACGCGTTGCTACTGATTGTAAAGTAGCCCTATATGCCGCATTTTTTTCTTCGGTAGCAGCACGGCACTCCTGGTCATACCACGGATTCTTTGGTGGAGGTCTCTGGTATCCAAGTACTGATTTTGCGGCTGTTTGCATGGAGTGGGCAATCTTTTGCCATTGTGCTGATATGTTATCGGGACGAGAAGCGCTATCATTAAGCAATTGGGTCAGTTGAGTGGAATATGCTGTGGCTATCTGTTGTGTTTGCAGCTTGGCGATATCCAACTTTCGTGTTGTGTCTGTCCGTGCTTTATTTGCAACGTTTAGACGGGTACGTACCTTTGCTGCAACGAGGTAATGGTCCGAATCTATGTTTGCTCCTCGGAACGATCGTACATCCAACACGCTCGATGAATGTCTTCCATCTATCACAACGTGATCAATTTGATTTATTGTTCTTTGGTCTGGAGACAGCCAAGTGCCCTTATGAATATCGAGATGCTTAAATCTGGTACTGCTAACTACCATGTTTTTTGCCGCTGCGAAGTCTATCAGCCTCATTCCATTGTCTGATGTTTCACTATGTAGACTGAATTTCCCAACTGTTTGTCCAAAGATATTCTCCTTTCCAATTTTGGCATTAAAATCGCCTAGAACAATTTTAATGTCATGGGCAGGACAACGGTCATATGTTTCTTCTAAGCGCTCGTAAAATATATCTTTGGTCTGTTCGTCCTTTTCTTCAGTGGGAGCATGAGCGCAAATAAAGCTGATGTTGAAGAATTTAGCTTTTATTCGAATTGCAGCAAGTCTTTCATTCACTGGGGTGAAGCTGGATACCAGATGTTTTACTCTCCGACTAACTACGAATCCGCAACCAAACTCATGCTTTGTGTCATGGCAGCTATAATACAGTGCGTCACCTTTAGGTGTTGTTGTGACATCTTTCCCTGTCCATCTTATTTCCTGTATGGCAGTAATATCGGCTTTGTACTTTCCAAGTACGTCTGCCAATGCGAAGACTGCACCTTCTCTATAAAGAGTGCGAACATTCCAGGTGCAGATTCGCAGATCATGGTCCGTCAACTTTAGAGGGGTTTGTTTTTCTTTTCTTTCGTTTTTTCATAGCAGGCTGTTTTTTTTCTAGGGGAGGGTTACTAACCCGACGCCCGAACCCAAGTTTTTAACGTTCTTATGGGTGAACGCGCGGCACATGTTAGCTCACTACCTTTAACGGGTGTTAAAAGCAGTTCCCCAGGTGACACCACGGGGAGGTCAGTGTCCACTTGAGATGAAAGAGGGACCAAGATAAATCCTGGGCTTTGCCATGTTAAAACCGGTCAGGACCGTTCCTTGGTATCTTCCATCCCCTACGTCACCCAACATTATAATTTTCAAATATATGCAAAAATCCGATGTCTACTTATCACAAAGAATTTCTGAAGGCCATCCATCAAGAAATTCTAGCACCTAATCGCGGTTATGTAAATGACAAATTCTGTCGCCAAATCGTGCATCTGTCAATAACCTAATTTTGGCGTCCAATCGTCGGACTTCACTTATAGAAATTCTGGTTTCCTATCCTAGATCTTCTCGTAAATTGTTCAGGAACAAGGGAAAGACTGGAATCCAGTCTAAAATTCTTTTAAAATGAAATTATGTTGCCCAATCCAAGGTCTATACCTGTATACATTCTTTTAGCAAAAAGGCATAAACACAATTTTTCCCAATCTGCATTTTTTATACTCTCAGTCTTTAGCCAAAATGTGCCTTATTTAAATAATGGCTTTAGGGCCAAGTGTGTTTGGAAGAAATCTGTTTCAGAAAACTTGGAGTCGACTTAGCTATGTCCGTTCTCAAACAGATCAACCGATTCGGTCCAAAATTTGGCCTTCGTGATATTTTGATCAACTTCGGCGATGGGCCAAATCGATCTACTCTTCCGGCAAACTTCCGCAGAGTATTTCAAAAATTTTCAGCGAAGTGCAGTTTAAGACCTCCCTGGATAAGCTGTGTAAGCTTAAGACCTCAATGGTCATGGCTTCACTTCCTTTATGCTAAAAATATGAAATAAACAAATGAATAAATAAATATAACTCTCTGGAAACGCTTTGCTTTTTGCAACAAGTGTTCTCGGGGCCCCTTTTACTACCGTTCAAGTTTTTCAGAGGCAAGTCTATACTTCCAGAGAAAATGGCCCGAAAGCTGTAAAGAACACCTAAGGCAATCATGTGTAGTGGCTAATGCGCACGACAATTTTCGAACCGGATACTGCGTCGGTCCAAACATTGTTCATCGCAATATTTCAGCAAGCCTTATATATACAAAATTCGAAGATGGTGCTTTTCGGTCTACTTCTTCTGGTAGTTTTCTCCAAATTTCAAGAATTTTAGCTAAAGTGGTATGCGCGAGTTTTCTTAAACGGCGCAATATTAATAGTAATATTTTTCCAAACTTAGTTTTTTCTCGAAAATGGGCCATACTGGGGTACCTCCCTCACAAACCTTCAAAAAAGTTGTTTAAGTGCAGTTTAAGGTCTATTTGAGGATCTTTAGAAATTGTTACTGAAGGTATTCCTTGTGTTTTTCGTGGGCAAGTCCATATTCCCTGACATTAGGGTCAAAAGGTTAAAATTATTCTGTGGCGAACTGAAATGACTAGTGGGCGCAATATCTTTTAATATGAATGACTCCCAAAATGAACTATGTCAGTCGATCTGTCTACAGCTGAAAGTTTCAATTCACACAGGCTCAGGGTATATTCTTGTCCGCAAAGTGGAGTGGTACTTACTGAGATTTTGACGAAGAAGAACCTGTTTCCGATCAGTTTGTAGATTTCGTTTGTCGTCACAAAGTCCTTTACCGAAGGAAGTACTTCCCAAAATACAATTGCTGTGGATTTCTATGACGTTTTCTTCTGGTTTTATTCAAAGAGTAATCGACAGAAAAATCCCTGAAGAAGAAATTCATTGTAATTTTGAAATATTGGAAATATTGGAAAAATTTCAATGAAATTTGGAATGTGTGGCGGAATTGGGTCTAGAAATAAGTTTTCCAAATTATATTGAAATCGGTTCAAATTTGGATATAGCTCTCATATATATTTTCGTACGATTTCATGTATTTGATGCATCAAACACACTTTAAATACCCGATTTTAATGAAAGTTGGAATGAGTGACGAAAATTGGCCTACAAATAAATTTGTCAAACTATATTTTACCTTATTCGGGGTAGCGAAACGCACCGGGTTGAGCTAGTAAAATATAAACATTGACCTCAACCTCAATAATTTTGATTTTATTAACATTCGAAAGGTCGAACAAAACCTAAAAATTCGACAGAAAAATCCCTTTGTCCAAAAGACATTTATGACACTGCGGTGGAACAGAAATTATATCATAAAAAAGGGTTGATATAGTTTTTTATTGCAAATTTCAAACATAATAAAGAATTTGTAAATGTTATGAATTTCAAAATAGTTCATTATAAAAACGTGTTAGCGAAAATATACAAACATTTAAACCACAAAGATTAAGCAACGGTTTTATCTTTTATTGTTGAATTGCTCTTATAAAAAATTTCAAAAACAAAATATCGCAAAAATGATTTAATATGTTACAAACGTTCAATAAATACAAATAAACGTTTCGTTCTGAACTCAGTAACACTTGCAGTCAGCCTAAAATTCCGATTAAACGCTTAAACACTATCTTAAAACTTAACAAGAACTATGCATAAAATTGCTCAGAAAGCCTAACTTGCTCATTATTTTTATACTTATAAATATGATGGACAATAAGTATACCAATGTAGCTAAATAATTCTATGTAATACTTCCAACAACTTTACATATTTCTTGAACAATTTAAAACAGTTTAAAATTTTACTAAAAATTAAAAAATATGTAACATAAGCAATATCCTATGGGAACTAAAATCATTTTTTTCTTTTTAAAAGTGCTACTTTTTATAATTTATTTCATTCAGTTTTCCTTTTATTAAAGTGTGTTATGTATTTCCTTGGGATTTTGTATCTACCTATGTGTCTTTGTTGCTTTGCTTTTTTCTATGCTCTTCAATAAAAAACACCACCATTTATAAATGGGTTTACATCAGAATTCGGCACCTCTTTACTCGCGAGCAAGCAAAGAGAGCTTCTCTCTCCAGTCACTAATTGAAAAACCATGCACTGACAACAGTATTTGCTCAAATTGTTGTTGTTGTGTGCCGAATTCTGGTTTGCAAGTTAGAAATAGCCAGTGAGCGCTTGCTGAGAGCAAGTGTGCATACATTTCAATGTGTTTCACATTGGCATTTACGCTCCCTTGTTCTCAGAAAGCGCCCACTGGTGCATGTGTTTTGTTTTGTGGCTTCTGGGTTTGTATTTGTTTGCTTCCAAACATATAATTTGTTTGCATCCACACATATATTTGTTTGCAGGACCCAAACATATGTTATGTTTGGGACTGCTTGCAAAAAATTTTTGGGTTGTTTTACGTTTTCACGATTTTGCTTAGAAATTTTATCGAAATAGGACAAAAGAAAATATTGTAGAGGATTTTCACTGCTACTGCGGTTTCCAAGCAAAATCGTGAAAACCTAAAAAACCACGAGAAATGTGAACTTTTATCGCAATTTATTTAAAAATTCCTCCGGCAATTTTTTTTTTCCTTATCTATAAACATTGTAGTTTTAGAATCCGCAAAAATTTCCCAGGTGTAAGCACCTTTCATTTAAATTTAGTTAAGGCGGCCGTGTTTGTAGCGTGGAAGGTAATTGTACTTCTTTACTGACAAACCAAAGAGATAAAGGAACCCACTTATATGATAGAGTTAAATTGATATAATTTGCATCAAGGTTGTGGTCAAGGGTTGGTTTTCAAGTTTCATTTTCGTAATTAGTTGGATATATCCGAATATGCCCTCCTCCCCATAATTTGAAATATCTACCAAAAGTTCAATTTGGATATAGTTCCCACAAACAATTTTGGCCAGTTTTACCCGCTAAATATTATGCCATTATTATCAAAAAATTTTGGCTTTGTCCTTGATCAAAAATCTTGCTTTGTGTAAAAATTTGTCGGTATTGAACTATATCTGCGACCTCTAGGTTGATTATGATTACACTTCTCATAATTTAAACTGTGGGATCCATCTACATACCACGTTCATCAACCTATTTAGTATCAATGGAAAGGTCTAGCGTTATTCTTCTAAATATAAATAACGTGTGTGGAGCATATCTTCCAGGAATAGAGATATTTCACACAAACGTTTTGCTCCATTTAAGCCGATAAATATTATCTGCTCATATTTTTAAATTTCAAACTTCCACTTTGTGGTGTAGGGTATAATTATTGTCTTCACAAAAAAATTGAGTCACAGCAGACTATTTCTTAAGAAAACATTTTAATTTTATTATTATTTTTTGACGACACAAATCGAATCAACGCAAATGGAAGGCCGTTCTATAAAGCATAACTGCGAATACACTACGTAGTTATGCATCATAGATTCATTCATTCAACGTATAATTGTAATTTCAATTTTCGATCGTTATCCTAAAAGACTTTATTCAGTATTTCCTGGTAAGACACAGCGCTGTACGTCGAACTCACTCACATTTACATCAAGAGTACGTTACAGTTGTACAGAAAACATTAAGTAATTTTTTATTATTTTAATTACTAGACAATGACAAAGAAGGCGTACAAAGTGAAATCACTAAAAAAGTAATGTAATATAATTAAATGTTAATGATTTTTTTTAATAAAAACTCATTTTTTAACAGTGGCAATGTACACAGCGACAAGAAGCATGAATGTACATAAATATGTCAATAAACATAACAAAGGTATATATCAAGCTTTTTGTAGAAAATTAACTTATGTTGAAACTGAGGTATGGGGTATTGTAACTCGCGATCAGTTTTACTATACCATAACTTTTGACCGCATTTCGGCAAAATAAACTGTTTTAGCCCGATTCACCGAGGGGTTTCTTTAAATAATAATTTGAGCGGAAGCTGTGGCCGTACTAATGTAAAAAAATCGGAAAAAATCGTTGAAATAAACGAGCTTCATTATGATATTTTCCAATTAGTGGTTTTACAACACAATGTAGAGCTTAATGCTCAATGGAGAAGTTAAAGAGAACACTTCAGAGTTGAAGTTTCTAATGTATGATTTTTTAATATATCCACTGTATCTACCTCAAACGGATGCTGACATTTTGAAACCTGAAAAATGAGGTTTTTTGAATTTTTGCTCTAATCGGGACGCGCAGCTATATTTCCCTAAAAGCTTATTATTTGATTGTAGTACTCGCGATTTCGCATTTTTTAATGTATAACATGAGGGTGTAGCCCTCACAGGATCACAGTAATCTGCGCCTAAACAAGAAATTTTTGTGCGTAAATTTTTCTCAATAACCTATTTTTTTGGTTTAAAATTTACAAACGTCATTCGATTTCCGTGGAAACCCGCGTAAATTTAGTTTTTTTACGTTCTGAATCTAACAAGCCACGACGCGTAAAAATCCACCCACTAGATCGGCGGATATGATACCCCTCAAATTTCGAAAATTTGCAAAAAATTATTTTGAAAATATCGCATATTAAAACGCGTTTTGGATGTGTCAGTTCTTAAATAAATAGATCGATACGCGTGTTTAAACTGCGCTAAAACAGATATTTAAAAACTCTCGTAAATCCAGAGATATAATAGATTTTTTCTAAAAATTGAGTGCGATGCTACATCCACAGTTCTTGATGGATCGCATTGAAACGGCATAGAAGGATGTATTTTTTAATGGTGATTATTGAAATCGGATGCGCATAAAATGTAAATGAACTTCGCGGAAATTATGACCATTTTACTGTATTTTGCACCCTTAAATGCAGCAGATGCTACATCGTGGCCGCCAAAGAGAATTTGACAAATGTACATCAAATAAAAGGGATTGATTCGCTGTGTTGGAAAATCGGATGCGCATCATGTCATTTTCATAATTACGCGGTTTATATGCATCTCAAATGTTGTAATATTCAATATAACATTATTTTAACGTTATGTCACAATTGGAATTCCTTGTGATTTAATATAAGGTTCTTATAATATTATCCAATAGGAAAATTATAAGCGAAAAATTTCTTACAACGGAAAATCATCATTATTGCGTGAAATTTGGACGAAAATGCCGAAGAACTCAAACATTTTTTCTCCAACTTTTCCTATAAAACCATAAAAAAATAAAACTAGAATAATATGATTTTAATTTTTTCGTAATATTTTCTTTTTGCAAATAACATGAATACTATAGCTCCAACCTTCACAACTTAGGTTTCATTTTATTCCTTAAAATGTCTGGATGCTGTTATAATTTTTTTATATATTTTTCGTAACTATGAGCGCTTTTGTTTCAAAAATATGTTTGTAAATACGTGAAATTATTTAACAAATTTGATTTTTCGCGAATCCATTGAGACTTCGCGATTATTTTTTGCATCATCGCAAAGGTTACGAATTCAGTTAACGATAATATGATATAACAGCTAACTATATTAAGCCGCGATTTTTTTAGAATTTTTTCTAATTATCATAATTAAAACGGTCATATCTTTTGCGCGCAACGATCAAAGTTAGTAACGAAAACAGATTTGGAATGCTGATTTTTTTCTTAATCTATGTACAAAAAATCATTCATGTAGTATCAACAAATTTTTTTGATTTTTTTGAAATGGAAAAGACAATTTTATACATTTTTCCTGATATACCTACGTAAAATATTTATATGTCATACTAATACGATAACAGCATTTCTTGTACATATATGGTCTTTCGATTTGTCGATTAACGTTTATTAAAAAAAGTATATGCTCCAATGACCTCCTTTTCAAAGTTCTTCTGTTGTAGCACACAAGACGAAGGGAGGGACATCGATGTCCTACTCATTTAATGTCGGCCCCGATCTTATCCTTTTTTAATTTTTCTTTGTTTTGTTTGCGCTTCTTGCTTTAATTTTCCATAATTGAATACAGTTAATAATTACTTACATATGTATCTATGTGTTTACTTATCTCACCAGAAACCCACATATGTATGTCCATAAGTCTGTTAAGTATGTACTTTAAACACTCGCACACATAACACGATAAGTGTTTAACACGTTAAGCTTGTAACATGCCACAAACCGCTTTAACCGGCTGTTTGAGATTGCAGTGGTTCGTAATCTGAATGAGTGGACACTGAATGCACCAACATGTTTAACTTGATTAGGAATTTCTTTTTTAGTTATTCATTGCCACTTTATTGCATTTCATGGTAATTCAATGTGTATACTTAGGCACATATGTATAATGTACATATAAACATTCATGAATACATATTCATTTTTTTTTATGGATTTTTATGAATGCATTTAACTTACAAAAGTGTTTGTCTTTTTATACCCTCAGCCTTTAGGCTAAGGAGGGTATATACACTTTGATACGATGGAAATGTGCCTCATCGAAATAATGGTTTTAGACCCCAAGTATGTTTGGACGAAATGTGTTTCAGACAATTTGGAGTCGATCTAGCCATGTCCGTCCGTCTGTCTGTCCGTCTGTCTGTCTGTCCTGCTGGCTGGAGCGCACGATAACTCTCGAACGGATCTACCGATTCGGTTCAAATTTTGGCTTTCGTAATATTTTGCCCAAACTTAGTTTAGGTTCGAAGATGAGCAACATCGGTCCACTCCTTCCGATACCTCCCCCACAAAAGTTCGAAAATGTTCGGAAAGTTTGTGCGCACGATAACTCTTGAAGGGAGTGACCGCTTTGGTCCATACTTTGTATAGCGTAAACTTTCTACTAGAGTAATATGAGGTTCCAATATGGTCTCAATAGGTCCACTCCTTCGGGTACCTCCCACACAAAATTTCGGAAAAGTTCAGTTTAGGGGCATCTCTCGAATCGCTTTGATTTTTGTTTTAGCAACTTGTATTCACTGCCCTACATACGACGGTACAAGTTTCATCAGGGGCAAGTCCATACTTCCTGAGAAAATAGCATGAAAGTTGCAGAAAAACCCCTATGACACCGTGTGAGGTGGTTGGAGCGCAAGATAACTCTCGAACGGATCTGCCGATTCGGTCCAAAATATGGCCTTAGTAATATTTTGTCCAAACATAGTTTAAGTTTGAAGATAAGCCATATCGGTCCACTCCTTCGGGTACCTTCCCCACAAAAGTTCAAAAATGTTCGGAAAAATTGTTCGTACGGTAACTCTTGAAGGGAGTGGCCGAATTGGTCTATACTTTACACATCCTAATATATCTACCAGATATAGATCAGGTTCAAATATGGACTATATTTGTCCACTCCATCCGGTACCTCCCACACAAAATTTTCGGATAAGTTCACTTTAAGACCTGATATCGAATAACTTTGATTTTTGTTGAAGCAACTTGCATTCGCTGCCTCAATTACGATATTAAAAGTTTTTTTTAGGGGCAAGTCAATACTTCTTGAGCAAACAGCCCGAAGAGTGTAAAAACCCCCTATGACACCATATGTTTTGGCTGGAGATCCACTTCCATAACGGTCAATGTCGATCCATTCCTTTTAGTATCGCCTCCGCAAAACTTTTGATCTTTACTCCTAATCAACATTTTTGTCGGTTCAAACGCCCAATTTTTTTAAAACTCCCTAAATACATACGTATTTTGGGAAAAAATTGTTTCAATATACACATCCTGAGGGTATACCTCTGTCGGCAAAGCCGACTGATACTTTTTTACTTGTTTTATGTAGAATACTGTGTCAGTATCTGTTGTAAATCTTTCGCAACTGTATTAGTCCAGTCAAAATAGACATTGAAATAGCAAAAATTCCCACAAAGCTGAATTTTCCCCCATCGATACCATGTGTGCAAAAAAAAATATTCGGGGTCAAAGGTCAAAATTTAAGGGTTTTTAGGTTTTCGGATTTATTTTTTGAAAACGGTTGATCTAATCAAGAAGTGACTAAAGTAAATATTGTAGACAGAAAAATTATCTACAAGTGTGACCCTTACAATTTTTTCTTAGAAGGAACCATTCTTGGGATATAGCTGTTCTAAAAAACACATGATTTTTATGCACTTATAAGGGAAATATGCACATATCCAGACGAACCGGCTAAAATAAGCGAAGTAATCGGGTCTGTCCCTCAAAAATATATATATTTTCTTGAAGAGAGAGATTATAGCTATCTTCTAAAAAAAATTCCAACAAATTTGGAGTGTGTTTAGTAGAGTTATTCAATGTTAGAGTCATTTTATGCAAAAATAGCCCATTTAACCCACATGTATAATCGAAAGCCCAACGGGAACGACCCCAACGGAAACTCTCCGATTTTTTTCAAGTTTGGTCCGAAAGTAGGGTTTGTTGCGCTGATTACGGAAATGTATAATTTTCAACGGTTGCGGATCCGGTTCGCCGGTTATTAGACCCGAAAGGCCAAATTTAAAATCCGGGTTAGACCCGGTTCCACTGAACCGATTACTGCAAAGTGGACATCGTTTGAAAGCTTACGGAAGTATCTAACACATAGTGTCGTTACTTTAACCGGTTCGCCTCACAATGTACCTACGCGGCTAATTTTTTATTTCACCTTTAGATCGCGATATCTCGAAAATGGTAAGTCTTTTTTAAGAATTTTAAAGACCAATCTTGTATACAATTATTGAATCTACAACTTTTACTTTAGCCGGCTTTTGCTAAGTCTTACCGTTTTTGAGAAAAATTAAAAAACTGAATAATGCCTCCAAAAATGACCTTTGACCCCGAATAACTTGTTTTGCACACATGGGATCGATGGGGACTTTTAGGACGTTGCTTCTAATGGCCAACCCTAGCTCTCCACCAAAATTCAGCTTTGTGGGAATTTTTGCTATTGCTCTCCAGCCACTACATATGGCACCATATGGGTTTTTACACCCTTCGGACTGTTTTCTCCAGAAGTATGGACTTACCCCTGAAAAAACTTTTACCGTTGTAATAGTGGCAGCATGTGCAAGTTGCTTCAACAAGAGTCAAAGTGATTCAAGAGCAGGTCTTAAAGTGAACTTGTCCGAAATTTTGTGTGGGAGGTACCCGAAGGAGTGGACATATATAGTCTATATTCGAACCTGATCTATATCTGGTAGATATATTGGGATGTGTAAAGTACGAACCAACTCTGTCACTCCCTTCAAGCGTTATCGCGCGCACATATGTTCCGAACACTTTTGAACTTTTGTTGTGGAGGTATATGATACAGTGAACCGATATGGCTTGTCTTTGAACTTAAACTAAGCTTGGACAAAATATTATTTCGGTGAGATATTGAGGCAACACCCTTTAAAAATACCGAAAATCAGGAGGTACCGTTCTAAGCGGGCTATGTAAAAGCGTGGACTTATACCGACAAATGTTAAGTGGAAATTTTTATATCCTCAACGAAGACTAAATACCATTTTCCGTCATTTTCCGAAAATCTGGAGATACCGTTCTATGGGAGATATATGAAGACGTGGACATATACCGAAAAATTTCAGGTGGAAAGTTTTATAGCCCAACGAAGATTAAATACAAAATTTCAGCCATTTCGGTGGGATATTGAGGCCAAAACCTTCCTAATACCGAAAATGGGGATGTACCGTTCTATGGGGGCTATATGAAGATGTAGACCTATACCGACAAATTTTAAGTGGAAAGTTTTGTACCCCCACGAAAACTTATTATCAAAGTCCAGTCATTTCAGTGCTATATTGAAACTAAAACTTTGAAAATACCGAAAATCGGAAGGCACCGTTCTATGATGCTATGTGAAGGCGTCGACATATACCTACAAATTTCTGGTGGAAAGTTTTATACTCCCAACGAAGTCCAAGTACCAAATTTCAGCCATTTCGGTGGGATATTGAGGCTAAAACCTTCAAATAACCGAAAATAGGGAGGCACCGATCTATGGGGACTTTTTGAAGATGTGGTGCTATACCGACAAATTAAGTGGGGACAGTTTTACACCCCCAATGAAGCCTAAGTAGCAAATTTAAGCCATTTAGGTGGGGTAATTCGGCTAAAACCTTGCAAATACCGAACATCGGGAGGTAACGTTCTATGGGGACTATATCAAAACGTGAACCCATATAGCCCATTTTCAATGACATAAATTGTAAAGGTATGTCTTAAAAATTGCGATCTGTATCTTGATTTCATTACGGTGGAGGGTTTAAGAAAGTAATATCCAAATTTTAGTCAGGGGTGGTGGTGCACAATGGTTCAAGAATCGATTTTCCTGGCCAAAAATCAAAATGTTGTTTTATCAAAGATATTTAATTTCTATATGGTATTCGATAGTAAACATATTGAAACTAAGGAAACCAAAAAATTAAGTCAAAATATTTTTGGGAAATACGTAAGTTTTGCAAATTTCTCGAGAAAGACGTAGCTATTTCTCAGAAACTATAACAGTTATTGCGTTAGGTAAGAGAGGTAGGATTGTGGCCATTAAAAATCGTTTTAGTAAATTACCGTAGCGTTTACACAACATGAGCTATTTTATTTTTCCTCAGGTACTAAATTTTATGAAATTCCAAATTTAGTGGACTAGAACTTTTGTGGAACAACATGGAACAAAGTTCTGTTTTCACAGAAAGATGCCCAAGAGTCTTCTCTTTCAGCACATATATACTTTTGTACCCGTCCCGTTCAGTCCGTTTAACACTTTTTTCAATTTATTGAAATTACATGGGTAAAAATGTGTGTTTTTCTATACTGTTTCCATATAAATTACAGCTTTTTGACACAAATTAACTTTTTTTTGAGTATATGAGTTTTTATACGAGTTATATAAGTTTTATGAAAAACCAAGGATTTTTTTTTAATTTTTGAAAAAAAAATTAATTTTTTGTAAAAAATTTTTATACAAATTTTTGAAAAAAAATTTTTTCAACATTTTTTTCGATTTTTTTTAATCTTTGGCAATTTTATTGTTTATTTGTTGGTGTTTGACCATCTTTAATACATAGGAAGATATAACAACCACAAAAACACTCATATTTTGATGAAAAATAGTTGGAAAACTCAAAAGTTTAACTTTGACCATGAATTTCTCTGCATCTATCAGACCGAATTTTACCGCTTATAATTCGTCTGATAGCTGATTGTGTTATCTATCTAACAAAAAAAGAATTATGAAAATATCTCTATCCGTTCAAAAGTTACAGAATTTTGACCAGGAAAAAACGACTCTGAACCACTGTGCGGCGCTTTTATGTTAGTTGTTTTCCAGGACCATAAAGTGCTATTTTCAAATTTCACAACACATGAAATACCGAAACACAACCATCAAAATAACGAAAGTCGGGAGGTACAGTTCTATGGGGACTATATGAAGACGTGGACGTATACCCACAAATTTCGGGTGGAAAGTTGTATACCCCAACGAAGTCTAAGTGCCAAATTTCAGCCATTTCGCTGGGGCAGTGGTGTAAGACATAACTCTATCGGAGCTGTGCGATCAAGGGCTGTAGTCCTTTCTTATTTGTTGCAGTGTTCGTACACCAAAAAGTCTCAATAATTGCACTGAGTGAAATACATATCCTCTCCTATTTTTTTGTTAGACATACCTGATTAAGTAGAATTTCCGGCCATTAAAAAAGTTTTATTTCTTATGGCAAATACACCTTTATTTGAAAGATGGACGTATCTTCATTAGACAAAAGTTTCAAAATATGTCAAATCACCAAGCATGTGGTAAGTTGTAACTAACGAAAGAAAGGAAGTTATATAACTTATAATGACATAACTATGGTGTTACAATATGCTACTGATATGGCCAATTGAAATAAGTGCCAAAATATCTACATTAACTGAATAATTTTGCTAGTCATCATTCGGAGACCATCTTCCCCTTGCAATTGTTCCACTTGTTATAATGTTAAAAGGCGCATTTAAAGTTTATTTGTTTCGGTCATTTTAAGCAGTTTTGTACACTTCTGTAAAGGCATGCAAAGTTTTGGTGATATTACAAGTGAAAAAAGTCTCTACATTACATATTTGTAGGTTTTAGCATGGTACAATGAAACAAGATAGTTCAAGTGATTGACATATTTTTTATTCATGCCACTCTGATATTTCAAACTAATTCACAAACTGTGTTTATGTGTGCGTAATATACTATTTTTAATGCAGTTTTTTGATCCCGACTTTCGGGTCAAATAATCGTAATCAGCGTAAAAATACCTGATTGGTGACAAAAATTAAAAAAAATGGTGAGTGTTACACAAGCTGATTTTTATACCCATATATAATATATAATTAAATTTGTCATTCCATTTGTAACACATCAAAATATTCGTTAGATACCCTATAAAGTACTCAGAGGTAGACATTGTTCTAGTCCAGGAACCTTATATATATAAAAATAAGGTCTCTGGACTGAACAATGCCAACTTCGAGGTCTTTGCATCGTCCGAAGAGGACAAGGTGAGGACCTGTGTGGTAGGTAGGAAGAACCTCAATCTAATCTTTCTATCTAATTACAGTAATGGAGACATGTGCTCGGTGCGACTGGAGAACGGCAGGGAGAAGGCCACTCTCCTGTCCTCAATCTACATGCCGTATGAGGACCCTGATCCACCAAATCAGGGGGTACACAGGCTGCTGAAGGAGAACCTGGGCGTTTGTAACGTTATCCTTGGATGTGACGCCAACGCCCACCATTTTCACTGGGGCAGCAAAGACACAAACACTAGAGGTGAGTCGATTTTCAATTTTATATTATCTTACAATCTAAGAATATGTAATATAGGAAACGATCTCACCTTTAAAATTAGAGGCAGGGAGGAGGTCATTGATCTAACCCTGTCTAATTTAGATGATTCTGTCGTCAGGAACTGGAGGGTATCCAACAAATGCTCCTTTTCGGATCATATGAGGATATACTTTGAAATCTCTTTCGACGGAGTCCGCCAAAATCCTTATAGGAACCCGAGAAGGACGGACTGGGGAAGGTTCACTAATCTGACGAACCATCAACTGACACTCCCCGGAAGGATAGAAACAGTTGCTGAGCTTAACAGTAAGGTGTCCAACCTAACAGAAATCCTTCTTCGCTGCCATAAGGATGCCTGTCCATTAACTTATCCTGGGAAGAAATCCCAACCGGTGTGGTGGAACAAGGATCTTGGCGAACTACGGAAAAACACCAAAAAGTTGTACAACAAGGTGCACTCGACGAAACTTGACAGTGACTGGGAATCGTATAAAGCGAGTTTCACCAAATACAAGAGTGAAATCAAGCGCGCCAAAAAGAAGTCATGGGTTTGTTTCTGTGAGTCTGTAGAAGGGGTAAACGACGCTGCCAGATTCCGTAAGATACTCTCTAAGGACCCCAAATCCATCGGTAGTGTCAAAAAACCGGACGGCACGTGGACAGACTCAGGTCTTGAGACTCTAAACCTTCTAGCTGAGACCCACTTCCCTGACTGCACGGATGCCAGTAACCTTCACATTGAATGTGACAACTTCCAAGTCCAAGAGTCAGTGGACGAGAGCCTCATTGATAAGGTTGTAAGCAGAAACAAAATAAAGTGGGCAGTAAGTACATTCAAACCCTATAAGTCACCTGGTCCAGATGGAGTAATTCCTGCGATGCTTCAATTTGTTGCACCGCAGATATACCAAATTCTGGAGGAGATCTTTAGGGCCTGTTTGTTTCTTTCCTGCGTACCAGATCTGTGGAAAGAGGTAAAGGTAACTTACATCCCCAAAGCGGGGAAAGCCAGTCACTCTGCACCGAAAGACTACAGACCTATTAGTCTATCCTCCTTTCTCCTCAAGACACTCGAACGACTGATCGATCTGGAGATTAGGAGCTTTGTAGACACTGCCTCGCTGAGCGACTCGCAGCATGCCTACATGAAAGGTAAATCTGTCGAAACTGCTCTTCATGAGGTCGTGGGTTTCATTGAGAGAAATATGGAGAACTCAAACTTTACCTTGGCGGCTTTCCTGGATATAGAAGGAGCCTTTAACAACGTAAAACTTGAATCCATTCATCTCTCGCTTAGATCGGTCAACACCCCGGAAACCCTGATCTGCTGGATAAAGAGAATGCTGGAGAGCAGGATCATAAATTCCAGTATTGGGGAGTTGACAACAAGGAAGACAGTAACACGAGGTACTCCCCAGGGAGGTGTACTCTCACCGCTGCTGTGGCTACTTGTGATAAACAATATTTTGGCGGAATTCGACAATCAGGGCATCAAGGTTGTCGCATACGCGGATGATGTAGTTTTACTAATAACTGGCAAATTCTTGTCCACTATTTCGGAGCTTATGCAAGGAGCCTTATCAAAGCTGTCTCGTTGGGCCACCACAAATGGCCTTGGTGTAAATCCAACGAAAACAGAACTGGTATTGTTCACCAGAAAGCGTAAGCTTGGCGACTTCATACCACCAACATTGGATGGAGTGCAGTTGCATCTATCTCCTGAGGCCAAATACCTAGGTACAATCCTGGATTCTCAACTGAGATGGAAAAGGAACGTCGAGGAACGGACGAAGAGAGGTATGATCGCACTCTATTCATGTAAGAATTCGATTGGGAAAAGTTGGGGTCTAAATCCAGCTATTATACACTGGTTGTATAATACTGTGGTGAGACCCATCCTATCCTACGGATGTCTTGTCTGGTGGCATGCGCTTCGACACAAATCAAACTCGGGCAGCATAGACAAGGTGCAAAGGGCAGCCTCGATCCTGATAACTGGAGCTTTTAGAAGTACACCACAAACAGCTCTGAACGCGATGCTAAACCTCTTGCCCACGAGAATTAGCATCAAAGGTCAAGCAGCACGTAGTGCTCTAAGGCTACATGAATTGAATCGTTGGCGTGACAGCACCTATGGTCATGCATGCATTCTTCGAGAGCTAGGGCCAAACCTTGGCTTAAATCAGCAGGGGAAGTTCAGCGACTACTTATCACCAATCCATAGATTTTATGATTTTGAGGTCGTTATCCCTAGTAGAGATGACTGGATCCGTGGTAACCCTCCTCTGGACGGTCTGGCTTTCTATACAGACGGTTCCAAGATGGAAGAAGGTACCGGAGCTGGCGTCTACTGCGAAAAGCTTTGCCTCGAGTACTCTTATAGGTTGAACAGCGACTGTAGCGTTTTCCAAGCAGAAATCTTCGCGACCAAAATGGCCGCAGAGTTGATAAAAAGTCTGGATGCTGAAATCTTTGAACCGGTGACTATCTTCGTTGATAGTCAGCCGGCTCTTAAAGCCATCAAATCCCCCAATATCAAGTCTGAGGCCGTTCTTGAGTGTAGAACTGCTTTGGCGAACCTAACTAACGCTGTCCGACTCTGCTGGGTACCGGGTCACTGTGACATTGTGGGAAATGAGAAGGCAGATGAATTGGCAAGACACGGATCTCAATCAACAAGTCAAGCTATCACTGTTTCTATTAAACCACCCATATGTCACGTTTTTCGGAAGGTGGAGACGTTCTTTGAAGAACAGGCCAAGGAACTATGGCATAATGAACCAAGGTGCAACGTGTCAAGGGCCATTTGGCCGAATCTTTCAACAAAGAGAACAACTTCGCTTTTAAGTCTGAGTAAGTCAGAAATCAGGGTATTGACGGGAGTCATTACCGGCCATTGCAACATCCGAGCTTTTATCGGCAAATGGCAGGATGATGGCGTGGACTATTGCAGGCTCTGTGAAGATGAGGAGGTAACGGAGACGATCGAGCATATTCTATGTCGTTGCCCGATGTTAACTCGAAAGCGGTATAGACTAACAGGAGTACGCTTTCCTCCAAGCTTAACCTTCTACTCAAACATGGAACCAACAATCATAAACAACATCATTAAAAATCTGAAGTGGCTGGGACGGCGCGACCCATAAGCGTAACTACTTCTCTGACAGTTTTTTCCACCATCGCCAAAAAACCACCCTCTCTGTCTTTATTACATCTTCATTCTTTCTTATAAATAATTCATTTATTACTACTCTCCAAACCACACCCCCCTTTTTTCTTTATTCTTCTCTCTTTTCTCTTCTCTTTTCAGGTAATTCTGAACCTCCTTTTTTCTTTATGGATGATCACAATGGACCGAAAGGTCTCCGAGTGGCGTAGTCAATATACATATATATTGACTACACATCCCCAAACCTAACCTAACCTAACCCTACCCTATAAAGTATACAGTCTGTCGCAAAAGTTAGTATACACCGTTGAAACCAAATTGTATTAGGGATAAATATCACTATAACTTATTGAAAACAACCAACAATTAGTTTTATTTGATAGACAAGAAGGTTGTCTTCCGTAATAACAATTAAAAGTGCGCAATATTTGCATACATTAGGAAATGTACGGTTCGAATCCCAAAAAGACCAACATTTATGTCGCAAAAGTTAGTATACAACGGAGAATCCTCCTGGAACTGTGTAAAAAATTCTTGATATTTTTGAACAAAATGAAACTAAATCTGTACCTAAGATCATAAAGAGCATATTAATTGGGTTTAATGGCAGTTATAGTACTTATAGTAACAAGTCCAACGTACACTGGATCGTAAAATCCACAAAAATTGGTCATCTACAAATATAACAACTGTAGCGACAAAATTCCGGATGTTATGTCTTGTTTATGAATTTTAAAGCCATGAAATGCTCAGAAAGGCTCTAAAGTTTCAACATGGGGTGATCTTGATCGAGTTTCGACTTGTCCCTTTTGAAGAAACGGGAATTTCTTGAAGGAAACCCATACGTTTGAGGCCGTTGTCCTTTTGAAACATGTAATAATCCTTAATCCTTACTCAAAAGGACTTTCCTTTTCAGGTAATTTTCTCACAAATTATGTCCCTTTCCACATTCCCACAAAAAATAAATAGTAGGAGAACCTCAAGTTCTGGTGTAAGCTCTACAGTGTTACTCCACCACCACAGAAGGATATGATAGCTAATTTAAAATTTTAATACAGAGCTTTCTCTGCTGTTATAACGCATGGATTGTGCAAAAACGTTCTGAAAAGCTGTGTTCGCTTCACATAGGACCAAAATACAACTAAATGGATCAGTTAGAAGTAGTTCATTAGACATTAGTAGTAAATTATACACTAGGGATACGAGAAGCATGTCCGATACTGCTGAAAGGCCGGTAGGACAGTATAACTGTAGGGCTTACAACGGACCTTGAGGTTCTCCTACTATTTAATTTTGGTGGGAATATGAAAAGGGGCAACATTTGTGAGAAAATTGACTCAAAAGCAAAGTCCTTATGTGTAAGGATTAAGGATTATTACATGTTTCAAAAGGGCAATAGTCTCAAAAGAATGGATTTCCTTCAAGAAATGTCCGTTTTTTCAAACAGGACAAGTCGAAACTCGATCAAGATCACCCCAAATTGAAACTTTAGAGCTTTTCTGAGCATTTCATGGCTTTAGAATTCATAAACAGGACATAACACTCGGAATTTTGCCGCTACAGTTGTTGTATTTGTAGATGACCAATTTTTGTGGATTTTACGATCCACTGTACGTTGGACTTGTCACTATAAGTACTATAACTGCCATTAAAACCAATTAATATACTCTTTATTATCTTAAGTACTGATTTAGTTTCATTTTGTTCAAAAATATCAAGAATTTTTTACACAGTTCCACGAGGATTCTCCGTTGTATACTAAGTAGTTCATTAGACATTAGTAGTAAATTATACACTAGGGATACGAGAAGCATGTCCGATACTGCTGAAAGGCCGGTAGGACAGTATAACTGTAGGGCTTACAACGGACCTTGAGGTTCTCCTACTATTTAATTTTGGTGGGAATATGAAAAGGGGCAACATTTGTGAGAAAATTGACTCAAAAGCAAAGTCCTTATGTGTAAGGATTAAGGATTATTACATGTTTCAAAAGGGCAATAGTCTCAAAAGAATGGATTTCCTTCAAGAAATGTCCGTTTTTTCAAACAGGACAAGTCGAAACTCGATCAAGATCACCCCAAATTGAAACTTTAGAGCTTTTCTGAGCTTTTCTGAGCATTTCATGGCTTTAGAATTCATAAACAGGACATAACACTCGGAATTTTGCCGCTACAGTTGTTGTATTTGTAGATGACCAATTTTTGTGGATTTTACGATCCACTGTACGTTGGACTTGTCACTATAAGTACTATAACTGCCATTAAAACCAATTAATATACTCTTTATTATCTTAAGTACTGATTTAGTTTCATTTTGTTCAAAAATATCAAGAATTTTTTACACAGTTCCACGAGGATTCTCCGTTGTATACTAACTTTTGCGACATAAATTTTGGTCTTTTTGGGATTCGAACCGTACATTTGCTAATGTATGCAAATATTGCGCACTTTTAATTGTTATTACGGAAGACAACCTTCTTGTCTATCAAATAAAACTAATTGTTTGTTGTTTTCAATCAGTTATAGTGATATTTATCCCTAATACATTTTGGTTTCAACGGTGTATACTAATTTTTGCGACAGACTGTATATTCACGATCAGCATAAAAACCGATATAGCCTATTTTCAGTGTCAAACATCCTAGGATTAATAGAATCTTCTACATATACCAAATTATAAAACTTACATCTAAAATAGCGAGCTGTATCTTGATTTCAACAGACGCACGTACAGATACAGCTCGCAATTTTAAAGTTAGATCTTTATGATTTGGTATAGAAGTATCTATTACTTCTGGTATGTTCGGTAACGATTTTCGGTATTTTGAAGGTTTTAGCCTCATTATCCCAATGAAATGGCTGCAATTTGGTATTTAGTCTTCTTTGAGGGTATAAAACTTTCCACCTGAAATTTGTCCCGATTTTCGGTATTTTGAAGGTTTTCGCTTAAATATCTCACCAAAATTCCTGAAATTTGGTATTAAGTCTTCGCTGGGGTATACAACTTTGCACCTTAAATTTGCCGGTACAGGTCTACGTCTTCTAATAGCTACCATAGAACGGAACCTCCTTATTTTTTGTATTTTGAAGGTTTTAGCCTCAATATCTCACTGAAGTGCCTGAAATATAGTATTTAGTCTTCGCTGAGGGTATAAAACTTTCCACCTGAAATTTGTCGATATATGTACATATGTAGGTCTGCGTCTTCATATAGCTCCCATAGAACAGCCGAAAACAAAATAAAAATATTTTTGAAGCACTTCAACACTATAAAATATCAATAAGAGCATTCAAAATTATACGAACACCATTATTTACCTGAGAAATGCGTAACTAGCTGATTTTGATACTCATGCGTAGACATCGGATTTTGCATATTTTTTATTAATAGAGTTACGAAAATTCTGATTGGACCAAAATTCATTTTGAAGAAAACTGAATGCAATGACAGGCTCATATTTTTTTTTATTTTTTTCCATATGCACAAAATATGCAAAATATGCACGTAATTTTTTGACGAAAATCATCGAATTAATTTTGGAAAGTCATTAAAAAGTGTTCTAAATTAAGTTTATTATCGTTAAACGTCGATTTCTTAACAGATTATTATGTTATTAATTATTATTCCTCCACAGCAATAAATCTGGACTAAAAGACTTAGAAAATTTCCTATAACCCAGGCTTCTTATTATAACATAAGTTGCTTTCTAATACAAATTTGTTCAAAAACTCAATCAGAAATGTCAAAATGAACGTAGCCAAATATATTGATAGTTTAAGTTCGGCCAAAATTGTCTGACAGAATAACAAATGAGCTAGAAATTAAGGCCGAAACCTATAGCTCTGCGTGTTGCGTGTGCGTTCAAAAATACAAAAACAAAATACATGTATTTGTTGTTGTTTTCAATTTGAAATACATGTATTTTGTTTTTGTATTTTTGAATGCACACGCAACACGCAGAGCTATAGGTTTCGCACTAAGACTAAGAAAATAGTGAAAATTACATAAAATTTTTCATATTTTACTAAAAACATAGAACATATAAAAAACATATACAGGGCAAAAGTGAAATTCTTTTAAAATCAATATTTGTTAAAGGTTGAAAACTACTAGATTCGCTTCATTATGGCGTATTCTAGCCGAATCGACAAAAATATTTCCTAATTAATTTCTCGTTAGAGACGAGCTTACTGACCAAGATGCTTTTTGAAAAAGGAAAGCCGACGATACGAACCCACACAATCACCACTGTGACATGCATGTTTCGCTTTTGGTTTAGGAAGGCTCCTCAGACACATCGACTGTGGGGCGGCTTCGAAATCCTCTAACTTATTTCCTCTTTCAAATGCAAGTTGTTGTTTTTTACAAAGTTGAATTTTTTGTTCAAATCTTTGTATGGCTTTCATGACAAACGCTTAGCGTAGCCTTTGAAAGTTATGAGTTTGGTTCTGAACACTAACACGCCGTGACAACACTTTTTTCCATGTGTTTTTCAAGGACGTGGGTTCGAAACCCTATTTCCTTTTTGGGCATAAATATGGAAATAAAAAAATGTGAAATTAGGGAAAGCAACAAATTGCGCACGGAATTTTTATTCATGATTGCACTGATAACTACATTTTAATACCCAAGGGTATTATGTGTTAGTGAATGAGTTTGCAACATGCAAAAGGAAACAGGAAACACAGTTCCTTTTGATGATTTGCATAGATTCGCACTTATCCATCTGGCCATGTCTTTTTGAAAACAAAGTGCAGGTCACATTTATAGACCAATTCGCTTAAAAATTGGAGATTTTTTGGCCCTAGGGCGATCCCTATTTATTTTGGTAAGAATCGATTCAGATTTGGATATTGCTCCCACATGTAAAGTATAATCTCCCTACACCACAGATTTCGGCGGTGGCCGAATTATCAAATTGTCCGGATTATCGAGTAGTAAAGAAAATAAATCACTCGTGGTAGTTATATAGTAATACTTTTTTAAATTGTAATTTCTAATACCGAACACTTAAATGAAATATAGAAGTAAAAATGTTCTACGTGTAAAACATAATGAGATTTTTCTACTCGACAATCCGGACATTTTTATTGGCATTGCCCGCATTTGTTCCTTTCCTTACTTTTTACCAATTTACTATGCAACAAGACTCAATTTTCTTAAATTACAGAAAAAGCCAATCAGATTGTGAAAGTAGTGCTAGAAATATGACGTTTTTAAAGTTTACATCAGGATGTACGCAAAACACGTGAGAGATGTTACATTTCATTTTTTTGGTAATTAAGATTCCTTGAAATCTTTGCCTTTAAGGTGTATATGTACTCGTAATGCGTTTGGCAACTTTAATGACAATATTGCGTCTAATATTTGTTTTAATATATTTATTTTTATCCTATACAACAGGACTAATGTGCTATAAAAGGATTATCCTTGTACTCGATAATTTTTACTAAATGTAGCTTAAACAATTTTTTCAGCAACCTCTCCATTAAACTGTCAAAATTCGAAGCATTTGTAATAATTAGTACAAATTATCGAGTACACGGGCAGGTTTTGCCATGTTAAAGGCAATTCCAAGGTTTTGGACTTATTTTACCACTACCATTGTGTAGTTTTTTTAAGTGATGTCATTTTGCACTAATCATTGGGTGTTCTTCATTTTGCTTATTATTCATCGTGGAAGGGTATAACAATAATCCATTACCTTTCCCCGAGGAGTGAACATTTCCCAATTCTGCATTAAGTGGTTGTATGCGTACAATATAGATCCATATTATAAAATTATGAATTTTTAATGCATTAAGCTAAATTTTTGAAATTTTTCCATTACCTACATTTGTATAGGAAGCAACTTATGTGTAATAGGAATGCTGGGTCATTTGACATTTTCTCACCTTGTGAAAACTGATTTAAGTGTTATTAGTCCAGATTTATTGCTGCGGCGGAATATCTGGAGAGTCTCAATACCATAACAATCTGCAAAAACTATGTTAAACGGCAAAAAAACTTAATTAAATTGTTTTTTTTTTGATGATTTTCTAAATATTTTCTATTTTCGTCAAAAAATAAACACTTGCATATTTAGCATATTTTTGCATATTTTTCATATATTTTGCATATTTTTTGCATGTTTTTGATATGACCCCAAATATCGAAAACATGACCCTCAAAACGCCTAGATCCAAAATTTGAGTCCAATCGGATAAGAAATAAAAAAACATGCTAAAATCCGATGTCTACTCATGAGCCTTAAGAACAAGTGTATGTGCGGCTTGCTACTCTAAAAAGTAAATGCTACTGTTGCTTGCCACTCCCAAAATATGTACTAGTGTGGCTAGCCACTCAAAAAATAAGTTATTCAAAAATGGATATTTTTAGACAAATGGGTATGCTTTGCCAAGTAGTTTTGAATATGCAATAACATTTTCTGTTTTACTTGGTTGTTCATCACACATAAGTGTTTAACCTGAAATTTGTCGATATAGGTCTGCGTCTTCATATAGCTCCCATAGAACAGCATCTCCCGATTTTCGAAAACAAAATAAAAATATTTTTGATATTTTAAAATATCAATAAGAGCATTACAAATTATACGAACACCATTATTTACCCGTAAAAGGGAATATTTTGGGAATCATATATGTATGTATAACAAATATTGATCAACCTTCATTAAGAATTGTACGAACTTATAGGTTTATGGTTTTCCACATCATAAATAATGAAAATTTTATCATAATGCAAAGGCTTAAGAAACATGCTTTGATAATTTTTTGTACCCACAATGGCCCAATGTTGCCCACAGGCAACATTTGGTAACTTCCTACCCGAATATTTTTCGCGGAGTACTTATTTTTGCGACTACTTATCATAATAGATACAGTCAACCAAAAAAATCTACATACACGCTATAAATTTCGAGTTTTTAGGATAAGGAAACATTTTTATGAAAATTAAAAAAATAATAGGGAAAAAGTGTACATACATCCCAATGAAATATTGAGATTACCGTAAAATGTATGGAATAAGCAATTCAATTTTTACATTTGATTGCTTTATCGAACGTTTTTGGTTGTCCATGATAACTTTTTGACAAAATAGGAACATTTTGTGGATTAATTGCCTTTATTTAAGGTCAGACTTCGCGTATAGCTCGTTAAAGCGGACCCTTGCATATTTGTTTATTAGGGATATGAAATAAAACTATGTACTTGTATTTTCATAAAAATGTTTCCGTATCCTTAAAACTCGAGATTTATAGGGTATATGTAGACTTTTTTGTTGATTGTATAAAAAAATATTTTTTTTTCTTTGTGAAATAAAATTCATTCTGATGCTATTTGCATGCCTAAATGCTCCCATGCATCAGAACAGTCATAATCCACCATTAAAAATACTGCGATATTTAATTTATATCGTTAATGCTGTGGTCTATAATGAATATTTTGGCACTTTAAACGATCTTTCATAACAACATGGTAGTACACTGATCGAAGTATTGTGTATACATTTGCAGAACTACTATGGTAAGGCTGAATTTTGTGGAGCACGCTTGAAGCGTATTTCGGGCTCAAACTTAAAGGTATTTCTTTCAAATATGAAATTTTTAAGAGAAACAAAACAAAATACTCCTATAAAAAGTCAAAATCCCCCAAATATTTCGAGATAATGAGCGAAAAACCATCGAAAATGTTGATCCTTGAATCCGTAAATGGGTCCATAATGGTGCAGATGTGTGTGAAATATATTATTTTTACCGTAACTGATAATAACACTGTACAACAAAATGGAACTGTTTTAAAATTACAAGAAACCCCGCACAGATTATGAAAGAGGACCGAAAAAAGAAAACACCGATACACGTGTTTTGAAAGTTTACGTCGGGAAGTAACCTAAATAGGCGTGGTAAGTTCCGCCCATTTCTACAGGTTTTGAAATATTCGACATCATAAAAATTATTGGGATTTGTTATTAAAAATAGCTATATCTACCAACCAACACTCCAAATTATATCGCTTGTTTACTCAAGGAGTGGCATAACTCAAAAAATACGTTTTCTGAGTCAGCAGTTTTTGTTTTTTTCTACGACTTCTATTTTATCTTGTGTCAGATTTTCATGCTGATATCTCTAAAACCCAACGCTCATTTACAGCTCATTTCCTACGGACTTGGCTCAATGCAACAACAAGTTTTTTTGAGGTAATGAAGCAGTAAAACACTTCAAATCATGCTTGATATTACGCAAAAATTTATCACTGATATTTTAATTGTTGTGTATTAAAATTTTTAAGTTGGGAAGTCAAATTTCAATCGCTAGTTTAAAACGCGTTTTTCTCGAAACTGGATTTTTGAGATGTGTCACTCTTTGCGTAAATGAACTATGTGATTTTCCTTGAAACTGGCCTATCCAAACTATATTCTTCTACCTTAAAGCATTTTTGTTACATAAAGCCCTAAAGCTAAGCCCTCATGGATTACCACGTATTCTAGCTGAAAGGATTATGGAATTGAATATTTATTGGGCAAAAAATGTATGTGAACGAATTGTATATGTATTAGGCCGGGGCGATTTGAAAACCTTAATGGGCCCTTCGCGTTTCTGATTCCTGGGATTGAACTGAGCAAAAAAGTCTACTGGACCATATGTCTACGATGAAAATCGAGCCTGCCGATTTTGACTTTAAGTTTTTTATCTACGTTTTTTTGACATCTTGGCATATAACAGCCAAACCATTGAGATTTTCGAGCCAACATAAAGACAAAAATTGTTGCCAAGGCAGTTATAAGGAACTCTCTAATACATCGCAAAAGCATTGGAACGCTTTTCAGGCAGTTTTGGTCTTGAGAAGTTGCAAACTTTTCGGAAAATGTCGATAAATTGCACTGTGCTACAAAAGTTGATCAGAAAAATATTCAAGCGTTCTGATGCAAAATTTCATTGTGTTGGGATCCATGAAGAACGACAATGGGTTTAGTTCGTTTGTGTCACTTCGTTTTATTTTTTTATAATGGTAAAAGTAGTGAAAATCTGGTTTACTTACATTTTCAAATTTAAACGGACATATCTTCTTTTTTTCACAACGGATTTCTATTGATCCCCCCTCCTTTTGAAGGGGTGAATTATATCTTTCGAACAAGTTATTATTTTTTTAAATCGTCCATTGTCAAACCGAGGAGGATTTTAAATCAGGGCTAGCACATATGAAAGTTTTAGGGATTTTCTCTTTGTCTATTGAAACCTTCAAAAATATCAACGTTTATACATGTTTTTGTATATATTTTTTTTATAATTTGTTTCATGGATTATTTTAGACAACTTTTATGTTAAAATAGATTAGAAAAAGGAATAGAACAATTTAATATTAATTCTCCCTTAAATATTTTCTTTTATTATTTTGCTAAGCCCTGTTTTAAATTTATCAACCTTCCTTTTCTCTTACGGACTTTGTCGGCATACCATAGACCACTGATGGGCAGAAATGCTCTGCCTCACACACAAAAGTGTAAAAAATACATGAGTCTCTCGAAATTTGCCCACCATTGCCATAGACCAGTGGAAGGCATTTTGACTCACAAGAGAGACAATTTGCTCTAAGTGAGCGTAAATTGGTTATCGCTCACAGCCTGTGTAGATGCTAACACGTTGTGAGCATCAACAAATTTACGCTCATTGAGAGCACAAGGGAGACCCAAAACATTTCTCTGCCTCACTCTGCCATAGACTAATAAAAAGATAGACGTCGGAATGCTCTCACCGAGTATGTTCGAATTGAGTATGCTTAAAGAGGTACTCAAAATAAAATGCCAAAAAATACAAGTTAATAAATATTTTGTTCTGGCAAAAGGCAACTTGGGGTTAGTTTTTGATGGGAACAATATCCTCAGACAAAAATATCCATGAAAATATTGCCATTTTCCCCAAAAAACGTCTTCGAACTTTTTTGAGTTTTCTTGTTTGAGTAGGTTTACGGCGCAAAATTGAGTATTCCTTCGTCTATCTTTTTATTAGTCTATGGGCATACATCAACCATGATCTTTTTCTCTTCATTCTCATCTGTCGTATTTTACCAAAGGAAAGACTCGCTCAAAGATACAAATGCACAAAAAATTTTGAGTAGCGTTGCCAGTATTTTTCAGTCTCTTTTCCCCAACTTCTCCAAAGTGTTTCCCCAAAATTCCCCAGATTTTATAGAATTTCCCCAAAAAAGTCCCCAAACATTTTGTAACAAATAATTACAGAAAAAAATTTAAAGTACTAGTAGTAGTTTTATTTTACTATTGAAATTCATTTCATGCATTTTATTTTACATAAGTGAGTTAAAAATGGGGAAACGTCAACAAAAAGTTTGTACTAAATAATTCTTCATTCAAATTTGTACATTGAGATTCAATTAAATTGGTTTCACATTCGTAAAGTACTTATTTGAGTAAAACTGTGTGTAGTCCACTTTATCGTGACAGTTATAGATGGTTTCAAAATTCGAATGCAATTTATTATAAGCTGTTCCCGGGCCCATTTTATCGCTTTGAAAACTTAGCTTAATCATATTTATCTCTTTTATAATTGGAGCCATGAATGTTAAATAAAGTTTAATTTCTTAGTTTTTATGTTTACGATTTATTGCTTTTTCTTACCAACGTTTCGTCACTTTTATGGTGACTTCATCAGGGGAATCGTGGGAATCGTCTATTAAATAAAATAAATATTTTACAATTTCAACAGTAAAAGATTTCTTTAAGATTAACAACAAAATATCTACTTACAATATAATTTACGGCGTGTTTTCACTGTATTCTACATTTATAAAACATACAAGACAATTCACACGCCTTTACGTAATATAACAGCGGGTTACTTTATTGCAATTCTGTAAACTGATCTAATATTGTCAGCGTTCTCCTTCATATTCATCGTTCTGTCAATGTTGTATCATAGACTAATAAAAAGATAGACGAAGGAATACTCAATTTTGCGCCGTAAACCTACTCAAACAAGAAAACTCAAAAAAGTTCGAAGACGTTTTTTGGGGAAAATGGCAATATTTTCATGGATATTTTTGTCTGAGGATATTGTTCCCATCAAAAACTAACCCCAAGTTGCCTTTTGCCAGAACAAAATATTTATTAACTTGTATTTTTTGGCATTTTATTTTGAGTACCTCTTTAAGCATACTCAATTCGAACATACTCGGTGAGAGCATTCCGACGTCTATCTTTTTATTAGTCTATGGTTGTATATCAATGGTGTGCACGGCCATCCACTGGTGGTTTCTGTAAAATACTCTTAATTTAATTAATTCAACAACACTTGGGTGTTTAACTATTTTTTGTAATAATTCTTTAATAATTCATTTGTAGCACGATTTTAGGTAAAATTAGTGCTTAAATATGTAATGAAAAAATAAGAAAAATTAAATATTAATTCTCTCTTAAATTTTCTCTTTTCCTATTTTGCTCACCATTGTTGTATATGCAAGCTTTCTTTCATTAATCTCTTCTTTTCAATTCTCTCTCTGCCAAGTATTTGTATATTTTCAAAATCCGGAGAGTGGCCCATACTGAGAGCATGTTGTGCTAGTGCTGTTGTTTCTTTTCGTTTTTCTATGTCTTGCCTATGTTCGCTCAATCATTGATTTTCAATCCAGAAATCATTTGGCAGTTAAGTCCCATTTAGCAGTTGAAATTATGAACAAATTGTATTTCAATTCAACCCACTGTTCTGGTACACGATCAATTGCCGAACCGCATCATAACACTTCAAAGCTGTTATAAATTATACCAAATATGACGCATGTTATGTGCGCGTTACGCGTGCGCTACTATTAAAAAAGTTCAGATAATCTGAAATAATTACTCAAAAAAGAATTTCCCCAAAAATCCCCATATATTTTTCAGATTTCCCCTAAAATTTCGCAATTTCCCAAGTTGAATTATTTTTCCATTTCAGAAAAAAATTCCCCAATTTGGGGAAAAATCCCCAATACTGACAACGCTGATTTTGAGCACAACCTCTATACCAATGTCCGGCAAAAAGGGGCACACGTGCCCTTGATGAGAATAACAACAGAACAACCACCAATCAGTCTTCGTTAAGAAGTCAATGAAGAAGGTTCTGTTGTCGGTTGTTTCAATGATTTTTAATTTTAGCAATGCATTAACGCACACGCTGTTTGTGGAGAGAGCGAGAGAGAGTCGTATGCGTGAGGCCGCAAACAATGCATTTGTATTGGTGCCGATACCTGCTCTATACCCAGCAAACACAATGTCGGACGTCCGACGCGTCTGCTCAAAGTCGGAAGTTTTTTCCGACGCGTCTGACCGACTTCGGTCCGAACTCTGTCCGACTAGTTTGACGAACTTTTCCCGTCCTCTCTCTCCCTCTCTGAAGGGAATTTTTCTATTTTCTCTTGTGATGCTTTGGCAAAATTAAGTGTAAATAAGCAGAGAGAAAATAAAGTGTAATTGTTGATGCAGTACGAACGAAAAATTGAGTGCTCAGGTTTTAATTTTTGTATCGGAGAACAAATTTGGTAAATAAATCAGAAGTTCATACGATAGTTCATCTGACTTCGGACCAAATTCGGTCCGAAAGTCGACAAACACTTTCGAATGTCATAAGATTTTACTTCCGAATTCGGAACGATATCTGTCCGATAGTCGGTAAATAAATCAGAAATTTATACGACAGTTCATCAGAGTTCGGACCGAATTCGGTCCGAAAGTCGGCTAAAACATCCGATTTTCATCCGAATTTCGGTCAGAGAACACGTCAACCACGCCATATGACTTTCGGACAGAGTTCGGACCGAATTCGGATCCGAACTCGGACGTTTCATCCGACTTTAGGACCGAATTCGGTCCGAACTCTGATATTTCTTCCGATTTTGGTTTGCTGGGTACCTGCTCTATACCAGGTATCGGCACCAATACAAATGCATTGTTTGCGGCCTCACGCATACGACTCTCTCTCGCTCTCTCCACAAACAGCGTGTGCGTTAATGCATTGCTAAAATTAAAAATCATTGAAACAACCGACAACAGAACCTTCTTCATTGACTTCTTAACGAAGACTGAGTGGTGGTTGTTCTGTTGTTATTCTCATCAAGGGCACGTGTGCCCCTTTTTGCCGGACCATAGACTAATAAAAAGATAGACGTCGGAATGCTCTCACCGAGTATGTTCGAATTGAGTATGCTTAAAGAGGTACTCAAAATAAAATGCCAAAAAATACAAGTTAATAAATATTTTGTTCTGGCAAAAGGCAACTTGGGGTTAGTTTTTGATGGGAACAATATCCTCAGACAAAAATATCCATGAAAATATTGCCATTTTCCCCAAAAAACGTCTTCGAACTTTTTTGAGTTTTCTTGTTTGAGTAGGTTTACGGCGCAAAATTGAGTATTCCTTCGTCTATCTTTTTATTAGTCTATGGCCGGACATTGCTCTATACCATGGGTGAAAATGTACTCTTAGTTTTTTATGAACCATGAACAATTAAAAGTTTATGCAATTTTTTAATTATATTTCTTAATAATTTTCATTGTGAACGATTTTAGACAACATTAATGTTGAAATAAATAATAAAACATTAAGAAAAATTAAATATTAATTCTCCCTTAAATTTGCCTCTATCTCTCGATTTTGCTCAGCTCTACTCTATACTAGAGATGCACAAAACAGTACTCTAGCGTAAATTTCATTTCGTTTCATATATTGTCACATAGTCCCGGGCCATACTAAGAGTAATTTCACTGAAATTTTGACATGAAAGTAAAAGAAAATGTAAAATAAAACGGTCTGTTTGTTTCATACGAATATTGCAACAAGATTGCAGAAAACATGAAACCGTGTACACTAGTTTCTTGAAATTATGAATTTTTCCCAAAATATGCAAAGTTTTATGTCAAAATTTCATTGAAATTACTCTAGTGTGTCCCGGGACATACATATATTGTTTTGTGTATCCCTACTTTTATTTCTATTTTGTCTTGGAAGGTTTGCTCTTACTCCGTTTTTCTATGTCTTGCCTATGTTCGCTCAATCACTGCTTATCAATCCAGAAATCATTTGGCAGTTAAGTGCCAACAGTTGAAATTATGAACAAATTGTATTTTATCCAACCCACTGTTCTAGTACACGACCAATTGCCGAACCGCATAATAACACTTCAAAACTGTTATAAATTATACCAAATATGTAGACAGCGGAATTTTATGCAACCCCTATTTTTGGTCCGATTCATGTCAAATTTTGAGACTGGGCATATTTTTGGCTTCTGATTACATTGCAATCGAAACATATGACATATGCAAAATTATGCAACAAATATTTCAATAATAGGTACAAAAATGTTTGTGTGTAAAATTTTTCTGTTTAAAATTCTCTTCAGACAAGTCAATAAAATAGAGAAATGTATAACCACAGCAACATCCTTCAAAATACCTGCACCCAAACTGCCAAATTTTAGGTGGAAATATTTTTACCCCCAGGGAAGACTTAATACCAAATTTCAGCCATTTCGGAGGAATATTGAGGCCACAACCTTCAAAAAAAAGAAAATCGGGAGGTACCGTTCTGTGGGGGCTATATGAAGACGTGGACCTATACCGAAAAATTTCAGGTGGAAAGTTTTATACCCACATCGAAGATTTAATACCAAATTTCAGCCATTTCGGAGGGATATTGAGGGCACAACCTTCAAAATACCGAATATCGGTAGGTACCGTTCTATGGGGGCTATATGAAGACGTGAACCTATACCGACAAATTTCAGGTGGAAAGTTTTATACCCACAGCGAAGACAAAATGCCAAATTTCAGTCATTTCGGTGGGATATTGAGGCCACAACCTTCAAAATACGGAAAATCGGGAGGTACCATTCTATGGGGGCTATATGAAGACATAGACCTATATCGAGAAAGTTCAGGTGGAAAGTTTTATACCTCCAAGGAAGACTTAATACCAAATTTCAGCCATTTCGGAGGAATATTGAGGCCACAACCTTCAAAATACCAGAAATCCGGAGGTACCGTTCTATGGGGGCTATATGAAGGCGTGAACCTATGCCGAGAAATTTCAATTGGGAAGTTTTTTACCCCCAACGAAAACTAAATACCAAATTTCAGTCATTTCGGTGGAATATTGAGGCCACAACCTTCAAAATTTCGGAATTTGGGAGGTACCGTTCTATGGGGGCTATATGAAAACGTGGACCTATACCGACAAATTTCAGGTGGAAAGTTTTATACCCACATCGAAGATTTAATACCAAATTTCAGCCATTTCGGAGGGATATTGAGTGCACAACCTTCAAAATACCGAATATCGGTAGGTACCGTTCTATGGGGGCTATGTGAAGACGGGGACCTATGGGGACAGATTTCAGTTGTAAAGTTGCATACCCCTAACGAAGACTTAATACCAAATTTCAGCCATTTCGGTGGGATATTTAGACCACAAACCCTTGAATATATTTTTTCATATGGTTTTGCATATGCTCATTTTATGCAGATATGTACAAATATGTCGATATGCAGAATATGCAAAATATGCAAAAATTTCTGGGCATAATTCGTTTCTGTCTAATCAGATTTTCTCTACGACCATCCTAACCATATATGCATTTGCATAGGATTCCTTAGTCTACAAATATGACGCATGTTATTTGTGCGTTGCGCGTGCGCTACTATTAAAAAAGTTCAGATAATCTGAAATAATTACTCAAAAAAAGTAATTTAAAAAAATTAAGACACAATGTTTTATCTATAAAGGCACTAGAAACTAGAAAATAATTTTTCGCTTAGCCTCAATAATAAGCGAAAATTTTTTTTCTAGTTTCTAGTGCATTTATAAATAAAATATTGTATCTTAATTTTTTTTAAATTACTTTTTAGTAAATTAATTTTTTTGACCACTGAGAATCCCATAACCAAATTACAGCCAATTTAGGCCGAAAATATAGATACAAAATTTAAAAAGCCTGAAATCGGGTGGTTCTGCTATGTGGGGGATATACCAAAACCTGGACCTATGTCCAAAATTATTGGTGGCGAAGTTTCTGTACCATTCGAAACTCCAAATGCCAAAGTACAGCCAATTCGGTCTAAAAATTAAGATTAAATCCCCAAAATACCTAAAATCTGGTGGTACCGCTAATGGGGGCTATAGGAAATAAAGCACCCATATTGATTTTGGTTTCATATTCATGTATTGTCATCCAAATCTGAAAAGTGTGCAAAGTTTTAGTTCGATTGGTCAACCGCAACTGTGTGAAAAATGAGTTACTAGATTTGAACTAAACAGATAACAAAGCAAGTTAAATAAAACATTGTTAAAATTAATTTCCCCAAAAATCTCCAAATATTTTTCAGATTTCCCCAAAAATGCAGCAATTCCCCAAGTCGAATTATTTTTCCCCATTTCAGAAAAAAATTCCCCAATTTGGGGAAAAATCCCCAATACTGACAAGGCTGATTTTGAGCACAACCGCCATACATACACAAGTTGTGTGACACATGAGAATTTTCATTTCTATTTTGTCTTGGCAGGTCTGCTCTTACTCCCGGATAATGGAGTTTGTAACAAATAAAAGAAGTAATGGTAAAATTACCAACATTTCTTTTTCATCCGGATAATGGAGGTTCCCGGATAATGGAGGTTCTACTGTATTGACTTTATGTTGTATTTAGCAATATTTTGCTCATTTTTATCCCTTTAGTATTACCAAAGTTTTGTTAATGTGAGATGTACATTGGTGTAGGATATAAACATTGAAATATGTTGTTTAAAAATGCATAATAATAATTATGTACATAACAAAAAAAATCATAACATGAACTCTTAATGATGTAAAAAAAATTCTGTCAAATATCTAATTTCATTATAATTCCTTAAAATTCCGACATAATGCGTGATTTATTACCCACTATTGAATATGCATAGTGTGATGTTGCTAAAACCATAAACTATAAATTCAATGCGATAAATAAAAAATTGGACATTACATTTAATATTTTATTTATTATTTATTAATGGTAATATGTTATTAAATATTTCTAGTTTACTCTATAAAGCATTGTGGTTAAGTCTGTTATTTAAAAGTGAATTGATGCGCAACATGGAAGTGTGACATGATAGGCCCATCTTTACTTTCCATTATTTGTTTAGAAACACTTTCGTACGTATGCCAATGTGTATTTACTTAAATAGTGTCTCATTCCTGTTATAACAATGTGTAATATTATATTTCGTTTATTGACGAATAAATCAGTTTTATTTCAGATATGATATTCATAGTTATAACAATAATAGACCAGTAATAGCAATATTAAACAAATAAGAACGGGGTTAAATTCGGTTGGGCCGAATTTTTATACCCTCTACCACGACTTGTATTGAAGTAAATGGAACAATTAGGACCTATACTGATGAGTTTTAAGTAATTTCGGTCGGATATTAATGCCACAACCTTCAAAATTCCGAAAATCCGGAGGTTCCGTGGGTATTATATGAAGACGTGGCCCTATACCGTCAAATTTCAGATGGAAAATTGTATACCCCCAACGAAGATTAAATACCAAATTTCAGCCATTTCGATAGAATATTGACTCCACAACTTTCAAAAAAAAAATATGAAGACGTGGATCTATACCGAAAAATTTCAAGTGAAAATGAACACCATATATCAAACTAGCAAATGCCCGCTACTTCGTATGCGGAAAAGGAATAAAATATATATGAACAATATTTAAAAGTGGTGAACACTGGCGATTCTTTTGTACTAAAACATATTTTTAATACCAACATTTAATCGATTTAATTCCTTTTAGTACTGTACACTGTAGTTGTAATTTCCAAAAAAAAGAACAAAATCTGCCGTATCGCACCCCTACACAGCTACCATATTTATACCCTATACCACAATGTGGAAAAGGGTATTATAAGTTTGTTTTGGTAAAAATTCATGTAACACCGCGAAATATTCGTCGGAGACCCCCAATGTGGTATACCAATCTTCATATCTCGACGAGATAAAGCGATTTTGAGATGTGTGTCCGTCCGTCCTTCCGTCCGTCCGTCCGTCCGTCTGTCCATTATGAATTGTAAACACGCTCCAGGCCGCAATTATGGACCGATCGTCACGAAATTTTGTATGGAGGTCGGGTTCAGATCAGAATAAATCCCTATTCTTATTGGTGATGATCGTGAAATATTTAGCGGGTGAAATGGACCAAAAACATAATATTTATCCAATTTTCTAGCGGCTCTGTAGGTCTCAATAATAGTCCGATCAACGCGTAATTTTAAATAAGGTAAGAGTATATCACAAAGGAGAAGCTTGCAATTTGAGATGACGATTAGATAATATTTAGAGGGTTAAATGGACCAAAACTTTTGTGTGAAAATTGTGAAAATTTTTAATATACAGCTTATATCTTAATTCCTGGAAGTGACATTCCGGACAAGTGAGATATACTTGAAAGTGGAACGCTTGACCTTTCAATTGATGCCAATTATGTTGGTGTGCATGATCAGATAACAGAGTTACAGCCTAATATATTCCGTTATTTGTTTGTAGTGTAATAATAAACTCGCTAGAAGTCGCAATTATACATCAATAATCACGAAATTTTGCACCGGCTAAGTGTATAGGTCGAAAAAGATGCCTACAATTTTGAATGATGATCTGATATTCTTTAGCGGGTGAAATGGACCATTACTTTTGTATGAAAAATATAAAAATGTTATTTTTGGTCGATATTTTGATTCCTTGAAGACATATCAAGCTTTTTGTAGAAAATTAACTTATGTTGAAACTGAGGTATGGGGCATTGTAACTCGCGATCAGTTTTACTATACCATAACTTTTGACCGCATTTCGGCAAAATAAACTGTTTTAGCCCGATTCACCGAGGGGTTTCTTAAAATAATAATTTGAGCGGAAGCTGTGGTCGTACTAATGTAAAAAAATCGGAAAAAATCTTTGAAATAAACGAGTTTCATTATGTTATTTTCCAATTAGTGGTTTTACAACACAATGTAGAGCTTAATGCTCAAAGGAGAAGTTAAAGAGCACACTTCAGAGTTAAAGTTTCTAATGTATGATTTTTTAATATATCCACTGTATCTACCTCAAACGGATGCTGACATTTTGAAACATGAAAAATGTTTTTTTTTTTATTTTTGCTCTAATCGGGACGCGCAGCTGGATTTCCCTAAAAGCTTATTATTGGATTATAGTACTCGCGATTTCGCATTTTTTAATGTATAACATGAGGGTGTAGCCCTCACAGGATCAGAGTAATCTGCGCCTAAACACGAAATTTTTGTGCGTAAATTTTTCTCAAAAACCTATTTTTTTGGTTTAAAATTTGCAAACATCATTCGATTTCCGTGGAAACCCGCGTAAATTTAGTTTTTTTGCGTTCTGAATCTAACAAGCCACGACGCGTAAAAATCCACCCACTAGATCGGCGGATATGATACCCCTCAAACTTCGAAAATTTGCAAAAAATTATTTTGAAAATATCGCATATTAAAACGCGTTTTGGATGTGTCAGTTCTACTTAAACAAATAGATCGATACGCGTGTTTAAACTGCGCGAAAACAGATATTTAAAAACTCTCGTAAATCCAGAGATATAATAGATTTTTCCTAAAAATTGAGTGCGATGCTAGATCCACGGTTTTTGATGGATCGCATTGAAACGGCATAGAAGGATGTATTTTTTAATGGTGATTATTGAAATCGGATGCGCATAAAATGTAAATGAACTTCGCGGAATTTATGACAATTTTACTGTATTTTGCACCCTTAAATGCAGCAGATGCTACATCGTGGCCGCCAAATAGAATTTGACAAACTGTACATCAAATAAAAGGGATTGATTCGCTGTGTTGGAAAATCGGATGCGCATCATGTCATTTTTATAATTACGCGGTTTATGTGCATCTCAAATGTTGTAATATTCAATATAACATTATTTTAACGTTATGCCACAATTGGAATTCCTTGTGATTTAATTTAAGGTTCTAATAATACTATCCAATAGGAAAACTATAAGCGAAAAATTTGTTACAACGGAATATCATCATTATTGCGTGAAATTTTGACGAAAATGCCGAAGAACTCAAACATTTTTTCTCCAACTTTTCCTATAAAACCATAAAAAAATAAAATTACAATAATATGATTTTAATTTTTTCCTAATATGTTCTTCGTATTTTTGCAAATAACATGAATACTATAGCTCCAACCTTAACACCTTAGGTTTCATTTTATTCCTCAAAATGTCTGGATGCTGTTATAATTTTTTTATATATTTTTCGTAACTATGAGCGCTATTGTTTCAGAAATATGTTTGTAAATACGTGAAATTATTTAACAAATTTGATTTTTCGCGAATCCATTGAGACTTCGCGATTATTTTTTGCATCATCGCAAAGGTTACGAATTCAGTTAACGATAATAGGATATAACAGCTAACTATATTAAGCCGCGATTTTTTTAGAATTTTTTCTAATTATCATAATTAAAACGTTCATATCTTTTGCGCGCAACGATCAAAGTTAGTAACGAAAACAGATTTGGAATGCTGATTTTTTTCTTAATCTATGTACCAAAAATCATTGATGTAGTATCAACAATTTTTTTTTTGATTTTTTTGAAATGGAAAAGACAATTTTACACATTTTTCCTGATATATATTTCGCAAAGTAGCCTACATATGGAAAAAAAACTACTGACCTTTCCTCTGATGTAAATTGCAATAAAGTGTTTGCTAGATAACGGGCCTACTGCCTAATACATAATGAGTTCTGTGTAGAGAACCACATTTTTATCCCATGCTACATATTGTCTCTCCAAAAGTTTATGTAACACCACGAAATATTCGTCCTAGACCCCTTATTTGGTATGCCAAAATTCATATCTCGACGAGTTAAAGCGATTTAGCGATGTGTGTTCGTCCATTAAAAATTATAAACAAGCTTAAGGCCGCAATTATGGACCGATTGTAATGAATTTTTTAAGGAGGTTGGGTTCGGGCCAGAATAGAAATGATTAGTTTTTGGTGATGATCGTGAAATGTTCAAATGGACCAAAAACAAAATTTTAACCAATTTTGTAAAATAATAACCCGCAAAATGTTAAACAAAGTTTGAGTTTATGATGAAGAAGAAGCGTACAAACCTACATGAAGATCAGATAATACTTAGCGGGTTAAATACTACATAAGTGGATTTCACTACATTTTAGTTTGTGTGAACTAAATTTTCCTTTCCTGCTACAAAAATGTCTTTGACATGCTAGATAACTGTTTGGTTTTGGTCATAAGTATTATACATTACATCTCTGATATTTGATAATTAAATTTCCACAATCATTGAAAAGAAGTTCCGTGGAGAGCGATTGTCCAGGGATAGTGGTATAGGGTATCCCATGGTCGGCTCCGTCCGACTATAGACTTTTCTTACTTGTTTTTATTTCGAATTACCAAAAGTACGACCTCATATCACAGACATACACCAACAGCGACTGATATTGCAAATTTCAGACTTGACTTCTGGTTTTACCCCTTCACTAACACAGCATTCCCTCCCAGTACGAATTTCCAAACACTACACTTTATCTCACGCCTTCACAACAATTCAAGGTTCTAGCTACAGCGGTTTCGCCAAGAACCCGAAAATTCTACGAAGCTAATTTTCGGCATTCAAAACGGCCACAAAAATCCACGTTTTCGTATATCCCCATATAACGGTACCCCTCGACTTAGGGTATTTTAAAAATAGAACAAATCTATATTGTCCAATTTTCTTTAAATTTGGACCTTGATCCAAATTATATAATCCAAGCTTTGTTCCTACACCCAACACCAAATTTAGTACCATTTAGTACTTTTCGTTCCTTTATAGCAGGCATTTCTCACTTTAACCGTTTACACAATACCAAAATGGTTTTGGTACCAACATGTTACCAAACTTTTCGTACACATAATTAAACGTTGCAAAACTTACTTCCTTATATTCAAGATATATTCCAACCGCAATTAACTTTTCTAGCTTTATATGTTCCTCTGAAACCAATTATAGTACTATTTAGTACTTTTTGTATAAATTTTAATTTTTAAGACATTTTAAAACCTCCTCCCTACCTCAACTCTAAATAACAATTGCTAATCTAATACCGAATTTCAATCCAATACCGAATTACAAATTTGAAAATTCCAGTTCTACCCCTTTATAAAATCACAAATTGTACAAAATTCTGTACCATATAGCAAATACCAAAAGGTACCAAATTTTGTACCATTTACTAATTTTCGTACTCGACTTTCCAAAAACTACTTTCATATCTCAGCTCCATCCGTTCACCTAAATCCAAATTATAGCCAATGTAGTTTCGTACCCTTATAGTTCGAATTTGCAAAAACCTTTCTTTGTTACTCTTCATCAGTGACTGTCATTCCAAATTTCAAGATTCCAGCTCTATCCGTTCACCCAAATCCAAATTGTACTAAATTTAGCACCATTTAGTACTTTTCGTACCCTAATATTTTGAATTTGCAAAAACCGTTCATTGTTACTCTTCATCAGTGACTCTCTTTTCAAATTTCAGGATTCCAACTCTATCCGTTCACCCAAATCCAAATTGTACTAAATTTAGTACCATTCAGTACCTTTCGTACCTTTATAGCTCGAATTTCCAAAAACCTTTCTTTGTTACCCTCCATCAGTGACCCTCATTCTAAATTTCAGGATTCCAGCTCTATCCGTTCACCCAAATCCCAAATGTACTAAATTTAGTACCATTTAGTACTTTTTGTACACTTATAGTTCGAATTTCCAAAAACCTTTATTCTTACTCTTCATCAAGGACCCTCATTCCAAATTTCAGGATTCCAGGTCTATCCGATCACCCAAATCCAAATTGTACTAAATTTAGTACCCCTTAGTACTTTTCGTACACTTATAGTTCGAATTTTCAAAAACTTTTCTTTGTTACTCTCCATCAGTGATACTCATTCCAAATTTCAAGATTCCAGCTCTATCCGTTCACCCAAATCCAAATCGTACTAAATTTAGTACCATTTAGTACTTTTCGTACCCTTATAGTTTGCATTTCCAAAAAAAATTCATTGTTATCATCCATCAGTGACCCAAATCCAAATTGTACTAAATTTAGTACCCTTTAGTACTTTTCGTACACTTATAGTTCGAATTTTCAAAACTTTTCTTTGTTACTCTCCATCAGTGGTACTCATTCCAAATTTCAAGATTCCAGCTCTATCCGTTCACCCAAATCCAAATCGTACTAAATTTAGTACCATTTAGTATTTTTCGTACCCTTATAGTTCGAATACCAAAAACCTTTCATTTTTACTCTTCATCAGTGACCCTCATTCCAAATTTCAAGATTCCAGCTCTATCCGTTCACCCAATTCCAAATTGTACTAAATTTAGTACCATTTAGTACTTTTCGTGCCCTTGTAGTTCGAATTTCCAAAAACATTTCTTTGTTACTCTCCACAATTGCCCCTAATTTCAAATTTCAGGATTCCAGCTCTATCCTTTCACACAAACCAAATTGTACTAAATTTAGTACCATTCAGTACTTTTCGTGCCCTTGTAGTTCGAATTTCCAACAACCCTTTGGTACATCTTTCTAACTCTTCATCAGTTACCCTCATTCCAAATTACAGACTTCTAGCTCTTCCCGTTTGCCTAATACCAAGGGTACCATATTTAGTACCTTTTAGTACTTTTCGTATACTTCTAGGTCGAATTTCCAAAAACCCAGCATTATCTCACCCCTACACACCAACAGCAACCTACACCCAAAATTTCACGTTTCTAGCTTCAGCCGTTTCGTCTGGGCGTTGATGAATCAGTCAGTCAATCAGTCAGTCACTCACCTCACTACTCTTTTATATATATAGATTTCAGCCATTTCGGTAAGATATTGTGGCCACAACCTTGACAATACCAAAAATCGGAGATACCGCTCTATCGGGGCTATATGAAGACGTAGACATATACCGACAGATTTCAGGTGGAAAGTATTATACCCCCTACGAAGACTTAATACCAAATTTCAGCCATTAAGGTCAAATAGTGAGGCCACAACCTTCAAAATACAGAAAATCGTGAGGTACGGTTCTACCGAAAATCGGAATTTACTGTTCTATAGGGACTATATGAAGACGTGGATTTTATACCCCCAACGAAGACTAAATACCAAATTTCAGCCAATTCGGTGGAATATTGAGACCACAACCTTCAAAATGCCGGAAATAGGGAGGTATCGTTCTGTGATGGCTATACTAAGGCGTGGACTTATATCGACAAATTTCTGGGGGAAAGTTTTATACCCCCAATGAAGACTAAATACCAAATTTCAGCCAATTCGGAGGAATATTGAGGCCACAACCTTCAAAATACCGAAAATCGGGAGATACCGTTCTATGGGGATTATATAAAAACGTAGACCGATATAGTAAATGTTAACTACCAAACATCCTAGGAGTAATGGAAAGATCTACACTAAATTGCAAAGCTCTATCTTAATTGTTGCGAGCTTTATCTTGTTTTTTTTTTTTTTTTTTTTTTTTTTTTGATTATTCTCATCATGTTTTATAAGGAGACGATAGAGTCAATGCATTGTCCCAATTTGAACTTGAATATCTCAAAAATGGTAAAACCTACGAAAATAACATTAAGGTCAGTCTTGTAGAGAATTTTCACTGCTTCAACATTTGCTCTAATCCCTTTTCGATATGGATTCCGGTTTCCGAGCAAAATCGTGAAAACATAATATATCATCATAACCGTGAAAAAATTTAGCAATTACTCAAACAAATGTGCAGTCCTCTGCCATTAAAACTTGTTTCCGCATCGAACGCATTGAAATCGATGTCGGCTAAAGTTGAGCTTGTAAAGAACAACATTCAAGATCAGATGTTGTGAGACTGAGAATTCAACGCAACACCTTCAGATAGCTAGTTTAAAGTTCGCATGTGTAGGCCAATAAGTCAGTTGTAAATCGATTATAATTTTTCACTTATACTAATTTCTCTAAATGTATATTCAACCAATTGTGGGTTACGCTTTTTGGCATTTCAGAAAATAATAAATAATACCAAAAGACGTAACCCACACATCTTCTGAAATACTGAAATATATACATATATTTTTTTTTAAGCGAGCTTTATGATCTATTATGCAAGTGAAAAAGGAAAGCCGACGATTCGAACCCACACACCCACCACTATGTGACATGCATGTTTCGTCTTCGGTAAAGACTCTTCAGACATATCGGATGTGTCTGAAGAGTCTTTACCGAAGACGAAACATGCCTGTCACATAGTGGTGGGTGTGTGGGTTCGAATCGTCGGCTTTCCTTTTTCACTTGCATAATAGATCATAAAGCTCGATTAAAAAAAAAAAATTAATCTTAAAAAATGATCTTCGCCTAAAAAGGCAAACATTTTCAAATAAAAAAAAAATATTTAATTTTTTATTCAAAAATTCATTTCTGGTCTGTCTTAAAATATGATCCCAAACATTTTCGATATTTTATAAAACAGCTTTCATTTAATAATGTTTTTTGCTTCTCCTGTAATCTTCACATATAACCAACAATATTTGGATCTTGGGTATGGTAAATTCATACAAAAAACTAGGTAAAATATTATAAAAGAAGTAAAAGAGGGCTATAGTCGGACGGGGCCGACCATGGTAAATCATTACAAGGTAGGCCATAGCAAACAGCTGATTACAATTTCTATGGTTTGCCTTTTCTTTCAAATCATTATACACAATTTATATCAATACTCGTATAACAAAATATGACAAAATATTTTAAACATATTAAAATTCAGTCAGAATGAACATTTTTATTACAAGATTTATTGAAATGAAATTCATCAACATTGTGATGAAACATATATAGAAGCTGACTCTGTAAAGAAAACTTGATCTCCCATTTATTTTTCGAGTTTTTAGTTAAGCATCCAACAAATCAAATAAACTGTACAACCTGTTGCATATTTATTTATAGTAATTCTGACAGAATAAGCAAATACAACCAGGCCTTGTTTTTCACAGTATTTTCAAACCTGACCTACCTTCTAGATAATTGTACCATGGGGCCGACCATGTCATAACCTACACCACTTCCCCTGGGATCTACCTTGTTCTCTCGGGGATGTTGTGGAAATATATGATGTATGATCGGACACGTTATATATTATTATTTCGTAATGGACATATGGCCATTTAGGCTACATATATTAAGAAAGAAAAATGGGCAAAGGCATTTAGAAATAGCTTTTGGTGACTTTATCCGATTCGATCAATAAAGGAGATCAACACTTCGATGTTTTACATTACATCTAATCAAACAAAGAATAAAAACTTCAAAAACCCGTACAGCATCATAATTTCCATTAATTAAAAAAAATACTGGGAATTCCTCTACCATGATTTTAATACTTTTCTGTCCTGTTTGCAAATTTTGTAGCATGGAAGGACTAAAACTATAGGCCTAAAGGACAACACACTTATATGTCTCGGTGCGCCTGAATCAATTTTAAAAATAAGGTACTTACACCTGGGAAGTTTTTGCGGATTCTTAAAATACAATGCTCATAGATGAGAAAAATCAAAAAAACAAATCGCGATCAAAGTTCACATTTTTAGGGATTTTTAGGTTTTCACGATTTTGGAAACCGCATGTCCTGTTGAAATGGGATTAGAGCAAATGTTGTAGCTCTAAAAGATTCAGCTTTATGACTTTTTCCTAGGTTTTGACATTTTTGAGACATAGACCTTGAAATTGAGACGTCAAATTTTTAGGATTTTTTTTTGGTTTTCAAAAGTTTGAGTTTGAGAGAGTATGTTGTAGCAGTGAAAATTCTCTACAACATTTTCTTTAGTCCCATTTCGACATGGCTAGCTGTTTCCATGCAAAATCGTGAAAACATAAAAAAATCCTCAACATTTGACCTTTGGACGCTAAACACTACCCACCCACTAACACTACAACAATTCTTGGCACTGTCCTTGATCAAAAGTATTAACTCGTGCAAACATTTGCCAGTATTGAACTATAACTCTGACCTCTAGCGTGATTGAAGCTACACTACCCACAATTAAAACTGAGGGATTTCTGTATATACTAGGCTCTGTCGTAAGACTAAACCTTACACAAAATTTTGCATAATTATTTTGTTTCTTTTAGAGGTCTATTTTTCGTTAAGATTAGTCCATAATTACAGCTTGTAGAGTGATAAAAAATTTTAATGGACGGACGGACACACATCTTAACATCGCTTTATGTCGTTGAGATATAAATTTTGTTATACTACGACGAATATTATGCGGCGTTAAATGCATTTTTCGAAAAAAAAAAAATATTTATAACACCCTTTCCGCATTGTGATGTAGAGTACAATTATGAGAAAGCTTTTGCCAGATTTGGAATTGATGCAACAGTTGAATGTAGAAAAATCAGAGGAGACAAAAGACTTATTGACCATTGTTATTCGTTAAATCAATCTTTTTGACGATTTTTCTCGGTAAGTACTTATTTTGTTGTGTAACGATGACTCGTTTTTTCATAGTTTTTAATAAAGGTACATTTAACACCATTTTAGACGAAATGAATAAAAGTAAGTCAAACTAAGCTAAAAGTATAAGACCGTAGTCGGACAGAGCAGACAAAAATTAAAAAGAAAAATTTATTGAACCTCATAAAGATTACGACATTCATCTACTTTAGTGAATACACCATTTTTTTTGTCTTTCATATTATCGACTAGTTCAATCGATCATTCAATATTGTTCCATACTTCTTAGAGGGAAAATATAATAATGGACTGTTCATACAAGCCAAGCCATCGAGCTCAATGCGATACTTGAACCATGAAGATTACATGATTCCATGGCGCCGAGCTCCATGCGGAACTTGGAACATGAAGATTTATACATCTTGCTACCAGAAGTTTTTACTATATGTAATGAATATATGTCTGGTCGGGGTACTTATTGGTGGCCTAGTCTCCGCAAGGTAAAATTCAAAATATTAAAATTGGGATAGCTTAGCGCCTTTGCTCTGAATGCCTTCATTAATACAGGTCAATTTTGTTGAAACGCATTTAATGGCATCGTCAGTACAACTCAAATAAAAAAATGGAAAAGTGGGATGTACGCCAACCATCAATAGGTTTCTTTCTCTGTGAGATCCCCATCAACCCCCAAAATTCCGTGAGGATCCGATCAAAATTGCGACCTGTAGTGTGATTGCACAAAAAATGGAAAAAGGGATGCATTACCGACTATTGCGATATCTCTGTTGTTTGACCACCTACTTCACATCGTTGTAAGGGTAATATTTTCTACTTTCCTTGCCAGGCTTTCGATATACCTCTTACAGAAGAGAGATATTGGCTTTGAAATAAAACGTTGGCCTTTTCTCCAAATAAGTTTTTTCCCCTTCCCACCCCTGAATATTATCCAACCATCACCAAAATCAATAGGCTTCTTCCCCTCCGGGAACTTCATCAACACCCAATATTTAATGACGATCGGATTAAAATTGCGACCTGCAACGTGATTACAAGGTTTAGATGGACAAACGGACGGACACACATAGCCGGATCGACTCAGCTCTATCGTATGATGTTTCTACCCTTCACCCATCGACAGCTGGCTATGATAAGCAACCGTATTTTAAACCTAGTGTTGGCTGGCCTAGTTCCCTTAAAAATCGATGTTGGGTGTTCCTCTCCTCTAAAGAATTAGTTCATTAGGTTCCGATTAGTGAGAAAGTCCCTTGGAATTGTGCCTAGAAATGTTTAAAACATTTCTTAACTCATTTTTATACCCTCCACCATAGTATGGAGGGTATATTAAGTTTGTTTTTCCGTTTGTAATGCATTGAAATTCTCATTTGCGACCCTATAAAGTATATATATATATTCTTGATCAGGGTAAAATTCTGAGTCGATCAGTGCATGTCCGTCCGTCTGTGGTAATCACTCTAGCATCCAAAAAATGGAGATAGAAAATTGGAGATGAAATTTTAAGAAAATGCGTCTTTTGTTTGCAGGCAGGTCAAGTTCGATGATGGGCTATATCGGTTCACGCTTTGGTATAGCCCCCATATAACGGTACCCCCCGATTTACGGTATTTTGACGTTTTTAGCTACATTTTCAGACCGATGTAGCTATAATTTGACATTCAGGGTTCTTAAGTGCCAATAAACTTATATAAGAAAACTTGTGGACATAGGTCCACGTGTTGGTATAGCCCCCATATAACGGTTGCCCCCGATCTACGGTATTTAGACGTTTTTAGCTACATTTTCAGACCGATGTAGCTATAATTTGACATTCAGGGTTCTTAAGTGCCAATAAACTTATATAAGAAAACTTGTGGACATAGGTCCACGTGTTGGTATAGCCCCCATATAACGGTTGCCCCCGATCTACGGTATTTAGACGTTTTTAGCTACATTTTCAGACCGATGTAGCTATAATTTGACATTTAGGGTTCTTAGGTGTCAATAAATTTACGAAATAAAAGTTGTGGACATAGTTCCACGTTTTGGTATAGCCCCCATATAACGGTACCCCCCGATTTACGGTATTTTGACGTTTTTAGCTACATTTTCAGACCGATTTAGCTATAGTTTGACATTTAGGGTTCTTAAGTGCCAATAAACTCATATAAGAAAACTTGTGGACATAGGTCCAAGTTTTGGTATAGCCCCCATATAACGGTACCCCATATTTAGGGTATTTTGACCTTTTTAGCTACATTTTCAGACCGATGTGGCTATAATTTGACATTAAGGGTTCTTAAGTGTCAATTTGATGATTTTAACTACAATATTAAACCGAACTAGCAACAATTTTACATTTGAAGTTCTTAGTGGTCACAACACCTCTCCATCAAAAACTGTCAACATATGTCCATGTTCGGATATAGCTCCCATATACGGTACCTCCCAATTTTCAGTAATTTGGCAATTTTAACTACAATTTTTAACCGAACTAACTGTAATTTGACATTTGAAGGTTGTAGTGGTCACCACACATCTGCATCAACAATTTTTAACATAGCCCCAATTTAACGATACTTCCCGATTTTCGGTACTTTGAGGATTTTACTTAAAATGTTTAACCAACGTAGATCCATGTTCTGGTATAGCCCCAAAACAAACCTCCCGATTTTCCGTACCTTAGCTTTATGCTTGGACGAGCTTTCTGTAATTTGAAATTTAAAAGCCAACAAAAATTGTTTATTTAAGTTCATATTTTGTATAGCCCACATACCTCCGAACTAGCTGTTAATGACATTTGAAGTTCCCACGTTATGTAACGATTTTGAGGATTCTAGCTGCAATTTTTAACCGAATTAGGAGTTATTTGACATTAAAGGCTCCCATCAATAACTGTCAACATAGGTCCATGTTTTATTATAACCCCTATATAACGGTACCTCCCAATATCTAGCCCACCAAAATTGTCAGCGTACATAGCACCATAAAAAAGGGCCTCCCGAATGAAGCATTTTATGTACATTATCTGACATTTTAAAGTGCCCACTTAAAATTGGGGACAGGAATGAAAACTAATTATTCCATTTTAGTTCAGAATATTTTATGGTGGAGGGTATGAAAAGTTCGGCCCGGCCGAACTTAACTCTTTTTTACTTGGTAAAATTAAATGGAAAATTATAATTGAAAAGTTTAAATAAAATTTGACAGCACATTTGCTATAGGCAGAACTAAACGACCACTTACTGAAAAATATCCTTAATTACCTAAATTATAAGCAATTTAAGTTCATCGATTTTTTTGTTAACGCAAAAAAGTGAGTCGGAGAATCGCACTTTTTGTATAGAAATGTCAAAAAATTACTTAATAAACGAATGACTCCTTTTATTATCATTCTTTGATATACAAAATCACCGGCAACTACGGATTGTTTATTATATTCTTGTAATTATACAACCAATGTCTTATTCCAAGACTATAACATTTATATAAAACCTTTTTTTGGTTTCGACGACAAGGTAAAGTTAGATGCTGATGTTCATAGAAATGACTAAAATATATTCACCATAATGAGATGAGTGCCTTTCAATTCTGAAGTTATATCTCAAGTCGTAAGAGTCTTATGACCCAAGGACACTGAAAATCAAAATGTGTACATGGGCAAAACTATTTACATCCTTGAAAAAAATATTAATAAATATACGAGTACACCAACTGTAAAGAAGTTTCAGACTACAAAAATACACAGGAAATGTCACCTAAATTACGCTGGAGGAGTAAAATTTAAAAGTAAATTTGGTAGCAAGGAAAGCTGCTTAAAATTGTCGCAATCCGTGATATTTGCTTAATATGAATTCGTTTACCTTAGATATCAGGTTAACGTCCGATATTAATGATTTAAGCTCACAAAATTGTTTGTGTTACTACTCGGTATTCCGGACCATTCGATAATCCGGACATCGCCAAAACATGTGGTGTCCGGATTATCGAGACTATACTGTATATTTTTCATCAGGGTAAAATTCTAAGTCGATAAAACGATTTCCGTCCGTCCGTCTGTTGAAGTCAAGTTGCAGCTCGCAATTTTTAATATAGAGCTTTGTAATTTGGTGTATATGTTTCTATTACTCATAGGATGTTTGGTATTGCAAATAAGCTATACCGGTAAGAAACTTTTCATATGAAATTTTTCGGTATAGGTCCAAGCCTTCACATAGCCACCATAGAACCGTATCCCGAGATTTTTGGCATTTTGAAGGTTGTCGAGGCAATATTCCTCCTAAATGGCTGACATTTAGTATTTGGGATATAAAACATTTCATATGAAATTTGTGGATATAGATGTACGCCTTCATATAGCCCCCATAGAACGGTACCTCGCGATTTTCGGTATTTTTAAGGTTCTGGCTTCCATATTCGTCCGAAATGGCTTAAATTTAGTATTTAGCCTTCATTAGGGGTATACAACTTTCCATAACAATTTAGTTGGTATAATAGGTATACTCCTTCATATAGCCCATTAAACAGTATCTAAATTATTGTAATTTTCCTAGACCAAACCTCTTACTTCGTGCAAAACTTTGACTATGGCTACACTACACACAATTAAAACTCTGGGATTATTGTATATACTAAACTGTAACTATGTTATCTGACAAGAGTTCCTCTTATAAATATAACTTACGGGGATGGAACATATATTCCAGGAATAAAGATATAGTCATTATACTAAAATATTTACCAATTTTCACAGAAAAGTATTGGGCCATTTCACCCGATAAATATTATCTGATTATCATATTAAATTGCAAGCTTCTTCTTTGTCGTAAACCCAAACCTTACTTAAAATGTCGCGTCGATCAGACTATCTTTGCGACCTACAGCGCCGCTGCAAACCCTCAGCATTTATGCTAACGCGATTATATACACTTTCATACTGGCACAATGTGCCTCATCGAAATAATGGTTTTAGACCCCAAGTTTGTTTGGACGAAATCCGTTTCAGGTTCAAAAATGTTCGGAAAAATTGTGCGCACGATAACTCTTGAAGACAGTTACCGGTTTGGTCCATACTTTACACATCCTAATATATCTACGAGATATAGATCAGGTTAGAATATGGGCTACATTTGTCCACTCCTCCGGGTACCTCCCACACACAATTTCGGATAAATTCACTTTAACACCTGCTCTCGAATTACTTTGATTTTTGTTCAAGTGACTTACATTCGCTTCCTCAATTACGACGGTAAAAGTTTATTGAGGAGCAAGTCCATACTTCTTGATAAAACAGCCCGAAAGATGTGAAAAACCCCTTACGGCACAGTATGTAGTGGTTAGGGAGTACGATTTCTCTCGAACTGATCAACCGATTTGGTCCCAAATTTGGCCTTCGTGATATTTTGTCCAATCTGAGTTTCAGTTCAAAGATGGGCGATACCGGTCCACAAATTCCGGCACTTCCCCCCAATATTTAAAAAATGTCACTAGAATGGTATTGACGATATCTCTTGAACGGGGCAACCAATTTGGTCCAATCATTGGATCTCCTAATATTTTGTCCAAATTTAGTTCAACATCTAAAATGGCCCATATCGGTCCTCTCCTTAGTGTACTTCCCACACAAAAGTTCAACATTTGTGCCTAAGTGCAGTTTAGGGTATGTTCGAAGATCCTTTGGAAATGTATTCCGATGCTGTTCGTTTTGGTTGTGTTTACAGCGATATTATGTTTTGCGTGGACAATTTCATGCTTCCTGGCTTACAGGTCAAAAAGTTATATGATGGCCGACTGAAATGGCCAGTTGGCGCAATATCTATCGAAAAGATATGACTTCCAAAATAAGACAAACTTTTTATAATTGACTATGTCCATTCCTTTAAGTACCTCCTCCGCAATACTTTTGAACTTTTATCGTAATCCCCATTTTTGTCTGCCAGTTCAAATGTTCAAGAAGGCTACAAAATTCTAAAAAACCTTTCATACATACATTCGATCTGCCCGTAGACGAAAGATTAATTTCGCATAGGCTGAGGGAATATCTCTGTCGGCAAAGCCGACTGATACTTTTTTACTTGTTTTTGGTCCATGTCACCACCAAAAACTAACCATTTCTATTGTGATGGGAACCCGACGTCCTTACAAAATTTCGTGACGATTTGTCCATAATTGCGACCTGGAGTTTGATTACAATTTTTAATAGACCGACGAACGGACACACATCTCAAATTCACTTTTTATATCATCCAACTAAAATGAAATAATTGGTTTCCTTTCCTGTCAATAATTTCAGGTGGCGATGTTTTTCGACCTCGGATACCCAAATGCTTGAGAAAATGTATCTAAAAATGTCCTTAATCGGGGGGAAGCTTTAAATGGGGGCTGCATTAAAGTGTGGAGTATGGTGGAGACGTTTTGTGGGCACTGGGAACCTCAAATATCATATTACATCCAAAGAAAATGTTGTGGCTATGAAAATGCTCTACAATATTGACCTTTATGATATCTTCGTAGTTTTTACCATTGCACAATGGGCCCAATGCACAGTGGATCCACTTGTATGGAGAAAGTGGCCAAAAATATTTAGAGTGTAAAAATCAAGCCAATGCGCGGGTTACAGCTTTGTGCTGCTGCGAAGAGTGTTTTAAGAGACCACAAGCGTAACATTCTCCCCCTTTCCCCTCTGGAGGGGGTATACGGTAAGAATTGTTTTATGCTGTTAATACAAAATGACATGGACAAAGGTCCCGATTATCTTATGATGCAAAAATGGGCTTGGGGAAACAAAATAATCTCCAAAACAACATAAAATCCAACCAATTTAGGGGATTAAAAAATCAAATCAGCGACCCACCATTTATAGTCTGGCACTAGATGGCAGCTGATTTTAATACTGAATAATCTTAAACCTATGACCTACTTTGGAAAATTATTCCCGGGGTAGGCACTGGTGGGCATCATGACTAAAAGCTTAGGTCAAATTAAAATATATGATCGAATTTACATTACAAAATACACTAAGAAACCATGCAGCTAACTGGAATTCCACAACACGCTAAAACACTATTTTTTTAATGAAAATTAAGCTATTACCTCCTCCTTCAAAATCCACTATAATATTTTGCTATACGTATTAGTTTCGCGATATTTTGAATATATTTACTTGTACTTAAAATATAGGTTGTACTCACAACCAGGAATATTAGTCAAATATTCCGACTTTCGAAGCTGTTCTTAAAAAGATCGCGTTCGAATGAAACAAAAATTAATATATTTTTAAAAAGGTCCATGTCATAGCTGTTAGAGTTGCCAGATATTTTACCGAAATTTTGACATTAATTTTTTTATTTTTGGCCAATGGGTGGATCCACTGTGCAATGGTAGGTTTCTGAGGCAAAAAGTCTATTTTTGAAGTCATATATTTGTAGAAAATAGTAACGGGATTAGATTCTTATCACTTTGAGCCACTTAGAAATACAATCATTTCAACCTGGCAAAGCTTCATGGCCACATACCGGGCTGGCAAAGATATTGCATCTTACATTGTAAAATTGTATACAAATTTATGAAACGAAGAACAAATTTGTTTCGCTCGACAATTAAAAAACGTTAACTTAATAAACAATTTTTTAATGGTTAACACGTGTAAAGGTATGTAAATTAATATTCTGATTAAGAATTAAAAGAAGTTAGATTTGGTAAGGAATATTTGATGTAGACTTGTGGTGTATTTTTAGTGTAGTTTATATTGTGGTTTATGTGGTTTTTGGAATAGAACTCTCGGCATTGCGACGTATTGTCGAAACTATATACTATATGTGTAGAAAATTTCATGTCCGTATGGATCCGAAAACTTATAGAAAAATACTTACAGATAGCGTGACACTTAAAAATGTGGATATTTTTATTAATTAGACTGGGTTGGGACTGGACGATGCTCAATATGACACAAGTCGCCAAATTTTATAGCAATCTTATCCGAGTTACACCAAGCATTGAAATCTTCAATATTCTAGATCTTTAAATTTAATAACTGGTACTACAAGCACCTACTAAATTTCAAGATCTTAACCTGTAATTATAAAGTATTCAAATAACGGACGCGATCGCGGTTTTCTACTTCCAAAACATAAATTAATGATAGAGGTCACAATTACTATTGTTTTGTATACCAATGCGTCTAATAATCTCTGAGATTTCGCGTTTGGCTAAAACACGTTGTGGGGGAGGTCCCCCACCCCTCCATAAAAAGTACCTGACGATCTATTCTCAGATCTTATGAATCTACAAATAAAATTTTATCAAATTCGGTCCAGCCATTTCAGAAGATTTATATTTCGAACATCATGGTATACCTGAAAAAGTTTCTATATATATGTAGATATATATATCTGAACCGATCAGAACCAAATTTTCAGGACATGATTCTAAACTGAACAGGATTTACCATATCAAATTTTAAGGCGATCGGATGCAAATTGTGACCTTTGTGGGGCTTAAATATAAAATCGGATTAAATCGGATGAAACATATATATGAAAACTATATCTATATCTGAACCGATTCTTACCAAATTTTGCAGAAGTAATTTTATGCCCATTATAAACATTGGAACGAAATTTGGTAGCTCTAGCTGCTTCCAATGACTTGTTGCCTCAAAAACCTGTCATTGGGCCCAATGTGCGTTATTGAGATTAGAAGTTCATATTAGTACAATGGATTGACAGTATCGCCTCCTTATATTACAATGTCACCTTAACTAACATAAAATGAAAACCGCCTTTTTCTTTCTAAAAGTGTGACACAATTTCTTTTATTTGGAACTTTGTATGTATGCACGCGTCTGTTGTTGCTTTTGTGTTTGGCATTCCTATACATTTCAATAAAAGAAAAACAACCAACATTTATACATACGAGTAAATGTGTGTATGTCAGAGTCACCACCAGTTAGAGTCTACACAGGTTGTGCGCGAGAGTAATTTACGCTCACGGCCCAGCTAGCATTTGGAAGTGAGTTACTCACTTCCTCTACCAAAAGTAATCGCATTCTGAACTTCTTTTCTATAAAAAAGCGATACTTTATCATTTTACAATAACAAATGTATTACTGTTCAAATTAGATCGATCTGCAAGAACTTCCTAGTGTCACAGAAGAAGATGAAAATTCTGCATTTGATTGTTTACACAAACAATTTACATTGTTTTACTATTTCTTCTCGTGAGAGAGATACGGTGAGAGTTTTACAGCTATTCCAAGTATTTGCAAAGACCAACAACAAGAAAAATATCATTCAGTTCAATATTTCAAGTGCGAAAGGTACGGGAAAGTGAAATTTCAAAAATATAATTAATAATTTAATATTTAATCATTAATAAATTGAAAAGTAAACAAGTATGAAAAGTCTATTGTCGGACGGAGCCGACCATGGGATACCCTATACCACTATCCCTGGACAATCGCTCTCCACGGAACTTCTTTTCAATGATTGTGAAAATTTATATATCAAATATCAGAGATGTAATGTATAATACTTATGACCAAAATCAAAAAGTTATCTAGCATGACAAAGACATTTTTGCAGCAGGAAAGGAAAATTTAGTTCACACAAACTAAAATATAATGAAACCCACTTATGTAGTACTACTACTTTCGTTGTTTAACCGCTACGTTATTGAATTTTTTACCAATTTCACACAAAAGTTTCAGTCCATTTAACCCGCTATGTATGTATTATCTGATCTTCACGTTGGTTTGTACGCTTCTTCATCATAAACTTAAACTTTGTTTAAAATTTTGCGGGTTATTATTTTGACCTACAGAGCCGCTACAAAATTGGTTAAAATTTTGTTTTTTGTCAATTTCATTCCCTGAACATTTCACGATCATCAGCAAAAACTAATTATTTCTATTCTGGCCCGAACCCAACCTCCTTAAAAAATTCGTTACAATCGTTCCATAATTGCGGCCTTAAGCTTGTTTACAGTTTTAATGGACGGACACACATCACTAAATCGCTTTATCTCGTCGAGATATGAATTTTGGCATACCAAATAAGGGGTCTAGGACGAATATTTCGTGGTGTTACATAAACTTTTGGAGAGACAATATGTAGCATGGGATAAAATTGTGGTTCTCTACACAGAACCCATTATATATTAGGCAGTAGACCCTTTATCTAGCAAACACTTTATTGCAATACATCAGAGGAAAGGTCAGTAGTTTTTTCATATGTAGGCTACTTTGCGAAATATATATGTCCTCAAGAAATTAAAATATCGACCAAAAATAAAATTTTTATATTTTTCATACAAAAGTAATGGTACATTTCACCCGCTAAAGAATATCAGATCATCATTCAAAATTGTAGGCATCTTTTTCGACCTATACTCTTACCCGGTTCAAAATTTCGTGACTATTGATGTATAATTGCGACTTCTAGCGAGTTTATTATTACACTACAAACAAATAACGGAATATATTAGGCTGTAACTCTGTTATCTGATCAAGCACACCAGCATAATTGGCATCAATTAAAAGGTCAAGCGTTCCACTTTCAAGTATATTCCACTTGACCAGAATGTCACTTCTAGGAATTAAGATATAAGCTGTATATAAAAAATTTGCACAATTTTCACACAAAAGTTTTGGTCCATTTAACCCTCTAAATATTATCTGATCGCCATCTCAAATTGCAAGCTTCTCCTTTGGGATATACTCTTGCCTTATTTAAAATTACGCGTTGATCGGACTATTATTGAGACCTACAGAGCCGCTAGAAAATTGGATAAATATTATGTTTTTGGTCCATTTCACCCGCTAAATATTTCACAATCATCACCAATAAGAATAGGGATCTATTCTGATCTGAACCCGACCTCCATACAAAATTTCGTGACGATCGGTCCATAATTGCGGCCTGGAGCGTGTTTACAATTTATAATGGACAGACGGACGGACGGACGGACTGACGGACGGACACACATCTCAAAATCGCTTTATCTCGTCGAGATATGAAGATTTGTATACCACATTGGGGGTCTCCGACGAATATTTCGCGGTGGTACATGAATTTTTACCAAAACAAACTTATAATACCCTTTTCCACATTGTGGTATAGGGTATAAAAAGTGCAGTGACTATATGATTGTGACTGACAATAAGCAGACAAATAATAATATGTATTGTGTATAATGTGAGTGATATTTAGATAAGAAAAAATAAATTTCATTTTCTTTATCATAGAGTGAATTTGAATATTAGAAAAAAAAAATCTAAAAAATTCCAAAAAGTCAAAATTTATTTATTTTTTATTTATTTATTTATTTATTTATTTATTTATTTATTTTTTTTTTATTTATTTATTTATTTATTTATTTATTTATTTATTTATTTATTTATTTATTTATTTATTTATTTATTTATTTATTTATTTATTTATTTATTTATTTATTTATTTATTTATTTATTTATTTATTTATTTATTTATTTATTTATTTATTTATTTATTTATTTATTTATTTATTTATTTATTTATTTATTTATTTATTTATTTATTTATTTATTTATTTATTTATTTATTTATTTATTTATTTACTTATTTATTTATTTATTTACTTATTTATTTATTTACTTATTTATTTATTTATTTATTTATTTATTTATTTATTTATTTATTTATTTATTTATTTATTTATTTATTTATTTATTTATTTATTTATTTATTTATTTATTTACTTATTTATTTATTTACTTATTTATTTATTTATTTATTTATTTATTTATTTATTTATTTATTTATTTATTTATTTATTTATTTATTTATTTATTTATTTATTTATTTATTTATTTATTTATTTATTTATTTATTTATTTATTTATTTATTTATTTATTTATTTATTTATTTATTTATTTATTTATTTATTTATTTATTTATTTATTTATTTATTTATTTATTTATTTATTTATTTATTTATTTATTTATTTATTTATTTATTTATTTATTTATTTATTTATTTATTTACTAGCAAAATGCCCGCTACTTCGTATGCGGAAAGCATATAAAAAACAAATAAACAATATATAATATGGAAATGACAAACACTGAAAATTTGGTCGCACTAATACCAATTTTAATCAATATTTATTTTTATCTTAGTACTGTACGTACCCTTTAAGTTCGATTTTCAAAAAGATCAGCCGTATCTCACCCTTACACATTAACAGCGAGATCAACGTTGCACACCAATACACACCCTAACTCCAAAAAATAAAAATTCCAGCACTGTCCCTACACCCAAAAACAAATTGAGTACCATTAAATAATTTTCGTACTTATGGTACGTATTTCGACGATATATCTCATCCATACACAGACATTAATACAAAATAATTACAGTAAATTTCATAATAATTACAGTATTTCCAAATCTCAAGATTCCAGCTGTATCCGTTCGTCCAATTCCAAATTGTACCAAACTTAGTATCAAGTCAAACTCTTCGTATCCATAAGTAAGATTTTCCAAAACTACCTCAATCCTTCACTTTAGTAGTAATCTTACTTCCAAGTTTCAGGATTCAAACTCTATCCGTTAAACCAAATTAAAATTGTACAAAATTTAGAACAATTTAGAATTTTCGTACCAATTTTCAAAACTTCCTCAACGCAACAGGGCTACAATAATCATACTTTCAAATTGCAGGATTCCACCGCTATCCGTTCACCTACATACAAATTGTATTAAATTTAGTACCATAAGTTTGCTTTTTCAAAACAACCTGAATCCTACTCTTCGACTGTAATCGTAATTCAAAATTTCAGGATTCCAGCTCTATTAATTCACCAGAATCCAAATTGTATCAAATTTAGTACCATTTCATTCCCAAACAAAATTTTCAGGATTCCAGGTCTACACGTTCACCCAAATCTATATTGTACCATATTTAGTACTTCTCGTACCCATACGTACGACTTTTCAAAATTTCCTCAATACTACACTCCTACAGTAATCTTAATCCCAACACTATCCGTTTACTAAAATTCAAATTGTACCAAATTTAGTGGTTTTCGTACCCATAAGTACGAATTTCCAAACTACCTCAATTCTACTGTCCGGCAGTAATCTTAGTTCCGTTCATCCAAATCCAAATTGTACCAAATTTAGTACCATTTAGTACTTTTCGTTCCCAAAGGTACGAATTTCCAAAACTATCTCAATCCTACACCCCTACAGTAATCTTAATTCAAAACTTTAGGATTCCATCTCTATCCGTTCACCCAAATCCAAATTTATTACTGCTCGTAATCATAAAAACGAACTTCCAAAACCATATCCTTATTTCAACGCCATATCCCAACCTTGATTCCCATACCAAATTTGAAGATTCTAGCTTTATCCATTAAAAATATGAAATTGGTACCAAATTTAGAAACTTTTAGTACTTTTCGTACACTTATAGGTCGAGTTTCTAAATACCCTTTGGTACATCTTCCTAACTCTCCACCAATGACCACTCGTTCAAAATTTCAGAATTCTAGCTCTTCGCGTTTGCCTAATACAATGAATTCCATATTTAGTACACTTTAGCACTTTTCGTACCTTTCTACGACGAATTTCCAAAAACCCCTCTACACAAAAACAAATTGTACCAAATTCTATACAATTCGATTTTCCAAAACAACCTTAATCCTTCACTTAAACAGTAACCATAATTCCAAATAACAGGATTCCAGCGCTATCCGTGCACTCAAATCCAAGTTGTACCATTTGGTACATTTCGTACCCATAAGTACGAATTTCAAAAACTACTTCCATCTCAATCTTATACTCCAACAGCAGTCTGACCGAATTCCAGGATTCCAAATTGTATCACAGGTAGTACCACTTAGTAATTTTCGTACCCTTACTACCTCAGTCCTACACCCAATAGTTATCCTAATTTCAAATTTCAGGACTCAAACACTATCCGTCACCCAAATCCAAATTCTACTCTATAGCCTACCGCGAACGGGTTTCAAATTCTAACTCTTTCCGTTTACTAAAATTCATACTTTAAATTAAAATAAATAAAATTAAAATACTTAAAATTCAGGATACCAGTTCTATCCGTTCACCCAAATCCAAATTGTAATAAATTTAGTACCATTTAGTACTATTCGTACACATAAATACGAATTTCCAAAATTTCCCCAATCCTATGCTCCAACAATAATCTCAATTTCAAATTTCAGGATTCCAGCTCTGTCCGTTCACTCGAATCCCTATTGTACCAAATTTAGTACTTTTCGAACACATAAGTACGACTTTCCAAAACCACCCTCATATCTCAGTCCTACACTTCACAGTAATCTTAATTCCAAATTTCAGGTTTCCAGCTACATACATACGTTCACCCAAATCCAAATTGCACTAAATTTAGTACCATTTAGTACTTTTCGTACCCATAAGTACGAATTTTCAAAACTACCTCAATTCTACACCCCACCAGTAATCTCAATTCCAAATTTCGAGATTCCAACTATATCCGTTCACCCAAATCCCCATTGTCCCAAATTTAGTACTTCTCATTAACATAAGTAAGAATTTCCAAAACTTCCCCAGTCCTACACTCCAACAGTAATATCAATTCCAAATTTCAGGAATCCAGCTCTATCCGTTCACCCGAATCCAAATTGTACTAAATTTAGTACCATTTAGTACTTTTCGTACACTCAAATTTCCAAAAGCCCTTTGGTGCATATTTCTTACTCTTCATCAGTGATCCTCAGTCCAAATTTGAGGAATCAAACTCTATCCGTTCACCCAAATCGAAACTGTACCAAATTTAGTGCTATTTAGTATTTTTCGTACCCTATGTACGAATTTCCAAAACTTCCACAATACTAAACTCCACCAGTAATCTCAGTTCCAAATTTCGAGATTCCAGAGCTATCCGTTCACCCAAATACCCATTATACAAAATTTAGTTCCATTTAGTACTTTCCGTACACATAAGTACTAATTTCCAAAACCACCCTCATATCTCAATCCTGCACTTCAACAGTAATATTAATTCCAAATTTCAGGTTTCCAGCTCTTTCCTTTCACCCAAATCTAAATTGTACTAAATTTAGTACCATTTAGTACTATTCGTACACATAAATACGAATTTCCAAAATTTCCCCAATCCTATGCTCCAACAATAATCTCAATTTCAAATTTCAGGATTCCAGTTCTGTCCGTTCACTCGAATCCCTATTGTACCAAATTTAGTACTTTTCGAACACATAAGTACGAATTTCCAAAACCACCCTCATATCTCAGTCCTACACTTCACAGTAATCTTAATTCCAAATTTCAGGTTTCCAGCTACATACATACGTTCACCCAAATCCAAATTGCACTAAATTTAGTACCATTTAGTACTTTTCGTACCCATAAGTACGAAATTTCAAAACTTCCTCAATCCTACACCCCACCAGTAATCTCAATTCCAAATTTCGAGATTCCAGCTTTTATCCGTTCACCCAAATCCCCATTGTATCAAATTTAGTACCATTTAGTACTTTTCATACACATAAGTACGAATTTCCAAAAGTTCTTCAATCCTACACTCCAACAGTAATCTCAATTCCAAATATCAGGATTCCAGCTCTATCCGTTCACCCAAATCCCTATTGTACCAAATTTAGTACTATTTAGTACTTTTCGTACACATAAGTACTAATTTCCAAAACTACCCTCATATCTCAATCCTACACTTCAACAGTAATATTAATTCCAAATTTCAGGTTTCCAGCTCTATCCGTTCATTCAAATCCAAATTGTACTAAATTTAGTACCATTTAGTACTTTTCGTATCCATAAGTACGAATTTTCAAAACTACCTCAATCCTACACCCCACCTGTAATCTCAATTCCAAATATCGAGATTCCAGCTATTATCCGTTCACCCAAATCCCCATTGTATCAAATTTAGTACCATTTAGTACTTTTCATACACATAAGCACGAATTTCCAAAACTACCCTCATATCTCAATCCTACACTACAACAGTAACCTTAATTCCAAATTTCAGGTTTCCAGCTCTTTACGTTCACCCAAATCTAAATTGTACTAAATTTAGTACCATTTAATACTTTTCGTACACATGATTGGTAATTTTCCAAACCATTTCCTTTTAGAAGCACCACTTCCCAACCTTGATTTCCATACCAAATTCCTATATTCCTGGGGCCTATTATTGATTTCATTAATTAGTTATCGATTTCTTCAAATTACAGGTTTTGAAATTGAATAGTTATGACTGTACATCTCCATCTATATATATAAATGAGCTTGGTGATAAGTGATTGACTGACTGACTGACTCATCATCAACGCCCAGCCAAAACGGCTAAAGCTAGGAGCTTGAAATTTTACCAGTGGGTCACTGTTGATGCAAATGTGCGAGATAAGGCCGGGTTTTAGAAAATTCGTCCTGGAACCACAAAAAATAACAACAACAAAAATCCTTATTTTTCATTATTATTACGTACTTATGCACTTAGTTGGCCCTCTGCAAGACATGTGTCATATTAACAATGCTATAACTTCATGATACCGTAAACGATCACACATAATTTCAAATTTTGTAGTTTACTTCTAGGCGCACTTATTTTACCTTAAACCACTAAATAATAGAAAGACAAGACATTTGTTATCTTCCATTGCAACAGAATAACTAAATGTTTGCAAATCAATGAAAGTGCAATAAAATTGTGCATACTACCACTATTTATTTGCAATTAAGAATTTTATCGTATATGGAGATGTACAGTCATAACTATTCAATTTCAAAACCTGTAATTTGAAGAAATCGATAACTAATTAATGAAATCAATAATAGGCCCCAGGAATATAGGAATTTGGTATGGAAATCAAGGTTGGGAAGTGGTGCTTCTAAAAGGAAATGGTTTGGAAAATTACCAATCATGTGTACGAAAAGTATTAAATGGTACTAAATTTAGTACAATTTAGATTTGGGTGAACGTAAAGAGCTGGAAACCTGAAATTTGGAATTAAGGTTACTGTTGTAGTGTAGGATTGAGATATGAGGGTAGTTTTGGAAATTCGTGCTTATGTGTATGAAAAGTACTAAATGGTACTAAATTTGATACAATGGGGATTTGGGTGAACGGATAATAGCTGGAATCTCGATATTTGGAATTGAGATTACAGGTGGGGTGTAGGATTGAGGTAGTTTTGAAAATTCGTACTTATGGATACGAAAAGTACTAAATGGTACTAAATTTAGTACAATTTGGATTTGAATGAACGGATAGAGCTGGAAACCTGAAATTTGGAATTAATATTACTGTTGAAGTGTAGGATTGAGATATGAGGGTAGTTTTGGAAATTAGTACTTATGTGTACGAAAAGTACTAAATAGTACTAAATTTGGTACAATAGGGATTTGGGTGAACGGATAGAGCTGGAATCCTGATATTTGGAATTGAGATTACTGTTGGAGTGTAGGATTGAAGAACTTTTGGAAATTCGTACTTATGTGTATGAAAAGTACTAAATGGTACTAAATTTGATACAATGGGGATTTGGGTGAACGGATAAAAGCTGGAATCTCGAAATTTGGAATTGAGATTACTGGTGGGGTGTAGGATTGAGGAAGTTTTGAAATTTCGTACTTATGGGTACGAAAAGTACTAAATGGTACTAAATTTAGTGCAATTTGGATTTGGGTGAACGTATGTATGTAGCTGGAAACCTGAAATTTGGAATTAAGATTACTGTGAAGTGTAGGACTGAGATATGAGGGTGGTTTTGGAAATTCGTACTTATGTGTTCGAAAAGTACTAAATTTGGTACAATAGGGATTCGAGTGAACGGACAGAACTGGAATCCTGAAATTTGAAATTGAGATTATTGTTGGAGCATAGGATTGGGGAAATTTTGGAAATTCGTATTTATGTGTACGAATAGTACTAAATGGTACTAAATTTAGTACAATTTAGATTTGGGTGAAAGGAAAGAGCTGGAAACCTGAAATTTGGAATTAATATTACTGTTGAAGTGCAGGATTGAGATATGAGGGTGGTTTTGGAAATTAGTACTTATGTGTACGGAAAGTACTAAATGGAACTAAATTTTGTATAATGGGTATTTGGGTGAACGGATAGCTCTGGAATCTCGAAATTTGGAACTGAGATTACTGGTGGAGTTTAGTATTGTGGAAGTTTTGGAAATTCGTACATAGGGTACGAAAAATACTAAATAGCACTAAATTTGGTACAGTTTCGATTTGGGTGAACGGATAGAGTTTGATTCCACAAATTTGGACTGAGGATCACTGATGAAGAGTAAGAAATATGCACCAAAGGGCTTTTGGAAATTTGAGTGTACGAAAAGTACTAAATGGTACTAAATTTAGTACAATTTGGATTCGGGTGAACGGATAGAGCTGGATTCCTGAAATTTGGAATTGATATTACTGTTGGAGTGTAGGACTGGGGAAGTTTTGGAAATTCTTACTTATGTTAATGAGAAGTACTAAATTTGGGACAATGGGGATTTGGGTGAACGGATATAGTTGGAATCTCGAAATTTGGAATTGAGATTACTGGTGGGGTGTAGAATTGAGGTAGTTTTGAAAATTCGTACTTATGGGTACGAAAAGTACTAAATGGTACTAAATTTAGTGCAATTTGGATTTGGGTGAACGTATGTATGTAGCTGGAAACCTGAAATTTGGAATTAAGATTACTGTGAAGTGTAGGACTGAGATATGAGGGTGGTTTTGGAAAGTCGTACTTATGTGTTCGAAAAGTACTAAATTTGGTACAATAGGGATTCGAGTGAACGGACAGAGCTGGAATCCTGAAATTTGAAATTGAGATTATTGTTGGAGCATAGGATTGGGGAAATTTTGGAAATTCGTATTTATGTGTACGAATAGTACTAAATGGTACTAAATTTATTACAATTTGGATTTGGGTGAACGGATAGAACTGGTATCCTGAATTTTAAGTATTTTAATTTTATTTATTTTAATTTAAAGTATGAATTTTAGTAAACGGAAAGAGTTAGAATTTGAAACCCGTTCGCGGTAGGCTATAGAGTAGAATTTGGATTTGGGTGACGGATAGTGTTTGAGTCCTGAAATTTGAAATTAGGATAACTATTGGGTGTAGGACTGAGGTAGTAAGGGTACGAAAATTACTAAGTGGTACTACCTGTGATACAATTTGGAATCCTGGAATTCGGTCAGACTGCTGTTGGAGTATAAGATTGAGATGGAAGTAGTTTTTGAAATTCGTACTTATGGGTACGAAATGTACCAAATGGTACAACTTGGATTTGAGTGCACGGATAGCGCTGGAATCCTGTTATTTGGAATTATGGTTACTGTTTAAGTGAAGGATTAAGGTTGTTTTGGAAAATCGAATTGTATAGAATTTGGTACAATTTGTTTTTGTGTAGAGGGGTTTTTGGAAATTCGTCGTAGAAAGGTACGAAAAGTGCTAAAGTGTACTAAATATGGAATTCATTGTATTAGGCAAACGCGAAGAGCTAGAATTCTGAAATTTTGAACGAGTGGTCATTGGTGGAGAGTTAGGAAGATGTACCAAAGGGTATTTAGAAACTCGACCTATAAGTGTACGAAAAGTACTAAAAGTTTCTAAATTTGGTACCAATTTCATATTTTTAATGGATAAAGCTAGAATCTTCAAATTTGGTATGGGAATCAAGGTTGGGATATGGCGTTGAAATAAGGATATGGTTTTGGAAGTTCGTTTTTATGATTACGAGCAGTAATAAATTTGGATTTGGGTGAACGGATAGAGATGGAATCCTAAAGTTTTGAATTAAGATTACTGTAGGGGTGTAGGATTGAGATAGTTTTGGAAATTCGTACCTTTGGGAACGAAAAGTACTAAATGGTACTAAATTTGGTACAATTTGGATTTGGATGAACGGAACTAAGATTACTGCCGGACAGTAGAATTGAGGTAGTTTGGAAATTCGTACTTATGGGTACGAAAACCACTAAATTTGGTACAATTTGAATTTTAGTAAACGGATAGTGTTGGGATTAAGATTACTGTAGGAGTGTAGTATTGAGGAAATTTTGAAAAGTCGTACGTATGGGTACGAGAAGTACTAAATATGGTACAATATAGATTTGGGTGAACGTGTAGACCTGGAATCCTGAAAATTTTGTTTGGGAATGAAATGGTACTAAATTTGATACAATTTGGATTCTGGTGAATTAATAGAGCTGGAATCCTGAAATTTTGAATTACGATTACAGTCGAAGAGTAGGATTCAGGTTGTTTTGAAAAAGCAAACTTATGGTACTAAATTTAATACAATTTGTATGTAGGTGAACGGATAGCGGTGGAATCCTGCAATTTGAAAGTATGATTATTGTAGCCCTGTTGCGTTGAGGAAGTTTTGAAAATTGGTACGAAAATTCTAAATTGTTCTAAATTTTGTACAATTTTAATTTGGTTTAACGGATAGAGTTTGAATCCTGAAACTTGGAAGTAAGATTACTACTAAAGTGAAGGATTGAGGTAGTTTTGGAAAATCTTACTTATGGATACGAAGAGTTTGACTTGATACTAAGTTTGGTACAATTTGGAATTGGACGAACGGATACAGCTGGAATCTTGAGATTTGGAAATACTGTAATTATTATGAAATTTACTGTAATTATTTTGTATTAATGTCTGTGTATGGATGAGATATATCGTCGAAATACGTACCATAAGTACGAAAATTATTTAATGGTACTCAATTTGTTTTTGGGTGTAGGGACAGTGCTGGAATTTTTATTTTTTGGAGTTAGGGTGTGTATTGGTGTGCAACGTTGATCTCGCTGTTAATGTGTAAGGGTGAGATACGGCTGATCTTTTTGAAAATCGAACTTAAAGGGTACGTACAGTACTAAGATAAAAATAAATATTGATTAAAATTGGTATTAGTGCGACCAAATTTTCAGTGTTTGTCATTTCCATATTATATATTGTTTATTTGTTTTTTATATGCTTTCCGCATACGAAGTAGCGGGCATTTTGCTAGTATACGATAAAATTCTTAATTGCAAATAAATAGTGGTAGTATGCACAATTTTATTGCACTTTCATTGATTTGCAAACATTTAGTTATTCACGACATCTGTTGCAATGGAAGATAACAAATGTCTTGTCTTTCTATTATTTAGTGGTTTAAGGTAAAATAAGTGCGCCTAGAAGTAAACTACAAAATTTGAAATTATGTGTGATCGTTTACGGTATCATGAAGTTATAGCATTGTTAATATGACACATGTCTTGCAGAGGGCCAACTAAGTGCATAAGTACGTAATAATAATGAAAAATAAGGATTTTTGTTGTTGTTATTTTTTGTGGTTCCAGGACGAATTTTCTAAAACCCGGCCTTATCTCGCACATTTGCATCAACAGTGACCCACTGGTAAAATTTCAAGCTCCTAGCTTTAGCCGTTTTGGCTGGGCGTTGATGATGAGTCAGTCAGTCAGTCAATCACTTATCACCAAGCTCATTTATATATATAGATATATATATTTATTTATTTATTTATTTATTTATTTATTTATTTATTTATTTATTTATTTATTTATTTATTTATTTATTTATTTATTTATTTATTTATTTATTTATTTATTTATTTATTTATTTATTTATTTATTTATTTATTTATTTATTTACTTATTTATTTATTTATTTATTTATTTATTCATTTATTTATTTATTTATTTATTTATTTATTTATTTATTTATTTATTTATTTATTTATTTATTTATTTATTAATTTATTTATTTATTTATTTATTTATTTATTTATTTATTTATTTGTCATTGCCACTATTTTATGGTAAAATATGCAATATCTTTCAAACAATGTACTTATTTGTCGCCTAAAGGTACTATATCCAACAAGCATTTTCTATCGCCCATTACCCGAAGCAGTCACTCCCGGGCGATAGAAACACACATCCGCGATATCGCATTCTAATTGATGTAGGCACACCGTTCGGGAAGAAATGAACCACGCACTCGTTTCCTCATAAATGTGTCTCATGCGTTGTCTTTGAAAGTATCGCTTTAGTCCAGAGTCGAGAGTCACGATGGCGATATTTTTATGAGGAAACGAATGCGTGGTTCATTTCTTCCCGAACGGTGTGCCTACATCAATTAGAATGCGATATCGCGGATGTGTGTTTCTATCGCCCGGGAGTGACTGCTTCGGGTAATGGGCGATAGAAAATGCTTGCTGGGGGGAGACACATTGCAATACTCTGATGTATGTATACATATGTGTTTTTGTAAATTTTGCGTTTGTATTTATATTTCATCTATTTCCCAAACAAACATATATTTGTTTGCAGTACCCAAACATTTGTAGTGTTAGGGACTGGTTGCAAACAAATATATGTTTGATGCAAAATATGTTTGAGACATATGTTAGAGAGGTATTTTTTCCCTCCGTGTAACTGATAAAAAAATTAAAAATACAAAAACATATTTTTATACCCTCCACCATAATATGGAGGATATAATTAAATTTGTCATTCCGTTTTTAACGCATCGAAATATTCATTGGATACCCTATAAGGAATATACATATATTCTTGATCAGGGTAAAATTCTAAGTCGATATAACGATGTCCGCCTGTCCGTCCTTCCGTCCGTCTGTTGAAAACAAGATACAAGTCGCAATTTTTAAGATATAGCTATGTAAAATGATATAGAAGTTTGAATTTCCCCTTGGATGTATGATATTGCAAATGGGCTATATCGGTCAACGTTTTGATATAGCCCCCCATAGAGCGGTACCACCCGATTTTCTGTATTTTGAGAGTTTTAGCCTCATTACCACACAGAAATTGTTGAAATTTGGTACTTTGCCTTCGTTAGGGATATAAAACTTTCCCTCAGAAATTTGTTTTTATAGGACCACGACTTCATATGGCCCCATAGAAGTGTACTTCCTATTTTCGGTATTCTGAAGGTTGTGGCCCCAGCAATAGTCTTTGTTGCAGATAAAAGCCTTTCTGACTGAAATTTGTCGGTATAGGTCCACGTTTCGATATAGCCCGCTTAGAACGGTGCCCCCCAATTTTCGTAATTCTGAAGGTTGTGACGTCAGTATCCCACCGAAAGACTTAAATTTTTTATTTAGTCTTCTATGGGGTTATAAAATATTCCAGAAGAGAAATATTCAGTATTGGTCCGGGGGTTCCTATATACCCCACAGAAGCGTACCTCTTGATTATCGGTATTTTGAAGGTTTTACCGAAATATCGGAAATTTGGTATTTAGTCTTCTTTGCCTCTATATATCGACGTTTTGATATAGCACCCAAAGAACGGTATCTCCCGAATTTCGGTATTTTGAACGTTAGCCACATTGTTTTACCGCTCTAAATGCAATTTCTTCCTTGTCCAATAAATTAATTCCATTCACCTTTTCGATTCAGTTATAAAACGTATTGGGCATTTAATTTACTAAAAAGCACTATTTATTTAAGAAAACACAAAACACTGATTTATTCACTCACTTTACCGTCTTTACTCTACGTTGGTATTTAAAAAAACTGAAGAAATAGGACAAGATAATTCATACCATTTTTTCTTTTCCTCTTCGCTTGCTACGTTGGTTAACAACAACAAAACAAGAAACACACCTGTTTGACGCATACACGCCACCAAAGCACCAAAGTCCCCTTCTTCGCCTCTACGTCTTATATTATAACACACACAGCTCTTTATTATAAAACAGCATTCCGCAGCCGCGAGAGCACTGTTGTTACTCTCTTTGACAAACATCTTCTCTCCACCCATAAAAAATATGTTCTAACATAAAAAATATGTTGGTACCCAAATAAAATTGAGATATGTTTCAAAATGCTGCAAACATATATTTGTTTGAACCTAAACAAATTACGTATGGATTCAAACAAATATTTGTTTTGGACGGATTGCAAACACACATATGTTTGGAATCAAACCTATTTCTAACATATTTTTTTCTGCGTGTATTTATTTAGTCTTCTCCATAAACGAAAGAAAACTAATCGTTCCATTTTACTTCAATGTAATTTGTGGTGTTGGGTACAACAAGTTCGGCCTGGCCGAACTTAACGCCGTTCTTACTTGTTTCTATTTAGACTAATATTAAATAAATTATGAGTATTACCTTGCGTATAGTTATTAGAATTAAACTTTCTCAAGGCGCGATATCTCTGGATCTTTAGCCTAAAAATTCTGATAATATACTAATACATGTTGCTGATGACATCCCCATATCAGAAATCGCCATATATACTTTATGGGGTCGCAAATGATTTCCCCCCTCAGAAATCCCCATATATAAATGATTATTTCGATATGTAATAAACAGAAAAAAAAACAAACCTAATAGACTCTCCATTTTATTGTGGTGTGTGTAAAAACAAGTAAAAAAGTATCAGTCAGCTTTGCCGACAGAGATATACCCTCAGCCTGTGTAAATTGAAACACAACAAACTTATGTATTTAGGGGGTTTCAAAATTTTGGGCGTATGAACCGACAAAAATTTTGATTAGGATTAAAGTTCAAAAGTTAAAGGAGGTACTTAAAGGAATGGACCCACCTAGACCATGGGGGTGCCATAGGGGGTTTTTACAACCTTCGGGCTGTTTTTCCAAGAAGTATGGACCTGCCCCTGAAAAACTTTTATCATCGTAATTGAGGCAGCGAATGTAAGTTGAATCAACAAAAATCAGTGTGATTCGATAGCAGGTCTTAAAGTGAACTTATCCGAAATTTTGTGTGGGAGGTACCGGATGGACAAATATAGTCCATATTCGAACCTGATCCATATCTGGTAGATATATTAGGATGTGTAAAGTATGGACCAAATCGCCGCTCCATTCAAGAGTTATCGTGCGCACGATTTTTGCGAACATTTTTGAACTTTTGTGGTGGAGGTACCTGAAGGGGTGGACCCATATGGCTTATCATCGAACTTAAACTATGTTTGGACACAATGTTACGAAAGCCAAATGTTGGACGGAATCAGCATTCTTCTTCTTTATTGCATAATCGATATTCGAATCAGCATATCCGTTCGAGAGTTATCTTGCGCTCCAACCACTACACATGGTGTCATAGGGGTTTTTCCAACTTTCAGGCTATTTTCTATGGAAGTGCCCCTGATGAAACTTGTACCTTCGTATGGGGGACAGAGAATACAATTTGTTACAACAAAAATCAAGGCGATTCGAGAGCAGGTCCTAAACTGAACTTTTCCGAAATTTTGTATGGGAGGTACCCGAAGGAGTTTTCCGATTGAGTCCATATTGCAACCTCGATGTGCGAAGTATGGACCAAATCGGTTACTTCCTTCAACAGTTATTGTGCGTATAAATTTTTTTTAACATTTTCGAACTTTTGTGAGGGAGAGGAGAGGAGAGGACCGATATAACCCATCTTCGAACTTAAACTAAGTTTGGACAAAATATTGCGAAAACCAAATTTTGGACCGAATCGGTTTATCCGGTCGAGAGTTATCGTGCGCTTAAGCCAGACACACAGACGGACGGACATGGCTAAATCAACTCCAAATTGTCTGAAACACATTTCGTCCAAACATACTTGTGGTCAAAACCATTATTTCGATGAGGCACATTTTGCCCGTATGAAAGTGTATATACCCTCGTTAGCATAAATGCTGAGGGTATAAAAAAAACTAAACAGTATGGAAAAGTCAGGATGCATCGGGCTGACAGTGACAATGTGGACTTTTCCGGCTAAAGATCTCAACATGTGTAATTAGGCATATTCTGCCAATATGTACAACTCAAGCACCGACCTTTGTCGTTAGCAATAAAACAATATATCGTACCTAGAACGCAAAATGAAAACATAATTTCTTAAAATCATGTATTGTAGAGCAAATTAATACGATTCTGCAAAACCCATGACCAATAATAAAGTTGTGCTACTCTGTATGTCGACAAATTTGATTCCCCGTGTACAACTGTAAAATTATTAAAAATTGTACAAAAAAGAAAACAAATTTCGGTAACATTTACACCCACTTCAAGCAACAACCCTCCTCTCCCTTTTCAGACATTTGCCACAACGATGGGTATACAAGGCCAATGGGCGCGCACACACACACAATAATACAAAGTAAATGGGTCACATACCATACAAATTTATATGCATAAATTGTCCAAAAGAAATTTAAACAAAAAGTGGAATGACCATCATTATTGTAAAAAGAATGTATTTTCGTCTGTTGTCGTGATAATGACGGCAGTGGTATATTGGTTATTGTGGAGACGTACTACAGAAACTCCCCCGCACACTTTCAACCCAATGACAAAAGAACACATCAACAACAGCGAACAGGTAACCGCCATTAAAATGGATGTGTGTGTGACTTTCCGCAGGCCATACCAGTCAGTTTCATGTGTTTTGAACATCATATACGGAAACCAGGGAAAACGGTACACAAGCAAAAGTGTCACGGATCGTTCCGCAATACCGAATTAAAGACAATATTGCAGAATACGTGAAGAAATCCATGAAATTCATGTAAAAGCGAAATTCGTAAAAAATCCAAGCCACAGAACAGCCAAACTACGGCTAATTGTTCATATTTTAAACTGTGCAATTACAAAAAGAAAGATTTTACATGCATTTGCTAAGCAAATTGAAAGATGTTATATACCACAAGGGATTATAAATACACGCAGAGAAAAAAATATGTTTGATCCAACAATATTCCAAGAGCAAAATATGTATTGTTAACATATTGTTGGATTCCTCATGTAGTATTGTAAATCCAAAAATAGTTTGTGTCAATTGAACAATATTTCTCTCTTTTCTTCGAAAATTTGTTTCTCTTCTCTCGCTATTCGATGCCGTGTTGAAAAAACAATTTTGGTGAGTTGTGGTGTGTTTGTATGACATGCTGCCTTTACCTTTGTTTTTGTGTGTATGTACTTGTGAGACTCTTGTTTTTATTTGTTTCTGTTTTGTTTCATTCTTCTTTCCTTTTCATGTTTGTTATGGTGTTTAATTATTCCTTATGTTGTGGTGGGTTCTTGTGGCTTTTTGTTTGTCTTTGTTGTCAGCCAATGCAGCAAACCATGTATTGTGTTCATCAATGATTGCAATATTATACGCGACATTTATATCCAAGTTATGCGAAAAGTGTATATGAGAAGTATATGCACTCAAATTAAAAATTTCTGGGCTGGTTTTCTGTATTGACAATACTTTTTGTAAACAAAATTAGATTATGATAGTTCCTACAATCGGTATTGTTAACGATTTTAACAATATTGCGGAAATTCGAAAGTTGTTTTTGTTTTCTATGTTTGGAACAAAAGATGGTATTTTTGGATTTGGATTACAATGTTTGAACAAAACAAATACATTTTTGGAACCAAAACATATATTTTTGTTCCAACAAAAGCGAAAAATATTTTTTCTCTGCGTGTAGTAATGCTATTAATAAGGCACGGTGCTCTTGAAACAATTTTAAATGGAAGGTGCTTACACCTCGAAAGTTTTTGCGGATTCTGAAACTACAATGTTTATAGATGAGATAAATCAAAAAACAAAAAAAATCGGCGGAGCGCTTTTTAAATAAATCGCGATTTAAGTTGACATTTTTAGGCGTTGTTTATGTTTTCACGGTTTTGCTTAGAAACCGCAAGCCCTATCAAAATAGTACTAAAAAAAATGTTGTAGCTATGAAAATTCTCTACAAAATTGATCTTTATGGTATACTAGTCGGTTTTACCGTTTTTGAGATATAGAAGTTCAAATTGGGACAATTCAAATTCAATTCTGTATTGCCCCCTTATAAAACAATGTCATGACTGCAAATTCCCAACTTAAACTTATATGTCTAAAAAAATGGTACAACTTAGGATAAATTACTTAAGCCAGTCTTGCAGAGAATTTTCACAGCTTTAAGATTTTCTCAGGCCCCATATCGATAAGACTTACCGTATTCAATCAAAATCGCGAAACCCTAACAAAAAACCTAAAAATGTAAACTGAGCTTCTTTATCTCAAAAATGGTACAGGCTGGGAACAAATGATAAACGTCAATACTCTAAAGAGTTTTCACAGCTACGAAATTTTCTTTAGCTCCATTTCGATTGGACTTGCGGTTTCCAAGCAAAATCGTGAAAACCTAAAAAACACCTAAAAATGGGAATTTTGACCGCGATTTATTTAAAAATACCTACAGCGATTTTTTCTTGTTTTTGGATTTTTCTCATCTATGAACATTGCTGTTTCAGAATTCACAAAAACTTCCCCTGTGTAAGCGGTTTTCATCAAAAGTTAGTTAAGGCGCACCCTTCATGACATTGTTTTATAAGGGGGCGATACAGTCAGTGCATTGCCCCAATTTGAACTTCTATATCTCAAAAATGGTAAGACCTACGAAAATGTCATAAAAGTCGATCTTGTAGAGAATTTTCAAAGCTACAACATTTTTTTCAGTCCCATTTTGATATGACTTGCGGTATCTAAGCAAAATTGTGAAAACCTAAACAACCCCTAAAATGTCAACTTAAATCGCGATTTATTTAAAAAGCGCTCCGGCGATTTTTTTTTTTTTGTTTTTTGATTTTTCTCATCTATAAACATTGTAGTTTCAGAATCGGCAACTTGACCAAAAATCATGAAAATTAAAAATGTTGTGTGTCGTTACGTAAAGCTATTTTAAAGGGGTTTTAATTGATTTTATGTATATTCAATATTGCCACAAAGTATATACATTCAAAAGAGAGAGATCACAATATTTTAGATACAAGATTGAAATTTGGAACTGATTATAATATATTAGTCCTTGGATGAACCATATCAGACCACGTTCGGCATAGTTTCCTTACAAAAGTTTTTAACCAAATTCTCCAACAGAACTGAAGCAATAACTAAAAAATCTTTCAAATTAATATTACCCATATAGATGTACGTTTTGGTGTATCCCAGAATTTTCAACCACATTAGCTCTTATTTGACATTTTGGGTTCTAAATCCCGCAGCGAATAGCTTTCGAAATATTTTCTATATTCGAGGCTATTGGCATAGTTTTTAAAAATATCGTCAGTAATATGGATTTTGGGAGAATTTCCATGTGTTTCCAAAAGTGGTGAAAATAGATCCACGTTCGAACGCAGTGATTGCAATCGCGAATATGTCGAATAGATATATACATTTTTTGGAGGATATAAACAGTTCGATCTGAACATAACGCCGTTTCTTCTTTATCACACACTAACTTCAGTGCCATTAAAAAAGTTTGGCATTATTGTAAGAAAAAAATATTCTTTAAGTTCATAAAAACACCAAAACTTTACTATTTTACCAGAAGTGATAGAGTCCGTGAAAGCCAACTATGAAAATTTATAACTTTTGTTTTCTGGAAAACAAGTAAAAAGCAACAGTCGGGTTTGCCTACATAGATATACGAAGTTAAGAATTCCTCATTCAAAAATCAGCGTTCCAAATTTGCGCTAAGGCGAGTAAATCGATCTACAAAATTTGACATTTCGTGTGAGAACAATATTTTTTTTTTACAAAAACAGGGGGTTAATATGTACGTTATTTTAGGATGTTTCGGTCAAATCGGATAATTGAAATTTTGTGTTGGAGGTATCTGAAGGAGTGAATCGATATAATCCACATTCGAACCTACTCTAGGTCTCGAAAAAATCGGATTGGACTTTGCTCAAGATTTTAGGGAAACATTTTGAAGTCTGGTGTCCAAAGGAAGCTTGGACAAAATATTGCGAGATCCAAATTTGGACCAAATCTGTTGATCTCTTCGAGAGTTTTAATGGGCACGAGCCAGACAGACGGACAAACTGGCATAAATCGAATCCAAATTGTTTGACATATGATTAGTCTAAGAACATTATTTCGATGAGGTACATTTTTATCGTTACCCTAATGGTTGCGGGTTCAATATCACGGTGCTCTTGAATGGAGCTTACAACTGGGAAGTTTTTGTGGATTCTGAAACAGCAATGTTCATAGATGAGAAAAATCCCAAAACAAGAAAAAATCGCTGGAGGGAATTTTAAATAAGTTCACATTTTTAGGTTTATTTTAGGTTTTCGCGATTTTGCTGGGAAACCACAACTCCTATCGAAATAGGGCTAAAGAAAATGTTGTAACTTTGAAAATTTGTTTGATTTGTTTCTATGTTTCACCATTTTTGAGATATAGAAGTTCAGGTCACATTTTTATGGTTTTTTGTTAGGTTTTCACGATTTGCTTCAAAACAGTAAGTCTTGTCGAAATGGGACTACAGAAAATCGTATAGCTGTGAAAAATCTTTACAAGATGGGGATTCGTAACTTTTTTACTCGGTTGTACCATTTTTGAGATATATAAGCTTAAGTTGGGAAATTGTAGTCCTGACATTGTTTTATAAGGAGACGATACAGTCAGTGAATTGTTTACATTTGAACTTTTATATCTCAGAAATGGTAAAACCTACGAAAATATCATATAAGAACAATATTGTAGAGCATTTGCACTGCTATAACATTTTCTTTAGTTCCATTTTGATAGGGCTTGTGGTTTCCCAGCAAATTTTTGTTTTTCTTCTTTCATTTAAAGTTGGTTGAAGAGCACCGTAATATACAATACAAATAACAGCGGATTTTAATACAATACCATATAACGAAAGTTGAGCATTAATTTCGTTTACGGTTGATTTCAGCTACAAATTTGTTACTGATAGGAAAAAAATTCAGATGGGCACACTATTTATAGCAGATATTATCACTTTATTATGCACAACAAGACATTTTTCTCCATTATTTTATCCCACTGTTTAGTTGATATAAAAAAAGGAATACAACATTTTTATTAAGGCAGTAAAACAATTTTCTAACTGCTTTTCGAGATATACTCCACGGAAAACCTTTGATATGTCGTATATATTGTCCAATAGACATTTCATTTTATGTACTTCTACCCCGCACAATACTGAATTTGTAAATATTTTGAACACAAAATGAGTTTAAAGCCTCAAGACCTTTATATTTATTACAGAATTCCAAAACACTGGCATGGCATAAAGAAGGAATTCAGTTTCACTGGAACTTTCTCTAAAAAGAGTATTCAAACAAAAAAATTAAATATTTCTTAGACAACTTGATGACAAAGTACATTTTTAGTACAGAACCTTCAGAACAATATCAGTTATCATTTGAAATTTTAAAAACAAAAATTATTTTATAGAATAATTGGTAATAATTTGATAAGTAGCTCAAAAAATTGTAGTCGACCAAACCATTTCGGGGGGGCAGGAGAAAATTATTTTTATGGGAACATACAATATATACATGTATGTACGCACATACATAGTTCCTAATATTGGTCTATAGTTTATAGGGAGACATAGAAATTATCTTCTTAAGATATGAACAGTGAACAATATTTGCCCCACTTTCCCTATAGAATGTTAAAATTTAAGGTATAATTTCTGGAAAATAATTTTATTTTGTTTCAGGTGACACGTATAGATATGGAAACATATGTACATACATATAACCAAACATACATATGTATGTACATGATTTTTGCCATTTAGGTACAAACTTACACATAAACACGATTTTGGTATCCACATTATGAAAACCACTACAAGGTGCTGCAAGCAAAAAGGGTCAAAGGAAAATGTAGTCATTTGGCCATAAGCCGAAACTGAATACTAAGGGACAAATTGAACCCCTCGTTCAAAACCGTTGTTACCGTATGTTGTCATATACATATAAAGTACACCGTCCGTGGCAATGACAATGACAACAAAAGTCACAACAAGTCTGATAGCAGTGCGTTTGCCAATTGGTAACCATAACAAAAACTGCGGTTTGGAACAAAGCTTAATTTATTCAAATGAATTTAATGTTTGTGTGTAGGAAAATTAAAATTGGCTGCCAGTGCATTCTGCATCCGACAACACTTACAAATATTTATTTAGCTTATATATACAAAACAAAACATTTTAATTTAGACATATGTATACGTACTCACATATGCAATATTCGTCGACAACGCCTTTGTGAACCCCTATAACACGAACTTTTTTACTCAGAAGCTCATATTCCTCATCATTAGGCCGGGGCGATTTGAAAACCTTAAAGGGGCGCGTAGCATTTCCGATTCCTGGGATTGTACTGAGCGATATTCGCCGTCAACGCAAATAGGCCCGTAGATCTTTCGAAGAATTTTCCTCTCAAGCACACCAAGCACTGCCTTATCTCCTTGCGGAAGTACTCATGCTTCGGAGCCATACATTAGCACGGGTAGTATCTGTGTTTTGTATATTTTTTAAATTGCTTACTTTAACCATAGTAGCATCTGTTGGCCAATACAATTCTTCTTCTTATTTCACAACTGATGTTGTTTGTTGTGTTTATGGCAGTGCCGAGGTAGACGAAGTCTTTACCTACCTCAAATTATATGTACCAACTCCACAGTTGGTCCGAGCTCTATGGACGCTTTGCGCGTCAACACCATCAATTTGGTCTTTTCGCCGTTTACCGCCAGACCAACTTTCGCAGATTCTGCTTCGACCTTCCTAAAGGTATCAGTATACTTTACTGATCGTCCCATGATGTCTATGTCATCAGCGTAAGCTCCTGTACATTTCGATTTCTTCACACTCCCGCTTTTCCATTTCTCTCTTTTTCTTGCGGAAAAGACGTTTCTTTTCTCTCCTTTTCTCCCGATATCTCTCTCGTGCGCTACGCGTTGCTACTGATTGTAAAGTATCTCTATATGCCGCATTTTTCTCTTCGGTAGCAGCACGACACTCCTGGTCATACCATGAATTCCTTTGTGGAGGTATGGATTTTGCGGCTGTTTGCATGGAGTGGGCAATATTTTGCCATTGTGTTGTTATGTTATCGACAAGGAGTGCTCGCATTAAGCAATTGGGCTAGTTGAGTGGAATATGCTGTGGCTATCTGTTGTGTTTGTTAGTGGTCCGAATCAATGTTTGCGCCTCGGAACGATCGTACATCCATCACGCTCGATGAATGTCTTCCATCTATCACAACATGATCATGATTTGATTACTTGCCCTTATGAATATCGAGATGATTAAGTCTGGTACTGCTAACTACCATGTTTTTTGCAGCTGCGAAGTCTATCAGCCTCATATCATTGTCAGATGTTTCACTGTGGAGACTGAATTTCCCGACTGTTGGGCAAAAGATATTTTCCTTTCCAATTTTGGCATTAAAATCGCCTAGAATGATTTTAATTTCATGAGCATGTAACGGTCATATGTTTCTTCTAAGCGCTCGTAAAATATATTTTTGGTCTGTTCGTCCTTTTCTTCAGTGGGAGCATGAGCGCAAATAAAGCTGATGTTGAAGAATATAGCTTTTATTCGAATTGCAGCAAGTCTTTCATTCACTGGGGTGAAGCTGAATACCACATGTTTTAGTCTCTGACTAACTACGAATCCGCAACCAAACTCATGCTTTACGTCATGGTATCTATAATACAGTGCGTCACCTTTAGGGGAGGGTTACTAACCCGACGCCCAAACCCAAGTTTTTAACGTTCTTATGGGTGACACCACGGGTAGGTCAGTGTCCACTTGAGATGAAAGAGGGACCAAGATAAATCCTGGGCTTTGCCATGTCAAAACCGATCAGGACCGTTCCTTGGTATCTTCCATCCCCTACGTCACCCATTTTCGATCCAACACTAAGACAAAAATTGTTGCCAAGGCAATTATTAAGTATTCTCTAGGAGTTCGCATAAACATTGGAACGCTCCTTCACGCTGTTTTGGCCTTGAGACAGTGCATTTTTTCGGAAAATGTCGATAAATGACACTGTGCCAACTTGACCAGAAAAATATTCAAGTGTTCTGATGCAAAAATTCTAGCACGTTGGGTAAATGGGCAACGAAAATGTTGTGGGTGCCTTAGGGTCACTTCCTTTTTTGTTTTATAACCGATTTAATTATTTTCCCGTTTTTCGGAACCTAATTTAATTTCCTTTTTGGTGAAAATAAATAATTATACCGTTTTGTATCTTCTAAGGAGCCTAGAGCACAATGAAAAACATTTTCCCGTTTTTTTGTTCGTTTTTTTCACACTTCAACCATTATAGCTAAGCCATTTCGTCGGTGTCATGCTTAAGTATTCCATACGCCATTTTGAGATAATCGCATTTAAATATTTACGTCCCAACTGCTTGGAGCTGCCTGAAGAAAATATTTACACATATTTTTGACAAGTATTATTAGTAATAGTATATAGAAGATCTTTGCCAAAAGTTAGAGAAATATCTGTTGGAATGAAATAGTTCTACCCCCATTATTACAAGGCTTCTTTTGTTATAGTTTCGATTTACCGAACAGATTTATAGCGTTCCGGTTAACTTAAACTTAAAACTGATGATTGAATTCCAAGGGGGAGTTTCTTGGCATTAACTTTCAATGTAAAAATTATATTTTTTATGCCCCCAAATTGGTTAATTTTGCGTTTTCAAATTCATCAGATAGTAAAAGAACACATATAATAATGGCCCATAGTTAATTTTTTTAAGAATAGAATTTTTGTCGAAATGTTCCATATCCACACATATGACACAAATGCAAAATATTGTAAATCACATGGAATAAAGTGACAAATAAATGTTTCCCATATTTGCCTCAATAAATTCTAACCTTCTAAATCGAAAATTAATGTTCTGATTTGTGGAATGTATTTTTAAATTCGTAAGTTATTAAAATATTAATTTCATACCTGAAATGAACTTAAGCTTTCGAGCCTAATGGTGGATATCTCTGAAACTAGAGCAGATAGGAAAAAGCGTACCAAAAATTCAGAAAGAGCATAAGCGAAAACCCTTGAAACCACCTACATATATCTCAAAAAGTCAAAAATGGCGTATGGAACACTTAGGATTACACCGACGATTTGTTAACCGATTTAAATAAATAATTGTTTCGTCGAATTATATTCACCCCTCTAAAAGGATAAATTATCAATAGAAATCAGTTATGTACAAACTTAAACTTGAAAATTCTGAACTTCAAGTAAAATTCTGAATTTTTATTGAAATTTTCTGAAATGAATGGGAATGATTTGAATTTCAAATGGATTTTCTGAATTTCAAATGCAATGTCTAAATTTCAAATAGAATTTGAAAATAGAATTTGTGAATTACAACTACTATTTTCTGAATTACAATAGACAAATATATGCCAATAAATGTTTGCAGTAATTTGGTATTTTGTGTTTCCAGAGTCTAAAAAATATTTCTACCAAAGTTTGTTTATATAGGTCCACGTTTTGGTTTTGGTATAGCCCCCATATAACGCCCCAATTTTTTGAATGAATTTGTCCCATTTGACAACAGAATTAGTTGTAACTTTGTATTTTGTGTTTCCAGAGGCTAAGAAACATTTCTACCATACAATGTTTACTTAGGTCCACGTTTTGATATAGCCCCTATAAAACGATACCTCCCGATTTTCAGTATTTTGAAGGTTTTAGCCTCATTATCACACCGAAATGGCTAAAATTTGGTATTTAGTCTTCGTTGGGGGTATAAAACTTCCCCCCACCCCAGAAATTTGTAGGTTCCACCTGATTTTCGGTATTTTGAAAGTTGTGGCCACATTTATCCACCGAAATGGCTGAAATTTGGTATTTTTCCTTCATTTGGGGTATAAATCGTTCCATATGAAATATTGTTGGTATAGGTCCACGATTTTATATAGCCCCCCATAGAACTTACCTCCCTATTTTCGGTGTTTTGAAGGTTGTGACCTCAATATTCCCCAGAAATGGCTGATATTTGATATTTAGTCTTCGTTAGGGGTACAAAACTTTCTCCCAGAAATTTGTCGGTACAGGTCCACGCCTTAGTATAGCCCCAATAGAACGGTACCTCATGATTTTCGATATTTTGAAGCTTGTGACCTCAATATCCCACCGAAGTGACTGAAATTTGGTAGTTAGTCTTCGTAGGCGGTATAGAACTTTCCAACTGAAAATTTGTCGGTATAGGTCTGCGTCTTCATATAGCCCCCACACAATGGTACCTCCTGATTTTCGTTATTTTGAAGGTTGTGACCTCTATATCCCACCGAAATTACTGTAATTTGGTAGTTAGTCTTCGTTAAGGATATACAGCTTTCCGCCTGAAATTTGTCGGACGATATCTCCCAATTTTCGGTATTCTTGGAATTCACTTCAATACACTTCATGTGGAACTTAACGCTTTTCTTACTTGTTTCTACTCACACAAGCGCAAATGGGTTTTTTGGCCATCAATGTTTTAGAGTGTTTTTAGGCCACCAGGTTCCATTGATGAAAATTTCAATTCGATATGTTATCTAGAAGTATTTTTGTCACACCTCCCTTATGTAAGTGCAATTAAGGGTGTTGATAACTACAATTTGGAAATAGTTAAAAGTTTTAGTTACATCGGCAACGCCATAAATGAAATATAGAGAAGACTAATATTGGCCAATAGATGCTACTTTGGTCTAAGTAAACAGTTTAAAAGCAAAACCACCTCTCGTCAAGCAAAAGTCATACTCTACCACACACTTATACTACCTGTACTTATGTATGGATCCGAAGCATGGCTACTTGCGAATGCTGATGAGGCACAACTTGGTGTGTTTGAGAGGAAAGTTCTTCGTGAATACCGGCATCGTATTAACCACGAGTTGTACCAACCAACGACTGTGTAGGCTGGGTCATATCAATAGGATGGATAAAGATGCCTCTACCAGAAAGGCATATGAATATGAGCCATTTGACGATATACTTACCAAGGGAAGGCCAAAACTTCTATGGAAAGACCAACTGGATAAGCAAAGTAGAAGATCGGCGCGTTTGGAAATCTACTCTTAGTTCGGCTTATGGAACATAACGTTCTGCTTGGAATATAAAGCAATCAGAGTTAGTAAGGAAACATCATCACTGAAGTAAATGAAAATAAGGAAATACCATAACTTTTAATTAAGTTTTGAAATTTAGATTATGCGTACCAATCGCAAAGAACATAACAAACTTTTTATTAATATGGCCACACCTTACTTGCTATATAGTTTTGACAAAAACTTTTTGAAAATCTTACTAATAACGATATTGCATATTTCAACTGTTCGCATACTATAAATCGCACCATACTTGCATTGATATTATTTTTGCAAAACAGCCTATATTGGTATTTAACAAATATTTACAAACCTAGTAACAGAATTAATATACCCTCTATATTATAGTGGTGGGTACACAAATCTCTCAAATGATCGATATTTGCACACAAAGTGTCAGTCGTCATTATTTTTTTCCACTAATTCATTTAATATTTTTGTTCATGCGTACGCATTTTCATTAAGTAGTGATGTGAAAACTGTGTACGAGTATAAATATTCGTTTTAATGCCAATTAAAGCACTTCCAGCATTGAAACTGTTTTACCATGTATTTGCACACGCTTGTACCTCCGGTTGTATGTACGAGTATCGAAGTCATAATGTGCGTTTATAATTTTATGTATATATGCTTAGGTAAGCACATTTGTACATACATGCATGTGAGACAACTAAATTAACACCGCATAATATTCTGAGCACATTTTTGTGGCATACCATTCATTCATTGGCTTTCCCATTGCTTAATTTAGTCATGTTGGTGTTATTTATTCACGTCGCCATTACTTCGAAAACATTTTGCATTTCGATTTCAAAGTGATATTGGCATTATTGATTTAGAGTTTTCACTTTAACGGTCCTAAAATTTCAATTTCCTTTTTTGTTCGCCATTGTTGTGGCAATCGACCGGAGGTGCTTGACTGTGCGACTATTTGGTGTCATTCAACAATACGAACGTTTATATTGAAATTGAAATTCCATAATTCCGTCAGACACTTAACAATTTTTGGAAGGAAATTTTTAGTCAAATATTTCAGTACACCAATGCAACAATAAATGACGGGCATTAATGACATGGAAAATGTATCCGGTTGTGTAAGGTGATACATATATAATTACATATGTGTCAGTTAATAGCGGGCGATAATTATATGCTTACACATTTTGACATTTTATATCAATTACAACAAATGGTATATTGGGATGTTTAAGGATGTTAACTGAAATGGAGACACAATGTTCGATAGAGAAACAAATTTTTCACAAAACTGAATTATGATTGGGAAGCGAACTTTCAGAAGTGTGCAAAAAAGGTTATTTGTGTTCAAAGGCAATTCTATTGGGTTTTTAGGATTTTTGCACATATACAAAAGTCTTGTCGAGCTGAGTCGATTTGGTTATGTGTGTCCATGCGTCTGTCCATCTTAACAATGTAATAACGCTATGGTCACCATTTTGATCGAAGCGTGATGACATTTTTGGTAGGTATGGGTGTTCGAGAGGGAAAGAAGACTATTGGTTTTGTTAATGGCGAAATAATATTCAGGGATTGGAATGGCCAAAAAAATCTCCTATTACTGAAGGTAGAAAATCTCGCCTTCACAATGACGCAGAGCAGCAGATGTACCCAGGGTTTTTTTAATGAAAATGTATGAAAATATAGATAAAATCGTCAAAACACAGGAAATCGGTTGGGGACTATAACAAAGCGTGGACGTTAGGGTTATGATTTTAGTATGCATTTTTTGAAAGTACATATTTAAACTACAAAAACCTAAGTAGGGTTTTGTCCTGTCAGATCCAGTTCGGATTTTATGGCCTCATCTAAACCGATATGGCCTCATCTAAAAGATATTGGGAAGTCAATAAAGAAATAAGAATCGCAACGCGCATCGCTAAAAATGAACAAATCAAACGTAAATGTGAAGAAATTGAAGCCCTGCAAACACTCCACGACGACTTTAATTTGCACAAAAAGCTGAAAGAAACAGCCGGAATATACAGAAGAAAACCGCCAAATATACTCTTTGACGATAACAACCAACCCGTTTTTGAAATCTCAAAACAAAAGCAAGTATGGAAGGAATACATATCAAAATTGTTTACAGATCAGAACAGATCAGACTATAATCGCAATGAAAATTCCCTTGAAAGCGAAAATCTTATTACCAAAGAAGAAGTCGTCTATGCAATAAAAACCCTGAAGGACAGAAAAGCTGTGGGACCAGACGAAATTCCCGCTGAATTGCTCAAATTAATAGATGAAAATAATATACAACTGTTTGTGAAACTCTTCAACGATATATACGACACAGGACAATATCCACGAGATTGGCTGAAATCTACATTTGTTCCCATACCAAAGAAAGCAAACGCCAGGAATTGCAACGATTATAGAATAATTAGTCTAATGAGTCACGCCTTAAAAATTTTTTTACGTATTATTCACAAAAGAATATACACTAAATGTGAAGCAGCAATGGGAGAAACCCAATTTGGATTTAAGGAGGGAATGGGAACCCGGGAAGCACTGCTTGGTGTTCAAGTGCTCATCCAGAAGTGTCGCGATGTCCAAAAAGACATATTTATTTGTTTCGTGGACTACGAAAAGGCATTTGACACAGTTCGACACGACAAACTGGTTGAAATTTTAACATCAATAGGTATTGAACCCAAAGAACTAAGATGCATAAAAAATCTTTACTGGAACCAGACAGCATCAGTAGAAGTATCCGGTGAAACATCCGATGAAATAACAATATCCAAAGGTATTCGACAGGGGTGTATACTCTCACCATTATTATTTAATATATATGCGGAACAGATTTTTCGAGAGTGTGTAGAAGGAAAGAGGATTGGAATAAAAATACATGGGCAATTCATTAACAATATACGATACGCTGATGACACCATGATAGTAGCGAGCTCTTTAGGTGGCCTCCAAAATCTCCTTAATTCTCTCAACGAAACAAGTAATTCGTACGGATTACATATTTATCTCAATAAGACAAAATTTATGATCATTAGTAAAAGTAACAATGTTTACGACTCCTCACTAAAAATCAGTGAATCAGAAATAGAGAGAGTAAAATCGTATAAATACTTGGGAGTGCAATTAAATGAGCAATGGGAGTCTTCTAAAGAAATAAGATGTCGGATAGAAATGGCGAGAGAAGCGTTTCTCAAGTACAGAAAAGTACTAAACAGCCACGACATCAATATTGAACTTAAAAAACGGTTTATCAAATGCTATGTATGGTCAGTTCTATTATACGGTGCTGAAACATGGACTGTAAAATCAGCAGACGGGAAGAAACTGGAAGCTTTTGAAATGTGGACATACCGACGTGTGCTCAAAATTCCATGGACCGATCGAGTGTCAAATACCGAAGTCTTAAGAAGAATTAATGAACAACGACAGTTAATGAAAACCATCAAAACCCGAAAAATTTCTTATTTGGGACATTTGATGAGGAACAATAAATATAAGATACTGCAGATAATTCTCAAATCCCAAGTTGAAGGAAGACGTTGTAGAGGTCGAAGAGAACTGTCCTGGCTAAAAAATATTCAAGACTGGACCGGATACCGTTATGAACTCAGTCTTCTTACAGCAGCTAAAAACAGACAACTATCGCTTTCCACATAAAATAAATATTTCCAATAAGAATGTAACAAAATGTATGATCGCTTAACATCCGAACAACGGATATGCAAATAAAGAAGAAGAAACCGGGCTAAATCTACACTTTTTTGCATTTATCAGGTCTTTATCTCAGAAACGAATAGGAATTTGGCCTTGCTGTCTTTGCCAATATTGTAGTCCTAAACTAGTAGAACTTATCTTTTAAAAAACCACTTAAGAAAAACTCCATCAAAATCTATAAAATATAGAAAATTTTACATAAATGCTGAAATTTTGGTCAGTATCGGCTAAACTATTGGGAGTTGAACTAAGTAACCTTTTGCAAAAATCTTCCAAATAAAGTTCTCGACAATTCTTTAAAACATTCTGAAACTCTAAAATGCTTACTTCATGTTGTTTCAGCAGTATTTTGCATCATATCTTTTACAACACGTATTTCAAACACAGTTCACACCAACAGTTTATTCTCGCATTTCGGATTTCACTACATTATTGACATTTTTATTAAATCGTAGTTTAAAAATGTACTGAAAACAAACAATGGCATATAGGCATTTTATAACAATGACATGTTCTGAAGAGTTGTGTATTACATTCCAGAGAATATTTTTCCAAAAGAAAATATTCTGAAAAAGTTAACGGTTTTTGAGATACGATGCGTAATGTATAAAAATTGTGGAGTTTTTGCATATATTTTGAAATTTGAGGCAATAAATGTAGTTTTTCGAGTTCACTATTTCTCCATATATTTTATTCTTGTCCTTATCTACAAATTTACTTCAGAGGTCAGAAGAAGATTCGCATTGGTTTCAGAGATATAGCCCCGAATTTCTTTAAAAACTCAATATTTAACCATGTTTAGATGGGGCCATAAAATCCGAGCTGGATCTGACACAACAAAACCCAACTAGGGTTGTCTCTTGGGTCTGTACTTTCAAAAAATCCTCGGTTCGAATTGTTTGCACAAGATCACCTTAAAAATGTTGCACAGTGTAATTGTTTCACAAACATCTCAGAAGGGACAAGGCAGACTTCTCTCATATCAATGAGTGAGTGTACCCCGATTCATATTCGCTCAATGATATGGGACCCACAGTTTATTTCCGAGTCCGAACGGCGTGCCCTAAGACACCTCTTATAGAGAAGTTTTATATGGCTGAAATACTCAGAAATTGTCGCAAACCTTACTGAAGGATATTTTGTCACCGTTGAAATTTTGATTTTGTCTTGGCAAAAAGGTGGCAAAGCCACCCATGCTGCAATGAATGTATAAAAATCCAATTGGACAATTAAAACGTTAGGGCACCATGTAATTTGCAATAATGCAAAAACTGGGAATAGGAAAATGTGATTCTCTACACAAAACACAATATATGTTAAGCAGTAGGCTCCTTATCTAGCAGACGCGTGATTGCAATTTGCATCAGGGGGAAGAGCAATAGTTCTATTTCCATATGTAGTCTACTTTGCCGGCATATGATAGGAAATGAAATATAGACCAAAACTATTTGTTTTGTATTTTTCATACAAAAGTAATGGTCCATTTCATCCGCTAAATAATATCAGATCATCATCCAGAATTGGAGCATCTTCTTCTACCTAAACTTTTACCTCGTGCAAAATTTCGTGATTATTGAGCTATAATTGCGAACACTAGCGTGTTTATGATAACACTACAAACAAAGAATACAATATATTAGATCATGTACACCAACACAATTGAAATCAATAGAAAGGTCAAGCGTCCCTCTTCCAAGTATAGTTGCCCGGAATGTCTCTTCCAGGAAAAAAGATATAAGCTGTATATTAAAAATTTTCACATTTTTCACACAAAAGTTTTGGTCCATTTAACCCTCGAAATATTATCCGATCGCCATCTCAAATTGCAAGCTTCTCCTTTGTCATATACTCTTACCTTATTTAAAATTACGCGTTGATCGGACTATTATTGAGACCTACAGAGCCGCTAGAAAATTGGATAAATATTATGTTTTTGGTCCATTTCACCCGCTAAATATTTCACGATCATCACCAATAAGAATAGGGATCTATTCTGACCTGAACCCGACCTCCATACAAAATTTCGTGACGATCGGTCCATAATTGTGGCCTGGAGCGTGTTTACAATTTATAATGGACAGACGGACGGACGGACACCCATCTCAAAATCGCTTTATCTCGTCGAGATATGAAGATTGGTATACCACATTGGGGGTCTTCGACGAATATTTCGCGGTGTTACATAAATTTTTACCAAAACAAACTTAGAATACCCTTTTCCACATTGTGGTATAGGGTATAATTACTTTTTGCAAAAGTGTTCGATATCACTCAGAATTACCCATATATACGAATGATTATGTCAGTGAGTTACAAACATAAAAACAAACTTAGTATACGCGGTATACTATGGTGCACAGTGTTATTAATACAGTCGAAATCGCTTATAACGTCGTCGTTTATAACGTCATATCGCTTATAGCGACGAAATCCAAAAGTACCGAATTTCTGCCCTTTATATTCCACACAAATAAATATCGCGTTATAAGTCATCGCTTATAGCGTCATATCGGTTGTAACGTCGGTTTTTTGTGAAATATTTGAATTTTGCTATCGGTTATAACGTCGAATCATACGAAGAAGGAAATTGTCTCTTAATAATTTGTTGTATGTATATTTTTTCAAACTCAAACAACAACAAAATGCCAAACTTATGCACAACATGTTCGAAGATGGCGGTCTCAAGTCAATTAAGCTTGAATGTTTGTCAACCAATGTCACATCGGTTTTACAACTCATGGACCAAGGTGGAGTATAATCATTAAAATAGCATTGCCGGATAAGCAAATATCCACTATCCTGTCAAGAATAGAAAAGGATCAAAGTACGAACTTAAATGTGCTGGATGCCGTGTTAGTGTTAGATGAATCATGGAAAAATGTAACATCTTCTGTCATTTATAATTTTCTTCATCTTGCGGGATTGTTAATGGACCTTTAAAAGTTTCTGAAGACATTTATCTTCGTTCTAATTTCTCCCAACACGTAGAAGATATTCATGAATTATTTGCCATCGATGACAAAGTTTTCACATCTGCCTTATGTAATGACGACGACATAATTGGAAGTTTTAGATGGAGGCAATTCAAATGAACAGAGTTTCAAATGCTGTAAGTGTCAGAGGCGTGTCTAGCTGTAGAAACTCTTCAAAAATTTATTTACTCAGAAGATGTTACAAACAAAAATGTGTTTTGGAAACCCTTTCAAAACTCAGATCTGAGTTAAATTTAAAACTTATGTCGGAATTCAAAAGCACAAACTAAAATAACAGACTCTTAGAAATAGAACCATATCCTATTTAAAGGTGATATTTTGAAGGCGATCTGCTGAAGAATGAATTTAATATCGTTATTTTTTATTATTTTGTCATTTATAGAATGAAAAAGTAAAAAATTGAATTGATTTTATTTTATTTATTTACTTAACAAAACAACGTATTTATACCCAAATGTCACTATACATAATATTATATTACCTCTTTTATAAATATCGTTTATAACGACTATCGCTTATAGCGTCCGATTTTGGCCGGTCCCTTGACCGACGTTATAAGCGATTTCGACTCTATGTCCAAACTTCCCTAAGGATGTTCGTTTTTCTTTCTTATGCATAATTCGTCAAAAATTTAAAGTGTTTTACGACTTTTTAAATCAAAAATTATATTTATTGTAAACGTTTTAAGATTTTCTTAAGATTTCTCTTTGTAATTGAAGCACGCGATTAATTACAAAAATAGTCATGTGCGGACACATATGAAATGTAGTTATGCGACCACAAAATCATGTGCTAAAAATTGGAGGCGCATTTCTTTAAATCAGAACTTAACGAGTGTAACACGCCCCGAAATGACACTGATTTCCATTAGAAACCAGTTTTACCCCAAATATAGTCTTGGCCTACAAAAATTAGTATGCCGTAACTGTAATGCAGCAAATTGTATGTGAAAGACGAAAACATAATCACATCTATAAAAAAGTCGTCATTCAAGAATCAATAAAAAGAAAAAGTTGTTTACAAAAAAAAACCGAAACAAAAACCTTCATAGCTCTGTTCAAAACGCCCGCCATATATTTATGAACATCAGCAATGAACGCTTTTACTTTCATCGGTCATTATTACCACAAATTGAAGTAAGTCTGTATGTTGGTTGGTAAGTCACATTCGGCCTATCTTTTGTACACAAGCTAAACCTCCAACAACCGACAGACCGGTCGACGGACAAACTCATTCAATGTGGCACGAGCACAGGAAGGGAAAGCTCCATCCATGGAGTTTCTTTCGTTGTTAAATTCATTTCTCGTTTTTTTCTTCTTCGAAACTGGCTACACCATTTGTCGGCAACAAGCCAGGGCCAAAATGTGGATGGTCAAATAAATATGCGGTGTGAGACACAAATTAAAGAAAAGCAAAAGTTTTTACCAGAGATTCACATAGCACAGTCTGATGGACAATGAATGACACACACGGCCATACACAAATTCAATTCATAAAGACGCCAACAAATCGAAGAGCAAACCCAGCCAAAAAGACTAAAAAAAATTGACATTCTTTAACACTTTTTATTCATAATGAAGTCAAACTGGCTGGGGACACTTTCTCTTTCCCCATCCCAGACTGGCTTTGTATTTTTGTTTTTGTTACGAGTGTGTGTAACTATGTAAGTTTTGAAGGTGTATTTGTACATATCAATAAAACGTATAAATGCTGTCTGTGCACAGCGATTTAGTAAAAATACTCTTTATGTTAAATTCAATCAAACTCAATCATCTGCACTTAGTCAATGCTGTTGGTATAGCAACGGAGCAAAAATAAGTCAAGCCATCTGTCATGAGCTTTAAGTTAAGACAAACAATCAATAATTTCATCACATAAATTACATGCACACTTTTAGATTTGTTTCAATCATATTTTTTAAATAATTTATTTGCATCATAAATTTCATTTGTATGTATCACGGATGTTAAAGTTTTTTGAAATTTATATCATTTGTTACTACAACCATGCAAAGTGTTAAGTTTTTTTGTGTATGTTTAGTTTAAATCTAGTAACTTATTTTTAACACAGTTGTAGTTGAACAATCGAACCAAAACTTTACACACTTTTCTGATTTGGGAGATAATACATGAATATGAATATCCAATATAGGTAAATTTTTTCCTATAGCCCCACATAACGGTACCACCCGATTTCAGGTACTTTAAGGATTTTATCTTCATTTTTAGCCCGCATTGGCTATAAATTGGCATTTGGAGTTCCCAAAGGTACCACACTTCCCCACCAAAATTTGTGGACATACATATGTAGGTCCAGTTTTTGGTATACTCCCCATATAAAGGTACAACCGTCGTCAGGCATTTAAAGGTTTTTATCTACTTTTTGGGCCAACATTGGCTGTAATTTTGTAATGGGGTTCTCAGTGGTCAAAAAATTGTATTTACTAAAAAGTTAAAAATAAAAAAAATAATTAAAAATAAAATTAAGGTACAGTGTTTTATTTATAAATGCACTAAAATCTAGAAAATAGTTGTTCGTTTAGCATCACGTAGTGTACTCTCTCTCAAATAAATCGCTTGTATTTAATTTAAAAATGGTGACAAAATTAAACGACAAGCGCTTTGTTTGAGTGATTCCATCAAAAAAATATTTTCTAGGTTTTAGTGCATTTATAAGTAAAACACTGTAGCTTATCTTTAAATTATTTTTTATTTTGTATAAAACTACGTTTAAATACAAAAATTTCAAGTCTTATGTGGTAGTGGTATTTGAATAATTACTATTTTTTCTAATTATATCCTCCACCATATTATGGAGGGTATAATTAAATTTATCATTCCGTTTGTCGAAATATGTATCGGAGACCCTATAAAGTATATATATTCTTGAGCAGGGTTAAATTTTAAGTCGATATAATCATGTCCGTCTGTCCGTCTGCTGAAATCAAGATACAGCTCACAATTTTGAAGATAGGGCTTTGTAATTTGGTGTAGAAGTTTCTATTACTCTTAGGATGCTATTATTGCAAATGAGCTATATCGTTCCACCTTTTGATATAGCCCCCGTAGAACGGTACCACACGATTTTCGGTATTTTGAAGGCTAATATCACACAATGAGGCAAATATCACACAAAAATGGCTGAAATTTGGTACCTACTCTTCGTTGAGGTAAAACACTTTTCTCAGTCATTTTTCGGTATAGGTCCACGCCTTCACATTGCCCGCATCGAACGGTACTTCCCGATTTTAGTTATTTTGAATGTTGTAGCCACAATAATTCACCGAATTGGCTGAAATTTGGTATTTAGTCTTCGTTGGGGGTACGAAACTTCCCTCAGAAATTTGTCGGTACAGGTCCGCCTTATATAGCCTCCATAGAACGGTCCCTCCCGATTTTCGGTATTTTGAAGGTTATGGCCCCAATAATACATTGAAATGGCTGAAATTTGTGATTTATTTTTTGTAGGCGGTATACAACTTTACCCCTGAAAATTCTCGGTACAGGTCCACTCCTTAATATAGCCCCCATAGAACGGTACCTACCATTTTCGGTATTTTTAAGGCATTGGCATCAATATACCATCAAAATGGCTGCAATTTGGTATTGAGTCTTCGTTGTGGGTATTCAACTTTCCCCCATAAATTTTTCGGTACAGGCCCTCGCCTTCATACAGCCCCTCGCCTTCGTACGGCCCCCATAGAACGGAACCTCTCAATACTCGGTATTTTGAAGGTTACGGCCTCAATATTCCACCGCACTGGCTGAAATTTGGTGTTTGTTGGGTGTATACAACTTTCCACCAGAAAATTCCCGGTACAGGTCCTTGCCTTAATATAGACCCCATAGAACGGTACCTACCGATTTTCCGTATTTTTGAAGGTTGTGGCCACAATAACCCATCGAATAGGCTGAAATTTGGTGTTAAGTGTTTGTTAGGAGTATACAACTTTCCCTCAGAAATTTGTCGGTGCAGATCCACGCCTTCATGTAGCCCCCATAGAACGGTATCTCAAGATTTTCGGTATTTTGAAGTTTGTGGCCCCAACTACCACCGAAATGGCTGAAATTGGGCATTTAGTCTTCATTGGAGGTGAAAACCTTTCCGATTGAAATTCGTCGGTATATGTACACGTTATATAATTGTTCCACAAACATCCCTGAAGGAACAAGGGAGATTTCTCTCATATCAATGAGTTCACCCCGATTCATACTAGCTCAATGATATGAGACCTACTGTTTATCGCCGAGTCCGAACGGCGTGTCTTAAAACACCACTTTGTAGAGAAGTTTTACATGTGTGTTGTTGTTATTGTTGACCTGTTGTGTATTTATTTGTGGTTGATTTATTTTGGCTTAAGGTCAATTGAAAAGAATTAGTTGTTTGTTGTATTTTCTTTTTTGTTTTTATTTTCCAATATTTCGACTGTATTCTACAGTCATCTTCAGGGAATACTACAAAATAACAAAAATTAACAAATAGAAAAACGTAAAAATTAACACAAAAATTACTTTGATGAGAAAAGCAACAGCTTTGTTACACCGACTGCGCTAAACTAAGGTTTTGTTCGTTTATGTTTATGAACCAAGTTTCTATAAATGTGTGCACAGTGGTCTGTGTCAGTCTTAAAATTCATTCTTTGTTCGTTTGGAACATTTATTATATTTAGCATTTCTAACGTAAAACGTCTCTTATAATTATTTTCTTGTGTCAATATTTTAACCTCTTTAAAGTTAGGTTTGTGTCCAGTCATTGTGCAATGTGCTGCAAGCGCCGTCTTTTGTTCAAGTGGTTTGTCCGTTCTCTGATCAGATTTGTGTCCTGATAGCCTAGTCTTAAGTTTAGTTTTTGTTGTACCAACATATACCTTTTGGCATATGTTGGTTCCGTCTCCACTACAGCCTATTTTATACACTACATTGCACTTATCTTCATTATTTATCTTTGATTTTGTTTTGCTAAAAAGACTACTGACGGTATTTTTAGATTTTGGTGCTAGCTGGTACGTATCCTTATCATAAATATTTGAACTGCAAAGTCTCTCGGAAAGTCCTGGTATGTATGTGATCGGCTTATACAATTTTTCTATTTGTTCTTCTTTGGCTGTATTATTTTTAGCGTATTTAAATAAATCATTGATGGTCTTCTTTGGGAAATTGTTCTTAGACAGAACATTCCTTATCCGTTCTTCGTTTTTCTTGTGAAATCGTTCGTCGCTTATGTTGTGAACTCTGTTGATGAAGTTGATGGCTGTGTTTATCTTTATTCGTCTGGGATGTTTAGAGTGAAAATTTATCAATCGTCCTGATGATGTTGGTTTTTGGTACCAATCTAAAATCAATTCCTTGTCCTGTCTCATTATTACGGCGTCCAAATAAGGCAGTTTGCCATTTTCTTCCCTTTCATGTGTGAATTGTACATGTTTATCGAATGAATTTAATATTTTTAGTGTATTTTCTATCTCTGTTTTCTTTACGATACAAAAAAGGTCGTCCACATATTTAGTTAATAGCTTTGGTTTTATCGTCAATTTCTCCATTGCAGCGTCCAATAACTCCTCCATTACGATATCCGCAATTATCGGTGACGCTGGGGATCCCATGGGAAGTCCTTTTAGCTGTTGATACACCTTGTCATCATACATAAAATATCTGGATTCTTTTTTTTACATGGCTGAAATACGCAGGAAATGTCGCCAACATTACTGAGGGGTATTTTGCCACCGCTGAAAAATGTTTGATGTTTCCTGGCCGCGGTATCGAACCCACGACTTCAGCGTGCAAGTCGGCCGTGCATACCATTCCACCAAAGTGGCACCCTTTTTATTTGGTTACGACTTCAATATTTCACCGAAATGGCTGAAATTTGATGTTTGGTGTTTGTTGGGTTTATACAAATTTCGACCAGAAAATTCCAGGTACAGGTCCACGCCTTAATATAGACCCCATAGAACGGTACATCTACGACTTCATATAGTCCCCATGGAACGGTACCTCCCGATATTCGGTATTTTGAAGGTTGTGGCCACAATAAACCATCGAAATGGCTGAAATTTGATATTTAGTGTTTGTTGGTGGTCTACAACTTTTCCCCAGAAAATTCTCGGTACAGATCTACGCCTTAATTAAGCCTTCATTGAACGGTACCTCTTGATTTTCGGTATTTTGAAGGTTTTAGCCACATGATCTTACCGAAAATCGGAAATTTGGTATTTTTACAGTGTTTTATTTAACTTCCTTTGGTTCGTTTAGTTCTAATCTGGTAACTCATTTTTAACACAAGCTTTGTTCCAGAACTAAAAAGTTTTTACAATTTTTACGACTTTTACACATTTTACCCGAAAACCCGTTCCCGTACACAAAAAAGTTGTAAAATGTTCACTTCTCTTTAAACAAAAATGACGCTGAATTACGCTCTCTTTAAAAAACCTTTTTACTCGAAGAATTTGAGCGTGTAAAAAATAGTAACGTGGTTGGCGGCGTCTGATTGGCTGGTAGGCCGACTTTGCGTTCCCGAACTTTTTGAAAAGTCTTTTGTGTGAGAGCAATTTTTCTCTCTTTTACGAGTTTTACTATTAAAAAGTACGGAAACAAAGCTACAGATTCAGTTGACCAATCGAACTGAAGCTTAGCACAGTTTTCCGATTTAGATGACAATACATGAAAATGGAATCAAAACCAATATTGGTCCATTTTATAGTGTTTTAACGGTGTTTTATTTAAATTGCATTTCAAATCTGGTAACTCAATTTAGACACAGTTGCAGTTGACCAATCGAACTGAAACTTTGCACACTTTTCAGATTTGGATGACAATACATGAATATGGGCCCAATTTTTCCTACAGCCCCCATATAGCGGTGCCACCCGATTTCAGGTATTTTGAGGATTTTATCTTCATTTTTGCCCGAATTAGCTGTCATTTGGCATTTGGGATTTTCAATGATACAGACCCACCAACAATTGTGAACATAGATCCAGGTTTTGGTATAGCCCCCTTATAGCGGTACCACCCGATTTCAAGTATTATGAGGATTTTATCTTCATTTTGAAGGCGAATTGGCTGTAACATGGCACTTGGAGACCCCAATGGAACAGAAACTACTCCACCAAAAATTGTTGACATAGGTCCAGGTTTTGATATAGCCCCCATATAATGGTACCACCCGATTTCAAGTGTTTTAAAGATTTTATCTCCATTTTTAGCCAGGATTGGATGTAACTTGGCATTTGGAGTCCCCAATGGTACAGAAACTTCCCCACCAAAAATTATGGACATAAGTCCAGATTTTAGTATAGCCTTTATGTAACGGTACTACACGATTTCAGGCATTTTAAAGTTTGTATCTACATTTTCGGCCTAAATTGACTATAATTTTGTTCTCAGTGATCAAAAAATTTATTTACTAAAAAGTTAAAAATAAAATATAATATAAAAAATTAAGTTTCAGTGTTTTATCTAGAAATGCACTTAAAACTAGGAAATAATTTGTCGCTTACCCTCAATAAATATATTCTTTCTCATGATGGAATCTCTCAAATAAAACGCTTGCATTTAAATTATAAATGGTGGCAAAATTAAACGGCAAGCGTTTTATTTGAGAGATTCCATCATGAGAAAGAATATATTTATTGAGGCTAAGCGACAAATTATTTCCTAGTTTTAAGCGCATTTCTAAATAAAACACTGAAACTTAATTTTTATACCCTCCACCATAGTATGGAGGGTATATTAAGTTTGTTTTTCCGTTTGTAACGCATTGAAATACTCATTTGCGACCCTATAAAGTATATATATTCTTGATCAGGGTAAAATTTTGAGTCGATTGGTGCACGTCCGTCCGTCTGTGGTAATCACTCTAGCATCCACAAAAATGGAGATAGAACGCTGAAATTTTGGGAAAATACGTCTTTTGTTTGCAGGCAGGTCAAGTTCGATGATGGGCTATATCGGTCCACGTTTTGGTATAGCCCCCATATAACGGTACCCCCCGATTTACGGTATTTTGCCGTTTTTAGCTACATTTTCAGACCGATTTAGCTATAATTTGACATTTAGGGTTCTTAAGTGTCAATAAATTTATGTAACAAAAGTTGTGGACATCGGTCCACGTTTTGGTATAGCCCCCATATAACGGTACCCCCCGATTTACGGTATTTTGCCGTTTTTAGCTACATTTTCAGACCGATTTAGCTATAATTTGATATTTAGGGTTCTTAAGTGTCAATAAATTTATATAACAAAAGTTGTGGACATCGGTCCCCGTTTTGGTATAGCCCCCATATAACGGTACCCCCCGATTTACGGTATTTTGCCGTTTTTAGCTACATTTTCAGACCGATTTAGCTATAATTTGACATTTAGGGTTCTTAAGTGTCAATAAATTTATATAACAAAAGTTGTGGACATCAGTCCACGTGTTGGTATAGCCCCCATATAACGGTACCCCCGATTTACGGTATTTTGCTGTTTTTAGCTACATTTGTAGACTGATTTAGCTATAATTTGACATTTAGGGTTCTTAAGTGTCAATAAACTTATATAACAAAAGTTGTGGACATAGGTCCACGTTTTGGTATAGCCCCCATATAACGGTACCCCCCCCCCCCCATTTACGGTATTTTGCCGTTTTTAGCTACATTTTCAGACCGATTTAGCTATAAATTGACATTTAGGGTTCTTAAGTGTCAATAAATTTATATAACAAAAGTTGTGGACATCGGTCCACGTTTTGGTATAGCCCCCATATAACGGTACCCCCCCATTTACGGTATTTTGCTGTTTTTAGCTACATTTTCAGACCGATTTAGCTATAATTTGACATTTAGGGTTTTTAAGTGTCAATAAACTTATATAACAAAAGTTGTGGACATAGGTCCACGTTCTGGTATAGCCCCCATATAACGGTACCCCCCGAATTACGGTATTTTGCCGTTTTTAGCTACATTTTCAGACCGATTTAGCTATAATTTGACATTTAAAGTTCTTAAGTGTCAATAAATTTATATAACAAAAGTTGTGGACATCGGTCCCCGTTTTGGTATAGCCCCCATATAACGGTACCCCCCGATTTACGGTATTTTGCCGTTTTTAGCTACATTTTCAGACCGATTTAGCTATAATTTGACATTTAGGGTTCTTAAGTGTCAATAAATTTATATAACAAAAGTTGTGGACATCAGTCCACGTGTTGGTATAGCCCCCATATAACGGTACCCCCGATTTACGGTATTTTGCTGTTTTTAGCTACATTTGTAGACTGATTTAGCTATAATTTGACATTTAGGGTTCTTAAGTGTCAATAAACTTATATAACAAAAGTTGTGGACATAGGTCCACGTTTTGGTATAGCCCCCATATAACGGTACCCCCCCATTTACGGTATTTTGCCGTTTTTAGCTACATTTTCAGACCGATTTAGCTATAAATTGACATTTAGGGTTTTTAAGTGTCAATAAACTTATATAACAAAAGTTGTGGACATAGGTCCACGTTCTGGTATAGCCCCCATATAACGGTACCCCCCGAATTACGGTATTTTGCCGTTTTTAGCTACATTTTCAGACCGATTTAGCTATAATTTGACATTTAAAGTTCTTAAGTGTCAATAAATTTATATAACAAAAGTTGTGGACATCGGTCCACGTTTTGGTATAGCCCCCATATAACGGTACCCCCCGATTTACGGTATTTTGCTGTTTTTAGCTACATTTTCAGACCGATTTAGCTATAATTTGACATTTAGGGTTCTTAAGTGTCAATAAACTTATATAACAAAAGTTGTGGACATAGGTCCACGTTTTGGTATAGCCCCCATATAACGGTACCCCCGATTTACGGTATTTTGCCGTTTGTAGGTACATTTTCAGACCGATTTAGCTATAATATGACATTTAGGATTCTTAAGTGTCAATAAACTTATATAACAAAAGTTGTGGACATAGGTCCACGTTTTGGTATAGCCCCCATATAACGGTACCCCCGATTTATGGTATTTTGACGTTTTCAGTTACATTTTCAGACCGATTTAGGTATAAATTGACATTTGGGGTTTTAAATGTCAATAAACTTAAATAACTAGTAGACATAGGTCCATGTTTTGGAATAGCCCCCATATAACGTTACCGCACGATTTTAGGTATTTTGACGTTTAAATTCACATTTCTAGACCGAATTAGCTATAATTTCATATTTAGTGTTCTTAGTGACCAGAAAACTTATATTCGAAATAATTATGAACGTAGGTCCATGTTTTGGTATAGCCCCATACAACGGTACCTCCCGATTTTCGGTATTTTGAGAATTTTACCTACAAGTTTTACCGAAATATCTGTAATTTCAACGTTTGACAGTTGAAATTCTTAGTGGTCACCACACCTCTCCACCAAAAATTGTCAAGAAAGGTCGATGTATTGATAAAGCCCCCATATAACGGTACCTCTCGATTTTCAGTAATTTGATGATTTTAGCTACAATACTAAACCGAACTAGCAGTAATTTGACATTTGAAGTTCTTAGTGGTCACAACACCTCTCCACCAAAAATTGTGAACATAACTCCATGTTCGGATATAGCTCCCATATAACGGTACCTCCCAATTTTCAATAATTTGGCAATTTTAGCTACAATTTTTAACCGAACTAACTGTAATTTGACATTTGAAGGTTGTAGTGGTCACCACACATCTGCATCAACAATTTTCAACATAGCCCCAATATAACGATACTTCCCGATTTTCGGTACTTTGAGGATTTTACTTAAAATGTTTAACCGAACGTAGGTCCATGTTTTGGTATAGCCCCAAAACAAACCTCCCGATTTTCCGTACCTTAGCTTTATTTTTTGGACGAAATTTTTGTAATTTGAAATTTAAAATACAACAAAAATTCAGCAACAAAAATTGTTCATTTAAGTTCATATTTTCGTATAGCCCACATACCCCCGAACTAGCTGTTAATGACATTTGAAGTTCCCACGTTATGTACCGATTTTCGGTATTTTGAGGATTCTAGCTACAATTTTTAACCGAATTAGGAGTTATTTGAAATTAAAGGCTCCCATCAAAAACTGTCAACATAGGTCCATGTTTTATAATAACCTCTATATAACGGAACCTTCCAATTTCTAGCCCACCAAAAATTGTCAACATACATAGTTAGATATAGGCACCATAAAAAAGGGCCTCCCGAATGAAGCATTTTATGTACATTATCTGACATTTTAACGTACCCACTTAAAGTTGGGGACAGGAATGAAAACTAATTATTCCATTTTAGTTCAGAATATTTTATGGTGGAGGGTATGAAAAGTTCGGCCCGGCCGAACTTAACGCTTTTTTACTTGTTTTTATTTATTATTGTCTTTTTAGGACGAAGGCCATTATTTATGAAAGTTTTTAATTAATTAATTGGATTAATCGAGCAAACATGGCCTAAGGAGTTTTGTATTGAAAAATGAATTCTAGCGAAATACCACACACTCAACCATTACGCTACGATCGTTTCGCCTGGTGGTTTAAGCCACGCTCATCAGGCGTATTTGAATGCTAATGGCTAGAAGACAAAGGCTGATTTTGATAACTTCTATTTATACAAACATTTTTACAATTTTGTAATTTATTGTAGTAGAAGTATTTATTGAAGACTTTTTCTTTATCAAGTCACCCTAGTGTCTTATTCGATTTTAAAAATGGTTTAGCAATTACTGTACCAACATTAGTGGTTATTACGGAAAGAAGTTTTTTTGTGCATGCGATAGGTTTAGGCATTCATTTGATTGCACTGTGCGACAAAAAATTATAAGGAAAACTGAGCCGACTATGAAAGTAGAGTAGGAGGGGAAGTTCCGAACATATCTGGTTTTTTTCGAAACCTTGCATTTTAGGTATACATATAGTGTCTTTGGCAACTTTACAGACGAGGATGTGGGGAATATTTTAATTATACATTTTAACCCTCATGCGGTTCATAAAAGGGGTCATTTTGGTCGTTTTTTCGAAAATTGTTGAAAATCCCCTTTAAAAAGTGATCATATCAAATCCAAATATTCTACAAAATGTTCGTAATAAAATTTGTCTATAGGTCTCAAAATCTCTAAAACTGAAAGATATGTTTTAGGTTTAAAGTCGGACTTCATCTGAATTTATTTAAAATGGTCCCACAAAACATAATTTTGGGGGATGACGGCACAGACAAAAAAATATTCTTGGTCAAATTTCACTAAAGGTCACCAAAGAAATAAAGTCTCCACTTACATTATGTACCATGAAAATATAAGTATCAATTTTGCTGAAAAAGGACATGAAAATATTTCCCAATTTGTTGATAAAAATGTTTTACTTCTTTTTGAGTGGACACAAGAAGTAAAATGAAACTTAAATGTAATATGAAAATCCAAAAACAAGAAAAAATCGCTGGAGGGATTTTTAGATAAATCGCAGTCAAAGTTTACAGTTTTAGGTTTTAGCGATTTTGCTTGGAATCCGCAAGTCCTATCAAAATGGCGCTAAAGAAAATGTTGTAGCTGTGGATTGACACAAAATGTTATCGATTTTTGTCGGTAACTCAAAAAATGAGTTAGAGAAGCGTACTACTTACTGCACTGAGGAAAAAAGGCCTCTCTAACACATGTCGCAAACATACTTTGCAACAAACATAACATATGTTTGGTGAACTTTTGTATTGGGAAAGTCATCTCCGGTGAACTTTTGTATTGGAAAAGTCATCTCCGGTGAACTTTTGTATTGGAAAAGTCATCTCCGGTGAACTTTTGTATTGGGAAAGTCATCTCCGGTGAACTTTTGTTTGGGTCATGCAAACAAATATATGTTTGGGTGCAACAAATTATATGTTTGGGTGCAAACAAATTATATGGTTGGATGTAAACAAATACAAACACAAAAACCACAAAAAACAAACACTTGCACCAATGGGCGCTTTCTAAAGGCAAGGGAGCGTAAATGTCAATGTGAAACACATTGAAATGTATGCTCTCAGTTAGCGCTCACTGGCTATTTCAAAACATAGGCACACATTTATAAATGGTGGTGGTTTATTTAAAGGCATAGAAAAAAGCAAAAGCAATAACAGACATAGGTACATAAAAATTCCAAAGAAATATATAACAGCCTTTAATAAAAGAACAACTGAATGAAATAATTTATAAAAAGTCGCACTTTTAAAAGGAAAAAATTATATATAAACATCATTGAACGCTTCTCCTTAGTTGTGAAATAAAACACATTTTCCTCAAAGTTGAAATCATCAGCGGGAAATCGGCATCTGGAATCAAATGATTATATAATGTAATAAATAGGTAGGTCCGTATTTCAAACATACATATGTATGTATGTATGTATGTACAGTCAACCAAAAAAGTCTACATACACCCTATAAATCTCGGGTTTTAAGGGTAAGGAAGCATTTTTATGAAAATCCAAGTACATAGTTCTATCTCATATCCCTAATAAACAATATGACATACAACAGAAATAAATTCCATAGTACGAATAACGGTAAATTCTATAAAAATTAAAAATGTTGTGAAAACTATAAAATTTATGAGAAACCTCAGGAATTCGTATATTTGGCGAAGCTCAGGAGCATATATTATCCACAAGAAAAACTTCATAGCGCTCTTGGATCCCAAAATTGTTAGTCCCACTGTATTTCCTGGGGTTTCATAAACTACCAGACTGAAAAACTCAAAGAAATCTGCAAGGGTCCGCCTTAACGAGCTATACGCGAAGTCTGACATTAAATAACGGCAATTAATCCACAAATATGTTCCTATTTTGTCTAAAATATATCATAGACAACCAGAGAAATTCGATAAAGCAATAAAATGTACAATTTGTATTGCTTATTCCATAAATTTTACGGTAATCTTAATATTTCATTGGGTGTATGTACACTTTTTCCCTATTATATTTTTAATTTTTATAGAATTTACCGTTATTCGTATTATGGAATATATTTCTGTTGAATGTAATATTGTTTATTCGGGATATGAGATAGAACTATGTACTTGGATTTTCATAAAAATGCTTCCTTACCCTTAAAACCCGAGATTTATAGGGTGTATGTAGACTTTTTTGGTTGACTGTATGTATATGAAAAATGTATTGATGTAATTACCAATATTAAATGCGATTTCTTCCTTGTCCAATGAAATATTTCCATTCACCTTTTTGATTCAATTATAAATTTGCAATTATAAAATGTATTGGGCATTTAATTTACTAAAAAGTACCATTTCTTTAAGAAAACACAAAACGCAGATTTATTCGCTCAATTTACCGTCTTTACTCAACGATTGTATTTAGAACACTGAAGAAAAAAGAACGACATAATTAATACCATTTTTTTCTTTTCCTCTTCGCTTGCTACGTTGGTTAACAACAACGAAGCACGAAACACATACAGTTAGGCAACAAATGTATTGCAAAAACCAACAAATTATGTAAAAAAAACTATACGGTTTTTTGTGCAAATCTCTTGCTGTATGTAGGTCCTTACAACAATATTCCGTCAAAATATGCTAAGTTTACTTGCGATTTATAAAAATAAGGACAAAATATGAATTAACTACTATTTGGAGGTGACAATAAAAGTATTGCAAAAATTATCAAATCGATGGTTTCTTCGAGAATTACCAAAGGTGTGTTCCTTAATGATTTAGTTAAACCAAAAATTAAGGCTCGGTATGTTCCACTTAGGATGTTGGCTCGATGTATTTAAGAGTTTTGTGTTGTTATATTACATCTGCAATTTACACTAATAAGATTAACATGTCATGATCTGGTCTTTGGAATGGTGGTAGTTGACTTTGTTTGAGCTTTTGGGATCGAATTTTCTGACTTTCAGACTAATGACTATTAAATATTTCTTATGATGTCAGTGGGTTTGTCTTCCCAATCCGTGAACCCAATTTCGCATACTAGTTTCCATGGTAATTTCCATATTTGATGGGTTTTATTGGATTTGGCGCATTTTTTTTTTGGATTTATTATGATAGCAGAGGATAATATCTATCCACTTAGTAAAAATTAAATCATATCAATACCATTGAGAGACGAAATAGTGCTCTGTCGTAGGTCGTTTCAAAATACTACACTGGTGTCAATTTTTTCCACATACACGCAGAGAAAAAAAATATGATTGATCCAACAAAATTCGAAGAGCAAAATATGTATTGTAAAGGTATTGTTAAATTCCAAATGTAGTATTGTGATTCCAACAATTAGGTTTTGTTAAATCCAAAAATAGTTTTTGTCAACTGGACAATAGTTCTCTCTTTTCTTCGACAATTTTTTCTCTTCTCTCGCTATTCGATGCCGTGTTGAAAACAAACAATTATGGTGAGTTTTGTTTGTATGACATGATGCCTTTATCTTTGTTTTTGTGTGTATGTATTACCAACAATGAGACTCTTGTTATACCCTACACCACTATGTGATAAGGGGTATTATGTGTTAGTGCATTTGTATGTAACCTACAAAAGGAAGCGAGATAGACCCATAGTTCCTTCTAGGGATATACATAGAATCACTTTCTGATTCGATTTATGCATGTCCGTCCGTCCGTTCGCAACATACAGGTCGCATTTGTTGACCGATTTCGCTGAAAATTGGGGAATACCATTTTTTAGCCGTCGGAAGATCAAGTTCGAAGATGGGCTATATCGGTCCAAGTTTTGGTATAGCCCCCATATAACGGTACCTCCCGATTTAAGGTATTTTAAGGATCCTAGCCGCATTTGTTGCCCAAACCAGCTGAAATTTTACATTTGAGGTTCCCAATGGCCGCGAAATTGCTCCACTAAGAATTGTCAAGATAGGTCCACGGTTCGGTAATTTAAAATTTAGCTAAATTTTTAGACCGATTTAGCTAGTTTTGGTATAGCCCCCATATAACGGTACCCCCGATTTACGGTATTTTGACGTTTTTAGCTACATTTTAAGACCGATTTAGCTATAATTTAACATTTAGAGTTCCTAAGTATCAATAAACTTATATAACAAAAGTTGTGGACATAGGTTCACGTTTTGGTATAGCCCCCATATAACGTTACCCCCCGATATACGGTATTTTGACGTTTTTAGCTACATTTTCAGACCGATTTAGCTATAATTTGACATTTAGGGTTCTTAAGTGTCAATAAACATATATAACAAAACTCGTGGACATAGGGCCACGTTTTGGTATAGCCCCCATATAACGGTACCCCCGATTTACGGTGTTTTGAGATTTTAAGTCACATTTCTAGACCGAATTAGCTATAATATTACCGATTTTCGGTATTTTGAGGATTCTAGCTAAAATTTTTAACCGAATTAGGAGTTATTTGACATTAAAGGCTACCATCAAAAACTGTCAACATACACGCAGAGAAAAAAATATGTTTGATCCAACAATATTCCAAGAGCAAAATATGTATTGTTAACATATTGTTGGATTCCTCATGTAGTATTGTAAATCCAAAAATAGTTTGTGTCAACTGAACAATATTTCTCTCTTTTCTTCGAAAATTTGTTTCTCTTCTCTCGCTATTCGATGCCGTGTTGAAAAAACAATTTTGGTGAGTTGTGGTGTGTTTGTATGACATGCTGCCTTTACCTTTGTTTTTGTGTGTATGTACTTGTGAGACTCTTGTTTTTATTTGTTTCTGTTTTGTTTCATTCTTCTTTCCTTTTCATGTTTGTTATGGTGTTTAATTATTCCTTATGTTGTGGTGGGTTCTTGTGGCTTTTTGTTTGTCTTTGTTGTCAGCCAATGCAGCAAACCATGTATTGTGTTCATCAATGATTGCAATATTATACGCGACATTTATATCCAAGTTATGCGAAAAGTGTATATGAGAAGTATATGCATTCAATTCAAAAATTTCTGGGCTGGTTTTCTGTATTGACAATACTTTTTGTAAACAAAATTAGATTATGATAGTTCCTAAAATCGGTATTGTTAACGATTTTAACAATATTGCGGAAATTCGAAAGTTGTTTTTGTTTTCTATGTTTGGAACAAAAGATGGTGTTTTTGGATTTGGATTACAATGTTTGAACAAAACAAATACATTTTTGGAACCAAAACATATATTTTTGTTCCAACAAAAGCGAAAAATATTTTTTCTCTGCGTGTAGGCCCATGTTTTATTATAACCCCTATATAACGGTACCTCCCAATTTCTAGCCCACCAAAAATTGTCAATATACATAGTTAGATATAGGCACCATAAAAAAGGGCCTTCCGAATGAAGCATTTTATGTATGTACATTATCTGACATTTTAACGTACCCACTTAAAGTTGGGGACAGGAATGAAAACCAATTATTCCATTTTAGTTCAGAATATTTTATGGTGGAGGGTATAAAAAGTTCGGCCCGGCCGAACTTAATGCTTTTTTACTTGTTTCTGTTTTGTTTCATTCTTCTATCTTCATTGTGCTTTGAGGTTTGGTGTTATACCGGAGTTTTTTATTGTGTTTAATTATTCCTTATTTTGGATTTGGATTACAATGTTTGAACAAAACAAATACATTTTTGAAACCAAAACAGATATTTTTGTTCCAACATAAGCGAAAAATATTTTTTCTCTGTGTGTACTTTCCAGAGGTATTTCGATGTTCTCAAAGCCAAAATCGGACTGTTTTGCATTGTTCCATTATCCTACAGTACATATTGAGTCAAATGTTCATTCTTTACATACACTGTGCAACACTGAAAATGCAAACAACTTCTAGTGGGCATTTTCTGAAAGTACATATTAAGACTACAAAACCCCTAGTTGGGTTTCGTTTTTTTAGATCGGGTTTGGATTTTATGGCCTCATCTATACCGGGCTGAAAAGACCCTTTTTTCTATTGATCCGTGCTTTATCCCAGAAACTAATAAGAATTTTGCTTTGCGGTCTTTAGAAATATTGTAGTCCTTAAATATTAGAACTTATATATCAAACAGACAAATTACGAAAAACCGCATATAGCGCATCAAAATTGATAAAATATAGGAAAGATTACATAATTTCTGGAATTATGGTCAGTAACTGCCAAACTGTTGAGAATTGAACCAAGTAGCCTTTCGCAAAAAATTTCCAAATAATGTCCTCAGCAATTCTTCAGAACATTCTGAAACTATAAAACACTTATTTCATGTTATTTAGGCGTTATTTCATATCATACTTTCTACAGAACTTATTTCAAACAACGTTCACACACGATGTTTATTCTCATATTTGAAATTTCAATGTATTGTTGATATATTCAAAGACATAAATACAACAAGATAAGACATTTTGTTTGCTATCATTCTTCAGTGAATGGCTTTTGAATTTAACATAATGTTATATCACGATATGGTGATATAACATTTTTTTCTTTTATACATTTTTACGTATTTAACCGAATTTACCGATCCAATTGACATAGAATTATTCTTGAATAGATCCTTGAATTCATAAATTTCGTTTCTGATACCATTACATGAAATGTTCCTCTTTGGTTGCGATTTTGAATTAACTGCAAACCTGTTAAGGGTAATGTTTCTATACAAAGTTTCGTAAACATTTTTTTGTTGCATGCATTTTGTCTAGTCTTAGTTGTATTTATGTCTTTGATATATTTATCAAATTGTCGTTGAAAAATATGATAGAAACAACGCGATAGAGGAACTTTACAACAATGATATGTTCCGAAGAGTTGTGTATTACATTCCAGCGAATATTTTCCCCAAAGATAACATTAAGAAAAATTTTGACGCTTTTGGAGATACGCTGCGAAATATATACAATACATTCTTCTTGTTCTTATCTTCAAATTTGCTGCGGATGTCATGGAAAGATTCGTATTGGTTTCAAAGATATAGCCCGATTTTCTTGAAAAAGTCAATTTTTAGCCATGTTTAGATAGGGCCATAAAATCCGAACCCGATCTAACAAAACCCAAAGAGAGTTTTTGTCTGATGCGTCTGTACTGTCATAAAAACCGCATTTGAAATTGTTTGCACAAAATTACCTTGAAAATGTTGCACAGTGATACTTGCCTGTGGCCGATTCGTCATTGTTTATTGTTAATATGGTCCCATGCGTTTTTTACCTTTCTGAAGACCGTCAATGACGGCATTTTTTATCACTGAACTTTATTACATTCAATATTAAATCGCAAATAACCTTTGCATATTTTGAAGGAATATTGTTGTATGGACCTATAGCAAGAGATTTGCACAAAAAAAAACCGTATTTATACCCTACACCACTATGTGGTAAGGGGTATTATGTGTTAGTGCATTTGTATGTAACATACAAAAGGAAGCGAGATAGACCCATAGTTCCTTCTAGGGATATACATAGAATCACTTTCTGAGTCGATTTATGCATGTCCGTCCGACCGTCCGTCCGTTCGCAACATACAGGTCGCATTTGTTCACCGATTTCGCTGAAAATTGGGGAATACCATTTTTTTAGCCGTCGGAAGATCAAGTTCGAAGATGGGATATATCGGTCCACGTTTTGGTATAGCCCCCATATAACGGTACCCCCGATTTACGGTATTTTGACGTTTTCAGCTACATTTTCAGACCGATTTAGCTATAATTTGACATTTAGGGTTCTTAAGTGTCAATAAACATATACAACAAAACTTGTGGACATAGATCCACGTTTTGGTATAGCCCCCATATAACGGTACCCCCCGATTTGCGGTATTTTGACGTTTTTACCTACATTTTCAGACCGATTTAGCTATAACTTGACATTTAGGGTTCTTAAGTATCAATAAACTTATATAACAAAAGTTGTGGACATAGGTTCACGTTTTGGTATAGCCCCCATATAACGGTACCCCCCAATTTACGGTATTTTGACGTTTTTAGCTACATTTTCAGACCGATGTAGCTATAATTTAACATGTAGGGTTCTTAAGTGTCAATAAACTTATATAACAAAAGTTGTGGACATAGGTCCCCGTTTTTGTATAGCCCCCATATAACGGTGCCCCCGCCGATTTACGGTGTTTTGATGTTTTTAGCTACATTTTCAGACCGATATAGCTATAATTTGACATTTAGGGTTCTTAAGTGTCAATAAACTTATATAACAAAAGTTGTGGGCATAGGTCCACGTTTTGGTATAGCCCCCATATAACGGTACCCTCCGATTTGCGGTATTTTGACGTTTTTAGCTACATTTTCAGACCGATGTAGCTATAATTTATCATTTAGGGTTCTTAAGTGTCAATAAACTTATATAACAAAAGTTGTGGACATAGGTCCCCGTTTTGGTATAGCCCCCATATAACGGTGCCCCCCGATTTACGGTGTTTTGATGTTTTTAGCTACATTTTCAGACCGATATAGCTATAATTTGACATTTAGGGTTCTTAAGTGTCAATAAACTTATATAACAAAAGTTGTGGACGTAGGTCCACGTTTTGGTATAGCCCCCATATAACGGTACCCTCCGATGTGCGGTATTTTGACGTTTTTAGCTACATTTTCAGACCGATGTAGCTATAATTTGACATTTAGGGTTCTTAAATGTCAATAAACTTATATAACAAAAGTTGTGGACATAGGTCCACGTTTCGGTATAGCCCCCATATAACGGTACCCCCCGATTTACGGTATTTTGACAGTTTTAGCTACATTTTCAGACCGATTTAGCTATATTTTGACACTTAGGGTTCTTAAGTGTCAATAAACTTATATAACAAAACTTGTGGACATAGGTCCACGTTTTGGTATAGCCCCCATATAACGGTACCCCCGATTTGCAGTGTTTTGACGTTTGTAGCTACATTTTCAGACCGATGTAGCTATAATTTGACATTTAAAGTTCTTAAATGTCAATAAACTTATATGACAAAACTTGTGGACATAGGTCCACGTTTTGGTATAGCCCCCATATAACGGTTCATTTAAGTTCATATTTTCGTATAGCCCAGATACCTCCGAACTAGCTGTTAATGACATTTGAAGTTCCCACCTTATGTACCGATTTTCGATATTTTGAAGATTCTAGCTAAATTTTTTAACCGAATTAGGAGTTATTTGACATTAAAGGCTCCCATCAAAAACTGTCAACATAGGCCCATGTTTTATTATAACCCCTATATAACAGTACCCCCCAATTTCTAGCCCACCAAAAATTGTCAACATACATAGTTAGATATAGGCACCATAAAAAAGGGCCTCCCGAATGAAGCATAAATGTACATAAACATTATCTGACATTTTAACGTACCCACTTAAAGTTGGGGACTGGAATGAAAAGTAATTATTCCATTTTAGTTCAGACTATTTTATGGTGGAGGGTATGAAAAGTTCGGCCCAGCCGAACTTAATGCTTTTTTACTTGTTTTTACATAATTTGTTGCCATAAACGAACAATTAATATGAAATTTTCTACAAATTTGGTTTTTGCAATACATTTGTTGCCTAACTGTATGTTTTAATGCATACATACCACCAAAAACCAAACTTTTTTAACCTCATGTCGTCGCTTCTGCGTCTTTTATCCCACCATACACACAGGTCTTTATTATAAAACAGCATTCTGCAGTCGCGAGAGCCCTGTTTTTACTCTCTTTGACAAAAATCCTCTCTCCCTCCATAAAAAATATGTTCTAACATAAAAAATGTATTGGTACCCAAACAAATAAAATTGACATATGTTACAAAATGTTGCAAACATATATTTGTTTGGACACAAACAAATTATATTTGGATTCATACATATATTTGTTTGCAATCAGTCCCAAACAAATATTTGTTGGGATCCAAACATAATTCTAACAAATATTTTTCTGCGTGTGATTGTTCCGAAAGTAGTACCTTGTCCTTGCGAGCATGATAATGCAGTAACAACGAGCAAAATGAAGCACAATCCAACAAGTATTGCAATACACTCCATTCAATCTCTTTTTGTTTTTATTCTGATAGCTTCAACTCGGAAAATGTTAATTAAAATCTTAATATTCGTGTGCGTGGCATAGTGTGAAGTGTCTTTGGCTAGAAATCAGAGGGTTCGTGGGTTCAATTCGGGCAGACAGCGAAATAAAATAAAGTAAAATAAAAGTAAAATGTGTTATGAAGTTAAAAACAAATTCTCTACATCAACTGTCTAAAAATAATTTTTTTTTTCACCTTACTTTTCAACTTCTAGTGGCCACAGATTAACTAGTTATTCTAGTGGTCATAAAATAACTACAAACTGAGTGCGACATGCCCTTCTAAAAATAATCTGGAAGAAAGGGGGTTTGCGAGTAGTTACGGCTGCCAAAAATCCCTTGCAAAACCCATGATTTTTGGAGGACTTTTTTTTGCTGGGTATAGCTCTGAATGATTGAAATGATAAATATATAAATAAAATAATATATAAAAAAATATAAATAAAATTTAAGATATACACATGGAATCAATCTTAAGACGATACACGAGTTTTTTATTTTACGCCCCACTTTCACAATCCTCCCTATTTTCCTTGTAGAAATATGGAAAAAAGGGTTGTTCTACTCGGTAATTTGAAGGATAGTTCCATCCGGCAACCCCAGTAATATCTTGAACAATGACTATAGTAGCAAAAAAACAATTGATCAAAATAAGAAAATTTCTTTAAAAATGTCTCAATGTTTTACTCTTAACCAGAAAAAATTAAATTCTACAACAATTTGAAATGCTATATCTCCATTACTTACTATTGCCACAACTTTCATTATCCAAATTTTCATGCCAGCAGCAGCCAGTGCCCATCCACAATCCTCAATTTTTTGATTTATTCTGCACTTCAGTTTGTTTTATTATTTGTTCTTAGAAATTTTGAATTTTACATTGTGTTCATAATTTCCAATTCCAATGTGGGTTGCTGGAATAATTTTTAGTTATTTCTTTTTTTACCTTAAGGTGGTACGTACTCCAGCATTCATCCCATTTCTAAGACCAATAAGTATGTATTTGGTTATTTCATTTTGTACTATCACTACTGAGAGTTGATTTTGGTTTTTGAAGTTTTTCCTTCTCGAACAAGAATGAAGAACTGAATTGAATTCAATAAGTATGCAAATACATACATACATATTTCGAAGCGAATAGCTGTTATAGAAACTAGAGGGTGATGCAAATCTGAGATGATAGTAGAATGTGAATTAGTTTGCTATGAAAGTTAAGTGTGCGACGTCTGCTTATGAAAGAAAGACAAAATAGGCATTGGCAATGTTTCGAAATATTTCTGGATATTATACGTTAAAAGGAATAGTGTTTGTCTGGAAAAGGAAAATGATTCTATGTAGGTCAGGAAAAGTAAGTGTGGTCGTTAGAAATTTACTCAGTGAAGAAAGTTGGAATAGTAGTCCGGTCAAAATAGACACGCGTATAAGGGGGAAATAGCAAAAATTCCCACAAAGCTGAATTTTGGTGGAGAGCTAGGGTTAGCCATTAGAAGCAACGTCCTAAAAGTCCCCATCGATCCCATGTGTGCAAAACAAGTTATTCGGGGTCAAAGGTCATTTTTGGAGGCATTATTCAGTTTTTTTAATTTTTCTCAAAAACGGTAAGACTTGGCAAAAGCCGGCTAAAGTAAAAGTTGTAGATTCAATAATTGTCTACAAGAGTGTTCTTTATGATTCTTAAAAAAGACTTACCATTTTCGAGATATCGCGATCTAAAGGTCAAATAAAGAATTAGCCGCGTAAGTACATTATGAGGCGAACCGGTTAAAGTAACGACACTATGTGTTAGATACTTCCGTAATCTTTCAAACGATATCCACTTTGCAGTAATCGGTTCGGTAGAACCGGGTCTAACCCGGTTTTTAAATTTGGCCTTTCGGGTCGAATAACCGGCGAACCGGATCCGCAACCGTTGAAAATTATACATTTCCGTAATCAGCGCAACAAACCCTACCTTCGGATAAAACTTGAAAAAAAATCGGAGAGTTTTCGTTAGGGTCGTTCCCGTTGGGCTTTCGATTATACATGTGGGCTAAATGGGCTATTTTCGCATAAAATTACTCTAACATTGAATAACTCTACTAAACACGCTCCGATTTTGTTGGATTATTTTTTAGAAGATAGCTATAATTTCGCTTTTCAAGAAAATATATATTTTTTGGGGGACAGACCCGATTACTTCGCTTATTTTAGCTGGTTCGTCTGAATATGTGCATATTTCCCTTATAAGTGCATAAAAATCAAGGGTTTTTTAGAACAGCTATATCTCAAGAATGGTTCCTCCTAGGAAAAAATTATAAAAGTCAAACTTGTAGATAATTTTCCTGTCTACTATATTTACTTTAGTCACTTTTTGATTAGATCAACCGTTTTCAAAAAATAAATCCGAAAACCTAAAAAACCCTTAAAATTTGACCTTTGACACCGAATAATTTTTTTGCACACATGGGATCGATGGGGACTTTTAGGACGTTGCTTCTAATGGCAAACCCTAGCTCTCCACCAAAATTCAGCTTTGTGGGAATTTTTGCTATTTCAATGTCTATTTTGACCGGACTATAGAGTCAAGATACTTATGATTTTACCAAGTTTATTACTTTTGAAAACAAATTAGTTTGTTATTGGCATTTAGTGGTCAAAAAACGTATCTACCAAAAATTGTTAACGTAAGTCCATGTTTTAGAATAGCCCCCGTATAACTGAACCGCCCTATTTGCAGTACTTTGACGTTTCTAGCTATATGGTCAGACAGAATTAGCTATAATTTTAGTTTATGGCTCAAAGTGGTAAAAAGCTTACCCACCAAAAATTTTTCAAATAGGTCAGCTTTTTGAAATAACCCCCAAAAATTTTGGACATATATCCATGTTTTGATATAACCACGGTATAGTGGTGTCGCCCGATTTCAGCACTCCCAGTGGTCAAAAAACTTCTCCATTAAAATTATGGACAAAGGCCTACGTTGTTGTTTTTGTAGCAACGCAAATATGTTCGATCATGTATTATTTTAGTTATCAAGTTTGGGTTTACCTGTATGTTGACTCAAAAATTCGGCAACTTGGACTGGTTGCGTCCATAAAGATTCAGGAGACGGGTGACAAATGCAGCGTGTCGCACAGCGTTGCCACGGGACAAAAATAAAAAAAGTGATGTTAACTTTTACATACTCGTATGTTTATGTTTTTTCCGATACAACGAATCTAAAAGAATTTTGTCGATATGTGCGACCATAATGAAGTTATAGCTCTTTAAATATGAAAAATATTTCCCAGGTAATCTAAAGCGATAATCATATGAAAATTAGACGACATTTAAAATAGCATTTTCCGAAAAGTTTGTTGATAATATTAAACGTTTTGTATGGGGATTTGATGGGTTATAAATGTAAAATTTTAGTACAAAAAGTTCACATCAACTGAACATAGGTAAAGTACCTTTATCAAGAATTAAATTAAATTTAAATTGTATAAAAAAATACAAATTCTTAATATTTGGTAGAGTAAATCTTTAGATTGCCACCATGGCTCTTGATTTCCGTTAATTGGACATCTCTTCCGACGCGAAATGTGTGAAAACATTCTGCTCCTCCCTGCAACCTTCTGAGATATATTGGTTCAGATTTTACATAGCCCCCATATATATCTTTTCCCGATTTTGCTACAACATGTTCAATTTTGATCGGATAGTCTTCAAATTTAGTACGGATTGGCGAATTTAGTACGGATTGGCTAATTTAGTATGGATTGGCTACACCGATTTTCGTGGGGTCCCAACCCACATGCATCCTTCGGATCTTAACTGGGCTATAACCACTCGTGTTTGCCTTGGCAACTGGCGTTCTTCTGCTGCGATGGATGAAGGTGGTCCGCAAATATAAATTTATAAATTACTAGCAGACCCGGGTCAGCAACGCGGAGACATTGGGGACTTCGGGCCCAATTAAGAATATTTGATCGGGGCGCAATCACCGTTGTTTCGAAAATTGTTTCGATGCATTCATAAGTTTAACAAATATAAAGATTATAAGACAATAGGCCCCCGAAATTCATCAAGATATATGTATATAGCATTTAGCACCACGGGACATTCCTGAACGTTTTCTGATAAACTCAGGATAATCGGTTCAGTAGTTTTGTAGATATAACATATTTAAAAACGTGGGCGTGGTAAATTTTTCTTTCCATAAAAACTTAAGTAGGGCTATGACGAACATTTAAAAAAAAATATCCAAATCGTTCCGGTCGTTCTCAACTGATGCAACAATTATCAACGTTCGACATTTGATTATTGTTTATAAAGATTTGAAAATTGGTCGTCGCCGCGTCTTTAGTGCAATGGTATGCACACCCGCCTTGCACGCTGAAAGTCGTGGGATCGATTCCCCGGCCAGGTAACATCAAAGATATACCTCAATAATGTTGGCGACATTTCCTGAGTATTTCAGCCATGTAAAACTTCTCTATAAGTGGTGTCTTAAGACACGACGCACAGTGTTGCCGCTCCTATACAAAAGTGGACAAAAATAGAAGGAGTTGACCTATATTGATGAATTTTTGCACAAGTACTTATAAGGGCATAGGGATGAAAAATTTCAACTTTGATCCATATCGTTTCAGATTTGGATATAGCCCCCATATATATCTATACCCGATTTTGCTATAACTCGGTCAATTTTAATCGAATAGCCTTCAAATTTTATGTGTGATATTTTCTTAGGCTCCCGAGTAGTTTACTGCTTTTCGTAAAAATCGTTTCAGATTTGAATATAGCTCCCATATATATCTTTCCCCGATTTTGCTATTAATCGCTCAATTTTTGATGAATAGCCTTCAAATTTAACATGGGATGTTTCCTCAGGCCACTGTTCAGTTTTACCGATTTTGATTTGATTTCGCAAAAATCGGTACAGATTTGGATATAGCCTGAATATATATCTTTCACCGATTTTGCTATAAATCGATCAATTTTTGAAACATTGCCTTCAAATTTAACATGGGATGTTTTCTTAAGGCCTTTTTCAGTTTCACCGATTTTCGCAAAAATCGGTTTAGATTTGGAGATAGCTCTCATATATATTTTCACTAAACACGCAATGTATGTCAGATATTGATTAAATTAGGAAAATATGTCGTAATTATTCGTACTTGAGTGACATCGGGCGAAATTATATATCGAAGCCCATATTCAAACCTGAACCGATATGGACCAAAGTTGATATTTTTCATTCCTGTGCCCTCATAAGTACTTGTGCAAACATTCATCAACCTAGGTCAACGGTAAAACTGAACAGGGTCCTGAGGAACATCCCATGTTAAATTTGAGGAGTGTTCATCAAAAATTGCGCGAATTATAGCAAAATCGAAGGAAGATATATATGGGGGCTATATACAAATCTGAACCGATTTTTGCGAAAATCGGTGAATCTATTCAGGGCCCTAAGATCTATACCTGGCAATCTGGCGGAAAGTTATTAGACTCAAAGAAAACTAAATACTAAATATTTCGGTAAGATGTGGCTAAAACCTTAAAAATATCGAAAATCAGGATGTACACTTCTACGGGGGGATATAGGAAGACGTGGACCTATTCTGATAATTCTCTTCTGTAATATTTTATAACCCCATGGAAGATTAAATATCAAATTTCAATCTTTCAGTGGGATATTGACGTCACAACCTTTACAATTATGAACATCGGGAGGTACCGTTCTATAGGGGCTATATTAAAGCGTGGACCTGTACCAACAAATTTCTGAGGGAAACTCTTATACATACCCCCAACGAAGTATAAATACCAAATTTCAGCCATTTTGGAGGAACATTGAGGCCAGCGGGAGTACCGTTCTATGGGGGTTATATAAAGGTGTAAACCTATACCGACAAAAAATAGTGAGAATCGGGTTGTACCGTTCTATATCAAAAGTTTGACCGATGTAGCCCATTTGCAATACCAAACATCGGAGGAGTAATAGAAACTTCTATTACAAAGCTCTATCTTAAAAATTGCGAGCTGTATCTTGATTTCAACAGACAGACATGGTTATATCGACTTAGAATTTTAACCTGATCAAGAATATATATACTTCGATGAATATTTCGATGTGTTAAAAAGGAATGACATATTTAATAATACGCTCCATATTATGGTGGGAGGTATACAAATTATACCCTACAGGATCAGAATACATGTTTTTTTATAAAAAGTTCGGTCCGGCTGGTGCCGGAAAAATGACGAGAAAAACAAAGATCTTTTTTGCAAGAGACAAGATAGGTTATGTGACTGATCGCCCAAGTATGAATAGTTCCAAGCGATTTTATTGTCAAACATTTATAAAGCCTAAGGAACATCTTATACCCTCTACGATGAATGCAATATTCTGAATTAAATTTGAATAAAAGATATCTTTCTGTTACGGAAAATTTCCACTATTTATGGTGTGAATGTTTTCAGATCGATTATGTAGACACAAACTTCAAAATACCTAAAATCGGACGGTATAGCTAGCTGCAATTTATAAGCTTTGATGAAGCGACGAGAAAAACAATCATACTAAAATGTCCGTCTGTCCATTATAAAATATGGCAAAGAACTCTCGTCATTCCTACTAACAACAACATTTGTATGTGCTATATCTCTGGTATTTTTGCATGTACCTCAACAAATGTGCGTATGACCGAAATGCTGCTTCCCAGCAGTAGTTGTGTGGGGTATCACATAGTCGGCTCCATCCGATGGTAGCCCATTCTTACTTATTTTATTTAAATAACTCACACCTATACCCAACATATTCTCGTCATAAGATAAAAATTCGGTCACGCCCGTAAGTAGCCGTTATTATTTTCATTCTTCATTTCTTCTTCATGATAAAAACATATTTAAATTCTCCTTAAGCCACCGCAACGGTATGGCGACAAAAACTACTGTTCTGATGACGATGATGACAATGATAAATGAAATTATTCAAGAAGTGTACATAACGCTAACGACCATAGAACAATATTGGGTATCGATATGAAGAATAAAATCAAATTAAGTCTCAGTGGATTTCTAACATTATTTGGATTATTATTTTCAATTTTGCTACGTCTATTGAATACAAAAAGAAGTGAAAATTATATACACGTACATACATATAAATGTGATTGACCCAATTGCCTGATAGCACACCCAAGCGATTGCAAATGTTGTGAATGAAATTAATACGAAAGAAGTAAGAAAAAATTTAAGTTTGGCCGATCTTTGGTTCGTGAATGGCTATTTTCTGAGGGAATTTTTGTTCTAAATACTTTAAATATCTATGCTGAGCAATAATACGGATAGCATCAATAATACTGCATAATTTGTAAACTTACAGTCCCTGTCATAATTATTTTGACAAAATCTACATTTTTCTTAAAAGGCATATAATTACACTGTGCAACATTTTTAAAGTGATCTTGTGCAAACAATTCGAACTGAGAATTTTTTGAAAGAACAGACCCAAACGACAAGAAACCCTAGTTGGGTTTTGATGTGTCAGATCCAGCTCGGATTTTATGGCCCCATCTAAATATGGTTAAATATTGAGTTTTTAAAGAAATTCGGGGCTATATCTCTGAAACCAATCCGACCTCTGAAGCAAATTTGTTGATAAGGACAAGAATAAAATATTTGGAGAAATAACGAACTCGAAAAACTACATTTATTGCCTCAAATTTCAAAATATATGCAAAAATTCCACAATTTTTATACATTTCGCACCGTATCTTCAAAACCGTTAGCTTTTTCTGAATATTTTCTTTTGGAAAAATATTCCCTGGAATGTAATACACAACTCTTCGGAACATGTCATGTTGTAAAATGTCTCTATGCCGTTGTTTTCAGTACATTTTTCAACGACGATTTAATAAAAATCCCAATAATGTACTGAAATCCGAAATGCGAGAATAAACTGTTGGTATGAAATGTGTTTGAAATACGTGTTGTAAAAGATATGATGCAAAATACCGCTGAAACGACATGAAGTAAACATTTTAGAGTTTCAGAATGTTCTGAAGAATTGCTGAGAACTTTATTTGGAATATTTTTGCAAAAGGTTACTTGGTTCAACTCCCAATAGTTTAGCCGATACTGACCAGAATTTCAGCAATCTTGTAAACTTTTCTATATTTTATAGATTTTGATGCCCTAGATGGAGTTTTTCTTATGTGGATTTTTTCAAAAGCTACTAGTTTAGGGCTACAATATTGCTAAAGACAACAAGGCCAAATCCCTATTGGTTTCTGAGATAAAGGCTTGATAAGTGCAAAAACGTGTAGATTTAGCCCGGTTTAGATGAGGCCATAAAAGCCGAATTGGATCTGACAGGACAAAACCCTACTAGGGTTTTTGTAGTCTAAATATGTACTTTCAAAAATGCATACTAAAAGTTGTTGCATTTTCAGTGTTGCATAGTGTTATTGTCACCATTCATAGACCGGGTTTTTCGTTGACCTCCAGCTTAATTTCTGATTAGGTAGGCGGATGTTTAAATAGGGAGGCAATAGCAAAACGGCACAAGTATTTTGTCACATCATAATTATGTTACTTTTGGTACCAAAATTAATTGCTTTAGCTAGATTATTAACATTTAAATTAAAATACGGAATGTTAGTGTCAAAAGTTTCAACGAAATTTAAAATTAAAGTTTTGGAGATAAATGTAGCTAACGATTAGATATTGCTGCAGTTACTTGTTTATTTTGTAGGGAATAAATATCAAAATACTGAAAACGCTGTAAATATGCACGATCTAGGCAGAAAATGTGAAATTTCAGACGTTGCTCTCCGGTAAATAGAGCAGAATTACAAATCATATCTTACTTATGCACACAAATCCTCATCTTCTGAGCAATTTCGATGTCAAAACAAGTTAAGTCGAGAACCTCTAGACATTAGAAAAAAAATTAATTTGAAGTCATATTTTGCAATTCCATTCGGTTGATAAGGCATATCTACCAAAATGGTCAATTAGAAAATTAGATACCCCCCACAATCATTGTGGCAAGCATATTGTGGACTGATAAAAATATATTTGAACATAATAAATCTTAAAATACACTTTTCGGTAAGCTTGAGTAAAAAAAACCGCAAATCTTTGTGAAATAAATGTCCTTCTGATGCTATTTCAATGCCCAAATGATCCCGGCATCATAGTCAGATCCGCTATTTAAAATGCTGCGATATTTTATTTCCCTTGTTAATACTTTGGACTGCAATGAATATTTTGGCATTTTGAACGATTTTTCATAACAACATGATAGTAAACTGATCGAAGTGTTATGTATTCATTTGCAGAACACTGCTACTATGGTAAGGCTGAATTTTGTGGAGCACGTTTGGAGCGTATATCGGGTTCAAAGTTAAAGTTATTTACTTCAAATATCACATTTGTAAGAGACACAATGTTCTTTCTCTCATAATAAAAAAGTCGAAATCAGCAAAATATTACGAGATAATGGAAGAAAACGATAAAAAATGTTGTTTAATTATAAATCTCTTTAATATACCTATTATCGATTCGTAAATGGGTCCATAATGCTACGGATGTATGAGAAATATATTAGTTTTATCGTAACTGATAATAATCAAAAATATAAATAAGACATTTTTAATGGTTGAGTTCTAAAAATCAACAGAACAATTTTGGCAAATTACTTATGCCACGCATTCAAATTTTATTTCCATTACAAAAGTGCAAGCGTACATTTGAATTGATAAAATCTTAATATATACAAGTAAAAAAGTATCAGTCGGCTTTGCCGACAGAGATATACCCTCAGCCTGTGTTTATTGAAACAATTTTTTCCCAAAATACGTATGTATTTAGGGGGTTTTAAAAATTTTGTGCGTTTGAACAGACAAAAATGTTGATTAGGATTAAAGATCAAAAGTTTTGCGGAGAAGATACTAAAAGGAATGGATCGACATTGACCGTTATGGAAGTGGATCACCAGCCGCAACATATGGTGCCACAGGGGGTTTTTACACTCTTCGGGCTGTTTGCTCAAGAAGTATGGACTTGCCCCTAAAAAAACTTTTACCATCGTAAATGAGGCAGCGAATGCAAGTTGTTTCAACAAAAATCAAAGTGATTCGATATCAGGTCTTAAAGTGAACTTATCCGAAATTTTGTGTGGGAGGTACCGGATGGAGTGGACAAATATAGTCCATATTTTAACCTGGTCTATATCTGGTAGATATATTAGGATGTGTAAAGTATAGACCAATTCGGCCACTCCCTTCAAGAGTTACCGTACGAACAATTTTTCCGAACATTTTTGAACTTTTGTGGGGAAGGTACCTGAAGGAGTGGACCGATATGGCTTATCTTCAAACTTAAACTATGTTTGGACAAAATATTACTAAGACCATATTTTGAACCGAATCGGCAGATCCGTTCGAGAGTTATCGTGCGCTCCGACTACCTTACACGGTGTCATAGGGGTTTTTTGCAACTTTCATGCTATTTTCTCAGGAAGTATGGACTTGCCCCTGATGAAACTTGTACCGTCGTATGGAGGGTAGTGAATACAAGTTGCTAAAACAAAAATCAAAGCGATTCGAGAGATGGCCCTAAACTGAATTTTTCCGAAATTTTGTGTGGGAGGTACCGGATGGAGTGGACAAATATAGTCCATATTTTAACCTGGTCTATATCTGGTAGATATATTAGGATGTGTAAAGTATAGACCAATTCGGCCACTCCCTTCAAGAGTTATCGTGCGCGCAATTTTTCCGAACATTTTTTTACTATTGTAAGGGAGGTACCTGAAGGAGTGGACCGATATGGCTTATCTTCGAACTTAAACTGGACAAACTATAATGAAGGCCAAATTTTGGACCGAAATGGCAGATCCGTTCGAGAGTTATCTTGCGCTCCAACTACTTCACACGGTCTCACAGGGGCTTTTTGCACCTTTCAGGCTATTTTCTCAGGAAGTATGGACTTGCACCTGATGAAACTTGTACCGTCGTATGGAGGGCAGTGAATACAAGTTGCTAAAACAAAAATCAAAGCGATTCGAGAGATGGCCCTAAACTGAATTTTTCCGAAATTTTGTGTGGGAGGTACCCTAAGGAGTGGACCTATTGAGACCATATTGGAACCTCATATTACTCTGGTAAAAACTTTACACTATACAAAGTACGGACCAAATCGGTCACTCCCTTCAAGAGTTATCGTGCGCACAAATTTTCCGAACATTTTCGAACTTTTGTGGGGGAGGTACCGGAAGGAGTGGACCGATGTAGCTCATCTTCGAACTTAAACTAAGTTTGGGCAAAATATTACGAAAGCCAAAATTTGAACCGAATCGGTTCATCCGTTCGAGAGTTATCGTGCGCTCCAGCCAGCAGGACAGACAGACGGACGGACATGGCTAGATCGACTCCAAATTGTCTGAAACACATTTCGTCCAAACATACTTGGGGTCTAAAACCATTATTTCGATGAGGCACATTTTCATCGTATCAAAGTGTATATGAGGAAAAGTCAAAATTTTTTAGTTTCCATGAAGCTAAGGTTTGCACTATTATAATACGCGAACTATTGTAGTTTACCAATAACTACGACTATTGCTGGATTAAGTTAGATGTTTTTGTACAAAGCTCAAAAATTTAGCAAAAAAATTTAATTTACGTGGTAGTTACGACCGCGTACAGGAAAAACATAGGTAAAAACACGTTGAAGCTAAACAGGTTTTTTACATTGCTATTCGATTTCTCATTAAACCATTCGAATGACGGACATCTGTCCAAAGTAAAAGTAGGAGAATACAAAATGAAGATTACACTTTTAATGTATCACTTTTCAAAATTTCCACTGCATCCACCTTTTATGGATGCTGAAATTTTGAAGCCGGATTTCAGGTGTTTTTTGTATTTTTTATGTAACTGGGACGCGCATTCGGATATTTCGAAAAACCAATTATAGGATTAAAGAACTCGCGATTTCGCATAATCTGATATGTATATTGAGTATGTAGCCCACACAGCAGCAGAGTAATCTACTGCCAAAGGCCAAAATTTAGTGCGATATTTTCTCTAAAAAACCTATTTTTTGGGTTCAGTATTTACAATATCGTTTTGAGTATGCTGGTACCCCGCGATATTTTAGTTTTTCGACGATCGGGATCATATGAATCACAGATCGTAAAAATCCATCTACTAGAACGGCGGAAATGGCTACTGCAAAAATGGAAAAATTTGCGAAAAATGTTTTTCAAAATATCGCTGACTAATTCGCGTTTTATGTGGATCGTTTCCATTTCAATGAAGAAAGTGAATCATCACTCGCGTTTGTGCGAAAACAGCGGTTTAACAAATTTAGTGACATGGGAGCTGTATCCGATTTATCCAAAAAATACTGTGTGATGCTACATCCACGGTTCTTGATGGATTTTATTGAAATATGTTTAGATCGATGTATTTTTTCACGGTTGATAGTGAAATCGGATGCGCATAAAAAGTGTATGCACTTTGTGCAAATTATGAGCATTATACAGTTTTTGGCACACTAAACTGTAAACGATGCTACATCGCAGCCGCCAAAGTAAATCTTGTTAAAAGTATAAAAACGAAAAGAAAACAATTCCTTGTATCGGGAAACCGCATGCGCATCAACTGATTTTGAGGATTTCGCTATTTTCACGCATTTCAAAATGTATATTACCTGATACAGTTTTCCTTCAAAATTATTCCCTGTTTTAGGGAACCCATCATTTATTTGAAGGTCTTCCATATCTTCCTCAAGGTGTTAGCGTGTGTACTGAAGTGATTACAATAATAAATGTGCCTTTTCGCGCGAATTTTACATAAAATAGATAAAGAACTCCAACCTATTTTTCCTATATTTTCTTCAACTATTTCATAAAATAAATTTGAAAAATATTTTTTTCTTTTTTGAATTTGCTCAATATAATTTTTGTTTTTGCTATAATATGCGAACCGCTAAATAGATTTGTAAAGTTTTGGTTTCATTTGAATACTCGTGATGTTTACATTACGCACATATTTTTAAAATATTTTTAGGATGCATAAACAGCTTGAATTCTATCAAAACATATTGCAAACTACAATTTTTTTTAATTCTTTCTTATTTTCCGCGAAAATTTACAAAATTTTTACTAATGTTATAGCACCTCAGTAATCATATAGTACGTAAGAAGCCATTAGTTAACAGTTTTTCTCAATATAATGAGTAGTGATTTTTAAAGATTTTTTTCTTATTATCAGAATTGAAACCGCCATAACTTTTGCGCGCAATAACCGAAATTAGTATCTCGAACAGATTTGAGAATGGGAATTTTTTCTCAAGCCGTGTACCAAAAATCATTCATGTAGCTTTAAAAAAAATTTTTAATTTTTTTTCGATGGAAAACTAAAAAATTTTGTCTTTTCTTCATTAGCCTAAAGGCTGAGGGTATAAAAACTCAATTGTCGTTTGTTGGTAATTGAATCAGTTGAAAACGGCTAGAGCGATTTGGATAATTTTTTTGTGGAAATGTTAGTCATAGTCCAGTTTAGGTTTTTATGCAAAGGAAAATTGGCCACGCCCACTTTTCCGCCCACTTTTATAAATATGTTATATCTACGAAACTACTCAACAGATTTTCCTGAAACTTTCTGGGAACGTAGAGTGATGGCCCCCGGTTGAAATAGGCTACGTATTTGGTTGAATTTCGGATCGGGCGGGGTACCTCCCCTATGCCCTATTTTTGTAAAATTGCAATATACAAATGTATCGCTTTGAAAATTAATTACCGAGTCAATGGAGATTGTGTCTCCGACCTTACGTGCTTATTTGGGACATTAAGACTGGACAACGCCCACTTTTTTAAATATGTTATATCTACGAAACTACTGAATCGATTATCCTGAAACTTTCAGCGAATGTACAGGGTTGGTCCCCGATAAAAATAGGCTACATATTTTTTTACTTTCGGATCGGGCGGACACCTCCCCTATGCCCTATTTTTGTAAAAATGCAATATTTGCAACAAATATGAATGTATCGGTTTGGGAATTTATTTGCGAGGGGATTGTGTCTCCAACCTTACGTACTTATTTTGGGACTTATGATCCGACCACGCTCACTTTCTAATTAGGTTATATCTACAAAACTACGGAAGGGATTTTCAAGAAAATCGCGATTTTTCTAAACTTTTAAATCTTTATAAATAAAAATCAAATATCGTTCGTTGGTAATGACATCAGTTGAGGACGGCTGGACCGATTTCGATCATTTGTTCTGTAAAATGTGCGCCATAAACCGACTTGGGTTTTTATGCAAAGAAAATTTGACCATGCCCACTTTTACGCCCACTTTTTCAATTTTCAATTTTTATTATTTTTACAAAAACTACTGAACCGATTTTCCTGAAATTGCCAGGAAATGTACAGAGATGGCCCCCGCTTAAAATAGGCTTCAAATTCAGTTGAATTTCGGAAAACGCGGGGTACTTCCCCTATACCCTACTTTTTTAAAAATTCTATATTTATAATAATTACGAATGTATCGGTATGGAAGTTAATTTGCGAGACATTTATGGTTGTATCTCCGACCTTACCTACTTTTTTAGGATCCAAAGACTTGACCACACCTACTTTTTAAAATATGTTACATCTACAAAACTACAGAACCGATTTTCCTGAAAATGTCAGGGAATGTACGGGAATATTTTCTTGAATTTTGAAGGGGGCATATTTAAAAAAAAACGTCTTAACTTTATGAATAAAAATCAAATGCTGTCATAACCCAACTTAGGTTTTTTGGAAAGAAAAGTTTACCACGCCCCCGAAAACAGATTACGTATTTTATTGAATTCCAGAGGGTGCGGGGTACCGCCCCTATATTAAAAAAAAACGTTATATTTGCAAACATTATGTATGTATCGGATTAAAAATTTACGGATTAATCTACAATCTAGGTACTTCTTTGGGGCCTATAGACCCGACCACGCCTGTTTTTTTTTAATATGTCATAAATTTGCAGCAAAAGCTCAATGTTAGCCGTTGTTATGTATATTTTATGAATATCGGAAGAGGTGGGGTACCTTCCCCATGCCTTTCTGTTAAACGCTATATGTATAAACTTATGATTATATCGGTTTCAGCATACATTTTGGTAGGCAATGAAGTTGTGTGCGTCCTAGGTACATATTTGGAGCCAAAATACCGGACCAGGCCCACTATTTCTAATATGTTATATCTTGAAAACTGATGACCACGCCCACTCTTTTCAAAACATTATTTTTCCAAAACTACTGAACCTAATTTTCAGAAAATGTTCAGGAATGTCCGATGGTCCAAAATGCTATATATTTGTAGACAAATTTCGGGGCCTATTATTTTATAATCGCTATATTTGCTAAACTTATGAGTGAATCAGAATCAAGAAAAACTATATATTTACAAATGTACTTAAGTTGTGAGGTTCAACGGTCCATCAGCCATGAAAAGCTAAAACATACAAGTCTCAATAAGCGGGAGAATTCGATTTAACCATTTTTTAACTTTTATAATTAGATCACTTTAGGATAAAGACAGGGACATGGACGATAATAAATCCTAAAAGGCACAAATTGGCGAAAAAATCCGACAGACAAAATCTGTTGATAAATTTAAAATCCTTCTCGGTTTGACAATGGACCGAAGAAGTGAGGACGAAAATACCTATTTTTGAATTGTCAAGCATAAAGTCGATAAAAAGTTGTCATTAAAACTCATTACGATGGGTCAGCAACGCGGACCGGGGTCTGCTAGTTTATTAATAATTTTAAGTACTCTAGTAAAGGATTATAGTATGTTTATATATAACCGGATTTAACAAACCCACTGGGTTTCAAATGTCAATTCCTTTGCGTATACGTCAAATAAATCCTTATTAAGAAGGTTAACCCTGCAAAAGGCTATGATATAAACATGGCCTTAGCCTAACCAAACACATCGTTTTTTCAAACTTGTCAAAATAATTATGCCAGGCACTGTACACGAAAAAATGGCTGTAAAGTTGGAGGCGAACAAATTTCTTGATGTTTTAGGAAATAATGTCAAACAGTTAAGAAATGTATGCAAAGACACAGTTTATTACATAATGCATGCTATTTTGCAAAATATTTCTTAAGTTTTTTTGCATTCAGTTTTGGGGACAAGATGGTCAACAGAGAGACAGTTAGTTCTATATAATAATTTCTCCAACACAGTAACAACAAAACGGAGTTTTATGTATTAATTGGCATATGATTGCGCAAAATGCTTTCATGAGGAGTATATTTTTATCCCCCTTTGTTTACTTTTGACAGATAAATGTGTCGAAAGCAAGACATTTCTAAAATTTTAAGAAAACTAGAAACACATCTCAAAAAAAAATGCCAAAGTGAATCTAAACCAGTAAGGAAAAGATCAAAGTTGGGCACCAGAAACGCACGCATGGGGCCAAGGGGCCGTACTACCTCCGAAATAGTTTGGTCGAATAAAATTCGTTGAGCTACTTTAACAAATTATTTCACCCAGAAAAATATATGTTAGAAATATGTTTGGATCCAAACAAATATTTGTTTGGGACTGGTCGCAAAAAAAATATTTGTTTGGGACTGGTTGCAAACATATATATGTTTGGATCCAAATATAATTTGTTTATGTCCAAACAAATATATGTTTGCAACATTTTGTAACATATCTCAATTTGTTTGTGTACCAACTTATTTTTTATATTAGAACATATTTTTTATGGGTGGAGAGAGGATTTTTGTCAAATTAACAACAGGGCTCTCGCGGCTGCGGAATGCTATTTTGTAATAAAGAGCTGTGTGTATGGTGTGATAGAAGACGCAGAAGCGAAGACGGAAGAGTAAACAAGTTTATTTTTTTGGGTGTGTGTATGCGGCCAAACACGTGTGTTTCGTGCTTTGTTGTTATTAACCAACGTAAAAAAATTGCGGATGTGTCTTTTTTGAACACCGGTTTCTATATGAAGGAGTTGCCAGATCGAAACAAAATTTAACATGTGTTCATAACAGAGATGGAAGTTTCCAAAACACTTAACTTTTTCTGTTTATACGTCGCTTTTTGTGCTAGGCTAAGAAGATTCCGAACTGCCCTCGTAAATAAAATTGTTGAGTAAAGCCGGTAATGTGAGTGAATAAATAAATCAGTGTTTTGTGTTTTCGTAAAGAAATGGTGCTTTTTAGTAAAATTAATGTCCAATACATTTTATAATTGGAAATTTTACAATTAAATCAAAAAGGTGAATGGAAATATTTTATTGGAAAAGGAAGAAATCGCTTTTAATATTGGTAATTACATCAATACATTTTTCATATACATACATATAGATGTACCTACCTATTTATTATGTTATATAATCATTTGATTCCAGAGGCCGATTTGAACATTGAGGAAAATGTGTTTTATTTCACAACTAAAGAGAAGCGTTCAACGATGTTTCTATATACTTTTTTTAAGTGTGACTTTTTATAAATTATTTCATACACATTTTTTATGAAAGTCTGTTATGTATTTCTTTGGAATTTGTTTACGTACCTATGTGTCTGTTGTTGCATTTGTGTTTGGTATTTCTAAGCATTTCAATAAACCACCATTTATAAATTTGTGTATATGTTAGAAATAGCCAGTGAGCGCTTACTGAGAGCAATAAGCATACATATTTAAATGTGATTTGCATTGAAATTTACGCTCCCTTGTTCTCAGTAAGCGCTCACTGGTGCATGTGCTCTTTGTTGTGGCTTTTGTGTTTGTATTTATGTTATATCTAAACAAAATTTATTTGCAGGACCCAAACATATGTTGTGTTTGGGACTGTTTGCAAACAAATATATGTTTGCTGCAAAATATGTCTGGGACATATGTTAGAGAGGCCTTTTTTCCTCCGTGAACCTTTGGTGTTTCTCAAAAATATGTTTTTATTTTTCGAGATTTCAAATGAAAACATATACATATTGTTTTGAATTTCCGCAATGAAAATGTTCTTCATTAACAAGTTTCTTAAGAAATATTTTCAAATTTTTTGAGAGCAACTTCCACTAAAATCTGAATAACTTCTTTGTGTCATATCATTCAATTACACTGTGCAAAACTGAAAATGCAAATAACTTAAACCGGACTAAGACGACACTTTATGCACTGATCTGGGCTATATCTCAGAAATGAATAAGAAGTTTGCGTTGTGTATTTTGCAATATTGTAGCTCTAAATAGTTGAAGGTTTGGGTCAAACAGACCAACTAAGAAAAAATGGATCTTGCCCATCGAAATCGATAAAATATAAAAATATTTTTCCAAATATATTCTTCATGGTACAAGTTTAATGCAGATGTTTAAACAAGATTCGAAATGGTGTCAGAGATATAGCCCCGATTTTCTGTGAAAAGTCAATAGTTAACCATGTTTAGATGGATCTGTACTTTCATAAAATCCTCAATAGATTTGTTTGCGTACGATTACGTTAAAAATGTTGCACAGTGTTATCAAGTAATATGGGAGCACGGATATCCGTAATGCATATACTCCATATTTGCTGTGCCATATTCGAGGTATACAGAGATGTCGAAGCATACAAAACAAACAAAAAAAAAAGAAAAACAAGCAAAAAGGTGTTAAGTTCGGCCGGGTCGAACTTTTTATATCCTCCACCATAAAATGTTTTTAACTCAAATGGAATAATGATTTTCTTCTCCTGTCCACAATTTTAGGTGCAAGAATTTTTCGACCATGGACACCCCAAATGCCTATATTCTCTAACAAAATCTAAAAAAATATTCAATCGGGTGGTACCCTAATATGACGGCTATATCAAAGTGTGGACCTATCTTGAAAATTGTTGGAGGAAGATCCAAACAATGTAGCTACGACCCTCAAAGTACCGATAATCGGGAGGTACCCTTATATGATGGCTATACCAAAACATGTACCAATGTTGACGGCTTTTGGTGGAGAACCTCAAATGTCAAATTACAACTTGTTCGGTTAAAAATTTTAGTTAAAATCTTCAAAATACCAAAAATCGGCTGGTACTGTTATAGGGGGGCTACACCAAAACATGGACTTATGTTGCCATTTTTTTTTTTTTTTTTTGTAGAGAAGTGTTGTGACCACTACGAACCTTAAATGACAAATTGCAGCTAGATATGTTTACATTTTAGCTAAAATTCTCAAAATACCGAAAATCTGAGGTACCGTTATCTGTAGACTATATTAGAAAATCGAAACATCTTGAATATTTTATGTTGAAACGTTTTATAACTGCAGATAACCTTAAATGTCAAATTACGGGTAGTTCTGTCAAACAATGTAGCTAAGATCCTCAAAATACCGAAAACGGGAGGTACCATTAGATGGGGGCAATACCAAAGGCAATACTCAAAATACCGAAAATCGAGAGGTACCGTTATAACGCTGTGCTACAGTGAGAATTTGCAGGGGTTCTGATGCATAAACTCGGTTTGTGGGAGTCCATGGAAGACAAAAATACCTTTGGTTTCTTTGGGTCAAAGTACTGATACTTGGGTTGAAAATTGTAGCAAAAATACTCAAAATACCGAAAATCGAGAGGTACCGTTATAACACTGTGCTACAGTAAAAATTTGCAGGGGTTCTGATGCATAAACTCGGTTTGTGGGAGTCCATGGAAGACGAAAATACCTTTGGTTTCTTTGGGTCACTTCGTTTTTTTTTATTTTATAACAGTAAATGTAGTGAAAAACGGGTTGTAGTGAAAAACGGGAATTTAAGTGTGACAAAAACGCATTAAAGAACAGGAAAATGCTTTTCCTCGTGCTCTAGGCTGTGTAGAAGACTCCAAACTACGTAATAATTTACTTTTATCAAGAAGGAAATTTAATTAGCTTTACAAAATGAAATCGGTTGAAAAATACATGAGTTATGGTATTTTTTGTGTTTTAACTTTTTGGTTTTTCCTATATAAAAGTTGGTACCATGGTGCAAGAAAGAAGGTGATACAATAATTCCAACTGATGTCTTCATTTGCTGTGGAAACGTATTTTAAATCAAAAATGAATTGCAAATATTTCACTTATATAAATAATATCTGTTTACAATATCTTTATTTAAACTTCGCGAAGAATATTTTACCGTTTTCTTCTAGCTTTTGTGGATATATCGCGCAAAAAATTTTGACAGCAAATGAAGATTACGGTCTGAATTCGCCTGAATTCGCCTTTTGGATCACCTTGTTAAATTCGCCTTGGCTGGTACCTTTGGGCGTATGATTGTAATTTGAATTTGTCTACTTAATAATTACGCACAAGGCGCAGTGGTCCGTCCCACTTGTATGGGAAGGTGCGACCAAAATATTTATAATCGTCGGATCAATCTGATTTTTTCAGTACATGCAAAAGTAAGTAAAAAATACTTTAGCCAAAAAATCATCAAAATAGTTCCGGTTTTTCCTACAGCCCCCATATAGCGGTACCACCCGATTTCACGAATTTTGAAGCTTTTATATACATTTCCTGCCCTAATTGGCAGTACTTTAGTATAATGGTCAAAAACCTTCTGCGCCAAAAATTGTGGTCTTAGGTCTAGGTTTCGGTATAGTCCTCATATTACGATACCTTCCGATTTTAGGTATTTTGAAGATTTTATCAACATTTTCGGCCCGGATTGCTTGTAATTTGCCATTAGGAGTTTTCAATGATCGAAAACATCCTTCCCCAAAAATTGTGGTCTCAGGTCCAGGTTTCGGTATAGCCCTCATATTACGATACCTTCCGATTTTAGGTCAGGATTTTAGGACAGGTCAGAATATCATGGTAGGGGATTTAATAAAGTTCGGTGCGACCGAACTTTACATTTTTACTTCTTTTCATATTATATGTAGCATCATACATATATCAAAAATATACAAATGTAAAAAATACACTCATAAGTAGATCCCAAAACAAGAATGTCTAAATCTTTAAAGAAAAAACCAAAGCAAACAATTAAAACACAAAACAAAGAAGAAACTGAGAATACAGTAATAATACAGCATATACACTGAAACGACCAGAGGCATCGTAAATATTTTTAATGTTATACACGGAAACGCAAATATATGCAGCTGGAATCAAATTTTTTTGTAAAGTTGACACTATTTCGAACATTCCGCAAAACATTTGGAGAGTAGCGAAGGATGGCGAAGTTAGTTAAACTCAACTTCGATTTTTAGGACTTGAAAAAAAATTCACAAAAAAGTATTATAAAAAATGTGATTTCCAGCACATTTTATGCGAATAATGTGTAAAAATTTTTATGTAGTAGTAATTAGAAAACATTGCACTAAAACTTCTATTTCGAAAAAAAAAAATTATCCTTTCAATTTTGAGTTACTTGCCTTGTAACAAGTCACAACCTTACTGATGTTTTTAAAGTTTTTAAGAGATCATACGTAAATGTCAACTACTTCGGTTTTGTTTTGTTAAATACCGTTATAAATTACCAAAACAGTGCTGGAATATTAAAATATGATATGTTTAGAGACAATTTGCTGAATTGTCGCAGAGATTTGCTGATATCGGTTTTTCGATTTTTGTCGCAGGTTGGGACCAGTGTGCAAGGTACCAATCTTTTATAAAGGAAAAACCAAAAAGTTAAAACACTAAAGATGGCATTACTCACGCATTTTTCAACCGATTTCATTGGTTTTCCCTATTTTGTAAAGCTAACTAAATTTCCTTCCTGACAAAAGTATATAATTACGCAGTTTTGTGTCTTCTACGCAGCCTAGAGCACGAGGGAAAGCATTTTCCTATTTTTAATGCGTTTTTGTCACATTTAAATCACTATAAATTAACCATTTGCTACACCTTTTAAATAAAACAAGTAAAAAAGCATTAAGTTCGGCCGGGCCGAACTTTTCATACCCTCCACCATAAAATATTCATTCATGTCCCCAACTTTAAGTGAGTACGTTAAAATGTCAGATAATGTACATAAAATGCTTCATTCGGGAGGCCCTTTTTTATGGTGCCTATATCTAACTGTTGACAATTTTTGGTGGGCTAGAACATGGGCCTATGTTGACAGTTTTTGATGGGAGCCTTTAATATCAAATAACTCCTAATTCGGTTAAAAATTGTAGCTAGAATCTTCAAAATACCGAAAATCGGTACAAATGTCATTAACAGCTAGTTAGGAGGTATGTGGGCTATACGAAAATATGAACTTAAATGAACAATTTTTGTTGACTTTTAAATTTCAAATTACAGAAAGTTCGTCCAAAAAATAAAGCTAAGGTACGGAAAATCGGGAGGTTTGTTTTGGGGCTATACAACAACATGGACCTACGTTCGGTTAAACATTTTAAGTAAAATCCTCAAAGTACCGAAAATAGGGAAGTATCGTTATATTGGGGCTATGTTGAAAATTGTTGATGCAGATGTGTGGTGACCACTACAACCTTCAAATGTCAAATTACAGTTAGTTCTGTTAAAAATTGTAGCTAAAATTGCCAAATTACTGAAAATTGGGAGGTACCGTTACATGGGAGCTATATCCGAACATGGACCTATGTTGACAATTTTTGATAGAGAGGTATTGTGACCACTAAGAACTTCAAATGTTCGGTTTAATATTGTAGCTAAAATCATCAAATTATTGAAAATCGGGAGGTACCGTTATATTGGGGCTTTCTAGACAATTTTTGGTGGAGAGGTGTGGTGACCACTAAGAATTTCAAATGTCAAATGTTTGGTTAAAAATTCGGTTGAAACTTGTTGGTAAAATTCTCAAAATACCTGAAATCGGGCGGTAACGTTATATGGGGGCTATTCCAAAACATGGACCTATGTCCACTAGTTATATAAGTTTATTGACATTTAAGAACCCTAAATGTCAATTGATAGCTAAATCGGTCTGAAAATGTGGATAAAAACGTGAAAATGCCGTAAATCGGGGGTACCGTTATATGGGGGCTATACCAAAACGTGGACCTATGTCCACAAGTTTTGTCACATAAGTTTATTGACATTTAAGAACTTCAAATGTCAAATTATAGCTAAATCGGTCTGAAAATGTATCTAAACCCGTCAAAATACCGTAAATCGGGGGGTACCGTTATATGGGGGCTATACCAATACGTGGACCTATGTCCACAACTTTTGTTATATAAGTTTATTGACTTTTAAGAACCCTAAATGTCAAATTATAGCTAATCGGTCTGAAAATGTAGCTAAACCCGTCAAAATACCGTAAATCGGGGGGTACCGTTATATGGGGGCTATACCAATACGTGGACCTATGTCCACCACTTTTGTTATATAAGTTTATTGACTTTTAAGAACCCCAAATGTCAAATTATAGCTACATCGGTCTGAAAATGTAGCTAAAAACGTCAAAATACCGCAAATCGGGGGGTACCGTTATATGGGGGCTATACCGAAACGTGGACCTATGTCCACAACTTCTAATTTATAAGTTTATTAACACTTAAGAACCCTAAATGTCAAATTATAGCTACATCGGTCTGATAATGTAGCTAAAAACGTCAATATACCGTATATCGGGGGGTACCGTTATATGGGGGCTATACCAAAACGTGGGCCTATGTCCACAACTTTTGTTATATAAGTTTATTGATACTTAAGAACCCTAAATTTCAAATTATAGCTACATCGGTCTAAAAATGTAGCTAAAAACGTCAAAATACCGCAAATCGGGGGGTACCGTTATATGGGGGCTATACCAAAACGTGGACCTATGTCCACAAGTTTTGTTATATATGTTTGTTGACACTTAAGAACCCTAAATGTCAAATTATAGCCAAATCGGTCTGAAAATGTAGCTAAAAACGTCAAAATACCGTAAATCGGGGGGTACCGTTATATGGGCGCTATACCAAAACGTGGACCGATATAGCCCATCATCGAACTTGACCTGCCTGCAAACAAAAGACACATTTTCCCAAAATTTCAGCGTCCTATCTCTATTTTTGTGGATGCTAGAGTGATTACCACAGACGGACGGACGGACGGACGGACGGACGGACGTGCTCAGATCGACTTAGAATGTTACCCTGATCAAGAATATATATACTTTATAGGGTCGCAAATGAGTATTTCAATGCGTTACAAACGGAAAAACAAACTTAATATACCCTCCATACTATGGTGGAGGGTATAAAAATGATCTGAAAAAGTCTGTTGTGGAAAAAAGAAGAAACCAAGTTTTTCACTGCATTTACCGTTATAAAATCAAAAAGCGAAGTGACCCAAAGAAGTGACTGAATATATGCATCCGAACCACTGTAAAAAAATTTTGTCAACTTTTGTAGAACAGTGTAATTGTAGCTAAAACCCTCAGAATACCTAAAATCGGGAGGTACCCTTATATGGGGGCTATACCGAAAGGTGGGCCGATATAGCCCATCTTCGATCTTGACCTAGTGTAAAAAGACACTCTGTTGCCAAAATACAGCATTCTAGCTCAATTATTGTAGACGGTAGAGTGATTACAACTGACTTATAGACGGACATAGCTACATATATCGACTCAGAAGTAAGTTATTACTTCGATGCGTTACAAACGGATCAAGGAAGAGAGGGTTATAGTCGGACAGGGCCGACCATGTGATACCCTACTCAACTACACCTGGGCATTATTTTCTAAGGAATTTCTTTTATATGATTGCGACATATTTTAGCTGTCTGGTCATACATACATAAGTTGATATACATTGTAACCTAACAGAGATATAGAACATACATCCATATATACGCCGTCTTTACAGGAAACGTAAGATATTAGTTTCCGTATTTTTAATGACCAATCGGGGCTTTTTCGCTACATATTATTAAAACAAGTTCGAAAGTATCAGTCAGCTGTACAGAGAGAGATATACCCTCAGACTCGGACACAAAGAAAATAGCATAACTCAAAAATTATAACGTCTCTACGTTTTTTAAATTTTGGGCCAATTTCCCAAGAAAAATGGACTTTGACTCCAAAAAAAATTGTACCGTCGTAACAAGAGCCACATAGACAACAAAATGCAAAAAAATTTAAACAATCCAAGACGAGTCCTTAAGCGGCTCTCTTTCCAAAATTTGTGTGGGAGGCTCCCGAGGGAGTGTTCCGATGTAGTCCATATTCGGACGAAATCTAAGTCTCTAAGAAAAAAAAAACACGATCTACAAAGTTAAGACCGAACCGGTTTCTCCCTTCGAGGGTTATCTTAGACACTAGTTAGTTTAGTTGGCGTCGTCTCAGGAAGTATGTACTTCTCCCAAAAAAAAAAAAGTGCACCATAGTAGAAGTGGCCAAAATGCGAACATGGTTCAAACAAAATCAAAGCGGTTCGAGAAGAGCTGTAAAACTATACTTTTCTCAAACCGAACCGGTTTCTCCCTTCGAGGGTTATCTTAGACACTAGTTAGTTTAGTTGGCGTCGTCTCATGAAGTATGTACTTCTCCCAAAAAAAAAAGTGCACCATAGTAGAAGTGGCCAAAATGCGAACATGGTTCAAACAAAATCAAAGCGGTTCGAGAAGAGCTGTAAAACTATACTTTTCTCAAAGGATTGGGCATATAGTCCATATTCGAATCTGATATATGCATGAAAGTAATATTTCCACATCCCTAGTTTGGAACAATTCGGTTAGTCCTTTCTAGAACTATCGTGCGAATAATCTTAGCGAAAAATTTTGGAGGGTAATTAACGGAAGGGGGTCTAAAATCAAATGAAGTTATATGCAAGAAAATAACAACAACAAAAACTTATATGTTAGGCAGTAGTTCAGTCATCTAACCGCTATATTCATGTTGGGATTCAAGTTTATTTTCGTAGATTGCCGAAATATGTCTCCTAGAAATAAAATATAGACCAAAAATTTAATTAGGATATTTTTCCCCCAAAAGTTCACCCGCTAAGAACTATCCGTTCATTATCCAAAATTGTTGGCATCTTCCTAGACCTTAAATTTTAACCGCATTCGGATGCGATCCAATGAAAAGGGCACTCCAATTCCTCACATTTTAACAGCATTTGGATGCGATCCAACGATTGTCAACCATTTTTCACATTTAAGTTGCATCCGGATGCAGTTCAAGGGAGTCGTGAAAAAGACACTCCGTTCGATACATTTTACAAGCAGTTGCTTAGTGATCCCTAGCATGGAAGCCATTTTGTAGATGCCTACAACTACAGCAATTTTTCAAAGAAATAAAAAGTGTGCATCATTTTCTAAAATTTTTATATAAAATTAGCTGAACCCGGTGCGCTTTGCTGCCCGACTACTACTATGGTATCTTTGTATGTTTCAGGAGATAACACTCCTCCGAAAGCCTTTCCGCCTATAAGTATTCCTAATGATTTAGATATATCATAATAAAATATAAATCTTAAGAAGTCTCTCGAAGATAGGATGCTCAATATCTGTAGCCTTGGTCAATTCCTTCCCAACTATAAGTACTTTTGTAAATATTGATGACTTCTACTGACTGCTAAGTCTTCAAAATTTCATTGAAATTGAACATACGTAACAAAAACATGAAATCGACCGAAAATATATATGGGAGCTATATTCCTATATGAACCGATCTCGATATAATTTGTCATATTTATTTTTAAACCAAATCCCGTCTCACATTCCAAATTTCATTGAAATTGAACATACATAGCGTGTTTTGTGCATAAAATTCAGAAAATCAGCCGAAAATATATATGGGTGATATATTCAAATCTGAACCGATTTCGATATAATTTGTCCCATTTATTTCTAGAACGAATTCCGTCACGCTTTCCAATCTTCAGTGAAATTGGACATACATAGTGTGTCCAAATCTGAACCGGTCTCGATATAATTTGGAACAAATTCCGTCAGACTTCCCAAATTTCAGCGACATTGGACACATATAGCGTATTTGATGCATCAAATATAGAAAATCGGCCGAAAATATATATAGGAGCAATATCCAAATCTGAACCGATTTCGATATAATTTTGCACATTTATGTCTAGACCAAATCCCGTTACGCATTCCAAAATTCAGTGAAATTGGACATATATAGCGAGTTTGGTGCATAAAATACAGGAAATCGGCCGAAAATATATTCAGTAGCTATATCCAAATCTGAACCGATTTCGATATAATTTGACACATTTATTTCTAGACCAAGTTCTGTAACACATTCCAAATTTCAGCGCAATTGGACATATATAGCGTGCATGGTGCATAAAATACCGGAAATCGGCCGAAAATATATATGGGAGCTATATTCAAATCTGAACCGATTTACATATAATTTGAACCGATCTCGATATAATTTAGCTCATTTATTTCTAGAACAAATTCCGTCAGACCCTCTAAATTTCAGCGAAATTGAACATATACAGCGTGTTTGGTGCATAAAATGTGGAAAATCGGCCGAACATATATATTGGAGCTATATCCAAATCTGAACCGTTTTCGATATAATTCGGCACATTTATGCCTAGACCAAATTCCGTTACACATTCCAAATTTCAGCGAAATTGGACGTATATAGCGTGTTTGGTGCATCAAATGCGGAAAATTGGCCGAAAATATATATGGGAGCTATATCCAAATCTGAACCGATTTCGATATAATTCGGCACATTTATGTCTAGACCAAATTCTGTTACACATTTCAAATTTCAGCGAAATTGGACATATATAGCGTGCTTGGTGCATAAAATACAGGAAATCGGCGAAAATATATATGGGAGCTATATTCAAATCTGAACCGATCTCTATATAATTTAGCACGTTTATTTCTAGAACAAATTTCATCAGACCATCCAAATTTCAGCGAAATTGGACATATATAGCGTGTTTGGTGCTTAAAATAAGGAAATCGGCCGAAAATATATGTGTATGGGAGCTATATCCAAATCTGAACCAATCTCAATATAATCTGGCACATTTATTTCTAGAACAAATTCCGTGAGAAATTCAAAATTTCAGCGAATTTGGACATATATAGCGTATTTGGTGCATAACATAAGGAAGTCGGCCGAAAATATATGTGTCCGATTTTGATATAATTTGGCACGTTTATTTCCAGACCAAGTTCCATCATACATTCCAAATTTCATCGAAATTGGACATAAATAGCATGTTTGGTACATAAAATAAGGAAATTGGCCGAAAATATATGTATGTGGGAGCTATATCCAAATCTGAACCGATTTGAATGTAATTTGGTAAATTTATTTCTACATCCTACATTCTACATTCCGTCACGCATACAAAATTTGGAGATTGTATCTGTAACAGTTCTAAAGATATTTGCATACAAAATCTAAATTTTTTGGAGGTACCTCCGGTTTTGATGCTATTTCTCCAGATCAACGCGAAATTTAAAAAAATGATATAGCCTATTTTCATTCCAGGCCATGTAGTAATGTACCCTAAACATTTCAGTTAGATCTGTTCAGCGGTTTTCGAGTCTATAAGGCACAAACAAACAAACAGACAAACAAATTACAATTTTATATATATAGATAACTAGCTGAACCCGGTGCGCTTTGCTGCCCCGACTACGACAAAATATAATGGAATGCCATAATTATATTACCGTTTTTAATATTTTAAGGAATGAACATAGGAGATATGAAGGCGTTATATACATATTCAGGGCTGTTATGGAGCTACTATGGTATTTTTGTATGTTTCAGGAGGTAACACTCCTCCGAAAGCCTTTCCGCCTATATTTATTCCTAATGATTTAGATATATCATAATAAAACATAAATCTTAAGAAGCCTTGGTCAATTCCTTCCCAACTATAATTACTTGTGTAAATAATGATGGCTCCTGCTGACTGCTAAGTCTTCAAAATTTCATTGAAATTGAACATACGTAACAAAAATATAAAATCGACCGAAAATATATATGAGAGCTATATTCCTATATGAACCGACCTCGATATAATTAGTCAAATTTATTTTTAGACCAAATCCCGTCTCACATTCCAAATTTCATTGAAATTGAACATACATAGCGTGTTTTATGCATAAAATAAACAAAATCAGCCGAAAATATATATGGGAGCTATATTTAAATCTGAACCGATTTCGATATAATTTGTCCCATTTATTTCTATAACGAATTCCGTCACGCTTTCCACATTTCAGTGAAATTGGACATATATAGGATGTCCAAACCTGAATCGGTCTCAATATAATTTTTGGCACAATTATTTTTGGAACAAATTCCGTCAGACATCCAAAATTTCAGCGACATTGGACACATATAGCGTGTTTGATGAATCAAATACAGAAAATCGGCCGAAAATATATGAGAGCTATATCCAAATCTTAACCGATTTCAATATAATTTGACACATTTATGTCTAGACCATATCCCGTTATGCAATTCAAATTTCAGCGAAATTGGAAATATATAGCGAGTTTGGTGCATAAAATACAGAAATCGGACGAAATTATATACAGGAGCTAAATCCAAATCTGAACCGATTTCGATATCATTTGGCACATTTATTTCTAGACCAAGTTCTGTAACACATTCCAAATTTCAGCGAAATTGGACATAACCCGGTGCGCTTCGCTACCCCGACTAAGTGAAAAATAAATTAATGAGTCCTACGTAGGTCACATTTACAAATTTTATATACGCTAACACTCCTGAGTCCACTCTCTCCTTTAAATAAGATAATTAAATTAGGAACAACACTAAAATTGAGTACCTTAAGTTTGAGGATACTTGTAATTTATTCAGCATATTGGGACATCTTAAATTACTCTTAGGATAACTGCTTCTGTTATTGATAATTTTTACTCCAATTTTGATATAGATATGTCAATAATGATACAAATTTCATTGAAATGGGACGTATATATCAAATCAAATACATGAAATCGGCCGAAAATATACATGGGAGCTAGATATAGCTTCCTGAACCGATTTCGAAATATTTTGGCACAATTATTTCTAGGCCAAATTCCGTCGCACATTACGAATGTCATTGAAATCGGACATATACAGCGTGATTGGTGCATCAAATAAATGAAATCGGCCGAAAATATATATGGGCGCTATATCCAAATCTGAACCGATTTAGATATAATTTTGAACATCTATTTCCAGGCCAATATTCGTCATAAATTCCAAATGTCATTGAAGTCGTACATATACAGCGTTTTTGGTGCATTAAGTTCATCAAATCGGACGAAAATATATATGGGAGCTATACCTAAATCTAAACCGAATTCGATATCATTTGGCACATACATTTCTAGGCTAATATCCGTCACACGTTAAAAATTTCATTGAAATCAGACATATATAGCGTGTTTGGAGCATCAAATACATGAAATCGGCCGAAAATATATATGAGCGCTATGTCCAAATCTGAACCTATTTCGATATAATTTGGAACATCTATTTCTAAGCCAATATCCGTCACATATTCCAAATTTCAACGAAATTGGTCATAATAGCGTGTTTGGTGCATAAAATACAGGAAATCGGCCGATAATATATATTGGAGCTATATCCAAATCTGAACCGATTTCGATATAATTCGGCACATTTATGCCTAGACCAAATTCCGTTACACATTCCAAATTTCAGCGAAATTGGACATATATAGCATGTTTGGTGCATCAAATGTGGAAAATCGGCCGAAAATATGTATTGGAGCTATATCCAAATCTGAACCGATTTCAATATAATTTGGCACATTTATTTCTAGACCAAGTTCTAAAACACATTCCAAATGTCAGCGAAATTGGACATATATAGCGCGTTTAGTGCATCAAATGTGGAAAATCGGCCGAAAATATATATTGGAGCTATATCCAAATCTGAACCGATTTCGATATTATTCTGCACATTTATGCCTAGACCAAATTCCGTTACACGAAAATATATATTGAAGATATATCCATATCTGAACCGATTTCGATATAATTTGGCACATTTATGTCTAGACCGAATTCCGTTACAAATTCCAAATTTCAGCGAAATTGGACATATGTAGCGTGTTTGGAGCATCAAATGCCGAAAATCTGCCGAAAATATATATGGGAGCTATATCCAACTCTGAACCGATTTCAATATAATTTGGCACATTTATTTCTAGGCCAAGTTCTGTAACACATTCCAAATTTCAGTGAATTTGGACATACACTTCCGCTCACTTGAATAGAACCCCCCTGCAAAATTTTATTCAACCTCCATTTTTTTCCGAATTATACAAGATATGAAGTTTTTAACTTTTATTATATTTTGCGTCATGTGTTTGGAGTAAACTTAGTCATTCATTTGCATTAAAATCCAGTTTATATAAAAATTATACAAGAAATACTAAATTAAGTAAAAAATTGGAGTAAAAAATTTGGCTCATTTGAATAGAACCCCCCTTTAAAACTTGGGAATGCAGAAAGATTGTGTTAGAATAGCGATGCATATTCACCCTATATTGAAAACGAAGTACTTTCAGTACTATTCAGTAAAAGGATATCCCTCCTGATTAAGGATACATCCGCATATCCTGCTTTGGCAAGGATTCTTTAAATAATCAGGTGTAATGCCTAACAAACCTTGCTTATTTCTGTCAACAAGTTTATTTTTGGAAGCGTACTGTCTCCTAGAGTCGTATATTTTACTCATAAGTCATTCCCATACAGTTTAGAGAATATTTACCACTGTTGGATATAGTGGCCCCTCCAGGATATCCGCATTTCTATTCAAATCTTTAAGTTTTGATGACTCGAAGTGTACACAAGTTTATAAAATCGTAATGAAATTGCCACTCGGGATATCCGAAAATGTTTCTCAATACTGGAAATGTCTGTTTTAGAAATCCTTTATAAGTTGTCGTGCGCATTTAGGGTGAACTAAATTGACGCCCAAGTCCTTGATAATTAGTAATGCGTTCCAGCACAATAAAAACTCATTCATCGCTACAGAAACAATTTAGAAGATGGTCTTCCATTCAATAGACGCGAAAATAATGGTTATATAGTTATGCAATTGTTTACTTAATGAGGAGAGTCCTTAATAATTATGAAGGACTTGGGCGTTAATTTCTTTCACCCTAAATGCGCACGACAATTTTCAAAGGAGTTCTAAAACAGGCATTTCAAGTATTGAGAAACATTTTCGGATATCCCGAGTGGCAATTTCATCACGATTTTATAAACTTTTGTACACTTCGAGTCATCGAAACTTAAAGATTTGAATAGAAATGCGGATATCCTGGAGGGGTCACCATATTCTACAGTGGTAAATATTCTCTTAACTGTATTGGAATGACTTATGCGAAAAATATACGACTCTAGGAGACAGTACGCTTCCAAAAATAAACTTGTTGACAGAAATAAGCAAGGTTTGTTAGGCATTACACCTGATTATTTAAAGAATCCTTGCCAAAGCAGGATATACGGATGTAACCTTAATCAGGAGGGATATCCTTTTACTGAATAGTACTGAAAGTACTTCGTTTTCAATATAGGGTGAATATGCATCGCTATTCTAACACAATCTTTCTGCATTCCCAAGTTTTAAAGGGGGGTTCTATTCAAATGAGCCAATTTTTTTACTCCACTTTTTGACTTAATTTAGTATTTCTTGTATAATTCTTATATAAACTGGATTTTAATGCAAATGAATGACTAAGTTTACTCCAAACACATGACGCAAAATATAATAAAAGTTAAAAACTTCATATGTTGTATAATTCGGAAAAGATGGAAGTTGAATAAAATGTTGCAGGGGGGTTCTATTCAAGTGAGCGGCAGTGTATATAGTGTGTTTGGTGCATCAAATACATGAAATCGGCAAAAAATATATATAGGAGCTATATCCAAATCTGAACCGATTTCAAAATAAATTTGCACATATATTTCTAGGCCAATATCCATCACACATTCTAAATTTCAGCGAAATTGGACATATATAGCGTGTTTGGTGCATAAAATAAGGAAATCGGCCGAAAATATATGTAGATGGGAGCTATATCCAAATCTGAACCAAACTCGATATAATTTGGCACATTTATTTCTAAAACAAATTCCCCCACACATTCCAAATTTCATTGAAATTGGACATAAATAGCATGTTTGGTACATAAAATAAGGAAATCGGCCGAAAATATATGTATGTGGGAGCTATATCCAAATCTGAACCGATTTGAATAAAATTTAGTAAATTTATTTCTACACCAAATTCCGTCACATATACAAAATTTGGAGATTGTATCTGTAATAGTTCTAAAAATATTTGCATACAAAATCTAAATTTTTTGGAAGTACCTCCGGTTTTGATGCTATATCTCCAGATCAACGCGAAATTTCAAAACATGATATAGCCTATTTTCATTCCAGGCCATGTAGCAATGTACCCTTAACATTTCAGTAAGATCTGTTTAGCGGTTTTCGAGTCTATAAGGCACAAACAAACAAACAGACAAACAAATTTCAATTTTATATATATAGATAGATAAAAAATACAACCAAAAAAGTTGGGAACATTTTTACGGTAACTCACGAGAATAAAATTTCCTAATGAAGTGCTGTTGGAGTACATGTCGAAATCTCAACTGGTGATGGGGAGACAGAAATTCTGTCCGAATTCGGAAAAAATGTTAATGTTGAACTGCACAGATAGACACTGCATGTTGAACTACACAGACAGACAACAAAGCAAGTCAAATAAAACACTGTACAAATGTGTGGATAAGAAACACATATTTATTCATCAATCTTGTAATAAGTAGCTATGTTACTGACAATGTTTCGTTTTATATCTTTAGCATATTTTTAGGCATTTGCCTAAATCATTAATTATTATCTTTAAGATTTATCGTTAGTATAGTTTTAGACACAATAGTAAAACAAACGAAACACCATTATCCCCTGTCAACTTATGCTATACTAGCAAGTGCCCGCTACTTCGTTAGCGGAGAATTCACACAAATTTTAGAGTTAGATTTAGGTCCTACCGCCCGAAACTGCTTAGGTAAGCTCTCACGTTATGAATGGGAAAGTACACAAATAGGAGTCAAAATAAAAAATAGGCAACAAATCACTTGCCTGATTTACCTGTGTGTTTGTTTACTTTTTATTTCCATTTAAAAGGACAGTGGTCATATGTGGTTTAATGAACGTATATGATTTATAGCAAGGGCCAGTACATCGTTTCCGGAAAGACCACATGAATATAAAAGAGGATAATAAATAAAACTGAAAAAAATTCAGAATAAAAAATCACATCTTTCTTCCCAATAATGGTACTTACGACATTTTAGGTTTTTACCATTTATTGTTTTCTAAAAATTATGTGTGCGTAAACCATAATTCAAAACATGCACAATTTCACCCGTTCCTGTTTACAACCATTTCAACTACTAAGGCTTATCAATATTTTCGGCGGAATCGGCGGAAGATATGGGGGAAATTTTCGACATTGAGTGCCGATTGCTGAGAACTTAAGAAGATTCCACGTTGACATATACATTAAAAATGAGAAAACGCAAGTATTAGAATCAAATAAAAAGCTTCTAGACAAATCTAGTTGCGCGTCAGGATTAGAGTAACAATTTAAAAACCCTAATTTTTTATTTCAATATGTCAACATCCTTTTGACGCGGTTACATCGAAAATCCGAAAAATATATATATGAAACATAATATGTCAAATGTCTTCTTTAACTTTCTCTTTGAGCATTAAGCTGTACACTGCATTTTAAATGCAATAATTGGCCAATAATAAAGAAAAACCTGTTTAGTTCAACACATTTTTCCTTACTTTTTTAGTATAAATTGGTCATAATTAAGTCGAACTTCTCTATAAAGTAGAACTTGGGGACCAAAGGTAAAATGGTTAATCTGAGTAATAAGAAAACAAACGTGTGCATACGAATAAACAAATATTGAATTATTATTTAGGAGTGAAATAAGACATTTTTGATTTTGCTACTTTGCTTCATCAAAAAGGTCATCCCAATGAGCAGTGGGAAGACAAATATGATCGGGAACTTTGTTTCGCAACTATTTCTTAAACTGGGAAAGAAAATGCAATTCAAAACATATTGCACGATTCATCAGTCTTCGAATCTAAACAAAACCAAATGATAAACTTGCTGATCTCTACAATTTTATCCTAGTTTGCGTTCGATCACCACAAAAAATATTTTAACTGATATTTTTCCTCATAAACCACTGTTTTGTTTTGACACATTGTGTGCGCAATGTAAAAATAAAGTGGACTTCAATAAGAGCGCTGTTGAAAGATATTGTTTTTTAATTCGTTATAGGGAGGTTATTTTGTGTGGGAAATATAACTTGTGCTTAAAAAAACTTCTTTATAGAGAAGTATTCGTTATAGGGAAGTTCGTTATATAGAGGTTAAAATAGGTGAGCATGGACTGAAAAAACTGTGTTTTCAATATTTCTTCGTTATAGAGAAAAATTCGTTATTGGGAAGTTCGTTATAGAGAAGTTCGCGCCATACTTTTTGGGTCCCCTCCTAATAATACAACATAATGTTCGTCTCATTAGAAAATATAACGTCATCAAAGTACTTTAAAGGGCTTGAAATCTTCTCTGTAGAAAATTCGTTTCCCTATATTTTACGGGGAGAGCAGTGGTTTTTCCTATCCCTTCGTGATAATGCTTTTCTGACTTTTTCACGTAACGCACATATTCCAAAATCGTTTTCAATTACAAAACCAAAATTTGATTCTGGTTTGTGGTCAAGTATTGATTTCCTAAATTATTTAGTGACGAAAAGTTATAGACTCTACATTTCTATATACCAAGAACGCCATAATAATTCTTAATTGCAAACAGAACAACTCAATTAAAAACACAATTTTTAAAACATCTTCTTCTAACAAAAACTGTATTGGGGTTACTTTTTGACGGAATCGACATCCTCAGATGTAAAAGAAAATCTTGCAATTTTTCTCAAAAATCTACTTCGAAAAATGTTGAGTATTTTGGTTTGAGTCTGTTGACAGCACTCAACATGAGTAATCCTTTGTCTACACACTTCATTTGTCTATGCCCTTACCATAACCTAACAGTTCTCCGAACTTTACAGTATGTATTGCATTTTTATTTTCCAGGGCTGTGAGAGGGTTGCGCCATATTTTTTGGTTTCCGTCGTAATAGTGCAACATAATTTTCATCTCATCAGAAAATATAACGTCATCAAAGTACTTTAACGGGCTTGAAATCTTCTTAGTAGCAAATCTGATTCGTTCGTTTATATTTTGCGGGAGAGAACTTTTTCCTAACCCTTCGTGATGAATACTTGTTATGTAATACTTTTCATGTAACACACATACTCCAAAATCGTTTTCAATTACAGAACCAATCTTTTGTCTCTGGTTTGGAACCTATTATTGATTTCATTAATTATTTAGCCATTTCTTCAAATTACAGATTTTGAAATTGAAAATTTAATAGTTATGACTGTACATCTCCATATACGATAAACTTCTTAATTGCAAATAAATCGTGGTAATATGCACCATTTTATTGCACTTTCATTGATTTGCAAACATTTAGTTATTACCAACAAGTCAAGTCCATACAGTTTTTAGTTGTTGTTATTTCTGGCCGATTTCTGAATTGATTCCCCTAATGTTGTCTTCAACAGCAACTCATTTGTTCAACAAACCCAATATTATTTATTGAAAGAATTTTTGTTTTAATTTTAAATTGAAAATCAAAATTTTTACAAATGCATCGTTTGTAATCACTTAAGGAATGCAAATCTTTTGTGCGACACCTGTTATGTGAAAACAAAATCAGGATCAGTTTGTCTTTCTATTATTTAGTGGTTTACGATAAAATAAGTCCGCCTAGAAGTAAACTACAAAATTTAAAATTATGTCAAGAAGTTATAGCATTGTTAATTTGACACATGTCTTGCAGAGGGCCAACTAAGTGAATAAGTACGTAATAATGAAAAATAAGGATTTTTTTGTTGTTATTTTTTTGTGGTTCCAGGACGAATTTTCTAAAACCCGGCCTTATCTCGCACATTTGCATCAACAGTGACCCACTGGTAAAATTTCAAGCTCCTCAAGAAATCTACATCCTCAGATAAATGTATACATGAAAATATTGCATTTTTTTAAATCGCCTTCGAAAAACGTTGAGTATTTCTGTTTGGGTCGGTTAACAGCATATAACATGATGCGGTGCTCTTGAACCAACATTAAATAAAAGGAGCTTACACCTGGGAATAAAAAAATCGCCTGAGCGCTTTTTAAATAAATCACGGTCAAAGTTCACATTTTTTGGGGGTTTTTAGGTTTTCATGCCCTTTCAAAATGGAATAAAGAAATTGTAGTAGCATCGAAAATTCTCTACAAAGTTGTCCTTTATGATATTTTTGTAGGTGTTACCATTTTTAAGATATAGATGTTCAGATTAGGACAATTTACTGACTGTATCGTCTCCATATGAAACAATGTCATGACTGCAATTTCCCTACTTTAACTTATATATCGCAAAAATGGTACAACCTAGGAAAAAATTCCGAAATTTTCACAGCTATAAGATTTTTTTAGTCCCATTTTGACAATACATGCCGTTTTCAAGCAAACTCGCGAAAACGTAGCAAAAAAACCTAAAACTGTGACCTGAACTTCTATATCTCAAAAATGGTAAAACCTAGGAACAAATCGAATGAGTAATCCTTTGTCTATACGGTTCATTTGTTAACATCGATTTCGTTTTCAGAACAACTCAATTAAAAATACAATTTAAAAACATTTTGTTCTAACAAAAACTGTATGGGGTTAGTTTTTGACGAAATCTACATACTCAGATATAAAAGAAAATCTTGCAATTTTTCTCAAAAATCGACTTCGAAAAATGTTGAGTATTTTGGTTTGAGTCTGTTGACCGCACTCAACATGAGTAATCCTTTGTCTATACACTTCATTTGTCTATGCCCATACCATAACTTACAGTTCTCCAAACTTTACAGTATGTATTGCATTTTTATTTTCCAGGGCTGTGAGAGGGTTGCGCCATATTTTTTGGGTTCCGTCGTAATAGTGCAACATAATTTTCATCTCATCAGAAAATATAACGTCATCAAAGTACTTTAACGGGCTTGAAATCTTCTTAGTAGCAAATCTGATTAGTTCGTTTATATTTTGCGGGGAGAGAACTTTTTCCTAACCCTTCGTGATGAATACTTGTTATGTAATACTTTTCTGCCTTTTTCACGTAACACACATACTCCAAAATCGTTTTCAATTACAGAACCAATATTTTGTCTCTGGTTTGGGGACTATTATTGATTTCATTTCTTCAAATTCTGTAATTTGAAGAAATTGCTAAATAATTAATGAAATCAATAATAGTCCCCAAACCAGAGACAATTGAATAGTTATGACTGTACATCTCCATATACGATAAAATTCTTAATTGCAAATAAATCGTTGTAATATGCACAATTTTATTGCACTTTCATTGATTTGCAAACATTTAGTTATTACCAAAAAGTCAGGTCCATACAGTTTTTAGTAGTTGTTATTTCTGGCCGATTTCTGAATTCATTCCCCTAATGTTGTCTTCAACATCAACTCATTTGTTCAACAAACCCAACATTATTTATTGAAAGAATTTTTGTTTTAATTTTAAATTGAAAATCAAAATTTTTACAAATGCATCGTTTGTTATCATTTTTTCTAACTGGATTTTAACGAATGAAAATCTTTTGTGCGACACCTGTTATGTGAAAACAAAATCAGGATCGGTTTGTATTTTTTGCGTAATTGTCTTTCTATTATTTAGTGGTTTACGATAAAATAAGTGCGCCTAGAAGTAAACTACAAAATTTGAAATTATGTGTGATCTCTTACGATATCAAGAAGTTATAGCATTGTTAATTTGACACATGTCTTGCAGAGGGCCAACTAAGTAAATAAGTACGTAATAGTAATGAAAAATAAGGATTTTTGTTGTTGTTATTTTTTGTGGTTGCAGGACGAATTTTCTAAAACCCGGCCTTATCTCGCACATTTGCATCAACAGTGACCCACTGGTAAAATTTCAAGCTCCTAGCTTTAGCCGTTTTGGCTGGGCGTTGATGATGAGTCAGTCAGTCAGTCAGTCAATCACTTATCACCAAGCTCATTTATATATATACTAGCAAAATGCCCGCTACTTCGTATGCGGAAAGCATATAAAAAACAAATAAACAATATATAATATGGAAATGACAAACACTGAAAATTTGGTCGCACTAATACCAATTTTAATCAATATTTATTTTTATCTTAGTACTGTACGTACCCTTTAAGTTCGATTTTCAAAAAGATCAGCCGTATCTCACCCTTACACATTAACAGCGAGATCAACGTTGCACACCAATACACACCCTAACTCCAAAAAATAAAAATTCCAGCACTGTCCCTACACCCAAAAACAAATTGAGTACCATTAAATAATTTTCGTACTTATGGTACGTATTTCGACGATATATCTCATCCATACACAGACATTAATACAAAATAATTACAGTAAATTTCATAATAATTACAGTATTTCCAAATCTCAAGATTCCAGCTGTATCCGTTCGTCCAATTCCAAATTGTACCAAACTTAGTATCAAGTCAAACTCTTCGTATCCATAAGTAAGATTTTCCAAAACTACCTCAATCCTTCACTTTAGTAGTAATCTTACTTCCAAGTTTCAGGATTCAAACTCTATCCGTTAAACCAAATTAAAATTGTACAAAATTTAGAACAATTTAGAATTTTCGTACCAATTTTCAAAACTTCCTCAACGCAACAGGGCTACAATAATCATACTTTCAAATTGCAGGATTCCACCGCTATCCGTTCACCTACATACAAATTGTATTAAATTTAGTACCATAAGTTTGCTTTTTCAAAACAACCTGAATCCTACTCTTCGACTGTAATCGTAATTCAAAATTTCAGGATTCCAGCTCTATTAATTCACCAGAATCCAAATTGTATCAAATTTAGTACCATTTCATTCCCAAACAAAATTTTCAGGATTCCAGGTCTACACGTTCACCCAAATCTATATTGTACCATATTTAGTACTTCTCGTACCCATACGTACGACTTTTCAAAATTTCCTCAATACTACACTCCTACAGTAATCTTAATCCCAACACTATCCGTTTACTAAAATTCAAATTGTACCAAATTTAGTGGTTTTCGTACCCATAAGTACGAATTTCCAAACTACCTCAATTCTACTGTCCGGCAGTAATCTTAGTTCCGTTCATCCAAATCCAAATTGTACCAAATTTAGTACCATTTAGTACTTTTCGTTCCCAAAGGTACGAATTTCCAAAACTATCTCAATCCTACACCCCTACAGTAATCTTAATTCAAAACTTTAGGATTCCATCTCTATCCGTTCACCCAAATCCAAATTTATTACTGCTCGTAATCATAAAAACGAACTTCCAAAACCATATCCTTATTTCAACGCCATATCCCAACCTTGATTCCCATACCAAATTTGAAGATTCTAGCTTTATCCATTAAAAATATGAAATTGGTACCAAATTTAGAAACTTTTAGTACTTTTCGTACACTTATAGGTCGAGTTTCTAAATACCCTTTGGTACATCTTCCTAACTCTCCACCAATGACCACTCGTTCAAAATTTCAGAATTCTAGCTCTTCGCGTTTGCCTAATACAATGAATTCCATATTTAGTACACTTTAGCACTTTTCGTACCTTTCTACGACGAATTTCCAAAAACCCCTCTACACAAAAACAAATTGTACCAAATTCTATACAATTCGATTTTCCAAAACAACCTTAATCCTTCACTTAAACAGTAACCATAATTCCAAATAACAGGATTCCAGCGCTATCCGTGCACTCAAATCCAAGTTGTACCATTTGGTACATTTCGTACCCATAAGTACGAATTTCAAAAACTACTTCCATCTCAATCTTATACTCCAACAGCAGTCTGACCGAATTCCAGGATTCCAAATTGTATCACAGGTAGTACCACTTAGTAATTTTCGTACCCTTACTACCTCAGTCCTACACCCAATAGTTATCCTAATTTCAAATTTCAGGACTCAAACACTATCCGTCACCCAAATCCAAATTCTACTCTATAGCCTACCGCGAACGGGTTTCAAATTCTAACTCTTTCCGTTTACTAAAATTCATACTTTAAATTAAAATAAATAAAATTAAAATACTTAAAATTCAGGATACCAGTTCTATCCGTTCACCCAAATCCAAATTGTAATAAATTTAGTACCATTTAGTACTATTCGTACACATAAATACGAATTTCCAAAATTTCCCCAATCCTATGCTCCAACAATAATCTCAATTTCAAATTTCAGGATTCCAGCTCTGTCCGTTCACTCGAATCCCTATTGTACCAAATTTAGTACTTTTCGAACACATAAGTACGACTTTCCAAAACCACCCTCATATCTCAGTCCTACACTTCACAGTAATCTTAATTCCAAATTTCAGGTTTCCAGCTACATACATACGTTCACCCAAATCCAAATTGCACTAAATTTAGTACCATTTAGTACTTTTCGTACCCATAAGTACGAATTTTCAAAACTACCTCAATTCTACACCCCACCAGTAATCTCAATTCCAAATTTCGAGATTCCAACTATATCCGTTCACCCAAATCCCCATTGTCCCAAATTTAGTACTTCTCATTAACATAAGTAAGAATTTCCAAAACTTCCCCAGTCCTACACTCCAACAGTAATATCAATTCCAAATTTCAGGAATCCAGCTCTATCCGTTCACCCGAATCCAAATTGTACTAAATTTAGTACCATTTAGTACTTTTCGTACACTCAAATTTCCAAAAGCCCTTTGGTGCATATTTCTTACTCTTCATCAGTGATCCTCAGTCCAAATTTGAGGAATCAAACTCTATCCGTTCACCCAAATCGAAACTGTACCAAATTTAGTGCTATTTAGTATTTTTCGTACCCTATGTACGAATTTCCAAAACTTCCACAATACTAAACTCCACCAGTAATCTCAGTTCCAAATTTCGAGATTCCAGAGCTATCCGTTCACCCAAATACCCATTATACAAAATTTAGTTCCATTTAGTACTTTCCGTACACATAAGTACTAATTTCCAAAACCACCCTCATATCTCAATCCTGCACTTCAACAGTAATATTAATTCCAAATTTCAGGTTTCCAGCTCTTTCCTTTCACCCAAATCTAAATTGTACTAAATTTAGTACCATTTAGTACTATTCGTACACATAAATACGAATTTCCAAAATTTCCCCAATCCTATGCTCCAACAATAATCTCAATTTCAAATTTCAGGATTCCAGTTCTGTCCGTTCACTCGAATCCCTATTGTACCAAATTTAGTACTTTTCGAACACATAAGTACGAATTTCCAAAACCACCCTCATATCTCAGTCCTACACTTCACAGTAATCTTAATTCCAAATTTCAGGTTTCCAGCTACATACATACGTTCACCCAAATCCAAATTGCACTAAATTTAGTACCATTTAGTACTTTTCGTACCCATAAGTACGAAATTTCAAAACTTCCTCAATCCTACACCCCACCAGTAATCTCAATTCCAAATTTCGAGATTCCAGCTTTTATCCGTTCACCCAAATCCCCATTGTATCAAATTTAGTACCATTTAGTACTTTTCATACACATAAGTACGAATTTCCAAAAGTTCTTCAATCCTACACTCCAACAGTAATCTCAATTCCAAATATCAGGATTCCAGCTCTATCCGTTCACCCAAATCCCTATTGTACCAAATTTAGTACTATTTAGTACTTTTCGTACACATAAGTACTAATTTCCAAAACTACCCTCATATCTCAATCCTACACTTCAACAGTAATATTAATTCCAAATTTCAGGTTTCCAGCTCTATCCGTTCATTCAAATCCAAATTGTACTAAATTTAGTACCATTTAGTACTTTTCGTATCCATAAGTACGAATTTTCAAAACTACCTCAATCCTACACCCCACCTGTAATCTCAATTCCAAATATCGAGATTCCAGCTATTATCCGTTCACCCAAATCCCCATTGTATCAAATTTAGTACCATTTAGTACTTTTCATACACATAAGCACGAATTTCCAAAACTACCCTCATATCTCAATCCTACACTACAACAGTAACCTTAATTCCAAATTTCAGGTTTCCAGCTCTTTACGTTCACCCAAATCTAAATTGTACTAAATTTAGTACCATTTAATACTTTTCGTACACATGATTGGTAATTTTCCAAACCATTTCCTTTTAGAAGCACCACTTCCCAACCTTGATTTCCATACCAAATTCCTATATTCCTGGGGCCTATTATTGATTTCATTAATTAGTTATCGATTTCTTCAAATTACAGGTTTTGAAATTGAATAGTTATGACTGTACATCTCCATATACGATAAAATTCTTAATTGCAAATAAATAGTGGTAGTATGCACAATTTTATTGCACTTTCATTGATTTGCAAACATTTAGTTATTCACGACATCTGTTGCAATGGAAGATAACAAATGTCTTGTCTTTCTATTATTTAGTGGTTTAAGGTAAAATAAGTGCGCCTAGAAGTAAACTACAAAATTTGAAATTATGTGTGATCGTTTACGGTATCATGAAGTTATAGCATTGTTAATTTGACACATGTCTTGCAGAGGGCCAACTAAGTGCATAAGTACGTAATAATAATGAAAAATAAGGATTTTTGTTGTTGTTATTTTTTGTGGTTCCAGGACGAATTTTCTAAAACCCGGCCTTATCTCGCACATTTGCATCAACAGTGACCCACTGGTAAAATTTCAAGCTCCTAGCTTTAGCCGTTTTGGCTGGGCGTTGATGATGAGTCAGTCAGTCAGTCAATCACTTATCACCAAGCTCATTTATATATATAGACTAGCAAAATGCCCGCTACTTCGTATGCGGAAAGCATATAAAAAACAAATAAACAATCTATATATATAAATGAGCTTGGTGATAAGTGATTGACTGACTGACTGACTCATCATCAACGCCCAGCCAAAACGGCTAAAGCTAGGAGCTTGAAATTTTACCAGTGGGTCACTGTTGATGCAAATGTGCGAGATAAGGCCGGGTTTTAGAAAATTCGTCCTGGAACCACAAAAAATAACAACAACAAAAATCCTTATTTTTCATTATTATTACGTACTTATGCACTTAGTTGGCCCTCTGCAAGACATGTGTCATATTAACAATGCTATAACTTCATGATACCGTAAACGATCACACATAATTTCAAATTTTGTAGTTTACTTCTAGGCGCACTTATTTTACCTTAAACCACTAAATAATAGAAAGACAAGACATTTGTTATCTTCCATTGCAACAGATGTCGTGAATAACTAAATGTTTGCAAATCAATGAAAGTGCAATAAAATTGTGCATACTACCACTATTTATTTGCAATTAAGAATTTTATCGTATATGGAGATGTACAGTCATAACTATTCAATTTCAAAACCTGTAATTTGAAGAAATCGATAACTAATTAATGAAATCAATAATAGGCCCCAGGAATATAGGAATTTGGTATGGAAATCAAGGTTGGGAAGTGGTGCTTCTAAAAGGAAATGGTTTGGAAAATTACCAATCATGTGTACGAAAAGTATTAAATGGTACTAAATTTAGTACAATTTAGATTTGGGTGAACGTAAAGAGCTGGAAACCTGAAATTTGGAATTAAGGTTACTGTTGTAGTGTAGGATTGAGATATGAGGGTAGTTTTGGAAATTCGTGCTTATGTGTATGAAAAGTACTAAATGGTACTAAATTTGATACAATGGGGATTTGGGTGAACGGATAATAGCTGGAATCTCGATATTTGGAATTGAGATTACAGGTGGGGTGTAGGATTGAGGTAGTTTTGAAAATTCGTACTTATGGATACGAAAAGTACTAAATGGTACTAAATTTAGTACAATTTGGATTTGAATGAACGGATAGAGCTGGAAACCTGAAATTTGGAATTAATATTACTGTTGAAGTGTAGGATTGAGATATGAGGGTAGTTTTGGAAATTAGTACTTATGTGTACGAAAAGTACTAAATAGTACTAAATTTGGTACAATAGGGATTTGGGTGAACGGATAGAGCTGGAATCCTGATATTTGGAATTGAGATTACTGTTGGAGTGTAGGATTGAAGAACTTTTGGAAATTCGTACTTATGTGTATGAAAAGTACTAAATGGTACTAAATTTGATACAATGGGGATTTGGGTGAACGGATAAAAGCTGGAATCTCGAAATTTGGAATTGAGATTACTGGTGGGGTGTAGGATTGAGGAAGTTTTGAAATTTCGTACTTATGGGTACGAAAAGTACTAAATGGTACTAAATTTAGTGCAATTTGGATTTGGGTGAACGTATGTATGTAGCTGGAAACCTGAAATTTGGAATTAAGATTACTGTGAAGTGTAGGACTGAGATATGAGGGTGGTTTTGGAAATTCGTACTTATGTGTTCGAAAAGTACTAAATTTGGTACAATAGGGATTCGAGTGAACGGACAGAACTGGAATCCTGAAATTTGAAATTGAGATTATTGTTGGAGCATAGGATTGGGGAAATTTTGGAAATTCGTATTTATGTGTACGAATAGTACTAAATGGTACTAAATTTAGTACAATTTAGATTTGGGTGAAAAGAAAGAGCTGGAAACCTGAAATTTGGAATTAATATTACTGTTGAAGTGCAGGATTGAGATATGAGGGTGGTTTTGGAAATTAGTACTTATGTGTACGGAAAGTACTAAATGGAACTAAATTTTGTATAATGGGTATTTGGGTGAACGGATAGCTCTGGAATCTCGAAATTTGGAACTGAGATTACTGGTGGAGTTTAGTATTGTGGAAGTTTTGGAAATTCGTACATAGGGTACGAAAAATACTAAATAGCACTAAATTTGGTACAGTTTCGATTTGGGTGAACGGATAGAGTTTGATTCCTCAAATTTGGACTGAGGATCACTGATGAAGAGTAAGAAATATGCACCAAAGGGCTTTTGGAAATTTGAGTGTACGAAAAGTACTAAATGGTACTAAATTTAGTACAATTTGGATTCGGGTGAACGGATAGAGCTGGATTCCTGAAATTTGGAATTGATATTACTGTTGGAGTGTAGGACTGGGGAAGTTTTGGAAATTCTTACTTATGTTAATGAGAAGTACTAAATTTGGGACAATGGGGATTTGGGTGAACGGATATAGTTGGAATCTCGAAATTTGGAATTGAGATTACTGGTGGGGTGTAGAATTGAGGTAGTTTTGAAAATTCGTACTTATGGGTACGAAAAGTACTAAATGGTACTAAATTTAGTGCAATTTGGATTTGGGTGAACGTATGTATGTAGCTGGAAACCTGAAATTTGGAATTAAGATTACTGTGAAGTGTAGGACTGAGATATGAGGGTGGTTTTGGAAAGTCGTACTTATGTGTTCGAAAAGTACTAAATTTGGTACAATAGGGATTCGAGTGAACGGACAGAGCTGGAATCCTGAAATTTGAAATTGAGATTATTGTTGGAGCATAGGATTGGGGAAATTTTGGAAATTCGTATTTATGTGTACGAATAGTACTAAATGGTACTAAATTTATTACAATTTGGATTTGGGTGAACGGATAGAACTGGTATCCTGAATTTTAAGTATTTTAATTTTATTTATTTTAATTTAAAGTATGAATTTTAGTAAACGGAAAGAGTTAGAATTTGAAACCCGTTCGCGGTAGGCTATAGAGTAGAATTTGGATTTGGGTGACGGATAGTGTTTGAGTCCTGAAATTTGAAATTAGGATAACTATTGGGTGTAGGACTGAGGTAGTAAGGGTACGAAAATTACTAAGTGGTACTACCTGTGATACAATTTGGAATCCTGGAATTCGGTCAGACTGCTGTTGGAGTATAAGATTGAGATGGAAGTAGTTTTTGAAATTCGTACTTATGGGTACGAAATGTACCAAATGGTACAACTTGGATTTGAGTGCACGGATAGCGCTGGAATCCTGTTATTTGGAATTATGGTTACTGTTTAAGTGAAGGATTAAGGTTGTTTTGGAAAATCGAATTGTATAGAATTTGGTACAATTTGTTTTTGTGTAGAGGGGTTTTTGGAAATTCGTCGTAGAAAGGTACGAAAAGTGCTAAAGTGTACTAAATATGGAATTCATTGTATTAGGCAAACGCGAAGAGCTAGAATTCTGAAATTTTGAACGAGTGGTCATTGGTGGAGAGTTAGGAAGATGTACCAAAGGGTATTTAGAAACTCGACCTATAAGTGTACGAAAAGTACTAAAAGTTTCTAAATTTGGTACCAATTTCATATTTTTAATGGATAAAGCTAGAATCTTCAAATTTGGTATGGGAATCAAGGTTGGGATATGGCGTTGAAATAAGGATATGGTTTTGGAAGTTCGTTTTTATGATTACGAGCAGTAATAAATTTGGATTTGGGTGAACGGATAGAGATGGAATCCTAAAGTTTTGAATTAAGATTACTGTAGGGGTGTAGGATTGAGATAGTTTTGGAAATTCGTACCTTTGGGAACGAAAAGTACTAAATGGTACTAAATTTGGTACAATTTGGATTTGGATGAACGGAACTAAGATTACTGCCGGACAGTAGAATTGAGGTAGTTTGGAAATTCGTACTTATGGGTACGAAAACCACTAAATTTGGTACAATTTGAATTTTAGTAAACGGATAGTGTTGGGATTAAGATTACTGTAGGAGTGTAGTATTGAGGAAATTTTGAAAAGTCGTACGTATGGGTACGAGAAGTACTAAATATGGTACAATATAGATTTGGGTGAACGTGTAGACCTGGAATCCTGAAAATTTTGTTTGGGAATGAAATGGTACTAAATTTGATACAATTTGGATTCTGGTGAATTAATAGAGCTGGAATCCTGAAATTTTGAATTACGATTACAGTCGAAGAGTAGGATTCAGGTTGTTTTGAAAAAGCAAACTTATGGTACTAAATTTAATACAATTTGTATGTAGGTGAACGGATAGCGGTGGAATCCTGCAATTTGAAAGTATGATTATTGTAGCCCTGTTGCGTTGAGGAAGTTTTGAAAATTGGTACGAAAATTCTAAATTGTTCTAAATTTTGTACAATTTTAATTTGGTTTAACGGATAGAGTTTGAATCCTGAAACTTGGAAGTAAGATTACTACTAAAGTGAAGGATTGAGGTAGTTTTGGAAAATCTTACTTATGGATACGAAGAGTTTGACTTGATACTAAGTTTGGTACAATTTGGAATTGGACGAACGGATACAGCTGGAATCTTGAGATTTGGAAATACTGTAATTATTATGAAATTTACTGTAATTATTTTGTATTAATGTCTGTGTATGGATGAGATATATCGTCGAAATACGTACCATAAGTACGAAAATTATTTAATGGTACTCAATTTGTTTTTGGGTGTAGGGACAGTGCTGGAATTTTTATTTTTTGGAGTTAGGGTGTGTATTGGTGTGCAACGTTGATCTCGCTGTTAATGTGTAAGGGTGAGATACGGCTGATCTTTTTGAAAATCGAACTTAAAGGGTACGTACAGTACTAAGATAAAAATAAATATTGATTAAAATTGGTATTAGTGCGACCAAATTTTCAGTGTTTGTCATTTCCATATTATATATTGTTTATTTGTTTTTTATATGCTTTCCGCATACGAAGTAGCGGGCATTTTGCTAGTATATAATATGGAAATGACAAACACTGAAAATTTGGTCGCACTAATACCAATTTTAATCAATATTTATTTTTATCTTAGTACTGTACGTACCCTTTAAGTTCGATTTTCAAAAAGATCAGCCGTATCTCACCCTTACACATTAACAGCGAGATCAACGTTGCACACCAATACACACCCTAACTCCAAAAAATAAAAATTCCAGCACTGTCCCTACACCCAAAAACAAATTGAGTACCATTAAATAATTTTCGTACTTATGGTACGTATTTCGACGATATATCTCATCCATACACAGACATTAATACAAAATAATTACAGTAAATTTCATAATAATTACAGTATTTCCAAATCTCAAGATTCCAGCTGTATCCGTTCGTCCAATTCCAAATTGTACCAAACTTAGTATCAAGTCAAACTCTTCGTATCCATAAGTAAGATTTTCCAAAACTACCTCAATCCTTCACTTTAGTAGTAATCTTACTTCCAAGTTTCAGGATTCAAACTCTATCCGTTAAACCAAATTAAAATTGTACAAAATTTAGAACAATTTAGAATTTTCGTACCAATTTTCAAAACTTCCTCAACGCAACAGGGCTACAATAATCATACTTTCAAATTGCAGGATTCCACCGCTATCCGTTCACCTACATACAAATTGTATTAAATTTAGTACCATAAGTTTGCTTTTTCAAAACAACCTGAATCCTACTCTTCGACTGTAATCGTAATTCAAAATTTCAGGATTCCAGCTCTATTAATTCACCAGAATCCAAATTGTATCAAATTTAGTACCATTTCATTCCCAAACAAAATTTTCAGGATTCCAGGTCTACACGTTCACCCAAATCTATATTGTACCATATTTAGTACTTCTCGTACCCATACGTACGACTTTTCAAAATTTCCTCAATACTACACTCCTACAGTAATCTTAATCCCAACACTATCCGTTTACTAAAATTCAAATTGTACCAAATTTAGTGGTTTTCGTACCCATAAGTACGAATTTCCAAACTACCTCAATTCTACTGTCCGGCAGTAATCTTAGTTCCGTTCATCCAAATCCAAATTGTACCAAATTTAGTACCATTTAGTACTTTTCGTTCCCAAAGGTACGAATTTCCAAAACTATCTCAATCCTACACCCCTACAGTAATCTTAATTCAAAACTTTAGGATTCCATCTCTATCCGTTCACCCAAATCCAAATTTATTACTGCTCGTAATCATAAAAACGAACTTCCAAAACCATATCCTTATTTCAACGCCATATCCCAACCTTGATTCCCATACCAAATTTGAAGATTCTAGCTTTATCCATTAAAAATATGAAATTGGTACCAAATTTAGAAACTTTTAGTACTTTTCGTACACTTATAGGTCGAGTTTCTAAATACCCTTTGGTACATCTTCCTAACTCTCCACCAATGACCACTCGTTCAAAATTTCAGAATTCTAGCTCTTCGCGTTTGCCTAATACAATGAATTCCATATTTAGTACACTTTAGCACTTTTCGTACCTTTCTACGACGAATTTCCAAAAACCCCTCTACACAAAAACAAATTGTACCAAATTCTATACAATTCGATTTTCCAAAACAACCTTAATCCTTCACTTAAACAGTAACCATAATTCCAAATAACAGGATTCCAGCGCTATCCGTGCACTCAAATCCAAGTTGTACCATTTGGTACATTTCGTACCCATAAGTACGAATTTCAAAAACTACTTCCATCTCAATCTTATACTCCAACAGCAGTCTGACCGAATTCCAGGATTCCAAATTGTATCACAGGTAGTACCACTTAGTAATTTTCGTACCCTTACTACCTCAGTCCTACACCCAATAGTTATCCTAATTTCAAATTTCAGGACTCAAACACTATCCGTCACCCAAATCCAAATTCTACTCTATAGCCTACCGCGAACGGGTTTCAAATTCTAACTCTTTCCGTTTACTAAAATTCATACTTTAAATTAAAATAAATAAAATTAAAATACTTAAAATTCAGGATACCAGTTCTATCCGTTCACCCAAATCCAAATTGTAATAAATTTAGTACCATTTAGTACTATTCGTACACATAAATACGAATTTCCAAAATTTCCCCAATCCTATGCTCCAACAATAATCTCAATTTCAAATTTCAGGATTCCAGCTCTGTCCGTTCACTCGAATCCCTATTGTACCAAATTTAGTACTTTTCGAACACATAAGTACGACTTTCCAAAACCACCCTCATATCTCAGTCCTACACTTCACAGTAATCTTAATTCCAAATTTCAGGTTTCCAGCTACATACATACGTTCACCCAAATCCAAATTGCACTAAATTTAGTACCATTTAGTACTTTTCGTACCCATAAGTACGAATTTTCAAAACTACCTCAATTCTACACCCCACCAGTAATCTCAATTCCAAATTTCGAGATTCCAACTATATCCGTTCACCCAAATCCCCATTGTCCCAAATTTAGTACTTCTCATTAACATAAGTAAGAATTTCCAAAACTTCCCCAGTCCTACACTCCAACAGTAATATCAATTCCAAATTTCAGGAATCCAGCTCTATCCGTTCACCCGAATCCAAATTGTACTAAATTTAGTACCATTTAGTACTTTTCGTACACTCAAATTTCCAAAAGCCCTTTGGTGCATATTTCTTACTCTTCATCAGTGATCCTCAGTCCAAATTTGAGGAATCAAACTCTATCCGTTCACCCAAATCGAAACTGTACCAAATTTAGTGCTATTTAGTATTTTTCGTACCCTATGTACGAATTTCCAAAACTTCCACAATACTAAACTCCACCAGTAATCTCAGTTCCAAATTTCGAGATTCCAGAGCTATCCGTTCACCCAAATACCCATTATACAAAATTTAGTTCCATTTAGTACTTTCCGTACACATAAGTACTAATTTCCAAAACCACCCTCATATCTCAATCCTGCACTTCAACAGTAATATTAATTCCAAATTTCAGGTTTCCAGCTCTTTCTTTTCACCCAAATCTAAATTGTACTAAATTTAGTACCATTTAGTACTATTCGTACACATAAATACGAATTTCCAAAATTTCCCCAATCCTATGCTCCAACAATAATCTCAATTTCAAATTTCAGGATTCCAGTTCTGTCCGTTCACTCGAATCCCTATTGTACCAAATTTAGTACTTTTCGAACACATAAGTACGAATTTCCAAAACCACCCTCATATCTCAGTCCTACACTTCACAGTAATCTTAATTCCAAATTTCAGGTTTCCAGCTACATACATACGTTCACCCAAATCCAAATTGCACTAAATTTAGTACCATTTAGTACTTTTCGTACCCATAAGTACGAAATTTCAAAACTTCCTCAATCCTACACCCCACCAGTAATCTCAATTCCAAATTTCGAGATTCCAGCTTTTATCCGTTCACCCAAATCCCCATTGTATCAAATTTAGTACCATTTAGTACTTTTCATACACATAAGTACGAATTTCCAAAAGTTCTTCAATCCTACACTCCAACAGTAATCTCAATTCCAAATATCAGGATTCCAGCTCTATCCGTTCACCCAAATCCCTATTGTACCAAATTTAGTACTATTTAGTACTTTTCGTACACATAAGTACTAATTTCCAAAACTACCCTCATATCTCAATCCTACACTTCAACAGTAATATTAATTCCAAATTTCAGGTTTCCAGCTCTATCCGTTCATTCAAATCCAAATTGTACTAAATTTAGTACCATTTAGTACTTTTCGTATCCATAAGTACGAATTTTCAAAACTACCTCAATCCTACACCCCACCTGTAATCTCAATTCCAAATATCGAGATTCCAGCTATTATCCGTTCACCCAAATCCCCATTGTATCAAATTTAGTACCATTTAGTACTTTTCATACACATAAGCACGAATTTCCAAAACTACCCTCATATCTCAATCCTACACTACAACAGTAACCTTAATTCCAAATTTCAGGTTTCCAGCTCTTTACGTTCACCCAAATCTAAATTGTACTAAATTTAGTACCATTTAATACTTTTCGTACACATGATTGGTAATTTTCCAAACCATTTCCTTTTAGAAGCACCACTTCCCAACCTTGATTTCCATACCAAATTCCTATATTCCTGGGGCCTATTATTGATTTCATTAATTAGTTATCGATTTCTTCAAATTACAGGTTTTGAAATTGAATAGTTATGACTGTACATCTCCATATACGATAAAATTCTTAATTGCAAATAAATAGTGGTAGTATGCACAATTTTATTGCACTTTCATTGATTTGCAAACATTTAGTTATTCACGACATCTGTTGCAATGGAAGATAACAAATGTCTTGTCTTTCTATTATTTAGTGGTTTAAGGTAAAATAAGTGCGCCTAGAAGTAAACTACAAAATTTGAAATTATGTGTGATCGTTTACGGTATCATGAAGTTATAGCATTGTTAATATGACACATGTCTTGCAGAGGGCCAACTAAGTGCATAAGTACGTAATAATAATGAAAAATAAGGATTTTTGTTGTTGTTATTTTTTGTGGTTCCAGGACGAATTTTCTAAAACCCGGCCTTATCTCGCACATTTGCATCAACAGTGACCCACTGGTAAAATTTCAAGCTCCTAGCTTTAGCCGTTTTGGCTGGGCGTTGATGATGAGTCAGTCAGTCAGTCAATCACTTATCACCAAGCTCATTTATATATATAGATAGATAGATGGTAACATGGGGCGCCTTCGCCACGTTTTTGTTCAAAATGTTCTCATACCGACACCGTTAAAGTTTCTGCAAACATTATTTTTGGTACAAATATTAGAGTATCTTGACTATAAGTTTTGATATATAAATGGTTATAATTTTCTTTTTAAAATATTATTTTTGAGAATTTAAAAAATGTCTAAAAAGTGGCGAAGCCTCCCCACCCATGGGGCAACTTCGCCATTGATATAACATTTTCCAACGGACTCTAAAACTGTAATTTCCCATACTTTTTCCTTAAATATCAACATTATGCGAAAAAGGAACATGTTTTCTATTGAATAATCAAAATTGATTCTAAAATTCACAAAAAGTAACCGATTCTAGCAGTTAATTGAAATAGGTTCCCTGAATTTAGGTACAAAAATCATAATATAACTAAAACAAGATACGTTTATGATACTATTTGATTTTAACTTCACATTATAGTGTGGTATATCTATGGCATAAAGAACTGAAGTTAAACATGACAAATTTCTGACATTAACCCACCACACCCCTATCATGGCGTAGGCGCCCCACCCCGAACATATCTCATAATATGAATATATTGACATTTGTTACTGTTTTTTTCATGCATATTATTGGGATTTCTATTCTTCAGTAGTTGTCTTCTAACGATATAAAATATGTTTTTGATATCACAAAAGGTTAAGAAGATATCACAAAAAACACCTACCATAATTATTTTTCCCAATACCCTCAAAACAAAAAACCGCGTGCGTCCGCTATCATACTTATGCCACAACTGCCAACTTTTGGGAGATGATAGATATTCATTAAACTCACAATTTTGCCTTTAACGGATGTTTTCTAGCACTTGTATTTTGCGAGAAAATCTGCGCTGGCGTACCCGCCCCAGTGGCGAAGGCGCCCCATGTTACTATACTATTTTAAAAACAAATAATGTACAGTTACACTGTGCAACATTTTTAAGGTGATCTTGTGCAAACAATTCGAACTGAGGTTTTTTTTTTGTTGAAAGAACAGACCCAAACGACAAGAAGCCCTAGTTGGGTTTTGTTGTGTCAGATCCAGCTCGGATATTATGGCCCCATCTAGACATGGTTAAATATTAAGTTTTTAAAGAAATTCGGGGCTATATCTCTGAAACCAATGCGAATCTTCTTTTGACCTCTGAAGCAAGTTTGTATATAGGGACAAGAACAAAATATTTGGAGAAATAATCAACTCGAAAAACTACATTTATTGCCTCAAATTTCAAAATATATGCAAAAATTCCACAATTTTTATACATTTCGCACCGTATCTTCAAAACCGTTAGCTTTTTCTGAATATTTTCTTTTGGAAAAATATTCCCTGGAATGTAATACACAACTCTTCGGAACATGTCATTGTTGTAAAATGTCTCTATGCCGTTGTTTTCAGTACATTTTTCAACGACGATTTAATAAAAATCCCAATAATGTACTGAAATCCGAAATGCGAGAATAAACTGTTGGTATGAAATGTGTTTGAAATACGTGTTGTAAAAGATATGATGCAAAATACCTGAAACGACATGAAGTAAACATTTTAGAGTTTCAGAATGTTCTGAAGAATTGCTGAGAACTTTATTTGGAATATTTTTGCAAAAGGTTACTTGGTTCAACTCCCAATAGTTTAGCCGATACTGACCAGAATTTCAGCAATCTTGTAAACTTTTCTATATTTTATAGATTTTGATGCCCTAGATGGAGTTTTTCTTATGTGGATTTTTTCAAAAGCTACTAGTTTAGGGCTACAATATTGCTAAAGACAGCAAGGCCAAATTCCTATTCGTTTCTGAAATAAAGGCCTGATAAATGCAAACAAGTGTAGATTTAGCCCAGTTTAGATGAGGCCATAAAATCCGAACTGGATCTGACAGGACAAAACCCTACTAGGGTTTTTGTAGTATAACTACTTACTTTCAAAAAATGCTTACTAGAAGTTGTTTGCATTTTCAGTGTTGCATAGTGTTATCGGTTATATCGACGAAACTGGTACCTCCCTGAAGCTATATCAAAACGTGGACCGATATAGTCCATCTTCAAATATGACGTGCCCGTAAACAAAAGGCGCATCTTTGCAAAATTTCAGAATCCTATTTCAATTATTGTGGATGCTAGAGTGATTACCCCAGATGGACGGATGTGGATAAAAACACAAAATGTTAAAACAAAAAATTTCGTAATTCATATATTCATATATTTCTCAACTTGTTTTAAAGCAAACATTCGACCCTATCAACGAGAAAATAAAAGATATCCTTTGTGAAATATAAAAGTTATGCCCGTTTTAAGTTGAAAATCCAAGAAAGTTATTTTCTCCATAGTTTTTGTTATAAAATCCCCTTTCAAAGTGATGTGATTAGCACCCATAGAACGACTCCACCCGATTCTTGGTATTTTGAAGGTTTTAGCCACATTATCACAGCGAAATGGCTGAAATTCGGTACTTAGTCTTCGTTGTAGTATACAATTCCCCAGAAATTTGTCTTTATAGGTCCACACCTTCATATTGCCCCCATAGAACGGTACCTCCGGATTTTCGTCATTTTGAAGGTTGTGGCCACAATAATCCACCTAAATGGCTGAAATTTGGTATTTGGTCTTCATTTGGGGTATTAAAGGTTCCATACGAAATTTGTCTGTATAGGACCACGCCTTAGTATAGTCCCCATAGAACGATACCTCCCTATTTCCGGTATTGTTATGATTGTGGCCTCAATATTCCACCGAAATGACTGAAATTTGGTTTCTAGTCTTCGTTGGTGGTATAAAACTTTCTCCCAGAAATTTGTCGGTATAGGACCATGCCTTCAATATCCCACCGAAACACTGAAATTTGTTATTTAGTCTTTCATGGGGTTTAAAAATATTCAAGACGAGAATTATCAGTGCGCGAGTACCTATATCCCCCATAGAAACTTACCTCTCGATTTTCGGTATTTTGAAGATTTTACCGAAATATCGGAAATTTGGTTTTAGTCTTGTTTAAATCTATAAGGGCATGGTAGCATGGGGCGGGGTTGACACGTTTTTCTTCAAAATGTTCTAATATCAACACCGTTAAAGTTTTTTCAAATATTATTTTTGGAAAAAATAAAAACATATCTTGGCTATAAGTTTTGATCATGGTATAAGTAAAGAGGTAGATTTAAATGAAAAAAAATCTATAGAACCCTTGTTTTTCCTGAATTCCTAAAACTTCAAAATTAAGCAACAAGTTTACAATGAATGACGTGTTAAGTTTTCTTTATATAATCGAGTTGTGAATATGATAAAATGATTGTTTCAATGCAAATCTGACGAATTTCTTCCATACAAATGGTCTAAAAACAATATTCAAAATCATTGAATTCTATTGTTTCTAAAATTGTTTGGCATATTATTCAAACTCCACACACACATACACAGTTTGTTTATATTGTTTTGAAGTTTTAGGAATACTCGAATGAAAAAAATTAAATTTACATAAAGCTTTGGCTAACCTTTCTTATTAAACCATGGTTTTGATATATAAATGTTTGTTTGTTTTTAAAATATAATTTTTTTAGAATTTACAAAATGTCTAAAAAGCGGCAAAGCCGCCCCACGCATGGGGCCACCACCTACGTGGATGCCTAAACCATTGGACTCTAAATTTTCATTTACGATATTTCTTCCTTAAATATCAATATTGTACAATAAAGGGACGTTTTATCTATTGAATAATCAAAAAATAAATTAAAATTGACAAAAAGAAACTGATCCTAATGTTCAATGAAATTGGTATGTTGAATTTATATACAAAAGATATAATATTGCATCAATACGATAGGTTTAGCATAATATTTGATTTTGACTTCACATTATAGTTAGTATATCTATAACATAAATAATATCAGTTAAACCCGACAAATTTCTCACATTAATCCCGCGCGCGATTTCTTATAAAATATACCATTTTTGACTTTTGCTCCATCGCTTCCAGCATATTCAGGTTTGCTCTATGGCTCAATGTTTTATTCACAATTTTGTATGGCGTTATAGAACTATCACAAGCACACAAGAACAACACAAAAACTTTCAAATAAACAAGTAACATTCGAAATGTTTCTAAAAATGAGACGAAACACATACATACATATGATAGTTAATCAAGTGATGAAAGTCAATCTACTCGTCAGGAAAATCTTTTATACGAAATATTTTTAAAAAATAAAATTGCAGGTTTGCAAAATTACGGTACTGTAATGTTGTGTCCATTTTGTCCACAAATTGTTGGAAAAAACGTACACATTTTATATGATTTCAGTAAGCAAGTTTATTTATTACATACATATATAATTCAATTTTATTGCAAAATCATGTATTTGATACAAATTCCAGCTTTTAGGATATGATAGATCTTCCCTAAACTAACAACTTTCGTTTTAACGGGTTTTTTGTAGCATTTCCAGTTTTCAAGAAAATCTGCGGTGGCAAAGCCGCCCCAGTGGCACAGGCGCCCCATGTTCCCATATACGAGTAACTTGTTCGGACTGGACGAACTTAACTCCGCTCTTACTTGGTAATGTTAGAACATATTTTATATGGGTGGAGAGAGAATTTTTGTCAAAGAGCATAACAACGGAGCAAACATATTTATTACTTACTGTAATATACGTACATTTTGTATTAGCATAAAAATACTTTTAGAAATGTAATTTACAACACTATCTTAACTCCCAAAATTGTCAACCATGTAAATAGTATAGAAATTATTTGAATAAACATTCAGTTCCTTGTTATCTCTCAACGCGTGCATTTCAATCGTAACACTTACTTACTTAGCTGGCCCATTACAGAACATTTGTTCTATAGGCAGAACTAAGAAAAGATCTCCATTTCTCAATGTCTATTGCTTCTCTTTCTGGAATACAGCGCCTTGTCATCTCTTCATCCAATTGTTTGCGCCATCTATTCTTTGCCCTGCAAATTCTGCGTGCACCGCCAAGCGGCTCATATTTATACGCCTTTTTAGTGGGTTCATCATCGCTCATTCTTATGATATGGCCTAGCCAACGCAATCGTTGCATCTCAATACGTTTAACTATATTGATGTCGTTGTATAGCAGATACAGCTCGTGGTTCAAGCGACGTCGATATTCACCGTCAACGCAGATTGGTCCGTAGATCTTTCGAAGAAATTTTCTCTCAAACACATCAAGTACTGCCTTACATACATCAGAATGGGTAGTATCAGTGTTTTGTAAAGCGTTATTTTTGTTTGAGGAGATAAGTCGTTGTTTTAAACTGTTTACTTAAGCCAAAGTAGCATCTGTTAGCCAATACAATTCCTCCTTTTATTTCACACTCGTCGTTAGTTGTGTTTACGGCGGTGCCGAGGTAGACGAAGTCTTTTACTACCCCAAAATTCCGCGTCGACACCATCAACTTAGTCTTCCCGTCGTTTACCGCCAGACCCACTTTAGCAGATTCTCCCACGACCTTCATAAAGGTATCGGTTACTTCTTTTACTGATCGTCCCATGATGTCTATATCATCAGCATAAGCAAGTAAAATGTAGCTATTGGTGTAGATTTTGCCACTTCTTTTGACGTTTGCCTCTCGTATAACCTTTTCTAGCAGGATGTTGAAAAGATCACACGAAATGCTGTCTCCTTGCCTGAAACCTTTTTTGATACAAAACTCTTCGGAGAGGTTCTTTCCCATTTTAACTGAAGATCTTGTGTCAGTTAGAGTCATTTTACAAAGTCGAATGAGCTTTGCGGGGATACCAAATTCAGACATGGACTGGAATACTTTTGAACGTAGTGGACTGTCGAAGGCTGCTTTGTAATCGACAAAAAGGTGGTAGGTGTCGATCTGCATATCTTGGGTCTTCTCCAGGATTTGCCGCAGGGTAAATATCTGGTCAATGGTGGACTTGCCAGGTATAAAGCCGCATTAGTATGACCCAATTATCTCGTTGACCATAGGCTTTAGTCGTTCGCACAATATCCCTGACAATATCCCTGATTTCTTATGGACGGGACATAGGATACTCAGGTTCCAATCGTCGGGTACTCGCTCTTCATGCCAGATGATGCTAACTAGCTGATGAATACATCTTATCACAGTGTCGCCTCCGGTTTTAAACAGCTCGGCTGGTAAGCCATCGGCTCCTGCTGCCTTATTATTCTTCAACCGGTTTATTGCTGTCAGTACCTCATCTCATACATTTAATACCATCTTCTGGGATTGGATCTGTGGTATCTTCGTCGTCTTCGCTGCTATTGGATACCAACAGTTTTGAAAAAAGCTCTTTCCATATCCTGAGCACACTATCCGTATCAGTTACCAAATTACCTTGCTGGTTTCTACAGGAGGAGGTGCTTGTACCAAAGCCATCAGTTTGATGCTTCACTCTTTGGTAGAATTTTCGGACTTTATTCTGGCTCCTGTACATCTCGATTTTTCCACATTCCCGCCTTTCCATATCTCTCTTTTTCCCGCGGAAAAGACGTTTCTCCTCTCTCCTTTTCTCCCGATACATTTCTGGTGCTCTATGCGTTGCTACGGATTGTAAAGTAGCCCTATATGCCGCAATTTTGTCTTCGGTAGCAGCACGACACCCCAGATCATACCATGGATTCCTTGGTGGAGGTCTCTGGTGACCAAGTACTGATTTTGCGGCTGTTTGCATGGAGTGGGCAATGCTTTGCCATTGCGCTGATATGTTATCGGGATGAGGAGTGCTTTGATTAAGCAATTGGGCTAGTTGACTGGTTGTGATTGCAGCTTACCGATGTCTAACTTTCGTGTTGTGTCTGTTCGTACTTTGTTTGCTACGTTTAACCGGGTGCGTACCTTTGCTGCAACGAGGTAGTGCTCCGAGTCTATGTTTGCTCCTCGGAAAGAACGCACATCCAACACGCTCGATGAATGTCTTCCATCTATCACAACGTGATCAATTTAATTTCTTGTTTTCTGATCTGGAGACAGCCAGGTGCCCTTATGGATGTGGAGATGTTGAAATCTGGTGCTGCTAACTACCGTGTTTTTTGCCGCTGCGTAGACTATCAGCCTCATACCATTGTCAGATGTTTCCCTGTGGAGACTGACTTTTCTGACTGTTGGGCCAAAGATATTTTCCTTTCCAATTTTGGCATTAAAATCGCCTAGAATAATTTTAATGTCATGGGCAGGACAACGGTCATATGTTTCTTCTAAGCGCTCATAAAATATATCTTTAATCTGTTCGTCCTTGTCTTCAGCGGGAGCATGAGTGCAAATAAAGCTGATGAATTTTGTTTTTATTCGAATTATAGCAAGTCTTTCATTCACGGGTGTGAAGCTGGAGACCAGGTGTTTTAACCTCCGACCAACTACAAATTCGCAACCAAACTCATACTTCATGTCATGGCAGCTATTATACAGTGCATCATCTTTAGGTGTTGTTGTGACGCCTTTCCCATTCCATCGTATTTCCTGTATGGCTGTAATGTCGACCTTGTACTTTTCAAGTACATCTGCCAATGCTTGAACTCCACCTTCTCTATAAGGTGTGCGAACATTCCAGGGGCAGATTCGCAGATCATGGTCCTTAAAAAGTATGCGGGCGTCGTTAACTTTAGAGGGATTTGTTTTTCTTTTGTTTTTTCATAGTAGGCTGCTTTTTCTAGGGGAGGGTTTCTAACCCGGTGCCCAAACGCAAGTTTTTAACGTTCTTATGGGTGAAGGCGCGGCATATGTTAGCTCAGCTCCCCAGGTGACACCATGGGGAGGTCAATGTCCACTTCAGATGAGAGAGAGACCAAGATAAATCCTGGACTTTGCCATCTTAAAGCCGGTCAGGACCGTTCCTTGGTATCTCTCATCCCCTACGTCACCCAAACATATTTATTATTTATTGGTGCAATAGAAGACGTCGAAGCGACGACGGGAAGGTGAAAATTTTTTTCTTTGGTAGTGTGTATGCGATATGCTGCCAAATATGTGTGTTCCGTTCTTTGTTATTGCAATTTATTTATCCTCAAGCAGTCATTTTTTCTGTAACAGTTAACCAACCTAGCAAGCGAAGAGGAAGACAAAAAAATGGTATGAATTATTTTGTTTTTCTTTTTGCGAGAAAGACATTTTTCTTCAGTTTCCTTAAGGCATTCGTGGAGTAAAGGAGGCAATGAATGAGCAAATCAATGTTTTGTGTTTTCTTAAAGAAATTTTGTTTTTAGAAAATTAAATACCCAATACATTTTATAATTGGAAATTTTATAATTGAATCAAAAAGGTGAATGGAAATATTTGTTTATGACAAGGAAGAAATCGCGTTTATAATTGGTAATAACATTGATACATTTATCATGGCGATAACAAAATGTAACTTATATAGAAGTACACATACATACATACACATGTATGTATGTAGGTATTACGACTCCTTTAGATATTTTTCCATTTAATTCTCTTAAAGAAAGCCTTTTGGGAAATCTTTTGAAATCATTGTTCATTCTAATTGCGTAATTGGTGGCAACCGCAACGTGGCAACAACTGCTGACAAAGAATGAATACTACAACACACAGCCATTAAAGGTTACCACAGACGACACAATTTTCATAATTGCTCGTAAGAAAAGAACAATAAATTGTGGTGTTTAAAATGGCAATGATATTTTTAATCCATATGATACATTTATGGACTTTACAATATTACTACGAAATACACACATATGTACATATTTCCATTCAAATAACTAAATAGTTGTAGAATATAAGCACATATGAAGAAATCTGTAGTAGTTCATTCCTTCTCAATGGTTGTATTTGACGCAAAATAAGAGCAAAAGTTGGTTATGGTATAGCCACACAATGTTTCGAAATATATTTTCCTGGTCAATCGCCCAATTTTTTGTCGTCACTGATATTTAATTTTTATTTGGCATTCGATAGCAAACATATTTGAAATCACAACCCTGTCAACCTACTGTAGGATCATTAAGTGGCTGTAGGATCATTAAGTGGGCGGGTCAACATAGACTATAATTTTTTTTAAACTAATTATTTCTACTTATAATAATAATAATTCTTCCACAAACATCATCCCTGAAGGGACAAGGGAGACTTCTCTCATATCAATTAGTGCACCCCGATTCATATTAGCTCAATGATATGGGACCTACTGTTTATCGCCGAGTCCGAACAGCGTGTCTTAAGACACCACTTTGTAGAGAAGTTGTTCATGGCTGAAATACTCAGGAAATGTCTCCAACATTACTGAGGGGTATTTTGCCACCGCCAAAAAAGTTTCATGTTGTCTGGTCTGGGAATCGAACCTACGACCGGGCGTGCATACCATTGCTCCACGGTGGCAATTCATCTCTCTACCTCTTTCCTATATTACCATCTTCCTACCCCACCTTTCATGTCTAATTTCAGGATGAACGCAGTGGGCTGCTGGTTTCTGAGTAAAGTAGCTGTCAACAAATAACGGCAGTTGATCATATTTTAATCCAACTCATCCAAACCTATTAAGCAATAGTCCAAGTCCAAAACCCTACAGCTACACTTATATCACCACCATCACCACCAAAATGTATCATACTCCTCATTAACTCCAACCGCCAACATCTACGAAGCAATAGAACCAATTCCAGAAATGCCTCAGCCCCTTATTACCTCCATCGCAACTTTAACATTTAATAATCATTTACAACAATAGCCCAAATTACAGCAATGCAATAGCCCAAAACCATCAAACATCATCACAGTAATCTCTGCAATATTTTTGGAATAGCCTCCATATAAGGGTACTCCCCGATTTTCGGTATTTTGAGAATTTTACCTACAATTTTTAATCGTACCAGCTGTAATTTGACACGTGAGGTTTACCAAATATCGTTAACAAATGTCACTTTTTGATATAGCCCCTATAAACGGTACCTCGCAAATTTCGGTATTTTGGAGATTTCAGCTACAATAGGTCCATGTTTTGGTATATCCCCCATATAAAGGTACCACCGGATTGAAGAAATTTTTAGATAACTTTTTCCACCTAATTTAGGCATTTGGAGTATCCGTGGTCGAACAATTTTTGCAAGTATTCCATATTAGTTCAGAATATTTTATGCTGGAGGATATAAAAAGTTCGGCCCGATCGAACTTAATCAGCGCAATCACGAATTTCTTCTTACCACAAACAAAAAAATCCGCACGAAAAAAATTCCGATGGAGATAAAGTAGGTGTCATGAACGGTCTCAAACATGTGTTTTCCTTCAAAAAATATACCTTGCAAAACTGAAGAGAGTTTACAAAACTCCTGTAGTAACCATGTCCCTACTAGTTGTCTAAAGAAAACTCAGCAGCAGTTTCTTTTTCATTTTATTATTTATATAATTTATTTTCTGCATCTATGTCCGATGTTGTCTGTAGATCAGCCATGCACGCGTCTTTGCGAAAAAGTTAACTACAACTCTCTTTCCCATACAAAAACCCAAAATAGCATTCTCTTCTTGTGCACCATTGCTGTAGATTGTTTTTAACTGTCCGAGTCTATTCTCGTTACGTTGTCAGCAGGCCACAATGCCTATGACATGAGTATGTGAGCAAACAACTTAGAGGTAGTTTACACTATATATCAATGTCATATGACACGAAATAAAAACATTCCATATCTACCCATGCGGGCTATGTGAAGACGTAATTCTATTACATTTTTGCTGGTGTGGACGCACAGAGTAAATGGCATAAGGAAAATCTCCAATATTGTACATTTTAGCGAAAATATAACGATGGAAAATTTCATGTCATATGACATTTATATATAGTGTAAACTACCCCTTAGTGAGTGAAGATAATCACCGATCTAGAGAGTAATAAACTAATGAACAAAAAATTGAGTGAGAGATGACTTAGAGCATTGGAAGGCATTGTGACTCACAAGAGAGAATATGTGCTCTAAGTGAGCGTAAATTGGTTATCGCTCACAGCCTGTGTAGATGCTAACACGTTGTGAGCATCACAAAATTTACGCTTATTGAGAGCACAAGGGAGACCTAACAAATTTCTCTGCCTTTCTCTGACTTAGAGAGTAATACCATACTCAAGCCAGACTGGGGCTAGTCAAATGACTCAACTTCGAAAACAATTTATTTGTTTTTCTACCAATTAAGGTCTCTGTTTGCAAACTTCGCCACTTTAATATGTACTTTACATATGAAATTAACTATGCCACTCTTTTTGATAGGCATATATTTCGTAAATGTTAATATTTTTAGGAGTTTTCGTTTGAGTGAAACCAGTAGCTTTCACTCAAACCACAAACATGCGTAAACGACATCTCTTGTTTAAAATTCGCCGCAGATAAATAGTGAGAGTCATTCTTTGTCTCTAAATTAATTTGTCTATGACAAGGTATGAAAAATACCCTTCAGTGCTGCCAAATTTAGTGATTATTTTTCTCAAATAGATAATCCACGGCGAATGATGTGAACAATAGTCGGACGAAAATGTTCACAAGTAACCACAACACATGATCAAACCGTACTGAGTACGTTTAGGCTTAAAACTGTCAAACTTTCAAAAGAAAATGTCGAATGGCACCTCACAGCACGTGGTGCTTTCTAGGCCAGAAACTTTTTTAGTAGCACTCGTATTGGTTTACTCTACTATGGTTTTTTTCGTGCAACCAGAGAAATGCGCCGCACAGTGGTCCCGAATTCGATTTTCCTAGATATGGCGCCCACTAGTCATTTCAGTGGGTCATCGCATAACTTTTGGACTAGTATGCCAGGAAGCAAGGACTTGTCCGTGGAAAACATAATATCGCTTTAAACCGGACCACAACGAACAGCATCGGTATACATTTCCAAAGGATCTTCGAACACACCCTAAACTGCACTTAGACACAAATGTTGAACTTCTATGGGGGAGGTACTCTAAGGAGATATGAGCCATTTTAGAAGTTAAACTAAATTTGAACAAAATATTAGGAGATCCAAAGTTTGGACTAAATTGGTTACACCACCCCGTTCATACCATTTTAGTGTCATTTTTTAAATATTGGAAGAAAGTACCGGAAGTTGTGGACCGGTATTGCCCATCTTCGAACTCAATCTAAGTTTGGGCAAAATATGACGAAGGGCAAATTTTGAACCAAATCGGTTGGTCAGTTCAAGAGTTATCGTGCTCTTCAGCTATTGCATATGGTGCCATATGGGGGTTTTTCACCTTTCGGGCTGTTTTCTCAAGAAATATGGACAGCGAATGCAAACAAAAATCAAAGTGATTCGAGATCAGGTCTTAAAGTGAACTTATCCAAAAATTTGTGTGATGGGTACCAGAAGGAGTGGACAAATATAGTCCATATTCGAACTTGATCTATATCTGGTTGATATATTAGGATGTGTAAAGTATGGACCAATTCGGTAGTTCGCTTCAAGAGTTATCGTGCGCACAATCTTTCCGAACATTTTTGAACTTTTGTGGGGGAGGTACCTGAAGGAGGAGGTACCTGAAGGAAATTTTACAATGTGCAAAGTATGAAGCAAAGACAAGAGTTATCGTGCGCCCAAATTTTCCGAACATTTTCGAACTTTTGTGGGGGAGGTACCGGAAGGAGTGTACCGATATAACCTCTCTTCGAACATTAACTAAGTTTATACAAAATATTACGACAGTCAAATTTTGGACCGAATCGGTTGATCCGTTCCAAAGTTATCGTGCACTCTAGCCAGACAGACGGACGGACATGGCTAAATCAACTCCAAATTGTCTGAAACGGATTTCGTCCAAACATACTTCGGGTATAAAACCATTATTTCGATGAGACACATTTTGCCCGTATGGAAGTGTACATTAGGGCTATAACCAAAAAAATACCACCACATAGCCGAGTAGAGCATGGAATGACAAATGACAAATGACGCCATATTCTCTTGTCCGATAGGTACAAAAAATATAAACATAAAATTCGCAAGTTTATAAAGAAAAACCAAAAATTGCAATAGTGTCAAAAAATCCTAATATGGTCCGAAATGGGGCGATTTGAGAACAAATTGGTCCAGAACGCTTTGATAATGATTTTAAATTAGATTACAAAAAAATAAAAATGTTAATGAAAAGCAAACATGTTGTTATCTATCTATCTATATATATAAATGAGCTTGGTGATAAGTGATTGACTGACTGACTGACTCATCATCAACGCCCAGCCAAAACGGCTAAAGCTAGGAGCTTGAAATTTTACCAGTGGGTCACTGTTGATGCAAATGTGCGAGATAAGGCCGGGTTTTAGAAAATTCGTCCTGGAACCACAAAAAATAACAACAACAAAAATCCTTATTTTTCATTATTATTACGTACTTATGCACTTAGTTGGCCCTCTGCAAGACATGTGTCAAATTAACAATGCTATAACTTCATGATACCGTAAACGATCACACATAATTTCAAATTTTGTAGTTTACTTCTAGGCGCACTTATTTTACCTTAAACCACTAAATAATAGAAAGACAAGACATTTGTTATCTTCCATTGCAACAGATGTCGTGAATAACTAAATGTTTGCAAATCAATGAAAGTGCAATAAAATTGTGCATACTACCACTATTTATTTGCAATTAAGAATTTTATCGTATATGGAGATGTACAGTCATAACTATTCAATTTCAAAACCTGTAATTTGAAGAAATCGATAACTAATTAATGAAATCAATAATAGGCCCCAGGAATATAGGAATTTGGTATGGAAATCAAGGTTGGGAAGTGGTGCTTCTAAAAGGAAATGGTTTGGAAAATTACCAATCATGTGTACGAAAAGTATTAAATGGTACTAAATTTAGTACAATTTAGATTTGGGTGAACGTAAAGAGCTGGAAACCTGAAATTTGGAATTAAGGTTACTGTTGTAGTGTAGGATTGAGATATGAGGGTAGTTTTGGAAATTCGTGCTTATGTGTATGAAAAGTACTAAATGGTACTAAATTTGATACAATGGGGATTTGGGTGAACGGATAATAGCTGGAATCTCGATATTTGGAATTGAGATTACAGGTGGGGTGTAGGATTGAGGTAGTTTTGAAAATTCGTACTTATGGATACGAAAAGTACTAAATGGTACTAAATTTAGTACAATTTGGATTTGAATGAACGGATAGAGCTGGAAACCTGAAATTTGGAATTAATATTACTGTTGAAGTGTAGGATTGAGATATGAGGGTAGTTTTGGAAATTAGTACTTATGTGTACGAAAAGTACTAAATAGTACTAAATTTGGTACAATAGGGATTTGGGTGAACGGATAGAGCTGGAATCCTGATATTTGGAATTGAGATTACTGTTGGAGTGTAGGATTGAAGAACTTTTGGAAATTCGTACTTATGTGTATGAAAAGTACTAAATGGTACTAAATTTGATACAATGGGGATTTGGGTGAACGGATAAAAGCTGGAATCTCGAAATTTGGAATTGAGATTACTGGTGAAAGGAAAGAGCTGGAAACCTGAAATTTGGAATTAATATTACTGTTGAAGTGCAGGATTGAGATATGAGGGTGGTTTTGGAAATTAGTACTTATGTGTACGGAAAGTACTAAATGGAACTAAATTTTGTATAATGGGTATTTGGGTGAACGGATAGCTCTGGAATCTCGAAATTTGGAACTGAGATTACTGGTGGAGTTTAGTATTGTGGAAGTTTTGGAAATTCGTACATAGGGTACGAAAAATACTAAATAGCACTAAATTTGGTACAGTTTCGATTTGGGTGAACGGATAGAGTTTGATTCCTCAAATTTGGACTGAGGATCACTGATGAAGAGTAAGAAATATGCACCAAAGGGCTTTTGGAAATTTAAGTGTACGAAAAGTACTAAATGGTACTAAATTTAGTACAATTTGGATTCGGGTGAACGGATAGAGCTGGATTCCTGAAATTTGGAATTGATATTACTGTTGGAGTGTAGGACTGGGGAAGTTTTGGAAATTCTTACTTATGTTAATGAGAAGTACTAAATTTGGGACAATGGGGATTTGGGTGAACGGATATAGTTGGAATCTCGAAATTTGGAATTGAGATTACTGGTGGGGTGTAGAATTGAGGTAGTTTTGAAAATTCGTACTTATGGGTACGAAAAGTACTAAATGGTACTAAATTTAGTGCAATTTGGATTTGGGTGAACGTATGTATGTAGCTGGAAACCTGAAATTTGGAATTAAGATTACTGTGAAGTGTAGGACTGAGATATGAGGGTGGTTTTGGAAATTCGTACTTATGTGTTCGAAAAGTACTAAATTTGGTACAATAGGGATTCGAGTGAACGGACAGAACTGGAATCCTGAAATTTGAAATTGAGATTATTGTTGGAGCATAGGATTGGGGAAATTTTGGAAATTCGTATTTATGTGTACGAATAGTACTAAATGGTACTAAATTTAGTACAATTTGGATTTGGGTGAACGGATAGAACTGGTATCCTGAATTTTAAGTATTTTAATTTTATTTATTTTAATTTAAAGTATGAATTTTAGTAAACGGAAAGAGTTAGAATTTGAAACCCGTTCGCGGTAGGCTATAGAGTAGAATTTGGATTTGGGTGACGGATAGTGTTTGAGTCCTGAAATTTGAAATTAGGATAACTATTGGGTGTAGGACTGAGGTAGTAAGGGTACGAAAATTACTAAGTGGTACTACCTGTGATACAATTTGGAATCCTGGAATTCGGTCAGACTGCTGTTGGAGTATAAGATTGAGATGGAAGTAGTTTTTGAAATTCGTACTTATGGGTACGAAATGTACCAAATGGTACAACTTGGATTTGAGTGCACGGATAGCGCTGGAATCCTGTTATTTGGAATTATGGTTACTGTTTAAGTGAAGGATTAAGGTTGTTTTGGAAAATCGAATTGTATAGAATTTGGTACAATTTGTTTTTGTGTAGAGGGGTTTTTGGAAATTCGTCGTAGAAAGGTACGAAAAGTGCTAAAGTGTACTAAATATGGAATTCATTGTATTAGGCAAACGCGAAGAGCTAGAATTCTGAAATTTTGAACGAGTGGTCATTGGTGGAGAGTTAGGAAGATGTACCAAAGGGTATTTAGAAACTCGACCTATAAGTGTACGAAAAGTACTAAAAGTTTCTAAATTTGGTACCAATTTCATATTTTTAATGGATAAAGCTAGAATCTTCAAATTTGGTATGGGAATCAAGGTTGGGATATGGCGTTGAAATAAGGATATGGTTTTGGAAGTTCGTTTTTATGATTACGAGCAGTAATAAATTTGGATTTGGGTGAACGGATAGAGATGGAATCCTAAAGTTTTGAATTAAGATTACTGTAGGGGTGTAGGATTGAGATAGTTTTGGAAATTCGTACCTTTGGGAACGAAAAGTACTAAATGGTACTAAATTTGGTACAATTTGGATTTGGATGAACGGAACTAAGATTACTGCCGGACAGTAGAATTGAGGTAGTTTGGAAATTCGTACTTATGGGTACGAAAACCACTAAATTTGGTACAATTTGAATTTTAGTAAACGGATAGTGTTGGGATTAAGATTACTGTAGGAGTGTAGTATTGAGGAAATTTTGAAAAGTCGTACGTATGGGTACGAGAAGTACTAAATATGGTACAATATAGATTTGGGTGAACGTGTAGACCTGGAATCCTGAAAATTTTGTTTGGGAATGAAATGGTACTAAATTTGATACAATTTGGATTCTGGTGAATTAATAGAGCTGGAATCCTGAAATTTTGAATTACGATTACAGTCGAAGAGTAGGATTCAGGTTGTTTTGAAAAAGCAAACTTATGGTACTAAATTTAATACAATTTGTATGTAGGTGAACGGATAGCGGTGGAATCCTGCAATTTGAAAGTATGATTATTGTAGCCCTGTTGCGTTGAGGAAGTTTTGAAAATTGGTACGAAAATTCTAAATTGTTCTAAATTTTGTACAATTTTAATTTGGTTTAACGGATAGAGTTTGAATCCTGAAACTTGGAAGTAAGATTACTACTAAAGTGAAGGATTGAGGTAGTTTTGGAAAATCTTACTTATGGATACGAAGAGTTTGACTTGATACTAAGTTTGGTACAATTTGGAATTGGACGAACGGATACAGCTGGAATCTTGAGATTTGGAAATACTGTAATTATTATGAAATTTACTGTAATTATTTTGTATTAATGTCTGTGTATGGATGAGATATATCGTCGAAATACGTACCATAAGTACGAAAATTATTTAATGGTACTCAATTTGTTTTTGGGTGTAGGGACAGTGCTGGAATTTTTATTTTTTGGAGTTAGGGTGTGTATTGGTGTGCAACGTTGATCTCGCTGTTAATGTGTAAGGGTGAGATACGGCTGATCTTTTTGAAAATCGAACTTAAAGGGTACGTACAGTACTAAGATAAAAATAAATATTGATTAAAATTGGTATTAGTGCGACCAAATTTTCAGTGTTTGTCATTTCCATATTATATATTGTTTATTTGTTTTTTATATGCTTTCCGCATACGAAGTAGCGGGCATTTTGCTAGTATATATATAAATGAGCTTGGTGATAAGTGATTGACTGACTGACTGACTGACTCATCATCAACGCCCAGCCAAAACGGCTAAAGCTAGGAGCTTGAAATTTTACCAGTGGGTCACTGTTGATGCAAATGTGCGAGATAAGGCCGGGTTTTAGAAAATTCGTCCTGCAACCACAAAAAATAACAACAACAAAAATCCTTATTTTTCATTACTATTACGTACTTATTTACTTAGTTGGCCCTCTGCAAGACATGTGTCAAATTAACAATGCTATAACTTCTTGATATCGTAAGAGATCACACATAATTTCAAATTTTGTAGTTTACTTCTAGGCGCACTTATTTTATCGTAAACCACTAAATAATAGAAAGACAATTACGCAAAAAATACAAACCGATCCTGATTTTGTTTTCACATAACAGGTGTCGCACAAAAGATTTTCATTCGTTAAAATCCAGTTAGAAAAAATGATAACAAACGATGCATTTGTAAAAATTTTGATTTTCAATTTAAAATTAAAACAAAAATTCTTTCAATAAATAATGTTGGGTTTGTTGAACAAATGAGTTGATGTTGAAGACAACATTAGGGGAATGAATTCAGAAATCGGCCAGAAATAACAACTACTAAAAACTGTATGGACCTGACTTTTTGGTAATAACTAAATGTTTGCAAATCAATGAAAGTGCAATAAAATTGTGCATATTACAACGATTTATTTGCAATTAAGAATTTTATCGTATATGGAGATGTACAGTCATAACTATTCAATTGTCTCTGGTTTGGGGACTATTATTGATTTCATTAATTATTTAGCAATTTCTTCAAATTACAGAATTTGAAGAAATGAAATCAATAATAGTCCCCAAACCAGAGACAAAATATTGGTTCTGTAATTGAAAACGATTTTGGAGTATGTGTGTTACGTGAAAAAGGCAGAAAAGTATTACATAACAAGTATTCATCACGAAGGGTTAGGAAAAAGTTCTCTCCCCGCAAAATATAAACGAACTAATCAGATTTGCTACTAAGAAGATTTCAAGCCCGTTAAAGTACTTTGATGACGTTATATTTTCTGATGAGATGAAAATTATGTTGCACTATTACGACGGAACCCAAAAAATATGGCGCAACCCTCTCACAGCCCTGGAAAATAAAAATGCAATACATACTGTAAAGTTTGGAGAACTGTAAGTTATGGTATGGGCATAGACAAATGAAGTGTATAGACAAAGGATTACTCATGTTGAGTGCGGTCAACAGACTCAAACCAAAATACTCAACATTTTTCGAAGTCGATTTTTGAGAAAAATTGCAAGATTTTCTTTTATATCTGAGTATGTAGATTTCGTCAAAAACTAACCCCATACAGTTTTTGTTAGAACAAAATGTTTTTAAATTGTATTTTTAATTGAGTTGTTCTGAAAACGAAATCGATGTTAACAAATGAACCGTATAGACAAAGGATTACTCATTCGATTTGTTCCTAGGTTTTACCATTTTTGAGATATAGAAGTTCAGGTCACAGTTTTAGGTTTTTTTGCTACGTTTTCGCGAGTTTGCTTGAAAACGGCATGTATTGTCAAAATGGGACTAAAAAAATCTTATAGCTGTGAAAATTTCGGAATTTTTTCCTAGGTTGTACCATTTTTGCGATATATAAGTTAAAGTAGGGAAATTGCAGTCATGACATTGTTTCATATGGAGACGATACAGTCAGTAAATTGTCCTAATCTGAACATCTATATCTTAAAAATGGTAACACCTACAAAAATATCATAAAGGACAACTTTGTAGAGAATTTTCGATGCTACTACAATTTCTTTATTCCATTTTGAAAGGGCATGAAAACCTAAAAACCCCCAAAAAATGTGAACTTTGACCGTGATTTATTTAAAAAGCGCTCAGGCGATTTTTTTATTCCCAGGTGTAAGCTCCTTTTATTTAATGTTGGTTCAAGAGCACCGCATCATGTTATATGCTGTTAACCGACCCAAACAGAAATACTCAACGTTTTTCGAAGGCGATTTAAAAAAATGCAATATTTTCATGTATACATTTATCTGAGGATGTAGATTTCTTGAGGAGCTTGAAATTTTACCAGTGGGTCACTGTTGATGCAAATGTGCGAGATAAGGCCGGGTTTTAGAAAATTCGTCCTGGAACCACAAAAAAATAACAACAAAAAAATCCTTATTTTTCATTATTACGTACTTATTCACTTAGTTGGCCCTCTGCAAGACATGTGTCAAATTAACAATGCTATAACTTCTTGACATAATTTTAAATTTTGTAGTTTACTTCTAGGCGGACTTATTTTATCGTAAACCACTAAATAATAGAAAGACAAACTGATCCTGATTTTGTTTTCACATAACAGGTGTCGCACAAAAGATTTTCATTCCTTAAAGTGATTACAAACGATGCATTTGTAAAAATTTTGATTTTCAATTTAAAATTAAAACAAAAATTCTTTCAATAAATAATATTGGGTTTGTTGAACAAATGAGTTGCTGTTGAAGACAACATTAGGGGAATCAATTCAGAAATCGGCCAGAAATAACAACAACTAAAAACTGTATGGACTTGACTTCTTGGTAATAACTAAATGTTTGCAAATCAATGAAAGTGCAATAAAATGGTGCATATTACCACGATTTATTTGCAATTAAGAAGTTTATCGTATATGGAGATGTACAGTCATAACTATTAAATTTTCAATTTCAAAATCTGTAATTTGAAGAAATGGCTAAATAATTAATGGAATCAATAATAGGTTCCAAACCAGAGACAAAAGATTGGTTCTGTAATTGAAAACGATTTTGGAGTATGTGTGTTACATGAAAAGTATTACATAACAAGTATTCATCACGAAGGGTTAGGAAAAAGTTCTCTCCCGCAAAATATAAACGAACGAATCAGATTTGCTACTAAGAAGATTTCAAGCCCGTTAAAGTACTTTGATGACGTTATATTTTCTGATGAGATGAAAATTATGTTGCACTATTACGACGGAAACCAAAAAATATGGCGCAACCCTCTCACAGCCCTGGAAAATAAAAATGCAATACATACTGTAAAGTTCGGAGAACTGTTAGGTTATGGTAAGGGCATAGACAAATGAAGTGTGTAGACAAAGGATTACTCATGTTGAGTGCTGTCAACAGACTCAAACCAAAATACTCAACATTTTTCGAAGTAGATTTTTGAGAAAAATTGCAAGATTTTCTTTTACATCTGAGGATGTCGATTCCGTCAAAAAGTAACCCCAATACAGTTTTTGTTAGAAGAAGATGTTTTAAAAATTGTGTTTTTAATTGAGTTGTTCTGTTTGCAATTAAGAATTATTATGGCGTTCTTGGTATATAGAAATGTAGAGTCTATAACTTTTCGTCACTAAATAATTTAGGAAATCAATACTTGACCACAAACCAGAATCAAATTTTGGTTTTGTAATTGAAAACGATTTTGGAATATGTGCGTTACGTGAAAAAGTCAGAAAAGCATTATCACGAAGGGATAGGAAAAACCACTGCTCTCCCCGTAAAATATAGGGACACGAATTTTCTACAGAGAAGATTTCAAGCCCTTTAAAGTACTTTGATGACGTTATATTTTCTAATGAGACGAACATTATGTTGTATTATTAGGAGGGGACCCAAAAAGTATGGCGCGAACTTCTCTATAACGAACTTCCCAATAACGAATTTTTCTCTATAACGAAGAAATATTGAAAACACAGTTTTTTCAGTCCATGCTCACCTATTTTAACCTCTATATAACGAACTTCCCTATAACGAATACTTCTCTATAAAGAAGTTTTTTTAAGCACAAGTTATATTTCCCACACAAAATAACCTCCCTATAACGAATTAAAAAACAATATCTTTCAACAGCGCTCTTATTGAAGTCCACTTTATTTTTACATTGCGCACACAATGTGTCAAAACAAAACAGTGGTTTATGAGGAAAAATATCAGTTAAAATATTTTTTGTGGTGATCGAACGCAAACTAGGATAAAATTGTAGAGATCAGCAAGTTTATCATTTGGTTTTGTTTAGATTCGAAGACTGATGAATCGTGCAATATGTTTTGAATTGCATTTTCTTTCCCAGTTTAAGAAATAGTTGCGAAACAAAGTTCCCGATCATATTTGTCTTCCCACTGCTCATTGGGATGACCTTTTTGATGAAGCAAAGTAGCAAAATCAAAAATGTCTTATTTCACTCCTAAATAATAATTCAATATTTGTTTATTCGTATGCACACGTTTGTTTTCTTATTACTCAGATTAACCATTTTACCTTTGGTCCCCAAGTTCTACTTTATAGAGAAGTTCGACTTAATTATGACCAATTTATACTAAAAAAGTAAGGAAAAATGTGTTGAACTAAACAGGTTTTTCTTTATTATTGGCCAATTATTGCATTTAAAATGCAGTGTACAGCTTAATGCTCAAAGAGAAAGTTAAAGAAGACATTTGACATATTATGTTTCATATATATATTTTTCGGATTTTCGATGTAACCGCGTCAAAAGGATGTTGACATATTGAAATAAAAAATTAGGGTTTTTAAATTGTTACTCTAATCCTGACGCGCAACTAGATTTGTCTAGAAGCTTTTTATTTGATTCTAATACTTGCGTTTTCTCATTTTTAATGTATATGTCAACGTGGAATCTTCTTAAGTTCTCAGCAATCGGCACTCAATGTCGAAAATTTCCCCCATATCTTCCGCCGATTCCGCCGAAAATATTGATAAGCCTTAGTAGTTGAAATGGTTGTAAACAGGAACGGGTGAAATTGTGCATGTTTTGAATTATGGTTTACGCACACATAATTTTTAGAAAACAATAAATGGTAAAAACCTAAAATGTCGTAAGTACCATTATTGGGAAGAAAGATGTGATTTTTTATTCTGAATTTTTTTCAGTTTTATTTATTATCCTCTTTTATATTCATGTGGTCTTTCCGGAAACGATGTACTGGCCCTTGCTATAAATCATATACGTTCATTAAACCACATATGACCACTGTCCTTTTAAATGGAAATAAAAAGTAAACGAACACACAGGTAAATCAGGCAAGTGATTTGTTGCCTATTTTTTATTTTGACTCCTATTTGTGTACTTTCCCATTCATAACGTGAGAGCTTACCTAAGCAGTTTCGGGCGGTAGGACCTAAATCTAACTCTAAAATTTGTGTGAATTCTCCGCTAACGAAGTAGCGGGCACTTGCTAGTAACAGATAAAATTAAAAAATGCATTACTGAACTTCAATGCATTTGGTGCGGAAACTTTTTTCGCGATAGAGAAAAAATTACACCTTATTTTATAATAGTTTTTCATGCCCTACACGGCTATGTGGTGGTATTTTCGATATCTGCAAAAAAGTGCAAAAAGTTATATCCGTAGTGTACATACCTTTGTTAGCATAAATGCTGAGGGTATAAAAATAACTATTTCTCGGAACCTTTTTCCTCTACTAAAGTTTAATGAAATTCCAAATTTAGTGGACTAGAACTTTTAGGGAACAGCTTGAAACAAAGTTCCGTTTTCACAGAATGATGCCCGAGGGTATCCTCTTTCAGCCCTCCGTACCTGTACCGTTCCGACAGTTTAACACTTTTTTAAATTTATTGAAATTACATGAGTAAAAATGTGTGTTTTTCCATACCGCTTCCCATATAAATTATAGCATTTGCACGCAAATTTATTATTTTAAATATTTGAGCTTTTATATGAGTTTTTGAAAACCTAGATTATTTTTTTTTTTTTAATATTGGAAAAAATTTTAAATTTTCTGAAAAAAAAAAATTTGGAAATATTATGAAAATGAATCTATCCGTTCTTTATATATGGGATGGGATGAGTGTCCATTTTTCATGATTTTACATAGTCTGGCTGTACCTTTGGTGCTATTTAACGTTTCACAGAATTCCTTGTAGGCTTACTTTTTTTGTGTTGGTTATGGGGTTTTTGTACTCCTTTGTTTTATCATTGGGTGCCACCGTGGTGCAATGGTATGCACACCCGCCTTGCACACATAAGGTCGTGGGTTTGATTCCCCGGCCAGGCAACATCAAAACACTTTTCAACGGTGGCAAAAGACCCCTCAGTAATGTTGGCGACATTTCTCGAGTATTTCAGCCTTGTAAAACTTCTCTACACAAGTGGTGTCTTAGACACGCCGTTCGGACTCGGCGATGAACAGTAGGTCCCGTATCATTGAGCTAATATGAATCGGGGTGCACTCATTGATATGAGAGAAGTCTCCCTTGTCCCTTATGGGATGTTTGTGGAACAATTATATATTGTTTTATCATTATATGAGAGGATTGCTTACGTAGGTTTGAGAGGTCAGACGTTCACCATGAAATGGTGGACCGATGTAGCTCATCTTGAAACTTAATCTAAGTTAGGGCAAAATATAACGAGGACCAAAATATGGACCAAATCGGTTTAACCGTTCAAGACTTATTATGCGCTGCAGCCAGCAAGAAAAAAACAGAGAACTTAGACAAAAGGAGATCATTATTAAATTTTATATACATATGTACCTTTGGAAACATAAAGGATGTGGGGTATAAAAATGTTTGACACAACTGTTCTAAATTACATCGAGTAGTTGTCGCAATGTAAGTGTGTCCATACGCACTTGTATCTACTGTTCCTAGTTTCCTTTGCTTTTCTTTAATTAGCTAAGGTAAGCAGATAATCATCCAAAGATATTAATAGCATAACGAATAAAGGCAGCCAGTATTTTCTCTTCATTTATTACCATTACATACTACGGTTTATAATCTTATCTTTACATATCTACCGAACAAAATTGAAAAAGCAAAGTTTATCTTTATTGGATATAAGAAATAGAAAAATAAACAAAGTCGAATTGAATAACCAAATGTCGTTTTCGGAACTCTGTGTAATTGAATGAAGTTTTTAGTGTCTTTTTATGCAGGAGCAGGGCGGACATTCAAATTTATGACAATTTCTAAAACGAACACACACAATCACCCGGAAAACTGGAAATAAAATGCTAAATTCATACAATTGTATACTTTTTTCTACCCATCCCCCTACCATGGTTTGCGTTCGTGCTGCTGTAAACACTCGACTATAAACCATTATTCTAACGCCCACCGGACCATTGTACCTACTGAAAATAACAAATATTATGATTACGATATTCTTTAGAGGATTCCATCCCATTGGTGTGACCTTCTTATCGTTGATTACACATTTAAATCTCGTTGTTACAGTCGCTGTTCCAAATCGCCGAGACACAATAGAGCTGCAGCAATTGCCTTAGGAAAGCGCACAACCAGCAAAAGGAAACACTCGATAAGAAGAACATCTACAGCTTCATGCCAATGGAAATCTCTAAGACGGGATTTGAATATGGTTGCACTGATTTAATATTTGAATACTTGGTGTTTTGTGGTTCTTTTTTAACTTTGATGATGACGGCGAAAATAATTCTAAAGAAGTTGTGTGCCATTTGCATTTGATTTCCGTTGAATTTCCTGCATTCTCCACTGATTTATTTAGGAAATCTTCATGGATTTGAATTGTTGTTTTTCTTGTTGTACAATGTACAAAGAGATTTGTGAAGATATATGTACAGTTTTTTTTGGGTTCAAAATAAAAAAGTTTCCTAATTGTTGAAATATAATTTCCGTTTAAGCGAAAACGCTTATCACACACACACCCCAATAATTTGTTATGAATGTTTGTTGGGGGAAAACATTATCAACCTGTGCCCGATTACAATAATTTGAGTAAAATTTTAAAATTAATTGGTTTTCTTTTTCTTTAGAAGAAGAAAAAAAGTTTCATTTCAAATGAACCCGCAACAGATACATATGTATTAAACCCCGAAATGTATCATTTCCATTCATTTTTGCCACAGAAAGGTATTTAAAAACAGCTATTTTGGTTTATTGTGGGACGTTTTATCAGGAAATGATATAGTACTATCACCAGGACGAACAGGGATACTGAACTTTTTTCAATGGCCAACATTCTGTAACTTTTGAAAGGATCCCAGCAACAATACGCATTACAAAACCCATCATTTAACAAGGACATGGCCCTCAAAATAAGTGGTTATTTTGTGGCCAAGAACTAATCAATCATTTCGCGCGACATGCCTTTGTTAATGTAATGGGCTAGTAAGGGGTTTTGTAATGCATTTTTTCCTGTAACATATTTTTGCATATTTCCTCCAATGAAAATTCATTTAATAATTAAATAAAAAATAAAGCAAGTAAAAACTGCGTTAAGTTCGGCCGATCAATTGGTATCCTTTCGTTCTTTCGTTTCGTTAATGAAAGTACTATACTCTTCCTCTTATTCCTTGCGGGAGAATATATTAAGAACATATTAACTGATAATACTCGCTTTAAAAACGCTCATATGAGGCGTCATCGTTGTTCTTTCCAACGCATGGAAGAATATTTACAATTTTCCGAATAGAGCTGTTGCACACTGGTCCCAACCTGCGACAAAAATCGAAAAATCGATATCAGCAAATCTTTGCAACAATTCAGCAAATTGTCTCTAAACATATCATATTTTAATATTCCAGCACTGTTTTTGTAATTAATAAGGGTATTTAACAAAACAAAATAGAAGAAGTTGACATTTACGTATGATCTCTTAAAAACTTAAAAAAACATCAGTAAGGTTGTGACTACTTACAAGGCAAGTACCTCAAAATTGAAAGGATAAAATTATTTTTTTCGGTATGGAAGTTTTAGTACAAGGTTTTTTAATTACTTTTACATAAAAATTTGTACACATTATTCGCATAAAATGTGCTGGAAATCACATTTTTATAATACTTTTTTTTTTGTGAATTTTTTTTTCCAAGTCCTAAAAATTGAATTTGAGTTTTACTAACTTCGCCATCCTTCGCCACTCTCCAAATTTTTTGAAGAGTGTTCGAAATAGTGTCAAGTTTACAAAAAATTTGGTTCCAGCTGCATATATTTGCATTTCCGTGTGTGACATTAAAAATACTGACGATGCCTCTGGTCGTTTCAATGAATATGCCGTATTGCTGTATTCTCAGTTTCTTCTTTGTTTTGTGTTTTAATTGTTTGTTTTGGTTTTTTCTTTAAAGATTTATACATTTTTGTTTTGGGAACTACTTAGGATTGCATTTTTTTACATTTGTATATTTTTGAAATATGTATGATGCTACATATAATATGAAAAACAAGTAAAAACATAAAGTTTGGTCGCACCGAACTTTATTATATCCCCTACCATGAAATATTCTGACCTCAAATGGAATAATTTATTTCCTTGCCTGTCTACGATACCAGTCGGAGATGTTTTTTGACCACGAAGAGCTTCAAATAACAAATTACTACCAATTCGAACCGAAAATGTAGATAAAAACCTCAAAATAACTGAAATAGGGAGGTACCGTAATATGAGGGCTATACAGAAACCTGGACCTAACACCACAATTTTTGGCGCAGAAGGTTTTTGATCATTGAGAACTCCAAATGGCAAATTACAACCAATTCGGACTGAAAACGTTGATAAAATCTTCAAAATACCTGAAATCGGGTGGTACCGCTACATGGGGGCTATAGGAAAAAGTGGGCCCATATTGAAGATTTTTTGGCTACAGTATTTTTTACTTATTTTTAGAATATACTGAAAAAATCAGATTGATCCGACGATTATAAATATTTTTGTAGCACCTTTCCATGCAAGTGGGACCACTGTGTGTTGTATCCTGTGGCAACACATAGTATTAAATTGCAGCTATCTCTGTTCGAACATTTAAAAAAAAACCTCGAAATACATAAAATTGGGAAATTCTAGCAAGACTAAAATCCGGATATACATATATAGATAGTTTTTGCGAGTAAGTTTTATATCTTTTGGGAACATAAAATTCCAATTAACAAACAATTCGGTAGATCTTCAAAAGTCTTAATTGGAGGTATCCTTATATAGGGACTATACCAAAACGTGGAACTGTCAGATCTTTTTGCAAGGCGTGTTTTGTACCTGTAAAAATGTTTTGTACTTTTAGGGAAGACCAAATGCCAAATTCCGGTTATTCCTGCTAGCTAAAACTTTCAAAATACCGAAAATCGGGGGTACTGTTCTATACCGACACATTTCTGATGGGAAGTTTTTTAAATTCAACGAATACCAAATTTCTGCCATTTCGAAAAGGCCAAAATCTTCAAAATGCCTAAAATCGGGAGGTACAGTTCTATGGGTGCTGTATGAAGGCGTAGAGCTATACCGACAAATTTCAGGTTGAAAGTTTTATACTCCCAACGAGGACGAAGTACCAAATTTCAGTTGTTTTGGTGGGATATTGAGGACACAACTTTAAAAATACCGAAAATCGGGAGGTACGTTTCTATGAGGGCTATATGAATACGTGGACCTATACTGATAATTCTCTTCTGGATTATTGTATACACCCATGGAATACTAAATACAAATTTCAGTAATTTCAGTGGGATTTTTTGGCCATAACCTTCAAAATACCAAAAATCGGAAGGTACCGTTCTATTGGGCTATACGAAGACGTGGACCTATACCGACAAATTTCAGATGGAAAGTTTTATACCCCCAACGGATACTAAATAACAAATTTCAGCCATTACGCGGTATATTGAGGCCTCAACCAGCAAAATACCGAAAATATGGAGTTAACGTTTTATGGGGGCTATATGAAGCCGTGGACCCATACCGACCAATTTCAGGTGAGAAGTTTTTTACCTCCAACGAAAACTAAAAAGCAAATTTCAACCATTTCTATGTGGTAACGATGCTGAAACCTTCAAAATACCGAAAATCGGGAGGTACGGCTTTTGGGGGCTATATGAAAACGTGGAGCTATGCCGACAAATTTCAGATGGAAAATTACAGCAGTACGGTGGAATAGTGAGGCCACAAACTTCAAAATACCGTTTTTGAGCTATACCAACAAATTTTCAAGTAGAAAGTTTTATACCCCCAACGACGTCTTAATACCACATTTAAGTCGTTTTGATGGGATATTGAGGGTACAACTCTCAAAACACCGAAAATCGGGAGGTACGCTTCTATGGGGCTACATGAAGCCGTGGACCCATACCGACCAATTTCAGTTGGGAAGTTTTTTACCTCCAACGAAAACTAAATACCAAAGTTCAGCCATTTCTATGTGATACCGAGGCTGAAACCTTGAAAATACCGAAAATCGGGATGTACCGTTCTATGGGGGCTATATGAAAACGTGGAGCTATGCCGACAAATTTCAGTTGGAAAGTTTTAAACCCCCAACGAAGACTAAATTCAAAATTACAGCCATTATGGTGGAATATTAAGGCCACATACTTCAAAATACCGAAAACTGGGATGTGCCGTTCTATGGGGGCTATATGAGGCGTGGACTATACTGACATATTTAGAGGGGAAAGTTGAATACCTCCAACGAAGACTAAATACCAAGATTCAGTCATTTCGGTGGAATGTTGAGGTCACAATATTCAAAATACCGAAAATTGGGATGTGTGGTTCTATGGAGGCTATATGAGGCGTGGACTATACCGACAAATTTAGAGGGGAAAGTTGAATACCCCCAACGAAGACTAAATACTAGACTTGGGCAATCTAGTTTCCGGAGCGGATCGCTCTTTCTAGTTCCTTTTCCTAAAAGGAACTAGTTCCTTAATATAGTTCCATAGTTCCAAATAGTTCCGAGAACGATATAGTTCAATGAATCTTTCTCTTTCACAGTTCTCTTTGTTTCTTTCGTTCCAATTAGTTCCGTGAAATGTAAACAAACCTGACAAACAATTTGAAGGGAACCGAAAGGTAAGAAATGTATTAATGAATTATTGAATTATTTTTAATTTCTGGTTTAATTTGACTTATAGGTAGCAAATAATATCCCAGCAAAATGTTCGATGCCATTCACTCATGGGTGCAAGTGATCTGTCATCTTTTTAGCATCTTCATCGAAGATTTTTATATGAGCGTTGACCCCAAAAGATGCTATTCATTTTTGGATCCAAAGCACATCATTTACACCAATGCACTATAGGTAATTTGCCCTGTTTTTGAGTCAAAAATTAATAACAGCGGAATTAAAGGATTTTTTAACTTTTTAAATTATTTACGTGTCAAAGTGAGATAAAACAAAGATTTTTACAGATAAATTCGGATATAACGAACAACGGTTATAAGCAACTACGTATATAACGAACAAAGCCATTTTTTCCAATGACATTTTCATTAGTTTTCTTATACACAACAAACTGTTGAAAACGATCACGATAGTAAGTAACACAAATTTTGTCCCCGCGAGTAGATTTTCCAACGAATTGTTACTACAGTTTTGTATATTTTTTGAATATATGTTAATAAATACGAGTTTAGTACTCCTTTAAACCGCATCAATGATTAATATGTAAAAGAGAGATAAAATATATCTTACTACTGCCGCACCGTTTATAGAATACCACGGATATACCGAACAATTTGTCGCCATTACTTATTTTACTTGCAATGAAATAGTGAACAACAATATTTTTTATATTTATTATTTATTTCCTCAAACCAAACTTCCACAATTTTAAGACTTTTTATTGAGAAGTAACCTAACAAAATCTCATAAATATCAAAAAACGGGTAAAATCGGGTTTTGAAACCTAGTAATACCAATGCAGAAGACTTTCAGTAATGTGTTCTAGGTGGCAAAATCACGGCCAAACACGGCCAATTTAGTATAAGTCTATATGAAATGAGTTTAAGAAAAATAAAATATTTATTTCTGACTTTTTGTGTTTTTGGTTGCTACCCAAAATGTTTAAGCTATATTATATATTAAATAAATTCTTCTCTCAATTGTCAATCTAACCCATTTTACATATAATTATATTTGGTCTATTTTTCCGCGGTTTTAAATGCATTGAAATGTGCCTTATAATGTAAATTTTTTTAGTTTTTCTTCGAAATTCTCACTTTGACTGCAATTTAAACCGCGATAATGACGCTATTTTCAAAAATTTCATTCATATTAATAAATTTTGACATGTTCTTTTTTTAATGCCAACTAAAAAATTATTATTATTAAAAGTTGCAAAATCGATTTTTTGCCTCAAAAACTGGGCAAATTACCTATAGTGCAATGCTTTGACATGTCATTTTCACCAACCCTTTGCAATGACATTATCATTACGGCGAGAGTTTTATCAACGTTGGTTGTGATTTCGAGTCTCCGACAACATCAAGCCTATTGTAAATAATTAATCTTGTATATTTAGAAAAAATGTGTATAAATAAAAACACAAAATTCATCTATATTGGATCGATGGAATGGGTTCAAATGCTGATGAAAAGATCGGATATTTCACGACTTCGTTTGAACCAATGCCAAAGATGACATGAAATCACGTCATCGCATGGAACCCCTTTATTCAAATTTTGCTGGGATGGATCAAAAATTGAAAAGGGATGCACGAACTGCTGGCAAAAGTAAATTAAGTGGTCATTAAGTTCAACACTGCGCATATGAGCTTGTGTATACTTTCGGATCTTTTTACTTCCGTAAATTCACTATCCCGAAAGTGTTGTTAATCAGCTAAGGATGGTTTTATTAGATGTTGGATCCGTCATTGCAATCTTTTGGTTGTTTTTATGGCAACCACAAAAGTTGTATATGTTGAGCTGAGTTCCAGTTTAAAGCCTAGTCCTGGATTAGTTTAAGATTAATGTTAACGGGAATAAGTCAAGTTTATGGACTGATTACCCATTTTTGGACATATTTACAGTCGATAGACCTTGGGACTCTGATTACAACGATATACATTTTGTGTCGTGGATGTCCCTACTTCACAAGCTGTGGGCCTTCAACATTCCATATTGCAATTTCAAAAACTTTACTTTTAAAAAGAAATTTGTCCGTAGGTGAAAGTTTTAAAATCCCGATCAAGGACCGTCTACGTGCGAAAACTTATATTTTTAAAAGGAAATTCTTAAAATCCCCTAACTTATACTTTTTATGGTTGGCTTTAAAAACAAAACACATTGAATTTTGCATACCTTTGGAACTTTGAAAGCCCATATCTCGGGAAGTTCCTCAGATAATAAATCTATTGTTGTATAGTTGCAAAAATTGTATAGTTTTATAGTATGATGAGCTATTTTATTTGTAATAATGTAGTATATGTTTGTTAAATTCAAACTTCAGTGGACCATAACTTTTGACACTGATTAACTTTTGTTAATGTTGGTCATGAAAATAATGTTAAGAAGGATAATAGATTTTACTCCCTATTATGTATGAAATGTTATGAAAATTCTCTAAAAGCCTGATTTATGGTACAATCGATGAAAAACATTACTAGTTCATTATTGTGATTAGAAAAAGGTTTCTACAAAAATTTATGATGATCGATTAACGATAATCCGTACCTCTTGTTGTTGTTGTAGCAGCATGAAACCTACGTTGAAGCATAGGTTCTATGCTGGGTTGACAGCCGCTGGCCGAAATACTATGGTTTCGGGTCAATTCGGTACGTAAGAACCCGCTGCCGTGGGATCCGTGCCCCTGAACGATCTTTATTTTATTGGTACTTTGTTTACCACTCTGTGGTAAGGGGTATTATATGTTAATGCATTTTTATGTAACATGCATAAGGAAAAGAGATAGATCCATAGTTCCTTCTAGAGATATGCATAGAATCACATTCAGAGTAGATTTATTCATGTCCGTCCGTCCGTTCGCAACGTACAGGTCGCACTTATTGCCTGATTTGGCTGAAAATTTGGGAAGATCATTTTCAGCCGTTTGTTGAAAATCGGTTTAGATTTGGATATAGCTCCCATGTATATATTCGGCCGATTTACCGTATTTAATGCATCAAACACACATATCTGTCCATGTTTAACGCAAAGAAGATTAGACCAAGCAAATGGATGAAGTGGATGGAGAAAAGAAGAAGTGATGGATAATTCTCTCGAGCCAAATCCAAAAATAGACAACGTAGGTTATTTGTTGTTGCTCACAGCATGAAAATACAGGAACACCAAGCAATCGAAGATAAATTAAAACATAATTTTGATTGGAAACTTGGAGTTTTATTCTTCAATAATATCTTAGAGTATGTCAGTCGCACTTGAAGTATAATTAAACAAGAAGGTTTCAATAGCTGACGGAAATATAATTCTCAAGATGGCTATTTTTAGATACAGTGTATGGTACTAAAAAAGAAATGTCGATTACAATCGGTATATTTAGTTGCGATTTTACACCTAAGTATTTGGAGATTATGATTGTATTCTAGGAGAAAATTTTAAATTTAAAACTTATTTTACGTTTGGCGTAAACATTGCCGCCACCTCCACAGATAGAGAGCTATGGAAATGTCTAGCAAAGCGTTAGATTGACTAAAGAGATGGTACTTAAGACTAATGCTTAGCAATAAACAAATTCATGTATCAGAATAATTCAGATGTTTGTCTTATTGTATTCTAAAGGTTAGAAATTCAAAGGATTCAGTTCGTAGGATAATGGAGATGTAGTGGTACTGTTGACTCGGGCACATATTACAGGGCTGTTGGCATATTGAATGTTCCGTATAGGATTATTCCAAAAGCGGTGTTTTGTGCCGTGGGAAAGCCTGTGCGAACGAATATGCCTTCCTTGTAGATCTTGGAGCAAATATCCACTCCCAAGATAATATCTATTGATGACGATTTGTAAAAATCTTTGTCGGCCAGTACGAAGTTAGCAAAGTGATCTTTAATTGAGCTGGGCAATGATTTTAGTGGTGTCTTTGTATTCAGTCTACGGTGTACCTTCAGTAGAGCCTCTATTTTGTAGTTGGAGTCAACGTTGGAGCATAGAGTGATTGGACAAAGTTTTTCGTTGTCGAGTTCTAAGCATGTGAGTCCCCATTTTTCCACTACGGCTTTAGAAACGTAACTCATGCGGGCTGCTGAGTCGATTAAACACCTACCATAGTACTTAACATCATTCACAGGTATTTTAACGAGTATGGTAGGGAGCAATGTTGCTGAATTGCGCTGAATGATTTCAGTAAGGGAAGTCAAAGTAGATGGGGTAACCAAGGAAGTTAGTTTTGGTGTTGTAGCAGATATGGAATTTTTTTCTTCAGAGGTCTTGTCACCGGACTTTCCCGTTAATCTTGGATGGGCATGAAGCAAGCTATGGTGTGGTTTTTGGCAATACATGCATCCGGTCCTGGTAAAACATGATTTCTGTGAGTGCGAGTGAGCTAGACAGTTAACGCAGTATCCGTATTTTTTAACTGCCTGCAGTCTATCAACGGAATTCATCCTACGGAAACGGGGGCATGATTTCAATGGATGGACTTGCCGGCATAGCCGACAGGTGTATTTTGTGGTTTGAGGAGTACCTTGGTGTGGAGGCATTTTCTGAAAAGAAGGATTTAAATAAAGGTAAGGAGGGTTAGTGGCTGCGGGAAAGGTAGGATATAATAACAACTAAAGAAATTATGTTGGTGAAATACTCATATTAATTTGGTTGATTGTCTCTGGATTGCGGATCCTCACAGTTTAGAACAACTAGTTTGGTTATGGGGCGAGTTATCACACCGCTTTTAGTTCTCACATCTGCGACGCGAACTCGTTTATCGTTGCCGTAAAAAACTCTGGAGATTCTACCCAGACTCCATGCGTTTGGGGGAAGCTTTTCGTCTTTGATGACAACCAGTGTATCCTCCTCAAGATTGTTTTCTGGGTGTTTCCATTTGTACCGTTTTTGGAGTTCTTTCAGGTACTCATCCTTCCATCTTTTGCAAAACTGTTGGTGGATTACTTTGAGTCGTTGCCATCTATTTTGGATGGATGCAGGAGACTCACTAATTTCTGGATCTATAGGTACTAAAAGTGGGGTCCCAATTAAGAAATGACCAGGAGTCAGCGCTGTCAAATCTGAAGGACTATGTGATGATGGACTCAGCGGTCTGGAGTTGAGGCAGGCTTCTATTTTTGAAAGGACAGTTTGGAATTCTTCAAACGTATATTTTGTCACACCCACAACCTTTTTAAAATGTTGCTTGAAGCTTTTCACTCCTGCCTCCCATAATCCACCCATATGAGGGGCCCCAGGAGGAAGAAATTTCCATGTGATATTTTGATGAGCATAATTTGACGTTACAGCTTGCCAAGAAGTTTGGATGAACTCTTTTGCCATAACCCGAGAGGCACCGACAAATGTGGTGCCGTTATCGGAATGTAGGAATAATGGACAGCCACGACGTGCTACAAATCTGCTGAAAGCTGCGAGGAAAGCGGATGTGGATAAGTCAGATGTTGCTTCTAAGTGTATCGCCTTAGTAGAGAAACAGACGAACACGCACACGTAACCCTTTGTTATTCGACAGAGTCGCCCGGAGTAGCTCTTAACGTCGAATGGACCAGCAAAGTCTAGTCCCGTGTGAGTAAACGGTCTCGAAAATTCGCATCGTTCCGATGGAAGGGCAGCCATAAGTTGTTGTTGACATCTTTTCTTATAAATGGTACATAGTTTGCATTTATGGATGGTTGTCTTGATTAGATTCTGCAATTTCGGAATCCAATACTGGGTTCTAATCAGCCGGAGAACTAGCTGGTTTCCACCATGTAAACTTATGTCATGGACAAATTGGACTAGCAGCCGGGAATAATGGCTTTTATACGGAATGAGAATGGGATGTCGTTCATTGAATGAAAGCACTGATGAATATTCGAGCCTTCCACATATCCTCATTATTCCTTCAGAATCCAGGAACGGATTTAGGTTTAGGAGTGGACTTTTGGAAGATATGGATTTGGTAGCCGATAAGGACATATATTCGTTTGGATAGAAGTGCTTTTGAGTTGCAGAGATCAGACGTTTTCTGACCAACTGGATTTCAGAGGAGGATATTGTGGTACTGTCAACGTTGAAAGTGGAACGATATCTGGGGTGAGTGCGGTGTAGGAAGCGGTAAATATATGCAACAACTCTAAGCGCTTTAGGATAACACGAGAATTTTTCCAAAACATCTTCGAAATCATTAAAATATGAGAAATGTACTTTTAGTACCTTCCTTTCTAGTAAAGTCGTTTCAATCGAACCTCTGTCAGTCCTAGGCCACATTTCCGGAGGTTGGGACAACCATGAGGGTCCTGACCACCAGAAATCATTACCTAAGAGGTCTTGGGGACGAACGCCTCTACTTGCCAGATCGGCAGGATTGTCACTGGTACCTACATGGAACCATCTAGATGGATCGACAATTTGCACTATCTTTGATATTCGGTTTGCAACAAACGCATTCCAGTGGCATGGTGCTTTTGCTAGCCAAGATAAAACTATTTTTGAGTCTGTCCAACAAAACATTGAGTATCTTTTGACTTCAAACTGCGGGATTAATGCGTCTATCATTTCCGATAGCAAGGTTGCTCCGCACAACTCGAGCCTTGGAATTGATAATGTTTTAAGGGGGGCTACTTTTGTTTTAGAGGAAATCAAATGGGTATGGATAGAAGTTGGATAATGTATTCGAATATATATAGCCGCAGCGTATGCTCTTTCAGAGGCATCTGAAAACCCATGGAATTGTACGCTGCCTTCTGGAGAGTAACTGATCCACCGCGGGATTCGTATTTCATTTATTGCAGGATAATTATCTTTAAATGCCGTCCAAAGCTGTAGTGATTCTGGAGAGATTATCGAGTCCCAATCCGTGCGATCCAGCCATATCCTTTGCATAATAATTTTTGCTTGTATGATTACGGGAGCCAACCATCCCGCAGGATCAAATAATCTGGATATTTGGGATAAAACTTCACGCTTCGTATACGAGCAAGTATCTGACAATTGTGAGGTGCTAAAGTAGAATGTGTCAGAGTGTGCATTCCACCTTATTCCTAGTGTTTTAGCTGAACATTGATCATCAAAATTTAAGAAATCAGCATTTAGGAGTTGGTCGGTTGGAAGTTGTGCTAAAATTTCTTTGCAGTTTGCTGTCCATTTCCTCATAACGAACCCAGCGGAAGCTAGAGCACTTATGAGTTGATCTCTTGCTTTTATCGCCATGTCAATAGAGTGTGCCCCGGCTAAGGCATCATCTACGTACATGTTATTCAGAAGAATATGACTTGCTAAGGGATACGTATCAGCACTATCACTGGCCAATTGAATAATAGTTCTGATCGCCAAATATGGAGCGCAGTTTACCCCAAATGTAACTGTCTTTAGTTCAAAATCTTGAATAGGATCATTTGGGGATCTGCGGAATAGAATTCGTTGGAATGGGGTATCTGAAGGATTCACAAGTATCTGCCTATACATTTTTTGGATATCCCCATTAAACACATATCTATAGAAGCGCCATTTTAAGATTAGTAGTACTAAGTCATTTTGAAGGACAGGTCCTGTGTAAAGGACGTCATTAAGACTTAGTCCATTGGAAGTGGGAGAAGAAGCATTGAAGACCACTCGGACCTTGGTAGTGGTGCTTTCTGGTTTAATTACCGCGTGGTGCGGTAAGTAGTAACAGGATGGAAGACATAATGGAGAAGGGACTGATACAGGATTCATATGTCCTAGAGTAAGATACTCCAAAAGAGTTTGATCATACTCTTCCTTAAATTTCGGATCACGAAGGAGACGTCCTTCGTTTCTGTAAAATTGGGCCATGGATTTTGTTCTGGACTGACCTAAACCTAACTCCCGTAGAAACCCTTCTTTAAACGGAAGCGAAACAATGTATCTTCCTTCGGAATTTCGTTTTGTGGATTTCTGGTACAAATTTTCGCAATATTCATCCGTGTGGGATATGAGTCGTTTTTGTGGAATATTCTCCACCTCCCAAAATTTTGAAATTTGTTTATCTATGGAGACTTCACAGGCGAATGACACAACCGTATTAAACGATGCACAACTTCGGCTTGAGAGGGGTCCTGTTAGGATCCAACCGAACACCGTCTCTTGAGCAATTAAGGACTCACATATATCCCGTTTGTATCCTGGAAGCATTATTGAAGGGAACAAATCAGCCCCTAAAAGTATGTCTACTTTGGAACTTTCATAAAAGTTGGGGTCAGCTAGTGGAAGGGGTGGAAAGTTGGGGAGTGAATCACGATCAATAGTCCTAGAAGGAAGATTATTGGATAACTGGGGAACTACAAGAGCTGAAACCTGTATTTCAAAGTCTTCATTGACGTTGGACCCCAGGAAGATTGTACATTCCTTTTTAACCTCTGCCGCTACGCTGTTGTTGAGCCCAGAAATCTTAGCCGATGTTCGGCTTAAAGGTAGCTTGAGGGTGTTGCACAGCCTCTCTGAAATAAACGACCCTTCCGAACCAGAGTCTAAAAGAGCCCTGGCTTTGTAGACGACGCCCAAATGGAGAATCCTTACAACGGCAGTTCCGAGCAATACACCCTTAGAACTTGCTGAGAAACAGGTCTGGACAACACCGCTTGAGCTTTTAGTGGACTGTAGTTGCGAACAGGGCGAGCCCGGAGTCACCTGTGAGTTTGGGTATAAGGATGTGGACCGATTGGAATTCCAAGAGGAGTTCAATGTATCATTTGGACGCTCGGAATCTTTGTGAAGTAGCGTATTATGACGCTTATGGCATTTGAAACAGGAATGTTTGCTTTTACAGTGCTTAACCGTGTGTGCACTGGAGAAGCAATTCAAACAGAGGTTGCTGCTTTTTATTTCCGCAACTCTTTTATTGTTGTCCATGGCTAGGAATTTCGGACATTTCCTAATGGGGTGATAATCGTTAGGGCAGAGATGGCATTTATTCTTGTTAACGTTTGTCTGAAAGGTGCTAACTTTACTTAAGCCGGTTTTGTGAACGAGGGAAGATTTAGCTTTGGACTTGGGATCGGAACAGTTTCTAATTTCGGTGACCGACTCAAGTGTACGATATCTGTTAGTAAGAAACGCATCGAGATCAGACCATTTTGGAATGCTAGTCTTATCTTTCAATGTGTGTTCCCACAAAGTTAGTGTGTAATCTGGGAGGCAATTCGAGCAGAGGAACACGAAGATGGGATTCCAACTGTCAACGTCTATATCGTACAACTTTAACATATTTATACAAGAGTTGATGTCACGTTGTAGCTTTTTGAGAGAAGAAGCCGACTCCGTGGTAATTGCTGTGAGGTTGAACAAGCATCTTAGCTGCGCATTGAGCAGGACGCGCTTGTTTTCGAACCTAGCACATAGGTTACTCCACGCTGAGGAGAAACCTTCATTGGTCAACGGACTTCGTGATACGATCTCGTAAGCTTCTCCTTGAGTTTTGTGCGTAAGGTGAACAAGCTTTTCAATTGGACTTAACTTTAAATTATTGAGACATAGGGCCGTGAACATATCCCGGAACGTTGGCCAGGATTTGTAGTCACTTTTGAAAATAGGTAGTTCGCATGGCGGGAGATTTAAAACGGTGCCCACATTAGGGCTGGTCGTAGCTTGTTTTGGAGACAAGTTCGGCATCAATTCTTTGAGTTTTGAGACACATCGACAATATGTAGTATATGACTTCTGATACTTGTCTTTGACCGTCTCAACCTCACTAGCTTTGTCTTCATTCTTTTCTCCCTCGTCGTCCTCCTCTTCTTCTTGATTTGAGAGGTCGGACAGACATTCCCCGTAAAAGTGTTTTAGCTGAGACCAAGTGGACTTTATCTCATCGAGGTGAGTCTCAAGGTGGAACTTGGTTGATACTGGAAGTTCGTTGCCGTTTAATGCAGCTTCGAACTCTACAAGAGTATCGGCTAAGCGGATGAAACGATCTAAAGACATTGCTAGTAATTCGGAAAAGCCTTCACTGCGTAAATACGTAAGATCTATGCAACTCACAAGAAGATGGCTCGAAGTAGTGAACAGGGAAATATACTTTGTTCGGAAATAACTGGTATAAAGGTTTGATCAATTCCTATATTCACAGGACCCTACGTGTAGGTATAAATCTTGAGCCGATTGAATAAAAATGTAATTTATTTTATAAAAGTAGATATCCTCTTTTTTATGTTTGTTTAACTAAAAGATGTGTATGAGTTAAATAGATCAGTAACTGAAAAATGTATTGGGTTTATTTAGTTGATGTCACTGAGCCAACTGGAACTCAGATTGTACGTTCATTTGCGGATATTTAATGATTTTGCTAGATTAAAGGTTAATTATTAGAAAACTTTTGGAGAAAATGAAAATATTTATTAGATGATTAAAATGATTATCGATCTTCTTTTTGGGTCCGAATCTTTCCAGCTTATGTTAGTTTGTACTCTATTTTCATTCAAAGAAATGTCTACAAACCTTAGTTCGATGTTGAATAAAAATGGTACTTATTTTATAAAAATAAGTTTCGGTATCGATAGAAAGTACCGGTGAATTACTGTGCCACCCGTATCTTTGGTCTTGAAAGGCGATGACGATTGGATAATACAGCGAAAAACTTGGTTCGAAAGGCAAATCGAACTCTATGTAGAAATGTAAGCAACTCTTTGACACATATGAAGGTTAACTTAATTTTAAGTAGAAAATTTATTTTTTTTATAACCGTAAGGTCTCAGTGTCAATACAAAATGCATGCGAAACACTGTACAATATGTATCTGTGATCTTCAAATATTTGTAGATATTCTGATGCTGAAGATAGATCACTCAGTCGACAGAATATATGCACACAAAAAACATATGGTCGCAATAGCAGAGGAGAAAGTTCAATGAACTCTATTTCCAGAAAGTTAAACTTGGAAGGAATTATGCTTTTTGTTTTGATTCCCCTTTCATAAGTCTTGGTTCTTGTTCTTGTCGAAATATAATGAAACGAAATATTCACCACGATCTCTCACGACAACTCTGAGAATTTGTTACAAATGCATGCAAAACGTACATACATACACAGTGTGAATAAGACATACGTTAGAGATTATTATATTGAGAATGTGACAAGAGAATAACGGATGGTGCTCTTCACCACTGACTCTCACGATATAACCACTAACTCTTGAGTGAAGTTTTCGTACAATTGCAAATTACAAAATAGGAGAGTGCTGTAAGTAAGCGTGTTAATGGGGAATTTTGTTTAGGGTAAAAACTCAAGTCTTGGGATAGAGCTACAAATTGGATACGAGTGGATACTATTTTATGGACATGCGCATTAAGTTCTGGTAGGAGACTGATGTGGAATGAAACAAGCCTTAACACTATCACTGCTAACGCATGACAGAAATAGATTTTTAACAGTAAATGAACAGAACACGTTGTAGTTATCGCTGCAAATTAACAGCGATAGTGTAATGCCCAAGTTAATATTTTGTAAAATACGTATTTGATGGTGAACAGGAAATTTATCTCTTCCACTGATAAATCTGTACAATTTTCGCTTTAATTTTTTTTCTCTTATGATCACTTCAATAATAATATAAAAACTCACGTTTGTACAAGGTTTGAGAATATGTTTATCCAGAACTCCAATGATTACCTCTGGAATCGTAAAATAAAATGGAATATCAATTGAGTCTCCTTTAGTTAACACCACAATCTCAGGCTTTTTCCTTTCCGACAATATCGATTGTTTGTATTAATTCGTATTTTTCTTGCACTTGTGAATTTTGCTGAAATAGACTTTATAGACATTTAGCGACAATGCGCCGTAACACTTCGCATGACAATTAAATTTGTACTGGTTGAGCGAAACGGCGTTGAAAAGAAACGTACCTGTTTACCAAACCAACTAAGCTGGAGCCGAAATCTCAGAGAGAATACGTGGAATCCGGATCGAATGGGACCACAATGTTTAACGCAAAGAAGATTAGACCAAGCAAATGGATGAAGTGGATGGAGAAAAGAAGAAGTGATGGATAATTCTCTCGAGCCAAATCCAAAAATAGACAACGTAGGTTATTTGTTGTTGCTCACAGCATGAAAATACAGGAACACCAAGCAATCGAAGATAAATTAAAACATAATTTTGATTGGAAACTTGGAGTTTTATTCTTCAATAATATCTTAGAGTATGTCAGTCGCACTTGAAGTATAATTAAACAAGAAGGTTTCAATAGCTGACGGAAATATAATTCTCAAGATGGCTATTTTTAGATACAGTGTATGGTACTAAAAAAGAAATGTCGATTACAATCGGTATATTTAGTTGCGATTTTACACCTAAGTATTTGGAGATTATGATTGTATTCTAGGAGAAAATTTTAAATTTAAAACTTATTTTACGTTTGGCGTAAACAGTCCATAATTTATGAATTTTTGAATGTGTGATGGAGTTCGAGTCGATTTAGTCATGTCCGTCTGTCTGGCTGGCTGGCTGGTTGGAGCGCAGTTTACTCTCGAACGGTTTAAGCGATTGGGTCCAAAATTTGGCCTTCGTAATATTTTGTCCAAACTTATTTAAAGTTCGAAGAAGGAAAATATCAATCCACTTTTTGATGTAGCTCCCACATAACGTTAACTTCGGATGTCAGAAATATTCATAAACCAGGGACTTACAAAAATTGTTCCTATAAGTAAATATTTTTTGTGAATCCGCCATATAACAGTGTCAGTAGTGAACCATTTAAATTTCATTTGACGTATACGCCATCCCCATTAAGGGAAAACATTTTAAATTTTTGTTTAGATAATCCATTTAACATTTAAATTTATGGATTTAAATAAATGTTTTTACAGGTACACATTTGTAATTCCTAAAGTAGTTTAAGGCAATCTTTAACGTTTTGAATGAATAAATAAAAAATATACATACATATATAGAAAAAAAAATTACATATTATTATGTAGAAAGACAATCTTATTAACCTTTGAAGGCTTTAATAGCAGCTGCGGTATTATTACCAGGTCTTGCAGTTCTATTTAAATCGTCATCAAATAATTTCCAATAATCTGGCTCAGATTATGAGGTACGTGGACAGCTGGGCTATTGTTTTCAGTGTTTGGCAATTTTACGCTGCATATTTTCTGCTTCAAACTGTTAACCACTATTTCGTAGGACGAGTAGGTTTTGAAAGCCTTTCTTTTGAAGCGGGGGTCCAAAATTGCACATTCTGTATATAGAAATTTTGTCTCGTAGTCTCCAAATCTTGACAAAATTTCTTGTTGTAAGCGGGAGAGCAGTTCCTTTATACAGGAATTTGTGGAAGACATGCTGGCAATTGTTTGACCCAATATATTCGCGAGGATCAAAACTTTAGAAAGCGTTACACTCTTCTCTGCTGAAATCTCCACAGTCATTTGATAAAAGGGCTTCAAAATTGGGAAAATTTCTTCAATTATGGCCCACTCATCAAAAGAAAGACTCAATTTTGGTTTAGTTAAGGACAGTGTTGTTGTAACGGGCTGTCTAAGCTTATGAATGCGTTCCAACATTTCATACGTCAAGTTCCACCTTGTCTCGACGTCATGTTTCAGCATTAAGATTGGCAGGTTCAGCTGTTTTTGCGCATCCGCCAGTTGTTTCCACGCACCTTCTATGAAAGAAGGTAACTATAATGCGGACTTTTATTAATATATCTTCTATGACGAACGAATGCGCAAAGCACCCAAACCAGCGTCAACCTAACAAACCTGCAGCTGATATTACATTGGTGGCATTGTCAGTTACGATAGCAATTATTTTACTTGCTTTTCAGAAAATTCTATGCATGACAGTAAGTTTGACTTTAGTTACTAAAGTTTAGTACGTCTCCATCAATATAATGTGCAGTAATAGCCACCGTGGTGCAATGGTTAGCACGTCCGTCTTGCACTCAGAAGGTCTGCGGTTCGAATCCCAGGCCAAGCAACATCAAATTTTCAACGGTGGCAAAATTCCCCCTCAGTAATGTTGGCGACATTTCCTGAGTATTTAAGCCATGAAAAACTTCTCTACAAGTGGTGTCGTAAGACACGCCGTTCGGACTCGGCAATAAAAAGTAGGTCCCATATCATTGAGCCAATATGAATCGGCGTGCACTCATTGATATGAGAGAAGTCTCCCTTGTCCCTTCAGGGATGTTGTGGGAACAAATGTATGTAATAGCCAAATATGCACAATTAGCTTTGGAAACCCATCCGTCTGTTGTAAGGCAAATAGCAGAGGAAGACTGAACTTGGCTTTTGACAACTTCCAGAATCTCACTATAGGTACTATCGAGAAGATTATTAGATAGTGTTTTTCTCGATAGCAAGGTATAGTTAGGACATTGCGAAACCATGTATCTAAGGTTTATGAATTCAGGCTCTTCAACAGTTCTAAAGGCATGGTGTTCTTTTGCATTCATCTTCAACACCTGACGGTCAATTTTTTAAATTTTTCTAATTGGTGGCCTTCTGATATATTGGGTTATTTGCGGTTGTGGATTTTGAACAAGAGCCGCGGCACTGGTAGATGGTCGCTCAGAAACCGCTTCCACTTCGTTTGTTTCCAGATCTAGAACTTCAGTCGGTGCTTGCCTTTCGATTCTTTTGGGCGTAAACGGGTGTTTCCTGTTCATATACCGGTTTAAATTTCCATGTGAGCCCGAGGCAATGCCTATTGACGTTTTGAAGTATTTGCATTTAGCTCTGTCAGGGTCATCTTCATCATAATAAAGCCAAATTGCACTTGTTTTTGCTTTAATTGGCATGTTGCAGATCAATTTAAAGAAGTCCGTAAGTTTAATTATGGTTCAAAGTTCTATCGTTTTGCAAAAATCCAATCTTTTGTATCGTTTTGCTTTGAAAAATCACTCTTACAAACATTTACATATGTATTTGTTTTGTTTAATCCAATAGTTAGAAAAGTAAATTTAAACGTTTGACGCCGCTAACGCCAAGTGTCAACGTTCTCCAGAAATGTATCGTAATGTATGCACATGCAATATTAGTTTATTAAACAATGTGGCAGCATTAGAAAAACAAGCGAAAAAAGGAAGAGAAGAAAAGGAACTATGTGAACTAAAGGAACTATATGAACTAAAGGAAATATATAAATGCAAGAACAGGATATAGTTCCTTGTCCGGAATAGTTCCGTGGAACTAGTTCGTTCCGGAACTACACAACTCTACTAAATGTCAGGATGTACGCATCTATAGGGGCTATATGAAGACATGGACCTATGCTAATAATTCTCTGGAATATTTTTTACACCCATGGAATACTAAATACCACATTTCAGTAGTACATGGAGGCCACAAACTTTAAAATACCGAAAATTGGGAGGTAATATTCTGTGGGGGCTATATGAAGACGTGGACCTATACCGACAAATTTCAGGTGGAAAGTTTTATACCCCCAATAGTCACATTCGTCTACCCGCCTCAATACACATTTGCACTCCCCATTTATAACTCCCAGAATAATCTTATTTATTATGCTCCAAACTATCTCTGAAACTCCTATTTCGCTCTCTCACACACTCTCTTTGCCTAATTTGGATATCTTCTCTAACTCCCACTTTGTCTCCCACATATTGTTTTTGTTATTATTAATGTCTAATTATCCTTCCCTGAGAAAGAGATTAACATGTAAACGTTCTAATTCCAGTTTTCTTGACTTATAAAGTAATGTATTGATTTGAAAAACTTGAGTTGTTGTTTGGTATTTTTCACGTAAATATGTAATTACTTTGTGAACAATTTTAAAACTAATAAGTAAAAAAATTGAATTTTAAATAAAAAATAATAATAATACCACATTTCAGTCGTTTTGGTGGGATATTGAGGGTACAACCTTCAAAATACCGAAAGTCGGGAGTTACGCTTCTATGAAGCCGTGAACCCATACCGACCAATTTCACGTGTGAAGTTTTTTACCGAAAAATTTAGAGGGGAATGTTGAATACCCCAAACGAAGACTAAATACCAAATTTCAGCCATTACGACGGTATATTGAGGCCTCAGCCTTCAAAATACCGAAAATCTGGAGGTAACGTTTTATGGGGGCTATATGAAACCGTGGACCGACAAATTTCAGGTGGAAAGTTTTATACCCCCAACGAAGACTACATACACAAATTTCAGTCATTGCGGTATAGCTCGTTTTCTATACCAAACAAACCCCATACATGTTACTATGGAAAAAAGATGGGTCTGGTGGCACAGGTTATCGATAACCGATAATCATCATTTGTTGGAATCGTTTCTAGAAAATTCGTCTTTGGCCCCATGCAAATTACTAAGGAAACCTTGAGGTCCCAGTGACACGTGTTATCATATTCCGATTGTGCTCAAACGTTGGCAATCTTAAAATCTAAAAGTTTTCGACTTCCTTCTGTTGCTTTTGACCTTTTAACAAGTACTAACTGGCCCTTCTTATAAGTAATACCATCTTTTCTCTTCTGATCAAACTTTAATTTCTGGTATTCCTGCATTTTGTCTATTGAATTTTTGGCTTGGTATCTACTAACAACGAAATTTGTTAGGATATTTTCTAGAACTTCATTACTTAAGTGGGGCCCATCGTTTCCTGTTGGTAGGAAACCAAATAAAAGCTCATTGGGAATTGTTGATAGTGGAATCAATTCCCCAATGCAAATTACTGAAACATTCGTCCCATTGAGTTTCATCTTCGGTGGATGCACATATTGTATATCTATATATATAAAATTGAAATTTGTTTGTCTGTTTGTTTGTTTGTTTGTGCCTTATAGACTCGAAAACCGCTGAACAGATCTTACTGAAATGTTTAGGGTACATTGCTACATGGCCTGGAATGAAAATAGGCTATATAATTTTTTGAAATTTCGCGCGGATCTGGAGATATAGCATCAAAACCGGATGTACCTCCAAAAAATTTAGATTTTGTATGCAAATATCTTTAGAAGTATTACAGATACAATCTCCAAATTTTGTATGTGTGACGGAATTTGATGTAGAAATAAATTTACCAAATTATATTCAAATCGGTTCAGATTTGGATATAGCTCCCACATACATATATTTTCGGCTGATTTCCTTATTTTATGTATCAAACATGCTATTTATGTCCAATTTCGATGAAATTTGGAATGTATGACGGAACTTGGTCTGGAAATAAACGTGCCAATTTATATCAAAATCGGTTCAAATTTGGATATAGCTCCCATACACATATATTTTCGGCCGACTTCCTTATTTTATGCACCAAACACGCTGTAAATGCCCAATTACGCTGAAATTTTGAATTTCTCACGGAATTTGTTCTAGAAATAAATGTGCCAAATTATATTGAGATTGATTCAGATTTGGATATAGCTCCCATACACATATATTTTCGGCCGATTTCCTTATTTTATGCACCAAACACGCTATATATGTCCAATTTCGCTGAAATTTGGAGGGTCTGACGGAATTTGTTCACATTTGAATATAGCTCCCATATATATTTTCGCCGATTTCCTGTATTTTATGCACCAAGCACGCTATATATGTCCCATTTCGCTGAAATTTGAAATGTGTAACGGAATTTGGTCTAGACATAAATATGCCGAATTTTATCGAAATCGGTTCAGATTTGGATATAGCTCCCATATATATTTTCGGCCGATTTTCCGCATTTGATGCAGCAAACACGCTATATACGTCCAATTTCGCTGAAATTTGGAATGTGTAACGGAATTTGTTCTAGACATAAATGTGCCGAATTATATCGAAAACGGTTCAGATTTGAATATAGCTCCAATATATATTTTCGGCCGATTTTCCACATTTTATGCACCAAACACGCTGTATATGTTCAATTTCGCTGAAATTTGGAGGGTCTGGCGGAATTTGTTCTAGAAATAAATGTGCTAACTTATATAGAGATCAGTTCAGATTTGAATATAGCTCCCATATATATTTTCGGCAGATTTTCTGTAGTTTATGCACCAAGCACGCTATATATGTCCAATTTCGCTGAAATTTGGAATGTGTTACAGAACTTGGTCTAGAAATAAATGTGCCAAATCATATCGAAATCGGTTCAGATTTGGATATTGCTCCTATCTATATTTTAGGCCGATTTTCTGTATTTGATGCTCTAAACACGCTATATGTGTCCAATGTCGCTGAAATTTAGGATGTCTGACGATATTTGTTCTAAATATAAATGTGCCAAATTCTATCGAGACCGATTCAGATTTGGACACACTACATATGTCCAATTTCACTGAAATTTGGAAAGCGTGACGCAATTCGTTCTAGAAATAAATGGGACAAATTATACCGAAATCGGTTCAGATTAGAATATAGCTCTCATATATATTTTCGGCTGATTTTCCGTATTTTATGCACAAAATGTAAGACGGATTTGGTCTAAAAACAAATACGATAAATTATATCGAGAGCGGTTCATATAGGAATATAGCTACCCATATATATTTTCGGTCGATTTAATGTTTTTGTTACGTATGTTCAATTTCAATGACATTTTGAAGACTTAGCAGTCAGTAAAAGACATCATTATTTACAGAAGTACTTATAGTTGGAATTGACCAACAGCCTTGGTATCATATCTTTGAAAGACTTCTTAAGATTTGTGTTTTATTATGATATATCTAAATCATTAGGAATACTTATAGGCGGAAAGGCTTTCGAAGGAGTGTTACCTCCTGAAACTTAAAAAAAATACCATAGTAGCTCCATAACAACCCTGAATAGGTATATAACTCCTTCATATCTCCTATATTTATTCGTTAAAATATTAAAAACGTTAATATAATTATGGCATTCCATTATATTTTATCGTAGTCGGGGCAGCAAAGCGCGCCGTGTTCAGCTAGTATATTATATATATTGTTCTTTTATACCTTTCCGCCCGACCATTTGCATGAGGCGTTGCAGTTGCGTTATGGATAACTTTTATTCCACCATCTGTATCTGTCATAAATTGCTAATAACAGACGTTCCATAAGCGCTGTTTAAATTCTACAGTCAGGCCGGATGGAGGTGGACATTATTGCTTATTTTCAAATGTGAAATATTTTTAAGCCTTTTTACTATCAAGTCTATCTCGAAGACAAAACAAGGATTGAAAGGTTACGCGAAAGGTAAAAAAAAAAAACAAGTAAAAAGTATCATTCGGCTTTGCCGACAGAGATATACCCTCAGCCTATGTGAATTGTAACTTTCATGTACGGGCAGATCGAATGTATTCAGGGCCTTTTCAGAATTGTGTGACCCTTTTTGGACATTTGAACTTGCCGACAAAAATGTGGATTAGGATTAAAGTTCAAAAGTGTTACGGAGGATATACTTGAGGGAATTGAACGACAAAGTCCATTATGGAAGTGGATCTTATTTTGCCAGTCATATCTTTTCGATAGATTTCGCGCCCACTAGTCATTTTAGTGAGAAGCATGCACTTGTCCACGGAAAACATAATATTGCTGTAAACAGGTCCACAACGAACAGCATCGCTATACGTTTCCAAAGGATCTTCGAACAGTCTCTACACTGCACTTATACACAAATGTTGAAATTTAGTGAAGCAGGTACCCCAAGCAGTGGACCGATATGAGCCATTTTAGAAGTTAAACTGAGTTTGGACCAAATATTAGGAGATCTAAAGTTTGGGCCAAATTATTTGCCCAAACTGAAACTAAGTTTGGACAAAATATGACGAAGCGCAAATTTTGGGCAAAATCGGTTGATTAGTTGTAGAGTATCGTGCTCTGCAGCCACTACATATGGTGCCACAGGGGTTTTTTACAACTTTCGGGCTGTTGAAAAACTTTTAACGTCGTATTGGAGTCAGCGAATGCAAGTTACTTCAAAAAATAGTTGCTTAAACTAAGTTTGGACAAAATATTACGAAGACCAAATTTTCGACCGAATCGGATGATCCGTTCGAGAGTTATGTTAGGTTCCAACCATTACATACGGGGTTTTTTTTTTGCACCTTTCAGGCTATTTTCTCAGGAAGCATGGATTTGCCCCTGATGAAACTTGTACCGTCGTATCGGGGGGCAATGAATACAAATTGTTACAGCACAAATCAAAACGATTCGCGAGTAGGTTTTAATCTGAACTTCTCCGAAATTTTGTTTGGGAGGTACCTGAAGGAGTGGTGTCCATATTGGAACCTCATCTATCTCTGATAGACAATTTACGTCGTGCAAGGTATGGACCAAATCGGTTACTCCCATCAAGAGTTATTGTGCGCACTTTTTAGGGGGAGGTACCGGAAGGAGTGGACCGATATAACCCATATTCGAACTTAAACTAAGTTTGGACAAAATATTACGAAAACCAATTTTTGGACCGGATCGGTTGGTCCGTTCGAGAGTTATCGTGCTCTCCAGCCAGACAGACGGACGAACATGGCTAAATCAGCTCCTATTTGTTCTGAAACGGATTTCGTCCAAAGTTTGGACAAAATATTACGAAAACCAATTTTTGGACCGGATCGGTTGGTCCGTTCGAGAGTTATCGTGCTCTCCAGCCAGACAGACGGACGAACATGGCTAAATCAGCTCCTAATTGTCTGAAACGGATTTCGTCCAAACATACTTCGATGGGGCATATTTTTCCCGCATGAAAGTGTATATATGTACATACCCTCGTTAGCATAAATGCTGAGGGTATAAAAAAGATGGCACCATATATTTATAAACATTGCCACGTACGTCGAACAAAATAAGATTAACAAATATTTAGGTTACTTAGCTTAACCTCCGCACAGTGGTTCAGAATCGTTTTTTCCTGGTCAAAACGGATGAGATATTTTCATAATATTTTTTGTTCGACAGACAACATAATCAGCTTTCGATGCATTAAAAACATCGAATTCGGTCTAGTAGTCGCACAGGAATTCAAGGTCAAAGTTAAAAATTTGAGTTTTTTTATGTTTTTCATAAAATAATAAAGGTTTTAGACGAAATAAAGGTTTTAGACGCCAAGTATTTTTGGGCGAAATTCGTTTCAGACAATTTGGAGTGTATTTAGCCATGTCCGTCCGTCTGTCTGGCTGGCTGGAGCGCACGATAACTCACGAAAGGATCCACCGATTCGGCCCAAAGATTAGTTATCGTAATATTTTGTTCAAACTTAGTTCAAGTTAGAAGATGGGTTATATCGGTCCACTCCATCCGCTACCTCCTCACAAAAGTTAAAAAATGTTCGGAAAATTTGTACGCACGATAACTCTTGAAGGAAGTAACCGATTTGGTTCATACTTTGCACGTCGTGAAATTTCTACAAACATGGACTCTATCGATCCGCTCCTTCGGGGACCTTCCCCACAAAATTTGGGAAAATTTCAGTTTAGGACCTACTCTCGAATCTCTTTGATTTTTGCTGTAACAAAAACTTGTATAAGGGGGCAATACCATACTTCCTGAGAAAATAGCCTAAAAGGTGCAAAAAAACCCTATGACACCGTATTTAATGGTAGGAGCGCAAGATAACTCCCGAATGGATCTAACGACTCGGTCCAAAATTTGGCCTTCGTAATATTTTGCCCAAAAATAGTTTAGGTTCGAAGTTAAGCCATATCGGTCCACTCCTTCAAGTACCTCCCCAAAAAAGTTCAAAAATGTTCGGAAAAATTGAGCGCACTATAACTCTTTAAGGATTTACCGATTTGGTACTTCTGAAAACACCCTATATATGTACATACATTTGATCTCTTCATAGATAAAAAATTCAATTCACATAGGCTGAGGGTAATCTTTGTGGGCAAAGCCGACTGATACCTTTTTACTTGTTTCCATACCGTTTCCCATATAAATTACACAAATGGAAATTTTTTTAATATATCAGTTTGTATAAGACAAGTAAGAGTTTTATGAAAACCCAAGGAATATTTTTTCCAATTTTGGACTAAAAATAATTTTTTTTTAAAAAACTTTTGAATAAATTTTTTAAATTTCTTTTTCCAAAAATATTTTTTGTATTTTTATGATTTGATTATTGGGGTATGACATTTTTAAAATAGTTATAACTTTTTTTGCGGGTTAAGGATTGTTTGGCTGCAGGCTTTTTAAATAAAAAATCTGATGTTCTGATTTAAATTTCTTTATTTTCGAATATTTCGATTGGAACCTCCAATCATCTTCAGGGAACTACAAAAGATTATTAAAACTTAACCAATTTTACATGAAACTATTTATTACATAGTTATAACATATGAAAAATTCAAAAACAGTCATATTTTGATGCATAATATAAAAAACTCACATTTTTAAATTTGACCTTAAATTTCTCCGCAACCGCTAGGCCGAATTAGATGGCTTTTGATGTGTCGGATAGCTGAACAAAAAAAATACTTATGAAAATATCACTATCCGTTAAATACTTACAGAGTTTTGACCAGGAAAAAACGATTCTGAACCACTTTGCGGTCCCAAGAAGCCAAGAAGCGGCCCGCGGCGGCCAATCTCCGAAATTTGCCATTTTTGTATGTTATAAACATTTCACTAGCAAAAGTTCCATTGGATTAAAGATAAAATATTTATCCTCTTCCTTTAATTTAAGTTGCCATCAGACGTACATCTTAAAAACTCCCATCAAGTGCCTTCTATTTCCATCTTGCCTTTTGTAGACTAGTAAATTTTCCTAGCAATTACTTTTTGTGCAATGGTATACAGAAATTTCTCATAAAATCATAATACTTAACCTAAATTAGTTTATGATAATAAATCAATCGCTTATTGTTGTTTACTCACTGTCAGAAATCTCAAGAAGCAACTCAAATCTTCAAACATTGATGTCCTGTCAGATGTCTTCAATTTCCTCAAAAGAAGTTGAAATGCGTTATACTTCTAACGATATATTAGCAGCAATCCAACCCAAAATCCAATTATGCTTCTGTTAAGCAACATTGATCAAGGCTTATCTTCCTGTATGACTGCTCTCCACAACATTCCACATAATCATGTAGTCTGACATGTTTATTTGACAAGGGTCAAGTCAATACGTCAACTGGATGAATGAAAGTAATGTAAATGTTTGTATGTTTATGTGCAAACTACATATACACTCATGATACACAATATACTATAATGGAGGAATCTATTCATAGAATAGCACATGTAAAGGCAAATAGGTTTGATTAATGTATAAATAAGGTTGCGGAGCCAGTGTCGAAGAGAACTGCTGGAGTTAGATCTTCTGAATCGAGTAATAGCCCGACTTATGGCAAAACCAAAAGTAGGGTCACATTAGGCAAATGTTTGCTCCAGCGATCGACAATGTGCGCTGGCTGAAAGCAAGTGAGCATAAATTTCAATGCATTATTTTCTCAGCACACTGCCGGTCGGTCGCGGGAGCAAATATTTGCCTAATGTCACCTTACCTTAACACATTTAAATAAATACTAACCGACCCGGGTCCGCGTTGTAGGCCCCTTCTTTGGGTTTTCTGTAACCGTTAATAATCTATCTACATTTTTATAAAAATGCATGACATCATTTTATGATTTTAAAGATGCCAATCGCTTTTAAACATTCAACATTTTCCGAAACTCTACTTTTCCATTTTCGTGGTTCTTTATGAGAAAAAAAAACTTACAAACATGACCAATTTTGGAGAAAAAAATGTATTTAGTTAGCGAGTTTCTGAAACCAAGGACTATTACTCACGCCTAACTTAAGGTGAATCATTCAGTAGATTGCCTAAGCTTCGTTTTTCTTATAACAATTCCTCTAAATTGCAAGGGTTGCCAAATGTTTTGGTTATACTATTTGGCAAAATGGAAATATTTAACATAGATGTATGGATTTTTTAAAGTTTTAGTTACTTTCCAAGCGTCTGCAAGAATCGCTACTAGTATCAAATTGAAGCCAAGGGTCTGTAGATTTCAAACCTGTTTAGACTTTTTGTGGAAATTTGCCGTTTTGGCAGTTATGACCAAAAGTTTAAGTCAGTTTTAGTTTAGCGATTTCTTTTATTATGGTTACTTGGAGCGGCACTGAAAAATCGTGAAAGAAAAATAAAAGCATTTGGGGGTATACACTCTAATAAATTTTTTTATATTTGTTTTGGACACCCTACTATTGCAACACGCCAAAACGTGGAAATTTTCTCTCCACTGAGGACCAAAAATAAGTTATTACTGGTAATTCTGCAAAAAAAAGTGATTTGATCCTATAAAGTAAAGAAAGTGGATGGCAATCCTATATGAAGGCTGTGGCCAAAAGTGGACCGATATCACATTTCTTTATAAGGTTATGTTCTAAACGCTGAGTTCACTATTAAAGCCTATTCCGTTTGAAAATTTGGTTAATTAAATGGAGATAGAAATCATGTAAGGAGTATAGCAAATCATGGACCAATATTGACAATTTTTCTCGGGGAGTTTTACTATGCTCTAAGAACACCTAGTACCGGCTTATAGCGAATTCGGTTGAACAATGTGTCCGTAACAGTAAAGTATCATAATTCAGGATGATTCTTTATATGGGAATACCGCGAAAACGTGGACCTAGGACTCCAATATTTTTGTTAGAGTGTTTTTAGGCCACGCGGACCCATTGATAAAAATTTCAGTTCGATATATTATCTAGAAGTATTTTTGTCACACCTTCCCATGTAATTCCACCACTGTGGTATGTGGGGAGGGTATTATAAGTTGGTTTGGCCAAAAAGTTTGTAACGAATCGAAATAGTGGTCGTAGACCTATACTGCCAAATATGCCAAAATAAATGTCTCGACTAGCTGAGTCGATCTGGTTATGTGTGTCCGTCCCTCCGTCCGTCTGCAAAGAAACACTCTCATCGAGAATTTCTTTGGCACTACCTAAACTCGAGATTTGATTTTGTTTGCAAGTGAAGTTGCTTGAGTTTAGGTAGTGCCAAAGAAATTCTCGATCAGAGTGTTTCTTTGCGCACGTATCTATTTGAGCGAGCAATTGACACTCGGGTATAAAAAGTTTCTTGTTGAAAAACAAGAAACAAGGGAACTGATGAAGATCTGTGGCCAGATCTGAAACTATAGTCTTCCCTGCTTTATCCCTTGGTAAACATCGCCAATTTTTCCCCACTAATAAATTAAAGTCGTTTCAATAAAATATTAAAACAACGACTATGGGATTATGCCTGACTATTTTGAAAAACAAAATATTTCAAGAAGTTTTACATATTTTCGTTCCTGATGTATATTTTTTTCATACTCTACAAGTACCTCACATAAGACACATGTGCAGTTTCTTATTTCCATTCGAAATCCACTATTTTTTTTTTTCAAAAATATGTAAGATTTTCATGAGATGCAAAATCACTTTCCTATTTTTCCCTATATTTCACTATTTGCTCTCATATTTCCTCTCTTGTTTCGTAAATGCTCTCAACTTTGTTCTCGTTTTCTTTTGAATGGTCTCGTCGTCTCACCGTCACATTGAGACTATATCAACAAACCATACCACACACATACACACCACAACAACATACCTAAACTTCCACTGTAGGTCACAACAATAGCTCTGTTCCAGATCTAAAATTTTTACCACTTTTACACATTTTGCGTTCCCGTACACAAAATTTATATGAAAATCGTTTACGACTTTTACAACTTTTACGACTTTTACCACTTTATAAAGTACGGGAACAGGCCAAATTTTGTTGTTAGTTAACTGACAACCCAAACAACTACAGTGCGTTTGGTGTCGAAAAAAACAAATTCTTTAATATGAAGGCAACATCTAATATCCCAACCTAGTGCTGACAGACTCAACATGTATGTACATATGTATGGTTCGTATTGTTCTGCTATGTTCGCAAGACGATAAAACTACAGTGAAAATCCATTAGAAGAAGCGGTAAATTAGAACAATACAAAATAAAAGCATTAATTAATAAAAAGCAGCAAAATTTGTCTCCGGTTTGGTGGTGTGTGGTGGTTGTTAGTCAATAATTTGCTTTATGAAAGGAGTTCAGTAATTTTTTTATACCCTCAGCCTTTAGGCTAAAGAGGGTATTTACACTTTGATACGACCAAAAATGTGCCTCATCGAAATAATGGTTTTAGACCCCAAGTATGTTTGTACGATATCCGTTTCAGACAATTTTGAGTAGATCTAGCAATGTCCGTCCCTCCGTCTGTCTGTCTGTCCGTCTGTCTGTCTGGCTGGCTGGTGCGCACGATAACTCTCGAACGGATCAATCGATTCGGTTCAAATTTTGGGTATCGAAATATTTTGTCCAGATTTGATTTAAGTTCGAAGATGGGCCATATAGGTCCACCCCTTCAGGTACCTCCCCCACAAATGTTCAAAAACTGTCGCAAAACTTGTGCGCACGATAACTCTTGAAGGGAGTAACAAATTTGGTCCATACTTTGTATATCGTAAACATTCTACAAGAGGAAGATGAGGTTCCAATATGGTCTCAATCGGCCCACTCCTTCGAGTACCTCCCACACAAAATTTCGGAAAAGTTCAGTTTAGGGCCATCTCTCGAATCACTGTGATTTTTGTTTTAGCAACTTGCATTTACTGCCCTCCAGACGACGAAACAAGTTTTATTAGGGGCAAGTCCATACTTCCTGAGAAAATAGCCTGAAAGTTGCAAAAAACCCCTATGACACCGTGTGAGGTGGTTGGAGCGCAAGATAACTCTAGAACGGATCTGCCGATTCGGTCCAAAATTTGGCCATAGTAATATTTTATCTAAACATAGTCTAAGTTTGAACATAAGCCAAATCGGTCCACTCCTTCATGTAACTCCCCCACAAAAGTTCAAAAATGTTCGGAAAATTTGTTCACAAGGTAACTCTTAAAGGGAGTGGCCGAATTGGTCCATACTTTACACATCCTAATATATCTATTAGATATAGATCAGGTTCAAATATGGACTATATTTGTCCAATCCATCCGGTACCTCCCACATAAAATTTCGGATAAGTTCACTTTAAGACCTGCTATGGAATCACTTTGATTTTTGTTGAAGCAACTTGCATTTGCTGCCTCAATTACGATGGTAAACGTTTTTTCAGGGGCAAGTCCATACTTCTTAAGTAAACATCCCGAAGTGTGTAAAAACCCCATATGGCCCCATAAGTAGTGGCTGAAGATCCACTTCCGTAATGGTCAATGTAGATCCATTCCTTTTAGTATCTCCTCCGCAAAACTTTTGACCCCTAATCCTAATGAACATTTTTGTCGGTTAAAATTTCCAAAATTTATAAAAACCCCTAAATACATACGTTTTTTGGGAAAAATTGTTTCAATGTATACAGGCTGAGGGTATATCTCTGTCGGCAAAGCCGACTGATACTTTTTTACTTGTTTTCTCTCGGATTGGTTAAAAAACGTATTTTGATAAAAAGTCAATGTTTTATTCCAAAGCAAATATCTCAGATCCTATAAGGGGTATACCAAAAGCAAACCTGACAATGAAAATAGAAAATATCACCTTTCTAACTGTGTAAAGTAGGTTGTCGTGTGTGGTCAAACAACGAATATATCGCAATAGTCGCAAAAAAACCCAACTTTTCATTTTTGGATTTTAATTATAATGATGAATATCATAGGTTTGGTACAGGACCTTCCAAAAGCAAAGCCTGACAATGAAAATAAGATCCCATCTATACAATGATGCGAAGTGGGTTGGCGTAGGTGGCCACATAACCGAGATATTTTTTTTTGTAATCACGCTACATATCGCAATTTCGATCGGATCGTAACGAAATATTGGGGGTTTAATAGGGGTGCCGGAAGGGAAGAAGCTAATTTATTTTGGTAATGGTCGGATAATATTCAGGGGTCTGAATGGGCAAAAAAGAGAGATCATTCAAAGTTTAATTCATATGCGAATATCTCCGCTTCTAGTGGGCATATTCCAAAAGGAAAGCCCGTTAATGCATGATGAAAATATCAACTTTATTATGATGCAAAATAGGTTGGCGCACATTCCACTTTCCCACTTGTTTATTTGAATCTTTTATATCTCAGCTTGGTTGGGTGCGTTTCAACAATGAAGACATTCTGAGCTTTAAAATGTTCCCGATTGTTAGCAAAATTTGTGAAATGCTTGTGACGCTGTGATATCCCAATTAATACAAAATGTGGCATTTATGGTAAAATATCGAAGTTATTGCAAAAGGCGCTAAGGTATCACATTTTTAATATTTTGTAGTTTTTTTTTTAATGACAAATACCTTTGCTTCTATTTCGTGTATTAAAGACATGTAAAATCCTAATCGAGAAGAATCAGTACCAAGTAGATGTCGACAGTAGTCAAATTTAAATATTTATATTTATTATTAGATATTAAAATTAAATATTAATTATTTTGGTTAAGTTCGCCTTAAGTCACTTTGTATAAAAGCCAGATAGGTGAACATTTTAGTATCTCCTTAAAAGAAATGTTTACGTCCCGACTATAGTCTTTGCTCACTTGTTATATATCTACTATTGTTGTCTCTAGATTTTCGAATCGAATTGACTATAGTTATGTGTTCTTCTTGAAACTTCATAAAATAAATCGATGTTTTGGCATTAATTTTAATATATTACATTTTTACTTTTCAGAGTATTAGGATTCATAGAAGAATCAATAAGATTATATAATTCATTAAAATCTTTAGACATTCTTGTTAAGGGATCAGCATTTGTATAATTCATTCTAGAAAATTGAATAGCTAGTGGTACATAATTGCGAGTAGCTCTTTGGGGAATATTAAAGCGAATATTGTTGATTAGAAATCCAGCATTAACGTCACCCATTATCACATTAAAAAGAATGATACATTTAACATTTTTTTTTCGGCTTTTTAAAGTTGGCAGCTTGATGAGGGAAAGTCTATCCTCGTATGATGGAAGATTATGGAACGAAAATTTTAAGCTCCGTAAACAGAAAAGTAAGAATTGCTTTTGAACGGACTCGATGCTATCGCTGTGGGTATTATATATACGATCCCATATGATCGATGAATATTCTAGTATAGGGCGAACAAGCGTTGTGTATAAATTTTTTGTGACATAAGGATCCATGAACTCCTTACTCCACCGTTTAACAAATCCGAGCACAGACTTGGCTTTGTTTATTGTTACCGAAATGTGTGACTTAAAATTCAGTTTACGATCCAAAAGAACTCCGAGATCCACAAACGTGTTAACTTTCTCCAGAGAGTAGTCGTTGAGAATATAACCAGTATCCATTAACCCCTTTCTCGTAAATCTCATGAGTTTGCATTTTGAGTAATTTATTTCCATAAGGTTAATATTACACCAATTAGCAAAAGAATTCAGATCATCTTGCAGCTGATGATTAAATGATATATCTGTAAAACTGAGAAATATTTTCACATCGTCGCACAGTGGTCGAAACCACTGATCTAGCGGCGCGAAATTAATAACTTGGAAACGAATGAAGATATCTTTCTGAAATTTTGCACAAACTCAATCTGTGTCTGTCGGTAATTATGGACTAAATATGAACAACATAGGCAAATATTTTGGTATAGCCCCCATATAACGGTACCTCCTGATATTCGATATTTTGAGGATTTAAGCCACATTTTCCTTCCAAATTAGTTGTAATTTGGTACTTAGGGTTCCTAGTGATCACTAAACCTTTCCACCAAAAATTGTGGACATAGGTCCACGTTTGGGTATAGGCCCCTTTTAAGGTACCTCCCGACTTTCAGTAGTTTGGGGATTTAAAGCTACATTTTCCGACCAAATTAGGTGTAATTTGGTGTTTGGGGTTCCCAGTGGACACAAAAATTCTCCACCAAAAATTGCGAACATAGGTCTACATTTTGATATAGCCTCCATATAACCGTACCGACAGATTTTGGGTATTTTAAGGATTTAAGCTATTTTTCTAGACCATTTATCAGCAAGATTTGCAGCTATTTGCAGTTAAATTTTGGTTATTCGGAATCTAGGGAGTCTAATTTAATTATTAAAAAAATAACTGGACCGAACCTCGGTGGACCTTTGTAGTTACGCTCCATCCAACAAAAGTATATTGCACTAAAAACATACAAAAAATAATAATTTTTGAAAATTTATTGCCTTATAACTATGTAACTTCAGGCCCCAAACATTTTATTTTAATTTAACTTAAACCCTCCCCTATCAATAAAAAATAAATTTTGTTTAGTTTTATTACGAATTTATTGAACAATTAAACAAATATGAGATCAGGTTTTTAGCAACAATTTTATTAAAATCTGATCCGTCAACATTTCTTGCACTTGACACTGAATAACTGAGTGAATATTTACAACAACAAAAAAGTAAAAACAAAATCTTAGTCAGCAGAGTGTCTGTAATCGATATAATGGAAAACATTTCGCAATTTTATACTTTGATTTTTTGACTTTCGCGCCGCTAGATCAATGATTTCGTCCTCTGTGCGTCGGCGTACATCAAGATATTTGAAAACTTTATTGTTTGAGGCAAGTCGTTTATAAATAAGGAAAACAGGAGTGCTCCTAGATGGCTACCTTGTGGTACTCCAGAGGAAACTACAATACTTCTCGATATGGTATTGATAAAATTTACATTTTGTGTTCTATGTTTTAGGTATGAATAAATCCAGTTGACACTCCTGTTAGTAAATCCTAAGCACTCAAGTTTTATTCGTATTCGTATTATCGAATGCTTTACTGAAGTCCGTGTAAACAGCATCAGTTTGCTTTCCTTGAAGAAAACCCCGATTGATTGTTGTGAAAAAGTGAAGTAGGTTAGTTGCTGTAGAGCACTTTTTCTGAAAACCGTGCTGATAGGGAGACTTGAGAGAACTAACATGGTGGTAAATGTTATCCGTGATGATTTTTTCAAAGAGCTTTGGAATCACACTTAATTTTGCAATTCCACTATAATTAGCAATATCGGATTTATTTCCACTTTTAAAGAGTGGTATGATATACGACGTGTGCCACCGTGGTGCAATGGTATGCACGCCCGCCTTGCTCGCAGAAGGTCTGGGGTTCGATTCCCCGGCCAGGCAACATCAAACATTTTTCAACGGTGGCAAAATACCCCTCAGTAATGTTGGCGACATTTTCTGAGTCTTTCAGCCTTGAAAAACTTCTCCACAAGTGGTGTCTTAAGACACGCCGTTCGGACTCGGCGATAAACAGTAGGTCCCATATCATTGAGCTAAATATGAATCGGGGTGCACTCATTGATATGAGAGAAGTCTCCCTTGTCCCGTATGGGATGTTGTGGAACAATGTTTTTTTTATGATATACGACGTTTTCCAGACGTCAGGAAAAACGGCTTGATTAATCGAAGCGTTAAACAGCATAGTTAAAGGTAAAGCAAAAGCTTCTGCACATTTTATCAAAATGCAACTCAGGTCCAAAATCATAGCCATATTTTAAATGTTTCAATTCTTTTAAAACCATTGTACTGTCCAATAGTGTAATTGATATTGATTGGTTAGAGTTGAGTTGAAAAGGGTATATGTTGTTAGAATAGGTTTTAGTTGAATATGTTGTTGTGAAAAAATCTGCGAATAAGTTGCTTATAACAGTGTTGTCGGATGATTCTGTGTTTCCGTACCTTAAAGTTGCAGGAAAACCGCTGGCTTTACGTTTCGAATTGACAAATTTGTAAAAAGATTTCGGGTTTTGTTTAAAGTTGTGTTTGAGTTTTGAAATATATTTTGAATAGCAAATATTGTTCAAGTTGGTATATTCTGAGCGTGCAACTGAATATCTTCCGTAGTCGATAGCAGAACCAGTACGCTTGTATTTTTTGAACTGTTTATTTTTGTTATTCTTAGATCTGGCTAATGCTTTAGTCTTCCATGGTGGTCCTGACAGCTTTTTATAAAAATCTTTCGGCACGCAGACATCAATGTACTCATATATCTTTTTGTAAAATATGTTTATGGCACAATTCAGATCATAAGTGCAGGATAAGAGGTCACACCAGTCGGTGTTCTGTAACAATTCACATAACTGGAGATAATTTGTTTTCGGAAAACATAAGGATTTTTCGATACGAATGTTATGTTCAACATTGTTGATAGCTGGAAAGGCGACCTTCATTTCTATTGTCGGATGGTATTGATCATCTTGACATGTTATTGGATCAGTTCGTTTAATGTAACATTCATTCACTTGATTTACAAAGATAAGGTCTAGTAACTTATGGCTGGAGTTACGGATAGAATTTATTTGAAAAATACCAAAATGACCCTCATATCTCCAGATATAAGATATAAGATCACGATACAGCTCGCAGTATTTAACATAGAAATGTATAATTGGTACAGAAGTTTATATTACTCGAAGGATGTTTGGTATTGAAAATGGGTTATATCTGTCCAAATTTTCATTTAGCCCCTAATAACTATACCTTCCGATTACGGTATTATCTCAGGAAATATCCTGCCTTAGTGGCTTAACTTTGGTGTTTAGTACTCCCGCGTAGAATAGTAGCTGCAACTCCAAGTTTCCAATAGAACGGTACCTCTAGATTTTCAATATTTTTTGGTTTTAGTATTATTATGCTACCGAAATTTTATTTATTTATTGAAAAAACCTACACAACAAAATATATAATCTTATAATTATAGTGCAGGTTCAAATGTGTTATGAATTATCCTTTTTTAATTGGACTTATATAATAGTTATACAAACTGTTATTATAATTGGATAAAAATTAATACAAAATTAAGAAAAAATTAAAAAAATATAAACAAATAAAATTATTCGATCCTAAATAATTTGTAAAAAGTTGAACAATTAAACAGTGAAATAACTAACGATTCTCTTAAAAGTAAACGCGTTGCTGATGTTTTGTATTTCATGTGGAAGTACATTTCAAAGACGTATGGCGTTTATAAAAAATGGCGTTCACAATTTTTACTTCGTGTTCTAAAAGGAACCAGCCCCCTACCCCTATTTGATATATTAAATCTTAATCTTTCAAAGAGATGTTTAGGTTTATGTTTTACTATAATTTTGTGTTGTTGGCGTTTTTTATTGTTGGACTGCAGAATTTTACATCTTTGTGTTTATTTCAGCTTGAGTGCATATTTTGTTGTAATTCAATTGTTTGAATAACAACAAAATATTTTAAAGTGGATATGAAATTGATTAGTTTTGTGTAGAAATAAAAGATATCTTATTTTAAGAAGTTTACTGAAATCATAGCCATATAAAAGATCAGCGAATTGGGATACATGATCTGTTCTTTTTAATCCCCAGCAAAAATCCTCATTACAAACCTCCTTTCCCAGTCATTATTTTAACAAGGGCATGTCGCGCGAAATATCTGGTTATTTTGTAACCACTGAAATAAGTAAATACTGAGTAGATTCTGACTACTTATTTCAGTGGTTACAAAATAATAATTAATCTACGTTGACTCCGTGAACCGCAGCTAGCACAAATTTCACATCCGTATATTAAAGTAGGCACAAGATATGTTTTTGCGAGCAGTACACGTGTTTTAAGTGGTGTGTATGATTGAGTTATCCATAATGACCGCAATTTTCCATATATCTGACCAACAACCATATTAACATGATTTCCCAAGTCAGTGAACTATTAAATACAATCCCCAAATTTTTCGCATGCGGCACAATAGTAATCCTTTCATCATTAATGAGAATTTCTGGTATCTGTAAAGAGAAGTTTTTGTGTTTATGTATGATGAGACATTTAGACTTCTGCGGATTAAATTAAGACATTTGCCGTTGCCCACCTATAAACTTTAGAAATATCTTGGTTCAGTTTTGTGATACTTTCAATGACGTTATCAACAGAGCCACTAAAATAAATTTGAACGTAATCAGCATACATCATGGAATGTTCGTTACAGGTCCAGGTTTTTTATGTTGCTTCCACAGAACGGTACTTCCCGAGTTTCGGTACTTTCAAAGCTTTCGCCGCATTATTCAGCAGAAATGGCTATATTTGGTATTTAGTCTCCCTTGGAGGTGTCAAATATTTCGGCAGATAATTGTCGGTATAAGTCCACGTTTTGATATAGCCCCCTTAAACCACGCCTCCAACATCATTATAAAACCAAAACGGCTGAAATCTGGTTTCAATATAATTTATGGTGGAGGTGGGCCCAACTTGACCAAAAATCATGAAATTAAAAAATGTTGTGTAGCGTTACATAAAGCTATTTTAAAGGGTTTTTAGTTTATTTTATATGAAATATTGACACAAAGTATATAATTTCAATAGAGAGAGTTTACAATATTATAGTACGTTTATATATAACCAGATTTAACAAACCCACTGGGTTTTAAATGTCAATTCCATTACATATACGTCAAACAAATCCTGATAATGAAGGTTAACCTCCCAAAAAGCTCTAATATAAACAGCATATTATAGATATAAGTTTGAAATTTGGAACAGAGTAAAATGCAGCATATCATAATACTTTCAGTATAGTCCCCATACAAAAGAGCAATTACTAACGATGTAGGAATAAAACTTACCATAGTATTTGTGAACATTGAAAAATGGGATTACCAAAGCAGGACTATAGGAAAAGTTTGGAGTTTCAATTAACTGACATAATTTCGCATATACATTTATCTAATGAAGTTCGATATATATACCAGTTACCAAGCTTTGCCTTCGTCTGCCACAAAAAAAACAACATCCTAATACACCTGAAGATCGGATTTACCACCCGTGAAACGTAGTGTAATGGTTGGATGCGTGGGACTTCGGTAGACTCCTAATTTTTCAATGTATCTCTAAAGGCCTAACAGCTCAACTCGAAAGAGAATTAATTAAATATCACTATAAATGGCCTTCGCCTTAATAAGGCAAAAATAAAAAATAATTTCAGCATGAGCCAGGCTGGGATTCGAACCTGGGTCTCCGACAACTGAGTGTCAAGGTTGCCGGCGTCTTAGCGTTCTAAGCCACCATCAACTTGTCAAAACTTTAGTAGACAATAATTGATGATCAAAAAATAAAATCTTCTGATATAGAAGAGCAATTACTAACGATGTAGGAATAAAACTTACCATAGTATTTGTGAACATTGAAAAATGGGATTACCAAAGCAGGACTATAGGAAAAGTTTGGAGTTTCAATTAACTAACATAATTTCGCATATACATTTATCTAATGAAGTTCGATATATATACCAGTTACCAAGCTTTGCCTTCGTCTGCCACAAAAAAACAACATCCTAATACACCTGAAGATCGGATTTACCACCCGTGAAACGTAGTGTAATGGTTGGATGCGTGGGACTTCGGTAGACTCCTAATTTTTCAATGTATCTCTAAAGGCCTAACAGCTCAACTCGAAAGAGAATTAATTAAATATCACTATAAATGGCCTTCGCCTTAATAAGGCAAAAATAAAAAATAATTTCAGCATGAGCCAGGCTGGGATTCGAACCTGGGTCTCCGACAACTGAGTGTCAAGGTTGCCGGCGTCTTAGCGTTCTAAGCCACCATCAACTTGTCAAAACTTTAGTAGACAATAATTGATGATCAAAAAATAAAATCTTCTGATATAGAAGAGCAATTACTAACGATGTAGGAATAAAACTTACCATAGTATTTGTGAACATTGAAAAATGGGATTACCAAAGCAGGACTATAGGAAAAGTTTGGAGTTTCAATTAACTAACATAATTTCGCATATACATTTATCTAATGAAGTTCGATATATATACCAGTTACCAAGCTTTGCCTTCGTCTGCCACAAAAAAACAACATCCTAATACACCTGAAGATCGGATTTACCACCCGTGAAACGTAGTGTAATGGTTGGATGCGTGGGACTTCGGTAGACTCCTAATTTTTCAATGTATCTCTAAAGGCCTAACAGCTCAACTCGAAAGAGAATTAATTAAATATCACTATAAATGGCCTTCGCCTTAATAAGGCAAAAATAAAAAAAATAAAAAAAAAAAAAAGTTCCGCCTGGTATTTTGAAGTTTTTACGCAATAACTAAAAAATCTTTAAAATGAATATTACACATGTAGGTTTACGTTTTGGTGTATCCCAGAATTTTTAACCACAGTAGCTCTTATTTGGCATTTTCGCTTCTATTTCAAAGATTTACAATATTTCTTATTCTTCAAAGTACATAGTCCCATTAAAAAAGTTTTGTGTTATTTTTGCCTTATTAAGTTATCAATTGGACACATTTTACCGCGAGGACTGATGCTGATAAGAAGATCTATCTAAAAAACCTATTAATGTTATTTGTATACCATTAATTAATTGGAATAAATAACTCCAAAAAAAGAATAACTCGAATCCCCGAGTGCAGATTAGACTTGTAGCGAACATTTCCAATCAAACATTGCCAGCTATTGTAAGAAAATAATATTCTTTTATGTCATAAAAACACGAAAACTTTACTATTTTACCAGAAGTTATAGAGTCCATGCAACTGAAAAATTCAGAAAATAACATTTATGGTCTGTTCCAGTACTGCAAGAATCTACTCATTTTCAGTAGTAAAAAATTGTAGATTCTTTAAGTTTCTGGAACAGGCATTTAGAACAGAAAACATTTTTATCAACTACGATTCATATACTCCGAATTCTACACGCAGTACGGTTTGGGACTACGAAACCCACATTCGGGCTCGGCAAAATTTTAGCTAAGTCCTGACAAAATAGGTTAAGTCGGAAAAACTCCATCTGATATCCCAATGGTTGTTCCGCCTTATTTCTACCTTAATTATACGATTAGATGTTTATGAACTCGATGACATTTAAAACTTTCCAAGGACTATGACCAAAGATTATGCACTTCAAGTAAAAAAGAATCAGTCTTAAAAGTATAGACTTTAATCTATAGACAGATCGAAAACGGGCTTCGTAACCAATATCTCTGTCCTAAAAATTGTGTAGTCAGGGAGTTTCAGAATTTCGTTGTCTTTTTAGGACGTATACACTTTCCGACAAAAATATCGAAACATTTGGGTATAAAACTTCACGATTGTGAGCGTTGCGTATAAATGTTTATGTTGTGATCATAAAGATTTAGAGCTTTTGAACCGTTATGTCAGGAAGCATCGACTTACCCACGAAAAATAGAATATCGCTGTAAACAAGACCGCAAGGAGTAGCATTGGCAAACATGTTAAATGGATTCCTGAACAGCCCTTATATTGCACTTATTTAGAAATTTTGTGAAGGAAGTATCGGAAGATGTTGTCCCATATAGACTCTCTTGGTACTTGATATACATATGTATAAATCGGATATTGAAATTTTGTATGGGGGGTAACGGAAGGAGTAAACCGATATAATCCATATTCAAACTTAATCTATGTCTCGAAGAAATTGATTTGGACCTTCGACAAAGGTAGACTTGTGAGAAAAAAGGAGTGGACCGATATGACTTAAAGTTTGGTTGATCCGTTCGAGAGTTATCATGCGCTCGAGCCAGACAGACGAAAGAATTGGGCTAAATCGACACTAAATTATTTGATGCGGATTTTGTCGAAACATATGAGAAGTCAAAGGCCATTATTTCGATGAAGTACATTTTTATCGTTAGCCTAAAGCCCGAAATTACAGCAGATTTTAATACCATTTAACCAATGTTTGAGCATTAATTTTGTTTGCGGTTGTTTTCAGCTACAACTTTGTTAATGATAGGAAAAAATGCAGTTGGGTATGCTACTTATAGCAGATATTAGCACTTTATGACGCACAACAATAATTTTTTCTCCATAAAATAAATAATAAAAAATTAACGTAGTAAAACAATTTTCTTATTGGTTTTAGAGATGTGCTCCACGGAAAACACTTGATATATCGTACATTTTGTCCAGTAAACATGTCATTTCAATGTGTTTAAATCCTCAAGACCTTTATATTTATTAAAGAATTCCTCGACAGATTTCACTGGAAGTTTTCTCAAAAAGAGTATTCAAACAAAAGATTTTAAATATTTCTTAGACAACTTGTTCATAAAGTAAATTTTTAGTACATGACATTCAGAACAATGTAAGTTTTCATTTGAAAATTCCAAAAGTAAAAAATTATTTTAGTGAAAAAACGTAATAGTTTCTTAAAGTAGCTCAAAAAATGTTAGTCGACCAAACCATTTCGGGGGGGGGCCTGGGCCCCCAGTACCCCCCCCCCCCCTGCGTACGCCCCTGATTTACAAATATTAGGAGTGCCAAGGGATTATATTCATTGTGATCCATTTAAGTATAATATTATTGTCCTCTTCAATACCTCACGGTTTTCAGACGGATCAATCAGATGGTATAGTTTGTTGAATTCAATTAGTAGTCGGCGCAGTGGATTGTTATTGGCATAGTTTCTATTAAAGTAATCAATGTGAAGTAGCTGATAATTGCGCGTTAATCTAACCGGAACATTTATACAAATTCGTTCTAATACAAAATCAGATACAATTTTTCCTTGTATGATATTTAAGAGAAAGGTTACATTAAGCATAGATCGTTTGCTTTTTAGTGTAGGCAGTTTAATTAAACCTAATCTGGACTCATAAGACGGCAGTGACTGTAAACTCCAACCTCTATGTCGGAGACAGAACAATAAAAATTGTTTTTGTACCGATTCTATTGACTTAGAGTGGATGTTATATGCTGGATTCCATATAATTGAACCATATTCTAAAATGCAACGCACAAATGATATGTATTTATAATTGTTTAGTTATAAGTGGATCAGAAAATTCTTTACTCCATCTCTTTATAAAACCCAAACTTTTATATGCTTTGTTAGTAGTAAATAAAATGTGATCTCTAAAGTCTAGCCTGTGATCTAAAAGCATTCCTAGGTCGTTAATGGAATTTACAGATTCAACTAGTCGTTCATGAAGGTAGTAATTTGTGTCGATCTTCTGTAATCTAAAAAATGACATGTGTTTACATTTTAAGATATTTAGCTCCAACAAGTTAACTTTACACCATTGATAAAAAATGTCTAGGTCTGATTGCAATTTGAGTTGATCTATTGGATTGCTTAATGAGTAAAATATCTTCACGTCATCTGCATACATTAAAACTTTAGAATAACATATTACGTTCGGTAAATCATTAATGAATAAGGTAAATAGCACTGGGCCTAGATGGCTTCCCTGAGGAACACCAGAAGGTATGGAGATTTTATTGGAAATAGCTGATTCAAACTTGACCCTTTGTACTCTGCCAGTTAAATATGATGTTAGCCAATGCAGCAATGATTGACTAAATCCAATTTTATTAAGTTTTTCTAACAGTAATTTTATATTAACTTTATCGAAAGCTTTGCTGCAATCGGTGTAGATACAATCAGTTTGATACTTATTTCGAAAACCATCATAACTAAAGTTGTTATTTCCAAAAGATTTGTTACAGTGGAATGGCGTTTTCGAAATCCATGTTGGAATTTCGATAATACAGACGATACCTGAAATGATACCAAGTCAGTGACTATTTTTTCAAAAAATTTTGGGATACTATTTAGTTTAGCAATACCTCTATAATTACAGACATCGTTTCTATTTCCCGATTTAAAAAGAGGGATAATATAAGAGTCTTTCCATTTTTTCTGAAAAATAACCTAAGGTAAGCGATTTGTTAAACATTATAGATAATGGAAGAGCTAGGTTCTCTGCGCAGTGCTTTAAAATACAGGCAGGGACTCCATCTGGACCAGGCGTAGTTAAACTTTGCAGGCTTTTAAGGCCGGTTAGCACAGAATAAGTATCAATATTATGTACATGTATAGATTTGTACTCTGAAATATTGTAGGGATATTGGGATGTGTCATCATATGAGTTATTGGAATATGTTGTTTTGAAGAAGGGAGCAAAAATGTTTGCGATGCCCACATCGTCGTCGGCAACCGACGTTCTATACTTTATAATTTTTGGATAAGTTTTTGTTCGGCGCTTTGTATTAATAAAGCGATAGAAATTTTTAGGATTGCATCTTACTTCTTTCTTTGCATTACAGATGTAGTTCTGGTAGAGTCTTTTGTTTAAGATAGTATATTCTGATCTAGCAATAGTATAAGCAGCATAGTTAGTTGTTGTGCTACTTTTTTAAATTTTTTATATAGTTTGTTTTTGCGATTCTTTAACCTCGACAAAGCAGAATTATTCCATGCAGGACCAGTGTTATTGAAGAGAACTGTTTTTGGAACTGTTTGTGATATAAAATTATCTAAAGTATGATAAAAAATGTCTAACATTTCATCCAGGGTTTTTAATGAATAGAGCTTATTCCAGTCAAAGGAGCCTAAAAGTGAGTTCAATTGAACATAATTTGTTTTCGAAAAACTGTATTTACAAATATTATTCTTATTTCGATTTATATTAGTGCTGTGTAATTGAATTTGGATGTTTATAGTGAGATGGTATTTGTCTTCAGGGCGAACAATTGGCTCGCACTGAGAGATTTCAATATCATTAGGATGGTTTACAAAAATCAAATCAAGTAGTCTGTCTAAGGAATTTAAGATTTTATTTATTTGGGACAGGCCAACACTAAAGGGGTTACGCATTTACTATTTACTTCACATGTTGTTGTGGGTAAAAGGTCATTTTCAGAATTTTCAGTCCATTTTAAATTAGGTAGATTAAAATCTCCTAGAACAAATAAGATATCATTGGATTTTGCAGTTTGAAAGGCATAAAGAATTAATTCTACATGTTTAATATATAAGTCTATATCCGAGCAAGGAGGAATGTATGAGCATGTAATAAATATTGACAGGTGGGACAGACAAATTGTTACAGCGACTATTTCAATGTCAACCGGTGTGGGAAAAGAAATTTAATCGCAAGGAAATGTTGACGATACAGCTATCAAAACTCCACCGCCTCTACTTTTCACTTTACTATCGCGATCATGTCTGAAAACTTGATAATTTTGACAAAAAAACTTCATTATCATAAATGTTGCTGTTTAACCATGTTTCAGTAAAAGCAATGATATCATAATCTAAATCGAAACTATCATTGAATAATGTGTATAACTTTGAATTCAAACCTCTGACATTTTGGTATGTTAAAGACAATTTGTTAATAGAAGGTAAGACATTTAGGTTTTTGATGGGTTTTTTGGTAGACGTACAATATCTGTTTCAGGAGCTTCTCTGTAAATATATTCGTGTATGATTGCTTTTTCGGGCCAGAATGATGGGGTAACAATTGTTTCATATACATCCTCAGGAACTATGATTTTGCTATATTAAAAACATGGACTTAATCGTGTTATTTCAAGCATTGAAGTCAATGTTCATGGCGTGTTTTCTGTTCCACTCACCTAATTTAGAAATCTTATCAGTGAATAAAACGTTTTCGAAAATCGGACGCAATCGTGGTATTCTACACCCAAAACACCCATTAATGATAGAGGCCACAAATGCTATTTTACTGAAAACCAATACGTCTAATAATATCTGAGATTTCGCGATTTGTTAAAACCCGAAAAAATGTGTAGGCAAAACGGCCTAAGCCGCTTAGGCCAAATCAAATACAAAAAAAAAAAAATATATGTGTGGGTTAGGACAAAAACGTATGTTACTTTTAAATATTTGAAAAATAAATCAAGATAACTATGGGTGTTTAAATTTTTTAAATTTAAACCAACTAATAGTACCCTCCCCACTGAGTGGTGTAGGGTATAAAAAGGAAAAACATATATGAGTAAAACGGATATTAATTACCCACCCCTCCACTTCAAATTTAGGGAGTAGCCATCATAAAAGGAGTCGAAAAGCAATTCAGCTTAAATAATGAGTGATCCAACAAGAGTTACTTATTTAACAGGCTTTTTTTGAACAGATCACGCATGAGTCGTATCACGTGTTCATGTTATTTTTGTTTAGTACTGTTTGGCATTTTATCATGGAAAAGCTTACGCCTCCACAACGCTTACCAATCGTTGAACTTTATTAACAAAAATTCGCGTTATGTGGGGAGTGTGTTTTGAACCTAATTTTGTTTAGTTATAAGGCACATTTCTGGCTTTTCTGTTTTTATAGGTATGTAAAGAAGCAAAATTGCCATATTTTGGAAGAAGAGCAACTTAAAGATATTCAACAAAACGGCGCCACTTCCCACACATCGCATCAATCAATGGATTTTTTGAAAGAACACTTCGGTGAACACGTTTTGGACCAGTCGATTGTTAATAATTTTCTTTAATCATGAGAATCAAAAAAATCGTTTGCCGAAGAGGTACATTCGATTCAAAATGACGTGACTCCTTCACATACTTTCAAATATCGGAAGATGGTCGTCGATTTTTATGATCAATGGCTCATTTTGTTCATAGATGATGAGACTTTTCGTGAAAGTTATAAGTCTACACAATTTTTCATATTTTAAATTTATATGTTAAAACAAAATATGTTTCCCAAATACTCGTATATAATTTCAAATTAGTTTTTGTTTGACGCGTTTTGATATTTTAATGGAATATACATTCTTTTTAGCAATTAATAGTAAAAAGCTCATGTATTCGTGCTACAGGATATAAGTTTGAAGACGAACGTCGAAAAATCAGCACCCTAGTGTAAAACAATTTGTTAATAAATCTTCTCGTAGATTACATTTTTGCAAGTCCCTTAAAGACGATTGTGTTTGTTGCTTTCTCATTCCATTCTCTCTTGAGTAACTTCCCGTATTGACAAAGTGACAGGCACAGTCTACATCGTCGATACTAACTGTACGCTCAATTCTGCCCGTCCAAAATATTTTTGGATAAGAATGCGATTGCCGCAGCAGATCCTACAATAACCTTAAAGTAACTTTGTAATCACTCCAGCGCACAGTGCGAAATATGGGAAGTTTAGTGGAACATTAAGGAATTTTGAAAGTACATAAAATTAATTAAATTTTTACTGAATTCGTTCGCTAAGTTCTCCAATGCAACTAGCCCACACTAAGTGAATTGCGATTTACTCAGCGAAATGACTGAAAAATTCACTTAAAAGTTGCACTTGTATTTAATATTTTTTTTCTAAGAAATGGTAAGTCAGCATGGCATGATTTATTATTCCTAAAATTTTACAAAACAATGATGATATTCTACTATTTATAAAAATCCAAAAAAAAAAAACACAAGAAAAAAGGTGTTGTCACGGCTTGTTAGCGTTCAGAGCCAAACTCCTTACTTTCAAAGGCAGCGCTAAGCCTTTGTCAGAGAGGGAAGAGATCTAACGAAATCAAAAAGTCATTTAAAGCAAGTTTATAAAACGTTTTTGTTGGAATATTTCTTGGTTTTATCTGAAAGTTCTTGCTAACTTTTCCATGTTGAGAATTGAACCCACGTTCCTAATAAAGCGGGTCAAATTTGTTGTAGGATTTATCAGAATGTTCCATTTTACTAAACTAAACCAAAAAATTACGCAATATTTGCATGGGTAGTACAATCTTTCAATTTTATTTGATTCAAACCTATTCTGATGATCGCAAAAATTGGACACTTTTTTGTACATTTTTTATTATAATCGGGATATTTTCCGAAAATATGTCAACAACGTCAAGTTTTTTATTGGGAATGTTGGCATAGTATAGGACTCTCAAAAAGTAAATAGTATGGATCTGCAATACGAACACATCGGAAGATACCTTAACATATAAAAAGAAAAAAATGCAAACCTATTCAGATGATCGCTAGTGTATAGTGCAACATTTTTAGATGCTGTGGAGCAAACACCAATATACGTAAAAAAATTGCAATGCAGCGCCAATAGCGCCAATCTGAATTTAATCTGAGACATTATTAATAAATTAATGGTACAGACCTGTAGAATAGACCAATAAACATTATAGATACAAATGAAAATAAAAAAATTATTGACATTTTACTGTTTAAAGGATATGTAGGGTTGTGGGGCTTCACCCAAAAGCGGACATATGTTGACAGTTTTTGTATGAAGAGGTTTTTTTCGCTAACATCTCAAAATTTACATTTGCATGAAAATCGGTTGTAATTTTTTTAAACATTAAAATACTTAATATGAGGGAACCCGTGAGCCTACGTTGTTAATATTTCGCACAGAGATTTTCTATCTACGAAGAACATAAAATGCCAAACTACAACTAAATACGTTGAAGAACGTGCTTGTAACATTTAAAATATGTCCTATCGGCCGGTACCGTTCAATGGTTGCTATACCAAAATATTGAAAATATTTTGTACATACATATGTTTTCTAACCTAAAAACGGCAGCCGCCACTAATATTAGAAACAAGTTTGCAAAATTTTAGGAATCTACGTCCTTTCCTTAAAAAGTTATTAGTAAAATTCCGCTAAAGTGCTCATATTTCGCACTGTGCGTCGATAGTAAATTTTTGCAAGACTAATAGAACATTAAAGACGAGGGTGATATATTTAAGGTTTTTGGTAGTTTTAGTGATTTTGCATGCCATACATGGGGTCAAGCCTGAACCAATTACAACAGTTATACATGACAGATATGCATGAAACGACATGACAGGCATATCAACAGAAGATGTTCGAAATGTTGTACAATAGCTGTGTCTTTTTACATGATAATTAGTAATAATTATTACTAATGTTGCAGATTTTGACAGTTGAATAAAGGAAAAGTTGCTGAAAAAAATGTTTCAGCAAAATTTAGTAAGTAAAAAGACACCCCTAATATCAACCAGAATTTACATAAACTGAAACACAATGTGCGTGTGTGTCAATGTATCCCTTCCATATTATGCCACATTGTGTACGGAAAACTGACATTAGTGCTTTAATAGTACAAGGCAAAGGCGTACAACTATACAACTATACAGACGAGACATAATAGCTGTGCCCTTTTACATGGTAATTAGTAAGAATAGCTGTGTCTTTTTACGTGATAATTAGTAATAATTATTACTAATGTTGCAGATTTTGACAATTGTATAAAGGAAAAGTTGCTGAAAAATGTTTCAGCAAGAATTAGTAAGGCGCATGCCTACATATGTACGTCCGTATTCCCAAAGCGTTTGTGGCGAAAATAGTAGAACACATGTATTTTTATGAATACTACAGAAATACGTCGGGCATATTTTATTTAAAGTTGAAAATTTTCAACTTTGACAGAACGTATCAAATTTTTTGTATATATGTATGTATGTATGTTTTTGTTTCTTTTTCCCAGTCAGCATTTTTTTGAAAATTTTAATCAAATTCGAGTCTTCTTTGATCCGACTGCACGATTAAAAAGCTGGAATATGAGCTCATTTTCTGATCATAAATGACCCCTTTGTCGGGAGGAAAACGTAACCTCAGGCGACTCTTCTAAACAAATCACAAATGAGTCTTCCTCTGCATTAGTTTCGAGTCATTTTTGCCCATTTTCATGAGTCTTTAGGGAGTCATTTATGAGTATTTTTATTAGACGAAATAAATTAAAAAAAATTATTTTTATTCTTTTTTGTTCCTTTCCTTTGTTTTATTGCCTTTTCTGCTTTGTTATGTCTTTTAATTACCCTCTATGTTGCGCGGTGGTTAGTATACTGCTTCTTCATTTCACTTGGCAAAACCTGAACATGTGTTGTGTTTGTCTATACACTTAATATTATACGTTACATTTATATCAAAGTTTTATAAAAAGTGTATATGAGAATTATTTACAACCAAACAAAAATAAAACAAAACAATTTTAATCACCTATATGTTCAAAATATGATCAGAAGATACATAAATATAATCACTTTTCAAACACCTGCATGACCCTTTTTTGATTAAGCATTTTTCAATCTTCATGAAGATCAAAATGTGACTATAAATAACGAAAAAATAGTCACATTTTAAACGCCTCAATGATTCATTTGTGATTGCTACACATTTGTTGTTGTATTTTAAATTGAACTCTTTTTATACCCTCCACCATAGGATGAGGGTATATTAAGTTTGTCACTACGTTTGTAACTACTCGAAATAGTCATTGTAGACCCCACAAAGTATATATATTCTTGATCAGCGTGCAATTCTACATCGATATAGCCATGTCCGTCCGTCTGTCCGTCTGTCCGTCTGTGGAAATCACTCTAGCGTCCGAACGGATTGACGTAGGTTGATGAAATTTTGGGAAAATATGTTATTTTTACGTAGGACTTTTGGTATTGAAAGCGGGCTATGTAGGTCCACGCTTTCGTATAACCCCCATACAAAATGACGCGTGACGCGTCGTCGTTTTAAGGAATTTTCAAGATATTTGGCCCATTTTACCACCGAATTGGTTGTTATTTGGTACTTTGTGTCTCTAGAGGCCAAAAAATATTCCTACCAAAGTTGGGTTATATAGGTCCACGTTTTGGTATAGCCCCCATATAAGGCCCCATATAAAGTACGCGTCATTTTAATATATTTTGAATGTATTAGATCCATTTGACCACAGAATTGGTTGTAATTTGGTATTTTGTGTCTTCAGAGGTCAGAAAACATTCCTACCAAAGTTGGGTTATATAGGTCCACGTTTTGGTATAGCCCCCACATAAGGCCCCTTATAAAGTACGCGTCATTTTAATATATTTTGAATGTATTAGACCCATTTGACCAAAGAATCGGTTGTAACTTTGTATTTTGTGTTTCCAGAGGCTAAGAAACATTTCTACCATAAAATGTTTATATAGGTCCACGTCTTGATATAGCCCCCCATAATACAGTATCTCCCGATTTTCGATATTTTGAACGTTTTAGCCTCATTATCACACCGAGATGGCTGAACTTTGATATTTAGTCTTCTTTAGGCGTATAAAACTTTCCCCCAGAAATTTTTAGGTATAGGTCCACGCCATCATATAGCCCCCATAGAACGGTACCTTCCGCATTTCGGTATTTTGAAGGTTGTGGCCGAAATGGCTGAAATTTGTGGTGGAGGGTATAAAAAGTTCGGCACGACCGAACTTAACGCTTTTCTTACTTGTTAATCATTACAGGGAGTCACTTTCGAGTCCCTTTCTGATCATACAAGCGACCTAATCAATTTTTGATCACCAAAGGGACTCTAAAAAGACTCCGCAATGTGATTTTTGAAGAAATAATCTTCCAAATGCTAGCTGGGATTATTTTGAAAGCAAAAGCCAAACAAATAATTGCTCTGTTCCAGAAGTGCAAGAATCTACTAATTTTTACTATATTTTTCGATATCATAAAGGAAAAATTGTTATCGTAGTAAAAATGTGTAGATTCTTGCAGGTTCTGGAACAGTACATATGAAAAACAATTTATTGTAAAGGAAAATTATAAAAAGTTTTAATCGCGGTTTTGTGTATTAAACGGGATTTTGGTCATAACGTATTTGGGTAATACGGTCGCCCCAATTATTATTTTAGTACGTCGCGTTGAATGTTAAGTATGGGCGTAAAAAGACACACCTAATGTATGATACAAAAAAGTATATGAAACATTTATAGAAACATTACAATTAACAGAAACAATGCAGGTTGTATGCAATTTAAAATCGCAATCAAGAAGGACAATTTCAAGCTATAGTATCAGAAGCGAAATGTATGAATTCAAGGATCTATTCAAGAAGAATTCCATTTCCATTCCAGAATTCCATTCCATTCCAAGAATTCCAACGTAGATTTTCATTGAATAAATGAAAAGTTTCATTAAATAACAATAATGAGTTTCTTCATTATTCAAATGAAATTTCCTCAGTTAAGCAATGATACTTCTTTATTCATTCAATAAAGTAGTTAGAAGTTACAATTCTATTATTGCTATGAAAGTTTCACAATACTATGAAACTCAATGAAACTTTTTCATTAATGCAATGAAGTCTTACGTTGGTTCAAAATCAATGACAAATTTCGTTGATACAACTTAATTTTCTTTCAGTGTATACCAAAACCTGGACCTATGTTGGCAAGTTTTGATGGAGAAGTTTTGTGAAAAACTCAAGTGTAAAATAACTGGCAGTTATGTAAAGAATGTAGCTAAAACAAATTAAATTAAAATCTTGAGGTACCTACATATGGGGGCTATACTAAAAGACAGAGAGAAAGGAGAAGTTTCGTGACTACAGGGAACCTCAAATATTAAATTATTGATAGTTAACAAAACAAACTTCATATACTATGGTGGAGAGTATAAAACGTGGCCGGGACCAAATAAATATGTATATGCTTCATAGAATACAAATCCCACGAAAGTTTATGTTCTTCGTGTGAGGCCTTTCGAATCAATTCCACTAAAATGAAAACATCTAGAGTGATTACAAGGTTTAGATGGACATTGAACGCAAGGAAGTGTGGAAGTGCTCACATACAGGACTTAGTCGACTAAGAACGCTAAGAAAAGTCGATCTTTATAATAAAAGGTCGATCTAGCGTCATTATTTCGGTAAAATTCAACTTTTTGTCCAAAACTAACTTGTTATACCATACACCACTATGTGGCAAAGACATAGAACAATGTATTTACATCTTTGTATGTGGGGAGGGTATTATAAGTTGGTTTTGGCCAAAAAGTTTGTAACACATCGAAATAATGGTCGCAGACCCATACTTATATATACCAAAATGAATGTTTCGAGCTGAGTCGATCTGGCTATGTGTGTCCGTCCGTCCGTCTGTCCATCTAAACCTTGTAATCACGCTACAGATCGCAATTTTGATCGGATCGTCACCAAATTTTGATTGTTGATGAGGGTTCCGGAGGGGAAGAAGCCTATTGATTTTGGTGATGGTCGGATAATATTCAGGGGTCGGAATGGGCAAAAAACTTATTTGGAGAAAAAGTTAACGTTTTATTTCAAAGCGAATATCTCCGCATCTATAAACGATAGATCAAAAGATAATGAAAATAGAAAATATCACTTTCACAACGATGTATAGTAGGTGGTCAAACAATGAAGATATCGCAATAGTGGCTAATACAACACAAATTTTCATTTTTGCGACTTTAATTACCAGCTTTGGTTGGGGAGCTTTCAAAAGCAAAGTCTGACTATTAAAGTAGAATATCCCACCTTTAGAATGATGCAAAGTAGGTTGGCATAGGTGGCCAAATAACGGAGATATAGCAATAGTCGGTAATACATCCCATTTTTCAATTTTTTTTTTCGAAATCTCGATACAGGTCGTAATTTTGATCGGATCGTCACGAAAGAAGACTATTGATTTTGATAATGGTCGGATAATATTCAGGGGTCGGAATGGGCAAAAACTTATTTAGAGAAAAGGTCAATGTTTTATTTCAAAGCCAATATCTCAGTTTCTTTAAGAGATCTATCAAAAGCAAAACCTGGCAAGAAAAGTAGAAAATATCACCTTTACAACGATGCAAAGTAGGTTGTCGTAAGTAGTCGGTAATGCATCCCATTTTCCGATTTATTTTTTTTTTGTAATCACGCTACAGGTCGCAATTTTGATCGGATCGTCACGATTTTTTTTTGGGAGTTGATGCGGGTCCCTCTCTGGAAGAAGCCTACTAAATTTGGTGATGGTCGGATAATATTCAGGAGTCGGAATAAGCAAAAAGCTTATGTGGAGAAAAGTCAATGTTTTTTTCTTATCTCCGCTTCTGGTAGGAGTATTTCAAAAGGAAAGGTCCGTCAATGGAAGAAAAAAGATCTCCTTTATACTAATGCAAAGTATGATGGCGTATATCCAAATTTTCCATTTTTGTAATCACGCTACAGGTTGGAATTTTGATCGGATAGTCACGAAATTTTGGGGGCTGATGAGGGCTGCACAGAGGAAGAAGCCTATTGATTTTGGTGATAGTCGGATAATATTTAGAAGAGAATGGGGAAAAACTCATGTTGAGACAAATTCAAAGATTTTTTCTTTGTGAATATATCGGCTTCTAGTAGGGGTATTCCAACGGCAAAGCCTGTCAATGGAAGAAGAAAATATTACCTTTACATTGGTGTAAAGCAGGTTGGCGAAGGTGGTCAAACAAGGGGATACCACAATAGTCGGTAATGCATCCAATTCTTACATTTTTTGTAATCACGCTACACGCCGCAATTTTGATCGGATGGTCACGAAGAAGTAGAGACATATTTGCCGATATTGTGAACAATTTATGAATTTATCTAATATTTTTATTTAAAATCGAATTTCTATTGTAATTGTATTGATCGCCAAAAATCGTATGACGAATAGGCAAATAAAGAAGAAGAAGGTCACGAAATTTTGGTTGCTTATGGGATTCCCAGAGAGAAAGGGGCATATTATGTTTGGTGGTAGTCGGATTATATTCCCTAAAAGAAATGTTTACCAGTGAAAATGCACGGGGGTAATGGTGTAGGGTATCACATGGTCGGTCCCGTCACGACTATAGCCTTTGCTCACTAGTATAATATCTCAGTTTCTTTAAGAGGTATATCAAAAGCAAAACCTGGCAAGGAAAGTAGAAAATATCATCTTTACAGCGATGTAAAGTAGGTTGTCGTAGGTAGTCAGTAATGCATCCCATTTTCCGATTTTTTTGTAATCACGCTACAGGTCGCAATTTTGATCGGATGGTCACGAAATTTTGGTTGCTTGTGGGGGTCCCACAGAGAAAGAGGCATATTATGTTTGGTGGTAGTCGGATTATATTCTCTAAAAGCAATGTTTACCGGTTAAAATGCGCAGGGGTAGTGGTGTAGGGTATCACATGGTCGGCCCGTCCCGTCTTTAGTCTTTGCTCACTTGTATAATAATAATTTACATAATAATTAAATGCTTTGGCAAAATCAGTATATATTGCCTCAAGTTGTTATTACCCTAACCACGTAGTGGTCTGAGTACAAACATCTTAAAATACATTATTGCCGTCAAACAGTAAGATGTGCGTAACACTACATTTTGGGAAATCTTGACCCGCAATACAGGATTCTACACTTTTTCCAATACAAAAATGATAAATCTGCAACCAATACCAGCCAACATTTCAACCTGCCCCAATTATGAAACGTAAAACTAAAAAAAGCCATATCGATTTATTGTTCAAAAACAATAATAAAATAGCCCCAACAATTCGATAACAACAAGGAAGAGAAAAAAACTTCCAATATTAAACTTTTCTTGTTATCCGAAAGAAAAAAAGTAAACCTGAACAGTTGACGGCAATGTTACAGCTTTGCACCCAGAAAACCATAACCCAACCCAACTGTGTAAGTGGCAATTCTTTTCGAAGTGTTTTTATTCCTTTCATTTTCTTCTCTAAATTGCCTGTTGCCTGTTCTAATACTCAGCCACTGTAAACTCTTACCATTACTTTCAATTGCTTCAAAGTTAAGGACAAACGAAAAATACATTGATACGTACATATATTTGTGTGTTTATAAAATATGTTTAAGCCCTGAGCAAACTTTGCTTTATTTATGTATATCGCAACGTTTTCTTGGTTACTATATTTCCGCGTGCTTTTTCTTTTTTCATTTGCTGTTTGAGTTTCGATAATTTTTTATCTAATTGAAACTTTTCTAAAAGTATTATTTAAGTAAAACCTATTAGGTTTCACTGCCATAGAGAAATGTACTTTAAAAAGAAAAAGTCACAAATCGGCTAGATACTAGGTGCACTTACATTCATGTGCCTATGGCTTCATATATATCTGAAGAAGAACACAGAACTATACAATCAAATATCGGTGAAATTATTCGTGAATTTATATTGAGAAGTGGGGGTTTAAAATGAAACATTTCAATTTTAAAGCAATAAGGAAAGAATCACAGACGAACGGGCGACTATAAGTAATGATAGTTAATGTTTCGACATAGCATTTAAATGCTGTTTTAAAATATTTAGCTCAGTACTTCTGGTTCCAATTAAAACGATATATTTCTTTCTTTGTCTTATAAACCATGACCACAACTAAAATTAAAAGTAAGCAAAAACTCTTCGATCATTCAGCTCAACTCCAATGAGAAAATTACCGTTATATGGGAGCTACAATAAAACGTGGAGCTATGTCCATCATTTTTGTTGGAGAAGTTTGCTGATCACTGTGAACCCTAAATGACAAATTATAGCTAATTCGGTCTTCAAATATAGCTAAAAACTTCAAAATACTTGAAATCGGGCGGTCCCGTTATATGGGAGCTATACAGCGTTGCCGACAGTTTTTGGTCGGAAATCGTCAAAAAAATCGTCAAATCGTCAACAAAATTTGGCAAATCGTCAAAAAATCGTCATCATGATCCAAAACTAGGTTTGGTTACCTTTTAATGCGATTTTTTAGCCGATAGGTTTGTCAATGAGACTGACAACATAAAATATACAACCCACAGCAATAAATATAACCCAATCTCACTTAGAGGGTTGTCCCTGGTTGGGCAGACCAAAAAACTCATTTTCATGAATTGTTTTCAAAGAAACTACCAAATTTTTTAAAAAGTTCGTTCATCAAGAAAGAAAGAGCACATCTTATACTACTTTTGGTATTTTTGTTGTTGAAAAATATTGGAAAGTCTTGTGGTAAATGGCTATCTGGGAAACCCTTTTTTATAAAAGCGTTTTGCGATGCCAACGATGACTCGAAAACGAATGGCTCGATTATCGTACATGTTTGTAAGCATTTTAAGAACCTATTAATCTTGGCTTAAGGCGAAACAGAATTTTAAACAAACTCTTTTATAAAAAATTTAACTGTCATAGTAAAAATTTCGATTTTAATGAAAAAAATTGAGTGTTTTTTATGTCAAAAAATCTGGCAAAAAATTTTTTACAAACTGTCTCGCTTAAGGGCAAGCCTTTTATTTATTTAATAAGCTCACCAAACCATGTGAAGATCGGTCAATTCGGTTTCGAGCTGTCGTTGGCACCGACTTCAAAAATGCCATTTCGAAAAAAACGCGTTTAAAATACATATCTATGCTATATACAAATCTCAGGAAATTGTTCCCTACTTGATTTTTTTGCTACCTGTACTTCAAAATAAGCCAATATTTTTTTGTTTGTTTGAAAGTGACAAGTAGAGGTAACCCCTTAGTTACCGCTATAAAACAGCTTTCAGAAGATGATAGTTTTCCCCGTGGTTTTCTAATTTGCAGTAATGCAGCAAGGTAAAGCTGGGCACACATTGCCTGTTTTGAATGACAGATTAGCTCAAACATCGCTTGCTTGACAGTGTGACCGTCTATGTTTGTCGGTACACGTACATTTGGTTGATGGGCAGTCGAAAATCGACAAAAACTCTCATTAAAGAGGACATGGGTCGGAAGTATTATATCTCGAAAAATGTTCAAGGAAGATTTTCATTCATTAACAATCCTACATCAAAATTTTCAGCTGATGTAAATCCAAGATGAGGCAAAAACTATGAAAATACCTCTATTCCAGATATGTGCCTTAATAAAGCCAATCCGTCTCGAAATTGTTTAAAAACATTAAAATATCTCATGAAACCGAGTTTGGAATATTGCTTTCCTTAAAGACTTTTGTGAAATTCTGGTCAAAATATTGTTATCATGTTTTATTTCATGCAATTCGGGATTACGTGAAAAATCGTCATTTTGGACCATAAAATCGTCAAATCGTCATTTTTCAATTTTAGCCCAAAAAATCGTCAAAATGACGATAAATCGTCAAATTCGGCAACACTGGAGCTATACCAAAACGTCAAATTTTCTGTGAAGAAAATGTTGGTCATTGGAAACCTCAAATGTCAAATTTCAGCTGATTCGGTAAACAAGGGAGCTAAAAGCCTCAAAATACCTTAAATCGAGAGTTAACGTTATATGGGACGTATACCAAAACGTGGACCTAACTTTACCATTTTTGGTGCAGAAGTTTTTTGATCTCTTGAAACTCCATGTGCTAAATCGGAGCCAATTTGGGAGGAAAATGTAGCTAAAATCCTCAAAATACCTTAAATCGGAAGGTACCGTTATATGGGGCTATACCAAAAAGTGCACCTATCTTGGCAATTTTTAGTAGAGAGCTTTTTGGTCACTAAATGCTAAATATCAGCTAATTCGTTAAAAAAGGGAGCTAAAAGCCTCAAAATACCTTAAATCCGGAGGTAACGTTATATGGGACCTATACCAAAACGTGGACGGAGAGACGGACCTGGCTAGATCGGAAATGATTATTTAGATGTGTTAAAAACAGAATAAAATGGTGGAGGGTATAATAAAAATTAACATTAAATGATCCTAACATTTTTTACAAATATAAATCAAATGTTCGCAGAATTTCTCCTAAATGCGGTTTTAAAATGTTTACCTCAGTTCTTCTGGTCCTAATTAAAACGATATATTTGTTTCTTTGCCTTATACCCCATGACCACAACTAAAATAACAAGTAAGAACGGCTTTAAGTTCGGCCGGGCCGAACTTGTTACACCCTCCACCATAAGTGGTATTTAAGTATAATGGAACAATTAGTTTCTTAAGAAGTCTTAATACCAAATTTCAGCAATTTCGATAAAACAATGCCGCTAACCTTCAAAATACCGAAATTCGGGAGGTACCGTTATATGTGGGCTCTATCACCACGTCGATCTATACCGACAAATTTCCGGCGTAAAGTTTTTAGACTAAACGAAGAGTAAATACCAAATTTTCGATAATTCAGTAAAATAACATGATTAAAACCTAAACAATACCGTAAATCAACAGATACGCTTCTATGGGGGACATATGAAGACGTGGATCTATACTGATAATTCTTTTCTGAAACATTTTATAACCCCATGAAGGACTTAATAACAAATTTTAGTCATTTCGGTGGGATATAGACGTCACATCTTTCACAATTACGAAAATCGTGAGGTACTATGAGGACATATACCGACGAAATTCATTCGGATAGGGTTTTACTTCTAACGTAGAATAAATACCAAATCTCAGCCATTTTGGTGGAATGTTGCGGCCACAACCTTCAAAATGCCAGAAATATGGAGGCAACGTTCTTTGGGGGCTATATAAAGGCGTGGAACTGTACCGACAAATTTCTGGGGGGAAGTTTTGTACCCCCAAGGAAGACTAAAACAAAATTTCAGCCATTTCGAAGGAATATTGAGGCCACAAACTTCAAGATACCGAACATCGGGACGAAACGTTCTTTGGGGTCTACATGAAGGCGTGGACCCATACCAACAAAATTCTCGGAGGAAATTTTATACCCCAAACGAAAACTATGTACCAAATTTCAGCCATTTCGGTGTGATAATGAAGCTAAAACCTTCAAAATACTAAAAATCGTTTGCTACCGTTCTATGGGGGCAATATCAAAAAGTGGACCGATATAGCCCATTTGCAATACCAAATATCCTAGGAGTAATAGAAATTTCTATACCAAATTATAAAGCTCTATCTCAAAAATTGCGAGCTGTATCTTGATTTCAACAGACGGACGGATGGACGGACAGGCGGACATGGTTATACATATCGACTTAGAATTTTGCCCTGATCAAGAATATATGTATATACTTTATAGGATTTCCGATCAACATTTCGATGTGTTACAAACGGAATGACACATTTAATTATCCCCTTCATATTATTCTGCTCAACTCCAACGAGAAAATTAATAAAAATTAACATTAAATGATCTTCGTCCTAACAAGCAAAATTGCAAAATAAAACTTGTGAATGGAGTATGCGGGTATAAGCAAATTCAGCACACTTTTTCTACTTCATCCGATTCCTCACCCAACATAAGCTTAATCATTAGTTTTCGTTGTTGTCCTTATTTTTTCATGTGGAAGTCCATACATTCTAAGTGTTTAGGTGATAGCTCAGAGAGGCCGCAGGGAATAGTTGTTGTTTGTGGAGATGAGAATGGTGATACAAACCCGAGTGTTACCGATAAATAAAAGAGGAGAAAATATAACACAAATGTTTTTAGTTTGTATAAATAATAATATTGGTATGGGTGATTTATTAAGGCGGAAAGTACTGATGATTTTAACTTGAGTGTGGTGAAACGCGTTACAATTCGCGAGTAAACCGAAAAGTACTTCCGTATTGGTGAAGAGATGACTAATAAGTGTTTTGTGTATAAAAACCGAAATTGAATCAAGGCTGAGGCAATCACTGCTTATTAGAAAGTTCTCACTACATCCGAACTGAGCGAATACAGTTCAAGGGAGAAATTGCATAGAAATTCCACTACCAAGAGAGTACTCTCTACGATCCGCGCTGAGCGAACATAGTCTCTGAAAAGATTTGTAGGGCAATGATTGGAAATATCACACTACGGTCCGCCGTAAGCGAACATAGTTTCTCAGAGGGTTTGTAGAGAGCACTTAAGGAAGGGAGACCTCTCTGCGATCCGAACTAGGCGAACAAAGGCTCCCTGGAGATTTGTAGTGAAAATACCAACAGAGCGTTTCTAACTTAAACACTAAGAATATAGCACAAAAGCTCTTAGAACCCCTACAAACTTTGCCCATTAAAATACTTATTGGTCTAAGTCAGAAATATGATACAGAAGGCTGGACACTTAAGAAATTTATGATTTCATAAAGCTGCGGGATCAGGTCGTAATCTCGGAGTTGAGAAATCGACTGACACTTATTTAGTTGTTATTTGTTGTCTCAAAAATACCATTCTTGATTCATTCATTCATTGCTAACTATTCACTATTCAAATTATGATGCTTATTTTCTTCCGTTAGAATTTTACCATTTAACAGAAGTGCAACTTCACGCTTTCGCACGAAGTGAAAGATGTTAAATTCTAATGAGAATGTACTAAAATTGGAGCCTCTTTGCTGTGTCCATCGTTATTTATCTCCGAAATCCGAAATCGAGTGGATTTCAACTATCAATTCCTTTGCGTATACGTCAAATGAAATCTCATCTGAAATCCTTACTTACTTACATAGCTGGCCCATTACGGAACATTTGTTCCATAGGCCGAACTAAGAAAAGATCTCCATTTCTCTCTATTTGTTGCTTCGCACTCTGGAATACCGCGCGGTTTCATCTCATCATCCACTTGTTTGCGACATCTATTCCTTGGCCTGCCAATTCTGCGTGTACCGCCAAGCGGTCCGTATTTATACGCCTTTTTAGCGGGTTCATCATCGCTCATTCTTATGATATGGCCTAGCCAACGCAATCGCTGCATCTCGATACGTTTAACAATATTGATGTCGTTCTATGGCAGATACAGCTCGTGGTTCATGCGACGTCGATATTCACCGTCAACGCAAATTGGCCCGTAGATCTTTCGAAGAATTTTTCTCTCAAACACACCAAGCACTGCCATGTCTGCTTGCGCAAGTACCCAGGCTTCGGAGCCATACACCAGCACGGGTAGTATAAGTGTTTTGTACAGCGTTATTTTTGTTTGACTTTGATGTGGCTTTGTTTTTAAACTGCTTAGTTAAACCAAAATAGCATCTGTTGGCCAATACAATTCTTCTTTTTATTTCACAACTGATGTCGTTTGTTGTGTTTACGGAGGTGCTGAGGTAGACGAAGTCTTTTACTACCTCAATATTATAGGAACCAACTTCCACAGTCGGTCCGAGCTCAATGGACGCATTGCGCGTCGACACCATCAACTTGGTCTTCTCACCGTTTACCGCCAGGCCCACTTTAGCAGATTCTCCTTCGACCTTCATAAAGGTATCAGTTACTTCTTTTACTGATCGGCCCATGATGTCTATATCATCAGCATAAGCAAGTAACATGTGACTATTGGTGTAGATTGTGCCACTTCTTTTGACGTTTGCCTCTCGTATAACCTTTTCCAGCAGGATGTTGAAGAGATCACACGAAAGGCTGTCTAATTGTCTGAAACCTCTTTTGGTACCCAAACTCTGCTGCCTTATTATTCTTCAGCCGATTTATTGCTGTCTTTACCTCATCTTGGCTGGGCAGTATACATTCAATACCATCTACTGGGATTGGAATTGTGGTATCTTCGTCGTCTTCGCTGCTATTTGATACCAACAGATTTGAAAAATGTTCTTTCCATATTCTGAGTACACTATCTGTATCAGTTACCAACTTACCTTGCTGGTCTCTACAGGAGGATGTGCCTGTACCAAAGCCATCAGTTTATTGCTTGACTCTTTAGTAGAATTTTCAGACTTCATTCTGGCTCCTGTACATCTCGATTTTTTCACACTCCCGTTTTTCCATCTCTCTCTTTTTCCTGCGGAAAAGACGTTTCTCCTCTCTCCTTTTCTCCCTGTATCTCTCTCGTGCAATACGCGTTGCTACGAATTGTAAAGTAGCCTTATATGCCGCATTTTTCTCTTCGGTGGCAGCACGACACTCCTCATCATACCATGGATTCCTTGGTGGAGGTCTCTGGTATCCAAGTATGGATTTTGCGGCTGTTTGCATGGAGTGGCAATGCTTTGCCATTGCGCTGATATGTTATCGGGATGAGGAGTGCTTTGATTAAGCAATTGGGCTAGTTGAGTGGAATATGCTGTGCTATCTGTTGTGATTGCAGCTTACCGATGTCTAACTTTCGTGTTGTGTCTGTTCGTACTTTGTTTGCTACGTTTAAGCGGGTGCGTACCTTTGCTGCAACAAGGTAGTGGTCCGAATCAATGTTTGCGCCTCGGAACGATCGTACATCCAACACGCTCGATGAATGTCTTCCATCTATCACAACATGATCAATTTGGTTTTCTGATCTGGAGACAGCCAGGTGCCCTTATGAATATCGACATGATTTAATCTGGTACTGCTAACTACCATGTTTTTTGCAGCTGCAAAGTCTATCAGCCTCATACCATTGTCAGATGTTTCACTGTGGAGACTGAATTTCCCGACTCTTGGGCCAAAGATATTCTCCTTTCCAATTTTGGCATTAAAATCGCCTAGAATGATTTTAATGTCATGGGCAGGGCAACGGTCATGTGTTTCTTCTAAGCGCTCGTAAAATATATCTTTGGTCTGTTCGTCCTTTTCTTCAGTGGGAGCATGAGCGCAAATAAAGCTGATGTTGAAGAATTTAGCTTTTATTCGAATTGCAGCAAGTCTTTCATTCACTGGGGTGAAGCTGGATACCAGATGTTTTAGTCTCCGACTAACTACGAATCCACAACCAAACTCATGCTTTACGTCATGGCAGCTATAATACAGTGCGTCACCTTTAGGTGTTGTTGTGACGCCTTTCCCAATCCATCGTATTTCCTGTATGGCAGTAATATCGGCCTTGTACTTTTCAAGTACGTCTGCCAATGCGAAGACTGCACCTTCTCTATAAAGAGTACGAACATTCCAGGTGCAGATTCGCAGATCATGGTCCTTAAAACGTTTGCGGGGTTCGTCAACTTTAGAGGGGTTTGTTTTTCTTTTCTTTCGTTTTTTCATAGTAGGCTGTTTTTTCTAGGGGAGGGTTACTAACCCGACGCCCAAACCCAAGTTTTTAACGTTCTTATGGGCGAACGCGCGGCACATGTTAGCTCACTACCTTTAAAGGTTTAAAGGCAGTTCCCCAGGTGACACCACGGGGAGGTCAGTGTCCACTTGAGATGAAAGAGGGACCGAGATAAATCCTGGGCTTTGCCATGTTAAAACCGGTCAGGACCGTTGCTTGGTATCTTCCATCCCCTACGTCACCCTGTGAGTAAAAATATTAAGACAAATTCTTTGGAAACACAAAACTTTGTTCGCTATAAACGTAGTTTCTTATAACCGATGTTCGCTATATCCGAATTTTACTGTGTAATTCTTTGTTTTATCTTGTTTTTGCATATAAAGCATTAAAAATGTATAAAAAGCCCATAAGTCCACCGCTATTAATTTGTGCATCAAAAACAGGCCAAATTACCTATAGTGCAGTGGAGCTGAACATCATTGTGTAACAACAAATAATTATAAATATATACTTAATATCATATATGTATCATTGAAATATTATTGTACGATCACCAATATCCGAATAACGGATGAGTAAATAAAGAAGAAGAAGTGGTATAAAACCCGAAAGTGAATCAAGGCTGAGGCAATCACTGCTTATTGGAAAGTTCTCACTACATCCGAACTGAGCGAATACAGTTCAAGGGAGAAATTGCATAGAAATTCCACTACCAAGAGATACTCTCTACGATCCGCGCTGAGCGAACATAGTCTCTGAGAAGATTTGTAGGGCAATGATTGGAAATATCACCCTACGGTCCGCCGTAAGCGAACATAGTTTCTCAGAGGGTTTGTAGAGAGCACTTAAGGAAGGGAGACCCCTCTGCGATCCGAACTAGGCGAACAAAAGCTCCCTGGAGATTTGTAGTGAAAATACCAACAGAGCGTTTCTAACTTAAACACTAAGAATATAGCACAAAAGCTCTTAGAATCCCTACAAACTTTGCCCATTAAAATATTTATTGGTCTAAGTCAGAAATATGATACAGAAGGCTGGACACTTAAGAAATTTATGATTTCATAAAGCTGCGGGATCAGGTCGTAATCTCGGAGTTGAGAAATCGACTGACACTTATTTAGTTGTTATTTGTTGTCTCAAAAATTCCATTCTTGATTCACTCATTCATTGCTAACTATTCACTATTCAAATTATGATGCTTATTTTCTTCCGTTAGAATTTTACCATTTAGCAGAAGTGCAACTTCGCGCTTTCGCAAGAAGTGAAAGATGTCAATTTCGAATGAGAATGTACTAAAAATTGGAGCCTCTTTGCTGTGCCCATCGTTGTTTATCTCCGAAATCGAGTGGATTTTAACTATCAATTCCTTTGCGTATACGTCAAATGAAATCTCATCTGAAATCCATTGGATTTTATTTGACGTTTAAGTAATGGAATTAACAGTAGAAATCGAGTGGATTTCGTAAATGTAAAGCTAGCATTCATCGACTGAAGTTATAACTTGGATTTTCGTCCACAACAACATTGTAAATAGATAGGTATTGTTTATTCGAACAATATTTCTTCAATAAAGGACCACAATATTTCTCTTATGATCTTCCATGCATGCATTCGCAAACTCACACACATGTAAGCTTTTCACTTTTCTATAACACCTAATCGTATAATCTGATAAATGGCATTTCGCATAAAACATTTGTATGTACAAATATTGGCACCATGTTTATTTCTACATAGAGATGTACTTGAGAATCTTAATAAAAGATTTCAAAAACACTTCGTACCTACAATGTACTGAAATGTTTGTTGTTCGAAACAATGATGCTTGTAAGGAACGTAAAAAAATCAATGTTCCTGTCACAATACTACTTCTGTTGTTATCCAAGTGTTTAGGATTGATATTGACAAAAATTTCAAATGCCAAACTAAAGAAATGCTTTTGACATTTTAATGAATGACTGAAATGTCAAATGCGTACATGTTAACTACATATTTACATATGGGGATTTCTGAGTGAAATCGGATACTTTTTCAAAACGAGGTTTTTGATTTCCTTTATTTTTTTGCTGAGGTGATGATGCTCATAAGCAAAACATTTCAGTATATTTTCAGATTTTTTCCCGTATCATTTATCATTTTAGGGATAAATATCACTATGTGTAATTCCCGAGCTGTATTTATTTGATCATCAATTTAGTTAGTTTAATAAGAAATAATAGTAATCATACGAATACCACTACCAAATAGGACTTACATTTTTTTAATCAATAGTAGTTTAATACAAAAAATTCAAGAAAATCGAAAAAAGATATTTTATATATTATATCGCGAAATCTAAGCCAGCTGAGCAAATTGTTTTTCAATTTTTTTTATTGAATAGCTGATAAAACAGCAAAACATACAAAAAAAGATTTTGTCAAATTGAACCAATATTAAAGAAGTTATGAATGAGTATTTCTTTGCATATAGTTTTTAGAGAATTCGACTTTTTCAAGGTACCTCTGGAACACTTAGTGAAAAAAAAATCGTCTGAAAATATAACGAAATGTTTTGCTTATTAGCAGCATCACCACAGCAAAAAATAAAGGAAATTAAAAACCTCATTTTGAAAAAGTGTCCGATTTCACTCAGAAATCCCAATATACATATGTACCCAGCAAAATGTTTGCCTCCAAAGATGCAGTTAAATTATATGTACAAGTAATCTGGAAGTGCATCCAATTATGCATTTTCACTCATGATTTTTACAAGAGCGTGACTACTGAAAGATGCACTCCATAGCACTGCATTTTAACTAACCCTTTGGCACTGCATTTTAACTGACCCTTGGCACTGCATTTTAACTGCAAATGGATGTGATTCTTTGGATTGCATCCAAAAGCGGTTTAAATGTGAGGAATGGAGTGCCTTTTTCATGACTCCGTTTGAACTGCATCAAAACATGCCGTGATAGAAGCAGTCTATATTGCACTGCTTCCAATTAATTTTGCTGGGTATGTATTACATTCTTTGTATAGATTTTGTCAAATTGAACCAATATTAAAGAAGTTATGAATGAGTATTTCTTTGCATATAGTTTTTAGAGAATTCGACTTTTTCAAGGTACCTCTGGAACACTTAGTGAAAAAAAAATCGTCTGAAAATATAACGAAATGTTTTGCTTATTAGCAGCATCACCACAGCAAAAAATAAAGGAAATTAAAAACCTCATTTTGAAAAAGTGTCCGATTTCACTCAGAAATCCCCATATACATATGTATGTATTACATTCTTTGTATAATAGATATGCGTGTATGTTTATTAGAGTGATTCATCGGTAAAGCGAAATAGGCTGTCATTCTGTTTGGGAAAGGTGTATGTAGCCCAAATATGACCCAGTTTGGGTGTTCGTATTTGCCTTGTATGTAATCTTCATGCGTTTGTCACGAAAAAACTTCCTTGTTGTCTTAAGGCAGACCATTTGGTTTCGGCGGAAGAAGGTCCCGTATCATTCAACTAAAGTGAATCAGTGTGCGAGAAGTTTCTTCTGGCCCATCTGCGAACATATTTATCATTTACATACTAAAGACAATTGTAGTACTACCCAAACATAAAAAAACTTCCATTCTTCTCTTTAATTTCCCAACTTAGAATATCGTGATCTATGTGGAAGACGAGCATTTACAGAAAAGCGGTCCGTATTTCTTGTATAGCCGATACAGCTCGTAGTTCAAACGACGCATCTCAAACACATCAAGTACTGCCTTATCGGTTTGCGCAAGTACCCAGGCTTTGGAACCATGTAGTAGCACGGTAATTATAAATGTTTTGTAAAGTGTTATTTCCGTTTGACTGAACCAAGGCCATCATGTTCTGTACCTAACAAACTGCGAGACGAAGTTCGCCGGTCCCCCTAGTAATAAATAAAAGTTTGTTATCCCGGTTTTCGATACGTCAAAAATATTTAGCTTTTTAACCTTTTTGAAATATTTTGTTAAACATCAGGTTATTATCGATCTTTTTCCGCAATATTAGTATACGGTTAAATACAGTTAATTCGAATAGAACTTTTGTTCCTGTGTGCAAAAAATTACGTTTTTACCAATTATTATAATTAGACGCCAAGGAAAAACAGTATCCTAGAAAAGGGAAAATCTGTTATATTTTATTATAAAAATGGCAGAAATAAACAAAAACAAAAATGATGAGGAAGCTATTGTAACGAATCTATTGTCGCACGGAGAATCTTCCAAGGGACAAAGTGACCAAATGAATTTCATTCTTTTACCACAAAAATATATAATAATGGAGCCATTTACCGAAGACGACGATGAGTTTTAAGACGTTAAAACGGCAGAGTTTAGAAAACCCACACCTGACTTAGGCTGAGAAGCGCAAGGAGAGCGGCTTTCTCTATTCAGAGAGAGTTACCGTTTCACAGAGAGGAAGTACACTCATTAAAGACAAAACACTGAAACCCATCCCACAGAAGACGCCGCCAAAGTAAGATTTTGACGAAGAAAATTTGAATAAAGAAGTCCGAAAGATAAGATGAGGAATATGTTTGCCGCAGTATCACCATTTACATTTTTATATATACTCTTTATAAGTTATAGAGAAATTATTAGTGATGAACAATTACAATCCACTACACAATACTTTATTAAGGCGCCCGGAGAATGTACAAACAATGTTGTAAAGCTATCATCGGCGTAGAAGCTATGGGCCCCCTAGATCCTTCAAAAATTTTGAAAAATTATACTGTTATACAAAAGTTGAACAAAAATTGCAGATGTTCTGATGTACTATTTTTTATTTTATAACGGCAAATGCGTAACTAATATCTTTCGATTAAGCTTTATAAATTTCGTCGGTGTCATGCTTAAGTGTTCCATACGCCATTTGCCTGATTCGAGAAAAACTCAAGTTAATGTTTTAGGCCATACGGGATAAAAATGGTGCAATAATCCAATACTTTAAGAGCTCAGTTCTACTTAACTAAACTCATAGAATATATCAGTAGTTTATTTTAGTCAAATATCTGTGATAGTCTAGGCCAATTTTTGTAATTGCAAAAAGTTGTTGAATTGTTTCATGGAATCTCCTTTCACGTTTTTGACAGTTTGTGTCACATGGAACACGTTTTGTCACATTTTAACCAAAACACTTTTTATCAATCGGGTTCCACCTCCCTTATATGAAGTGCTACTGTGGAGTTTAAAAATCAGGACGTTAAATGAAACATTGATTTTTCTCCTATAAATACAATAAGGACCATAATTTTAGGTTTCCTTAACATTTATTTAAGGGATTGCCTCCACTTATCACTACTTTTTTGAGGTAAAAATTTCGATCGGACAAAACGGTTTGATATTTTGCATTTCTAAGGTAACATAAAACATTCAAACGCGTTTTTCTTATAATACCATTTTTGTAGTCGGTGTCCACACTAGCTTCAAGTCGAATGGACGTATATTTTTGTGGACTTACATCAAAATTTTGTCTTTAAACTAGAAATTTTTTGTTTAAACAATTGATAAATTTTCTTTTTCATATAACAATAAAATATTCAAAAATATTTGGATTTAAAAACTATTATTCTTCAGTTTTTAAACCAAGTCTTTTAAAACAATTTGTTCCATACGCCACATTATTCGTAACTTGACAAAAATGTACACTTTTATTGTTCAAAACGCCATCATTTTTGGTGCGGAACAATTCGTTTTTGTCACTTTTTGTTCCATACGCCAAACGACATGGATATGGAACTAAAAAGTTCAAAGTTGTTTTGTTCCATACGCCAGGCTTTATGGATATGGAACAAAATGACAAGATTTCTTGGGTCACAAAACGGATATGGAACATATTAGCATCTGAATATCTCAGAAACTATAAGAGATAGAGAAAAACCGGTTCAAAACCTTGTACGGTACCTTTATCTCAAAATGTCAAAAATGGCGTATATAGTTATGGCGATTGAAGTGTAAAAAACGCGTAAAAACAGGAAAATGCTTTTCCTCGAGCTCTAGGCTACTTAGAAGATACCAAACAGTATAATTTATTTCTTATTTTATAATACTAAATTTATTATTTGCAAGTAGGCTTTCGAAAATTGGAAAAACCAATTAATTCGTTTGAAAAATAGATGAGATATGTAATTTTTATACACACCACCATAGTATGGAGGGTATATAAAGTTGGTTTTTCCGTTTGTGACGCATTGAAATACTTATTTGCAACCCTATAAAGTATTCATATTTTTGTAGGGAGTTTTTACAGCAACAACATATTCTTTAGTCACATTTCGAAAGGATTTGCAGTTTTCAAGCTAAATCCTGAAGACATACGAAAAAATTTGAAAGTTTTATCTGAACCTTTATACCTCAAAAATGGTAAAACCTAGGAAAATATCAATCAGCCAATATCGTACAGAATTTTCACTGCTACAACATTTTCTTTAGTCCCATTTCGATAGGACTTGCAGTTTCCAAGTAAAGTCGTGAAAACCTAAAAACCCTTAAAAATGTCAACTTGAATCGCGATTAATTTAAAAAGCGCTCCGGCGATTTCTTTAGTTTTTTTTTTTCTCACCTACGAACATTGTAGTTTCAGAATCCGCAAAAACTTCCATTTAAATTTGATTCAAGAGCACCGTGATTTTTGAACGAAAAAATGATTAAAGAGTGGTATTGAGTCTTCTTTGGGCCTACAAAACTTTTCCCCGGAAATATGTCAGCACTGGTCCACGTTTTTTATTACCCACCATAGAACGGTACGGCCCGATTTTCGGGGGTTTTCAGGGATTTAGCTGCATTATCCTATAGAACTGGTTGTAATTTAATACATATTTAGTCTTCCATGTTTTTTTTTATATAGCATATAGCGATAGGGTGGGGCGATTTGAACACCACCACGGGCGCCTGGATTTTCTGATTATTGGGATTGTACTGAGCAGAAAAGTCCACTAGACCATATGTCTACGGTGAAAATCGAGCCCCCGGATTTTGACTTGAAGTTTCTTTTCAAGGGTTTTTGGATATTTTGGCATGTATGTAACAGCCAAACCACTGAGATTTTCGATCCAACACAAAGACAAAAATTGTAGTCAAGACAATAATTAAGAACTCTCTAGTACATCGCAAAAGCATTGGAACGCTCCTCCAGGCAGTTATGGCCCCGAGAAAGTGCACATTTTTCGAAAAATATCGATAAATTACACTGTGCTACAAAATTTGACTCAAAGTTAGTGGGTGGAAATTTCCTTTTGGAGATGAAAGCCCTTGGTGAGTGTACTAAGAACGCAAAAGGAAATTTTCAGGATAGTTCAAGTTTCTGAGATATGGTTTGGCCAAAATATCCCTGAAAAAAATTTCAAGTCAAAATCCGGGGGCTCGATTTTCACCGTAGACATATGGTCTAGTGGACTTTTTTGCTCAGTACAATCCCAAGAATCAGAAACTCCAGGCGCCCACTATCACTTTTTTCCTTCCATACAAATCGCCCCGGCCTAATATAGCGATTTTAGGAGTTTTCTGGATTTTAGCCGTACTCTCCTACAGAAATGGCTGATATTTAGTATTTAGTCTTCTCTGGGGCTATAATAACTTTTCCCCCTTATTTGTCAGTACATTTCCACGTTGTGATATAGCCGCTGACATTTATGATAAGTACCATTGTTCGAAATTTCGATCAGTCAACTTTGCACAATGTAAAGTCGTGCTTGAGCATCTAAATCATTTTCTTTATATTTTGTGAAACGGTTCCATATATTGGCAATAATTCACCATGATTACTTTTTAAATTTCATTTTTTTAATTTTTGTATACCCTCCACCATAGGATGGGGGTATATTAAGTTTGTCATTCCGTTTGTAACTACTCGAAATAATCATTGTAGACCCCACAAACTATATATATTCTTGATCAGCGTGCAATTCTGCATAGATATAGCCATGTCCGTCCGTCCGTTGGTATTGAAAGCGGGCTATGTAGGTCCACGCTTTCGTATAGCCCCCATACAAAAAGACGCGCGACGCGTCGTCGTTTTAAGGAATTTTTAAGATATTTGTCCCATTCTACCACCGAATTGGTTGTAATTTGGTATTTTGTGTCTCCAGTGGCCAAAAAACGTTTCTACCAAAGTTGGTTTGTATAGGTCCACGATTTGGTATAGCCCCCATATAACGCCCCATATAAAGTACTCGCCATTTTAATATATTTTGAATGTATTAGTCCCACTTGACAACAGAGCTACATTAATCCACCGAAATGGCTGAAATTTGTGGTTGAGGGTATAAAAAGTTCGGCCCGACCGAACTTAACGCTTTTCCTACTTGTTTAAATTAATTTAAAAAGTATCCAAAAATATAGGTTTCATAAATGTACCCCTACCATCTAGGAGGAGGAGCTGACAGATGAATACATACTAAAACTTGTTTAAAATTTGTTTACTGTTAAATAGGTTAAATAGGTAAACAGAGACATACATATATTAACATTATCTAGGTATGCTCTATGTATGTGTTAAGAAATTACTAGGCTCTACCCAGTTGTTCAATAAATAGCAATTGTCTACTTTGGCATAGTTATGTAACTAGTTACTCATTAATCCTGGTTACTTTACACCCAAAAATGGCATACAAAATAGCCTATAGCCCCCTTTTGTCACTGGAAATGGGCTTTCATACCTATCATGTCAATTCACTAGTTACAGGTAATGCGGCGTGTAATATATTGACTATTTTATAGATTACCGATGGATAGTGTAATAGGCAATGTTTCTCTCTTGAAATCTCTTTTCAACACAATTTCTCTTTTTGAAAACAAAATAGAATAAATGTTTTGTCATTTTATATAAAATTTATTTTTTATTCTGAATTTAAAAAATCTTTTTTGGTGCGTTTGATGTGCAAAAACTTATTGTTAAATAAAGATGCAACAAACGTGTTATTGGGCTAAATTAAAGAAGGGAGAATATTTTTAGAAGAATATTTGGTAAGTATAGATACTTTTTTGGGACAATACATTTTTTAATTATCTCATTAAACTTTTATGCATTTTATTTCAGGTACATCTGAATTATCTGAAGCACACTTGAGATGCACATTCCCAGGACCAAATAAACAAAAACAATATAAGTCCCAGTATTAAGGATTCACGCACAAGTTTCAATATCAAGGAATTTAAAGATTAACATTACAGTGTCCTTTATAATATATGTATGTATATCCACGTCATGTAATTAAATAAAGCGTGGTTAGCGCATATTCGAAATATAAAGATTAACTTTTATAATTGTATTGTTTAAACTGGTATTCTGATTATAACTTACTAGTGATTTTGGCTATCATTTCTGACCACCGAATTGACTGGTTACTAGTAATGCACTGAGGAGACGATTGCCTTTCACATGACTATCGAATTGGTTGGTTACTGGTAATGCAGTGAGGGGACAATTGCCTTTCAAATGACTATCGAATTGGGTGGTTACTGGTAATGCAGTGAGGGGACAATAGACCCCTTCCTATGACATCCCCATGTTAAATTCACCAGTCTATAGCATTGCGAGTAGATTGGGTGGTAACTAGGGGTGTTTACCAGTAACCAGCAAAATTGGTAGTTATTCCCTAGTTACCCGAACAACTGGGTAACCACAAGTGAATGTGGATCCAATGTAATTAGGTGCATATTTCGCTTGTTTCGGAATATATTCTGTAAAATGGTGTGAACGATAACTGTAGATGACAGCAATCGATTTGGTCCAAAATTTGCACATCGTATTATTTCATCCAGTCACCCAGTAAAATAAATTGGAAGTAGTGCAATGTGGACTAGTTCTTTCACGGCATGTTTTGATGCAGTTCAAACGGAGTCGTGAAAAAGGCACTCCATTACTCACATTTTAACTGCATTTGGATGCAATCTAAAGAATCACATCCACTTGTCACATTTTAACAACATCCGGATGCAGTTCAACGGAGTCGTGAAAAAGGCACTCCAATTCCTCACAATTTAACAGCATCCGGATACAGTCCAAACAGAGTCGTGAAAAAGGCACTCCGTTCGCTACATTTTATTAGCAGTTGTTAGAGATCCCTACAAGAACATAAATCAGTTTGTACATCTCTACAGGCAGCGGCATACATTTTCCAAAAAGAGATAAGCGTGTTAACATTTCCAAAAAATTTTTAATATAAAATTAAAAAATATTCGAACATTTTTTCGGTAAGAAAATTTCCCAATGGATTGCTGTTTGAGTACATGTCAAAATCTTAACTGGCGATGGGAAGACAATATCAAACCCATTTAGCAGATGAAGCAAGAACATTTCAGCTTGGCTTAGATGGAGAGCGGAGGAAACACGCATGGTTGCGATTGAATTCAATGGAGAATTTTCATAATTTGTGTTAATGTAATAAAGTTCTTAATATTTTTGTTATACACAAATAATAAATGTATTTTATTTGTTCTGGGATATTTTGTAATGGCTTTCACATATTCCGCAGAATATATCAAAACACGTGCTTTGGACTGCATCCCATTCTACCCCCAAAGGGTTAGTTAAAATGCAATGCCAAAGGGTCAGTTAAAATGCAGTGCCAAAGGATCAGTTAAAATGTAGTGCAATGAAGTGAATCTTTCAGTAGTCACGCTCTTTTGAAAATGCATAATTTGATGCACTTCCAAATCACTTGTACATATGATTTAACTGCCTCTTTGGAGGCAAACTTTTTGTTGGGAATGTATCAAGTCGGATATAGTCCATATCAATCCCGTTCTTCGGGTACCTCCCATTCAAAATTTTTGTTTTTATTTGGGTCCAATTGGGTCCAATTTAAGGGTGCATAGTGATCAAAATACTTCTCCGCCAATAGTTGTGGACATATGTAGCTCCACGTTTTGGTATAGCCCCTAACCAACAATACCGCCCAATTTCAAGTATTGAACAAAATTTTAGCTAACCAGATAAGGTTAGGTAGTAGGTAATTGGTTTACGAAGTGGTTAAACAAATTCGCCTAAAATTGTGGGCAATGGTACTTTCGGAACGGAAAGAAAACTATCTATTCCATATTAGTTCAGAATACTTCATGGTGGACGTTTTTTACTTGTTTTTCATTAGGAAAGTACCTAAATAAAGGTTTTAAAATTTTGTATGTAAAAACTATACACATCACAAAAAATAAGTTGCCTACCACCACCCCCCCCCCCCCCCCTAGGATTTGATCCAGGCTACGCCCTTGGAAATCATACTGAAGGAATTAACGGCACGAAACAAAGAGCTAGAGGGCCGCCTTTAAGAATTTGTGAAGGCATTCCAGGCGCTATTGTCTGTACCGGAAGAAGGTGATGTCTACGAAGACGGAAACGAAGATGATGACGAGCTTGTGCATGGCAAGAATACATCAGAAGATGAGAATGAAGAAACTAATGCCGAGAAAGAAGAAAAAAAAATCTGATGATGACAATGAGGAGAACAGCAGGAAAAGTTATGTGGCTGAAATTGAGCATACTATAAGAAAACTCGAGGTAACTGCTGCAATGAATGTCCACCCTCCATGTGCACTGTTGAATTGAGTGCCTAAGATAAGGGTAAGTTAGATTCGTTTAAGTAGTTCAGAAGTAAAATATTTTCAATTAAAATCAGAATTGAATAATCACTCGAACCGTGCGGTTGGGTTTTATTCCTTCTCATTTCCAATACTAATATTGCGGAAAAAGATCGATAATAACCTGTTATTTAATCAAATATTAAAAGAAATAAAAACCGAATATTTTTGACGCATCGAAAACAGGGTTGACAAACTTTTATTTATTATTCTAGGTTATAGGTTTGCCGTGGACCCATGTTATACACATTTTTAATTACCACCAACCAACATATTTATCAGGATGTGATTTTTTGTTTATTGGGCAGGAGTTTCTAAAATAATGCGTTTTGCATGAATATCAAATTCCGACATGGCTTGGAATACTTTTGAACGTATAGAACTGCTGAAACATGATTTATAATAGAAAAATATAGCAAGTGTCAATCATCATCTCTTGGGTCTATTCCAGTATTTGCATTGTCTAGGGCCGCATTGGTATGTGCCAATAGTTTAACTTGCCATAGACTTTAGTCGTTCTCACAATATCCCAGAAACTACCTTATATGCACTGACTTATGCCTCTATAATTACAGTACACAGTCTTACCTTCTTTATTGTGGACGGGACATGGGATGCTTACGTTACAATCATCGGGTACGCGTTCTTCCTGTCAGATGGTGCTAACTAACTGATGCATACACTTGATCAGCATGCCGCCTTCGGTTTTGAACAGCTCAACTGGTAAGGCATCGACTCCTACTGCCTTAGTATCCTTCAGCCGGTTTATTGCTAATCTTGGCCGGGCGGTATACACTCAATTCCATTTTCTGTGATTGGATTTGTAGTATCTTGGTCGGCTTCACTAGTATTGAATACCAACAGTTTTGAGAAATGTTCTTTCCATATTCTGAGCGTTGTTGTCGACGTTGGACGTGTTTCTATAAGGCTCCAAAATAACAGACCGGCATTTGCTACCTACTGTGAGCAGAATTTTTATTTTCATTCATCTGTGTCATCTGAAAGAAAGGAATATCCCCTTCGAATAGTACTGGTAACTATGTATTTGTATTAAAAAAAAAGAAATATCATCAAAAAGCCATTGGAATACGAGTTTTATTCCAACGCCACGGAATTTTAAATGTAAACAATAGATGGTGCTTAATCCTTGTTCTATGAAAATTAGAAATGAAAACATTTATAAAGCAAATAAATGTCAAATGAAAAAAAATTATAAAGCACACATTTTTCAAAGACATAAAACTAGCTGTGTTCCTTTACTTACCTGAGGTTACCATTTTTACCATTTGTTACCATTTTTAACCTGCAAAGCGTTCCTTAACCCCAAAAAGTGGCAAAACTGGCAGCAATTTTTAAGAGAGTGAGAGAGGAGAGAGAGCACATATACCTTTCTCTTCTACCACAGGCTACCAGCAAAATTTCTGCAGGTAAAAATGGTAGAACTGATTTTTTGACTTTTGTTTGACGATTATTTCACAATGAAGAAAAAATGGACGAAAAACAGAAGAACAAGTCGAACGCTGACAAAACTAAATTAAAAACTGTGAAATAAAAGACGAAAATTGATTTTTTATACCCTCCACCCCACAAACTATATATATTCTTGATCAGCGTGCAATTCTACATCGATATAGCCATGTCCGTCCGTCTGTCCGTCTGTGGAAATCACTCTAGCTTCCGAGCGGATTGAAGTAGGTGGATGAAATTTTGGTAAAATCTATTATATGTATCTAGGACTTTTGGTATTGAAAGCGGGCTATGTAGGTCCATTTTTGGTATAGCCCCCATAAGTAACGCGTGACGCGTCGTCGTTTTAAGGAAATTTTAGGATATTTGTCCCATTTGACCACCAAATTGGTTGCAATTTGACATTTTGTGTCTCCAGAGGCTAAAAAATATTTCTACCAAATTTTGTTTATATAGGTCCACGTTTTGCTATAGCCCCCATATAAGGCCCCATATATAGTACGCGTCATTTTAAGATATTTTGAATGTATTAGTCCCATTTGAGCACCGAATTGGCTGTAATTTGGTATTTTGTGTCTCCAGTAGCTAAAAAACATTTCTACCAAAGTTTGTTTATATACATAGGTCCACGTTTTGGTAAAGCCCCCATATAACGCCCCATATATAGTACGCGTCACTTTAAGATATTTTGAATGTATTAGTCCCATTTGACCACAGAATCGGTTGTAAGTTTGTATTTTGTGTTTCCACAGGCTTAGAAATATTTCTACCATAAAATGTTTATATAGGTCCAAGTTTTGATATAGACCCCATAGAACGACATCTCCCAATTTTCGGTATTTTGAAGGTTTAGCCTCATTATCGCAGCAAAATGACTGAAATTTGGTATTTAGTCTTCGTTGGGTGTATAAAATTTTCCCCGGAAATTTGTAGGTGTAGGTCCACGCCTTCATATAGCCCCCATAGGACGGTACCTCCAGATTTTCGGTATTTTGAAGGTTGTGGCCTCAATATTCCACCGAGATGGCTGAAATTTGGTGGTTAGTCTTCATTTGGTGTATAAAATATTCAATATGAAATTTGTCGGTATAGGTCTACGCCTTCATATAACACCCGTAGAACGGTACCTCCCGATTTTCGGTATTTTGAAGGTTGTGGCCTTAATATTCCACTGAAATGGCTGATATTTGGTGGTTAGTCTTCACTTGGGGTATAAAACATTCCATATGAAATTTGTCGGTATAGGTCACACGCCCTCATATAGTCCCCATAGAACGGTATACCCCAATTTTCGGTATATTGAAGGTTTTGGCCTCATTATAACACGGAAATGGCTGCAAGATGGTACTTAGTCTTCATTGAGGGTATAAAACTTTTCACCAGAAATTTTTTGGTATAGGTCCATGTCTTCATATAGCCCCAATAGAACGGTACCTCCCGATTATCTACATATAGCTCGTTCTCCACCAAAATAGCTGATATTTGGTATTAAGTTTTTGATAGAGGTATGAAACATTCCAGCCGAAATGTGCCGGTATAGGTCGACATCCTCAAATACCCCCATAGTTGTGGCCTCAATATACCACCGATATGACTGAAATTTAGTATTTATATTGCCATGGGTGTATAAAATATTGCAGAAGAGAATTATCAGTATAAGCCCCTTTCTTCAAATAACCCCATAGAAGCGTACTTTCCGATTTTCGGTATTTTAAGGTTGCGTCATCAATATCCCATCGAAAAGGATGAAATATATTTAATCTCCGTTGGTAGTATAAAACTTCCCACCTGAAAATTTCCGGTATTGTTCCATGTTTTTATATAGCCCCCATAGAAAAATCCTTCCCAATTTTCGGTAGTTTGAAAGTTTTAGCCACAATATTTAATGGGAATAACTGAAATTTGGTATTTAGTCTTCGCTGGAGTTACGAAATTTTCCTCCAGAAATTTATCGGTACAGGTTAACTATTTTGTTTTTCACAGGTACAGGTTAACGTTTTATACAGCCTCCATAGAACGTCGCTCCCGATGTTGTTCACTATCCAAATCCAGAATATCCAGGTTTAGGTCTAGTCGGTTTTGCCCAATTTTATGTATTTCGCTCAATTCGGAAAAATTGTAAATATTGGCCCATGTTTTGGAAACAACAAAAATGTCGCCCCATATTAGCTGTTTTGAAGGGAGTATTATCAGTTCAGATATATGTACTGCTCCTGCAATAAAAGGAAGAGTTTAGTACTTTCATAAACTAAATAAAACTAATTGTTCCTATTCACTTCAATACAGTTCGTGGTGGAGGGTATAAAAAGTTCGGCCCGGCCGAACTTAACGCTTTTCTTACTTGTTTTGATATAGGCTAGCCAACGCAATCGTTGTATATCGATACGTTTATCTAGCATATACAACTCGTGGTTCATACGACGTCGTTATTCACCGTCAACGCAGATTGGTCCGTAGACTATTCTAAGAATTTTTCTCTCAAACACATCAAGCACTGCCTTGTCTGCTTGCGCAAGTACCCAGGCTTCGGAACCATAAATCAGCACGGGTAGTATCAGTGTTTTATTTGACGAGATGTGGCTTTGTTTACTTTTGTGTTTACGGCGGTGCCTAGTTAGACGAAATCTTTTACTATCTCAAAATTATAGGAACCAACGCATTGCTCGTCGACACCATCAACTTGGTCTTGTCGCCGTTTACCGCCAGACCCACTTTTGCAGATTCTATAACGAGTGGATTTATCGAAGGCTGAGGTTAGCGCAGCCGTTGCCAGGGTCAAATTAAGGACCCACGAACCTTAAGTAATAACAACAGTTAATTGTGCTTCAATGCTTTATTGATACAATTACGTAAATATGTATGAGTATTCAATGGTTTTCAGATTAGTTGGAGACATAGTGCATGTTGATTGGCTGATGTTACGGACAACTTCGGGTGGATGCTGTCGGCTCGATGGTGATCGGGTTGATAAGATCGTTCGATGACAATCGTATTGTTACTGTCGGCTCGGTGGTAATCGGTTGTGGGGCTTGGATTGGTGCTATTCGGGTGGCTGTTGACTCGGAAGTCGTCGGATGTGGGCCTCGATTCGGTAGTATTCGACTATAATTTGGTGTTTAAAGTTCGAAGTGGCCAAGAAACTTATTCACCAAAAATTATGTATGTTCATATAGCCCCCACATACTGATATTTTGACGTTTTTAGCTACGTTTTCGGACCAAATTACCAAATATTTGGCATTTAATGTTCGATTTGGCCATGAAACTTCTCCACCAAAAATTATGTTTTGTTATAGCCCCCATATAACGATGCCTTCCGATTTCAGGTATTTTTACGTTTTTACCTACGTTTTCCGGCCGAATAATCTATAATTTGGCACTTAGGGTTCTCCACGATCAAGAAACGTCTCCACCAAAAATTATGGAAATAAGTCTATGTTTTGTTATAGTTCCAACATAACGGTGCATTCCAATTTCAAGTATTTTAAGGTTTTTACCTACGTTTTTTGCCGAATTATTTATAATTTGGCACTTAGAGTTCTCCACAATCAAGAAACGTCTTCACAAAAAAATTGTGGATATGGGTCCACGTTTTGTTCAAAAAACGTCGAAACACCTGAAATGGGGAGGAGATGTGCTTGCAAACAAAATACCCATCTTTCCAAAATTTCAGCCGCCTATCTCAATTTATGTGGATGCTAGAGCGATTATCAGAGGCGGACGGAGGGACGGACTTGCATAAAAACCCCAAAAGTAAAAACACAAAAAATTGTATATCTTATCTATTTTTCAGTTTTGTAAAACTTGTCTATAAAGTGGCGTTAAACAGTAGGTTCCATATCATCGGGGTGCACTCATTGATATGAGAGAAGTCTCCCTTGTCCCGTCTGGGATGTTTTTGGAACAATTATTATATCTATTTTCAACCGATTTCATTAGTTTTTCCGGTTTTCGAAAGCTAACTTAATTCCCTTTTTGATAAATATAAATAATTATACTGTTTGGTATCTTCTAAGCAGCCCGGAGCACAAAGAAAAGCATTTTCCCGTTTTTTGATGCGATTTTTTTGCCCTTCAACTTAGCCATTTGTTAACCGATTTAACTTACTTAATGGCTTGTTCAAAATATATTATTTGCCCCTTTAAAAGAAAACCAATCGAAATTCGCTGAGAAAATATAGAAGTTATGTCCGTTTAAGGTTAAAAATCATAGAAACACTGTTTTTCACTACATTTACCGTTATAAAGGAAAAAGCGAAGTGACCCAAAGGAACCAAATGTATTTTCGTTCTCCATGGAACCCAACACGATAGAATTTTTGCATCACAATGCTTGAATATTTGTTAGGCAACTTTTGTGGCACAGTGTAATCGACAAAAAGGTGGTAGATGTCGATCTGCATCTCTTGGGACTTCCCAGGATTTGCTGCAGGGTAAATATCAGGTCAATGGTGGATGTGCCAGGTTTAAATCCGCATTGCTATGAACCAATTATTTCGTTGACCATAGGCTTTAGTGGTTCGCATAATATATCTTGTAGGCAATAGAGAAGAGACTTATGCGCCTATAGTTAGAGCATACAGTCTTATCTCCTTTCTTGTGGACGTGACACAGGATGCTCAGGTTGCAATCGTCGGGTACGGGCTCTTCCTGTCAGATGTTGATAACTAGCAGAAGCATTCAACTTATCAACGTGTCGCCTCCGGTTTTAAACAGCTTGGTTGGTGGGCCATCGGCTCCTGCTACCTTATTATTCTTCAGCCGCTTTGTTGCTGTCTTTACCTCATCTTGGCTGGGCGGTATACATTCAATACCATCTTCTTGGATTGGATCTGTGGTATCTTCGTCGACTTCGCTACTATTGAATACCAACAGTTTTGAAAAATGCTCTTTCCATATTCTGAACACACTATCTGTATAAGTTACCAAATTACTTCGTTGGTTTCTACAAGAGGATGTGTCAGTACCAAAGCCATCAGCTGGATGTTTGGTAGAACGTTCGGACTGTATTCTGGCTCCTGTACATCTCGATTTTTTCAAACTCCCGCTTTTCCATTTTTCCTGCGGAAAAGACGTTTCTTCTCTCCTTTTCTCCCGATACCTCACTTCTGCGCTACGCGTTGCTACTGATTGCAGAGTAGCCCTATAAACTCGGTAATATATTTCTTCTAAGCGCTCGTAGAATATATCTTTGGTATGTTCCTCCTTGTCTTCGGTTGGAGCATGACCGCAAATAAAGCTGATGTTGAAGAATTTTCCTTTCAATCGAATTGTAGAAAGTCTTTCATTCACTGGAGTGAAACTGGAAATTAGATGTTTTAACTTCCGACCAACTACAAATCCTCAACCCAACTCATGCTTTGTGTCATGGCAGCTATACTACAGTGCGTCACACAATGGTGCTTACACACAGAAAAACCAGTAAGGAAAGGATCAAAGTCGGGCGGGGCCGACTATATGATACCCTACACCACTGTGAATATGTAAAATATAAATCGGAGCTATATCCAGATCTTAACCGATTTTGATATAATTTGACACATTTATTTCCAGACCGAATTCAGTCACACATTCCAAATATCATTAAAATCGGACTTATATAGCGTGTTTGGAGCAGCAAATACGCGAAATCGGCCGAAAATACATATGGGTGCTATATCCAAATCTGAACCAATTTCGATATAATTTGGCACATTTATTTCTAGACCGAATTCAGTCACACATTCCAAATATCATTAAAATCGGACTTATATAGCGTGTTTGGAGCAGCAAATACGTGAAATCGGCCGAAAATATATATGGGAGCTATATCCAAATCTAAACCGATTTCTATATACTTTGACACACTTATTTCTAGACCGAATTCAGTCAAACATTCCAAATTTCATCAAAATCGGACGTATACAGCGTGTGTGGTACACAAAATACGTGAAATCGGCCGAAAATATATATGGGAGCTATATCCAAATCCGAACTGATTTCGATATAATTTGGCACACTTATTTGTAGACCGAATTCAGTCACACATTCAAAATATCATTAAAATTGGACGTATATAGAGTGTTTGGTGCAGCAAGTACGTGAAATCGGGCGAAAATATATATGGGAGCTATATCCAAATCTGAACCGATTTTCACCAAAAGTAATAGCGTTCTTCATATGGCTAAAAAAGTTGTAGTCCCCAATTTTCAGCTGAATCGGACAATAAATGCGACCTGTACGTTGCGAACAAAAATACATGGACAGACGGACGGACATGCATAATTCGACTCAGTAAGTGATTATATGTATATCCCCAAAAGGAACTATGGGTCTATGCTAGCACACAGGTAAATTGTGAAAACGTACTCTTAGTTTTTTGTGAACCATAAACAATTAAAAGTTTATGAAATTTTTTATTTGTATTTTTTAATAATTTGCATTGTGGACGATTTTAGACAACATTAATGTTTAAAAAAGTTGAAATAAGTAATGAAACATCAAAATTTAATATTATTAATTCTCCCTTAAATTTGCCTCTCTCTCGATTTTGCTCAGCCTTGCATTGAAATGTATGCTCACTTGCTCTCAATAAGCGCTCACTGGATATCTGTAACATATACACCGATTTATAAATAATTGTGGTTGTTTTTGAAACACATGGAAATAAGCAGCAACAGACACATAGGTACATAAAAATTCCAAAGAAATACATAACAGACTTTAATGAAAGAAAAACGGAATGAAATAATTTATAAAAAGTTACACTTTTAAAAAGAAATAAATATGGTAATATTCAAAAATGTTTTACAATCGTTGAAGTTGAGGTTCACCATGTAATAAGTTGCGAACTGTCAATATATTTTATACAATATGAATATATTTATATTAATTGAAGTGTTTTAGCCGGGGTCGCATAAAATGAACCATAACAAATAATTTATGTCGAAGCTGTGTTGGTGGTAATATTAAAAAATGTGTAAAAATGTGTTGAAGTTTACATGTTTTTTTGTGTTCTTTCTTGATTTCTGGTTAAACCACGGAAAATTCAGACCTGAGCTGAAAGAAAGAATTGAAAAATACTCCTTGGGCAATATGGTTCTAATGTATGACTTTTCGATATATACACTGCATCCCCCTAAAATCGATGCTGACATTTTGAAGTTTTGAAATCTGGGTTTTTTGATTTTTTTTATATTTGGAGGACGCAACCAGATAATTACCCAAACTATTTATTGGATTGTAGAACTCGTGATTCCACGTCGTTTGATGTATATCTCATGAGTGTGCTTCATACAGCTCCCTAGTAATAGGAGTCCAAAGTCGAAATTTTGGTGCGTAAATTTTCTTTAAAAACCTATTTTTTGGCTTCAAAAGTTACAACTGTGACTCAGGTACCCTTGAACCCCGCGTGATTTTAGTTTTTTTACGCGCCGGATCTAATGAACCCTTCCGCGTTCAAATCCATCCACTAAAACGGCGGTTATAGATACCTTGAAAGTAGAAAATTCTGCAAAATTATATTTTGATGATTCCGCGCATTGAACCGCGATTTTCTTTGGTTATTTTTACATAAATGGAATCCTTTATACGCGATTATATTATTTTCCAAAACCGTGTGGCATAAATTACAGAGATTCTGGAGTAATATTCGTATTTCGTATAAAATAGAATTTGGTAGCACATCCGCGGTTCTTGAAGAATTTGTTTAAAATTTGTTATGATGACGTATTTTTTGTAAGCGGTCACTGAAATCGGATGCGCCTTATAATCTTATGTACATCGCGCAATTTTTACCCACATAAAGGTTTTTTGAACAGTAAGATGCAGCTGACAGCACACTTTGGCCGCTGAATGAAAAGTGGAAAAATCGCTACATATTGATAGCAATGCACTCGCTGTATCTGAAAAGCGCATGCGCCTTAACTGATTTTAACGAATTCGCGAATTATACGTTTTTTAACTTTTATGTTTTTTCTTTGGTTATAATTTCAATATTACTTTCTATTTTATAATCTTATTGTTTATCAAAGTAAGCAAATACACTTTCGGGTTTGTCCTCGCATTTTCCCTGAAGAAGTTTCAGCGAAGTCCGTCAGTCCTTGCATCGAAATTTAGCGAAATAATAGAATAACTCCCAAAAATGTTTTTTCTATTTTTCGTATTAAACAAAAAATATATTTTTGAAATAATATTCCAACAATAAGTTTTCGTCTTTTGTTGTTGCTGTAATATGGCAGTTATAAATCCTATCGTTAAAATTTTAGTCTCATATTTTTCTACGCGTTGTCTAGAATCTGTACGTATTTTTAATTTATTTTTTCGAGTTTTATTTGGACTCTAAATTAGAATAAATTAAATTTACTCCAAGATTTTTTCAGTATTTCTTGATTTTCCGCGAAAATAGAAATACATTTAGTAAATATTTAGGCATCTATAGATAGATATTAAATGCTGTTAACGCTTTATATATACATTTTCTTATTACAGCAAAAATTGAATTTTTAAATATTTGTTCTTTATAGGGGAATAAAACCCCCCATAACTTTGGAGCGCAGCATCCAATTTTGTGAACGCGAACAGATTTGAAACCACGACTTTTTTCTTAATCTATGTTCCAAAAATTGTGGATGTGCTCGCAAAAATTTTTTTAACATTTCTTCCAATGGAATTGGAAAAGAAATTTGAAATTTACCATATGTATATAGAAACATAGAACTTAGTTGTGAAATAAAACACATTTTTCTCAAAGTTGAAATCATCAGTGGGAAATCGGGAAAGCTTCTTGCTCTCCTATTACACCATACACAGCTCTTTGTTATAAAACAGCACTCCGCATCCGCGAGAGCCCTGTTGTTAACTCTTTGACAAAAACCTCTCTCCATCCATAAAAAGTATGTTGGTAGCCAAACAAATAAAATTTAGATATGTTACAAAACGTTGCAAACATATATTTGTTTGGACACAAACAAATTATGTTTTGATCCAAACATATATTTGTTTGCAACCGGTCCCAAACAAATATTTGTTGGGACCCAAACATATTTCTAACATATATTTTTCTGCGTGTATTTTTCATACATATTCCCTCATAAGTACTTGTTTAAAAAATCATCATCCTAGGCCAACTGCTTCTATTTTTTTCCACGTTTACAAGGAAGCGGCACCACTGTGCGTCGCCTTTAGGTGTAATGTATGGCAGTAATGTCGGTCTTGTACTTTTCAAGTACATCTGCTAATGAGTAAACTGCACCTTCTCTGTAAAGAGAGCGCACTTTCCAGGTTCAAATTCGCAGATCATGGTCCTTAAAACGTTTGCTTGGGTCGTCAACTTTAGAGCAGATTTTTTTCTTTTTTTCGTTTTTCATAGTAGTAGGTTACTAACCCGAAGCCCAAACCCAAGTTTTTAACGTTTTTATGGATGAATGCGCGGCACTTGTTAGCTCACTACCTTTAACTGGTGTTAAAGGCAGCTCCCCAGGTGACACCACGGGAAGGTCAGTGTCCACTTGAGATAAAAGAGGGACCAACATAAATCCTCGGCTTTGTCATGTTAAAGTCGGTCAGGACCGTTCCTTAATATCTTTCATCCCCTACGTCAGTCGCAGCACTCTTATAAAGAACGAAAAAGAAATTTTGTCGTGTGACAACCATTGTCATCTACATATCGTCGGTGTCATGCTTAAGTGTTCCATACGCCATTTTTGACATTTTGAGATAAAGGTACCGTACAAGGTTTTGAACCATGCTCTTTCAGATTTTTGGTCGGTTTTTCTCTATCTCTTGTAGTTTCTGAGATATTCAGATGCCATTTTGTTCCATATCCGCTTTGTGACCCAAAAAATCTTGTCGTTTTGTTCCATATCCATAAAGCCTGGCGTATGGAACAAAACAACTTTGAACTTTTTAGTTCCATATCCATGTCGATTGGCGTATGGAACAAAAAGGGACAAAAACGAATTGTTCCGCACAAAAAATGATGGCGTTTGGAACAAAAAATTGCCCAATTTTTCCAAGTTACGAATAATGTGGCGTATGGAACAAATTGTTTTAAAGGACTTAGTTTAAAAACTGAAGAATAATAGTTTCCAAATCCAAATATTTTTGAATATTGTATTGTTATATGAAAACGAAAATTTATAAATCGTTTAAACAAAAAATCCCTAGTTTAAAGACAAACTTTTGATGCAAGTCCACAAAAATATACGCAAAAATTTCCATTTGACTTGAAGCTACTGTGGACACCGACTACAAAAATGGTATTATAAGAAAAACATGTTTAAATGTTTTATGTTACCTTAGAAATGCAAAATATCAATCCGTTTTGTCCGATCGAAATTTTTACCACAAAAAATTAGTGATAAGCGGAGGCAATCTCTTAAATAAGTGTAAAGGAAACCTAAAATTATGGTCCTTATTGTATTTATATGAGAAAAATAAATGTTTCATTTAAAGTCCTGATTTTAAAAATCCATAGTAGCACTTCATACAAGGGAGGTGGAACACGATTAATAAAAAGTGTTTTGGTTGAAACGTGACAAAACGTGTTCCATGTCACACAAACTGCCAAAAACATGAAAAAAAGATTCCATGGAACAATTCAGCAACTTTTTGCAATTATAAAAATTGACCATAACTTCTAGGCTATCACAGATATCTGACTAAAATAAACTACTGATATATTCTATGAGTTTAGTTAAGTAGAACTGAGTTCTTACAGTATTGGATTATTGCACCATTTTTATCCTGTATGGCCTTAAACATTAACTTGAGTTTTTCTCGAATCAGGCAAATGGCGTATGGAACACTTAAGCATGACACCGACGATATGGTAAATTTCAAATTTCCTTTACAATTACATAGAAAAAAAATTAAAAACTTTTTTGGCGAGCACATCCATTTTTGGTACATGGATTACGAAAAAATCGTGGTTTCAAATCTGTACGCGTTCACAAAATTGGATGCTGCACTCAAAAGTTATACATGCGGTTTTACTCTCTTGTAAAGAAAAAATATTTAAAAATTCCTATTGTGTTGTAATAAGAACATGTATGGTAACATGGGGCGCCTTCGCCACGTTTTTGTTCAAAATGTTCTCATATCGACACCGTTAAAGTTTTTTCAAATATTATTTTTGGTAAAAATATTAGCATATCTTGACTATATGTTCTGATATATAAATTTTTATTATTTTGTTTTTAAAATATTATTTTTGAGAATTTACAAAATGTCTAAAAAGTGGCGAAGCCTCCCAACCATGGGGCAGCTTCACATTCACCAACGGGCTCTAAAACTGCAAATACCATACTTCTTCCTTAAATATCTACATTATGCGAAAAAGGAACATGTTTTTTTGGTGTGTGCATTCGTCAAAATTCGACGACACATACAAGTGGAAGAGGTTTGAATTGTTTCGCAGACACTTTCGTCGGAGTTGTATGAGGTTGCCAAGGAAAAACTTCTCATTGAACTTTTTTCTTTGCTTACCTTTATACTTCGAGCTGACGATTGATGTTTGGGTATAAAAAGTTTCTTGTTGAAGAAGTTATTGAAAAATAACTTCGGTGGAGAATATCCACAAACAAGAAACAAGGGAACTGATGAGATCCAGTGGCGTGGATCGAAACTATAGTATTCCCTGCCTTACCCCTTGGCGAACAATGCCAAATCTTTTCCACTAATAAAATAGTTGTTTTAAAATATTAAAACAACAACAATGGGATTAAGCCAGACTATTTTGAAAAAACGAAATTGCAAACGCTATCCCAATAAAAAAACGCCACAATGCTTCAAATTGAAGACACTGGCACGACGTGTGTTGTTTTTGCTGTAAAGCAGACCAACCAAATTTTGGTGTGTGCATTCGTCAAAATTCGACGACACATACAAGTGGAAGAGGTTTGAATTGTTTCGCAGACACTTTCGTCGGAGTTGTATGAGGTTGCCAAGGAAAAACTTCTCATTGAACTTTTTTCTTTGCTTACCTTTATACTTCGAGCTGACGATTGATGTTTGGGTATAAAAAGTTTCTTGTTGAAGAAGTTATTGAAAAATAACTTCGGTGGAGAATATCCACAAACAAGAAACAAGGGAACTGATGAGATCCAGTGGCGTGGATCGAAACTATAGTATTCCCTGCCTTACCCCTTGGCGAACAATGCCAAATCTTTTCCACTAATAAAATAGTTGTTTTAAAATATTAAAACAACAACAATGGGATTAAGCCAGACTATTTTGAAAAAACGAACATGTTTTCTATTGAATAATCAAAAATAGTTTTAAAATTCACAAAAAGAACCAGAGTCAGTACTTAATTGAAGTAGGTACCTTGAATTTAGGTACAAAAATCATAATATTACTACAACAAGATACGTTTATGATAATAATTGATTTTAACTTCACATTATATGTGGTATACTATGGCATAAAGAATTTAAGTTAAACATTACAAATTTCTAACATTAATCCACCACACCACTATCATGGCGTAGGCGCCCCACCCCTTACATATTTCATAATATTACTATATTGACATTTGTAATTGAATTATTTGGATTTATAATCTTCAGTAGTTGTCTTTTAACGGCATAAACTATGTTTTTGATATCACAAAAGGTAAAGAAGATATCACATAACATACCTAACATAATTATTTTTCCCAATACCCTGAAAACACAAAACCGCGAGCGTCCGCTATCATACCTATGACACAACTGCCAACTTTTGGGAGATGGTAGACCTACATTAAACTCACAATTTTTCCTTTAACGGATTTTTTCTATCATTTGTAGTTTGCGAGAAAATCGGCGATGGCGTAGCCGCCCCAGTGGCGAAGGCGCCCCATGTTACTACCCAGCAAACCAAATGTCGGATGTCCGACACGTCTGAACAATTTCGGAAGCAACGTCGTTCAGATTTCGTTACGATTTCTAAACGATTTTTCGGAGCGGAAATAGTTCAGATTTTTTACCGATTTCGTTCCGATTTCGGAACGAATGTCGGAAAGAAATTTCATTTCCGAATTTCCCAAGGATTTTCTTCAGATTTCGTTACGAAATCGGATCGAGATCGATACGATGTCGTTCCGACATTTCGTTCCGAAATTATGTCAACCACTTCATACAACTTTCGTTAAGATATCGTTACGATTTCGGATCAGACATCGGACGTATCGTCCGAATTTTGTTCCGATTTCGTTAAGATGTCGGTACGATTGGTTTGCTGGGTATATATATGAATCGTTAGCAGCATTTGATATCTATCCGTAGATGCTAAAATAGTTGCTAAATTTATTTATATTTTCGCGGAAAATCAAAAAATATTGAAGAAATCTTGGAATAAATTTTATTTATTCTAAATCAGAGTCCAAAAAATCTCTAAAAAAATAATTTAAAAATACGTACAGAATCTAGACAACACGTAGAAAAATGTGAGACCAAAATTATAAAGATCGCGTTTATAACTTGCATATTACAGCAACAACAAAGAACGGAAACTTATTGTTGGAAATTATTTCAAAAATATATTTTTGGTTAAATACGAAAAATTTGAAAAATAAATGTTGGGACTTATTCTATTACTTCGCTAAATTTTGATCCAAATCCTGAAGTATTTTGCTTAAACTTCTACGAGAAAAGTAATTAGTCATCGTGAAGGTATATTTGCTTTCTGTGATAAAAAATATATGTAAATAAGAAGTAGAGAGTAATATTGAAATTACAATCAAAGAAAAAACATAGAAGTTAAAAACCGTATAATTCGCGAATTGGTTTAAATCGGTTGAGGTGCATGTGCTTTTCGGATACAGGGAGTCCATGTCTATCAATATGCATGGACTTTCCCATGTTTCGTTCAGCGGCCAAAGTGTGCCATCAGTTGCATCTTACTATTCAAAAAACCTTCAAGTGGGCAAAAATTACGCGATGTGCATATGATTATAAGGTGCATCCGATTTCAATGGCCGCCTATTAAAAATACGTCAATATAAATTATTTTAGACAGATTCGTCAACTGCGGATGAATAGGGATAAATAGGGATATTACTCCTGAATATTTGTAATTTGTGACACACCTTTTTGGCAAATATTATAATCGCGTATAAAGGATTACATTTATGCAAAAATAATCAAAGAAAATCGCGGTTCAATTCGCGGAATTGTCCAAATATATTTTTGCAGATTTTCCTACTTCCAAGATATCTATATCCGGCGTTTTAGTGGATGGATTCGACCGCGGAAGAGCTCATTAGATCCGGCACGTAAAAAAACTAAAATCACGCGGGGTTCAGGGGTACCTGTACGACAGTTGTAAATTTTAAAGCCAAAAAATAGTTTTTTTCAGAAAATTTACGCACCAAATTTTCGCCTTTGGACTCCTATTACTAGGAAGCTGTACGGAGCACACTCATGAGATATACATCGAACGACGTGGAATCGCGAGTTCTACAATCCTATAAACTAGTTTGGATTATTATCTAGTTGCACCCTCTAATTATAAGAAAAATTCGAAAAACACTGAAATCAAAACTTCAAAATGCCAGCATCGATTTTAGGGGGATGCAGTGTATATAACCAAAAGTAATATACTAGAACCATATTGCCCAATGGGTATTGTTTAGTTCTTTCTTTGAGCACAGGTTCGAATTTTGCGTGGTTTGGCCAGAAATCAAAAAAGAACACAAAAAACATGTTTACTTCAACACATTTTTCTCATTTTTTTATATTACCACCAACGCCTCAACTTCAACGATTGAAAAACTTTTTTGAATATTACCATATGTATGTATGTATGTGTGAAAAAAACATTTGTTTCAAACTATTTGTTAACGTCTTTACATGGTTTTCATTATAGACAACTTAAGCAAATTATTTGTCATTTACATGTGCCAGAAGTGTTCGTGTACATAAGAATTTGGAAGCGGGTTTCCCACACCATCTATGTACTAAGAAATCACAATAGATTAATTTTCCTCCATTGGAAATGTGACAGTTGTTCGATATATAACAACAGTTGCGGTATGTACAAAACAAAGTTAAATTGTAGAAATTATTATACCCTACACCACTATGTGGAAAGAGTATTATAAGTTTGTTTTGGTAAAAATTCATGTAACACAGCGAAATATTCCTCGAAGACCCCCAATCTTCATATGTCGACGAGATAAAGCGATTTTGAGATGTGTGTCCGTCCGTCCCTTCGTCTGTCCATTATAAATTGTTATCAAAGTCCAGGCCGCAATTATGGACCGAACGTCACGAAATTTTGTATGGAGGTCGGGTTCAGACCAGAAGAGATCCCAATTTGTATGGGTGATGATCGTGAAATATTTTAGGATGTGATACGGTGCTTTTGGTGAAAATGGGTTCAGATTTGGATATAGCTCTCATATATATTTTTCGGTCAATTTGACGTATTTGCTGCACCAAACACGCTATATACGTCCGATTCTGATGAAGTTTGGAATGTGTGACTGAAATCGGTCTAGAAATAAGTGTGCCAAATTATATCAAAATCGGTTCAGATTTAGATATAGCTCCCATATATATTTTCGTCGATTTTTTTTGCTGCACCAAACGCCCTATATATATGTTTGATTTATATATATATATATATATATATATATATATATATAGCTCCCATATATATTTTCGGCCGATTTGATGTAATTGCTGCACGAAACACGCTATATACGTCCGATTTTGATGAAATTTGGATTGTGTGACTGAACACGGTCCAGAAATAAGTGTACCAAATTATATCGAAATCGGTTCAGATTTAGATAGAGCTCCCATATATATTTTCGCCCGAATTCACGTTTTGTTGCACCAAACACCCTATATCTGTCCAATATTGATGAAATTTGGAATGTGTGACGGAAATTCATCAGGTTACATTGACATATATCTCCAATATATATTTTATATATTCACAGTGGTGTAGGGTATCGTATAGTCGGCCCCGCCCGACTATGATCCTTTCCTTACTGGTTTTTAATTGTATTTTAAATGTAATATACATGGATTTTCTTTTAATTTGAAAAAATATTTGAGAGAAGACACATTTGGTTATTTGTAAAGGAAGACCGAAAATGCTGTTGATTAAAAAGTTTTTTTTTTTTTTGTGGCAGAGTGTCAACATCGAGTTTTTAGGAAAGTTTATTTAAAGAAAAAACATTTTGGCAGATACAGTGTCGACTATAAAGGTGTGTTTGACAACTCTAGTTGTTCAAAGGTATAGTATGTTATACATGAATTCAGAGTCTCCAAAAGCTCACAGGTCTTTATAAGGCGATTTTAACTGATAAGAGATTAATTTCTACATTACCTATCCACACAATTGGGTAGCGCAGAAGTAGTAAGTTTTTATGTGATACTTTATTTAAAAGATTTGAACATAGAAGAGAGCTTTGGGAAATGAAATGTTGCAATACTAATGCTAAATAACAACACATAATGAACCATAAATGCAAAGAGTTTCATTCCGAACATACATGGAGGTCTACAACAAGATTTAAGTTCTCGAAACTACTTGTTTCTTGGTGTCGATTCCAATATTTTTTAGTGTTTCCAACGTTTTTTGTGTGTGTGTTTTTTTTCAACTTATCCCAAACAATGAATTAAAGCATTGCAGCACTCTTATAAACAACAGAGAAATTGTTTCGTCTAACAACCATTGTCATCTATGTATGTATGTATGAAAAAAACATCATTTGTTTTCATCAAACTATTTGTTAACGTCATTATAGGGCTTTCATTATAGACAACGCAAGCAATTAAGTTGTCATTTACATATTCCAGAAGTGTTCGTGTACATAAGAATTTGGAAATTGGTTTCTCACTCCATCAACAAAGAAATCACTATATATATAATTCCCTCCATTGGAAATGCGACTGTTGTTCAATATAAAATAATGGTAAGTAAAAAACAAAGTAAAACCAGTAAGGAAAGGATCAAAGTCGAGCGGGGCCGACTATATGATACCCTACACCACTGTGAATATATAAAATACTAGCAAAGTACCCGCTACTTCGTATGCGGAAAGGATATAACAACAAATAAACAATATATAATATGAAAATGGCGAATTTTGATCAATTTTTATTTTAGTACTGTTCGTCTCTTCTTAATTCGATTTTCAAAAAGATCAGCCGTATCTCACCCTTACACATTAACAGCGAGACAAACGTTGAATAGCAATACTCACCCTAACTCCAAAACATACAGATTCCAGCACAGTCCCTACACCCAACAAATTGAGTACCATTAAGTACTTTTCGTATACTCATGGCACGTTTTTCGACAACATATATCAATCCTACACTGACTTGAATACAAAATAAAACAGTGATCGAAATTCCAAATCTCAAGATTCCAGGTGTATCCGTTCATCCAATTCCAAATTGTACCATTTCGTACTCTTCGTACCCATAAGTAAGGTTTTCGAAAACTACCTCAATCCTTCACTTTAACAGTAACCTTAATTCCCCATTTCAGGATTCCAGCTCTATCCGTTCATACAAATCCAAATTGTACCAAATTTAGTACCATTCAGAATTTTTCGTACCCATAAGTGCAAATTTTCAAAACTACCTCAGTACTATGTTCAAACAATAAGCTTAATTCCGAATTTCAGGATTCCAGATATATCCGATCACTCAAATCCAAATTTGGTACCATTTAGTACTATTCGTATCCAAAGTACGAATTTCTAAACCTACATCTATCAACACTCCAATATCAATTTTAATTCCGAATTTCACGATTCCAAATGTATACTATCACTGAAATCCAAATTGTACCAAATTTAGTACTTTTCCTACCCATAACAAAAAATTTCCAAAACTTTATCAATCCTACACTCCAACTCCAGTACTCCTTATTCCAAATCTCGGGATTCCAGCTATATCCGTTCACCCAAATCCAAACTGTACCAAATTTGGTACCATTTAGTACTATTCGTACCCATGAGTACGAATTTCCACAACTACCTCAATCCTACACGCCAACAGTAATCTTAATTCCAAATTTCAGGATTACAGCTGCATTCGATCACCGTAATCCAAGCTGTACCAAATTTGGTACCATTTAGTACTTTTCGTATCCAAAGTACGAATTTCTAAACCTACCTCTATCAACACTCCAACAGTAATCGTAATTCCGAATTTCAGGATTCCAAATGTATCCGATCACACAAATTAAAATTGTACCAAATTTGGTACCATTTAGTACTTTCGTACCCATAACTAAAATTTCAAAAACTTTATCAATCCTACAATCCAAATCTCGGGGTTCCAGCTTTATCCGTTCACCCAAATCCAAATTGTACCAGATTTGGTACCATTTAGTACTTTTCGTATCCATAAGTACAAATTGTCTAAACTACCTCAGTGCTATGTTCAAACACTAAGCTTAATTCCGAATTTCAGGATTCCAGATACATCCGATAACTCAAATCCAAATTTGGTACCATTTAGTACTATTCGTATTCTGGGAATTTCCAACCCTACCTCTATCAACACTCCAACAGTAATCGTAATTCCTAATCTCACGATTCCAAATGTATCCCATCACTGAAATAAAAATTGTACCAAATTTAGTACCATTTAGTACTTTTCCTACCCATAACTAAAAATTTCCTAAACTTTATCAATCCTACACTCCAACAGTACTCCTTATTCCAAATATCGGGGTTCCAGCTATATCTGTCCACCCAAATCCTATTTGTACCAAATTTGGTACTATTTAGTACTATTCGTAGCCTTGAGTACGAATTTCCACAACTATCTCAATCCTACACGCTAACAGTAATCTTAATTCCAAATTTCAGGATTACAGCTGCATCCGATCACCGTAATCCAAATTGTACCAAATTTAGTACCATTTAGTACTTTTTGTTCCATAGACCCTAAGTTCCAAACCTACATCTATCCAACACTCCAACAGTAATCTTAATTTCGAATTTCAGGATTCCAAATGTATCCGATCACCCAAATCCAAATTGTACCAAATTTGGTACCATTTAGTACTTTTCGTAGCCATAAGTACGAATTTTCAAAACTATCCCAATTCCACACTCCAATAGTAATTTTAATTCCAAATTTCACTATTCCAGCTCTATTCGATCACTTAAATTCATATTGTACCAAATTTGGTACCATTTAGTACTTTTCGTACCCAAAAGTACGAATTTCCAAAATACCTCTATCCTACATTCCGACAGCAATCCTAATTCTAAATTCAGAATTCCAGCTCCATCCGTTCCCCCAAAACCAAATTGTACCTTATTTGGTACTAATTAGTACCTTTCTTACCCATATATACGAATTTCGAAAACTACCTCCATATCTCAAACCTACACTCCAACAGTAATAGTAATTCCAAATTTCAGAATTCCAACTTTGTCGGTTCGCCTAAATTCAAATTGTACCAAATTTAGTACCATTTAGTACTATTCGTACACATGAGTACACATTTTCAAAACCACCTCCTTATATCAACTCATCTTCTAAACCTTGATTTTCATTCCAAATTTCAAGATTTTAGCTCTATCCGTTCACGTAATACCAAATAGTACTAAATTTAGTAACTTTTAGTACTTTTCGAACACTTATAGTTCGAATTTCCAAAAACCCTTTGGTACACCTTTCTAACTCTCCATCAGTGAACCTCCAAATTTCAGGTACCATATTTAGTACCTTTTAGTACTTTTAGTACAGTTCTAGTTCGAATTTCCAAAAATCCAGCCTTATCTGACACCTTTGGACCAAGAGTGACCCTCACCCAAAATTTCAAGATTCTAGCTTTAGCCGTTTAGTCTGGGCGTTGATTATCAGTCAGTCAGTCAGTGAGTCAGTGAGTCATCATTACTGAACTCTTTTATAAGTATAGACTAGCTGAACCCAGTGCGCTTCGCTAACCCGACTAAGGTATAATATAGTTTGACACATTTGTTTGTAGGCCAATTTTCTTCCAAATTTCATTAAAATCGGTAATACATAACGTGTTTGGTGCATCAAATACATGAAATCGGACGAAAATATATATGGGAACTGATTTGGATATAATTTGGCACACTAATTTCTATACCGAATTCCGTCACACATTCCAAATTTCATCGAAATCGGAGATATATAGCGTGTTTCGTGCACCAAATACCTAAAATCGGCCTAAAATATATATGGAAGCTATATCCAAATCTGAGCCGATTTCAATATAACTTGGCAAATGTATTTCTAGACCAAATTCATTCACACATCTAAAATTTGGAGATGGTAAAAGACACCTTTCTATAGATATTTGCATACAACATCTACATTTTTTGAGGTACCTCCGATTCTGATGCTATATCTCCGGATCAACGCGGAATTTCAAAACATTTTATAGCCTATGTTACTTTCAGGCCATGTAGTGATATACTCTGAAAATTTGAGGAAGATCGGTTTAGCGGTTTTAGAATCCATAAACTTCAAACAAACAAACAAACGTACAAACATTTTTCTACTTTATATATATAGATATATGGGAGCTAAACCTAAATCTGAACCGTTTTCAATATAATATGGCACACACCAAATTTCGTCACACAATCCAAATTTCATTAAAATTGGATGGATATAGGGTGTTTGGTGCATCAAATACCTGAAATCGCCCGAAAATATATGGGATATATCCAAATATAAACTGATTTCGATATAATTTGCCATATTTATTTCCAAGGGCGCAGCCAGGATCCAATGTAAAGGAGGGTGGGAGGATAAATAATTTTTTTCGTAATATGCATAATTTTTACATGCATCATTTTTAATGCTTTACGAGGGTTACACGAAAACTATATGGTCTAGGCAACACCGCGTGTTGTCAGGCGCCATTTGATTTTTTTTTTTTTTTGGAAAGTTTGATAGTTTTGTGGCCTACACCTACTCAGGACAGTTTGTCATACGACCATGTGTTTTGTTGTTTACAGTGACTTAACAAATCACTTTGCTAAAAAATGGAATTTACTTGTGAACATTTTCATACGATAATTTTTCACAACTTTCGACGTGGATAATTACGGCAAGAGTGCATCGATCAAATTAAATCTTTGTATGTCGATAAATGGCCATGTTATAGCGCTATAAAAAACTGGTTTAATGAATTCAATCGTGACCGACATTGGTCAAAAAACGAAGGTCGTGAGGGTTATCCAAAAACGGCCGTTGTGGCAAAAAAAAAATATAAGTCATGTATGAACGGATACCGTGCGATAGAGACATCCTTGGGCATTTCTTTCACCAATTACATTTGTAATTGATTTTTCTCGTTGGATCCGGCAAAATTGGTCAATTGCTAAAAAAAACTCTCGTTAAGTGTTGCAAAGAAATTGTGAATAAATACGATCGCGGTGCTTCAAACGACGTTTATAAGATCGTCACAGACGACGAATCTTGGATATATGCTTAGTAGCCTGAAACAAAGCAGGAATCGATCGTTTAGGTCTTCTTGTTCACGTAAGAAGTTCATAGAAGCAAATGGTCGCCTGTTTCTTCGGCAAAGCTGACTGTGTAGCGACTGTACGTCTTGAGAAATGTAGGATACGGTTAATTCTGAGTGGTACACTACAATTTATTTGCCTAAAGTTTGACTGAGAAATACGAAAAACGAACAAGAGAAGACGAATCGTTCTGCATCATGAAATGCAACTCTCACACAACGATTCAATCCAGCTTCAGTTTGACCGGACAAAACGTAAAAATTGATGGGTCATCCGCCATACACCCCTGACTGGGGATCCAATGACTTCATTTGATTCCAGCATATCAGAAAATGCTGTGAAGCGGTCAAAAACCATGTTTTAGGCGAGTCTCATTCGGAGTGGATAAAGTGCTTCAACAACAGGTTTGAGCACATGAAAAAGTGTATAAATCATGCTGGAGACTACTTAAGAAGACAATGAAACTATTTTTGATGCTAAATATTTGCGTTTCCATTGTTAGACCAAATATTTGTCGTGCAGCCCTCGTATGTAGGTGAAATAGCACATCGGAGGCTATATCAAAACTTGGACTTACAGCAATAAATTTCTAGGTGAAAAGTTCAGCGTTCCCAACGAAGACTGAAATTTCAAACATTTCAGTATGATAATGAGACTAATACCTTGATAATACGGAAAATCGGGTGGTACCATTACATATGTCCATAACTTTCGTAGGTACAATTTTTGACCATTAGGAACCCTAAATTCCAAATTCTTCCTAATTCAGTGTAAAAATATTGCTAAAATTCTTAAAATACCTCAAATCGGACGGTACCGCTATATAGGTACTATACCAAAACGTGGACCGATATAAACGCATCGTTAGCGTCCTATCTCAATTTTTGTGAATGCTAGAGTGATTACTACAGACGGACGGACATCGATTAAGAATTTTTACCCTGATCAAGAATATACAAAGATGTTTAATTTTACCACCATTTATAATTTCAATGCAAACGTTTTATTTGTGAGATTCTATCATCAGAAAGAATATATTTGTTGAGACTAAGCGACAAATTATTTTCTAGTTTTAAGTGCATTTCTAAATAAAACTATGAAACTTATGACCTGTTTCACTAAAACGATTCGAATACAAATTCGTTTGAACTACTACTAAACGTCTGTTTTTTTTAATATTTGTATTGTTTTTATTTTCAACCAAACAAATATTTCCTTCAACAACAGGAGTTTGGTAGTAATTCGAACGAATTTGAATTCGGATCGTCTTTTTTTAATTATTTTTTATTTTTAACTTTTTAGTAAATACATTTTTTGACCACTGAGAACAAAATTATAGTCAATTTAGGCCGAAAATTTAGATAAACACTTTAAAATACCTGAAATCGTGTAGTACCGTTATATAAAAGCTATACCAAAACCTGGACTTATGTCCGTAATATTTGGTGGGAAGTTTCTGTACCATTGGGAACTCCAAATGCCAAGTGTCATCCAGTTCTGGCTAAAAATGAAGATAAAATCCTTAAAACACTTCAAATCGGGCCATACCGCTATATGGGCCATACCAAAACCTAGACCTATGTTTACAATTTTCGGTGGGGAAGTTTCGATACCATTGGGAACCCCAAATGCCAAAGTCCTTAAATCACTTGAAATCGGGTGGTACCGCTATAAGGGGGCTATACCAAAACCTGGATCTATGTTCACAATTGTTGGTGGGTAAATGTCTGTATCATTGGAAATCCCATATGTCAAATGACCGCTAATACGGGCAAAAATGAAGATAAAATTCTCAAAATACCTGAAATCGGGTGGTACCGTTATATGGCGCTGTAGGAAAAAAAAATGGGCCCATATTCATGTATTGTCATCCAAATCTGAAAAGTGTACAAAGTTTCAGTTCGATTGGCCAACTGCAACGGCGTTAAGTATGAGTTATTAGACTTGAACTGAGTCGGGTGGTACCGCTATATGGGGCCTATAGGAAAAAATGGACCCATATTCGATTTGGTTTCATATTCATGTATTGTCATTCAAATCTGAAAAGTGTGCAAAGTTTTAGTTTGATTGGTCAACTGCAACTGTGTCAAAAATGAGTTACCAGATTTGAAATGCATGTTAAATAAACCACCGTTAAAACACTGTAAAATTTACCAATCTTTGTTTTAATTTGTTTTAATTTTGGGTGCCACCGTGGTGCAATGGTATGCACGCCCGCCTTGCACGCAGAAGGTCGGGGGTTCGATTGCCCGGCCAGGCAACATCAAACATTTTTTCAACGGTGGCAAAATACCCCTCAGTAATGTGGGCGACATTTCCTGAGTATTTCAGCCTTGAAAAACTTCTCCATAAGTGGAGTCTTAAGACACGCCGTTCAGACTCAGCGATAAACAGTAGGTCCCATATCATTGATTAAATATGAATCGGGGTGCACTCATTGATATGAGAGAAGTCTCCCTTGTCCCGTATGGGATGTTGTGGAACAATGTTTTTTGTTTTTGTTTTAATTTCATATTCATGTATTTGGTCTGTTCCTTTACTTTTGAAAATAGTAAAACCGGCAAAAGAAGTTAAAGTTGTAAACTGCTCCCATATGAATTGTACGGTGTCTAAAGTAAAGCAACGCTTTTCGAGTAAAAAGTGGTAAAAACACATCTGGCAACTCTGATCGTTTAGAAGTGTTTGTATTTTATGTTCTAACCCGGCGTTTACAAATGCCAGTCTTGGCAAGACAATAGCAAAAATACAAACCTTTTTCACAAATTCATTTGTAAATTGTTAAATATGTATACCCAGCAAACCAAAATCGGAAGAAACATCAGAGTTCGGACCGAATTCGGTCCGAAAGTCGGATGAAACATCCGAGTTCGGATCTGAATTCGGTCCGAACTCTGACCGAAAGTCATATAGCGTGGTTGACGTGTTCTCTGACCGAAATTCGGATGAAAATCGGATGTTTTAGGCGACTTTCGGACCGACTTTCGCACAGATATCGGTCCGAATTCGGAAGTAAAATCTTATGAAATTCGAAAGTGTTTGCCGACTTTCGGACCTAATTTGGTCCGAAGTCAGATTAACTATCGTATGAATTTCTGATTTATTTACCAGCATTTGACCAGAATTTGTATTTGGTCTGTTCCAGAACTGAAAAGAATTTACTAATTTTTACTGTTTCTTCCGATAACATAAAGGAAAAAATGTTATCGTAGTAAAAAATAGTAGCCTCTTGCAGGTTTTTGAACAGAGCATTTATTATTAAAAGATGTTGAAAATACACAGTTAATTCATGAAATATACAAATCCTTTAAAAGTTTATCTACTATAAACATATTAAAGGTTTTAATATCATCTTATGCTGTGTTAAATGCGCGATTTGGTGGAAAAACAAACTGTATGCAACCGATCACTATGAATAACATTTAAACACTACCATACATCAACACGCATAACAAAAATAAACCAAATTTGTTGTTTGAAATTAAAACCCGAGCACTCAAGAGAGAGGGATAAAGTTCGTCAGACTAGTCGGACAGAGTTCGGAACGAATTCGGTAAGACGTGTCGGAAAAAACTTCCGACTTTGAGCAGACGCGTCGGACGTCCGACATTGTGTTTGCTGGGTAGAGAAATTTATGAATGTATTGGTGAAAAGGGTTTGTAACTTTGCTACCCAGTAGAAAGTGTCTTTAAGACAACATTGATGAATCGTGCACGACATTTCCAATTCGTTCACGACTCTTTGCAGACAGCCCTTTGGGATCGTTAACGACATTTTCACACAAGTGTCCCAGTATTCATGCACGACAACTTGGGCGACAGGGTAAGCGAAGTTGTCGTCGACGACGATCTAGATGACTAAAATCCCCATATTTCGTCGACGACTGTTTCGCAGACCCTGTCTTGCTATTAGTCATCGATGACACAATTAAAGACAATTTCGTTTATATTGTCGTGTGTCAAATTTTTATTTAATTATAAAATATATAATTTTTACAAAATAAATTAGTTAAACAATTAATAATACTTAGCTCCCGTATGTTCTGCAATCCACCATTTTCTTCCAGCTTTACCACACCTTACACTTCTTAGCCCAGCCGACCGAAAGGCGACCTACTTTTATTTTTGGATTCTGCAAAAAGAAATGATTTTAAATGAATATCGTGAATATCCCCCAAATATTCTAAAATCTTACCATAAACCAAAGGCGTTTTATTTTACAGTCGCTGGAATTTTCAATGTCCTTCAACCTAAATGCACCTATTCAAAAATAACTACAATTAATTTTAAAGTATTTAATTCTATTTATTCCAACTTACCGTTTTCTACATAGTTCAGGTTGTATAAATAAAAATTTTTTAATCGGTAAGGCGGTTTCTGAATTTTGTGACTTTAGAATTTTATATTTATTACAAATCAAAAATTGTATATCTGAATAAATATGTATACAATTGTTTCAAAGCACACTTTGAGCATTTTTCGGTTTGTTGCCAAGACACAATGCAAGACATGGTCATGCAAGTTGTCGTACATGACAATTTCGGAACATTCGTCAACGAATCGTCGACGAAAATGTCATCGAAGACACGATTTTCTATTGGGTATTGTCTTGCCAATACTGTCAGTGTGTAAACGCCTAGTTATGAACAAAATTATTTTTTTAATTTTCACGTGATTTAGTGAATAAATTGGTGTGAACTTGAAAAAAAAATAATTCTTTAAAAATTGCATTTGAATTGTGTGAAGTTTGTAAATTTTAATAATAATTAAGTGATTTTGTGATAATTGTAAGTTTGCAAAATTTTCCCACCTCCAAAGTGTTTATATTTTTTTTGCTTCTTTTGGTTTTGACGTTTGTGTTCTTTTCTTTATTTTCTTCTTGTTGTATAAAAAATTATTTCTCTATATAATAATTAAAGCATACTTTTAGGCATTAATTATAAAGTTGTCACTTTCTTTTATAAATAATTCTGTAGTATTCAAACATTTCTATACTTTAGCATACTTTCAGGCTATTTTAATCTATATAGTTCTGTTAAAATGGCATGCTTGTATAATGATTGCAATGTTAGAAACATTAACGAACGTCTAATTCCATGCTGGCTATGTGATAACCATGCACACTTTAAATGCACTGGTTTTAATGGCAAGTTGTATGACTACATTACGGATAAAACCAAAGGCCTTCGTTGGTCTTGTCCGGAATGTAGAGACCACGAAATAAATTTCCATCGTCTATTTAAAGATACTAAATCTGAGTTATTGAATTTAAAAAAAAGAATTTAATGTAGTGCTAAAAAAATTTGATAGAATTGAAAAATTGGTCAATAAATTTGAATTTTCCGATGGTTCTCCGAAGAGGAAGAAATTGGCAGCCATTGCTGCAGATAATTCTGGGGTAAGTTCGGAAAATTTAATTAGTTTATATTCTCCGACTCCCATAACTGCTCCGGCTATGGCTCACAAAGCTAACCCTTCGAATAATCTAAGTCTGTTTCTGCAGATACTAACAATTCTCCTGATGTCGTGAATAAACCTCCTCCGGCTATTAATATACCATCTGTTACTGCAGATAGTAATAAACCATCTGTCACTGCAGATACTAATGATCATCCAAAATCTGTTGTTGAATCTTCATCCGTTAGTAATGGAAATTCTGTAAAAATGGACCAATATTAGCTTTGATTTCATATTCATGCTATATTCAATATAATTATTTTAATGTTATGTCACAATTGGAATTCCTTGTGATTTAATATAATTCTCTAAAAATATTCGCTAATAGGAAAACTATAGGCGAAAAATTTGTTGCAATGGAATATCTTCATTATTGCGTGAAATTTTGACGAAAATAGCGAAGAACTCAAGCATTTTTGCTTCAACTTTTCCCATAAAACCATAAAAAATAAAATTAGAATAATATGATTTTTATTTTTTTCCTCATATTTTCTTCGTATTTTTGCAAATAACGTGAATACTATGGCTACAACCTTCATGACTTAGGCTATTGTTTCAAAAATATGTTTGTAAATACGAGAAATTCTTTAACAAATTTGATTTTTCGCGAATCCATTGAGACTTTTCGAATTATTTTTTGCATTATCGCAAAGGGTACGAATTCAGTTAGTCCCGGTCCACATTAGAGTGATTTCACTGAAAAAATTGCATGAAATTATGCGTCTCTAGATCGACCTCCATAGTAGAGTAAAATCATAAAATTGCCGTAGTGGGGAATTCGATTTAGGAACACCTAATTTCATGAAATTTTTTAATGAAATTCACGCTAGTGTGGACCGGGACTTAACGATAATAGGATATAACCGCTTACTATATTAAGCCGCGATTTTTAGAATTTTTTCTAATTATTATAATTAAAACGGTTATATCTTTTGCGCGCAACGATCAAATTTGGTTACGAAAACAGAATATATGACAAAGAAGAGAAGAATTTGAGATGCCGATCGGATAATATTTAGAGGGTTAAATGGACCAGAACTTTTGTGTGAAAATTGTGAAAAATTTTAATATACAGTTTATATCTTTGTTCTTGAAAGACACATTCTTCCCTTCTGAGTTATATTTGGAAAACGATCTCTTGAACTTTGCACTGATGTCGATTACGTTGATGATCGTGATCAGAGAACAGAGCTACAGCCTAATATATCCAGCTTTTGTTTGTAGTGTAGTAATTTACACTCTAGAGGTCGCAATTATAGCTCAATAGTCACTAAATTTTGCACGAGGTACGAGTTTAGGTAGAAGAAAATGCCTATAATTTTGCATGATGATCTGATATTATTTAGCGAGTGACATAGACCATTACTTTTGTATGAAAAATATAAAAATTTTATTTTTGGTCCATATTTTAATTCCTGGAGGGCATATACCGGCAAAGTAGCCTGCATATGGAATAATAACTATTGACCTTTCCCCTGATGCAAATTGCAATAATGTGTCTGCTATATAACGGGCCTATTGCCTAATATATAATGGGTTTTGTGTAGAGAACCACAATTTCCTCCCATGCTACAAATTGTCTCTATCATGACAGAGAAATTTTCAGTTCAGTTGTCAAATTGGATTTTTTATACAAATATTACAATGATCCCACCTATTTTATACCTTAGGATTTAGGGTAAAGGGGATACAAACAAAATACAACCAATGATGTGTCTCATCGAAATATTGGTTTTAGATCCCAATTATGTTTGGACGAAATTCGTTTCAGACAATTTGGAATCTATTTAGCCCTGTCCGTTCATCTGTCTCTCTTAATGTCTAGCTGGCTGGTGCGCACGATAACTCTCGAACGGATCTACCGACTAGAACCAAATTTTTACATCGTAATATTTTGCCCAAACTTTGTTAAAGTTGGAATGTAGGCTATGTCGGTCCACATATCCCCCAAAAAAGTTCAAAATTGTTTTCGAAAAATTGTGTGAACGATTACTAGCGAAGTAAACAATCGATTTGCTTCAAACTTTCCATATATTTCTTCCAGATATAGATCGGATAAGACTATATCACACACAAATTTCGGAAAAGGAGAAATTTGAGAGTCCTCTCGAATCGTTTTGAATTTTTTTCAGCAGATTGTACTTGCGCCGCAATCCGCCAGATAACTGCCAAGGGGATTTGATTAGTCGAAACTTTACACATCGTATTATTTCATCCAGTCCTGTGTCAGGTTGGAATGTGGACTATATCGGTCCGTCCTTCGAGTACCTCCCCCACAAAATTTGGAAAAAGTGCTGTTTGAGGACCCGTATTGGATCTATTTGATTATGTTTTTTTGAAGAAGGTTCTTTTCACGGTCCGCTATTCTGGTCTCTTTTCAGGGGTAAGTCATACTTCCTGAGATAATAAGTCCAGAAGTTCCAAAACCCCTGCAGACTTCAACTAAATTTACAAATCTGAAAAAATATTTCTCAAACTTTTACCAAACTCAAAAGTTAGCTTACTAAAATTGATTTGGTACAGCCCTATATTACGATACCTACAGATTCCACGTATTTTGAAGCAAACGCGTGTTACCGTTAGCGCAGCTGAATTATCCTATCTTCTTTGCTTTGTAATTGAATATGAATAATTTTGGGATTTATAAATTTGTTTTCATGAATTTCTATTCATTGTTAGTTATTTCTACCGACATAAAATTACCTTTATACTTCGAGCTGACGATTGATGTTTGGGTACAACAAGTTTTTTGTTGAAAAAGTTATTGAAAAATAACTTCGGTGGAGAATATCCACAAACTAAAAACAAGGGAACTGATGAGATTCTGTGGCGAGAATTGAAACTATAGTATTCCCTGCCTTACCCCTTGGTGAACAATGCTAAATCTTTTCCTCTAATAAACTAGTTGTTTTTAAAATATTAAAACAACAACAATGGGATTAAGCCAGACTATTTTGAAAAACTAAATTGCAAACGCTATACCAAAAAAAAAAAAAAAAACTCCACAATTTTTCTGATATAAAATATATTTTAGATATCACAGTATGTGAACAATTTGCTATGAGGTTTTATTAAACCCATTTTAATTCTTAAATTTGTTCCAAGGATGATTTTTCTCCTCATTAGAGTCTGTCCACTACCTTAAAATACGACTATGTACTTCGTACATAAAAGGAAAGGTAATGACATATTCTAATGAGTGACGTTTCTATATAGCCCGCCTTTCAGTATCTACGCTAGAGTTATTAAAACTAACACCAACGATAGGATCACGTCCTACTCGTCAAACCCTTTGTACAAAGGTAATACCGTTCCACGAACGTTAAATCAATAAAAATACAGTCCACTGCGATTAGAAAAAATACTTTCACATCGTGTTTTATTTTTCTCTAATTTTCTTTCCATATTGCTACGCAAACATTGGTCCTTCGAGCCGGATTTTACGATCGGTCTCTTTGCCTTTACAAGGAAAACCCAAAAAACCAACAAAAAGCAACGACTACGTCGCAGCAACAACAACAAAGGATCTACGATCAACCACATCAATTTATTTTCCAATAAATTGCGATTTTTACCATCACAACAAAGGTATGTACACATTTCATTACGTGAAAAAGTGACATACCAAAATTTACAAGTGTTGTGCATAATTAAAAGTAAAAAAACAAAACCGTTTGTCGTTTTACAATAAATATTTAATGTCCGTCCGCCACCTACGATATTGCCGTCGGTAAAATTCATTAAAAAATACCAACAAAACTAAGTGTCAAATCGCCCACTATTTTCTCACATAATAGCAACAACAATCACAGTGATTTTTTATGTTTATTAATTTCCACATTTATTGGTGTTTTCGCACATTTCTTTTATATTTAATATAAATACATATTGTTATTGTGGTGTTTTCCTTTTATTCTCTTCTTCATGTTCCCCAAAAACACAAAAATCATCACAACAATAACAATTCCAATATAAAAGAATAAATGTCATTCACTTGTCATTACTGCTGATTGTTTCCACCTTTAATTAATACGGGTGGCAGATTTGGCACTTATATACCATTTACACTACGATCGATTGTATTAGGGGTATTCCCGTGTACTAAAAATTAAAATTATTTTCGTAAAGATATTTTAGTGCTGTTTTCTCGTATTTTTTGAGTTGAATCCTTCGGATATTAACTAAAAATAAATTTTATTCGTGTTTTTGACACCGTGCCCCCTACCGTCGGTATTAGTGAAGTGGTTTTGCGAATTTTCAATTTTTTTAATATTTTTGGAAATTTGTTTTCGGCAAGTGCTATCTTCGATACGTTGCCATAGTTTACGTGTATTATACGATACACTCTAAATATTTTACAAAATTTGGAATACACTGAGAGAAAATTGGATTTAGTTTTACATTTTTCTTAAAATTTAAAGAATTTTTTGTGGTTTAATCACGTTAAACCTCAAATATATTGCCGTATCCACGATACATTATTGAAATAGTCTACGACTATTAATAAACTCAGTGTATTTTACCAATAAAATAATTTTATTTTGAAGCATCACGTGTTCTAAAATTATTTTTTCTAATACTTTAGTGAAAATTTACCTTTATTGGATTTTCGCATACAATTTTTGACATCACGTGTCATTTCCAAAGTAATAAAATAATTTTTGTGCAATTTTATTGAATTTGTACAACTACGTGCATTATTTAGGAAATTTATTTAGTCTTCGACTACATTTAATTTCTCAATACGACATTTCGTGTCACAAATTGTCTTTGTTTTTGACTTTAATCCTGAATTTTATTCAAAATGCCCCTCACTCCTTTAGATTTATTCAACAGAGCTGCTGATGCTTTAGTCAAATTTGATGCATACTTCAGTTCCCAACGGGACGATGAGCTCGATGTTTATATCTTAGAATTGCTAGGAGCTGAGGCGAGAACATTATGGGAAAAAGTTAAACTACAATCTGATATATGCCTCAATTATCTATATGAAGATAAAAATTCCAATAAGGACAACCTTGTAGCTGCCGACATCAAATTCGATGTCGCATACAAGTGTTTTATGAATGTTTTATCGTCCATTAATAGAAAGTTAGGTGTACTCCGGACCTCGTCTCAGTCGCCTACTTTCACTTCTCCAAAATCTCATATAGATAAACCTACAGTACCACGTACTGAAGATACAGCGACCATTTCTGATGTTTCACATCGATTGACACCGTCAAATAACTCATCCCTCACATCCTGTGGAGATGTTAATGCTGGTCACAGACTTTATTTACCCCCCTGTGACATCGAAGTGTTTAATGGCGATTTTCTCTCCTGGCCTACGTTCAGGGATTTATTTTCTGCCCTCTATATTAACAACAGCGGCATAAGTGATATAGAACGCTTATGTCATTTAAAGAAAAAGACCAGTGGTGATGCCCATGAAATAGTGGCTAAGTTTTCGCTTACCCACACAAATTTTAGTCTGGCGTGGAATGCTTTGCAACAAACTTACGACAATCCACGTATTTTGGTGAACCACCAACTAAAACGCCTCTTTGACCTACCAGTTTTAGAAGAGGAAACTTGTTTAGGGTTGAAGTCTTTGCAAAGAGGCATAAACGGGTGTATTTCGTCCATGTCTAATTATGACGTGCCGACAGAAGACTGGGATCCAATTCTAGTTTTCCTTTGTCTTCAGAGATTACCTAAACACTGCGTTGTGCTATGGGAACAATGCATTAAAAACAAATCTGCATTGTCCTCGTGGGCAGATTTGGATCAATTTCTCACGGAAAGAATCCAAACTCTTACCTGCTTACGTGATATTAGGGGCATAGACTACGTCGAACCTCTAAATCACAACAGACTTTCCCATTCCACGAATGGTGAAAGCACTAAAACATCTGTGGCCTCGCCACAAAGCACACCTCGTTCTTCACGGTATTCTCGTGCACCCTCGCCTAAATCGTGTGCTCTTTGTTCACGACAAAGGCACCATCTTAGGGTTTGCCAAAAATTCCTTCGACTTTCAGTTCCTGAAAGGATAAGTGCAGTTAAGAAACATTACTGTTGTCTTAACTGTTTGTCTCACGGACACAAGGCTTCACACTGTAATAGTGTACATAATTGTACTATATGCAACAAAAGGCATCACACCCTGTTACATAGGGAGGTCTCACCGCATCGTACGTTTCCGACGTCGCCTGATTCCAGGAGTTTAGTTGCTTTAAATTCCCCTTCTACCTCTACAGGTCATCCATCTGGGTCTAATTCTAGACAAGTATTCCATACCACTCAGAATAGGGAAATATTGTTAGGCACGGCTATGGTCCATATTGTGCACCAAGGTACTACGTACCCAGCCAGAGCTTTAATTGATCCTGCTTCTGAATCATCTTTCATTTCTGAAAATATGCAGAGTAGAATAGGTATTGCCACAAATGCAGTTAAAGCCTCTATTTTGGGTGTGAGTAGGTCAGTTTCTGTCATTTCTGACAAAGAATGTTCCATTCACATTGTGTCTCCTTTGGACGCTACGCATTCAATGGACACAACTGCTCTTGTCGTCCCGACCGTTGCAGATAATCTGCCCTCCTGTGCCATCCCAACTGACACTCTACCACAATTGCCAAATCTACGTTTGGCGGACCCCGATCCATTCTTTTCCCATTCTGTTGACTTTCTTCTTGGTGCAGATCTTTATCCGAAGATTCTGGCACAGGGTTCTCATACTAAGATATTAGGTTCGTTGATAGCGCAAAGTACAGTCTTCGGCTGGATCCTTACAGGTCCAATGCCATCCACCCATACTGGGCCTTCTATTTAGGGATTCTCCTTGAAATAGTTAGGATAGAAGACTGGGGACATTGAGTCTTTGGGCTCCAATTTATCCATACGGACGCTATTGACAGTCATGCACTTAACCTTCGGTGGTGTATGTGTTGACGGGTTAGTAAGCCATGCAGGGTTAGTTTTCCCACGGAAAACAGAGATTACATCGCCTACACTTCTCCACCACTTGCTACGCAAGTATTGGTTCTACGACCATCTACTTAAACTTTGGCCCTACGGCCGTCTATCTTATTGGTTTTAATGGGCACATCCCAAAATGTTAATTAGGCATTTGATTCAAATTTTAATTAATAAAAAGTCCTAAAATATTCCGTCACTGGATATTGCATTCAAGCTCCTCCGGGGCAAAAATATTTATCTACGTTCGAAAGAGGGTATCAATGCTGATACTGAAAACGAAATTTAATCCCGACGGCACTCAAACATCCATATTCCCACTCCCACGGAGTTAATAAATAATAGACCATGTTTCGTGGCGTCTACGCGACCTCACTACTTTTTCGTGTTATTGAAAAAATATAGCTTTGATGGCCGTGTTAGAGCCGCGAAGCATCGGGCTATATATATGTAAAACGACCAACGGTTAAGAGGTCCTTCTGACCTAAAAGTTTGTTCTTTGTTTAATTCTCGCTTCCTCTCCATTTTTCTTATGACTTGGAAAATTTCGAATGATGGTTGCGACGATGGTGTGAGGATGACGTCCCCATGCACGACAAGGAACAACAAGCTGACTGCAAAGCCGCCAACCAATGAAGCCTACGGCAAACATGGCAGACGATGCGGCCCTCCTTCGGAAAAAAAAATTATACTAACCAATTTCGCCCTCGGCGACTCCTCGGAGTTCCTCCAGGAGAAACTTGTGGTCTCGCCACGTATATCTGTAAAAGGTGGTCTTCAATCACCTTTTGCAATCTTTACAAGATGATCAAGTCCTTCACGAGGCATTGCACGATCGTGCCCCACGGGCACACGAATGTAAAGTACTTTTTTAAATAAATAACATTTAATTTTGCAACATAGCTGGATATTGCAAGGCCGGCGGAATGAACAATTTGCTATGAGGTTTTATTAAACCCATTTTAATTCTTAAATTTGTTCCAAGGATGATTTTTCTCCTCATTAGAGTCTGTCCACTACCTTAAAATACGACTATGTACTTCGTACATAAAAGGAAAGGTAATGACATATTCTAATGAGTGACGTTTCTATATAGCCCGCCTTTCAGTATCTACGCTAGAGTTATTAAAACTAACACCAACGATAGGATCACGTCCTACTCGTCAAACCCTTTGTACAAAGGTAATACCGTTCCACGAACGTTAAATCAATAAAAATACAGTCCACTGCGATTAGAAAAAATACTTTCACATCGTGTTTTATTTTTCTCTAATTTTCTTTCCATATTGCTACGCAAACAGTATGTATATGCCCACAATGAACTATGTTCGAAGCATATGTGAGGTACAAGTGCACAATTTTGGACGATAGGTCTTCAAAAAACTCGCAATTTTCCCAATTATCAAATACACCAAATTGCATGGTATATAAAAAGGAACCTGATATTCAAAGACAATTTGAAGATGCAGGAGGGGCTAATCAATGTGAATTTTCCAATGTTCGAATATTTTTTAGAAATGTATAATTTATATATTTTTCCACAAACATCCCAGTAAAGATACTGGAGGCTTCTCTTATATCAATGTATTAAGTTATTGATATGTGACCTGGTTTTTATCGCCGCGTCCTAAGCTGCCGCTTGTAGAGACGTTTCTCATGTCTGAAATACTCAGGAAATATCGCCAACAATACTAAGGGGTATTTTGCTACCGTTGACAATTTGATGGGAATCGAACCCGGACATTCAGCGTGCAAGGCGGTTTCACATAGCTAATTCCTACAGGTTGTGGTGTAGGGTATCACATGGTCGGCCCCGTCCGACTATAGCCTTCGCTTACTTGTTTGTTTATGGTTTTATGGAAAAGTTGAAGAAAAAAGGTTCTAGTTCTTCGTTATTTTCGTCAAAATTTAACGCAATAATGAAGATATTCTGTTGCAACAAATTCTTCGCCTATAATTTTCCTATTGGCGAATATTTTTAGAGCATTATATTAAATCCCAAGGAATTCCAATTGTGACACATTAAAATAATGTTATATTGAATATTACAACATTTGAAACGCATATAAACCGCGTAATAGTGAAAATGACCTGATGCGCATCCCATTTTCCAACACAGCGAATCAATCCCTTTAATTTGATGTACAGTTTCTGAAATTCTATTTGGCGGCCATGATGTAGCAACTGTTGCATATTAGGGCGTAAAATACAGTAAAATGGTCATAATTTCCACGAAGTTCATTTACATTTTATGCGCATCCGATTTCGATTACAACATTTAAAAAATATATCATTTGATGTCGATCCATCAAGAACCGTGGATGTAGCATCGCACTTAAGTTTTAGAAAAAATCAATTGTAGCTCCGGATTCGCTATAGTCTTTAAATATCTGTTTTCGCACATTTTAAGCAGGCGTAATGCTTCCTTTGGTTGAGTAGACATGACACATCCAAAAACAAGTAAGAGAGGGCTATAGTCGGATGGGCCGACCATGTGGTACCCTACACCACTGCATATTTGTATTAACTCATCGCGTATTAAAACCGTTTTAAAATTTTATTTTGCCTGGCTGGAGAATCGTTCTGAAAGAAGGTGGCAAAGCGAATTATGCTGCAATGTATGTATAAAAATCCAATTGGACAATTAAAACGTTAGGCCACCATGTAATATGCAACAATGTAACAACTGGGAATGGGAAAATGCAGTAGGCCCGTTATAGGCCATTTAGATATGACATCATTAGCCGGATTTAGCGCATTATCAGGTTTTATTTGCTAAATCCAGCCAAAATCTACCAGATTTCCCATACAAAAATAAATCCTCGTATTGAGTGAATTTGTTTTAAATCCGGCATAAATCCTCGTATACAACTCTGTTTTTTGCAACATGTTGCTAGAAAATACAAAAAGTTTCAAGCTGGCACAAGAAACAAGGTAGATGCATCGGTGAATTGCTACAATAAAAATAATTTAAAATGTCAAAATTTGTAAACAAGGCAGAAAAATTAAATTTGTTTTGATGTACAAAGTTGAGTTTAATCAAACAAGACTAATATTTACGATGTCTAAGCAATAAAATAATTCTTTGATCTTTAGTTAGCATTAGTAGCATAATGTGCTAAGATTTTCAATATTAAACAACAAATTTGTAATTTGGCGTATGTTTTTTGAGACGAATTCAATTTACAACAACTTCTTTTAACGTTTCAAATTCGATCAGATGGGCTGATGCATCTACCTTGTTAATTGTGCTATGAACAAAAATCAGCTGACTGCCATTTAAATCCTCCAAAATGTATATCTAAATGCAATGAGATGTGTACTGGATTTATTAAATCCAAGCGAGGATTTATGGCTAGTCTAAATGAGCTATTATCTAGCAGGCACTTTATTGCAATTTTCATCGGGGGGAAGATCAGTAGTTCTATTTTCATATGTAGTCTACTTTTCCGGTATATGCGCTCCAGGAAAAAATATAGACCAAAAATATTTTTTTGTATTTTTCATACAAATGTAATGGTTCATTTCACCCTAAATAATATCAGATAATCATCCAAAATTGTAGGGCTCTTCTTCGACCTAAACTCTCACCTCATGCAAAATTTCACTACAAACAAATAACAGGGTATATTAGGCTGTAACTCTGTTATTTTATCATGTACACAAACTCAATTGACATCAATAGAAAGGTCAAGCGTTCCTCTTCCATGTATAGCTTACTAGCCCGGAATGTCTCTTTCAGGAATAAAGATATAAGATGTATACTACAATTTTTCACAATTTTGACACAAAAGTTTTGGATCATTTAACCCTCTAAATATTATCTGATCGCCATCTCAAATTGCAAGCTACTTCTTTGTCGTATACTCTTACCTTATTTAAAATTTCGAGGGGATCTGACTATTATTGCGACCTACAGAGCATATACAACATCGGATAAAAATTATGTTTTTGGTCCATTTCACCCGCTAAATATTTCACGATTATCATCAATTAAAATAGCGATCTATTCTGATGTAAAACTGACCTCCATACCAAATTTCGTGACGATCGGTCCAAAATTGCGGCTTGGAGTTTGATTACAATTTATAATGGACAGACGGACACACGGACGGACACAGATCTCAAAATCGCTTTATCTCGCCGAGATATGAAGATTGGTTGGAGACCCCCAACTCCGACGAATATTTCGCGGTGTTACATGAATTTTTACCAAAACAAACTTATAATACCCTTTCCACATAATGGTGTAGGGTATAACAATATTTTCAAAAACATTTGTTGCAAATTTTCGAAATTTGAGGAATATCATATCCGCCGATATAGTGGATGGATTTTGACGCGCCGTGGCTTATTAGATTCAGAACGTAAAAAACTAAATTTACGCGGGTTTTCACTGAAATCGAATGACGTTTGTAAATTTTAAGCCAAAAAAACAAGTTTTTTAGGAAAATTTACGCACAAAAATTTGGGCTACACGCTCATGTTATACATTAAAAACGCGAAATCGCGAGTACTACAATCAAATAATAAACGTTTACATAAATTCAGCTGCGCGTCCCAATTAGAGCAAAAATTCAAAAAACCCAGCATCGGTTTGAAGTAGATATATTGGATATATTAAAAAATCATAGAAAATTCAACTCTGAAGTGTATTCTTTAACTTCTCCTTTGAGCATTAAGCTCTACATTGTGTTGTAAAACCATACATACATACATATGTTCCCACAACATCCCTGAAGGGACAAGGGAGACTTCTCTCATATCAATGAGTGCACGCCGATTCATATTGGCTCAATGATATGGGACCTACTTTTTATCGCCGAGTCCGAACGGCGTGTCTTACGACACCACTTGTAGAGAAGTTTTTCAAGGCTGAAATACTCAGGAAATGTCGCCAGCATTACTGAGGGGGAATTTTGCCACCGTTGTAAATTTGATGTTGCTTGGCCTGGGATTCGAACCGCAGACCTTCTGAGTGCAAGGCGGACGTGCTAACCATTGCACCACTGTGTTGTAAAACCGCTAATTGAAAATTAACATAAAAAACTCGTTTCCTTCCTTTTTCCCATTTTTTACGGTAAAACGGCCACAGCTTCCGCTTGAATTGTTATTATACCCTCCACCATAGTATGGAGGGTATATTAAGTTTGTCATTCCGTTTGTAACACATCGAACTAATCATTTGCGACCCTATAAAGTATATATATTCTTGATCAGGATAAAATTCTAAGACGATCTAGCCATGTCCGTCTGTCCGTCCGTCTGTCCGTCTGTTGTAATCACTCTAGCGTCCGCAATAATTGAGATAGAGTGCTGAAATTTTGCACCCGAGGGTCTTTTTTCCATAGGCAGGCCAAGTTCGAAGATGGGCTATATCGGTCCACTCTTTGGTAACGGTACCTCCGGATTTGAGGTATTTTGACGTTCTTCGCCACATTTGCAGACCGAATTAGGTATAATTTGGCACTTAGGGTTCCTAGTGATCAACAAACTTATATCCCAAAGGATATGTGCATAGGTCCATGTTTTGGTATAGTCCCCATATAACGGTACCTCCCGATTTTCGGTATTTTGAGAATTTTAGCCACAATTTTTACCTGCAATTTGACATTTGAGGTTCTCAGTGGTCATGAAACATCTCCACAAAACATTGTCAACATAGGTCCATGTTTTGGTATTGCCCCCTTATAACCGTACCTCCCGATTTTCGGTATTTTGAGCATTTTAGTTACAATTTTTAACCGAACAAGCTGTAATTTGACATTTGAGGTTCCTAGTGGTCATGAAACATCTCCACGAAACATCGTCAATATAGGTCCATGTTTTGGTATAGCTCCATATATCGGTACCTCCCGATTTTCGGTATTTTGAGAATTTTAGCTACAATATTTAACCGAACTAGCTGTAATTTGCCATTTGAGGTTCTCAGTGGTCATGAAACATCTCCACCTAACATCGTCAACATAGGTTCATGTTTTGGTATAGCCCCCATGTAACGGTATTTTGAGAAATTTAGCTACAGTTTAAATCGTCAATATAGGTCCATGTTTTGGTATATCCCCCCATATAACTGTACCTCCCGATATTCGGGAATTTTCAGTGGTCACGAAATTTCGTCACTAAAATTCGTCAACATGGGTCCATTTTTGAGGGTCTACATTGTTTTGATGAAACTTCCCTCAATTTGACTCTTGAAGTTCCCTGCAGCTGTAAAACTTTTCCGCCAAAAATTTAAAGATAAGTTGACTCTTTGATATAGCCCCGTAGGTGGTACCTTTCACCTAGCTGAACACATTTTTTAGATTAGATAACACTGTGCAACAAAATGGAGGTGAAAGTCTGGGGCACGAAAAATTCCTCTTGGGGAAGAAAGGCCTTGGTGAGTATATTATGAACCCCGAAGGACAGATCCGCCGTGAGTCGAACTTCCGCGTTATGGCGTGATGAGATAACATGCAAAGGGAATCAAACAGAAGAATGTGGAATGGTTTACGTAGGCACAACAAAGAGAATGTTAAGTGTGAGAGTAGGAGAACATCAAGCAGACATAAAAAAGGGATCAGAAAAAACTGCTCTGGCACAACACATTAAAGAAAGTGGCCACACAGCGGACTTCAAAAATGTCAAAATATTAGACAAAGAGAAGAAAGAAAATAAAAGGTTTACACTTGAAAGCTTACGCATACAACAAAGGATTGTCAAAAGTATCAAAACGAAGGAAGACAAAGACAACACCAAGCTTCAGTATTCCATTGCAATAGCAAAATGCCAGTTCTGTGATAGCTTTATTTTAACTGTGATTTTATTTATTTATACAATTATTTATTTATTTATTAATTATGTGTCGTGTGGAGTCCAGTTTTTTTAATAATAAGTAAATAATTACTATAATGATATTTAAATAATGTGAGTTAAAATTGTGCAATATTCAGAACCAATAATACAATGTAGTTTCTATCTTTTTTATTACCAGATATCCAAAATAAACATAAGCTCTTGATAAAGTTGGAAAAAAGCCAACGAAACGTTGAGCACAATATGAAATAAAATTCGTTTTATTGTCATAAAAAAACACTGACCAAAAAAGCCCGTCAAAAAATCTACACTCAAAGTGATGAAATTTTTGTTAGAGACCCTGTGGGCCATCAGGAATCAGTGTTATATATTTGTTCACTGTTGCTTAAGTGCCCTACAAAAACAACAAACAAAGATATAATGCTAATTAATGATGGCTTACAGGGTCTCTTGCAAAAACTTCATCACGCCATAACGCGGAAGTTCGACTCACGGCGCATCTGTCCTTCGGGCTTTTTAATATACTCACCATTGTCGAAAAGTTGTTACACCTAAAATTGTGAAGGGACCCTAATTATTCCATTTTAATTAAGACTTTTTTTATGGTGGAGGGTATAAAAAGTTCGGCCCGGCCGAACTTAACGACTTTTTACTTGTTTTCAGTTTACCTATGTACGTTCAAAGGTCATAGTATATTACAACTGTTCGCGAGTTACAATACCCCATAACTCAGTTTCAACATAAGTTAATTTTCTACAAAAAGCTTGATATATATGAGTGAAAATAAAAAAATATATAATGATTATGGCGAAGCAAAGGTTTGCACTATTATAATACTTTTCTTTTATCTGGATAATATGACTATAGTTGGACCAAATGAAGTATTTCTTAACAAAACTTAAGAATGTGGCTAAAAAAACTTAATTAGCCTGGAAGCTATGACCACGTAAATGAATAAAAATAGGTAAACACGCGTTGATGCCAACTAGTTTTTTTACGTTGTAATTCGATTGCCGGTCAAACCGTTTAAATTACGGATATCGGCCCAAAGTAGAAGTAGAAGAATACACAATTTACATTACACTACTAATGTATAATTTTTTAAAATCTCCACTACATCCATCTTTTATGGATGGTGCCATTTTGAAGCCGAATATTATGTATTTGTTGTATTTTTTATCAAACTGCGACAGTATTAAAAACAAAACAAAAAAATACTAAAAGGATTAAAGTACTCGTGATCACGTATAATTTAATGTGCATGTAGCCCACACCGAGTCACTGTAATCTATGCAGTATTTAAAACATTCTTTGAATGTGCTGTGGTCCCAGTGGTTTTTGACAGTCCGGACCATATTAATCATAGATCGTGAAAATTCATCCAAATTCATTCATTCATCCAAATCTCAAAAATAGATTGCGAATGTACATCATCGGTTCTTGATGGATTTTACTGAAATATGTAGGTTTAGATCGATGTATTTTTTCATGGTATATACTGAAATCGGATGCACATAAAAAGTGTATACATTTTGTGCAAATTATAAGCGTTATACAGTTGTTTGCACACTAAACTGCAGGCGATAGTACATCTTAGCCGCCAAAGTAAATTTTTTTAATTCTTTCTTAATTTTCGCGAAATCTTACAAATTTTTCACTAAAGTTATGGGACCTCAGTACTCATATAGCATGTAGTATAAGTACCCCTAGAATCTCCTTAATATCGACGAGTTGTAATGGTGTTCCTTCATACTTCAAATCAAACAAAGTAATACGGCTTTAGTTCATCTGCTCACTAATGTCAAGTTGTAATTAATTTTAGATTGTAGTACATTAATATTGGAAGTTTGCTCTGTAAATGGATATCATTAATAAATAGCAAAAATAGTATTCGTTCAAGTACAGACCCTTGCACAGTGGTCCCACTTGTATGGAAAGGAGTGCCAAAAATAGTTCTAATCGAGTTAACGCCTCGAAATTTTAAACATAGTTTTATAACGAGCCCAAAAGGGAGAAAAACAAATTTAATTGATGTAGGTCCACATTTGGGTGTAGCCCCCATATAATGGTACCCTTAATTTTTAATATTTTGACGATTTTAGCCAAATTTTCCAGTCGATTAAGTTGTAATGTTGCATTTTGTGTTCTGAGGGAACAACATACCACCTCGCATGAAATGTTCAATATAAGTCCACGTAAACGTACCTCCCGATTTTCGAGATTTTGGCGATTTTATAGGCGTGGTATAAGGGGAATAACTTACAGGATGGCAGATGGTGGCAGCTGGATTTCATTTTATCGTAAACTAGAGACTTTCCCCTGTGTTTGAATAAAATATGGACTAGCCCTTACGGGGCCAACATTAATAAAACTCAACATAAATTTATAGCAATGATATTAAAAATAGCACAAAAAGTCATTTACAAAGAATTTATTTTCAAGAAATTTAGAAAACGAATTTTGAATTGTTTTTCATAAGAATATTGTCAATGCCATCAACTATAAGTTTCATTTTGCAAATTGTACATTTACCTCTTCACCACCACCACTATGTGGAAAGGGTATTATAAGTTTGTTTTGGGAATAATTCATGTATCACCGCGAAATATTGGTCGGAGACCCCCAATGTGGTATACCAATCTTCATATCTCGACGATATAAATCGGTTTTGAGATGTGTGTCCGTCCGTGTGTCCGTCTGTCCATTATAAATTGTAATCAAACTCCAGGCCGCAAATATGGACCGATCGTCACGAAATTTGGTGTGGAGGTCGGTTTCACATCAGAATAGATCGCTATTTTAATTGGTAATGATCGTGAAATATTTAGCGGGTGAAATGGACCAAAAACATATTTTTTCCAATTTTGTAGCGGCTCTGTAGGTCGCAATAATAGTCCGATCAACGCTACCATTATATATGGTAAGAGTATATGACAAAGAAGATGCCTGCAATTTGAGATGGCGATCAAATAATATTTAGAGGGGTAAATGGCTTTACAGCTTATATCTTTGTTCCTGAAAGGCACAATCCTCCCTTGTGAATTATATTTGGAAGCCGATCTCTTGACCTTTTCATTGATGTCAATTATGTTCACGTACGTGATCAGATAACAGAGTTACAGCCTAATATATCCAGTTTTTATACCCTACACCACTATGTGGAAAGGGTATTATAAGTTTGTTTGGGGAAAAATTCATGTAACACCGCGAAATATTCTTCGGAGACCCCCAATGTGGTATACCAATCTTCATATCTCGGCGAGATAAGGCGATTTTGAGATGTGTGTCCGTCCGTCCGTCCGTCCGTGTGTCCGTCTGTCCATTATAATTTGTAATCAAACTCCAGGCCGCAATTATGGACCGATCGTCACGAAATTTGGTATGGAGGTCGGTTTCACATCAGAATAGATCGCTATTTTAATTCGTAATGATCGTGAAATATTTAGCGGGTGAAATGGACCAAAAACATAATTTTTATCCGATTTTGTAGCTGTTCTATAGGTCGCAATAATAGTCCGATCGCCTCGAAATTTTAAATAAGGTAAGAGTATATGACAAAGAAGAAGTTTGCAATTTGAGATGGCGATCAGATAATATTTAGAGGGTTAAATAGACCACAACTTTCGTGTGAAAATTGTGAAAATTTTTAATAAACAGCTTATATCTTTGTTCCTGAAGGACACATTCCCCACTCGTGAGTTATATTTGGAAGACGATCTCTTGACCTTTCAATTGATGTCAATTATGTTGATGTACGTGATCAGATAACAGAGTTACAGCCTAATATATCCAGTTTTTTGTTTGTAGCGTAATCATAAACCCGCTAGAGGTCGCAGTTATAGGTCAATAGTCACGAAATTTTGCACGAGGTAAGGGTTTAGGTTGAAGAAAATGCCTATAATTTTGCATGATGATCTGATATTATTTAGCGGTTGACATACACCATTACTTTTGTATGAAAAATATACAAATTTTATTTTTGGTCCATATTTTCATTCCTGGATGGCATATACCGGCAAATTGCCTACATATGGAATAATAACTACTAACCTAACCAATAATGTGTCTGCTAGATAACGCACCTACTGCCTGATATATAATGTGTTTTGTGTAGAGAACCACAATTTCCTCCCATGCTACAAATTGTCTTTATCATGACAGAGACATTTTTAGTTCAGTTGTCAAATTGGATTTTTATCCAAATATTGCAACATGGGGTCGCCTCGCCACCTATTTTATATCTCAGGATTTAGGGTAAAGGGAATACAAACAAAATACGACCAATGATGTGTCTCATCGAAATATTGCTTTTAGACCGCAAGTATATTTTTACGAAATTCGTTTCAGACAATTTGGAGTCTATTTAGCGCTGTCCGTTCATCTGTCTTTGTTTAAGTTCGAATATAGGCTATATATGTAGTTCCACACCTCCCCCACAAAAGTTCAATATTTTTTGAAAAATTGTGTGAACAATAACTGGCGAATTGAGCAATCGATTTGGTCCACCCACACTTTCCATATATTATTTTTATTATTCCTTCCAGATATAAATCGGGTAAGACTATATCTGTCCACACATTCGGGTACTTCCCACACAGAATTCAGAAAAGTGAAATTTAAGAGTCCTCTCGAACAGTTTTGAATTTCTTTTCAGCAAATTGTCCTTGCGGCCATCTCTACGATGGTACAATTGCAATGGCAAGTCCATACTTCCTGAGATTATGGCCGAAAATGGCAAATCCGCAAGATAGCTCTCAAGGGGATTTTCTGATTGGTCCAAACTTTGCACATCGTATTATTTCATCCAGTCATGTATCAGGTTGGAATATGGACTACATCGGTCCCCTACTTCGAGTATTCCCACACAAAATTTGGGAAAATGCAGTTTGAGGACTCATATCGGATCTATTTAAATTTTTTGAAGAAGGTTATTTTCATGGTCCCTATTGCAATGGTAAAATTTTTCGGGGTAAGTCCATACTTCCTGAGATAATGGTCTAAAAGTTCCAAAAACCCCTGCAGGCTCCAACTAAGATTACAAATCCGAAAAATAATTCTCAATTTTTTTAAAAAATCAGAAGTTAGTTCAATAAAATTGGCTATACTAATAGCCCCACATTACGATACCTAAGGATTCCGCTTCTTTTTTTGGTCAGAGGTCACCGTTAGCACAGCTGATTTATACTATCTTCTTTAGTATGTAATTGAATATGAATATTTTTGGCATTTATACATTTGTTTGAATTATTTGAATTTCTATTTATTATTAGTTATTTCTACCGGTATAAAATATATTTTTGATATCTCAATATATACCCACAATGAACTGTTTTCGAAATACCCTCAAAAGAACAAAACTGCATTATCAAGCATATTTGAGGTAAACTCACAATTTTACCAAATATCAAATATCAGAGATATAGCGAATTGCATTGAATATATATATATTTTAGGTGTATTCCAAAAAGGAACCTCATATTCAAAGACAATTTGAAGATGTAGCAGGAGGGGCTAATTAATGTGAATTTTCCAATTTTCGAATATTTTGTAGAAATGTATAATTTATATAATTGTTCCACAAACATCCAAGCAGGGACAAGGGGACATTAAGCAATTGATATGTGACCTAGTTTTTATCGCCGAGTCCGAAAGGCGTGTCCTAATTTGCCACTTGTAGAGACGTTTTTCATGGCTGAAATACTCAGGAAATATCGCCAACATTACGAAGGGGTATTTTGCCACCGTTGACGTGGCCAGGCCTGGGAATCAAATTCGGACATTCAGCGTGCAAGGCGGTTGCACATTAAAAATTCCTAGAGGTTGTGGTGTAGGGTATCACATGGTCGGCCCGTCCGACTATAGCCTTTTCTTACTTGTTTGTTTGTAGAATCACGCTAGAGGTCAGAATCACGCTAGAGGTCGCAATTATAGGTCAATAGTCACAAAATTTTGCACCAGGTAAGAGTTTAGGTAAAAGAAAATGCCTATAATTTTGCATGATGATCTGATATTATTTAGCGGGTGACGTAGACCATTACTTTCGTATGAAAAATATACAAATTTTATTTTTGGTCCATATTTTAATTCCTGGAGGCCATATACCGGCAAAGTTGCCTACATATGGAAAAATAACTGCTGATGCAAATTGCAATAATGTGTCTGCTATGTAACGGGCCTACTGCCTAATATATAATGGGTTTGTGTAGAGAACCACAATTTCCTCCCATGCTACAAATTATCTCTATCATGACAGAGAAATTTTCAGTTCAGTTGTCCAACTGGATGTTTTACGACCAAAGAAATAATCGTTTTAGACCCTAAGTATGTTTGTACGAAATTAGTTTCATACAATTTGGAGTCAATTTAGCCCTGTCCGTTCATCTGCCACTGCTGTCTAGCTGGCTGGCGCGCTCGATAACTCTGGAACGGATCTACCGATTCTAACCAAATTTTATACTTCGTAATATTTTGCCCAAACTTAGTTTAAGTTCAAATATAGGCTATATAGGTCCACACCTCCCACACAAAAGTTCAAAATTTTTGCGAAAAATGGTGTGAACGATGACTGGCGAAGTGAGCAATCGATTGATCGATCGGGTAAGACTATATAGGAAAAGTGAAATTTAAGAGTCCTCTAGAATCGTTTTGAATTTTTTCAGCAGATTGTCCTTGCGGCCCCCCTGTACAATTGCAATAGCAAATCCATACTTCCTGAGAATATGGCCAAAAAGCTCCAAGAAACCCTGAAAAACAAACAAGAAACCTAAAAAAATGGCAAATCCGCAAGATAACTCTCAGGGGTATTTTCTGATTTTTCCAAACTTTGCGCACCGTATTATTTCATCCAGTCATGTATCAGGTTGGAATATGGACTATACCGGTCCCGTCCTTCGAGTACCTCCCACACAAAAATTGAGAAAAGTGCAGTTTGAGGACTCGTATCGAATCTATTGAATTTTTTGAAGGAGGTTGTTTTCCCTGCTTCCTGAGATATTGGTAAAAGGGAGGGACAAGGGAGGCTTCTCTTATATCAATCGATTCATATTAAGTTATTGATATGTGACGCCGATTCCGAACGGTGTGTCCTAAGTTGCCACTTGTAGAGACGTTGTTCATGGCTGAAAGTTTTATGTGGCCAGGTCTGGTAATTGAACCCGGACTTTCAGCGTCCAAGGCGGTTGCACATAACTAATTCCTACAGGTTGTGGTGTAGGGTATTACATGGTCGGCCCGTCCGACTATAGCCTTTGCTTACTTGGTTTGATATATGTATGATGTTACATAAAATATGAAAAACAAATAAAATGTAAAGTTCGGTCGCACAGAAATATTCTGACCTCAAATGGAATAATTTGTTTCCTTTTCTGTCCACGATACTATTTGGAGACGTTTTTTGGCCACTAAGAACTCCAAATAGCAAATTACAACAAATTCGAACCGAAAGTGTTGGTAAAATCGTCACAATACCTGAAATCGGGAGGTACCGTAATATGAGGGCTATACCGAAACCTAGACCTAAGAAGGGTTTTGATCATTGGTAACCCCAAATACCAAAGTACAGCCAATTGGGGCCAAAAATGTAGATAAAAGCTTAAAAATACCTGAAGTCGGGTGGTACCGCTACATGGGGGCTATAGAAAAAACTGGACCCATATTGATGATATTTTGGCTAAAGTATTTTTTACTTATTTTTAGCATATACTGAAAAAATCAGATTGATCCGACGATTATAAATATGTTTGCCGCACCCTTTATTATTATTCAGTAACACTTACTTACTTTGTTGTACTTTTATTACTTTAATTGAATGCATAATACGGGCAAATAGCTCTAACCGTTCCACATATGTACATATATGGGTCGTCGAAATCACCAAATAGCAAAAAATCGAGTTTTTCATAACTTTAAGGCCCCAGTAGCACGTGTTAACTCTGGCAATCTTAAAATCTGACAATACTAAAATGTTTAGGCGTCTCCCCGGCATCGATTTTTTCCCTTTGAACAAAAACCAGCCCACTGCAACAAACTCAAAAGTCGCGCAATGTGCATTCGGTTTCATTAGCGCCCATCAAAAATACTATTAAAGATAGATTCTTCAAGAACCGCGGACTTGCCTCCACATTCTATTTTGCGTAAAAGACCCATATTACTCGCGTATCTCTGTAATTTATGACACGCGTTTCACAAATATTATAATCGCGTATAAAGGATTCAACTTATGTAAAAATTTAAAAAAAAAATCGCGGTTGAGTATGCGGATTTTCAAAATATATCGCGGTTTGGTACGCGGATATGTCAAAATATATTTTTGCTGATTTTCTTATTTTCAAGGTACCTATATTTGCGGTTTTAGTAGTTGGATTCGACCGTGGAAGGGCTCATTAAATTCGTTGCGTAAAAAAACTAAATTCAAGAGGGGTTCAAAGGGTTTGAAAGACACTTATAAATATTACACGCAGCAAATATTTTTTCTAAGAAAATTCACGCATCATATTCTGTACCACTCATGACATATACATTAAACGACGTAAAATCACGAGTTCTATAAGCCTATTATGAGTTTGGAGTATTATCTTGTTGCGCGTCCGGATTATTAAAAAAAATCAAAAAGCCCCGAAATTAAGGCTTTTAAATGTCAGCATCAATTTTAGATGGATGCAGTGGGTATATCTAATAATCATTCACCAGTATCATTTTGCCCATGGAGTATTCTGTCATTCTATTTTTGGGCATAGGTCTATAAAATGCATGGTTAAGCCAGAAATCGGAAGGGAACATAAAAAACTTTTTGGCTTCAACCCATTTTTTACAGTGATGCCAACACAGCTTCCACGAAAATTAATTTTAATGGTCGACATTATGGGATCTCTCCTAAAACAATTAATTTTAAAGAAGCTTAGACATACTATATAGAATATGTAAACAGTTCGTGAATTCTGAATGGGTGAAAGTCGGATTCTTCGATTGTAAAGCATTTTTGGTTTTTACCATATACTCTTCATGGTGTCACAAATGATTATTCCACTAAGTTATAAGCGGAAAAAACTTAATACACCCTCCATAGTATGCCGGAAGTTATAAAAATTAGTTAAGGCACATTCACATGCATGGATTTTTTGCGCAAATCTATTACTAAATAAAAAACAAGTAAGAACGGCGTTAAGTTCGGCCGAGCCGAACTTGTTATACCCTCCACCACAAGTTGTATTGAAGTAAAATGAAATAATTAGTTTTCTTTCGTGTATGAAGAAGACTTAATACTAAATTTCAGCAATTTCGGTAAAACAATGTGAGGCACCATTCTATGGGGGCTATTTCAAAACGTCGATCTATACCGACAAATTTCTGACGGAAAGTTTTTAGGCTAAAGAAGACTAAATACCAAATTTCCTATATTTCGGTAAGAGAATGTGGCTAAAACTAAAAAAATACCGAAAATCGAGAAGTAAGCTTCTATGGGGATATAGGAAGACGTGGAACTATACTGATAATACTCTTCTGGAATATTTTATAACTCTTGGAAGACGAAATAACGAATTTCAGCCATTTCGTTTGGATATTGACGTCACAATCTTCAGTATTACGAAAATCCGGAGGTACCGTTCTGTGGGGGCTATATTGAACCGTGGACCTATACCGACGAATTTAAGTCAGAAATGGGGCAATATGAAAGCGTGGACCTGTACAGACATATTTCTGGCGAACAGTTTTATATCACATTGAAGACTAAATACCAAATTTCAGCCATTTTGGTGGAATATTGAAGACACAACCTTCAAAATACGAAAAATCGGGAGGTACTTTTCCATGGGGGCTATATGAAGGCGTGGACCTATACCGACAAATTTAAAGGGGAAGTTTGAGTACCCCCAACGAAGTCTAAATACCAAATTTCAGTCATTTCGGTGGAATATTGAGGTTGAGGCCGAAAATCGGGAGGTACCGTTCTGTGGGGGCTATATGAAGGCATGGACCGATACCGACAAAGTTCTGGGGAAAATTTTATACCACCAACGTAGACTAAGTACCAAATTTCAGCCATTTTGGTAGGATAAAAAAGCTAAAACCTTCAAAATACCGAAAATCGGGAGGTACCGTTATATGGGGGCTATATTAAGGCGTGGACCGATACCGACAAAATTCTGGGGGAAAGTTTTGTACCCCTAAAGAAGACTACGTACCAAATTTCAGCCATTTTGGTAGGATAATGAAGCTAAAACCTTCAAAATACCGAAAAACGGGAGGTACCGTTCTATGGGGGCTATATGAAGGTGTGGACCGATACCGACAAAATTCTGGGGGAAAGTTTTGTACCCCTAAAGAAGATCAGTAATACATATACTTTATAGGGTCTCCGACGAATATTTCGATGTGTTACAAACGGAATGACAAATTTAATTATACCCTCCATATGGTGGAGGGTATAAAAATGAATTAAGTATTTAGTGCTCTATAAAGCAACAAAATACAAAAAAATCCTTAATAAAAAAGAGGAAAATTCTTACAATTAGCCAAAAATTCTCTAAATTTTAGAGTCTAAACAGCGAAAAATTCGCCATGTCGCCAAGTCAAAAATAAAGTCGCCAAACGCATTACAAAATCGACATGTTTGGCGAGAAATCGCCATATCTGACAGCCGTTTTTCTCCTTCTTTTGTGCTTCATTCCAGGATAAATTCGTGCTGCAATAAATAGTGTGTGCTATTTACCAAATATAGATAAAATCACTCTTTGATAGAATTTAAGGGAAAATTAAAACAACGTTTTTGTTAGGATTTTTTTATTTTACAGTGTTTTATTTAACTTGCTTTAGTGTCTGCTTAGTTCAAATCTAGTAACTCATTTTAACACAGTTACAGTTGCCCAATCGGGCTAAAACTTTGCAAACTTTTCAGATTTGGATGACAATACATGAATATGAAACCAAAACCAATATGGATCCATTTGTTCCTATAGCATATCCCATTTTTGAAGTAAAACTACATTTGGACAAAATATTAGGAGATCCAAAGTTTGGAGGTTGCTCCGAACATTTTAGTGACATTTTCTTAACTTTTTGCTGAAAGTAGCGGATGGTGCCCACCGAACTTAAACCAAGTTTGGACAAAATATTACAAAGGCCAAATTTTGGACCAAATCCACAAGGATTTTTTACAGCTTTCTGCTTTTTTTAAGAAGTATGGACTTGCCCCTGAAAAAAACTGTTCCGTCGTAATGGGGGCAGCGAATCCAAGCTGTTACAACTAAAATCAAAGCAATTCAAGAGCAGGCCTTAAACTGCATTTTTCTGAAAATTTGGGTGGGATGTACCCGAAGGAGTTGATATATATAGTCCGTTCTAAAGTTATCGTGAGCTCCATCCACTATACATGGTGCCATAGGGGTTTTTTTACAACTTCGGGCTATTTTCTCAGGAAGTATGGACTTGCCCTGATCAAACTTGCACCGTCGCAATGGGGGCAGCGAATACAAACTGCAACATCAAAAGTCAATGCGATTCGAGAGCAGGTCCTAAACTCAACTTTTCCGAAATTTTGTTTGGGAGGTACCCGAAGAAGTGGATCGATAGGGTTCATATTGGAACTTCTTCTATGTCCAACAGAAATTTCACGGTGTGCAAAGTATGGACCAAATCAGCTACTCCCTTCGAGAGTAATCGGCGGTACAATTTTTCCGAACATTTTCGAACTTTTGTGGGGGAGGTACCTCAAGGAGTGGACAGATGTGGTCCATCTTCGATCTTAAATTAAGTTTGGACAAAATATTACGAATTTTGGAGTCGAACGGTTGCTTCGTTCGATAGTTATTGTGCGCACAAGCCAGAAACACATTTAGTCCAAACATGCTTGGGGTCTAAAAATATTATTTGGATGAGACACATTTTGCCCGTATGAAAGTGTTTATCGTCACCATAACTGCCCAAAGTCGTAACTAACAAAATAATAATTTTAGAGGAGAAGCAAAAAACGCTATCAAATGAAACAAGTAAAAGAAGGCTATAGTCGGACGGGGCCGACCATGTAATACCCTACACCACTTCCTCTGGGCACTATTTTTCCATGGAGTGAGACTAAAGAAGATATTGTACAAGAATGACGTTTATTATATGTTCGTAGGTTTTACCATTTTTAAGATATAGAAATTAAAATTGGGACATTCCACTGACTGTGTCGCCTCCATATAAACCAATGTCATGTACGGTGCGCCTTAACTAAATTTAAATGAAAACCAATTACACTTGGGAAATTTTTTGCGGATTCTGAAACGGCAATGTTCATAGATGAGAAAAATTCAAAAATAAGAAAACAAATTTAAAATAAATCGCGGCCAATGTTCCTGCTTCCAAGCAAAATCGTAAAAACGTAAAAAAAAACAAGTAAGAAAAGTCTATAGTCGGACGGAGCCGACCATATAGGGTATACCACTATCCCTGGACAATCGCTCTCCACGGAACTTCTTTTCAATGATTGTGAAAATGTAATTATCAAATATCAGAGATGTAATGTATAATACTTATGACCAAAACCAACAAGTTATCTAGCATGACAAAGACATTTTTGTAGCAGGAAAGGAAAATTTAGTTCACACAAACTAAAATGTAATGAAACCCACTTATGTAGTACTACTACTTCCGTTGTTTAACCGCTACGTTATTGAAATTTTTACTAATTTCACCCAAAAGTTTCAGTTCATTTACCCCGCTAAGTGTTATCTGAACTTCACGTTGGTTTGTACGCTTCTTCTTCATCATAAACTCAAACTTTGTTTAAAATTTTGCGGGTTATTATTTTGACCTACAGAGCCGCTACAAAATTGGTTAAAATTTTGTTTTTGGTCCAGTTCATTCCCTGAACATTTCACTATCATCAGCAAAAACTAATCATTTATATTCTGGCCCGAACTCAACCTCTTTAAAAAATTCGTTACAATCGGTCCATAATTGCGGGCTTAAGCTTGTTTACAATTTTTAATGGACGGACACACATCGCTAAATCGCTTTATCTCGTCGAGATATGAATGTTGGCATACCAAATAAGGGGTCTAGGACGAATATTTCGTGGTGTTATATAAACTTTTGGAGAGACAGTATGTAGCATGGTATAAAAATGTGGTTCTCTACACAGAATATTATCCCATCGCCATCTCAAATTGCAAGCTTCTCCTTTGTGATATACTCTTACCTTATTTGAAATTACGCTTTGATCGGACTATTATTGAGACCTACAGAGCCGCTAGAAAATTGGATAAATATAATGTTTTTGGTCCATTTCACCCGCTAAATATTTCACGATCATCACCAATAAGAATAGGGATCTATTCTGATCTGAACCCGACCTCCATACAAAATTTCGTGACGATCGGTCCATAATTGCGGTCTGGAGCGTGCTTACAATTTATAATGGACAGACGGACGGACGGACGGACAGACACACATCTCAAAATCGCTTTATCTCGTCGAGATATGAAGATTGGTATACCACATTGGGGGTCTCCGACGAATATTTCGCGGTGCTACATGAATTTTTACCAAAACAAACTTATAATACCCTTTTCCACATTGTGGTATAGGGTATAAAAACCAAAAATGTAAACTTTGACGGCGAATATTTAAAACATTGTAGTTTCAGAATCCCAAAAAAATTTCTATGGTGAGCCCCTTTTATTTATAGTAAGCTTAGTAAATACATTTTGTTGACCACTGAGAACCCCAAATGCCGAATTACAGTCCATTTGAGCAGAAAATGTAGATCAAAATGCTTGAAATTGGGTGGTAAAATTATATGGAGGCTATATTAAACCTTGACCTACGTCCACAATTTTTAGTGGGGAAGTTCCTGGACTATTGAGAACTCCAAATGCCAAGTTACAAAAAAATCGGGCTAAAAATGAAGATAAAATCCTCAAAATACCAGAAATCGGGTGGTACCGTTATATGGGGGCTATAGGAAAAAATGGACCCATATCGGTTTTGGTTTCATATTCTTGCATTGTCATCTAAATCTGAAAAATGTGCAAAGTTTTAGTTCGATTGGTCAACTGCAACCGTGTTAAAAATCAGTTACCAGATTTTAAAAGTGGGTCAAGTTAGACACCGTAAGAAACACTGTAAGAATTGACCAAAATTAGTTTTGATTTCATATTCATGTATTGTCATCCAAATCTGAAAAGTGTGCAAAGTTTAAGTACGATTGGTCAACTGCAACTGCGTGAAAAATGAGTTACCAGATTTGAAAAGCAAAATACCAGAAATCGGGTGGTACCGTTATATGGGGGCTATAGGAAACATTGGACCCATATTGGTTTTGGTTTCATATTCATGTATTGCCATCTAAATTTGAAAAGTGTGCAAAGTTTTAGTTCGATTGGTCAACTGCAACCGTGTTAAAAATCAGTTACCAGATTTGAAAAGGGGGTCAAGTTAGACACCGTAAAAACAATGTAAGAATGGACCAATATTAGTTTTGATTTCATATTCATGTATTGTCATCCAAATCTGAAAAGTGTGCAAAGTTTAAGTACGATTGGTCAACTGCAACTGCGTGAAAAATGAGTTACCAGATTTGAAAAGCAAAATGCCAGAAATCGGGTGGTACCGTTACATGGGGGCTATAGGAAACAATGGACCCATATTGGTTTTGGTTTCATATTCATGTATTGTCATCTAAATCTGAAAAGTGTGCAAAGTTTTAGTTCGATTGGTTAACTGCAACCGTGTTAAAAATCAGTCACCTGATTTGAAAAGGGGGACAAGTGAGACACCGTAAAAAACTGTAAGAATGGACCAATATTAGTTTTGATTTTATATTCATGTATTGTCATCCAAATCTAAAAAGTGTGCAAATTTTAAGTTCGATTGGTCAACCGCAACTATGTGAAAAATGAGTTACCAGATTTGAAAAGCAAATTAGATAAAACACTGTAAAACAGTGTAAGAATGGACCAATATTGGTTTTGTATGTATTGTCATTCACATCTAAAAAGTGTGCACAGTTTTAGTTCGATTGGTAAACTGCAACTGTGTTAAAAATGATGTATTGTCATTCACATCTGAAAAGTGTGCACAGTTTTAGTTCGATTGGTAAACTGCAACTGTGTTAAAAATGAGTTACCAGATTTGAACTAAACACACACCAAAGCAAGTTAAATAAATAATAATAATAATGTATATAAAATAAAACACTGTAAAACACACACCAAAGCAAGTTAAATAAATAATAATAATAATATATATAAAATAAAACACTGTAAAACACACAGCAAAGCAAGTTAAATAAAACACTGTAATAAAAAGGGAATTTCTCTATCATGATTAAAAAACTTTTCTATAACACTGTACCGAAAAAAAAGAAGACACGTGTATCGTCGTTTTGAAAGTTTACGTCGGGAAGTGACCTTAATAGCCGTGGTAAGTTCCGCCCATTTCTACAGGTTGTGAAATATTCGACATCAGATTCCTTGGATTCCTTGCATTTTAGGTATAGAGTGTCTTTGGCAATATTACTGACAACAATGCAGGTTATCTTTTTATGAGGAAAATTAACCCTCATGCGAGTCACTAAACGGATATTTTTGGTACATTTTTTCAAAAACGTTTAAAAACTCTTTTAAAATGTGATTTAAGATCAAAATATTCTACAAAATTATTTGTCATAAGATTTTACTATAGGCCCCCAAATACAACAAAACTGTTAATCGTACCTAGATGCCAGGAATCTGTCAAAAGTAAAATCTCGTTTTAGGGTTAATGTTGTACTTTATCTGAGTTTGGTTACAATTTATAATGGACAGACGGACGGACGGACACACATCTCAAAATCGCTTTATCTCGTCGAGATATGAAGATTGGTATACCACATTGGAGGTCTAGGACCGATATTTCGCGTTGTTACATGAATTTTTCCCAAAACAAACTTGTAATACCCTTTCCACATAGTGGTGTAGGGTATAAATATTTGGGTGTTTTGTTGACAAATTTGATGTATATATATTCGTGATATATATTGTAAATACATATTTCGTTTATTCGGGACTTATATTGAAATTTGATGGAGAATATTTTTGTCTTTGACGTCTTCTATCTAGAATGAAGATTTGTGGCACAAAACTTAATAAACTCAGATAATGTACAACATTAACCCTAAAACTTTTACTTTTGGCAGATTACTGGCGTTTAGGTACGATTTAGAGTTTTGGTGTATTTATGACAAATAATTTCGTAGAATATTATGATCTGATACGATCATATTTTAAAGGAGTTTTTAAAGCGACCAAAATGACCCGTTTAGTGACTCGCATGAGGGTTAATTTTTCTCATAAAAAGATACCCCGTAATGTTGTCAGTAATATTGCCAAAGACACTTTATACCTAAAATGCAACGATTCCAAGGAATCTGATGTCGAATATTTCAAAACTTGTAGAAATGGGCGGAACTTGCCACTCGTATTTAGGTTACTTCCCGACGTAAACATTCAAAACGCCGATACACGTGTCTTCTTTTTTTTCGGCCCTCTTTCATAATCTGTGCGGGATTTCTTGTAATTTTAAGAAAAGTTCAATTTTGTTGTACAGTGTAATGATGGCGAAATTTTGTAGCATGGAAGGTAAACATAGTTCTTTACACACAAACCAAAACGATAAAGGAACCTACTTATATATACATACATATGTTAGTCAGTAGTTCCGCTATCTAAACGTTATATGGATATGATTTATTTTATTAATTATCAGCAATGGAGAGGTTAAGAGTTCTTTTTCAAGTTTTATGCACCAAATATTATATTTAGATATTTTTCCGACAACAAATTATGGTCAAATTTCACCCGCTAAATACTATCCGGTCATTATCCGGAGTTATAGGCATTGAGCAAACCTCTTTACTCGTGCAAAAAGTTGTCAGTATTAAATTATAACTGCGACATCTAGCTTGATTTTTTACACTTCCACAATAAAGGCTGTCGGATCTCTGTACTGTAACTCTGTTATCTGACCATGTACATTAACATAATTGGCCTCAATGGAAAGTCCAAGAGTTCCTCTTCTGAATATAATAAAAATGTTTCCAATTTTCACACAAAAGTTCTGATCCGTTAAACTGCAAACTACTTTTCTGTCGTAAACACAAACCTTTCATAAAAATTCGCGCCGACCAATCTGCGACCTATAGAGCCGCCATAAAATTGGATAAAAATTTTTAAATTTTAAAATTTAAACAACTATTGGGGTATATTCTGATCTTAACCCGACCTTCGTACAAAATTTGTGAAGATTGGTCCATAATTGCGGCCTGTAGCGTGATTACAATTTTTAATGGACGGACGGACTGACACACTGACTGAATTTTGGTATACCACATGGGGAGTCTACGTCGAATATTTCGCGGTGTTACATAAATTTTTCGAAAAACGAACTTATAATAACCTTTCCATTTTACCAACAACAGGGGTATGTTAAAGCGCATTAAAGCGCAATTCGGGCAATTCGGCTTATACAAATTGTAGGAAAGCAAAAAGTTGGACTCAGGATTGTATTCCATAGCAGTTTCCAGTCCAGTTAACTACTTAACAGAATGTTGTTATGATATCGTAACAACAGAGTTTATCTCCATCTATTGGCAAATGTTAACAATTGAGTTTTCCAATCTTAATGTATTTACATCTTTGTATTAGTGTGTATTCCGCCAGCACCAACACATTGCGTGTTTTTTACAACTCAAGCGACATCTATGGTAATTTTGTACATTGTAAATGTCTAGCCGGTACATAAACAGTGCCGTACTGTACACACAATACACCCCTAAATAAATAGCCAAAAAATATGATAAATTGTCAATAGATGGAGCCAACTATTGAATAAGGTTTAGTTTATGACAAAGAAGCTTGCAATTTAGCTATCACGATAGATAACTTTTTTTCGATTTGGACAGAAGTAATATCATACCTCGAAATATTGGTCGTTTAAGTATACCGAGGTTAATAGGTCGAGAATATACATCAATCTAGCTTTGTACGTCAGTCTTGTATTTTATAATCTATGAAAATGTCACAGTCATGAAAAAGAAAGCGGAAAGATGACACCAGAGATGGGTTTGTAATATATTAAATTGCAGGCCCCGTTCGACTATAGCCCTTTCTAACTTTTTATACCTTCCATAATATAATGTCATATAATGTTCTGTAACTCCTCGAAATAACCATTTTAGATTCGCAAAATATTAATATAATTATATAAATAGAATTCGTGATCACCGTTCAATTATACAACGATATAGGCGCTCGTCTGCCCAGAAAGACGATAATTCTTTTTTAGCCCAATCCCCTAATTTTGTTCCATTTGATCCAAAAAACTTATATGAATATGAAATTTTATGGCGATTCGCTATGAATTTTTCCAATCGATGAAAACACTTTACCAGTTTAAAACTTTACCCCATATCTTTACCACATTTATCCACCGTATTAGTTGTAATTTGCAACTTTGTGTTTTCAGATGTTACAAAACATTGTCTATATAGGTCCATGTTTTGGTATAGGCCCCATATAAATTTATGTTATTTATGAGCCTTGCTAACATTTGCCCATCGAATTGACTGTAACTTGGGATAATGTGTTTTCAGAAGTTAGAAAATATTTTAATTCAAAACTGCGTATAAATTAATAATAATTATAATTGTAGTTTAATTTTTTATTTAATCTTTTTTTAATGATATATTGTTATTACAAATATTGTTTAATTATTCTTTTTTAAAATAGTTATCTTATAAGTATATAATTAAAAAAATTAAGTAGCAGTGTTTTATTTATAAATGCACTTAAAAGTAGAAAATAATTTTTCATGATGGAATCTCTCAAAAAAAAAAAAAAAACGCTTGTCGTTCAATCTTGTCACAATTTTTAATTCAAATGCAAGCGTTTTATTTGAGAGATTCCATCATTAAAAATTATTTTCTACTTTTAAGTGCATTTATAAATAAAACACTGTTACTTAATTTTAATTTTAATTTTAATTATATACTTATTTTCTAGTTTTTAGTGTATTTAAAAATATTTAATTTTTTTGTAAATACATTTTTAAGATTTTCAATTTTATTTGTATATACTTGAGATTATAAATGATATTTAATAATGGGCTTACATTTATTAATTAAATGTATAATGTTAGTAAAAATTTATTTAGGTTGGTAGTTTCTCATCCTATTGATTTCAGTTAACGCTTCCTTATTTCACGGCTTCTTTCCTGTTAGTTTCGAGAAATCCAGTTCTTCTATTCTTAATCCATCCAGCAATCTTACACGACTCAATGCCACATAACCAATTTAGGCCGAAAATGTAGATACAAATTTTAAAATGCCTGAAATTGGGTGGTACCATTTATAGGGGCTATATCAAAACCTGGACCTATGTCCACAATTTTTGGTGGAGAAGTTGGGAACTCGAAATCAATGTTACAGCCATTTCGGCCCAAAAATTAAGACAAAAAACACTTGAGATCGGGTGGAGCCGTAATATGGGGGCTATACCAACACCTGGACCTATGTCACAATTTTTGGTGGAGAAATTTCTGTACCACTGGGATCTCCAAATGCCAAGTTTCACGCAATTCGGTATAAAAATGAAGATAAAATCCTTAAAACACTTGAAATCGGGCGGTACCGCTAAATGGGGGCTATACCAACACCTGGACCTATGTCCATAATTTTTAATGGGTACGTTTCTGTACCATTGGAAACCCTAGTTGTCAAAAAACAGCCAATACGGGCTTAAAATGACGATAAAATACCTTAAATCGAGTGGTACCGCTGGATGGGAGCTACAGGAAAAAATGGACCCATATTGGTTTTGGTTTTACTTCGATTGGTCAACTGCAACCGTTTTAAAAATCAGTTACCAGATTTGAAAAGGGGTTTAAGTTAGACACCGTAAAAGCACTCTAAGAATGGACCAATATTGGTTTTGATTTCATATTCATGTATTGTCATCCAAATCTGAAAAGTGTGCAAATTTTAAGTTCGATTGGTCAACTGCATCTGTGTGAAAAATTAGTTACCAGATTTGAAAAGCAAATTAGATAAAGCACTGTAAAACGGTGTAAAAATGGATCAATATTGGTTTTGATTTCATATTCGTGTATTGTCATCCAAATCTGAAAAGTGTGCAAAGTTTTAGTTCGATTGGTCAACTGCAACTGTGTTAAAAATGAGTTAACAGATCTGAACTAAACACACACCAAAGCAAGTTAAATAAAACACTGTAATAATAATAATAAACAAGTTAAATAAAACACTTATTTCATTGATATTAATTAATCTTTTTACAGCCTGTTTTTGTAAAAATGCTTGCCTGTCACACGCACCGTTCGTACTAAAACGTAATTTGGTTCTTGTAAAATTTTACGAACCATTCGTTTTTATCTAAAAGCTTTCGTCTATTTCAGAAAAGCTTTTATATTTCAGGGTTTCCATAATACTTATTTTGTGAATTTTGCATAGGCATCTGTACGTAATATGTGTTACCTGATGGCAACCCCAATAAACAGATGACAAACAAAAAATAAGAAAAAAATTTAAACAAATTTGTCCAAAAATAATTGTGATAATATAACGAAACGGATGTACATACACATAGCCCAGAAAGTCTGCGCTTACCTTACTACTTTTCAAAAATGATGCTAAAGCTTTAATAAATAGGTAACAGAGATCAGTTTTTCTTTCATAAATATGTTATTGGCACTCTTTAGTACCAGAATAAAAAGAAAAATTCCAGAAAATATATTATTATTGCGAAGATAACGGTAAAAAAGTGTTAAAACTGCTAAATTAGAGCCCAAAAAAGTCTGCGTTCACTTTGTATGTTGCAATAATACCGTTAGTTTTTTTTTTAATTTTTTTCGACGTTTTCTCCCATTTTTAATCAATATTGTCACAACTGGTCATTCTGTGAGGTCGCTTGCACACTTAACTTAAAAAAGTAAGTTATTTCAAGAATGGAAAACAAGGGCAAAGAAATTGGCATCGATAAAAGGAAAATTCTAGGTAAATTATGGGAAAAGCTATCGAAATATTGGCGAAACTGTAGGTAGAACATATTAGTCTATACATAGAGTGATAGTTAAAAATAAACAAACCGGAATTTTTACGTCAAAACCCAGATCTGGGCATTATATAGGAGCCAAAACCTTACAATCTCAGCAGTATGCTTTGAAACGTTATGTTGTTGCAAACAAAATTTCGTAGCTAAGCCAAGTTCTTCTGCATTTTGGTTCAAATTGCGCTTCATGATGTTTAGGTAACCATATTTGTCCATTGTCGATTCAATAAATGCAAGTTGGCCCACTCCAGAAGCTGCTACACACCCCCAAACCAAAACAGCACCCTCGCCATTTTTACAGTGTAAAACAAGATTATGGTTTTCAAGCGCTGATCGAGCTTTCTCCAAACAGTTTGAAGTCCTTTAATTGCAAACATATAGAACATGCTTTCGTCCGAAAATATGAATTGATTACGGAATACTGCAGGCTTGTTTATGTATTCATTAGCAAATTCAATATGCTTCTGCCTGTTCACGAGTGATATGTACGGCTTTCGCCGTGCGGCTATACCGTGATATCCAGCTTTATGCAGTATTTTCCCGGCGGTTTGTGCACAAATGCTTTTTTTGTATGCCAATTTCACATTTTTTTAACTATATTAGTTATGTTACGCTCCTCCCGTTCCGATAATATTTTTGACAATTTGAACCAAAATGCAGAAGAACTTGGCTTAGCTACGAAATTTTGGTTGCAACAACATAACGTTTCAAAGCATACTGCTGAGATTGTAAGGTTTTGGCTCCTATATAATGCCCAGATCTGGACTTTGACTTCAAAATTCCGATTTGTTTATAGTTAATTATCACTCTATATATAGACTAATATGTTCTACCTACAGTTTCGCCAATATTTCGATAGGTTTTTCCATTATTTACCTAGAATTTTCCTTTTATCGATGCCAATTTCTTGGCCATTGTTTTCCATTCTTGAAATACTTTACTTTTTTAAGTTAAGTATGCAAACGACCTCACAGAATGACCAGTTGTCACAATATTGATTAAAAATGGGAGAAAACTGCAACAAAAATCAAAAAAACTAACGGTATTATTGCAACATACAAAGTGAACGCAGACTTTTTGGGGCTCTAATTTAGCAGTTCTAACACTTTTTTACATTTATCTTCGTAATAATAATATATTTTCTGGTATTTCTCTTTTAATTCTGGTAGCAAAGAGTGACAATAACATATTTATGAAAGAAACCCTGATCTCATTTACCTATTTATTAAAATTTTAGCATCATTTTTGAAAAGTAGTAAGGTGAACGCAGATTTTCTGGGCTATGTGTATACGCATGTGCTTCTATATAAAATTGCATTCCCCTCCAGTTTTCCTGTGTTTTGTGCCTTTTATTACTCAAATTATTTAATTGTCATTCAAAACGATGGGTCTTTTCCATTCGTTTATTTTTGACGTATTCGTTCGTCTGATTTTGTTACGAAAACCAAAAAAATACGAAAATAAAAAGTTTGGCACACGAATACAAACGTCAATCGCTATGGAAACCAAATTGTGTCTTCGTTAATGAAATCGACGAACGAATGGGCAAAAACTTTTTACAAAAACACGCTGTTAATATTTTCCCATTGTCATATTTTAATTTGGTAACTCCTCTCCTCCTAAATTGGAGCCGTCCCCGGATCCAGAGGTTTTACTTACAACCACCTGTAAGGATTTTTGGAAGGCATCTAGTTTGCGATTTTTAATCATTTGTTTTATGACAATAAATATTATGATCACAGCAAAAAGGGAAATAATTAATGTCAAACTTATCTGGTGATTCTCATCAACCTTACGTTGAAGGTTGTTTATACGTTTGTATGGTGAAGGTAAGTAAAATTCAAAACCTCGAAATGCTCAGTCAGGTTGATGATAGCTGATCGAGGTATTCCCGGTGTTAGCGATATCGAACAATTCCTATTTATACCCTACACCACTATATGGGGAGTGTATTACAATACAAACAACGAAGATATCGCAATAGCCGCTAATAGAACCCAACTTTTAATTTTTGCGATAACGACGAATATCACATCTTTGGTTGGGAACCTTCCAAAAACAAAGTCTGACTGTGAAAGTAGAAAATCCCATCTTTGCAATGATGCAAAGTAATTTGGCGTAGGTGGCCAGATAACGGAGATATCGCAATAGTCGGTAATACATCCCATTTATCCATTTTTTGTAATCACGCTACAGGTCGCAATTTTGATTGGATCGTCACGAAATTTTGGGGGTTAATGGGGGTCCTACACAGGAAGAAGCGTACAGATTTTGGTGATGATCAAGGGTCGGAATGGGCAAAAAACTTATTTGGAGAAAAGTCAACGTTTTATTTCAAAGCGAATATCTCTGCTTCTATATGGGGTATATCAAAAGCGATTTTAATAATAATGACGAATATCACAGCTTTGGTCGGGGACCTTCCAAAAGCAAAATCTGACTATGAAAGTAGAAAATCCCATCTTCTGACGATGCACTAAAATGCGTTTTAACAAAATTGACCTGTATTAATGAAGACTTTCAGAGCAAAGGCGCTAAGCTATCCCATTTTTATTATATTTAATTTTACCAGCCAAAAGCTTATGTACAGGGGTAGTGGTTAAGGGTATCACATAGTCGGCCCCGACCCGACTATAGCCTTGGCTCACTTGTTTTGTAAATAGTATCGTTGATTTTAATTTCATCCTCAAACAGTATTAGATATGTCCCATTCACCATCAATGTCATTTCTCCTTTTCCTTCTGTTACAGCAGTTTGGCCATTGACGACAACAACGCCATCATCAAGTTCGACTATAGGTACTGTGTTGTTAAATGTAGAGCGGCACATCACTGCGTTATTAGAAACAAGTTGTAAAGCATAAGACGAGGAAGTTGAAGGTTGGCAGAAAAGGGGTGTGGTTACGCTACAATTTTTAACGGTCATTGTAAAATTTTAGCAATCGGCAACAGTTGGATCCTCAAGGTGAACGATTGTATTGTTGTGGTGTGACGACGTATTATTACTTTGAAGCTGGGGTAGGTTCAGCGGGGCCAGGGTCGTCACAAGAATTTATTTGTTATAGGGCATTAGAGAGAGGAAAGGCACACAGTCGATTTTTCTTTAAAACGTTATAAACATTACTTTATTTATTATTAAAAAATACACTTTACACAACACTGTATTGAGCATTATTATGACGATGAATAGTTTTTTTGACATCTTACCACTATCACACAGTAACCAAAAATTAGAAATCATGCCAGTCTTAAAACATGTTGAAAAAAAATGTAAGCCCAAAACGGACGGGAAAGAAAATAAATGAAATATATAAAGACAGCTATGCAACACACCACAATCCCCACTTCCATAGGAAATGACCTACCTCCTCGACTGATGACGTGCCGGGGTGCACCCACCCACTGGAATCAAAGTTCCATACCTACCTCTTTATTTATGTCCCCCTCTTCCTTACTCCCTTCTCAACCACTTGTGTGAAGAACAACATTGCATGTTTTCAGTTAAACGTTATAAACATTTCAAATTTATTTGGCACCAAACAGAGTGCTCCAAAATCTGCTTCATATTCGGTTTACATAATTCGTATTCAAAACTAATAAATTAGTTTTTGCTGACTATATTGCATTTTATGGATAACCTTTATTCGTGATGCCCTTGCTGTTGAATTATCCGATGCTGCTGGACTGCCCGTTGGATGTGAAGTAAGTATACGTTCAGTGAAAGTTTAGGTAAAGGTAAAGGAATCAATAATAAAAGTAATATCTCTTTACTTTTGGGGGCAACCTTTAAGCCAATAAGGACGACATTTTTGGCAAACAGGACACTGAGGGAAAATAGGCTCCTGTCGGACTAGTCTGAGCTCATACTAAATGGACGGGAACTTTTCTGCCGCACTATGGCTATAATAAAGGAAATAATTCTCAAATGTCTACCCTCTCTACAATTTATAACGTTTTTCTCTTCTTTTATTTATAGATATTGTGTGTACGTCTGTTTAGGAGTAGAAAGTTAAGGCACGTATACAAAGATGGCAGCAGAATACCTGGACACCGCGGATTGCAGGTGTGTGGGTGATGACGGTCCAACGATGAAGCAGGAGAGGTGAACCAAACAGTGACCGCGAACTTTGGCGAAACGGTTTACTTTATGTCAAATGAAACTTTGCTTTATATTTATAGTTTTAATGTTCCAATGTCTATGAGTTTTTTTTTATTTCATGTTAATTCAATTGTTTCGTCAAATAAAGTTTTTTTTCTTTATTTTGCGATTTCTTTTATTAGTTCATATGTGCCTTTTATTTCAGGTAGCACTATAGGTTAGGTCTTTCTTAATTCAGATATAATAATTTTAATCCAATTTAAATCTTTTCATTTCAGCACTTTTCCTTCGTACTTTTTTTCAATAAAAACTAATTGAAAAGCTAAAGGATTGTGTTTTTATTCTTAAAGGAAATGTCTATCAGACATTCGTTTTAATTGTTGTCGGTTTGTATGGTTTTGATGAATACGCGTTGGTTTTGACGACTTCCTTTTCGATCCCACCTCTGCCTGTTTTCTGGCATGAGTGTCAGGAAAAAAATAAACAGAAACTACGAATTGTCAACTGCCTAGAAATAGACAGCTGATTTTTTTGGCTAATGTACAATAGATGGCGCTATTATATTAAAATGCACAGGACAAACCCAACCATCCTTCGGAAATCCTTGTCAAAGGATGGGATGGAAAAAGATGCGTATTACATAATTAAAAAATATAGATTCAGAAATCTGTGCCTACACTTTCGGGCAGGGTGTCCCTGACAAGCTACTATGAATCTTGAATCACCCGGTTCTTATCTGAAAATGGAATAAACTTATTGTGTTTTTTTCCTGCGGGTTATTTGTGATAAAATAAATAATCGTCGAATTAAAAAAATATTAGTAAATTATATTAGGTGAATTGAAAGGGAAAAGGAAAAAATACGTGCACAATGAGTAAATGTGTGAGTTTTTTCTTTTTTGCAAGAAACTTCGCTGGTTGTCGGCATAAAAGGGTAGGGAGATAGTAACAATTGTTGTTGCTTAACGGAGTACGATCTTGGTGTCGGTGAACATGTGCGTTTTTTTGCGTGTTGAATGGAGGTACATACACACAATGATCATTCAAGAAATGTCCAAGCGAAAAGACAACAGCAAATTATCTCGGTTCGTCAATGAAGGGATCTCCTTTTAACTTTTTGTTCTTGTGCATTGTAACATTGTGTGTATATCCAGCGAAGGAGAAGAAATTGACAATGCAAAAAAAAATTGTGCCTGTCTTTTATTTATAATTTTTGTTGGTGTTTCTTTTTAGATGTGGAGCAAACCCGTTCGTGGGTATTGATTTGGTTACGAAGTTTTTCGGCAAATCACACACACGCGACCCGAACGCAAAGTAAGAGAGCAAATGTTTTTATTTTTTTACTTCAGTCTTGTACTGAATTTCATGCAAGCAGGTTGATGCCGCTTTATTTGTTTATTTTTGGGTACACAGAAAAGATTTTGCAGTTGTACAGCAAATATGTGGAGGGAAGAATTTGAAAATGATTTTTGTTTTGTATTAATATTTTTAATGACGCAGAATGCCTCGTCTGCAATGCAACAATAAAAAATGTATGTATGCTTAGAAAGTCTTAAAAATCATTTTTATATACAATTTGTTTTTTCTCTCAAAAAATTAACATATGAAAAAAATACTTTTCAAATTATGAAGTTATTTATATTATTTTTAATTTAAGTCATACAAAGCGAACGCGCCAACAATATATTTTTCATTTCACACTCAATATGAAAATCATCACCCTGTTCTGTCAGTGTAATTTTACCCACACATAAACAATTTAAGCGCTCGCTCTTCTTGGTCGGCTATGATTTAAGACAAACCCGTTCGTGGGTATTGATTTGGTTACGAAGTTTTTCGGCAAATCACACACACGCGACCCGAACGCAAAGTAAGAGAGCAAATGTTTTTATTTTTTTACCTCAGTCTTGTACTGAATTTCATGCAAGCAGGTTGATGCCGCTTTATTTGTTTATTTTTGGGTACACAGAAAAGATTTTGCAGTTGTACAGCAAATATGTGGAGGGAAGAATTTGAAAATGATTTTTGTTTTGTATTAATATTTTTAATGACGCAGAATGCCTCGTCTGCAATGCAACAATAAAAAATGTATGTATGCTTAGAAAGTCTTAAAAATCATTTTTATATACAATTTGTTTTTTCTCTCAAAAAATTAACATATGAAAAAAATACTTTTCAAATTATGAAGTTATTTATATTATTTTTAATTTAAGTCATACAAAGCGAACGCGCCAACAATATATTTTTCATTTCACACTCAATGTTTAAGTTAGAATTGATAATTTCATTTAAATTGGTCCTATTAATTGCATAGACATATTCGTTGAAATCTCCTCATTCGCATTTATTACACCCCTGTAATAGTATGAGAGATTTCAACGAATGTTCACTTGACAACCGCCCTCTTGAAGCATCTATGCAGATGTCAACACAAATCAACTAATAAACATAAAAATAAACAAAACAAGAATCGATCGACAGCTTGGATCGCAAGCAACTCACGCGCTTTATCGTAAGCCTGTACATATCGTTGTACAAAATTCTTAAAGGTAATATTGTTTACCAATAATAAACACCGGCAATTGAGCCAACCTTTTATTAAAACTATCGTGTTTTATTTTATTTATTTCTTTTCATTGTTATTGACGGCCACTCGTACGCATTGGGCGTACTGGCTCCATTGGGGAGCCTCGATACACTTGTTCCCCCCAAGTCCCTATAGTGCGGAATAAACATTTGGTCGCTTCGGGCCGAATAAACACTCAATATGAAAATCATCACCCTGTTCTGTCAGTGTAATTTTACCCACACATAAACAATTTAAGCGCTCGCTCTTCTTGGTCGGCTATGATTTAAGAGTGCATTCGCGAGTGTTTCAATTTGTTTACTTTTTTCGAAAAAATAATTGCAAACAAAAGACATAACCTACGGCATAGCCGACCAAGAAGAGCGAGCGCTTAAATCAGAGCTGAGCAAAATCGAGAGAGAGCCAAATTTAAGAGAGAATTAATATTTAATTTTTCTTGATGTTTCATTACTTATTTCAATATTTTTTAAACATTAATGTTGTCTAAAATCGTCCACAATGCAAATTATTAAAAAATTGCATAAATTTTTAATTATTCATGGTTCACAAAAAACTAAGAGTACGATTTTCTAATTTGCCTGTGTGCTAGCACACAGGCGTGCTCACCCCTAGCTTAAATTGTTTATGTGTGGGTAAAATTACACTGACAGAACAGGGTGATGATTTTCATATTGAGTGTGAAATGAAAAATATATTGTTGGCGCGTTCGCTTTGTATGACTTAAATTAAAAATAATATAAATAACTTCATAATTTGAAAAGTATTTTTTTTCATATGTTAATTTTTTGAGAGAAAAAACAAATTGTATATAAAAATGATTTTTAAGACTTTCTAAGCATACATACATTTTTTATTGTTGCATTGCAGACGAGGCATTCTGCGTCATTAAAAATATTAATACAAAACAAAAATCATTTTCAAATTCTTCCCTCCACATATTTGCTGTACAACTGCAAAATCTTTTCTGTGTACCCAAAAATAAACAAATAAAGCGGCATCAACCTGCTTGCATGAAATTCAGTACAAGACTGAAGTAAAAAAATAAAAACATTTGCTCTCTTACTTTGCGTTCGGGTCGCGTGTGTGTGATTTGCCGAAAAACTTCGTAACCAAATCATAGCCGACCAAGAAGAGCGAGCGCTTAAATTGTTTATGTGTGGGTAAAATTACACTGACAGAACAGGGTGATGATTTTCATATTGAGTGTGAAATGAAAAATATATTGTTGGCGCGTTCGCTTTGTATGACTTAAATTAAAAATAATATAAATAACTTCATAATTTGAAAAGTATTTTTTTTCATATGTTAATTTTTTGAGAGAAAAAACAAATTGTATATAAAAATGATTTTTAAGACTTTCTAAGCATACATACATTTTTTATTGTTGCATTGCAGACGAGGCATTCTGCGTCATTAAAAATATTAATACAAAACAAAAATCATTTTCAAATTCTTCCCTCCACATATTTGCTGTACAACTGCAAAATCTTTTCTGTGTACCCAAAAATAAACAAATAAAGCGGCATCAACCTGCTTGCATGAAATTCAGTACAAGACTGAAGTAAAAAAATAAAAACATTTGCTCTCTTACTTTGCGTTCGGGTCGCGTGTGTGTGATTTGCCGAAAAACTTCGTAACCAAATCAATACCCACGAACGGGTTTGTCTTAAATAGAGATACGTACCTTGATTTTTTAATGATTATTATGAGGGAAATGAGGGTGAATTAATGAGGTGATGGATGTGTTGTGGTTGGCTTGCTTCTATGGAAATAGAAGAAGAGAAAAACCTTTATAATTGTCGTAAACAATTGTTTATCCGGTTCGCTCAGGACCAAATGTTTGCGTAGCAAATAAATATGAAAAAAGAAGAAATAAAAACACAATTTTTTGGCAGTAAATAATTCAAAAAAATATTGGTTTTATTGAGGAATTTGGGTTATAATATTATCGTAGATAATATTTACCTTTGTAAAAGCTGTTGCTTTGGCGAAATTCAAGAACGAAATTAACAAGTGTCAACAACGAAAGCGTAGGTGTTGTAAAGTGGCGCTCAATGTATTAGTTACTCGTTAGAAGTTTGACAGTACTGCTTTGTGCTGTAAGCACAAAGTTGTACTTCAAAGTAGTAATAAAAATTCTAACGGATGCAAGGGTTTATAAAAATAAAATAAACCAAAGTATAGAAAAAAGTTTAATTGTTTAATCAAACACCCGGTGAACTTTTGTATTGGGAAAGTCATGCCCGGTGAACTTTTGTATTGGGAAAGTCGTGCCCGGTGAACTTTTGTATTGGGAAAGTCATGTCCGGTGAACTTTTATATTGGGAAAGTCATGCCCGGTGAACTTTTGTATTGGGAAAGTCATGCCCGGTGAACTTTTGTATTGGGAAAGTCATGCCCGGTGAACTCTTGTATTGGGAAAGTCATGCCCGGTGAACTTTTGTATTGGGAAAGTCATGCCCGGTGAACTTTTGTATTGGGAAAGTCATGCCCGTTGAACTTTTGTATTGGGAAAGTCATCTCCGGTGAACTTTTGTATGGGAAAAGTCATCTCCGATGAACTTTTGTATTGGGAAAGTCATGCCCGGTGAACTTTTGTATTGGGAAAGTCATGCCCGGAGAACTTTTATATTGGGAAAGTCATGCCCGGTGAACTTTTATATTGTGAAAGTCATGCCCGGTGAACTTTTGTATTGGGAAAGTCATGCCCGGTGAACTTTTGTATTGGGAAAGTCATGCCCGGTGAACTTTTATATTGGGAAAGTCATGCCCGGTGAACTTTTGTATTGGGAAAGTCATGCCCGGTGAACTTTTATATTGGGAAAGTCATGCCCGGTGAACTTTTGTATTGGGAAAGTCATGCCCGGTGAACTTTTGTATTGGGAAAGTCATGCCCGGTGAACTTTTGTATTGGGAAAGTCATGCCCGGTGAACTTTTGTATTGGGAAAGTCATCTCCGGTGAACTTTTGTATGGGAAATGTCATCTCCGGTGAACTTTTGTATTAAGAAAGTCATGCCCGGTGAACTTTTGTATTGGGAATGTCATGCCCGGTGAACTTTTGTATTGGGAAAGTCATGCCCGGTGAACTTTTGTATTGGGAAAGTCATGCCCGGTGAACTTTTGTATTGGGAAAGTCATCTCCGGTGAACTTTTGTATTGGGAAAGTCATGCCCGGTGAACTTTTGTATTGGGAAAGTCATCTCCGGTGCACTTTTGCATTGGGAAAGTCGTGCCCGGTGAACTTTTGTATTGGGAAAATCATGCCCGGTGAACTTTTGTATTGGGAAAGTCATGCCCGGTGAACTTTTGTATTGGGAAAGTCATGCCCGGTGAACTTTTGTATTGGGAAAGTCATCTCCGGTGAACTTTTGTATGGGAAAAGTCATCTCCGGTGAACTTTTGTATTGGGAAAGTCATGCCCGGTGAACTTTTATATTGGGAAAGTCATGCCCTGTGAACTTTTTTATTGGGAAAGTCATGCCCGGTGAACTTTTGTATTGCGAAAGTCATGCCCGGTGAACTTTTGTATTGGGAAAGTCATGCCCGGTGAACTTTTGTATTGGGAAAGTCATGCCCGGTGAACTTTTGTATTGGGAAAGTCATGCCCGGTGAACTTTTGTATTGGGAAAGTCATCTCCGGTGAACTTTTGTATTGGGAAATGTCATCTCCGGTGAACTTTTGTATTGGGAAAGTCATGCCCGGTAAACTTTTATATTGTGAAAGTCATGCCCGGTGAACTTTTGTATTGGGAAAGTCATGCCCGGTGAACTTTTGTATTGGGAGAGTCATGCCCGGTGAACTTTTGTATTGGGAAAGTCATGCCCGGTGAACTATTGTATTGGGAAAGTCATGCCCGGTGAACTTTTGTATTGGGAAAGTCATCTCCGGTGAACTTTTGTATTGGGAAAGTCATGCCCGGTGAACTTTTGTATTGGGAAAGTCATGCCCGGTGAACTTTTGTATTGGGAAAGTCATGCCCGGTGAACTTTTGTATTGGGAAAGTCATGCCCGGTGAACTTTTGTATTGGGAAAGTCATGCCCGGTGAACTTTTGTAGTGGGAAAGTCATGCCCGGTGAACTTTTGTATTGGGAAAGTCATCTCCGGTGAACTTTTGTATGGGAAAAGTCATCTCCGGTGAACTTTTGTATTGGGAAAGTCGTGCCGGTGAACTTTTGTATTGGGAAAGTCATTTTCGGTGAACTTTTGTATGGGAAAAGTCATCTCCGGTGAACTTTTGTATTGGGAAAGTCATGCCCGGTGAACTTTTGTATTGGGAAAGTCATGCCCGGTGAACTTTTGTATTGGGAAAGTCATGCCCGGTGAACTTTTGTCGTGGGAAAGTCATGCCCGGTGAACTTTTGTATTGGGAAAGTCATCTCCGGTGAACTTTTGTATGGGAAAAGTTATCTCCGGTGAACTTTTGTATTGGGAAAGTCATGCCCGGTGAACTTTTGTATTGGGAAAGTCATCTCCGGTGAACTTTTGTATTGGGAAAGTCATGCCCGGTGAACTTTTGTATTGGGAAAGTCATGCCCGGTGAACTTTTGTATTGGGAAAGTCGTGCACGGTGAACTTTTGTATTGGGAAAGTCATCTCCGGTGAACTTTTTTATTGGGAAAGTCGTGCCCGGTGAACTTTTGTATTGGGAAAGTCATCTCCGGTGAACTTTTGTATGGGAAAATGCATCTCCGGTGAACTTTTGTATTGGGAAAGTCATGCCCGGTGAACTTTTGTATTGGGAAAGTCATGCCCGGTGAATTTTTGTATTGGGAAAGTCATGCCCGGTGAACTTTTGTATTGGGAAAGTCATCTCCGGTGAACTTTTGTATTGGGAAAGTCATCTCCGGTGAACTTTTGTATGGGAAAAGTCATCTCCGGTGAACTTTTGTATTGGGAAAGTCATGCCCGGTGAACTTTTGTATTGGGAAAGTCATGCCCGGTGAACTTTTGTATTGGGAAAGTCGTGCCCGGTGAACTTTTGTATTGGGAAAGTCATGCCCGGTGAACTTTTGTATTGGGAAAGTCATCTCCGGTGAACTTTTGTATTGGGAAAGTCATGCCCGGTGAACTTTTGTATTGGGAAAGTCATGCCCGGTGAACTTTTATATTGGGAAAGTCATGCCCGGTGAACTTTTGTATTGGGAAAGTCATGTCCGGTGAACTTTTATATTGGGAAAGTCATGCCCGGTGAACTTTTGTATTGGGAAAGTCATGCCCGGTGAACTTTTGTATTGGGAAAGTCATGCCCGGTGAACTTTTGTATTGGGAAAGTCATGCCCGGTGAACTTTTGTATTGGGAAAGTCATGCCCGGTGAACTTTTGTATTGGGAAAGTCATCTCCGGTGAACTTTTGTATGGGAAAAGTTATCTCCGGTGAACTTTTGTATTGGGAAAGTCATGCCCGGTGAACTTTTGTATTGGGAAAGTCATGCCCGGTGAACTTTTATATTGGGAAAGTCATGCCCGGTGAACTTTTATATTGTGAAAGTCATGCCCGGTGAACTTTTGTATTGGGAAAGTCATGCCCGGTGAACTTTTGTATTGGGAAAGTCATGCCCGGTGAACTTTTGTATTGGGAAAGTCATGCCCGGTGAACTTTTGTATTGGGAAAGTCATGCCCGGTGAACTTTTGTATTGGGAAAGTCATGCCCGGTGAACTTTTGTAGTGGGAAAGTCATGCCCGGTGAACTTTTGTATTGGGAAAGTCATCTCCGGTGAACTTTTGTATGGGAAAAGTCATCTCCGGTGAACTTTTGTATTGGGAAAGTCGTGCCGGTGAACTTTTGTATTGGGAAAGTCATTTTCGGTGAACTTTTGTATGGGAAAAGTCATCTCCGGTGAACTTTTGTATTGGGAAAGTCATGCCCGGTGAACTTTTGTATTGGGAAAGTCATGCCCGGTGAACTTTTGTATTGGGAAAGTCATGCCCGGTGAACTTTTGTCGTGGGAAAGTCATGCCCGGTGAACTTTTGTATTGGGAAAGTCATCTCCGGTGAACTTTTGTATGGGAAAAGTTATCTCCGGTGAACTTTTGTATTGGGAAAGTCATGCCCGGTGAACTTTTGTATTGGGAAAGTCATCTCCGGTGAACTTTTGTATTGGGAAAGTCATGCCCGGTGAACTTTTGTATTGGGAAAGTCATGCCCGGTGAACTTTTGTATTGGGAAAGTCGTGCACGGTGAACTTTTGTATTGGGAAAGTCATCTCCGGTGAACTTTTTTATTGGGAAAGTCGTGCCCGGTGAACTTTTGTATTGGGAAAGTCATCTCCGGTGAACTTTTGTATGGGAAAATGCATCTCCGGTGAACTTTTGTATTGGGAAAGTCATGCCCGGTGAACTTTTGTATTGGGAAAGTCATGCCCGGTGAATTTTTGTATTGGGAAAGTCATGCCCGGTGAACTTTTGTATTGGGAAAGTCATCTCCGGTGAACTTTTGTATTGGGAAAGTCATCTCCGGTGAACTTTTGTATGGGAAAAGTCATCTCCGGTGAACTTTTGTATTGGGAAAGTCATGCCCGGTGAACTTTTGTATTGGGAAAGTCATGCCCGGTGAACTTTTGTATTGGGAAAGTCGTGCCCGGTGAACTTTTGTATTGGGAAAGTCATGCCCGGTGAACTTTTGTATTGGGAAAGTCATCTCCGGTGAACTTTTGTATTGGGAAAGTCATGCCCGGTGAACTTTTGTATTGGGAAAGTCATGCCCGGTGAACTTTTATATTGGGAAAGTCATGCCCGGTGAACTTTTGTATTGGGAAAGTCATGTCCGGTGAACTTTTATATTGGGAAAGTCATGCCCGGTGAACTTTTGTATTGGGAAAGTCATGCCCGGTGAACTTTTGTATTGGGAAAGTCATGCCCGGTGAACTTTTGTATTGGGAAAGTCATGCCCGGTGAACTTTTGTATTGGGAAAGTCATGCCCGGTGAACTTTTGTATTGGGAAAGTCATCTCCGGTGAACTTTTGTATGGGAAAAGTCATCTCCGGTGAACTTTTGTATTGGGAAAGTCATGAACGGTGAACTTTTGTATTGGGAAAGTCATGCCCGGTGAACTTTTATATTGGGAAAGTCATGCCCGGTGAACTTTTATATTGTGAAAGTCATGCCCGGTGAACTTTTGTATTGGGAAAGTCATGCCCGGTGAACTTTTGTATTGGGAAAGTCATGCCCGGTGAACTTTTATATTGGGAAAGTCATGCCCGGTGAACTTTTGTATTGGGAAAGTCATGCCCGGTGAACTTTTATATTGGGAAAGTCATGCCCGGAGAACTTTTGTATTGGGAAAGTCATGCCCGGTGAACTTTTGTATTGGGAAAGTCATGCCCGGTGAACTTTTGTATTGGGAAAGTCATGCCCGGTGAACTTTTGTATTGGGAAAGTCATCTCCGGTGAACTTTTGTATGGGAAATGTCATCTCCGGTGAACTTTTGTATTGGGAAAGTCATGCCCGGTGAACTTTTGTATTGGGAATGTCATGCCCGGTGAACTTTTGTATTGGGAAAGTCATGCCCGGTGAACTTTTGTATTGGGAAAGTCATGCCCGGTGAACTTTTGTATTGGGAAAGTCATCTCAGGTGAACTTTTGTATTGGAAAAGTCATGCCCGGTGAACTTTTGTATTGGGAAAGTCATCTCCGGTGAACTTTTGCATTGGGAAAGTCGTGCCCGGTGAACTTTTGTATTGGGAAAATCATGCCCGGTGAACTTTTGTATTGGGAAAGTCATGCCCGGTGAACTTTTGTATTGGGAAAGTCATGCCCGGTGAACTTTTGTATTGAGAAAGTCATCTCCGGTGAACTTTTGTATGGGAAAAGTCATCTCCGGTGAACTTTTGTATTGGGAAATTCATGCCCGGTGAACTTTTATATTGGGAAAGTCATGCCCTGTGAACTTTTTTATTGGGAAAGTCATGCCCGGTGAACTTTTGTATTGGGAAAGTCATGCCCGGTGAACTTTTGTATTGGGAAAGTCATGCCCGGTGAACTTTTGTATTGGGAAAGTCATGCCCGGTGAACTTTTGTATTGGGAAAGTCATGCCCGGTGAACTTTTGTATTGGGAAATGTCATCTCCGGTGAACTTTTGTATTGGGAAAGTCATCTCCGGTGAACTTTTGTATTGGGAAAGTCATCTCCGGTGAACTTTTGTATTGGGAAAGTCATGCCCGGTGAACTTTTATATTGTGAAAGTCATGCCCGGTGAACTTTTGTATTGGGAAAGTCATGCCCGGTGAACTTTTGTATTGGGAAAGTCATGCCCGGTGAACTTTTGTATTGGGAAAGTCATGCCCGGTGAACTATTGTATTGGGAAAGTCATGCCCGGTGAACTTTTGAATTGGGAAAGTCATCTCCGGTGAACTTTTGTATTGGGAAAGTCATGCCCGGTGAACTTTTGTATTGGGAAAGTCATGCCCGGTGAACTTTTGTATTGGGAAAGTCATGCCCGGTGAACTTTTGTATTGGGAAAGTCATGCCCGGTGAACTTTTGTATTGGGAAAGTCATGCCCGGTGAACTTTTGTGTTGGGAAAGTCATGCCCGGTGAACTTTTGTATTGGGAAAGTCATGCCCGGTGAACTTTTGTATTGGGAGAGTCATCTCCGGTGAACTTTTGTATTGGGAAAGTCATCTCCGGTGAACTTTTGTATGGGAAAAGTCATCTCCGGTGAACTTTTGTATTGGGAAAGTCATCTCCGGTGAACTTTTGTATGGGAAAAGTCATCTCCGGTGAACTTTTGTATTGGGAAAGTCATGCCCTGTGAACTTTTGTATTGGGAAAGTCGTGCCCGGTGAACTTTTGTATTGGGAAAGTCATGCCCGGTGAACTTTTGTATTGGGAAAGTCATGCCCGGTGAACTTTTGTATTGGGAAAGTCATCTCCGGTGAACTTTTGTATTGGGAAAGTCATCTCCGGTGAACTTTTGTATGGGAAAATTCATCTCCGGTGAACTTTTGTATTGGGAAAGTCATCTCCGGTGAACTTTTGTATTGGGAAAGTCATCTCCGGTGAACTTTTGTATGGGAAATGTCATCTCCGGTGAACTTTTATATTGGGAAAGTCATGCCCGGTGAACTTTTGTATTGGGAATGTCATGCCCGGTGAACTTTTGTATTGGGAAAGTCATCTCCGGTGAACTTTTGTATTGGGAAAGTCATCTCCGGTGAACTTTTGTATGGGAAAAGTCATCTCCGGTGAACTTTTGTATTGGGAAAGTCATGCCCGGTGAACTTTTATATTGGGAAAGTCATGCCCGGTGAACTTTTGTATTGGGAAAGTCATCTCCGGTGAACTTTTGTATTGGGAAAGTCGTGCCCGGTGAACTTTTGTATTGGGAAAGTCATCTCCGGTGAACTTTTGTATGGGAAAAGTCATCTCCGGTGAACTTTTGTATTGGGAAAGTCATGCCCGGTGAACTTTTGTATTGGGAAAGTCATGCCCGGTGAACTTTTGTATTGGGAAAGTCATGGCCGGTGAACTTTTGTATTGGGAAAATCATGCCCGGTGAACTATTGTATTGGGAAAGTCATGCCCGGTGAACTTTTGTATTGGGAAAGTCATGCCCGGTGAACTTTTGTATTGGGAAAGTCATGCCAGGTGAACTTTTGTATTGGGAAAGTCATGCCCGGTGAACTTTTGTATTGGGAAAGTCATGCCCGGTGAACTTTTGTATTGGGAAAGTCATGCCCGGTAAACTTTTGAATTGGGAAAGTCATGCCCGGTGAACTTTTGTATTGGGAAAGTCATCTCCGGTGAACTTTTGTATTGGGAAAGTCATCTCCGGTGAACTTTTGTATGGGAAAAGTCATCTCCGGTGAACTTTTGTATGGGAAAAGTCATCTCCGGTGAACTTTTGTATTGGGAAAGTCATGCCCGGTGAACTTTTGTATTGGGAAAGTCATCTCCGGTGAACTTTTGTATTGGGAAAGTCATCTCCGGTGAACTTTTGTATTGGGAAAGTCATGCCCGGTGAACGTTTGTATTGGGAAAGTCATCTCCGGTGAACTTTTGTATTGGGAAAGTCATCTCCGGTGAACTTTTGTATGGGAAAAGTCATCTCCGGTGAACTTTTGTATTGGGAAAGTCATCTCCGGTGAACTTTTGTATGGGAAAAATCATCTCCGGTGAACTTTTGTATTGGGAAAGTCATGCCCGGTGAACTTTTGTATTGGGAAAGTCATCTCCGGTGAACTTTTGTATTGGGAAAGTCATGCCCGGTGAACTTTTGTATTGGGAAAGTCATGCCCGGTGAACTTTTGTATTGGGAAAATCATGCCCGGTGAACTATTGTATAGGGAAAGTCATGCCCGGTGAACTTTTGTATTGGGAAAGTCATGCCCGGTGAACTTTTGTATTGGGAAAGTCATGCCCGGTGAACTTTTGTATTGGGAAAGTCATGCCCGGTGAACTTTTGTATTGGGAAAGTCATGCCCGGTGAACTTTTGTATTGGGAAAGTCATGCCCGGTGAACTTTTGTATTGGGAAAGTCATGCCCGGTGAACTTTTGTATTGGGAAAGTCATCTCCGGTGAACTTTTGTATTGGGAAAGTCATCTCCGGTGAACTTTTGTATGGGAAAAGTCATCTCCGGTGAACTTTTGTATTGGGAAAGTCATCTCCGGTGAACTTTTGTATGGGAAAAGTCATCTCCGGTGAACTTTTGTATTGGGAAAGTCATCTCCGGTGAACTTTTGTATGGGAAAAGTCATCTCCGGTGAACTTTTGTATTGGGAAAGTCATGCCCGGTGAACTTTTGTATTGGGAAAGTCATGCCCGGTGAACTTTTGTATTGGGATGGTCATCACCGGTGAACTTTTGTATTGGGAAAGTCATCTCCGGTGAACTTTTGTATGGGAAAATTCATCTCCGGTGAACTTTTGTATTGGGAAAGTCATCTCCGGTGAACTTTTGTATTGGGAAAGTCATCTCCGGTGAACTTTTGTATGGGAAATGTCATCTCCGGTGAACTTTTATATTGGGAAAGTCATGCCCGGTGAACTTTTGTATTGGGAATGTCATGCCCGGTGAACTTTTGTATTGGGAAAGTCATCTCCGGTGAACTTTTGTATTGGGAAAGTCATGCCCGGTGAACTTTTGTATTGGGAAAGTCATGCCCGGTGAACTTTTGTATTGGGAAAGTCATGCCCGGTGAACTTTTGTATTGGGAAAGTCATGCCCGGTGAACTTTTGTATTGGGAAAGTCATGCCCGGTGAACTTTTGTGTTGGGAAAGTCATGCCCGGTGAACTTTTGTATTGGGAAAGTCATGCCCGGTGAACTTTTGTATTGGGAGAGTCATCTCCGGTGAACTTTTGTATTGGGAAAGTCATCTCCGGTGAACTTTTGTATGGGAAAAGTCATCTCCGGTGAACTTTTGTATTGGGAAAGTCATCTCCGGTGAACTTTTGTATGGGAAAAGTCATCTCCGGTGAACTTTTGTATTGGGAAAGTCATGCCCTGTGAACTTTTGTATTGGGAAAGTCGTGCCCGGTGAACTTTTGTATTGGGAAAGTCATGCCCGGTGAACTTTTGTATTGGGAAAGTCATGCCCGGTGAACTTTTGTATTGGGAAAGTCATCTCCGGTGAACTTTTGTATTGGGAAAGTCATCTCCGGTGAACTTTTGTATGGGAAAATTCATCTCCGGTGAACTTTTGTATTGGGAAAGTCATCTCCGGTGAACTTTTGTATTGGGAAAGTCATCTCCGGTGAACTTTTGTATGGGAAATGTCATCTCCGGTGAACTTTTATATTGGGAAAGTCATGCCCGGTGAACTTTTGTATTGGGAATGTCATGCCCGGTGAACTTTTGTATTGGGAAAGTCATCTCCGGTGAACTTTTGTATTGGGAAAGTCATCTCCGGTGAACTTTTGTATGGGAAAAGTCATCTCCGGTGAACTTTTGTATTGGGAAAGTCATGCCCGGTGAACTTTTATATTGGGAAAGTCATGCCCGGTGAACTTTTGTATTGGGAAAGTCATCTCCGGTGAACTTTTGTATTGGGAAAGTCGTGCCCGGTGAACTTTTGTATTGGGAAAGTCATCTCCGGTGAACTTTTGTATGGGAAAAGTCATCTCCGGTGAACTTTTGTATTGGGAAAGTCATGCCCGGTGAACTTTTGTATTGGGAAAGTCATGCCCGGTGAACTTTTGTATTGGGAAAGTCATGCCCGGTGAACTTTTGTATGGGAAAAGTCATCTCCGGTGAACTTTTGTATTGGGAAAGTCATGCCCTGTGAACTTTTGTATTGGGAAAGTCGTGCCCGGTGAACTTTTGTATTGGGAAAGTCATGCCCGGTGAACTTTTGTATTGGGAAAGTCATGCCCGGTGAACTTTTGTATTGGGAAAGTCATCTCCGGTGAACTTTTGTATTGGGAAAGTCATCTCCGGTGAACTTTTGTATGGGAAAATTCATCTCCGGTGAACTTTTGTATTGGGAAAGTCATCTCCGGTGAACTTTTGTATTGGGAAAGTCATCTCCGGTGAACTTTTGTATGGGAAATGTCATCTCCGGTGAACTTTTATATTGGGAAAGTCATGCCCGGTGAACTTTTGTATTGGGAATGTCATGCCCGGTGAACTTTTGTATTGGGAAAGTCATCTCCGGTGAACTTTTGTATTGGGAAAGTCATCTCCGGTGAACTTTTGTATGGGAAAAGTCATCTCCGGTGAACTTTTGTATTGGGAAAGTCATGCCCGGTGAACTTTTATATTGGGAAAGTCATGCCCGGTGAACTTTTGTATTGGGAAAGTCATCTCCGGTGAACTTTTGTATTGGGAAAGTCGTGCCCGGTGAACTTTTGTATTGGGAAAGTCATCTCCGGTGAACTTTTGTATGGGAAAAGTCATCTCCGGTGAACTTTTGTATTGGGAAAGTCATGCCCGGTGAACTTTTGTATTGGGAAAGTCATGCCCGGTGAACTTTTGTATTGGGAAAGTCATGCCCGGTGAACTTTTGTATTGGGAAAATCATGCCCGGTGAACTATTGTATTGGGAAAGTCATGCCCGGTGAACTTTTGTATTGGGAAAGTCATGCCCGGTGAACTTTTGTATTGGGAAAGTCATGCCCGGTGAACTTTTGTATTGGGAAAGTCATGCCCGGTGAACTTTTGTATTGGGAAAGTCATGCCCGGTGAACTTTTGTATTGGGAAAGTCATGCCCGGTAAACTTTTGAATTGGGAAAGTCATGCCCGGTGAACTTTTGTATTGGGAAAGTCATCTCCGGTGAACTTTTGTATTGGGAAAGTCATCTCCGGTGAACTTTTGTATGGGAAAAGTCATCTCCGGTGAACTTTTGTATTGGGAAAGTCATCTCCGGTGAACTTTTGTATGGGAAAAGTCATCTCCGGTGAACTTTTGTATTGGGAAAGTCATGCCCGGTGAACTTTTGTATTGGGAAAGTCATCTCCGGTGAACTTTTGTATTGGGAAAGTCATCTCCGGTGAACTTTTGTATTGGGAAAGTCATGCCCGGTGAACGTTTGTATTGGGAAAGTCATCTCCGGTGAACTTTTGTATTGGGAAAGTCATCTCCGGTGAACTTTTGTATGGGAAAAGTCATCTCCGGTGAACTTTTGTATTGGGAAAGTCATCTCCGGTGAACTTTTGTATGGGAAAAATCATCTCCGGTGAACTTTTGTATTGGGAAAGTCATGCCCGGTGAACTTTTGTATTGGGAAAGTCATCTCCGGTGAACTTTTGTATTGGGAAAGTCATGCCCGGTGAACTTTTGTATTGGGAAAGTCATGCCCGGTGAACTTTTGTATTGGGAAAATCATGCCCGGTGAACTATTGTATAGGGAAAGTTATGCCCGGTGAACTTTTGTATTGGGAAAGTCATGCCCGGTGAACTTTTGTATTGGGAAAGTCATGCCCGGTGAACTTTTGTATTGGGAAAGTCATGCCCGGTGAACTTTTGTATTGGGAAAGTCATGCCCGGTGAACTTTTGTATTGGGAAAGTCATGCCCGGTGAACTTTTGTATTGGGAAAGTCATGCCCGGTGAACTTTTGTATTGGGAAAGTCATCTCCGGTGAACTTTTGTATTGGGAAAGTCATCTCCGGTGAACTTTTGTATGGGAAAAGTCATCTCCGGTGAACTTTTGTATTGGGAAAGTCATCTCCGGTGAACTTTTGTATGGGAAAAGTCATCTCCGGTGAACTTTTGTATTGGGAAAGTCATCTCCGGTGAACTTTTGTATGGGAAAAGTCATCTCCGGTGAACTTTTGTATTGGGAAAGTCATGCCCGGTGAACTTTTGTATTGGGAAAATCATGCCCGGTGAACTTTTGTATTGGGATGGTCATCACCGGTGAACTTTTGTATTGGGAAAGTCGTGCCCGGTGAACTTTTGTATTGGGAAAGTCATGCCCGGTGAACTTTTATATTGGGAAAGTCATGCCCGGTGAACTTTTGTATTGGGAAAGTTATGCCCGTTGAACTTTTATATTGGGAAAGTCATGCCCGGTGAACTTTTGTATTGGGAAAGTCATGCCCGGTGAACTTTTGTATTGGGAAAGACATCTCCGGTGAACTTTTGTATTGGGAAAGTCATCTCCGGTGAACTTTTGTATGGGAAAAGTCATCTCCGGTGAACTTTTGTATTGGGAAAGTCATGCCCGGTGAACTTTTATATTGGGAAAGTCATGCCCGGTGAACTTTTGTATTGGGAAAGTCATGCCCGGTGAACTTTTGTATTGGGAAAGTCATGCCCGGTGAACTTTTGTATTGGGAAAGTCATGCCCGGTGAACTTTTGTATTGGGAAAGTCATCTCCGGTGAACTTTTGTATTGGGAAAGTCGTGCCCGGTGAACTTTTGTATTGGGAAAGTCATCTCCGGTGAACTTTTGTATGGGAAAAGTCATCTCCGGTGAACTTTTGTATTGGGAAAGTCATGCCCGGTGAACTTTTGTATTGGGAAAGTCATGCCCGGTGAACTTTTGTATTGGGAAAGTCATCTCCGGTGAACTTTTGTATTGGGAAAGTCATATCCGGTGAACTTTTGTATGGGAAAAGTAATCTCCGGTGAGCTTTTGTATTGGGAAAGTCATGCCCGGTGAACTTTTATATTGGGAAAGTCATGCCCGGTGAACTTTTTTATTGGGAAATTCATCTCCGGTGAACTTTTGTATTGGGAAAGTCATGCCCGGTGAACTTTTGTATTGGGAAAGTCATGCCCGGTGAACTTTTGTATTGGGAAAATCATGCCCGGTGAACTTTTGTATTGGGAAAGTCATCTCCGGTGAACTTTTGTATGGGAAAAGTCATCTCCGGTGAACTTTTGTATTGGGAAAGTCATGCCCGGTGAACTTTTGTATTGGGAAAGTCATGCCCGGTGAACTTTTGTATTGGGAAAGTCATGCCCGGTGAACTTTTGTATTGGGAAAATCATGCCCGGTGAACTATTGTATTGGGAAAGTCATGCCCGGTGAACTTTTGTATTGGGAAAGTCATGCCCGGTGAACTTTTGTATTGGGAAAGTCATGCCCGGTGAACTTTTGTATTGGGAAAGTCATGCCCGGTGAACTTTTGTATTGGGAAAGTCATGCCCGGTGAACTTTTGTATTGGGAAAGTCATGCCCGGTAAACTTTTGAATTGGGAAAGTCATGCCCGGTGAACTTTTGTATTGGGAAAGTCATCTCCGGTGAACTTTTGTATTGGGAAAGTCATCTCCGGTGAACTTTTGTATGGGAAAAGTCATCTCCGGTGAACTTTTGTATTGGGAAAGTCATCTCCGGTGAACTTTTGTATGGGAAAAGTCATCTCCGGTGAACTTTTGTATTGGGAAAGTCATGCCCGGTGAACTTTTGTATTGGGAAAGTCATCTCCGGTGAACTTTTGTATTGGGAAAGTCATCTCCGGTGAACTTTTGTATTGGGAAAGTCATGCCCGGTGAACGTTTGTATTGGGAAAGTCATCTCCGGTGAACTTTTGTATTGGGAAAGTCATCTCCGGTGAACTTTTGTATGGGAAAAGTCATCTCCGGTGAACTTTTGTATTGGGAAAGTCATCTCCGGTGAACTTTTGTATGGGAAAAATCATCTCCGGTGAACTTTTGTATTGGGAAAGTCATGCCCGGTGAACTTTTGTATTGGGAAAGTCATCTCCGGTGAACTTTTGTATTGGGAAAGTCATGCCCGGTGAACTTTTGTATTGGGAAAGTCATGCCCGGTGAACTTTTGTATTGGGAAAATCATGCCCGGTGAACTATTGTATAGGGAAAGTCATGCCCGGTGAACTTTTGTATTGGGAAAGTCATGCCCGGTGAACTTTTGTATTGGGAAAGTCATGCCCGGTGAACTTTTGTATTGGGAAAGTCATGCCCGGTGAACTTTTGTATTGGGAAAGTCATGCCCGGTGAACTTTTGTATTGGGAAAGTCATGCCCGGTGAACTTTTGTATTGGGAAAGTCATGCCCGGTGAACTTTTGTATTGGGAAAGTCATCTCCGGTGAACTTTTGTATTGGGAAAGTCATCTCCGGTGAACTTTTGTATGGGAAAAGTCATCTCCGGTGAACTTTTGTATTGGGAAAGTCATCTCCGGTGAACTTTTGTATGGGAAAAGTCATCTCCGGTGAACTTTTGTATTGGGAAAGTCATCTCCGGTGAACTTTTGTATGGGAAAAGTCATCTCCGGTGAACTTTTGTATTGGGAAAGTCATGCCCGGTGAACTTTTGTATTGGGAAAGTCATGCCCGGTGAACTTTTGTATTGGGATGGTCATCACCGGTGAACTTTTGTATTGGGAAAGTCGTGCCCGGTGAACTTTTGTATTGGGAAAGTCATGCCCGGTGAACTTTTATATTGGGAAAGTCATGCCCGGTGAACTTTTGTATTGGGAAAGTTATGCCCGTTGAACTTTTATATTGGGAAAGTCATGCCCGGTGAACTTTTGTATTGGGAAAGTCATGCCCGGTGAACTTTTGTATTGGGAAAGACATCTCCGGTGAACTTTTGTATTGGGAAAGTCATCTCCGGTGAACTTTTGTATGGGAAAAGTCATCTCCGGTGAACTTTTGTATTGGGAAAGTCATGCCCGGTGAACTTTTATATTGGGAAAGTCATGCCCGGTGAACTTTTGTATTGGGAAAGTCATGCCCGGTGAACTTTTGTATTGGGAAAGTCATGCCCGGTGAACTTTTGTATTGGGAAAGTCATGCCCGGTGAACTTTTGTATTGGGAAAGTCATCTCCGGTGAACTTTTGTATTGGGAAAGTCGTGCCCGGTGAACTTTTGTATTGGGAAAGTCATCTCCGGTGAACTTTTGTATGGGAAAAGTCATCTCCGGTGAACTTTTGTATTGGGAAAGTCATGCCCGGTGAACTTTTGTATTGGGAAAGTCATGCCCGGTGAACTTTTGTATTGGGAAAGTCATCTCCGGTGAACTTTTGTATTGGGAAAGTCATCTCCGGTGAACTTTTGTATGGGAAAAGTAATCTCCGGTGAGCTTTTGTATTGGGAAAGTCATGCCCGGTGAACTTTTATATTGGGAAAGTCATGCCCGGTGAACTTTTGTATTGGGAAATTCATCTCCGGTGAACTTTTGTATTGGGAAAGTCATGCCCGGTGAACTTTTGTATTGGGAAAGTCATGCCCGGTGAACTTTTGTATTGGGAAAATCATGCCCGGTGAACTTTTGTATTGGGAAAGTCATCTCCGGTGAACTTTTGTATTGGGAAAGTCATGCCGGTGAACTTTTATATTGTGAAAGTCATGCCCGGTGAACTTTTGTATTGGGAAAGTCATGCCCGGTGAACTTTTGTATTGGGAAAGTCATCTCCGGTGAACTTTTGTATTGGGAAAGTCATCTCCGGTGAACTTTTGTATGGGAAAAGTCATCTCCGGTGAACTTTTGTATTGGGAAAGTCGTGCCCGGTGAACTTTTGTATTGGGAAAGTCATGCCCGGTGAACTTTTGTATTGGGAAAGTCATGCCCGGTGAACTTTTGTATTGGGAACGTCCTCTCCGGTGAACTTTTGTATGGGAACAGTCATCTCCGGTGAACTCTTGTATTGGGAAAGTCATGCCCGGTGAACTTTTGTATTGGGAAAGTCATGCCCGGTGAACTTTTGTATTGGGAAAGTCATCTCCGGTGAACTTTTGTATTGGGAAAGTCATCTCCGGTGAACTTTTGTATTGGGAAAGTCATGCCCGGTGAACTTTTGTATTGGGAAAGTCATCTCCGGTGAACTTTTGTATTGGGAAAGTCATGCCCGGTGAACTTTTGTATTGGGAAAGTCATGCCCGGTGAACTTTTGTATTGGGAAAGTCATCTCCCGTGAACTTTTGTATGGGAAAACTCATCTCCGGTGAACTTTTGTATTAGGAAAGTCATGCCCGGTGAACTTTTGTATTGGGAAAGTCATGCCCGGTGAACTTTTGTATTGGGAAAAGTCATCTCCGGTGAACTTTTGTATTGGGAAAGTCATCTCCGGTGAACTTTTGTATTGGGAAAGTCATCTCCGGTGAACTTTTGTATTGGGAAAGTCATCTCCGGTGAACTTTTGTATTGGGAAAGTCATCTCCGGTGAACTTTTGTATTGGGAAAGTCATGCCCGGTGAACTTTTGTATTGGGAAAGTCATCTCCGGTGAACTTTTGTATGGGAAATGTCATCTCCGGTGAACTTTTGTATTGGGAAAGTCATGCCCGGTGAACTTTTGTATTGTTAAAGTCATGCCCGGTGAACTTTTGTATTGGGAAAGTCATGCCCGGTGAACTTTTGTATTGGGAAAGTCATGCCCGGTGAACTATTGTATTGGGAAAGTCATGCCCGGTGAACTTTTATATTGGGAAAGTCATGCCCGGTGAACTTTTGTATTGGGAAAGTCATGCCCGGTGAACTTTTGTATTGGGAAAGTCATGCCCGGTGAACTTTTGTATTGGGAAAGTCATGCCCGGTGAACTTTTGTATTGGGAAAGTCATGCCCGGTGAACTTTTGTATTGGGAAAGTCATCTCCGGTGAACTTTTGTATTGGGAAAATCGTGCCCGGTGAACTTTTGTATTGGGAAAGTCATCTCCGGTGATCTTTTGTATGGGAAAAGTCATCTCCGGTGAACTTTTGTATTGGGAAAGTCATGCCCGGTGAACTTTTGTATTGGGAAAGTCATGCCCGGTGAACTTTTGTATTGGGAAAGTCATCTCCGGTGAACTTTTGTATTGGGAAAGTCATCTCCGGTGAACTTTTGTATGGGAAAAGTCATCTCCGGTGAACTTTTGTATTGGGAAAGTCATGCCCGGTGAACTTTTATATTGGGAAAGTCATGCCCGGTGAACTTTTGTATTGGGAAAGTCATCTCCGGTGAACTTTTGTATTGGGAAAGTCATGCCCGGTGAACTTTTGTATTGGGAAAGTCATGCCCGGTGAATTTTTGTATTGGGAAAATCATGCCCGGTGAACTTTTGTATTGGGAAAGTCATCTCCGGTGAACTTTTGTATTGGGAAAGTCATGCCCGGTGAACTTTTATATTGTGAAAGTCATGCCCGGTGAACTTTTGTATTGGGAAGGTCATGCCCGGTGAACTTTTGTATTGGGAAAGTCATCTCCGGCGAACTTTTGTATTGGGAAAGTCATCTCCGGTGAACTTTTGTATGGGAAAAGTCATCTCCGGTGAACTTTTGTATTGGGAAAGTCATGCCCGGTGAACTTTTGTATTGGGAAAGTCATGCCCGGTGAACTTTTGTATTGGGAAAGTCATGCCCGGTGTACTTTTGTATTGGGAAAGTCATGCCCGGTGAACTTTTGTATTGGGAAAGTCATGCCCGGTGAACTTTTGTATTGGGAAAGTCATGCCCGGTGAACTTTTGTATTGGGAAAGTCATGCCCGGTGAACTTTTGTATTGGGAAAGTCATCTCCGGTGAACTTTTGTATTGGGAAAGTCATGCCCGGTGAACTTTTGTATTGGGAAAGTCATGCCCGGTGAACTTTTGTATTGGGAAAGTCATCTGCGGTGAACTTTTGTATGGGAAAAGTCATCTCCGGTGAACTTTTGTATTGGGAAAGTCATGCCCGGTGAACTTTTGTATTGGGAAAGTCATGCCCGGTGAACTTTTGTATTGGGAAAGTCATCTCCGGTGAACTTTTGTATTGGGAAAGTCATCTCCGGTGAACTTTTGTATTGGGAAAGTCATGCCCAGTGAACTTTTGTATTGGGAAAGTCATCTCCGGTGAACTTTTGTATGGGAAAAGTCATCTCCGGTGAACTTTTGTATTGGGAAAGTCATGCCCGGTGAACTTTTGTATTGGGAAAGTCATCTCCGGTGAACTTTTGTATTGGGAAAGTCATGCCCGGTGAACTTTTGTATTGGGAAAGTCATGCCCGGTGAACTTTTGTATAGGGAAAGTCGTGCCCGGTGAAGTTTTGTATTGGGAAAGTCATCTCCGGTGAACTTTTGTATGGGAAAAGTCATCTCCGGTGAACTTTTGTATTGGGAAAGTCATGCCCGGTGAACTTTTGTATTGGGAAAGTCATGCCCGGTGAACTTTTGTATTGGGAAAGTCATCTCCGGTGAACTTTTGTATTGGGAAAGTCATCTCCGGTGAACTTTTGTATGGGAAAAGTCATCTCCGGTGAACTTTTGTATTGGGAAAGTCATGCCCGGTGAACTTTTATATTGGGAAAGTCATGCCCGGTGAACTTTTGTATTGGGAAAGTCATCTCCGGTGAACTTTTGTATTGGGAAAGTCATGCCCGGTGAACTTTTGTATTGGGAAAGTCATCTCCGGTGAACTTTTGTATGGGAAAAGTCATCTCCGGTGAACTTTTGTATTGGGAAAGTCATGCCCGGTGAACTTTTGTATTGGGAAAGTCATGCCCGGTGAACTTTTGTATTGGGAAAGCCATGCCCGGTGAACTTTTGTATTGGGAAAGTCATCTCCGGTGAACTTTTGTATGGGAAAAGTCATCTCCGGTGAACTTTTGTATTGGGAAAGTCATGCCCGGTGAACTGTTATATTGGGAAAGTCATGCCCGGTGAACTTTTGTATTGGGAAAGTCATGCCCGGTGAACTTTTGTATTGGGAAAGTCATGCCCGGTGAACTTTTGTATTGGGAAAGTCATCTCCGGTGAACTTTTGTATTAAGAAAGTCATCTCCGGTGAACTTTTGTATGGGAAAAGTCATCTCCGGTGAACTTTTGTATTGGGAAAGTCATGCCCGGTGAACTTTTATATTGGGAAAGTCATCTCCGGTGAACTTTTGTATGGGAAAAGTCATCTCCGGTGAACTTTTGTATTGGGAAAAGTCATCTCCGGTGAACTTTTGTATTGGGAAAGTCATCTCCGGTGAACTTTTGTATTGGGAAAGTCATGCCCGGTGAACTTTTGTATTGGGAAAGTCATCTCCGGTGAACTTTTGTATTGGGAAAGTCATGCCCGGTGAACTTTTGTGTTGGGAAAGTCATGCCCGGTGAACTTTTGTATTGGGAAAGTCATGCCCGGTGATCTTTTGTATTGGGAAAGTCATGCCCGGTGAACTTTTGTATTGGGAAAATCATGCCCGGTGAACTATTGTATTGGGAAAGTCATGCCCGGTGAACTTTTGTATTGGGAAAGTCATGCCCGGTGAACTTTTGTATTGGGAAAGTCATGCCCGGTGAACTTTTGTATTGGGAAAGTCATGCCCGGAAAGTCGTGCCCGGTGAACTTTTGTATGGGAAAAGTCATCTCCGGTGAACTTTTGTATTGGGAAAGTCATGCCCGGTGAACTTTTGTATTGGGAAAGTCATGCCCGGTGAACTTTTGTATTGGGAAAGTCATGCCCGGTGAACTTTTGTATTGGGAAAGTCGTGCCCGGTGAACTTTTGTATGGGAAAAGTCGTGCCCGGTGAACTTTTGTATTGGGAAAGTCATCTCCGGTGAACTTTTGTATGGGAAAAGTCATCTCCGGTGAACTTTTGTATTGGGAAAGTCATGCCCGGTGAACTTTTGTATTGGGAAAGTCATGCCCGGTGAACTTTTGTATTGGGAAAGTCATGCCCGGTGAACTTTTGTATTGGGAAAGTCATGCCCGGCGAACTTTTGTATTGGGAAAGTCATGCCCGGTGAACTTTTGTATTGGGAAAGTCATGCCCGGTGAACTTTTGTATTGGGAAAGTCATGCCCGGTGAACTTTTGTATTGGGAAAGTCATCTCCGGAGAACTTTTGTATGGGAAATGTCATCTCCGGTGAACTTTTGTATTGGGAAAGTCATGCCCGGTGAACTTTTGTATTGGGAAAGTCATCACCGGTGAACTTTTGTATTGGGAAAGTCATGCCCGGTGAACTTTTGTATTGGGAAAGTCATGCCCGGTGAACTTTTGTATTGGGAAAGTCATCTCCGGTGAACTTTTGTATTGGGAAAGTCATCTCCGGTGAACTTTTGTATGGGAAAAGTCATCTCCGGTGAACTTTTATATTGGGAAAGTCATCTCCGGTGAACTTTTGTATTGGGAAAATCATCTCCGGTGAACTTTTGTATGGGAAAGTCATGCCCGGTGAACTATTGTATTGGGAAAGTCATGCCCGGTGAACTTTTGTATTGGGAAAGTCATCTCCGGTGAACTTTTGTATTGGGAAAGTCATGCCCGGTGAACTTTTGTATTGGGAAAGTCATGCCCGGTGAACTTTTGTATTGGGAAAGTCATCTCCGGTGAACTTTTGTATTGGGAAAGTCATCTCCGGTGAACTTTTGTATGGGAAAAGTCATTTCCGGTGAACTTTTGTATTGGGAAAGTCATGCCCGGTGAACTTTTGTATTGGGAAAGTCATGCCCGGTGAACTTTTGTATTGGGAAAGTCATGCCCGGTGAACTTTTGTATTGGGAAAGTCATGCCCGGTGAACTTTTGTATTGGGAAAGCCATGCCCGGTGAACTTTTGTATTGGGAAAGTCGTGCCCGGTGAACTTTTGTATTGGGAAAGTCATGCCCGGTGAACTTTTGTATTGGGAAAGTCATGCCCGGTGAACTTTTGTATTGGGAAAGTCATCTCCGGTGAACTTTTGTATTGGGAAAGTCATGCCCGGTGAACTTTTGTATTGGGAAAGTCATGCCCGGTGAACTTTTGTATTGGGAAAGTCATGCCCGGTGAACTTTTGTATTGGGAAAGTCATGCCCGGTGAACTTTTGTATTGGGAAAGTCATGCCCGGTGAACTTTTGTATTGGGAAAGTCATGCCCGGTGAACTTTTGTATTGGGAAAGTCATGCCCGGTGAACTTTTGTATTGGGAAAGTCATGCCCGGTGAACTTTTGTATTGGGAAAGTCATCTCCGGTGAACTTTTGTATTGGGAAAGTCATGCCCGTGAACTTTTGTATTGGGAAAGTCATGCCCGGTGAACTTTTGTATTGGGAAAGTCATGCCCGGTGAACTTTTGTATTGGGAAAGTCATCTCCGGTGAACTTTTGTATTGGGAAAGTCATCTCCGGTGAACTTTTGTATTGGGAAAGTCCTGCCCGGTGAACCTTTGTATTGGGAAAGTCATGCCCGGTGAACTTTTGTATTGGGAAAGTCATGCCCGGTGAACTTTTGTATTGGGAAAGTCATCTCCGGTGAACTTTTGTATGGGAAAAGTCATCTCCGGTGAACTTTTGTATTGGGAAAGTCATGCCCGGTGAACTTTTATATTGGGAAAGTCATGCCCGGTGAACTTTTGTATTGGGAAAGTCATGCCCGGTGAACTTTTGTATTGGGAAAGTCATGCCCGGTGAACTTTTGTATTGGGAAAGTCATGCCCGGTGAACTTTTGTATTGGGAAAGTCATGCCCGGTGAACTTTTGTATTGGGAAAGTCATCTCCGGTGAACTTTTGTATTGGGAAAGTCATCTCCGGTGAACTTTTGTATTGGGAAAGTCATGCCCGGTGTACTTTTATATTGGGAAAGTCATGCCCGGTGAACTTTTGTATTGGGAAAGTCATGCCCGGTGAACTTTTGTATTGGGAAAGTCATGCCCGGTGAACTTTTGTATTGGAAAAGTCATGCCCGGTGAACTTTTATATTGTGAAAGTCATGCCCGGTGAACTTTTGTATTGGGAAAGTCATCTCCGGTGAACTTTTGTATTGGGAAAGTCATCTCCGGTGAACTTTTGTATTGGGAAAGTCATGCCCGGTGAACTATTGTATTGGGAAAGTCGTGCCCGGTGAACTTTTGTATTGGGAAAGTCATGCCCGGTGAACTTTTGTATTGGGAAAGTCATCTCCGGTGAACTTTTGTATTGGGAAAGTCATGCCCGGTGAACTTTTATATTGGGAAAGTCATCTCCGGTGAACTTTTGTATTGGGAAAGTCATGCCCGGTGAACTTTTATATTGTGAAAGTCATGCCCGGTGAACTTTTGTATTAGGAAATCATCTCCGGTGAACTTTTGTATTGGGAAAGTCATGCCCGGTGAACTTTTGTATTGGGAAAGTCATGCCCGGTGAACTTTTGTATTGGGAAAGTCATGCCCGGTGAACTATTGTATTGGGAAAGTCATGCCCGGTGAACTTTTGTATTGGGAAAGTCATGCCCGGTGAACTATTGTATTGGGAAAGTCATGCCCGGTGAACTTTTGTATTGGGAAAGTCATGCCCGGTGAACTTTTGTATTGGGAAAGTCATGCCCGGTGAACTTTTGTATTGGGAAAGTCATCTCCGGTGAACTTTTGTATTGGGAAAGTCATGCCCGGTGAACTTTTATATTGGGAAAGTCATGCCGGTGAACTTTTTTATTGGGAAAGTCATGCCCGGTGAACTTTTGTATTGGGAAAGTCATATCCGGTGAACTTTTGTATTGGAAAAGCCGTGCCCGGTGAACTTTTGTATTGGGAAAGTCATGCCCGGTGAACTTTTGTATTGGGAAAGTCATGCCCGGTGAACTATTGTATTGGGAAAGTCATGCCCGGTGAACTTTTGTATTGGGAAAGTCATGCCCGGTGAACTTTTGTATTGGGAAAGTCATGCCCGGTGAACTTTTGTATTGGGAAAGTCATGCCCGGTGAACTTTTGTATTGGGAAAGTCATCTCCGGTGAACTTTTGTATTGGGAAAGTCATCTCCGGTGAACTTTTGTATTGGGAAAGTCATGCCCGGTGTACTTTCATATTGGGAAAGTCATGCCCGGTGAACTTTTGTATTGGGAAAGTCATGCCCGGTGAACTTTTGTATTGGGAAAGTCTTGCCCGGTGAACTTTTGTATTGGGAAAGTCATCTCCGGTGAACTTTTGTATTGGGAAAGTCATGGCCGGTGAACTTTTATATTGGGAAAGTCATGCCCGGTGAACTTTTTTATTGGGAAAGTCATGCCCGGTGAACTTTTGTATTGGGAAAGTCATCTCCGGTGAACTTTTGTATTGGGAAAGTCATGCCCGGTGAACTTTTGTATGGGAAAAGTCATCTCCGGTGAACTTTTGTATTGGGAAAGTCATGCCCGGTGAACTTTTGTATGGGAAAAGTCATGCCCGGTGAACTATTGTATTGGGAAAGTCATGCCCGGTGAACTTTTGTATTGGGAAAGTCATGCCCGGTGAACTTTTGTATTGGGAAAATCATGCCCGGTGAACTTTTGTATTGGGAAAATCATGCCCGGTGAACTTTTGTATTGGGAAAGTCATGCCCGGTGAACTTTTGTATTGGGAAAGTCATGCCCGGTGAACTTTTGTATTGGGAAAGTCATGCCCGGTGAACTTTTGTATTGGGAAAGTCATCTCCGGTGAACTTTTGTATTGGGAAAGTCATGCCCGGTGAACTTTTGTATTGGGAAAGTCATCTCCGGTGAACTTTTGTATTGGGAAAGTCATGCCCGGTGAACTTTTATATTGGGAAAGTTATGCCCGGTGAACTTTTGTATTGGGAAAGTCATGCCCGGTGAATTTTTGTATTGGGAAAGTCATCTCCGGTGAACTTTTGTATTGGGAAAGTCATGCCCGGTGAACTTTTGTATTGGGAAAGTCATGCCCGGTGAACTTTTGTATTGGGAAAGTCATGCCCGGTGAACTTTTGTATTGGGAAAATCATGCCCGGTGAACTTTTGTATTGGGAAAGTCATCTCCGGTGAACTTTTGTATTGGGAAAGTCGTGCCCGGTGAACTTTTGTATTGGGAAAGTCGTGCCCGGTGAACTTTTGTATTGGGAAAGTCATGCCCGGTGAACTTTTGTATTGGGAAAGTCATCTCCGGTGAACTTTTGTATTGGGAAAGTCATCTCCGGTGAACTTTTATATTGGGAAAGTCATCTCCGGTGAACTTTTGTATTGGGAAAGTCATGCCCGGTGAACTTTTGTATTGGGAAAGTCATGCCCGGTGAACTTTTGTATTGGGAAAGTCATCTCCGGTGAACTTTTGTATTGGGAAAGTCGTGCCCGGTGAACTTTTGTATTGGGAAAGTCATGCCCGGTGAACTTTTGTATTGGGAAAGTCATCTCCGGTGAACTTTTGTATTGGGAAAGTCATCTCCGGTGAACTTTTGTATTGGGAAAGTCATCTCCGGTGAACTTTTGTATTGGGAAAGTCATGCCCGGTGAACTTTTGTATTGGGAAAGTCATGCCCGGTGAACTTTTGTATTGGGAAAGTCATCTCCGGTGAACTTTTGTATTGGGAAAGTCGTGCCCGGTGAACTTTTGTATTGGGAAAGTCATGCCCGGTGAACTTTTGTATTGGGAAAGTCATCTCCGGGGAGCTTTTGTATTGGGAAAGTCATGCCCGGTGAACTTTTGTATTGGGAAAGTCATGCCCGGTGAACTTTTGTATTGGGAAAGTCATGCCCGGTGAACTTTTGTATTGGGAAAGTCATCTCCGGTGAACTTTTGTATTGGGAAAGTCATGCCCGGTGAACTTTTGCATTGGGAAAGTCATCTCCGGTGAACTTTTGTATTGGGAAAGTCATCTCCGGTGAACTTTTGTATTGGGAAAGTCGTGTCCGGTGAACTTTTGTATTGGGAAAGTCATCTCCGGTGAACTTTTGTATTGGGAAAATCATGCCCGGTGAACTTTTGTATTGGGAAAGTCATGCCCGGTGAACTTTTGTATTGTGAAAGTCATGCCCGGTGAACTTTTGTATTGGGAAAGTCGTGCCCGGTGAACTTTTGTATTGGGAAAGTCATCTCCGGTGAACTTTTGTATTGGGAAAGTCATCTCCGGTGAACTTTTGTATTGGGAAAGTCATGCCCGGTGAACTTTTGTATTGGGAAAGTCATGCCCGGTGAGCTTTTGTATTGGGAAAGTCATCTCCGGTGAACTTTTGTATTGGGAAAGTCATGCCCGGTGAACTTTTGTATTGGGAAAGTCATGCCCGGTGAACTTTTGTATTGGGAAAGTCATCTCCGGTGAACTTTTGTATTGGGAAAGTCGTGCCCGGTGAACTTTTGTATTGGGAAAGTCATCTCCGGTGAACTTTTGTATGGGAAAAGTCATCTCCGGTGAACTTTTGTATTGTGAAAGTCATGCCCGGTGAACTTTTGTATTGGGAAAGTCATGCCCGGTGAACTTTTGTATTGGGAAAGTCATGCCCGGTGAACTTTTATATTGTGAAAGTCATGCCCGGTGAACTTTTATATTGGGAAAGTCATCTCCGGTGAACTTTTGTATTGGGAAAGTCATGACCGGTGAACTTTTATATTGTGAAAGTCATGCCTGGTGAACTTTTGTATTGGGAAATCATCTCCGGTGAACTTTTGTACTGGGAAAGTCATGCCCGGTGAACTTTTGTATTGGGAAAGTCATGCCCGGTGAACTTTTGTATTGGGAAAGTCATGCCCGGTGAACTATTGTATTGGGAAAGTCATGCCCGGTGAACTTTTGTATTGGGAAAGTCATGCCCCGTGAACTATTGTATTGGGAAAGTCATGCCCGGTGAACTTTTGTATTGGGAAAGTCATGCCCGGTGAACTTTTGTATTGGGAAAGTCATGCCCGGTGAACTTTTGTATTGGGAAAGTCATCTCCGGTGAACTTTTGTATTGGAAAAGTCATGCCCGGTGAACTTTTATATTGGGAAAGTCATGCCCGGTGAACTTTTTTATTGGGAAAGTCATGCCCGGTGAACTTTTGTATTGGGAAAGTCATCTCCGGTGAACTTTTGTATTGGGAAAGTCATGCCCGGTGAACTTTTGTATTGGGAAAGTCATGCCCGGTGAACTTTTGTATTGGGAAAGTCATGCCCGGTGAACTATTTTATTGGGAAAGTCATGCCCGGTGAACTTTTGTATTGGGAAAGTCATGCCCGGTGAACTATTGTATTGGGAAAGTCATGCCCGGTGAACTTTTGTATTGGGAAAGTCATGCCCGGTGAACTTTTGTATTGGGAAAGTCATGCCCGGTGAACTTTTGTATTGGGAAAGTCATCTCCGGTGAACTTTTGTATTGGGAAAGTCATGGCCGGTGAACTTTTATATTGGGAAAGTCATGCCCGGTGAACTTTTTTATTGGGAAAGTCATGCCCGGTGAACTTTTGTATTGGGAAAGTCATCTCCGGTGAACTTTTGTATTGGGAAAGTCATGCCCGGTGAACTTTCGTATGGGAAAAGTCATCTCCGGTGAACTTTTGTATTGGGAAAGTCATGCCCGGTGAACTTTTGTATGGGAAAAGTCATGCCCGGTGAACTTTTGTATTGGGAAAGTCGTGCCCGGTGAACTTTTGTATTGGGAAAGTCATCTCCGGTGAACTTTTGTATGGGAAAAGTCATCTCCGGTGAACTTTTGTATGGGAAAAGTCATCTCCGGTGAACTTTTGTATTGGGAAAGTCATGCCCGGTGAACTTTTGTATTGGGAAAGTCATGCCCGGTGAACTTTTGTATTGGGAAAGTCATGCCCGGTGAACTTTTGTATTGGGAAAGTCATGCCCGGTGAACTTTTGTATTGGGAAAGTCATCTCCGGTGAACTTTTGTATTGGGAAAGTCGTGCCCGGTGAACTTTTGTATTGGGAAAGTCATCTCCGGGGAGCTTTTGTATTGGGAAAGTCATCTCCGGGGAGCTTTTGTATTGGGAAAGTCATGCCCGGTGAACTTTTGTATTGGGAAAGTCATGCCCGGTGAACTTTTGTATTGGGAAAGTCATGCCCGGTGAACTTTTGTATTGGGAAAGTCATCTCCGGTGAACTTTTGTATTGGGAAAGTCATGCCCGGTGAACTTTTGCATTGGGAAAGTCATCTCCGGTGAACTTTTGTATTGGGAAAGTCATCTCCGGTGAACTTTTGTATTGGGAAAGTCGTGCCCGGTGAACTTTTGTATTGGGAAAGTCATCTCCGGTGAACTTTTGTATGGGAAAAGTCATCTCCGGTGAACTTTTGTATGGGAAAAGTCATCTCCGGTGAACTTTTGTATTGGGAAAGTCATGCCCGGTGAACTTTTGTATTGGGAAAGTCATGCCCTGTGAACTTTTGTATTGGGAAAGTCATGCCCGGTGAACTATTGTATTGGGAAAATCATGCCCGGTGAACTTTTGTATTGGGAAAGTCATGCCCGGTGAACTTTTGTATTGTGAAAGTCATGCCCGGTGAACTTTTGTATTGGGAAAGTCGTGCCCGGTGAACTTTTGTATTGGGAAAGTCATCTCCGGTGAACTTTTGTATTGGGAAAGTCATCTCCGGTGAACTTTTGTATTGGGAAAGTCATGCCCGGTGAACTTTTGTATTGGGAAAGTCATGCCCGGTGAACTTTTGTATTGGGAAAGTCATCTCCGGTGAACTTTTGTATTGGGAAAGTCATGCCCGGTGAACTTTTGTATTGGGAAAGTCATGCCCGGTGAACTTTTGTATTGGGAAAGTCATCTCCGGTGAACTTTTGTATTGGGAAAGTCATCTCCGGTGAACTTTTGTATGGGAAAAGTCATCTCCGGTGAACTTTTGTATTGGGAAAGTCATGCCCGGTGAACTTTTGTATTGGGAAAGTCATGCCCGGTGAACTTTTGTATTGGGAAAGTCATCTCCGGTGAACTTTTGTATTGGGAAAGTCATCTCCGGTGAACTTTTGTATGGGAAAAGTCATCTCCGGTGAACTTTTGTATTGGGAAAGTCATCTCCGGTGAACTTTTGTATGGGAAAAGTCATCTCCGGTGAACTTTTGTATTGGGAAAGTCGTGCCCGGTGAACTTTTGTATTGGGAAAGTCATCTCCGGTGAACTTTTGTATGGGAAAAGTCATCTCCGGTGAACTTTTGTATTGTGAAAGTCATGCCCGGTGAACTTTTGTATTGGGAAAGTCATGCCCGGTGAACTTTTGTATTGGGAAAGTCATGCCCGGTGAACTTTTATATTGTGAAAGTCATGCCCGGTGAACATTTATATTGGGAAAGTCATCTCCGGTGAACTTTTGTATTGGGAAAGTCATGCCCGGTGAACTTTTATATTGTGAAAGTCATGCCTGGTGAACTTTTGTATTGGGAAATCATCTCCGGTGAACTTTTGTACTGGGAAAGTCATGCCCGGTGAACTTTTGTATTGGGAAAGTCATGCCCGGTGAACTTTTGTATTGGGAAAGTCATGCCCGGTGAACTATTGTATTGGGAAAGTCATGCCCGGTGAACTTTTGTATTGGGAAAGTCATGCCCGGTGAACTATTGTATTGGGAAAGTCATGCCCGGTGAACTTTTGTATTGGGAAAGTCATGCCCGGTGAACTTTTGTATTGGGAAAGTCATGCCCGGTGAACTTTTGTATTGGGAAAGTCATCTCCGGTGAACTTTTGTATTGGGAAAGTCATGCCCGGTGAACTTTTATATTGGGAAAGTCATGCCCGGTGAACTTTTTTATTGGGAAAGTCATGCCCGGTGAACTTTTGTATTGGGAAAGTCATCTCCGGTGAACTTTTGTATTGGGAAAGTCATGCCCGGTGAACTTTTGTATTGGGAAAGTCATGCCCGGTGAACTTTTGTATTGGGAAAGTCATGCCCGGTGAACTATTGTATTGGGAAAGTCATGCCCGGTGAACTTTTGTATTGGAAAAGTCATGCCCGGTGAACTATTGTATTGGGAAAGTCATGCCCGGTGAACTTTTGTATTGGGAAAGTCATGCCCGGTGAACTTTTGTATTGGGAAAGTCATGCCCGGTGAACTTTTGTATTGGGAAAGTCATCTCCGGTGAACTTTTGTATTGGGAAAGTCATGGCCGGTGAACTTTTATATTGGGAAAGTCATGCCCGGTGAACTTTTTTATTGGGAAAGTCATGCCCGGTGAACTTTTGTATTGGGAAAGTCATCTCCGGTGAACTTTTGTATTGGGAAAGTCATGCCCGGTGAACTTTCGTATGGGAAAAGTCATCTCCGGTGAACTTTTGTATTGGGAAAGTCATGCCCGGTGAACTTTTGTATGGGAAAAGTCATGCCCGGTGAACTATTGTATTGGGAAAGTCATGCCCGGTGAACTTTTGTATTGGGAAAGTCATGCCCGGTGAACTTTTGTATTGGGAAAATCATGCCCGGTGAACTTTTATATTGGGAAAATCATGCCCGGTGAACTTTTGTATTGGGAAAGTCATGCCCGGTGAACTTTTGTATTGGGAAAGTCATGCCCGGTGAACTTTTGTATTGGGAAAGTCATGCCCGGTGAACTTTTGTATTGGGAAAGTCATCTCCGGTGAACTTTTGTATTGGGAAAGTCATGCCCGGTGAACTTTTGTATTGGGAAAGTCATCTCCGGTGAACTTTTGTATTGGGAAAGTCATCTCCGGTGAACTTTTGTATTGAGAAAGTCATGCCCGGTGAACTTTTGTATTGGGAAAGTCATGCCCGGTGAACTATTGTATTGGGAAAGTCATGCCCGGTGAACTTTTGTATTGGGAAAGTCATCTCCGGTGAACTTTTGTATTGGGAAAGTCATGCCCGGTGAACTTTTGTATTGGGAAAGTCATGCCCGGTGAACTTTTGTATTGGGAAAGTCATGCCCGGTGAACTTTTGTATTGGGAAAGTCATCTCCGGTGAACTTTTGTATTGGGAAAGTCATCTCCGGTGAACTTTTGTATGGGAAAAGTCATCTCCGGTGAACTTTTGTATTGGGAAAGTCATGCCCGGTGAACTTTTGTATTGGGAAAGTCATGCCCGGTGAACTTTTGTATTGGGAAAGTCATGCCCGGTGAACTTTTGTATTGGGAAAGTCGTGCCCGGTGAACTTTTGTATTGGGAAAGTCATGCCCGGTGAACTTTTGTATTGGGAAAGTCATGCCCGGTGAACTTTTGTATTGGGAAAGTCATGCCCGGTGAACTTTTGTATTGGGAAAGTCATGCCCGGTGAACTTTTGTATTGGGAAAGTCATGCCCGGTGAACTTTTGTATTGGGAAAGTCATCTCCGGTGAACTTTTGTATGGGAAATGTCATCTCCGGTGAACTTTTGTATTGGGAAAGTCATGCCCGGTGAACTTTTGTATTGGAAAAGTCATGCCCGGTGAACTTTTATATTGTGAAAGTCATGCCCGGTGAACTTTTGTATTGGGAAAGTCGTGCCCGGTGAACTTTTGTATTGGGAAAGTCATCTCCGGTGAACTTTTGTATTGGGAAAGTCATCTCCGGTGAACTTTTGTATTGGGAAAGTCATGCCCGGTGAACTTTTGTATTGGGAAAGTCATGCCCGGTGAACTTTTGTATTGGGAAAGTCATCTCCGGTGAACTTTTGTATTGAGAAAGTCATGCCCGGTGAACTTTTGTATTGGGAAAGTCATGCCCGGTGAACTATTGTATTGGGAAAGTCATGCCCGGTGAACTTTTGTATTGGGAAAGTCATCTCCGGTGAACTTTTGTATTGGGAAAGTCATGCCCGGTGAACTTTTGTATTGGGAAAGTCATGCCCGGTGAACTTTTGTATTGGGAAAGTCATCTCCGGTGAACTTTTGTATTGGGAAAGTCATGCCCGGTGAACTTTTATATTGGGAAAGTCATGCCCGGTGAACTTTTTTATTGGGAAAGTCATGCGCGGTGAACTTTTATATTGGGAAAGTCATCTCCGGTGAACTTTTGTATTGGGAAAGTCATGCCCGGTGAACTTTTATATTGTGAAAGTCATGCCCGTTGAACTTTTGTATTGGGAAATCATCTCCGGTGAACTTTTGTATTGGGAAAGTCATGCCCGGTGAACTTTTGTATTGGGAAAGTCATGCCCGGTGAACTTTTGTATTGGAAAAGTCATGCCCGGTGAACTTTTGTATGGGAAAAGTCATCTCCGGTGAACTTTTGTATTGGGAAAGTCATGCCCGGTGAACTTTTGTATGGGAAAAGTCATGCCCGGTGAACTATTGTATTGGGAAAGCCATGCCCGGTGAACTTTTGTATTGGGAAAGTCATGCCCGGTGAACTTTTGTATTGGGAAAATCATGTCCGGTGAACTTTTGTATTGGGAAAATCATGCCCGGTGAACTTTTGTATTGGGAAAGTCATGCCCGGTGAACTTTTGTATTGGGAAAGTCATGCCCGGTGAACTTTTGTATTGGGAAAGTCATGCCCGGTGAACTTTTGTATTGGGAAACTCATCTCCGGTGAACTTTTGTATTGGGAAAGTCATGCCCGGTGAACTTTTGTATTGGGAAAGTCATGCCCGGTGAACTTTTGTATTGGGAAAGTCATGCCCGGTGAACTTTTGTATTGGGAAAGTCATGCCCGGTGAACTTTTGTATTGGGAAAGTCATCTCCGGTGAACTTTTGTATTGGGAAAGTCGTGCCCGGTGAACTTTTGTATTGGGAAAGTCGTGCCCGGTGAACTTTTGTATTGGGAAAGTCATGCCCGGTGAACTTTTGTATTGGGAAAGTCATCTCCGGTGAACTTTTGTATTGGGAAAGTCATCTCCGGTGAACTTTTATATTGGGAAAGTCATCTCCGGTGAACTTTTGTAATGGGAAAGTCATGCCCGGTGAACTTTTGTATTGGGAAAGTCATCTCCGGTGAACTTTTGTATTGGGAAAGTCATCTCCGGTGAACTTTTGTATTGGGAAAGTCGCGCCCGGTGAACTTTTGTATTGGGAAAGTCATGCCCGGTGAACTTTTGTATTGGGAAAGTCATCTCCGGTGAACTTTTGTATTGGGAAAGTCATCTCCGGTGAACTTTTGTATTGGGAAAGTCATCTCCGGTGAACTTTTGTATTGGGAAAGTCATGACCGGTGAACTTTTGTATTGGGAAAGTCATGCCCGGTGAACTTTTGTATTGGGAAAGTCATCTCCGGTGAACTTTTGTATTGGGAAAGTCGTGCCCGGTGAACTTTTGTATTGGGAAAGTCATGCCCGGTGAACTTTTGTATTGGGAAAGTCATCTCCGGGGAGCTTTTGTATTGGGAAAGTCATGCCCGGTGAACTATTGTATTGGGAAAGTCATGCCCGCGAACTTTTGTATTGGGAAAGTCATGCCCGGTGGACTAATCATCTCCGGTGAACTTTTATATTGGGAAAGTCATCTCCGGTGAACTTTTGTATTGGGAAAGTCATGCCCGGTGAACTTTTGTATTGGGAAAGTCATCTCCGGTGAACTTTTGTATTGGGAAAGTCGTGCCCGGTGAACTTTTGTATTGGGAAAGTCATGCCCGGTGAACTTTTGTATTGGGAAAGTCATCTCCGGGGAGCTTTTGTATTGGGAAAGTCATGCCCGGTGAACTATTGTATTGGGAAAGTCATGCCCGGTGAACTTTTGTATTGGGAAAGTCATGCCCGGTGAACTAGTCATCTCCGGTGAACTTTTATATTGCGAAAGTCATCTCCGGTGAACTTTTGTATTGGGAAAGTCATGCCCGGTGAACTTTTGTATTGGGAAAGTCATCTCCGGTGAACTTTTGTATTGGGAAAGTCATTTCCGGTGAACTTTTGTATTGGGAAAGTCGCGCCCGGTGAACTTTTGTATTGGGAAAGTCATGCCCGGTGAACTTTTGTATTGGGAAAGTCATCTCCGGTGAACTTTTGTATTGGGAAAGTCATCTCCGGTGAACTTTTGTATTGGGAAAGTCATCTCCGGTGAACTTTTGTATTGGGAAAGTCATGACCGGTGAACTTTTGTATTGGGAAAGTCATGCCCGGTGAACTTTTGTATTGGGAAAGTCATCTCCGGTGAACTTTTGTATTGGGAAAGTCGTGCCCGGTGAACTTTTGTATTGGGAAAGTCATGCCCGGTGAACTTTTGTATTGGGAAAGTCATCTCCGGGGAGCTTTTGTATTGGGAAAGTCATGCCCGGTGAACTTTTGTATTGGAAAGTCATCTCCGGTGAACTTTTGTATTGGGAAAGTCATGCCCGGTGAACTTTTGTATTGGGAAAGTCATGCCCGGTGAACTTTTGTATTGGGAAAGTCATGCCCGGTGAACTTTTGTATTGGGAAAGTCATGCCCGGTGAACTTTTGTATTGGGAAAGTCATCTCCGGTGAACTTTTGTATTGGGAAAGTCATGCCCGGTGAACTTTTGCATTGGGAAAGTCATCTCCGGTGAACTTTTGTATTGGGAAAGTCATCTCCGGTGAACTTTTGTATTGGGAAAGTCGTGCCCGGTGAACTTTTGTATTGGGAAAGTCATCTCCGGTGAACTTTTGTATGGGAAAAGTCATCTCCGGTAAACTTTTGTATGGGAAAAGTCATATCCGGTGAACTTTTGTATTGGTAAAATCATGCCCGGTGAACTTTTGTATTGGGAAAGTCATGCCCGGTGAACTTTTGTATTGGGAAAGTCATGCCCGGTGAACTATTGTATTGGGGAAAATCATGCCCGGTGAACTTTTGTATTGGGAAAGTCATGCCCGGTGAACTTTTGTATTGGGAAAGTCATGCCCGGTGAACTTTTGTATTGGGAAAGTCATGCCCGGTGAACTATTGTATTGGGAAAGTCATCTCCGGTGAACTTTTGTATGGGAAAAGTCATCTCCGGTGAACTTTTATATTGGGAAAGTCATGCCCGGTGAACTTTTGTATTGGGAAAGTCATCTCCGGTGAACTTTTGTATGGGAAAAGTCATGCCCGGTGAACTTTTGTATTGGGAAAGTCATGCCCGGTGAACTTTTGTATTGGGAAAGTCATGCCCGGTGAACTTTTGTATTGGGAAAGTCATCTCCGGTGAACTTTTGTATGGGAAAAGTCATCTCCGGTGAACTTTTGTATTGGGAAAGTCATGCCCGGTGAACTTTTGTATTGGGAAAGTCATGCCCGGTGAACTTTTGTATTGGGAAAGTCATCTCCGGTGAACTTTTGTATGGGAAACGTCATCTCCGGTGAACTTTTGTATTGGGAAAGTCATGTCCGGTGAACTTTTGTATTGGGAAAGTCATCTCCGGTGAACTTTTGTATTGGAAAATTCATGCCCGGTGAACTTTTGTATTGGGAAAGTCATGCCCGGTGAACTTTTGTATTGGGAAAGTCGTGCCCGGTGAACTTTTGTATTGGGAAATTCATGCCCGGTGAACTTTTGTATTGGGAAAGTCATCTCCGGTGAACTTTTGTATTGGGAAAGTCATCTCCGGTGAACTTTTGTATGGGAAAGGTCATCTCCGGTGAACTTTTGTATTGGGAAAGTCATGCCCGGTGAACTTTTATATTGGGAAAGTCATGCCCGGTGAACTTTTGTATTGGGAAAGTCATGCCCGGTGAACTTTTGTATTGGGAAAGTCATGCCCGGTGAACTTTTGTATTGGGAAAGTCATCTCCGGTGAACTTTTGTATTGGGAAAGTCATGCCCGGTGAACTTTTGTATTGGGAAAGTCATGCCCGGTGAACTTTTGTATTGGGAAAGTCATGCCCGGTGAACTTTTGTATTGGGAAAGTCATCTCCGGTGAACTTTTGTATTGGGAAAGTCATCTCCGGTGAACTTTTGTATGGGAAAAGTCATCTCCGGTGAACTTTTGTATTGGGAAAGTCATGCCCGGTGAACTTTTGTATTGGGAAAGTCATGCCCGGTGAACTTTTGTATTGGGAAAGTCATGCCCGGTGAACTTTTGTATTGGGAAATTCGTGCCCGGTGAACTTTTGTATTGGGAAAGTCATGCCCGGTGAACTTTTGTATTGGGAAAGTCATGCCCGGTGAACTTTTGTATTGGGAAAGTCATGCCCGGTGAACTTTTGTATTGGGAAAGTCATGCCCGGTGAACTTTTGTATTGGGAAAGTCATGCCCGGTGAACTTTTGTATTGGGAAAGTCATGCCCGGTGAACTTTTGTATTGGGAAAGTCATCTCCGGTGAACTTTTGTATGGGAAAAGTCATCTCCGGTGAACTTTTGTATTGGGAAAGTCATGCCCGGTGAACTTTTGTATTGGGAAAGTCATCTCCGGTGAACTTTTGTATGGGAAATGTCATCTCCGGTGAACTTTTGTATTGGGAAAGTCATGCCCGGTGAACTTTTGTATTGGGAAAGTCATCTCCGGTGAACTTTTGTATTGGGAAAGTCATCTCCGGTGAACTTTTGTATTGGGAAAGTCGTGCCCGGTGAACTTTTGTATTGGGAAAGTCATCTCCGGTGAACTTTTGTATGGGAAAAGTCATCTCCGGTAAACTTTTGTATGGGAAAAGTCATATCCGGTGAACTTTTGTATTGGTAAAATCATGCCCGGTGAACTTTTGTATTGGGAAAGTCATGCCCGGTGAACTTTTGTATTGGGAAAGTCATGCCCGGTGAACTATTGTATTGGGAAAATCATGCCCGGTGAACTTTTGTATTGGGAAAGTCATGCCCGGTGAACTTTTGTATTGGGAAAGTCATGCCCGGTGAACTTTTGTATTGGGAAAGTCATGCCCGGTGAACTATTGTATTGGGAAAGTCATCTCCGGTGAACTTTTGTATGGGAAAAGTCATCTCCGGTGAACTTTTATATTGGGAAAGTCATGCCCGGTGAACTTTTGTATTGGGAAAGTCATCTCCGGTGAACTTTTGTATGGGAAAAGTCATGCCCGGTGAACTTTTGTATTGGGAAAGTCATGCCCGGTGAACTTTTGTATTGGGAAAGTCATGCCCGGTGAACTTTTGTATTGGGAAAGTCATGCCCGGTGAACTTTTGTATTGGGAAAGTCATGCCCGGTGAACTATTGTATTGGGAAAGTCATCTCCGGTGAACTTTTGTATGGGAAAAGTCATCTCCGGTGAACTTTTATATTGGGAAAGTCATGCCCGGTGAACTTTTGTATTGGGAAAGTCATCTCCGGTGAACTTTTGTATGGGAAAAGTCATGCCCGGTGAACTTTTGTATTGGGAAAGTCATGCCCGGTGAACTTTTGTATTGGGAAAGTCATCTCCGGTGAACTTTTGTATGGGAAAAGTCATCTCCGGTGAACTTTTGTATTGGGAAAGTCATGCCCGGTGAACTTTTGTATTGGGAAAGTCATCTCCGGTGAACTTTTGTATGGGAAACGTCATCTCCGGTGAACTTTTGTATTGGGAAAGTCATGTCCGGTGAACTTTTGTATTGGGAAAGTCATCTCCGGTGAACTTTTGTATTGGAAAATTCATGCCCGGTGAACTTTTGTATTGGGAAAGTCATGCCCGGTGAACTTTTGTATTGGGAAAGTCGTGCCCGGTGAACTTTTGTATTGGGAAATTCATGCCCGGTGAACTTTTGTATTGGGAAAGTCATCTCCGGTGAACTTTTGTATTGGGAAAGTCATCTCCGGTGAACTTTTGTATGGGAAAGGTCATCTCCGGTGAACTTTTGTATTGGGAAAGTCATGCCCGGTGAACTTTTATATTGGGAAAGTCATGCCCGGTGAACTTTTGTATTGGGAAAGTCATGCCCGGTGAACTTTTGTATTGGGAAAGTCATGCCCGGTGAACTTTTGTATTGGGAAAGTCATCTCCGGTGAACTTTTGTATTGGGAAAGTCATGCCCGGTGAACTTTTGTATTGGGAAAGTCATGCCCGGTGAACTTTTGTATTGGGAAAGTCATGCCCGGTGAACTTTTGTATTGGGAAAGTCATCTCCGGTGAACTTTTGTATTGGGAAAGTCATCTCCGGTGAACTTTTGTATGGGAAAAGTCATCTCCGGTGAACTTTTGTATTGGGAAAGTCATGCCCGGTGAACTTTTGTATTGGGAAAGTCATGCCCGGTGAACTTTTGTATTGGGAAAGTCATGCCCGGTGAACTTTTGTATTGGGAAAGTCATCTCCGGTGAACTTTTGTATTGGGAAAGTCATGCCGGTGAACTTTTATATTGTGAAAGTCATGCCCGGTGAACTTTTGTATTGGGAAAGTCATGCCCGGTGAACTTTTGTATTGGGAAAGTCATCTCCGGTGAACTTTTGTATTGGGAAAGTCATCTCCGGTGAACTTTTGTATGGGAAAAGTCATCTCCGGTGAACTTTTGTATTGGGAAAGTCGTGCCCGGTGAACTTTTGTATTGGGAAAGTCATGCCCGGTGAACTTTTGTATTGGGAAAGTCATGCCCGGTGAACTTTTGTATTGGGAAAGTCATGCCCGGTGAACTTTTGTATTGGGAAAGTCATGCCCGGTGAACTTTTGTATTGGGAAAGTCATGCCCGGTGAACTTTTGTATTGGGAAAGTCATGCCCGGTGAACTTTTGTATTGGGAAAGTCATCTCCGGTGAACTTTTGTATGGGAAAAGTCATCTCCGGTGAACTTTTGTATTGGGAAAGTCATGCCCGGTGAACTTTTGTATTGGGAAAGTCATCTCCGGTGAACTTTTGTATGGGAAATGTCATCTCCGGTGAACTTTTGTATTGGGAAAGTCATGCCCGGTGAACTTTTGTATTGGGAAAGTCATCTCCGGTGAACTTTTGTATTGGGAAAGTCATCTCCGGTGAACTTTTGTATTGGGAAAGTCGAGCCCGGTGAACTTTTGTATTGGGAAAGTCATCTCCGGTGAACTTTTGTATGGGAAAAGTCATCTCCGGTAAACTTTTGTATGGGAAAAGTCATATCCGGTGAACTTTTGTATTGGTAAAATCATGCCCGGTGAACTTTTGTATTGGGAAAGTCATGCCCGGTGAACTTTTGTATTGGGAAAGTCATGCCCGGTGAACTATTGTATTGGGAAAATCATGCCCGGTGAACTTTTGTATTGGGAAAGTCATGCCCGGTGAACTTTTGTATTGGGAAAGTCATGCCCGGTGAACTTTTGTATTGGGAAAGTCATGCCCGGTGAACTATTGTATTGGGAAAGTCATCTCCGGTGAACTTTTGTATGGGAAAAGTCATCTCCGGTGAACTTTTATATTGGGAAAGTCATGCCCGGTGAACTTTTGTATTGGGAAAGTCATCTCCGGTGAACTTTTGTATGGGAAAAGTCATGCCCGGTGAACTTTTGTATTGGGAAAGTCATGCCCGGTGAACTTTTGTATTGGGAAAGTCATGCCCGGTGAACTTTTGTATTGGGAAAGTCATCTCCGGTGAACTTTTGTATGGGAAAAGTCATCTCCGGTGAACTTTTGTATTGGGAAAGTCATGCCCGGTGAACTTTTGTATTGGGAAAGTCATGCCCGGTGAACTTTTGTATTGGGAAAGTCATCTCCGGTGAACTTTTGTATGGGAAACGTCATCTCCGGTGAACTTTTGTATTGGGAAAGTCATGTCCGGTGAACTTTTGTATTGGGAAAGTCATCTCCGGTGAACTTTTGTATTGGAAAATTCATGCCCGGTGAACTTTTGTATTGGGAAAGTCATGCCCGGTGAACTTTTGTATTGGGAAAGTCGTGCCCGGTGAACTTTTGTATTGGGAAATTCATGCCCGGTGAACTTTTGTATTGGGAAAGTCATCTCCGGTGAACTTTTGTATTGGGAAAGTCATCTCCGGTGAACTTTTGTATGGGAAAGGTCATCTCCGGTGAACTTTTGTATTGGGAAAGTCATGCCCGGTGAACTTTTATATTGGGAAAGTCATGCCCGGTGAACTTTTGTATTGGGAAAGTCATGCCCGGTGAACTTTTGTATTGGGAAAGTCATGCCCGGTGAACTTTTGTATTGGGAAAGTCATCTCCGGTGAACTTTTGTATTGGGAAAGTCATGCCCGGTGAACTTTTGTATTGGGAAAGTCATGCCCGGTGAACTTTTGTATTGGGAAAGTCATGCCCGGTGAACTTTTGTATTGGGAAAGTCATCTCCGGTGAACTTTTGTATTGGGAAAGTCATCTCCGGTGAACTTTTGTATGGGAAAAGTCATCTCCGGTGAACTTTTGTATTGGGAAAGTCATGCCCGGTGAACTTTTGTATTGGGAAAGTCATGCCCGGTGAACTTTTGTATTGGGAAAGTCATGCCCGGTGAACTTTTGTATTGGGAAATTCGTGCCCGGTGAACTTTTGTATTGGGAAAGTCATGCCCGGTGAACTTTTGTATTGGGAAAGTCATGCCCGGTGAACTTTTGTATTGGGAAAGTCATGCCCGGTGAACTTTGGTATTGGGAAAGTCATGCCCGGTGAACTTTTGTATTGGGAAAGTCATGCCCGGTGAACTTTTGTATTGGGAAAGTCATGCCCGGTGAACTTTTGTATTGGGAAAGTCATCTCCGGTGAACTTTTGTATGGGAAAAGTCATCTCCGGTGAACTTTTGTATTGGGAAAGTCATGCCCGGTGAACTTTTGTATTGGGAAAGTCATCTCCGGTGAACTTTTGTATGGGAAATGTCATCTCCGGTGAACTTTTGTATTGGGAAAGTCATGCCCGGTGAACTTTTGTATTGGAAAAGTCATGCCCGGTGAACTTTTATATTGTGAAAGTCATGCCCGGTGAACTTTTGTATTGGGAAAGTCGTGCCCGGTGAACTTTTGTATTGGGAAAGTCATCTCCGGTGAACTTTTGTATTGGGAAAGTCATCTCCGGTGAACTTTTGTATTGGGAAAGTCATGCCCGGTGAACTTTTGTATTGGGAAAGTCATGCCCGGTGAACTTTTGTATTGGGAAAGTCATGCCCGGTGAACTTTTGTATTGGGAAAGTCATCTCCGGTGAACTTTTGTATGGGAAAAGTCATCTCCGGTGAACTTTTGTATTGGGAAAGTCATGCCCGGTGAACTTTTATATTGGGAAAGTCATGCCCGGTGAACTTTTGTATTGGGAAAGTCATGCCCGGTGAACTTTTGTATTGGGAAAGTCATGCCCGGTGAACTTTTGTATTGGGAAAGTCATGCCCGGTGAACTTTTGTATTGGGAAAGTCATGCCCGGTGAACTTTTGTATTGTGAAAGTCATCTCCGGTGAACTTTTGTATTGGGAAAGTCATCTCCGGTGAACTTTTGTATTGGGAAAGTCATGCCCGGTGAACTTTTATATTGGGAAAGTCATGCCCGGTGAACTTTTGTATTGGGAAAGTCATGCCCGGTGAACTTTTGTATTGGGAAAGTCATGCCCGGTGAACTTTTGTATTGGAAAAGTCATGCCCGGTGAACTTTTATATTGTGAAAGTCATGCCCGGTGTACTTATGTATTGGGAAAGTCGCGCCCGGTGAACTTTTGTATTGGGAAAGTCATCTCCGGTGAACTTTTGTATTGGGAAAGTCATCTCCGGTGAACTTTTGTATTGGGAAAGTCATGCCCGGTGAACTATTGTATTGGGAAAGTCGTGCCCGGTGAACTTTTGTATTGGGAAAGTCATGCCCGGTGAACTTTTGTATTGGGAAAGTCATCTCCGGTGAACTTTTGTATTGGGAAAGTCATGCCCGGTGAACTTTTGTATTGGGAAAGTCATCTCCGGTGAACTTTTGTATTGGGAAAGTCGTGCCCGGTGAACTTTTGTATGGGAAAAGTCATCTCCGGTGAACTTTTGTATTGGGAAAGTCATCTCCGGTGAACTTTTGTATTGGGAAAGTCATGCCCGGTGAACTATTTTATTGGGAAAGTCGTGCCCGGTGAACTTTTGTATTGGGAAAGTCATGCCCGGTGAACTTTTTATTGGGAAAGTCATGCCCGGTGAACTATTGTATTGGGAAAGTCGTGCCCGGTGAACTTTTGTATTGGGAAAGTCATGCCCGGTGAACTTTTATATTGGGAAAGTCATGCCCGGTGAACTTTTGTATTGGGAAAGTCATGCCCGGTGAACTATTGTATTGGGAAAGTCGTGCCCGGTGAACTTTTGTATTGGGAAAGTCATGCACGGTGAACTTTTTTATTGGGAAAGTCATGCCCGGTGAACTATTGTATTGGGAAAGTCGTGCCCGGTGAACTTTTGTATTGGGAAAGTCATGCCCGGTGAACTTTTGTATTGGGAAAGTCATCTCCGGTGAACTTTTGTATAGGGAAAGTCATGCCCGGTGAACTTTTGTATTGGGAAAGTCATCTCCGGTGAACTTTTGTATTGGGAAAGTCATGCCCGGTGAACTTTTGTATTGGGAAAGTCATGCCCGGTGAACTTTTGTATTGGGAAAGTCATGCCCGGAGAAATTTTGTATTGGGAAAGTCATCTCCGGTGAACTTTTGTATTGGGAAAGTCATCTCCGGTGAACTTTTGTATGGGAAAAGTCATCTCCGGTGAACTTTTGTATTGGGAAAGTCATGCCCGGTGAACTTTTGTATTGGGAAAGTCATGCCCGGTGAACTTTTGTATTGGGAAAGTCATGCCCGGTGAACTTTTGTATTGGGAAATTCGTGCCCGGTGAACTTTTGTATTGGGAAAGTCATGCCCGGTGAACTTTTGTATTGGGAAAGTCATGCCCGGTGAACTTTTGTATTGGGAAAGTCATGCCCGGTAAACTTTTGTATTGGGAAAGTCATGCCCGGTGGACTTTTGTATTGGGAAAGTCATCTCCGGTGAACTTTTGTATAGGGAAAGTCATGCCCGGTGAACTTTTGTATTGGGAAAGTCATCTCCGGTGAACTTTTGTATTGGGAAAGTCATGCCCGGTGAACTTTTGTATTGGGAAAGTCATGCCCGGTGAACTTTTGTATTGGGAAAGTCATGCCCGGTGAACTTTTGTATTGGGAAAGTCATCTCCGGTGAACTTTTGTATTGGGAAAGTCATCTCCGGTGAACTTTTGTATGGGAAAAGTCATCTCCGGTGAACTTTTGTATTGGGAAAGTCATGCCCGGTGAACTTTTGTATTGGGAAAGTCATGCCCGGTGAACTTTTGTATTGGGAAAGTCATGCCCGGTGAACTTTTGTATTGGGAAATTCGTGCCCGGTGAACTTTTGTATTGGGAAAGTCATGCCCGGTGAACTTTTGTATTGGGAAAGTCATGCCCGGTGAACTTTTGTATTGGGAAAGTCATCTCCGGTGAACTTTTGTATGGGAAAAGTCATCTCCGGTGAACTTTTGTATTGGGAAAGTCATGCCCGGTGAACTTTTGTATTGGGAAAGTCATGCCCGGTGAACTTTTGTATTGGGAAAGTCATGCCCGGTGAACTTTTGTATTGGGAAAGTCATGCCCGGTGAACTTTTGTATTGGGAAAGTCATGCCCGGTGAACTTTTGTATTGGGAAAGTCATCTCCGGTGAACTTTTGTATGGGAAAAGTCATCTCCGGTGAACTTTTGTATTGGGAAAGTCATGCCCGGTGAACTTTTGTATTGGGAAAGTCATCTCCGGTGAACTTTTGTATGGGAAATGTCATCTCCGGTGAACTTTTGTATTGGGAAAGTCATGCCCGGTGAACTTTTGTATTGGAAAAGTCATGCCCGGTGAACTTTTATATTGTGAAAGTCATGCCCGGTGAACTTTTGTATTGGGAAAGTCGTGCCCGGTGAACTTTTGTATTGGGAAAGTCATCTCCGGTGAACTTTTGTATTGGGAAAGTCATCTCCGGTGAACTTTTGTATTGGGAAAGTCATGCCCGGTGAACTTTTGTATTGGGAAAGTCATGCCCGGTGAACTTTTGTATTGGGAAAGTCATGCCCGGTGAACTTTTGTATTGGGAAAGTCATCTCCGGTGAACTTTTGTATGGGAAAAGTCATCTCCGGTGAACTTTTGTATTGGGAAAGTCATGCCCGGTGAACTTTTATATTATGAAAGTCATGCCCGGTGAACTTTTGTATTGGGAAAGTCATGCCCGGTGAACTTTTGTATTGGGAAAGTCATGCCCGGTGAACTTTTGTATTGGGAAAGTCATGCCCGGTGAACTTTTGTATTGGGAAAGTCATGCCCGGTGAACTTTTGTATTGGGAAAGTCATCTCCGGTGAACTTTTGTATTGGGAAAGTCATCTCCGGTGAACTTTTGTATTGGGAAAGTCATGCCCGGTGAACTTTTATATTGGGAAAGTCATGCCCGGTGAACTTTTGTATTGGGAAAGTCATGCCCGGTGAACTTTTGTATTGGGAAAGTCATGCCCGGTGAACTTTTGTATTGGAAAAGTCATGCCCGGTGAACTTTTATATTGTGAAAGTCATGCCCGGTGTACTTATGTACTGGGAAAGTCGCGCCCGGTGAACTTTTGTATTGGGAAAGTCATCTCCGGTGAACTTTTGTATTGGGAAAGTCATCTCCGGTGAACTTTTGTATTGGGAAAGTCATGCCCGGTGAACTATTGTATTGGGAAAGTCGTGCCCGGTGAACTTTTGTATTGGGAAAGTCATGCCCGGTGAACTTTTGTATTGGGAAAGTCATCTCCGGTGAACTTTTGTATTGGGAAAGTCATGCCCGGTGAACTTTTGTATTGGGAAAGTCATCTCCGATGAACTTTTGTATTGGGAAAGTCGTGCCCGGTGAACTTTTGTATGGGAAAAGTCATCTCCGGTGAACTTTTGTGTTGGGAAAGTCATCTCCGGTGAACTTTTGTATTGGGAAAGTCATGCCCGGTGAACTATTGTATTGGGAAAGTCGTGCCCGGTGAACTTTTGTATTGGGAAAGTCATGCCCGCTGAACTTTTGTATTGGGAAAGTCATCTCCGGTGAACTTTTGTATTGGGAAAGTCATGCCCGGTGAACTATTGTATTGGGAAAGTCGTGCCCGGTGAACTTTTGTATTGGGAAAGTCATGCCCGGTGAACTTTTTATTGGGAAAGTCATGCCCGGTGAACTATTGTATTGGGAAAGTCGTGCCCGGTGAACTTTTGTATTGGGAAAGTCATGCCCGGTGAACTTTTATATTGGGAAAGTCATGCCCGGTGAACTTTTGTATTGGGAAAGTCATGCTCGGTGAACTATTGTATTGGGAAAGTCGTGCCCGGTGAACTTTTGTATTGGGAAAGTCATGCACGGTGAACTTTTTTATTGGGAAAGTCATGCCCGGTGAACTATTGTATTGGGAAAGTCGTGCCCGGTGAACTTTTGTATTGGGAAAGTCATGCCCGGTGAACTTTTGTATTGGGAAAGTCATCTCCGGTGAACTTTTGTATTGGGAAAGTCATCTCCGGTGAACTTTTGTATGGGAAAAGTCATCTCCGGTGAACTTTTGTATTGGGAAAGTCATGCCCGGTGAACTTTTGTATTGGGAAAGTCATGCCCGGTGAACTTTTGTATTGGGAAAGTCATGCCCGGTGAACTTTTGTATTGGGAAAGTCATGCCCGGTGAACTTTTGTATTGGGAAAGTCATCTCCGGTGAACTTTTGTATTGGGAAAGTCATGCCCGGTGAACTTTTATATTGGGAAAGTCATGCCCGGTGAACTTTTGTATTGGGAAAGTCATGCCCGGTGAACTTTTGTATTGGGAAAGTCATGCCCGGTGAACTTTTGTATTGGGAAAGTCATCTCCGGTGAACTTTTGTATTGGGAAAGTCATGCCCGGTGAACTATTGTGTTGGGAAAGTCGTGCCCGGTGAACTTTTGTATTGGGAAAGTCATGCCCGGTGAACTTTTATATTGGGAAAGTCATCTCCGGTGAACTTTTGTATTGGGAAAGTCATCTCCGGTGAACTTTTGTATGGGAAAAGTCATCTCCGGTGAACTTTTGTATTGGGAAAGTCATGCCCGGTAACTTTTGTATTGGGAAAGTCATGCCCGGTGAACTTTTGTATTGGGAAAGTCATGCCCGGTGAACTTTTGCATTGGGAAAGTCATGCCCGGTGAACTTTTGTATTGGGAAAGTCATCTCCGGTGAACTTTTGTATTGGGAAAGTCATGCCCGGTGAACTTTTATATTGGGAAAGTCATGCCCGGTGAACTTTGGAATTGGGAAAGTCATGCCCGGTGAACTTTTGTATTGGGAAAGTCATGCCCGGTGAACTTTTGTATTGGGAAAGTCATCTCCGGTGAACTTTTGTATTGGGAAAGTCATGCCCGGTGAACTATTGTATTGGGAAAGTCGTGCCCGGTGAACTTTTATATTGGGAAAGTCATCTCCGGTGAACTTTTGTATTGGGAAAGTCATGCCCGGTGAACTTTTGTATTGGGAAAGTCATGCCCGGTGAACTTTTGTATTGGGAAAGTCATGCCCGGTGAACTTTTGTATTGGGAAAGTCATCTCCGGTGAACTTTTGTATGGGAAAAGTCATGCCCGGTGAACTTTTGTATTGGGAAAGTCATGCCCGGTGAACTTTTGTATTGGGAAAGTCATTCCCGGTGAACTTTTGTATTGAGAAAGTTATCTCCGGTGAACTTTTGTATTGGGAAAGTCGTGCCCGGTGAACTTTTGTATTGGGAAAGTCGTGCCCGGTGAACTTTTGTATTGGGAAAGTCATGCCCGGTGAACTTTTGTATTGGGAAAGTCATCTCCGGTGAACTTTTGTATTGGGAAAGTCATCTCCGGTGAACTTTTATATTGGGAAAGTCATCTCCGGTTAACTTTTGTATTGGGAAAGTCATCTCCGGTGAACTTTTGTATTGGGAAAGTCATCTCCGGTGAACTTTTGTATTGGGAAAGTCATCTCCGGTGAACTTTTGTATGGGAAAAGTCGTGCCCGGCGAACTTTTGTATTGGGAAAGTCATGCCCGGTGAACTTTTGTATTGGGAAAGTCATCTCCGGTGAACTTTTGTATTGGGAAAGTCATCTCCGGTGAACTTTTGTATTGGGAAAGTCATCTCCGGTGAACTTTTGTATTGGGAAAGTCATGCCCGGTGAACTTTTGTATTGGGAAAGTCATGCCCGGTGAACTTTTGTATTGGGAAAGTCATCTCCGGTGAACTTTTGTATTGGGAAAGTCGTGCCCGGTGAACTTTTGTATTGGGAAAGTCATGCCCGGTGAACTTTTGTATTGGGAAAGTCATCTCCGGTGAACTTTTGTATTGGGAAAGTCATGCCCGGTGAACTTTTGTATTGGGAAAGTCATCTCCGGTGAACTTTTGTATTGGGAAAGTCATCTCCGGTGAACTTTTGTATGGGAAAAGTCATCTCCGGTGAACTTTTATATTGGGAAAGTCATCTCCGGTGAACTTTTGTATTGGGAAAGTCATCTCCGGTGAACTTTTGTATGGGAAAGTCATGCCCGGTGAACTTTTGTATTGGGAAAATCATGCCCGGTGAACTTTTGTATTGGGAAAGTCATCTCCGGTGAACTTTTGTATTGGGAAAGTCATCTCCGGTGAACTTTTGTATTGGGAAAGTCATGCCCGGTGAACTTTTGTATTGGGAAAGTCATGCCCGGTGAACTTTTGTATTGGGAAAGTCACGCCCGGTGAACTTTTGTATTGGGAAAGTCATGCCCGGTGAACTTTTGTATTGGGAAAGTCATGCCCGGTGAACTTTTGTATTGGGAAAGTCATGACCGGTGAACTTTTGTATTGGGAAAGTCATGCCCGGTGAACTTTTGTATTGGGAAAGTCATCTCCGGTGAACTTTTGTATTGGGAAAGTCATCTCCGGTGAACTTTTGTATGGGAAAAGTCATCTCCGGTGAACTTTTATATTGGGAAAGTCATCTCCGGTGAACTTTTGTATTGGGAAAGTCATCTCCGGTGAACTTTTGTATGGGAAAGTCATGCCCGGTGAACTTTTGTATTGGGAAAGTCATGCCCGGTGAACTTTTGTATTGGGAAAGTCATCTCCGGTGAACTTTTGTATTGGGAAAGTCGTGCCCGGTGAACTTTTGTATTGGGAAAGTCATGCCCGGTGAACTTTTGTATTGGGAAAGTCATCTCCGGTGAACTTTTGTATTGGGAAAGTCATCTCCGGTGAACTTTTGTATTGGGAAAGTCATCTCCGGTGAACTTTTGTATGGGAAAAGTCATCTCCGGTCAACTTTTATATTGGGAAAGTCATCTCCGGTGAACTTTTGTATTGGGAAAGTCATGCCCGGTGAACTTTTGTATTGGGAAAGCCATGCCCGGTGAACTTTTGTATTGGGAAAGTCATCTCCGGTGAACTTTTGTATTGGGAAAGTCATGCCCGGTGAACTTTTATATTGGGAAAGTCATCTCCGGTGAACTTTTGTATGGGAAAGTCATGCCCGTTGAACTTTTGTATTGGGAAAGTCATCTCCGGTGAACTTTTGTATTGGGAAAGTCATCTCCGGTGGACTTTAGTATTGGGAAAGTCATGCCCGGTGAACTTTTGTATTGGGAAAGTCATGCCCGGTGAACTTTTCTATTGGGAAAGTCATGCCCGGTGAACTTTTGTATTGGGAAAGTCATGCCCGGTGAACTTTTGTATTGGGAAAGTCATGCCCGGTGAACTTTTGTACTGGGAAAGTCATGCCCGGTGAACTTTTGTATTGGGAAAGTCATCTCCGGTGAACTTTTGTATGGGAAAAGTCATCTCCGGTGAACTTTTGTATTGGGAAAGTCATGCCCGGTGAACTTTTGTATTGGGAAAGTCATGCCCGGTGAACTTTTATATTGGGAAAGTCATCTCCGGTGAACTTTTGTATTGGGAAAGTCATGCCCGGTGAACTTTTGTATTGGGAAAGTCATGCCCGGTGAACTTTTGTATTGGGAAAGTCGTGCCCGGTGAACTTTTGTATTGGGAAAGTCATGCCCGGTGAACTTTTGTATTGGGAAAGTCATGCCCGGTGAACTTTTATATTGGGAAAGTCATGCCCGGTGAACTTTTGTATGGGAAAAGTCATCTCCGGTGAACTTTTGTATTGGGAAAGTCATGCCCGGTGAACTTTTGTATTGGGAAAGTCATGCCCGGTGAACTTTTGTATTGGGAAAGTCATCTCCGGTGAACTTTTGTATTGGGAAAGTCATCTCCGGTGAACTTTTGTATTAGGAAAGTCATGCCCGGTGAACTTTTATATTGTGAAAGTCATCTCCGGTGAACTTTTGTATTGGGAAAATCGTGCCCGGTAAACTTTTGTATTGGGAAAGTCATGCCCGGCGAACTTTTGTATTGGGAAAGTCATGCCCGGTGAACTTTTGTATTGGGAAAGTCATGCCCGGTGAACTTTTGTATTGGGAAAGTCATCTCCGGTGAACTTTTGTATTGGGAAAGTCATCTCCGGTGAACTTTTGTATTGGGAAAGTCATGCCCGGTGAACTTTTATATTGTGAAAGTCATCTCCGGTGAACTTTTGTATTGGGAAAGTCGTGCCCGGTGAACTTTTGTATTGGGAAAGTCATGCCCGGCGAACTTTTGTATTGGGAAAGTCATGCCCGGTGAACTTTTGTATTGGGAAAGTCATCTCTGGTGAACTTTTGTATTGGGAAAGTCATCTCCGGTGAACTTTTGTATTGGGAAAGTCATGCCCGGTGAACTTTTATATTGTGAAAGTCATCTCCGGTGAACTTTTGTATTGGGAAAGTCGTGCCCGGTGAACTTTTGTATTGGGAAAGTCATGCCCGGCGAACTTTTGTATTGGGAAAGTCATGCCCGGTGAACTTTTGTATTGGGAAAGTCATGCCCGGTGAACTTTTGTATTGGGAAAGTCATGCCCGGTGAACTTTTGTATTGGGAAAGTCATGCCCGGTGAACTTTTGTATTGGGAAAGTCATCTCCAGTGAACTTTTGTATGGGAAAAGTCATCTCCGGTGAACTTTTGTATTGGGAAAGTCATGCCCGGTGAACTTTTATATTGGGAAAGTCATGCCCGGTGAGCTTTTGTATTGGGAAAGTCATGCCCGGTGAACTTTTGTATTGGGAAAGTCATGCCCGGTGAACTTTTGTATTGGGAAAGTCATCTCCGGTGAACTTTTGTATTGGGAAAGTCATCTCCGGTGAACTTTTGTATTGGGAAAGTCATGCCCGGTGAACTTTTATATTGGGAAAGTCATGCCCGGTGAACTTTTGTATTGGGAAAGTCATGCCCGGAGAACTTTTGTATTGGGAAAGTCATGCCCGGTGAACTTTTGTATTGGAAAAGTCATGTCCGGTGAACTTTTATATTGTGAAAGTCATGCCCGGTGAACTTTTGTATTGGGAAAGTCGTGCCCGGTGAACTTTTGTATTGGGAAAGTCATCTCCGGTGAACTTTTGTATTGGGAAAGTCATCTCCGGTGAACTTTTGTATTGGGAAAGTCATGCCCGGTGAACTATTGTATTGGGAAAGTCGTGCCCGGTGAACTTTTGTATTGGGAAAGTCATGCCCGGTGAACTTTTGTATTGGGAAAGTCATCTCCGGTGAACTTTTGTATTGGGAAAGTCATGCCCGGTGAACTTTTGTATTGGGAAAGTCATCTCCGGTGAACTTTTGTATTGGGAAAGTCATCTCCGGTGAACTTTTGTATGGGAAAAGTCATCTCCGGTGAACTTTTGTATTGGGAAAGTCATGCCCGGTGAACTTTTATATTGGGAAAGTCATGCCCGGTGAACTTTTGTATTGGGAAAGTCGTGCCCGGTGAACTTTTGTATTGGGAAAGTCATGCCCGGTGAACTTTTGTATTGGGAAAGTCATCTCCGGTGAACTTTTGTATTGGGAAAGTCATGCCCGGTGAGCTATTGTATTGGGAAAGTCGTGCCCAGTGAACTTTTGTATTGGGAAAGTCATGCCCGGTGAACTTTTTATTGGGAAAGTCATCTCCGGTGAACTTTTGTATTGGGAAAGTCATCTCCGGTGAACTTTTGTATTGGGAAAGTCATGCCCGGTGAACTATTGTATTGGGAAAGTCGTGCCCGGTGAACTTTTGTATTGGAAAAGTCATGCCCGGTGAACTTTTATATTGGGAAAGTCATCTCCGGTGAACTTTTGTATTGGGAAAGTCATCTCCGGTGAACTTTTGTATGGGAAAAGTCATCTCCGGTGAACTTTTGTATTGGGAAAGTCATGCCCGGTGAACTTTTGTATTGGGAAAGTCATGCCCGGTGAACTTTTGTATTGGGAAAGTCATGCCCGGTGAACTTTTGTATTGGGAAAGTCGTGCCCGGTGAACTTTTGTATTGGGAAAGTCATCTCCGGTGAACTTTTGTATTGGGAAAGTCATCTCCGGTGAACTTTTGTATTGGGAAAGTCATGCCCGGTGAACTTTTATATTGGGAAAGTCATGCCCGGTGAACTTTTGTATTGGGAAAGTCATGCCCGGTGAACTTTTGTATTGGGAAAGTCATGCCCGGTGAACTTTTGTATTGGGAAAGTCATCTCCGGTGAACTTTTGTATTGGGAAAGTCATGCCCGGTGAACTATTGTATTGGGAAAGTCGTGCCCGGTGAACTTTTATATTGGGAAAGTCATCTCCGGTGAACTTTTGTATTGGGAAAGTCATGCCCGGTGAACTTTTGTATTGGGAAAGTCATCTCCGGTGAACTTTTGTATTGGGAAAGTCATGCCCGGTGAACTTTTGTATTGGGAAAGTCATGCCCGGTGAACTTTTATATTGGGAAAGTCATCTCCGGTGAACTTTTGTATGGGAAAGTCATGCCCGTTGAACTTTTGTATTGGGAAAGTCATCTCCGGTGAACTTTTGTATTGGGAAAGTCATCTCCGGTGAACTTTTGTATTGGGAAAGTCATGCCCGGTGAACTTTTGTATTGGGAAAGTCATGCCCGGTGAACTTTTCTATTGGGAAAGTCATGCCCGGTGAACTTTTGTATTGGGAAAGTCATGCCCGGTGAACTTTTGTATTGGGAAAGTCATGCCCGGTGAACTTTTGTACTGGGAAAGTCATGCCCGGTGAACTTTTGTATTGGGAAAGTCATGCCCGGTGAACTTTTGTATTGGGAAAGTCATCTCCGGTGAACTTTTGTATTGGGAAAGTCATCTCCGGTGAACTTTTGTATTGGGAAAGTCATCTCCGGTGAACTTTTGTATTGGGAAAGTCATGCCCGGTGAACTTTTGTATTAGGAAAGTCATGCCCGGTGAACTTTTGTATTGGGAAAGTCATCTCCGGTGAACTTTTGTATTGGGAAAGTCATGCCCGGTGAACTTTTGTATTGGGAAAGTCATCTCCGGTGAACTTTTGTATTGGGAAAGTCATGCCCGGTGAACTTTTGTATTGGGAAAGTCATCTCCGGTGAACTTTTGTATTGGGAAAGTCATCTCCGGTGAACTTTTGTATTGGGAAAGTCATCTCCGGTGAACTTTTGTATTGGGAAAGTCATGCCCGGTGAACTTTTGTATTGGGAAAGTCATGCCCGGTGAACTTTTGTATTGGGAAAGTCATCTCCGGTGAACTTTTGTATTGGGAAAGTCGTGCCCGGTGAACTTTTGTATTGGGAAAGTCATGCCCGGTGAACTTTTGTATTGGGAAAGTCATCTCCGGTGAACTTTTGTATTGGGAAAGTCATGCCCGGTGAACTTTTGTATTGGGAAAGTCATCTCCGGTGAACTTTTGTATTGGGAAAGTCATCTCCGGTGAACTTTTGTATGGGAAAAGTCATCTCCGGTGAACTTTTATATTGGGAAAGTCATCTCCGGTGAACTTTTGTATTGGGAAAGTCATCTCCGGTGAACTTTTGTATGGGAAAGTCATGCCCGGTGAACTTTTGTATTGGGAAAGTCATGCCCGGTGAACTTTTGTATTGGGAAAGTCATCTCCGGTGAACTTTTGTATTGGGAAAGTCATCTCCGGTGAACTTTTGTATTGGGAAAGTCATGCCCGGTGAACTTTTGTATTGGGAAAGTCATGCCCGGTGAACTTTTGTATTGGGAAAGTCACGCCCGGTGAACTTTTGTATTGGGAAAGTCATGCCCGGTGAACTTTTGTATTGGGAAAGTCATGCCCGGTGAACTTTTGTATTGGGAAAGTCATGACCGGTGAACTTTTGTATTGGGAAAGTCATGCCCGGTGAACTTTTGTATTGGGAAAGTCATCTCCGGTGAACTTTTGTATTGGGAAAGTCATCTCCGGTGAACTTTTGTATGGGAAAAGTCATCTCCGGTGAACTTTTATATTGGGAAAGTCATCTCCGGTGAACTTTTGTATTGGGAAAGTCATCTCCGGTGAACTTTTGTATGGGAAAGTCATGCCCGGTGAACTTTTGTATTGGGAAAGTCATGCCCGGTGAACTTTTGTATTGGGAAAGTCATCTCCGGTGAACTTTTGTATTGGGAAAGTCATCTCCGGTGAACTTTTGTATTGGGAAAGTCATGCCCGGTGAACTTTTGTATTGGGAAAGCCATGCCCGGTGAACTTTTGTATTGGGAAAGTCATCTCCGGTGAACTTTTGTATTGGGAAAGTCATGCCCGGTGAACTTTTATATTGGGAAAGTCATCTCCGGTGAACTTTTGTATGGGAAAGTCATGCCCGTTGAACTTTTGTATTGGGAAAGTCATCTCCGGTGAACTTTTGTATTGGGAAAGTCATCTCCGGTGAACTTTTGTATTGGGAAAGTCATGCCCGGTGAACTTTTGTATTGGGAAAGTCATGCCCGGTGAACTTTTCTATTGGGAAAGTCATGCCCGGTGAACTTTTGTATTGGGAAAGTCATGCCCGGCGAACTTTTGTATTGGGAAAGTCATGCCCGGTGAACTTTTGTACTGGGAAAGTCATGCCCGGTGAACTTTTGTATTGGGAAAGTCATCTCCGGTGAACTTTTGTATGGGAAAAGTCATCTCCGGTGAACTTTTGTATTGGGAAAGTCATGCCCGGTGAACTTTTGTATTGGGAAAGTCATGCCCGGTGAACTTTTATATTGGGAAAGTCATCTCCGGTGAACTTTTGTATTGGGAAAGTCATGCCCGGTGAACTTTTGTATTGGGAAAGTCATGCCCGGTGAACTTTTGTATTGGGAAAGTCGTGCCCGGTGAACTTTTGTATTGGGAAAGTCATGCCCGGTGAACTTTTGTATTGGGAAAGTCATGCCCGGTGAACTTTTATATTGGGAAAGTCATGCCCGGTGAACTTTTGTATGGGAAAAGTCATCTCCGGTGAACTTTTGTATTGGGAAAGTCATGCCCGGTGAACTTTTGTATTGGGAAAGTCATGCCCGGTGAACTTTTGTATTGGGAAAGTCATCTCCGGTGAACTTTTGTATTGGGAAAGTCATCTCCGGTGAACTTTTGTATTAGGAAAGTCATGCCCGGTGAACTTTTATATTGTGAAAGTCATCTCCGGTGAACTTTTGTATTGGGAAAATCGTGCCCGGTAAACTTTTGTATTGGGAAAGTCATGCCCGGCGAACTTTTGTATTGGGAAAGTCATGCCCGGTGAACTTTTGTATTGGGAAAGTCATGCCCGGTGAACTTTTGTATTGGGAAAGTCATCTCCGGTGAACTTTTGTATTGGGAAAGTCATCTCCGGTGAACTTTTGTATTGGGAAAGTCATGCCCGGTGAACTTTTATATTGTGAAAGTCATCTCCGGTGAACTTTTGTATTGGGAAAGTCGTGCCCGGTGAACTTTTGTATTGGGAAAGTCATGCCCGGCGAACTTTTGTATTGGGAAAGTCATGCCCGGTGAACTTTTGTATTGGGAAAGTCATCTCCGGTGAACTTTTGTATTGGGAAAGTCATCTCCAGTGAACTCTTGTATTGGGAAAGTCATGCCCGGTGAACTTTTATATTGTGAAAGTCATCTCCGGTGAACTTTTGTATTGGGAAAGTCGTGCCCGGTGAACTTTTGTATTGGGAAAGTCATGCCCGGCGAACTTTTGTATTGGGAAAGTCATGCCCGGTGAACTTTTGTATTGGGAAAGTCATGCCCGGTGAACTTTTGTATTGGGAAAGTCATGCCCGGTGAACTTTTGTATTGGGAAAGTCATGCCCGGTGAACTTTTGTATTGGGAAAGTCATCTCCAGTGAACTTTTGTATGGGAAAAGTCATCTCCGGTGAACTTTTGTATTGGGAAAGTCATGCCCGGTGAACTTTTATATTGGGAAAGTCATGCCCGGTGAGCTTTTGTATTGGGAAAGTCATGCCCGGTGAACTTTTGTATTGGGAAAGTCATGCCCGGTGAACTTTTGTATTGGGAAAGTCATCTCCGGTGAACTTTTGTATTGGGAAAGTCATCTCCGGTGAACTTTTGTATTGGGAAAGTCATGCCCGGTGAACTTTTATATTGGGAAAGTCATGCCCGGTGAACTTTTGTATTGGGAAAGTCATGCCCGGAGAACTTTTGTATTGGGAAAGTCATGCCCGGTGAACTTTTGTATTGGAAAAGTCATGTCCGGTGAACTTTTATATTGTGAAAGTCATGCCCGGTGAACTTTTGTATTGGGAAAGTCGTGCCCGGTGAACTTTTGTATTGGGAAAGTCATCTCCGGTGAACTTTTGTATTGGGAAATTCATCTCCGGTGAACTTTTGTATTGGGAAAGTCATGCCCGGTGAACTATTGTATTGGGAAAGTCGTGCCCGGTGAACTTTTCTATTGGGAAAGTCATGCCCGGTGAACTTTTGTATTGGGAAAGTCATCTCCGGTGAACTTTTGTATTGGGAAAGTCATGCCCGGTGAACTTTTGTATTGGGAAAGTCATCTCCGGTGAACTTTTGTATTGGGAAAGTCATCTCCGGTGAACTTTTGTATGGGAAAAGTCATCTCCGGTGAACTTTTGTATTGGGAAAGTCATGCCCGGTGAACTTTTATATTGGGAAAGTCATGCCCGGTGAACTTTTGTATTGGGAAAGTCGTGCCCGGTGAACTTTTGTATTGGGAAAGTCAATCCCGGTGAACTTTTGTATTGGGAAAGTCATCTCCGATGAACTTTTGTATTGGGAAAGTCATCTCCGGTGAACTTTTGTATTGGGAAAGTCATCTCCGGTGAACTTTTGTATGGGAAAAGTCATCTCCGGTGAACTTTTGTATTGGGAAAGTCATGCCCGGTGAACTTTTGTATTGGGAAAGTCATGCCCGGTGAACTTTTGTATTGGGAAAGTCATGCCCGGTGAACTTTTGTATTGGGAAAGTCGTGCCCGGTGAACTTTTGTATTGGGAAAGTCATCTCCGGTGAACTTTTGTATTGGGAAAGTCATCTCCGGTGAACTTTTGTATTGGGAAAGTCATGCCCGGTGAACTTTTATATTGGGAAAGTCATGCCCGGTGAACTTTTGTATTGGGAAAGTCATGCCCGGTGAACTTTTGTATTGGGAAAGTCATGCCCGGTGAACTTTTGTATTGGGAAAGTCATCTCCGGTGAACTTTTGTATTGGGAAAGTCATGCCCGGTGAACTATTGTATTGGGAAAGTCGTGCCCGGTGAACTTTTATATTGGGAAAGTCATCTCCGGTGAACTTTTGTATTGGGAAAGTCATGCCCGGTGAACTTTTGTATTGGGAAAGTCATCTCCGGTGAACTTTTGTATTGGGAAAGTCATCTCCGGTGAACTTTTGTATTGGGAAAGTCATCTCCGGTGAACTTTTGTATTGGGAAAGTCATGCCCGGTGAACTTTTGTATTGGGAAAGTCATGCCCGGTGAACTTTTGTATTGGGAAAGTCGTGCCCGGTGAACTTTTGTATTGGGAAAGTCATGCCCGGTGAACTTTTGTATTGGGAAAGTCATTCCCGGTGAACTTTTGTATTGGGAAAGTTATCTCCGGTGAACTTTTGTATTGGGAAAGTCGTGCCCGGTGAACTTTTGTATTGGGAAAGTCATGCCCGGTGAACTATTGTATTGGGAAAGTCGTGCCCGGTGAACTTTTCTATTGGGAAAGTCATGCCCGGTGAACTTTTGTATTGGGAAAGTCATCTCCGGTGAACTTTTGTATTGGGAAAGTCATGCCCGGTGAACTTTTGTATTGGGAAAGTCATCTCCGGTGAACTTTTGTATTGGGAAAGTCATCTCCGGTGAACTTTTGTATGGGAAAAGTCATCTCCGGTGAACTTTTGTATTGGGAAAGTCATGCCCGGTGAACTTTTATATTGGGAAAGTCATGCCCGGTGAACTTTTGTATTGGGAAAGTCGTGCCCGGTGAACTTTTGTATTGGGAAAGTCAATCCCGGTGAACTTTTGTATTGGGAAAGTCATCTCCGATGAACTTTTGTATTGGGAAAGTCATCTCCGGTGAACTTTTGTATTGGGAAAGTCATCTCCGGTGAACTTTTGTATGGGAAAAGTCATCTCCGGTGAACTTTTGTATTGGGAAAGTCATGCCCGGTGAACTTTTGTATTGGGAAAGTCATGCCCGGTGAACTTTTGTATTGGGAAAGTCATGCCCGGTGAACTTTTGTATTGGGAAAGTCATCTCCGGTGAACTTTTGTATTGGGAAAGTCATCTCCGGTGAACTTTTGTATTGGGAAAGTCATGCCCGGTGAACTTTTGTATTGGGAAAGTCATCTCCGGTGAACTTTTGTATTGGGAAAGTCATCTCCGGTGAACTTTTATATTGGGAAAGTCATCTCCGGTTAACTTTTGTATTGGGAAAGTCATCTCCGGTGAACTTTTGTATTGGGAAAGTCATCTCCGGTGAACTTTTGTATTGGGAAAATCATCTCCGGTGAACTTTTGTATTGGGAAAGTCATCTTTTGTCGTGCCCGGTGAACTTTTGTATTGGGAAAGTCATGCCCGGTGAACTTTTGTATTGGGAAAGTCATCTCCGGTGAACTTTTGTATTGGGAAAGTCATCTCCGGTGAACTTTTATATTGGGAAAGTCATCTCCGGTTAACTTTTGTATTGGGAAAGTCATCTCCGGTGAACTTTTGTATTGGGAAAGTCATCTCCGGTGAACTTTTGTATTGGGAAAATCATCTCCGGTGAACTTTTGTATGGGAAAAGTCGTGCCCGGCGAACTTTTGTATTGGGAAAGTCATGCCCGGTGAACTTTTGTATTGGGAAAGTCATCTCCGGTGAACTTTTGTATTGGGAAAGTCATCTCCGGTGAACTTTTGTATTGGGAAAGTCATCTCCGGTGAACTTTTGTATTGGGAAAGTCATGCCCGGTGAACTTTTGTATTGGGAAAGTCATGCCCGGTGAACTTTTGTATTGGGAAAGTCATCTCCGGTGAACTTTTGTATTGGGAAAGTCGTGCCCGGTGAACTTTTGTATTGGGAAAGTCATGTCCGGTGAACTTTTGTATTGGGAAAGTCATCTCCGGTGAACTTTTGTATTGGGAAAGTCATGCCCGGTGAACTTTTGTATTGGGAAAGTCATCTCCGGTGAACTTTTGTATTGGGAAAGTCATCTCCGGTGAACTTTTGTATGGGAAAAGTCATCTCCGGTGAACTTTTATATTGGGAAAGTCATCTCCGGTGAACTTTTGTATTGGGAAAGTCATCTCCGGTGAACTTTTGTATGGGAAAGTCATGCCCGGTGAACTTTTGTATTGGGAAAGTCATGCCCGGTGAACTTTTGTATTGGGAAAGTCATCTCCGGTGAACTTTTGTATTGGGAAAGTCATCTCCGGTGAGCTTTTGTATTGGGAAAGTCATGCCCGGTGAACTTTTGTATTGGGAAAGTCATGCCCGGTGAACTTTTGTATTGGGAAAGTCACGCCCGGTGAACTTTTGTATTGGGAAAGTCATGCCCGGTGAACTTTTGTATTGGGAAAGTCATGCCCGGTGAACTTTTGTATTGGGAAAGTCATGACCGGTGAACTTTTGTATTGGGAAAGTCATGCCCGGTGAACTTTTGTATTGGGAAAGTCATCTCCGGTGAACTTTTGTATTGGGAAAGTCATCTCCGGTGAACTTTTGTATGGGAAAAGTCATCTCCGGTGAACTTTTATATTGGGAAAGTCATCTCCGGTGAACTTTTGTATTGGGAAAGTCATCTCCGGTGAACTTTTGTATGGGAAAGTCATGCCCGGTGAACTTTTGTATTGGGAAAGTCATGCCCGGTGAACTTTTGTATTGGGAAAGTCATCTCCGGTGAACTTTTGTATTGGGAAAGTCATCTCCGGTGAACTTTTGTATTGGGAAAGTCATGCCCGGTGAACTTTTGTATTGGGAAAGCCATGCCCGGTGAACTTTTGTATTGGGAAAGTCATCTCCGGTGAACTTTTGTATTGGGAAAGTCATGCCCGGTGAACTTTTATATTGGGAAAGTCATCTCCGGTGAACTTTTGTATGGGAAAGTCATGCCCGTTGAACTTTTGTATTGGGAAAGTCATCTCCGGTGAACTTTTGTATTGGGAAAGTCATCTCCGGTGAACTTTTGTATTGGGAAAGTCATGCCCGGTGAACTTTTGTATTGGGAAAGTCATGCCCGGTGAACTTTTCTATTGGGAAAGTCATGCCCGGTGAACTTTTGTATTGGGAAAGTCATGCCCGGTGAACTTTTGTATTGGGAAAGTCATGCCCGGTGAACTTTTGTACTGGGAAAGTCATGCCCGGTGAACTTTTGTATTGGGAAAGTCATCTCCGGTGAACTTTTGTATGGGAAAAGTCATCTCCGGTGAACTTTTGTATTGGGAAAGTCATGCCCGGTGAACTTTTGTATTGGGAAAGTCATGCCCGGTGAACTTTTATATTGGGAAAGTCATCTCCGGTGAACTTTTGTATTGGGAAAGTCATGCCCGGTGAACTTTTGTATTGGGAAAGTCATGCCCGGTGAACTTTTGTATTGGGAAAGTCGTGCCCGGTGAACTTTTGTATTGGGAAAGTCATGCCCGGTGAACTTTTGTATTGGGAAAGTCATGCCCGGTGAACTTTTATATTGGGAAAGTCATGCCCGGTGAACTTTTGTATGGGAAAAGTCATCTCCGGTGAACTTTTGTATTGGGAAAGTCATGCCCGGTGAACTTTTGTATTGGGAAAGTCATGCCCGGTGAACTTTTGTATTGGGAAAGTCATCTCCGGTGAACTTTTGTATTGGGAAAGTCATCTCCGGTGAACTTTTGTATTAGGAAAGTCATGCCCGGTGAACTTTTATATTGTGAAAGTCATCTCCGGTGAACTTTTGTATTGGGAAAATCGTGCCCGGTAAACTTTTGTATTGGGAAAGTCATGCCCGGCGAACTTTTGTATTGGGAAAGTCATGCCCGGTGAACTTTTGTATTGGGAAAGTCATGCCCGGTGAACTTTTGTATTGGGAAAGTCATCTCCGGTGAACTTTTGTATTGGGAAAGTCATCTCCGGTGAACTTTTGTATTGGGAAAGTCATGCCCGGTGAACTTTTATATTGTGAAAGTCATCTCCGGTGAACTTTTGTATTGGGAAAGTCGTGCCCGGTGAACTTTTGTATTGGGAAAGTCATGCCCGGCGAACTTTTGTATTGGGAAAGTCATGCCCGGTGAACTTTTGTATTGGGAAAGTCATCTCCGGTGAACTTTTGTATTGGGAAAGTCATCTCCGGTGAACTTTTGTATTGGGAAAGTCATGCCCGGTGAACTTTTATATTGTGAAAGTCATCTCCGGTGAACTTTTGTATTGGGAAAGTCGTGCCCGGTGAACTTTTGTATTGGGAAAGTCATGCCCGGCGAACTTTTGTATTGGGAAAGTCATGCCCGGTGAACTTTTGTATTGGGAAAGTCATGCCCGGTGAACTTTTGTATTGGGAAAGTCATGCCCGGTGAACTTTTGTATTGGGAAAGTCATGCCCGGTGAACTTTTGTAATGGGAAAGTCATCTCCAGTGAACTTTTGTATGGGAAAAGTCATCTCCGGTGAACTTTTGTATTGGAAAAGTCATGCCCGGTGAACTTTTATATTGGGAAAGTCATGCCCGGTGAGCTTTTGTATTGGGAAAGTCATGCCCGGTGAACTTTTGTATTGGGAAAGTCATGCCCGGTGAACTTTTGTATTGGGAAAGTCATCTCCGGTGAACTTTTGTATTGGGAAAGTCATCTCCGGTGAACTTTTGTATTGGGAAAGTCATGCCCGGTGAACTTTTATATTGGGAAAGTCATGCCCGGTGAACTTTTGTATTGGGAAAGTCATGCCCGGAGAACTTTTGTATTGGGAAAGTCATGCCCGGTGAACTTTTGTATTGGAAAAGTCATGTCCGGTGAACTTTTATATTGTGAAAGTCATGCCCGGTGAACTTTTGTATTGGGAAAGTCGTGCCCGGTGAACTTTTGTATTGGGAAAGTCATCTCCGGTGAACTTTTGTATTGGGAAAGTCATCTCCGGTGAACTTTTGTATTGGGAAAGTCATGCCCGGTGAACTATTGTATTGGGAAAGTCGTGCCCGGTGAACTTTTGTATTGGGAAAGTCATGCCCGGTGAACTTTTGTATTGGGAAAGTCATCTCCGGTGAACTTTTGTATTGGGAAAGTCATGCCCGGTGAACTTTTGTATTGGGAAAGTCATCTCCGGTGAACTTTTGTATTGGGAAAGTCATCTCCGGTGAACTTTTGTATGGGAAAAGTCATCTCCGGTGAACTTTTGTATTGGGAAAGTCATGCCCGGTGAACTTTTATATTGGGAAAGTCATGCCCGGTGAACTTTTGTATTGGGAAAGTCGTGCCCGGTGAACTTTTGTATTGGGAAAGTCATGCCCGGTGAACTTTTGTATTGGGAAAGTCATCTCCGGTGAACTTTTGTATTGGGAAAGTCATGCCCGGTGAACTATTGTATTGGGAAAGTCGTGCCCAGTGAACTTTTGTATTGGGAAAGTCATGCCCGGTGAACTTTTTATTGGGAAAGTCATCTCCGGTGAACTTTTGTATTGGGAAAGTCATCTCCGGTGAACTTTTGTATTGGGAAAGTCATGCCCGGTGAACTATTGTATTGGGAAAGTCGTGCCCGGTGAACTTTTGTATTGGGAAAGTCATGCCCGGTGAACTTTTATATTGGGAAAGTCATCTCCGGTGAACTTTTGTATTGGGAAAGTCATCTCCGGTGAACTTTTGTATTGGGAAAGTCATCTCCAGTGAACTCTTGTATTGGGAAAGTCATGCCCGGTGAACTTTTATATTGTGAAAGTCATCTCCGGTGAACTTTTGTATTGGGAAAGTCGTGCCCGGTGAACTTTTGTATTGGGAAAGTCATGCCCGGCGAACTTTTGTATTGGGAAAGTCATGCCCGGTGAACTTTTGTATTGGGAAAGTCATGCCCGGTGAACTTTTGTATTGGGAAAGTCATGCCCGGTGAACTTTTGTATTGGGAAAGTCATGCCCGGTGAACTTTTGTATTGGGAAAGTCATCTCCAGTGAACTTTTGTATGGGAAAAGTCATCTCCGGTGAACTTTTGTATTGGGAAAGTCATGCCCGGTGAACTTTTATATTGGGAAAGTCATGCCCGGTGAGCTTTTGTATTGGGAAAGTCATGCCCGGTGAACTTTTGTATTGGGAAAGTCATGCCGGGTGAACTTTTGTATTGGGAAAGTCATCTCCGGTGAACTTTTGTATTGGGAAAGTCATCTCCGGTGAACTTTTGTATTGGGAAAGTCATGCCCGGTGAACTTTTATATTGGGAAAGTCATGCCCGGTGAACTTTTGTATTGGGAAAGTCATGCCCGGAGAACTTTTGTATTGGGAAAGTCATGCCCGGTGAACTTTTGTATTGGAAAAGTCATGTCCGGTGAACTTTTATATTGTGAAAGTCATGCCCGGTGAACTTTTGTATTGGGAAAGTCGTGCCCGGTGAACTTTTGTATTGGGAAAGTCATCTCCGGTGAACTTTTGTATTGGGAAATTCATCTCCGGTGAACTTTTGTATTGGGAAAGTCATGCCCGGTGAACTATTGTATTGGGAAAGTCGTGCCCGGTGAACTTTTCTATTGGGAAAGTCATGCCCGGTGAACTTTTGTATTGGGAAAGTCATCTCCGGTGAACTTTTGTATTGGGAAAGTCATGCCCGGTGAACTTTTGTATTGGGAAAGTCATCTCCGGTGAACTTTTGTATTGGGAAAGTCATCTCCGGTGAACTTTTGTATGGGAAAAGTCATCTCCGGTGAACTTTTGTATTGGGAAAGTCATGCCCGGTGAACTTTTATATTGGGAAAGTCATGCCCGGTGAACTTTTGTATTGGGAAAGTCGTGCCCGGTGAACTTTTGTATTGGGAAAGTCAATCCCGGTGAACTTTTGTATTGGGAAAGTCATCTCCGGTGAACTTTTGTATTGGGAAAGTCATCTCCGGTGAACTTTTGTATTGGGAAAGTCATCTCCGGTGAACTTTTGTATGGGAAAAGTCATCTCCGGTGAACTTTTGTATTGGGAAAGTCATGCCCGGTGAACTTTTGTATTGGGAAAGTCATGCCCGGTGAACTTTTGTATTGGGAAAGTCATGCCCGGTGAACTTTTGTATTGGGAAAGTCGTGCCCGGTGAACTTTTGTATTGGGAAAGTCATCTCCGGTGAACTTTTGTATTGGGAAAGTCATCTCCGGTGAACTTTTGTATTGGGAAAGTCATGCCCGGTGAACTTTTATATTGGGAAAGTCATGCCCGGTGAACTTTTGTATTGGGAAAGTCATGCCCGGTGAACTTTTGTATTGGGAAAGTCATGCCCGGTGAACTTTTGTATTGGGAAAGTCATCTCCGGTGAACTTTTGTATTGGGAAAGTCATGCCCGGTGAACTATTGTATTGGGAAAGTCGTGCCCGGTGAACTTTTATATTGGGAAAGTCATCTCCGGTGAACTTTTGTATTGGGAAAGTCATGCCCGGTGAACTTTTGTATTGGGAAAGTCATCTCCGGTGAACTTTTGTATTGGGAAAGTCATCTCCGGTGAACTTTTGTATTGGGAAAGTCATCTCCGGTGAACTTTTGTATTGGGAAAGTCATGCCCGGTGAACTTTTGTATTGGGAAAGTCATGCCCGGTGAACTTTTGTATTGGGAAAGTCGTGCCCGGTGAACTTTTGTATTGGGAAAGTCATGCCCGGTGAACTTTTGTATTGGGAAAGTCATTCCCGGTGAACTTTTGTATTGGGAAAGTTATCTCCGGTGAACTTTTGTATTGGGAAAGTCGTGCCCGGTGAACTTTTGTATTGGGAAAGTCGTGCCCGGTGAACTTTTGTATTGGGAAAGTCATGCCCGGTGAACTTTTGTATTGGGAAAGTCATCTCCGGTGAACTTTTGTATTGGGAAAGTCATCTCCGGTGAACTTTTATATTGGGAAAGTCATCTCCGGTTAACTTTTGTATTGGGAAAGTCATCTCCGGTGAACTTTTGTATTGGGAAAGTCATCTCCGGTGAACTTTTGTATTGGGAAAATCATCTCCGGTGAACTTTTGTATGGGAAAAGTCGTGCCCGGCGAACTTTTGTATTGGGAAAGTCATGCCCGGTGAACTTTTGTATTGGGAAAGTCATCTCCGGTGAACTTTTGTATTGGGAAAGTCATCTCCGGTGAACTTTTGTATTGGGAAAGTCATCTCCGGTGAACTTTTGTATTGGGAAAGTCATGCCCGGTGAACTTTTGTATTGGGAAAGTCATGCCCGGTGAACTTTTGTATTGGGAAAGTCATCTCCGGTGAACTTTTGTATTGGGAAAGTCGTGCCCGGTGAACTTTTGTATTGGGAAAGTCATGTCCGGTGAACTTTTGTATTGGGAAAGTCATCTCCGGTGAACTTTTGTATTGGGAAAGTCATGCCCGGTGAACTTTTGTATTGGGAAAGTCATCTCCGGTGAACTTTTGCATTGGGAAAGTCATCTCCGGTGAACTTTTGTATGGGAAAAGTCATCTCCGGTGAACTTTTATATTGGGAAAGTCATCTCCGGTGAACTTTTGTATTGGGAAAGTCATCTCCGGTGAACTTTTGTATGGGAAAGTCATGCCCGGTGAACTTTTGTATTGGGAAAGTCATGCCCGGTGAACTTTTGTATTGGGAAAGTCATCTCCGGTGAACTTTTGTATTGGGAAAGTCATCTCCGGTGAACTTTTGTATTGGGAAAGTCATGCCCGGTGAACTTTTGTATTGGGAAAGTCATGCCCGGTGAACTTTTGTATTGGGAAAGTCACGCCCGGTGAACTTTTGTATTGGGAAAGTCATGCCCGGTGAACTTTTGTATTGGGAAAGTCATGCCCGGTGAACTTTTGTATTGGGAAAGTCATGACCGGTGAACTTTTGTATTGGGAAAGTCATGCCCGGTGAACTTTTGTATTGGGAAAGTCATCTCCGGTGAACTTTTGTATTGGGAAAGTCATCTCCGGTGAACTTTTGTATGGGAAAAGTCATCTCCGGTGAACTTTTATATTGGGAAAGTCATCTCCGGTGAACTTTTGTATTGGGAAAGTCATCTCCGGTGAACTTTTGTATGGGAAAGTCATGCCCGGTGAACTTTTGTATTGGGAAAGTCATGCCCGGTGAACTTTTGTATTGGGAAAGTCATCTCCGGTGAACTTTTGTATTGGGAAAGTCATCTCCGGTGAACTTTTGTATTGGGAAAGTCATGCCCGGTGAACTTTTGTATTGGGAAAGCCATGCCCGGTGAACTTTTGTATTGGGAAAGTCATCTCCGGTGAACTTTTGTATTGGGAAAGTCATGCCCGGTGAACTTTTATATTGGGAAAGTCATCTCCGGTGAACTTTTGTATGGGAAAGTCATGCCCGTTGAACTTTTGTATTGGGAAAGTCATCTCCGGTGAACTTTTGTATTGGGAAAGTCATCTCCGGTGAACTTTTGTATTGGGAAAGTCATGCCCGGTGAACTTTTGTATTGGGAAAGTCATGCCCGGTGAACTTTTCTATTGGGAAAGTCATGCCCGGTGAACTTTTGTATTGGGAAAGTCATGCCCGGTGAACTTTTGTATTGGGAAAGTCATGCCCGGTGAACTTTTGTACTGGGAAAGTCATGCCCGGTGAACTTTTGTATTGGGAAAGTCATCTCCGGTGAACTTTTGTATGGGAAAAGTCATCTCCGGTGAACTTTTGTATTGGGAAAGTCATGCCCGGTGAACTTTTGTATTGGGAAAGTCATGCCCGGTGAACTTTTATATTGGGAAAGTCATCTCCGGTGAACTTTTGTATTGGGAAAGTCATGCCCGGTGAACTTTTGTATTGGGAAAGTCATGCCCGGTGAACTTTTGTATTGGGAAAGTCGTGCCCGGTGAACTTTTGTATTGGGAAAGTCATGCCCGGTGAACTTTTGTATTGGGAAAGTCATGCCCGGTGAACTTTTATATTGGGAAAGTCATGCCCGGTGAACTTTTGTATGGGAAAAGTCATCTCCGGTGAACTTTTGTATTGGGAAAGTCATGCCCGGTGAACTTTTGTATTGGGAAAGTCATGCCCGGTGAACTTTTGTATTGGGAAAGTCATCTCCGGTGAACTTTTGTATTGGGAAAGTCATCTCCGGTGAACTTTTGTATTAGGAAAGTCATGCCCGGTGAACTTTTATATTGTGAAAGTCATCTCCGGTGAACTTTTGTATTGGGAAAATCGTGCCCGGTAAACTTTTGTATTGGGAAAGTCATGCCCGGCGAACTTTTGTATTGGGAAAGTCATGCCCGGTGAACTTTTGTATTGGGAAAGTCATGCCCGGTGAACTTTTGTATTGGGAAAGTCATCTCCGGTGAACTTTTGTATTGGGAAAGTCATCTCCGGTGAACTTTTGTATTGGGAAAGTCATGCCCGGTGAACTTTTATATTGTGAAAGTCATCTCCGGTGAACTTTTGTATTGGGAAAGTCGTGCCCGGTGAACTTTTGTATTGGGAAAGTCATGCCCGGCGAACTTTTGTATTGGGAAAGTCATGCCCGGTGAACTTTTGTATTGGGAAAGTCATCTCCGGTGAACTTTTGTATTGGGAAAGTCATCTCCGGTGAACTTTTGTATTGGGAAAGTCATGCCCGGTGAACTTTTATATTGTGAAAGTCATCTCCGGTGAACTTTTGTATTGGGAAAGTCGTGCCCGGTGAACTTTTGTATTGGGAAAGTCATGCCCGGCGAACTTTTGTATTGGGAAAGTCATGCCCGGTAAACTTTTGTATTGGGAAAGTCATGCCCGGTGAACTTTTGTATTGGGAAAGTCATGCCCGGTGAACTTTTGTATTGGGAAAGTCATGCCCGGTGAACTTTTGTATTGGGAAAGTCATCTCCAGTGAACTTTTGTATGGGAAAAGTCATCTCCGGTGAACTTTTGTATTGGAAAAGTCATGCCCGGTGAACTTTTATATTGGGAAAGTCATGCCCGGTGAGCTTTTGTATTGGGAAAGTCATGCCCGGTGAACTTTTGTATTGGGAAAGTCATGCCCGGTGAACTTTTGTATTGGGAAAGTCATCTCCGGTGAACTTTTGTATTGGGAAAGTCATCTCCGGTGAACTTTTGTATTGGGAAAGTCATGCCCGGTGAACTTTTATATTGGGAAAGTCATGCCCGGTGAACTTTTGTATTGGGAAAGTCATGCCCGGAGAACTTTTGTATTGGGAAAGTCATGCCCGGTGAACTTTTGTATTGGAAAAGTCATGTCCGGTGAACTTTTATATTGTGAAAGTCATGCCCGGTGAACTTTTGTATTGGGAAAGTCGTGACCGGTGAACTTTTGTATTGGGAAAGTCATCTCCGGTGAACTTTTGTATTGGGAAAGTCATCTCCGGTGAACTTTTGTATTGGGAAAGTCATGCCCGGTGAACTATTGTATTGGGAAAGTCGTGCCCGGTGAACTTTTGTATTGGGAAAGTCATGCCCGGTGAACTTTTGTATTGGGAAAGTCATCTCCGGTGAACTTTTGTATTGGGAAAGTCATGCCCGGTGAACTTTTGTATTGGGAAAGTCATCTCCGGTGAACTTTTGTATTGGGAAAGTCATCTCCGGTGAACTTTTGTATGGGAAAAGTCATCTCCGGTGAACTTTTGTATTGGGAAAGTCATGCCCGGTGAACTTTTATATTGGGAAAGTCATGCCCGGTGAACTTTTGTATTGGGAAAGTCGTGCCCGGTGAACTTTTGTATTGGGAAAGTCATGCCCGGTGAACTTTTGTATTGGGAAAGTCATCTCCGGTGAAGTTTTGTATTGGGAAAGTCATGCCCGGTGAACTATTGTATTGGGAAAGTCGTGCCCAGTGAACTTTTGTATTGGGAAAGTCATGCCCGGTGAACTTTTTATTGGGAAAGTCATCTCCGGTGAACTTTTGTATTGGGAAAGTCATCTCCGGTGAACTTTTGTATTGGGAAAGTCATGCCCGGTGAACTATTGTATTGGGAAAGTCGTGCCCGGTGAACTTTTGTATTGGGAAAGTCATGCCCGGTGAACTTTTATATTGGGAAAGTCATCTCCGGTGAACTTTTGTATTGGGAAAGTCATCTCCGGTGAACTTTTGTATGGGAAAAGTCATCTCCGGTGAACTTTTGTATTGGGAAAGTCATGCCCGGTGAACTTTTGTATTGGGAAAGTCATGCCCGGTGAACTTTTGTATTGGGAAAGTCATGCCCGGTGAACTTTTGTATTGGGAAAGTCGTGCCCGGTGAACTTTTGTATTGGGAAAGTCATCTCCGGTGAACTTTTGTATTGGGAAAGTCATCTCCGGTGAACTTTTGTATTGGGAAAGTCATGCCCGGTGAACTTTTATATTGGGAAAGTCATGCCCGGTGAACTTTTGTATTGGGAAAGTCATGCCCGGTGAACTTTTGTATTGGGAAAGTCATGCCCGGTGAACTTTTGTATTGGGAAAGTCATCTCCGGTGAACTTTTGTATTGGGAAAGTCATGCCCGGTGAACTATTGTATTGGGAAAGTCGTGCCCGGTGAACTTTTATATTGGGAAAGTCATCTCCGGTGAACTTTTGTATTGGGAAAGTCATGCCCGGTGAACTTTTGTATTGGGAAAGTCATCTCCGGTGAACTTTTGTATTGGGAAAGTCATGCCCGGTGAACTTTTGTATTGGGAAAGTCATGCCCGGTGAACTTTTATATTGGGAAAGTCATGCCCGGTGAACTTTTGTATTGGGAAAGTCATGCCCGGTGAACTTTTGTATTGGGAAAGTCATCTCCGGTGAACTTTTGTATGGGAAAAGTCATCTCCGGTGAACTTTTGTATGGGAAAAGTCATCTCCGGTGAACTTTTGTATGGGAAAAGTCATCTCCGGTGAACTTTTGTATTGGGAAAGTCATGCCCGGTGAACTTTTGTATTGGGAAAGTCATGCCCGGTGAACTTTTGTATTGGGAAAGTCATCTCCGGTGAACTTTTGTATTGGGAAAGTCATCTCCGGTGAACTTTTGTTTTGGGAAAGTCATCTCCGGTGAACTTTTGTATTGGGAAAGTCATCTCCGGTGAACTTTTGTATGGGAAAAGTCATCTCCGGTGAACTTTTGTAGTGGGAAAGTCATGCCCGGTGATCTTTTGTATTGGGAAAGTCATGCCCGGTGAACTTTTATATTGGGAAAGTCATGCCCGGTGAACTTTTGTATTGGGAAAGTCATGCCCGGTGAACTTTTGTATTGGGAAAGTCATGCCCGGTGAACTTTAGTATTGGGAAAGTCATCTCCGGTGAACTTTTGTATTGGGAAAGTCATCTCCGGTGAACTTTTGTATTGGGAAAGTCATGCCCGGTGAACTTTTATATTGGGAAAGTCATGCCCGGTGAACTTTTGTATTGGGAAAGTCATGCCCGGTGAACTTTTGTATTGGGAAAGTCATGCCCGGTGAACTTTTGTATTGGAAAAGTCATGTCCGGTGAACTTTTATATTGTGAAAGTCATGCCCGGTGAACTTTTGTATTGGGAAAGTCGTGCCCGGTGAACTTTTGTATTGGGAAAGTCATCTCCGGTGAACTTTTGTATTGGGAAAGTCATCTCCGGTGAACTTTTGTATTGGGAAAGTCATGCCCGGTGAACTATTGTATTGGGAAAGTCGTGCCCGGTGAACTTTTGTATTGGGAAAGTCATGCCCGGTGAACTTTTGTATTGGGAAAGTCATCTCCGGTGAACTTTTGTATTGGGAAAGTCATGCCCGGTGAACTCTTGTATTGGGAAAGTCATCTCCGGTGAACTTTTGTATGGGAAAAGTCATCTCCGGTGAACTTTTGTATTGGGAAAGTCATGCCCGGTGAACTTTTATATTGGGAAAGTCATGCCCGGTGAACTTTTGTATTGGGAAAGTCGTGCCCGGTGAACTTTTGTATTGGGAAAGTCATGCCCGGTGAACTTTTGTATTGGGAAAGTCATCTCCGGTGAACTTTTGTATTGGGAAAGTCATGCCCGGTGAACTATTGTATTGGGAAAGTCGTGCCCGGTGAACTTTTGTATTGGGAAAGTCATGCCCGGTGAACTTTTTATTGGGAAAGTCATCTCCGGTGAACTTTTGTATTGGGAAAGTCATCTCCGGTGAATTTTTGTATTGGGAAAGTCACGCCCGGTGAACTATTGTATTGGGAAAGTCGTGCCCGGTGAACTTTTGTATTGGGAAAGTCATCTCCGGTGAACTTTTGTATTGGGAAAGTCATGCCCGGTGAACTATTGTATTGGGAAAGTCGTGCCCGGTGAACTTTTGTATTGGGAAAGTCATGCCCGGTGAACTTTTATATTGGGAAAGTCATCTCCGGTGAACTTTTGTATTGGGAAAGTCATCTCCGGTGAACTTTTGTATGGGAAAAGTCATCTCCGGTGAACTTTTGTATTGGGAAAGTCATGCCCGGTGAACTTTTGTATTGGGAAAGTCATGCCCGGTGAACTTTTGTATTGGGAAAGTCATGCCCGGTGAACTTTTGTATTGGGAAAGTCATCTCCGGTGAACTTTTGTATGGGAAAAGTCATCTCCGGTGAACTTTTGTATTGGGAAAGTCATGCCCGGTGAACTTTTGTATTGGGAAAGTCATGCCCGGTGAACTTTTGTATTGGGAAAGTCATCTCCGGTGAACTTTTGTATGGGAAATGTCATCTCCGGTGAACTTTTGTATTGGGAAAGTCATCCCCGGTGAACTTTTGTATTGGGAAAGTCATCTCCGGTGAACTTTTGTATTGGGAAAGTCGTGCCCGGTGAACTTTTGTATTGGGAAAGTCATGCCCGGTGAACTTTTGTATTGGGAAAGTCATCTCCGGTGAACTTTTGTATTGGGGAAGTCATGCCCGGTGAACTTTTGTATTGGGAAAGTCATGCCCGGTGAACTTTTGTATTGGGAAAGTCATGCCCGGTGAACTTTTGTATTGGGAAAGTCATGCCCGGTGAACTTTTGTATTGGGAAAGTCATGCCCGGTGAACTTTTGTATTGGGAAAGTCATGCCCGGTGAACTTTTGTATTGGGAAAGTCATGCCCGGTGAACTTTTGTATTGGGAAAGTCATCTCCGGTGAACTTTTGTATTGGGAAAGTCATCTCCGGTGAACTTTTGTATGGGAAAAGTCATCTCCGGTGAACTTTTGTATTGGGAAAGTCATCTCCGGTGAACTTTTGTATTGGGAAATTCATCTCCGGTGAACTTTTGTATGGGAAAAGTCATGCCCGGTGAACTTTTGTATTGGGAAAGTCATGCCCGGTGAACTTTTGTATTGGGAAAGTCATGCCCGGTGAACTTTTGTATTGGGAAAGTCATCTCCGGTGAACTTTTGTATTGGGAAAGTCGTGCCCGGTGAACTTTTGTATTGGGAAAGTCGTGCCCGGTGAACTTTTGTATTGGGAAAGTCATGCCCGGTGAACTTTTGTATTGGGAAAGTCATCTCCGGTGAACTTTTGTATTGGGAAAGTCATCTCCGGTGAACTTTTATATTGGGAAAGTCATCTCCGGTGAACTTTTGTATTGGGAAAGTCATGCCCGGTGAACTTTTGTATTGGGAAAGTCATGCCCGGTGAACTTTTGTATTGGGAAAGTCATCTCCGGTGAACTTTTGTATTGGGAAAGTCGTGCCCGGCGAACTTTTGTATTGGGAAAGTCATGCCCGGTGAACTTTTGTATTGGGAAAGTCATCTCCGGTGAACTTTCGTATTGGGAAAGTCATCTCCGGTGAACTTTTGTATTGGGAAAGTCATCTCCGGTGAACTTTTGTATTGGGAAAGTCATGCCCGGTGAACTTTTGTATTGGGAAAGTCATGCCCGGTGAACTTTTGTATTGGGAAAGTCATCTCCGGTGAACTTTTGTATTGGGAAAGTCGTGCCCGGTGAACTTTTGTATTGGGAAAGTCATGCCCGGTGAACTTTTGTATTGGGAAAGTCATCTCCGGTGAACTTTTGTATTGGGAAAGTCATGCCCGGTGAACTTTTGTATTGGGAAAGTCATCTCCGGTGAACTTTTGTATTGGGAAAGTCATCTCCGGTGAACTTTTGTATTGGGAAAGTCATGCCCGGCGAACTTTTATATTGGGAAAGTCATCTCCGGTGAACTTTTGTATTGGGAAAGTCATCTCCGGTGAACTTTTGTATGGGAAAGTCATGCCCGGTGAACTTTTGTATTGGGAAAGTCATGCCCGGTGAACTTTTGTATTGGGAAAGTCATCTCCGGTGAACTTTTGTATTGGGAAAGTCATCTCCGGTAAACTTTTGTATTGGGAAAGTCATGCCCGGTGAACTTTTGTATTGGGAAAGTCATGCCCGGTGAACTTTTGTATTGGGAAAGTCATACCCGGTGAACTTTTGTATTGGGAAAGTCATGCCCGGTGAACTTTTGTATTGGGAAAGTCATGCCCGGTGAACTTTTGTATTGGGAAAGTCATGCCCGGTGAACTTTTGTATTGGGAAAGTCATGCCCGGTGAACTTTTGTATTGGGAAAGTCATCTCCGGTGAACTTTTGTATTGGGAAAGTCATCTCCGGTGAACTTTTGTATGGGAAAAGTCATCTCCGGTGAACTTTTATATTGGGAAAGTCATCTCCGGTGAACTTTTGTATTGGGAAAGTCATCTCCGGTGAACTTTTGTATGGGAAAGTCATGCCCGGTGAACTTTTGTATTGGGAAAGTCATGCCCGGTGAACTTTTGTATTGGGAAAGTCATCTCCGGTGAACTTTTGTATTGGGAAAGTCATCTCCGGTGAACTTTTGTATTGGGAAAGTCATGCCCGGTGAACTTTTGTATTGGGAAAGCCATGCCCGGTGAACTTTTGTATTGGGAAAGTCATCTCCGGTGAACTTTTGTATTGGGAAAGTCATGCCCGGTGAACTTTTATATTGGGAAAGTCATCTCCGGTGAACTTTTGTATGGGAAAGTCATGCCCGTTGAACTTTTGTATTGGGAAAGTCATCTCCGGTGAACTTTTGTATTGGGAAATTCATCACCGGTGAACTTTTGTATTGGGAAAGTCATGCCCGGAGAACTTTTGTATTGGGAAAGTCATGCCCGGTGAACTTTTGTATTCCCAATACAATACCGGGAAAGTCATCTCCGGTGAACTTTTGTATTAGGAAAGTCATGCCCGGTGAACTTTTATATTGTGAAAGTCATCTCCGCTGAACTTTTGTATTGGGAAAATCGTGCCCGGTGAACTTTTGTATTGGGAAAGTCATGCCCGGCGAACTTTTGTATTGGGAAAGTCATGCCCGGTGAACTTTTGTATTGGGAAAGTCATGCCCGGTGAACTTTTGTATTATGAAAGTCATGCCCGGTGAACTATTGTATTGGGAAAATCATGCCCGGTGAACTTTTGTATTGGGAAAGTCATGCCCGGTGAACTTTTGTATTGGGAAAGTCATCTCCGGTGAACTTTTGTATTGGGAAAGTCATCTCCGGTGAACTTTTGTATTGGGAAAGTCATGCCCGGTGAACTTTTATATTGTGAAAGTCATCTCCGGTGAACTTTTGTATTGGGAAAGTCGTGCCCGGTGAACTTTTGTATTGGGAAAGTCATGCCCGGCGAACTTTTGTATTGGGAAAGTCATGCCCGGTGAACTTTTGTATTGGGAAAGTCATCTCCGGTGAACTTTTGTATTGGGAAAGTCATCTCCGGTGAACTTTTGTATTGGGAAAGTCATGCCCGGTGAACTTTTATATTGTGAAAGTCATCTCCGGTGAACTTTTGTATTGGGAAAGTCGTGCCCGGTGAACTTTTGTATTGGGAAAGTCATGCCCGGCGAACTTTTGTATTGGGAAAGTCATGCCCGGTGAACTTTTGTATTGGGAGAGTCATGCCCGGTGAACTTTTGTATTGGGAAAGTCATGCCCGGTAAACTTTTGTATTGGGAAAGTCGTGCCCGGTGAACTTTTGTGTTGGGAAAGTCATGCCCGGTGAACTTTTGTATTGGGAAAGTCATGCCCTGTGAACTTTTGTATTGGGAAAGTAATCCCCGGTGAACTTTTGTAATGGGAAAGTCATGCCCGGTGAACTTTTGTATTGGGAAAGTCATCTCCGGTGAACTTTTGTATTGGGAAAGTCATGCCCGGTGAACTTTTATATTGTGAAAGTCATCTCCGGTGAACTTTTGTATTGGGAAAGTCATGCCCGGCGAACTTTTGTATTGGGAAAGTCATCTCCGGTGAACTTTTGTATGGGAAAAGTTATCTCCGGTGAACTTTTGTATTGGGAAAGTCATGCCCGGTGAACTTTTGTATTGGGAAAGTCATGCCCGGTGAACTTTTGTATTGGGAAAGTCATGCCCGGTGAACTTTTGTATTGGGAAAGTCATGCCCGGTGAACTTTTGTACTATGAAAGTCATGCCCGGTGAACTATTGTATTGGGAAAATCATGCCCGGTGAACTTTTGTATTGGGAAAGTCATGCCCGGTGAACTTTTGTATTGGGAAAGTCATCTCCGGTGAACTTTTGTATTGGGAAAGTCATGCCAGGTGAACTTTTGTGTTGGGAAAGTCATGCCCGGTGAACTTTTGTATTGGGAAAGTCATCTCCGGTGAACTTTTGTATTGGGAAAGTCATGCCCGGCGAACTTTTGTATTGGGAAAGTCATCTCCGGTGAACTTTTGTATGGGAAAAGTCATCTCCGGTGAACTTTTGTATTGGAAAAGTCATGCGCGGTGAACTTTTGTATTGGGAAAGTCATGCCCGGTGAACTTTTGTATTAGGAAAGTCATCTCCGGTGAACTTTTGTATTGGGAAAGTCATGCCCGGTGAACTTTTATATTGTGAAAGTCATCTCCGGTGAACTTTTGTATTGGGAAAGTCGTGCCCGGTGAACTTTTGTATTGGGAAAGTCATGCCCGGCGAACTTTTGTATTGGGAAAGTCATGCCCGGCGAACTTTTGTATTGTGAAAGTCATGCCCGGTGAACTTTTGTATTGGGAAAGTCATGCCCGGTGAACTTTTGTATTGGGAAAAGTCATCTCCGGTGAACTTTTGTATTGGGAAAGTCATCTCCGGTGAACTTTTGTATTGGGAAAGTCATGCCCGGTGAACTTTTGTATTGGGAAAGTCATGCCTGGTGAACTTTTGTATTGGGAAAGTCATCTCCGGTGAACTTTTGTATTGGGAAAGTCATCTCCGGTGAACTTTTGTTTTGGGAAAGTCGTGCCCGGTGAACTTTTGTATTGGGAAAGTCATCTCCGGTGAACTTTTGTATTGGGAAAGTCATGCCCGGTGAACTTTTGTATTGGGAAAGTCATCTCCGGTGAACTTTTGTATTGGGAAAGTCATCTACGGTGAACTTTTGTATTGGGAAAGTCATCTCCGGTGAACTTTTGTATGGGAAAAGTCATCTCCGGTGAACTTTTGTATTGGGAAGGTCATGCCCGGTGAACTTTTGTATGGGAAAAGTCATCTCCGGTGAACTTTTGTATTGGGAACTTTTATATTGGGAAAGTCATGCCCGGTGAACTTTTGTATTGGGAAAATCATGCCCGGTGAACTATTGCATTGGGAAAGTCATGCCCGGTGAACTTTTGTATTGGGAAAGTCATGCCCGGTGAACTTTTGTATTGGGAAAGTCATGCCCGGTGAACTTTTGTATTGGGAAAGTCATCTCCGGTGAACTTTTGTATGGGAAAAGACATCTCCGGTGAACTTTTGTATTGGGAAAGTCCGGTGAACTTTTGTATTGGGAAAATCATGCCCGGTGAACTTTTGTATTGGGAAAGTCATCTCCGGTGAACTTTTGTATGGGAAAAGTCATCTCCGGTGAACTTTTGTATTGGGAAAGTCATGCCCGGTGAACTTTTGTATTGGGAAAGTCATGCCCGGTGAACTTTTGTATTGGGAAAGTCATCTCCGGTGAACTTTTGTATTGGGAAAGTCATCTCCGGTGAACTTTTGTATGGGAAAAGTCATCTCCGGTGAACTTTTGTATTGGGAAAGTCATGCCCGGTGAACTTTTATATTGGGAAAGTCATGCCCGGTGAACTTTTGTATTGGGTAAATCATGCCCGGTGAACTATTGTATTGGGAAAGTCATGCCCGGTGAACTTTTGTATTGGGAAAGTCATGCCCGGTGAACTTTTATATTGGGAAAGTCATGCCCGGTGAACTTTTGTATTGGGTAAATCATGCCCGGTGAACTATTGTATTGGGAAAGTCATGCCCGGTGAACTTTTGTATTGGGAAAGTCATCTCCGGTGAAGTTTTGTATTGGGAAAGTCATGCCCGGCGAAATTTTGTATTGGGAAAGTCATCTCCGGTGAACTTTTGTATGGGAAAAGTCATCTCCGGTGAACTTTTGTATTGGAAAAGTCATGCCCGGTGAACTTTTGTATTGGGAAAGTCATGCCCGGTGAACTTTTGTATTGGGAAAGTCATCTCCGGTGAACTTTTGTATTGGGAAAGTCATGCCCGGTGAACTTTTGTATTGGGAAAGTCATGCCCGGTGAACTTTTGTATTGGGAAAGTCATGCCCGGTGAACTTTTGTATTGGGAAAGTCATGCCCGGTGAACTTTTGTATTGGGAAAAGTCATCTCCGGTGAACTTTTGTATTGGGAAAGTCATCTCCGGTGAACTTTTGTATTGGGAAAGTCATGCCCGGCGAACTTTTGTATTGGGAAAGTCATGCCCGGTGAACTTTTGTATTGGGAAAGTCATGCCCGGTGAACTTTTGTATTGGGAAAGTCATGCCCGGTGAACTTTTGTATTGGGAAAAGTCATCTCCGGTGAACTTTTGTATTGGGAAAGTCATCTCCGGTGAACTTTTGTATTGGGAAAGTCATGCCCGGTGAACTTTTGTATTGGGAAAGTCATGCCCGGTGAACTTTTGTATTGGGAAAGTCATCTCCGGTGAACTTTTGTATTGGGAAAGTCGTGCCCGGTGAACTTTTGTATTGGGAAAGTCATCTCCGGTGAACATTTGTATTGGGAAAGTCATGCCCGGTGAACTTTTGTATTGGGAAAGTCATCTCCGGTGAACTTTTGTATTGGGAAAGTCATCTACGGTGAACTTTTGTATTGGGAAAGTCATCTCCGGTGAACTTTTGTATTGGGAAAGTCATGCCCGGTGAACTTTTGTATTGGGAAAGTCATGCCCGGTGAACTTTTGTATTGGGAAAGTCATGCCCGGTGAACTTTTGTATTGGGAAAGTCATCTCCGGTGAACTTTTGTATGGGAAAAGTCATCTCCGGTGAACTTTTGTATTGGGAAAGTCATGCCCGGTGAACTTTTGTATTGGGAAAGTCATGCCCGGTGAACTTTTGTATTGGGAAAGTCATCTCCGGTGAACTTTTGTATTGGGAAAGTCATGCCCGGTGAACTTTTGTATTGGGAATGTCACGCCCGGTGAACTTTTGTATTGGGAAAGTCGTGCCCGGTGAACTTTTGTATTGGGAAAGTCATGCCCGGTGAACTTTTGTATTGGGAAAGTCATGCCCGGTGAACTTTTATATTGGGAAAGTCATGCCCGGTGAACTTTTGTATGGGAAAAGTCATCTCCGGTGAACTTTTGTATTGGGAAAGTCATGCCCGGTGAACTTTTGTATTGGGAAAGTCATGCCCGGTGAACTTTTGTATTGGGAAAGTCATCTCCGGTGAACTTTTGTATTGGGAAAGTCATCTCCGGTGAACTTTTGTATTAGGAAAGTCATGCCCGGTGAACTTTTATATTGTGAAAGTCATCTCCGGTGAACTTTTGTATTGGGAAAATCGTGCCCGGTGAACTTTTGTATTGGGAAAGTCATGCCCGGCGAACTTTTGTATTGGGAAAGTCATGCCCGGTGAACTTCTGTATTGGGAAAGTCATGCCCGGTGAACTTTTGTATTGGGAAAGTGGACGTGTTTTTACATAGCTCTCCTAAAATATTAAAATTCAACGGTATAAAACGCATTCATTGAAGTAACAAACCGTAAATCTTCAAAACAAAACACCCTGTGTCACATAAAACTAAAATTACTTTTGTGAAAGCTTTGCTTTTGGATTTAATTGCGTTTTAAATTTCAAAAAAAAAAAAGAAATTGCTTTCATTAAACTGAGCATAATCATTGCAAAACAACAACAATAAAGTAAACAAACCGTATTGAAAGAGAAACATAGTGAGAGTCAGTGTAATGACAAATGACGTAAAGTGCTAGTTGTCAAAACCAATTTTGTCCAACATACCGCAAAAGCTTTGATTTTAACAAACTGTTAAAGTACGAACTCAACACTCAACTGTTAAAGTACGAACCAACATACTGCAAAAGCTCTGTCTTTAAAAAACTGTTAATTTAAATAGTTTATCAACGAGAGCCTAAAGGTGTGCTACAGATCTTTCTTTAAACATTACGTATTATACACACGTTTGTCTTGAGTCACCCTGTTCACATAAAACCTAAATTCGTTATTTTTTTTTAAATGTATGAGCAAACGGAAGCTGACAATACGCAAATGGAACATGTAATGGATGATGAGAGCGTTATAAGAAATTCTCGTGCTCCAAAAAGAGACAGAGAAAGTTTCATTCAACGATCGAATTTTGTAAAAACGCCACGTTTATCCGACTCACCCCTTCGTCTATTTCAAATGTTAGACGATCGGTTTACAAAACTCAGCGATCGTTTAAAGGAGGATATTACGTCGACGTTGAAGGATGAATTTAAGTCAATTCTGCGGGAAACAGAAAATCACATCTTGAATGAGATAGATCGGAGATTTTGTGAGTTAAAAACGGAATTAAATGATTTAAGCGAACGTGTCTCCCAGCTTGAAAAGGCTTCTACTGACTCCGAACTTTTAAAATCGGATTTAAAGGATCTTAGAATTGAACTCCTGAGGCAAGAAAACGCAAATGTTGCATGTGAAGTTCGAATTAATGGGATCCCCTATTATGAAAATGAGAACTTACACGATGTTTTTGGAAGAATCTGCGAGTCTATAAAGGTAGCCATTCCGCGTACTAAATCTATTCATCGACTTAAAAACAGAAATAACACAAAGAATGTTAACTCACCTGATGGCGTTATTATTGCCAAATTTATGTCGCCGTATGACAAAAATTTTTTTCTTAAGTCCTTATCCAGCTACAAAAAGCTGAACGGTAATAAACTCATTCTGAACACCATTGGGTATAATTCCAGCAGCCAGTACTATATTAATGAAAATATTTCCAACACCAACTTCCAACTCCTGCTGGATGCCATTCACATCAAGAAAAAAGGCCTCATTCAAGCTGCTTATACCTTTCGCGGTCTCGTTTACATTAAACGACTTAACAGCAACGAACCCATCTGCGTTTACCATCAAAAAATTATCGATGAATTTCGCAATATGGGTAACGAACAGCACTTGGAACATCATAATTAACTTTAACAATATCACCATATTATTCTTTATTAATATTAACATTCCATTCTCCTTTGTAATTTATTACTTATCCACTCAATCTTCTGATATGATAATCTTTACCATCTCAAGCATTGTAAATGTTATGATCACATTTTTAAATTCTTTCATTATCTGGATATCAGTTTTAAAATGTATACACGTTGCTGGTACCTCAAAACCCCATTCTACTCACATCTTTGACTCATATTCATAGATCAAATAGAGATTCCAGAGACGTAACTAAAAACTTAGTCAATGTATTAGCTAAACAAAAGAAGGGTTTAAATATTTGTCATATTAATTCTCAAAGTTTAGTGAATAAAACAGAAGAATTCGCCTACATTTTTGAAAACTCTGGTGTTGACATTATATGTCTTTCAGAAACTTGGCTCCATTCGACCATACCAAATAACTTAATTAATATCAATGGATACTCCGTTTTTAGATCCGACAGAGTCCGACGTCGTGGTGGGGGCGTTGCAATTTTCACCAAAAACACTTTGAATACAAAATTTCGTATAAAATCAAGTGCAGGCGACGATATTGAGCACGTATTTATTGAACTGAAATCCTTTGATAGGATAATGCTTATCGGCTGTGTTTATAGGCCTAACAACACCATTGATTTTGGCCAACTCCATAACATCCTGGAAACTGTATCGTTAGGTTATAATGACGTCATTATAGCAGGGGATTTTAACTCAAATACACTGGTAGATTCTTCTTTAACAAATATCATGGGTTCGCTTGGTCTTTATGCTACTAACGACTGCAATCCCACTCATTTCTCCGCTACTGCTAACACACTTCTCGACTTATTTTTTGTTAATAGCCTTGATAATGTGCTTCTTTATGACCAAATCTCTGCTCCATGTTTTTCCAAACATGATTTATTGTTTCTCACATATAGATTTAACATGCAGGAAGAAGAACAAACATACTCTTTTCGCGATTATAGAAGTCTAAACTACATAGACTTAGAGGACAAATTTATGGAAATGGATTGGAATAAATTGTATGGTATAAGTTCCGTAGATGAACAACTCGAATTTCTGCAAAAAAATATTCTCTCTCTGTATAATTCGTCTGTTCCTGTTACAACTAAAAAGTGTACATCGAAAAATAAACCCTGGTTTAATTACCATGTTAAAGAATGTATAATGGCCAGGGACATAGCCTATTCCAGATGGAAGAGATATAAAACACCTGATCTCTATGAAGAATTCTCCTCTGCAAGAAAAAGAGCCAATAAATGCATAAAGTCTGCTAAAACTGATTTTTATGCTACACGCTTTAGTTCCGCAGTTGATTCCAAAAGCAAGTGGAAGACCATTAGTGATCTTGGTATTGGCAAACATAAGGATATTGGCCCCTCTTCTGATGATGCAGATGAACTAAATAAAATGTTTATCAACATTCCAGCTACAAAGGCTGATCCAACCTTTTATTCAGATACCTATGAAACTTCCGATGCTGTTTTTGGTGTCGGAAATTTTGAATTCCGTTGTGTTGCATATGAAGAAGTCCTAAGTAGCTTTAAAGAGGTTAAATCCAATGCCATTGGTCCAGACGGCGTCGATCCGAAGTTTATACGAATTATTCTCCCGCGACTATTGCCCTATATCTCATACTTCTTTAATACTATTCTGACTACCAGCACATATCCTAATCTTTGGAAACATGTCAAAATTATACCAGTTCCAAAAACCAATATGGAGTATCGACCTATAGCCATACTGTGTTATATGTCTAAAGTATTTGAAAAAATTATATATAAACAGATGTCTGAGTTTCTGCAACGTGAATCGTTGCTGAGCGATATGCAATCAGGCTTCAGAGCTGGGCATAGCTGTATCACAGCATTAGTTGACGTCTCAGAGTCAATCAGGAATGACATTGATGACAACCAGGCTTGTTTCCTTGTGCTTCTCGATCACTCTAAAGCCTTCGATACAGTTGATCATCGGAACATGGTTTTTAAACTTAGAAGATTCTTTCATTTTACCAATTCGGCCAGTAATCTTATAATGTCATATCTTACTCATAGAACGCAATCTGTGTACTTGGGAAATATTAAATCCCGACCGTTGCCAGTAGATAAAGGAGTACCTCAAGGGTCTATTATAGGTCCACTACTTTTCTCTATGTACGCAAATGATCTGCCTCTTCAATTATCCTACAGCCGTATACATATGTACGCAGATGACGTACAAATATACTTGAGTAGTCCGCTTAGTGATATATCCCAGGTCATAAACAAACTTAATGAAGACCTTTCGCGCGTCTGTAAATGGGCCAAAGCTAACGGTTTATGCCTCAATCCTTCTAAATCAAAGTGCTTAATAATACATAAAAATAGAAAATTTTCGCTGCAGAACATTGACATACTGGTAAATCAAGAGAAAGTGGATATTGTAACAACTGCAAAAAATCTCGGTGTCATATTTAACAACTCGTTAACTTGGTCTAGCCATGTCAATTATGTTGTAGGACAAACATACGCCAAACTACGGACACTATGGCTAACTCACTCTTACACACCGCAGAACATACGCTACCTACTAGCCAAAACATTTCTCATTCCTGGTTTATTGTACGGGTGTGAACTTTTTGCCCACTGTGATTCAGCGAGTCGGCGTAAACTAAATGTAGCGTTTAACAGCATAACGCGCTATGTATATGGCCTTAGAAGAAATGAACATGTATCTCAATTTTCAAATAGCTTTTTTGGTCTCAGTTTAAATTCGTTGCTTAATTTGAAAGTTCTACAATTTTTACATAAAATCATAGTGAAACAGAAACCCACATATCTATTTCGGAAAATACAATTTGCTAGATCCAACAGAGGCAGAAAGATTAAACCTCTTAGGCGAAGGAGCCTGGTTTCCGAATGGCAATTTTTTACAGGATCTATACGTCTCTGGAATAATTTGCCACATAATCTGCAACGTACCAGCAATATAGTAACGTTCAAAAAAAGGCTTACAAGTATTATCTCATAATGCTTTCCCTTAGTATAATGTGATCATATCATTT